>NC_141011.1:47049317-48249317 GCF_052327205.1 Somniosus microcephalus
GTGGAAAGACAACGCATGATCAGAACCAGTGTTGGTTTAAAAACCAAGAATGTAGAACTTGTGGTAGGCTTGGACATATAGCTAGAGTATGCAGGTCAGGGAAGAAGACCAGCAACAAGAAGTCACCGCAAGGAAAATACGCAAAGGTACACAAGGTGACCGAACAGGAGTCCGATTCAGACGCTAGCAGTAATGAACTGGCTAGCTTAAGCTGTAATGAACTGGCTAGCTTAAGAGTACTCAACGCTGGTAAGGGTGCAGACCTCCAGACAATTTGGGTCACTCTTCAGATAGAAGGAGTCCAAGTAAAACTGGAATTGGACACTGGATCGGCATTGACGGTCATAAATAAGGAAGATTACGGAAAGTTATTCCAACATATTCCCCTACAGGATACGGGGATTATATTGAAAACATACACGGGGCAAAGAGTGTACCCCATCGGGAAAATAGAGGTTGCAGTGGTCCACAAGGGCGAAGACAGTCAAATAATGGACTTATATGTGATATCTGAAGGAGGTCCTCCACTACTAGGACGGGAGTGGATTAGGAAAATGAATATGGACTGGCATTTCCTACAAACAATAACGAGTGAGAACTCGGTGAAGATAGTCGGCCCAGACTCTGGAACGGATGATGGTAAGCCCAACTCAGGTGCAAAAGACAAAGTTTCAGCACAGAATTCCACTGAGCAACAACAACATAGTTTAACTGTGGATTCTGAGTCTGGCAAGTCTACTGATGTGCCCATTTCTGAGGGACACCGGGCTCCAACTCAACTCCATTTCAAACTACAACAGCAATTAGAACAAATGCTTCGCCGTTTTGAGCAAGAGTTGAATGCAACGAAAGAGTTCTTTGATATAGAGTTGGAGAATCTGGAAAGACAACAGAAGCAGCTGATGGAGAAAATGGAGCAGGAGCACACAAAACGTCTGATGTCAGAGGAGTTAACGGTCAGCCAACTCCTGCATATGCTGAAGGACAGGACTCTGAAATGGGAAAAACTTGAACATGAACTTCAATATTCAAACGAAAGGGGTTCGGAGCTCTCAAAGGTTATTGGAAGAGCAGAGGTGGCAACACAGACTGAGATGACTGCAACAGAGCAGCCCTTGGATGCCAAAAGTACGCTGACTCACGTCAACGTAGAACAACAGACCGCTGAAACAGCTGCTCCGGTAGAGGGATTGCATAGTCCGATCAATCAATCTCCAAAGGAAGTTGAAGTATTAAAATCACAAATGAGGTCACTAGTAAACGACTTGCTGAAAGCCCAGAAAAAGCTGGATGCAGAGGTACACATGAAGAAGTCTCTTCAGGAAAGATGTCTGGATTTGGAACAAGAGCTGGCTAACGTCCAGCTGGGTATGGAGGAAATAGACGACCCTCTCACTGGTCTAGCTCAGGACGACACCGAATATTACGATGTCCTGTCCTGCCCAACTTGTAACTTCGACTCCCAAAGTGCAGAAATCATGGAGGAGCACCAAAAGTCTACGGAACATCGGGAGAAGCTGGCTCTACGACGGAAACAGGAGGAAGAGAAGGAGGAACTGCGCATGCAGCTGGCAGCTGTGGCAGCTGACAATGGAGCCCAGAGAGTCTCCAAGAAGCAGAAAAGGAAAAGTAAAAACAGAAGATGACCCATCTGAACCATTATCACCTCTACCAGATCACACACGTGGTCCCTCCGAACGGAGCCAATTCAGTTCGGAAGTTCAAACTGTTAAATCCATGGAAGGACTATTGAATGAGTCACTCCAGCAACGTGAACCGACTACACCACAGAGATTGAATCTGTGAACTGTTTTCCGCAGAGACTGAATCTGTGATCTGTTTTGACATGAAGTTATCTATGTATCTATGTTATTCTGTTATGTAAACCTGAAGTTATATATGTATATATGTTATTACGTTATGTTAAATGGGGAGATGACTGTAAAGCTAGGAAGGGAGGAATGTTGTGTATGTAATATGTGTGCTACTTTGAACCTATGGACAGGACTGCACTACTTGTTGGGCGTAGTGATACGCAGTACTACTCCTGGCCATAGGGGTATAAATAGTACTGTGGGTACTGATCCCCCTCAGTTCCCGCCTGTGGGCATGAAGTAAAGACCTATGTATAGTCCCTACCTCCAACCAGTAAAGACCTGTTTGAGTTATACGTTTAAGTCTTTGTGTTAATTGTTCAATACAATACACATACTTAACACTTTTGAGTGATATTAGCAACTTAGTGCCAATTGATGTCACAACTGGGCACTTTTGCCTTGTGGCCTAACTGGGCTGAAGGTGCTGAAGCCCATCTTAGATAAAACATTAACAGTCACCTAGAAAGGGGAGGCCTTCAGGCTACAAGCTTGTATCTGGTTTCAAATCCAGATCTCAAAAGGTACAAGGACATTGTGCTAACCCTTATGCCAACCAACAACAACAACATGCATTTATAGAGCGCCTTTAACATAGAAAAACGTCCCAAGGTGCTTCACAGGCGCGTAAATCAAACAAAATTTGACACCGAGCCACTTAAGGAGATATTAGGACATTTTGGTCAACGAGATAGGTTTTAAGGAGTGTCTTAATACAGGGGAGAAAGGCGGAGAGGTTTAGGGAGGGAATTCCGGAGCATCGGGCCTAGAATGCTGAAGGCATGGCCGTCAATGGTGGAATGATGAAAATCGGGGATGCACAGGAGGCCAGAATTGGAGGAGCACAGAGATCTCGGAACACTGTAGGGCGGGAGATAACCAGATAAAACTGTGTGCAAAGCTTATATTTCTTATCCATTATTATAAATGCCATCATTATAAAATTGTTTATGTAATATTCAGGCAGGTTAACAGGCTAATATTAAAAGGCATGTCTAGTGTTTGTGCACATTCATTGCTGTGTACCTGGGGATGTTTATTGGAAGAATGTCCCGTTGAATAAATGATTGTCTTTGCACTTGGTTATCAGGGCAGTTGGGCTAACAAAGATTGAATAAACAGTCACACTGTGTCAAAGTACAAAGGCTGATTAAAGCAAATGTTCCTCGTCAGAGTTTCAAGGCAAGGCTCGCCACTCTGCTCCACAGCAAGAATAAGATGGGTCCATTATAGTGACTTTGGGTGGTGCCAATTCTCTGGAATTGGCCTAGAGTCTCCAGGAGTTAAAGATTAAGCTCGTTGACTGGGCGGGGTGGTTGGAGGTGGGAGGTCATGTGACGAAACCGCCAGGAATATGTCCAGAGTTGACGACCCTGCCCTTAAGATGCTATAGCTAATTTGGGTCTCAATACCTGAAAGGGTAAATGCTGTAACTTAGCCTCCGATATCCAGATGATGCTGCCCAGCGAACTGATGCGACTCCTTACGCTGCCATGGATTGGTTGGTTCAGAATTAAAGTCCTCAAATCTACATTTTTAGTGCGTTGTCCCAGGGAGTTGCGCTGTGTAAAATAAAACGGCGATTAACTGATGCGCAATTGTTGGCTTTGATATAATGAGCCGTGCCTCCTCAGTAACCACGGTACAAGTACAATGATTGCTAGTCCAAAACTCCCGCGCAAGGCGGCAAAATCCTCCCCTCAGGAAACAAAATCCTTAGAATGTGGGGGTAAAGATTACGGTCATGAATCTTATCATGACTCATGAAGTAACACTGGGCGGCCAGCTGGTGGCGCCGTCCAAGGAGTATAAATACTCGGGCGTGGGCCCAGCTTGCTCAGGATGTTTCTGTAACCAGGAACTAGTGATGTAACTAGAAACTTATGGTTGTGAAACAGTTGATTAAAGCCTTGTTTTATACTCAAACCAAGCTCTCAGTAGTCTTTTTACATCAATTACTATTTTAGCGCCTCTGGGTCAGAGCTGTGTGTGACGGGGGCACATATTGGGGATTTGGGTGCAAAGGCTGGCGTGTCCACTTTGCCAGCTGTACAATTTTCTCGACATAAATGGACAGAAAAATTGTGCGGGCTGCAAATCGAGCACACCAACCTCTGTGCCCAATATGCGTCCCTGTCACTCAAAGGTCTGCGTAGGGAGCGCCGAATCGTTAAGATCACCCCTACGTGTAGGTCTTAGTTGTCCCACAGGTCAGCCTCCGGTGTCTCACCCAAATGGCCATTTTTCACCTGGGCACCTAGACCGTGAGCATCAGCAAGCCAGTTGATCAAAGTGGGCATCGCTGCCCATGCATTTAGGTGCATGTCCGGCATAGTGATCAGCAGCAGGAAATTGCCCATTCTCACTGCAGGGACACCGAGGGCAACTGTGGCATCTTACTGCCATCCTGACAGAGAGGGGTCTTCAACCAAAAGTAGATAAAATATATAAACAATGTCGAAAATAAGAGACTCAGCTCTATAGAGCGATAGGAAGGAACTACTTCTGAATTGAATGGTTCAAATGACACAATGAACCACATGAACAATAGTTGAGATAACATACAACATGGATAAACAATCGGTTGTAACCTTATTTGTCAGCCTTTGGTATCTGTCAGATTCTTGTACCAGTCTGTAGATAGCATAAACTTCATGGTTAATGTGTAACTGATTCAATGATCTGCTAACATTTAGCAATGAGTTGAGTCACATAACAAGCCCGTCTAATATGTCCCTTCTTAAGGTTTAATGTAAGGATAATGGGGTTACTAATGCGGCATAACTAAGACCGCTTATTTCCACCTCTGTAACATCGCCCGTCTCCGCCGCTGCCTCAACTCTTTAGCTGCTGAAACCCTCATCCATGCCTTTGTAACCTCTAGACTTGACTATTCCAATGCACTCCTGGCTGGCCTCCCACATTCTACCCTACGTAAACTTGCGGTCATACAAAACCCAGCTGCCCGTGTCCTAACTCGCACCAAGTCCTGTTCACCCATTACCCCCTGTGCTCACTGACCTACATTGGCTCCCGGTTAAGCAATGCCGCAATTTAAAAATTCTCATCCTTGTTTTCAAAATCCCTCCATGGCCTTGCCCCTCCCTATCTCTGTAATCTCCTTAAACCACGCGCCCACCCGAGATATCTGTGCTCCTCTAATTCTGCCCTCCTGAGCATTCCTGATTTTAATCGCTCAACCATTGGTGGCCGTGCCTTCTGTTGCCTAGGCCCCAAGCTAGTCAGTTGGTAATATTCAGGATCAAAATGTTGTGCGTTCAAACCCCACTCCAGAACCTGCATACATAACCCAGGAGGACATTCTAGTGCAAAACTGAAGGGGTGCTGCAGTGTCCAAGGTGCTGTCCTTTAAATGAGATGTTAAAACTGTGACCCCCATCTATTTATATGTTAACAGATCCAAAAGATTCCATGGTACTATTTGAAGAAGAGCAGGAAGCTCCCTCCACCATCACCACACATCCCATCGCTATTTGTGGGACCTGCAAAAAATGACTAATGCATTCACACACAAAATAATTCATTGCGATCAGGTGCTTTTTAGTTCATGGTTACAAGGGGTGGGGTGGTCGCAGTTTAACATCTCATTTAAAGGACAGCACCTCTGACACTGCAGCACTCCCTCAGTTTTGCACTGGATTATGTACTCAAGTTCTGGAGTGGGTTTTGACCGCACAACATTTTGATTTCTGCTATATTCGCTATTGCAATGATAATCTTCAAAGCAACCTATAAAAGGCTAACAAGGAGACAGTGATGGTTTAAAATTTGTCAAACGTTTTATTGAAGGCATTAATTTTCCTTTTGCGTCACATAATATTAAGAAAAGTCAGATGAGAAAAAGACATTCTAACGTGCACCTATATAAACAGATGGGGTCGCAGTTTAACATCTCATTCAAAGGACAGCATCTCTGACAATGCAGCAGCCCCTCAGTCTTGCACTGTTCTGGAGTGGGATTTGAATGCATAACCTTTTGATTCCGAATACGGAGTGACTGCTGCCAATGACCGGAAGCGGCACAGAAGCATTCTACACATTAATCTGGAAGCTGATATGGATGATGTTCCCGGCTTTTTCTCCCCCTACAGAGCTCGCTCCTTTCCTGGCTTCCCGCTCCCCCCCCGCCCCCCCGCCACACAAAGCCCGTGATTTGCGAAGCGAACAATCAAAAATCACGGAAACCGCGCCTGTGCAACTATCTCAACTTCGTTGGCAGCAGTCGCTGCCTTCTGAATATTATCAACTGAGCAAGTTGACACTGACGAGCTGCTCCTTTCTTCCCTGTAGTAACCCCGATATTCTAACATTAAACCTTAAGGGGCATGTTAGATGGGCTTGTTACGGCTTATGTGGCCTGTTGAACCTTGACAACAGGAAAGGCATATTCATGTATCCCAGCATGCTAGCTGCAGGTCGAACTTAGGATCAGTTACAGCAAAGTATTACTGTACCAAAATCTGCATAAATGACATCTTTACAATTTCACAAATCCCAAGTTCAACAGCGACAATGAAAGAAGATCGTCCAATGCTGGCGCACCTATAAATAAAGCTCCTCTCAAGCAGCTAACTAATCATTTAACCAGGATAACTGGTGGAAAGTTCTGTAATCCTAGCTGTGAAGGCCCAGTACTTGTGCTTAAGGGCTCCACAAAAAAACAGATAACGCAGAGTTACCCCTAGGGACCAGTCTTTGTGAAAAGGAAGCCATAGGTCTAGAAGGGCTCAGGTTTCCCAATTCAAAGACACGCTACACCTCAGGGCCCAGCATACGTGCCACTTGACCCCTTCGCGCACACTCGCACATGGATATCTTTCTCCTGAAAGCTCCTGTTTTGTTTGGAGTTTTGGCAGCTGAACTCAAAATGGGGAGTACGATCTGCGATAAAATATTGGCGTCATAAGTTAAATAGCGTCAGCGCTTATCCGCAACACGGCTCCTGTGTGGGAATGGCCGCCCCTCGTGATCTTACTCTACTGTCAGCGTCTTGCCAGAGCCCCAATGTCCGCCCTCTAAACTGAACCCCCCTCAAACTTCAGCTTGTGGCAGAGTGAGAGCGAGAGGGAGGCGAGGGGCTGGTGCTTTCCTGAATGACTTGAGAATGCCCGCTGCCCCGAGCTCCTGGCAAACCTCCCGAGCAAAGTGCGGAGATCAGCAAAGCAACAGCCCTCGTCATTCTTCATCTGCAGCCAGCTGAAGAAGAGACACGAGACTCAGTCCAAGCTCATCTCTGTTTAACACATTGTAGCAGGGGAGCAATCAGATTAATGGTCAGCAGGTCCATTGTGGCTCTTTCTCCTTTTTACTCACATCCACTGTATCACTCACTGTAAGCCCCAGAAGAAAATATAGCTCATATGTTTGTAACAAGGTAGTCGCAAGTAAACTTACATTGAGCTCTCTGCATGTTTGCACTTGAGGTATATCTACAGTCTTGCTGTTCACTTGTCTTTGCTTGTTGAGATAATGGAGCCACTCCTTTACCTCCTCCTCCGTCGAACAGTAAACCGTAAAGGGATGCAACAGTGGACCTGCAGACGTAATAAGCAAAAGGTTGCATTGGCAATCTCAGTAATCCTAAAACCCTTGGAGATCACTGCGCTCCTCTAATTCTGGCCTCTTGCCCATCCCCGATTTTAATCGCTCCACCATTGGTGGCCGTGCCTTCAGCCGTCTGGGCCCCAATCTCTGGAATTCCCTGCCTAAACCTCTCCGCCTCCCCACCTCTCTCTCCTCCTTTAAGGCGTTCCTTAAAACCTACCTCTTTGACCGAGTTTTTTTGTCCGAATATCTCCTTATGTGGCTCGGTGTCAAATTTTGTCTGATAACGCTCCTGCGAAGTGCCTTGGGACGTTTTATTATGTTAAAGGCGCTCTATTGTTGTTATTGATATGCACGGCCCTTTTCTTGAACTGAATTATTTTGTCTGTCTTTCATAGAAAGGCGTAGAACTGCACAAGATTTTTGATGGACCATTTATACTCTCACTTTTGCATTGATCCAAAGCAGTTTTGGAATGAAATAATAAAAACGTGGGAGTCACTACAAGGAAGGAGGTGTGAGACCATCTCCAGGAGGTATATCCACACTGCTTGGGTTATACACTGGATGCGGTATAACTACAGTCTCATTCATAGCCAAGTTCTAAACACAGGATTGCCTGGGAACTGAATTTTGAATCTTTTTAATATCAGCAGAGAGCCGACACTCCCACCTAACATTAAATTGGAAGAGTGTAAGTGCTGCCTTGTGAATGCTTTCTTATCCCTGGGCATGAGAGTGTCACGGGAGCAGGCAGTATAACTCTGGTCTCCCGACCATGAGAGTGAGGAGAGAGGCTAGGCTAATTTTTTGGACAAGGGGAGTTGTTGGAACATGGAATATTTTGCCATGGGGAGTGATTGAGGCAGAGACTAGGGCATCTTTTGAGAGAAAAGTAGATAAATAATTGAGGCAGAGAAAACGCAGAGCTATGTGGAGAGAACGGGGCAGTGACATTAATTTTGGATTGCTCTAGCAAAAAGCTGGCACAGACACAACAGGCCAAATGACCTCCTTCTGTTCTATAAACTTCTATGGGTGTGAATTGTGCACTCATGGTGCTGTTCCGAGACCCATGTTTGGTATATAGCTGGACTCTTAATTCGCAGTATCTGCTTTGAATAAGCAAAAATCTTGCCATACTTTTTGCAGTGTGTTTGTGGTCAACAAAGAGGTTTTTTTTAATTCATTTTTGGGATGTGGGCGTCGCTGGCAAGGCCAGCATTTATTGCCCATCCCTAGTTGCCCTCGAGAAGGTGCCTTCTTGAACCGCTGCAGTCCGTGTGGTGATGGTATCCCACAGTGCTGTTAGGGAGGGAGTTCCAGGATTTTGACCCAGCGACGATGAAGGAACGTCGATATATTTCCAAGTCAGGGTGGTTTGTGACTTGGAGGAGACCTGCTGCCCATGTCTTTTAAGGTGGAAGAGGTCACGGGTTTGGGAGGTGTTGTTGAAGAAGCCTTGGCGAGTTGCTGCAGTACATCTTGTAGATGGTACACACTGCAGCCACGGTACACCGGTGGTGGAGGGAGTGAATGTTTAAGGTGGTGGATGGGGTGCCAATCAAGCGGGCTGCTTTGTGCTGGATGGTGTCGAGCTTCTTGAGTGTTGTTGGAGCTGCACTCATCCAGGCAAGTGGAGAATATTCCATCTCACTCCTTACTTGTGCATGGTGGAAAGGCTTTTGGGGAGTCAGAAGGTGAGACACTCGCCACAGAATCCCCAGCCTCTGACCTGCTCTTGTTGCCACAGTATTTATGTGGCTGGTCCAGTTAATTACTGATAGACTGCTGTGAGTTACTGAACAGCTAGAAGTATCTGATCTACAGGTTAATGGATCCCATGGCAGATTACAAGACACAAATCTCATTGAGGCACCCAAACGACACCGTAAACAGGAAGGGCAGAGCTCGTGGTTTAGAACTGTCATCCGAAACCTGGAATGAGATCCCAGCCTCAAATCCCTTCCAGGTGTCACGTCTTTTAAAGTTAGCATACCCACCCAGGATCTATGTCCCAACACAATAGCACAATACTGCGGATGCTGGAAATCTGAAATAACAACAGAAAATGCTGGAAACACTCAGCGGATGCTGTGTGACCGGCTGAGTGTTTCTGTTGTTGTCTATTTTCCGATCATTGGCAAAGTCTGTCATGGCCAACTCCAACACATGATGCTCGGTGTACTTGATACATCATGAGACACTCACCGAAGGAGTAATGATTTTGATGTAATCATGGCAAGTATATGGACTGACAACTTCTACTTGATTACCAGATCTGACACAGTTAGTGTACATTGCGCATAAGAATTTGACATAAAAATGCAGACTGTTTGGCTCAAACAGTCTATAATTATCCTGTTAAAAGGCAATGCATTATTTTTTCATTTAATTTTGCATTAACCAAAATAGCCCCTTCAAAGTACATCAGAGCTACTGACAGCAGTGAAGCCAGTTACGACATCAAATGGGAACGTCACGAACATCAGACCATCCTGGGAGATCGTATGATTCTTGACATTTTTTTAATCCTCAATTTTTTTTAATACTTTTCACAGCACCGATATAATCATGACAGCCAAGTCTACAGTGTTAGCTGTGGCTCAGTAGGTAGCACTACTTGCCTCTGAGTCAGAAGGTTGTGGGTTCATGTCCCACTTGGTTCAATTCCCACTCCAGAGATTTGAGCACAAATATCTAGGCTGACACTCCAGTGCAGTGCTGAGGGAGTGCTGCACTGTCGGAGGTGGCGACTTTTGGATGAGACGTTAAACCGAGGCCCCGTCTGCTCTCTCAGGTGGACGTAAAAGATCCCCGGGCACTATTTTGAAGAAAAGCAGCGGAGTTCTCCCCAGTGTCCTGGCCAATATTTATCCCTCAATCAACATAACAAAAAGGGAGGGGGAAGGGGGTGAGAGGAAGGATGAAAAAGGAAAAAAAAAAAATGTTCAGCGAGCAGAAATTCAGAAAGGGAAGATTAAGCACAGCACTGGCAAAGAATCCAATTGCTCATTAAACAGAAACTTGGCACATAAATCTAGTGATGATTATGATCTTCAATGAATGGATCTGCACTTCAATATTAAAGGATTTTTGGTTGTAAAAGATAATTAAACAGAAATGTCATTTTAACCGGATCATTTAGCACCTAAATTGTTTGCTACATACCTGTAATTTGAAATGCATGGCTCTGCTCTGAACTGCTGGTGTTTTCCATGTTATGCACCGTAATCCCTGCCAAGGGGAGCATGCCCTATACACAGAAAGCAGGAGATGGGATTACATGTATTGCATACCGCTGTGTTTGTGGTTACCCCATTCATAATTAAAGGCCCTTCCACCATGAAATGACACTCTGCAGTATTGGTGTACAAAAGCTGAGCACGCTCGTTTGAAATTTCTTATGTCCACTATTTACATTTTTCAGTAATATCACACAGGACAATATCACGGTCTATACCTTCAGGATGATGAATATGAGAGACAGGGTGGCCAGCGAGACCAAGTGGGGGGGGGGGGGTGGAATCAGGGAGATTTATTTCCATTTCAGTGCACATATTGGAAAATCACACATCCCGAGCCCACGATTTTACCTCCATTAAAAAGAATGAATCATGGACCGTGAGGGTGAACAGTTTATTGATGTGTGCTCCCAGCGTGCAACAGGAGCGTTGTAGTGGAAATTCTCCCCCCCGCCTTTTCGTAGTGTCAGGAAATTCAAGAGGGATATTTGGAAGAAGGAGGAGTGACTAAGGGGCAATGGTACTTTTGAACTTTGAACTTTTGAATGGACCACTAGGAGATCTCGCCTCTCCTGTATGTTCTTATCTTTGGGAACAGTAGCCGATTCGATGGATGAATGGAAATTAAATCCCAATGAAAATGAAATTATAATCCAGTGAAATGAAAATATCAGGATTATAAAGACATGCAGGGAATTGAGCACAAAAATCTAGGCTGACACTCCCAGTGCGGTGCTGAGGGAGTGCTGCACTGTTGGAGGTGCCGTCTTTCGGATGAGACGTTAAACCGAGGCCCGG
The DNA here is from genome assembly GCF_052327205.1 of Somniosus microcephalus. Lineage (NCBI taxonomy): Eukaryota > Metazoa > Chordata > Chondrichthyes > Squaliformes > Somniosidae > Somniosus > Somniosus microcephalus. The sequence continues at coordinate 47,060,800 of NC_141011.1, forward strand.
TCTGCCCTCTCAGGCGGACGTAAAAGATCCCACGGCACTATTTCGAAGAAGAGCAGGGGAGTTAGCCCCGGTGTCCCGGCCAATATTTATCCCTCAATCAGCATCACTAAAAAACAGATTATCCGGTCATTATCACATTGCTGTTTGTGGGAGCTTGCTGTGCACAAATTGGCAGCTGCGTTTCTCTCATTACAACAGTGACTACACTACAAAAAGTACTTCATTGGCTGTAAAGCGCTTTGGGACGTCCTGAGGTCGTGACAGGTGCTGTATAACTCAATGCCCACAGGATGCGTCCATGCTCTAGTTCTGCAGGATGAGGAGTTTAAGTTACAGTTAGAGTTACCTGGTAAGTGAAGCCATGGATATCATCAGAGAGAATAAGCAGGTGGTTTTGGAATAGCACCAAAACTCTGTCATTTATATCCTACAATAAGAGACACAAGATTCCTTTATTAATAGTTCAGGGTTATATCAAAACATAAGCAGTGAGTAAATTTTGATACACATGAACAGACACAACGGACTGTGGTTAGATGCACCTTTTAACAGAAAGCGAGACAATGCATTTCTCTGGAATTAATGGGCTAACGAAATCCCACTCTTAAAAAAAAATCACACGTTCTAAACTTACCCATTCCCTCAATTTTGCTATTGGATCATTAATTATAGAGGGCAGCCAGGCATTCCCTGTATGTTTTTATTTATTTATTTGTTCACGGGATGTGGGCGTCGCTGGCAAGGCCAGCATTTATTGCCCATCCCTAGTTGCCCTTGAGAAGGTGGTGGTGAGCCGCCTTCTTGAACCGCTGCAGTCCTTGTGGTGAGGGTAGTCCCACGGTGCCGACTTTGTCGTAGTGGTTTGGTACGACTGAGTGGCTTGCTAGGCAGTTAAGAGTCAACCACATTGCTGTGGTTTTGTAGCCAATATAGGCCAGACCGGGCAAGGACTGCAGATTTCCTGCCCTAAAAAGGACATTAGTGAACCAGTTGGGTTTTTACAACAATCCAGTAGTTTCATGGTCACCATTATTGTCACTAGCTTTTGAATTCCAAATTTATTGAATTAACTGAATTTAAATTCTCACAGCTGCCGTGGGGAACTTTGAACTCACGTCTCTGGATTACTAGTCCAGTAGCATAATCCCCTGCTACCGTACCCTTGTTAATGGATGGATTCCAGGCCCCCGCCAGTAGCTGGTTACTCAGGTCTTACTGCTGGCAGCAAATATTTATTTTGCTGCAGCAACACGACCAGCGATCGTCAACACATTAGGGTATTTCTGTTTTCATCTGGTTGTGCTCTTTATTTATTGCCAGATACCGCAGGGAGGAAGGCGGGGGTGGAAATTCTGGCGAGCAGCCAAGTTTCAGCTGGAGAAACAAACAAACATGTCTTGTGCAGTTGGATCTCCAGACTTTTCGTTACCTCCCATCGTCCACCCTCCATTATCTTGAACTCATACAAAACTCGGCTGCCCGTGTCCTACCCCGCACCAAGTCCCGTTCGCCCATCACCCCCTGTGCTCGCTGCCCGTGTCCTAACCCGCACCAAGTCCCGTTCGCCCATCACCCCCTGTGCTCGCTGCCCGTGTCCTAACCCGCACCAAGTCCCGTTCACTCATCACCCCCCTGTGCTCGCTGCCCCATGTCCTAACTCACATCAAGTCCCGTTCACTCATCACCCCCTGTGCTCGCTGACCTGCATTGGCGCCGGTTCGGCAACGCCTCGATTTTAAAATTATCATCCTTGTTTTCAAACCCCTCCATAGCCTCACACTGCACCCCCCCCCACCCCGCCAATCTCTGTAACCTCCTTCAGCCCTACAACCCTCCGAGATCGCTGCAGTATTTCAATTCTGGATTTTTGCACATCCATGATTTCAATCGCTCCACCACTGGTGGCCGTTCCTTCAGCTGCCTGGGCCCGAGGCACTCGAATTCCCTTCCCGAAATCTCCGCCTCTCTATCCTTTAAGACGCTCCTTAAAGCCTACCTCTTTGACGAAGCTTTTGGTCAGCTGCCCTACTATCTCCTTATGTGACTCGGTTTCAAATTTCGTTTTCTAACGCTCCTGTGAAACACCTTGGGACATTTTACTACGTTAAAGGTGCTATATAAATGCAAGTTGTTGTTATTGACCTTTACAAAAGGCCAACGATTTTGAAAATGTAAACCTTGTGACATCTCTCAGCACCATCCTAAAGCATTTCACATAGAACAAATTACATTGTGTGGTTACATGGGTAAATGCAGCAGCCATTTTCTGCTCAGGATTAACCAGTTCATCTTTTTGGAGGGAAATAAGGGACAAATGTTGCCGTAGACGACTCTCTGCTCTTTTTCACATAGTGATGTGAGATTTTCAACATCTATTTAAGCATCGGAACAGGTCCTCAGCACTCCACTGAAGTGGCAGTCTAGTTACACACTCAATCAGAAAATAACAACATTTTGGGATACGGTGTATGAATAATTTGAGATATAACGGGGTCAGTGTAGCGTGCTTGGAGCAAAAGGTGACTTTGGACCGATGGTTCCTAAACTTCTCCACCACTGGAGCTTCCCTCACCTCATGTCTGGGCCTGTTGTAGACTAATTGCTAGAGATTGATTGCTATGATGTGTCAACAACTCCATTATCATTGTATCACGAGACTACCAGGATGGTAGAAGGCGAGCTAGATGGACCTTAGTCTTTTTTTGTCGAGCAATTCCTATGTTCCTAAATCCTGGAGTGGGGTTTGAAGCCACAATTTTCTAAGCCGGGAAAGAATGCTACCAACCGCGTCAAACTGGCAAAGTAACAGGGCAGGGATTCTGTGCCTTACTGTGTCAGCTGTGGCTCAGTGGTCGCACACTTGCCTCTGAGTCAGAAGGTTGTGGGTTCAAGTCCCACTCCAGGGGCTTGAGCACATAAAGCTAGGCTGACACTCCAGTGCAATGCTGAGGGAGTGCTGCACTGTCGAAGGTGCCGTCTTTTGGATGAGACGTTAAACCGAAGCCCTGTCTGCTCTCTCAGGTGGACATAAAAGGTCCCATGGCACTATTTCAAAGAAGAGCAGGTGTCCTGGCCAGTATTTATCCCTCAACCAACATCACTAAAACAGATTATCTGGTCATTATCACATTGTTGTTTGTGGGAGCTTGCTGTGCACAAATTGGCTGGCCCGTTTCCCACATTACAACAGTGACCACAGTTCAAAAGTACTCCATTGGCTGTAAAGCGCTTGGAGACGTCCAGTGGTCGTGAAAGGCGCTATATAAATGCAAGTGTTTCTTTCTTTTTACTCAGAGTATCTTTTTCTGCTCACCAAAGTGAGAACAGTAGGAAAATGGTTTGATCTGCACCCACCCCTGATTTCCCAATGGGCACACCCAGTGATGAGGCTCTATCGATACTACTGCGCATTGGTGAAATCAGTCCTGTGAAGAACATCTAAACTCCAAGTAGTTATGGAATTCCTTACCTTGCAGGGCTGACGGCTGATTTTAACCTTGGAGCAATGAATCATTTCCCCCAGATCTTCCAGTTTCATCCCACTTTGATCCCATTCCATGATGAGTTTGTAGAGTAGTCTGTTTTTTATATCCTCTTTATCATCTTGCTTTGCTTCCTAATTGAAATATATAAAAGGGAGTCCTGATTTTTCATGCAGTCAGCACTGGGGATTAATCACAAATTAAAGACACATTGGAGGGAATTTTAACTCCCAAAAAATGGGTGGGTTTGGGTCGGGTGGGATGTTAAAAAGTTGAAAATCTCAAACCCGAACCCAACCCACCTTGAACCCGGCCCTACATAAGAACTAGGAGAAGGAGTAGACCATATGGCCCCTCGAGCCTGCTCCAGCATTCAATATCATGGCCCTCCTCCGGTTTTAAAGGAGGCAGGATGGGGGGGGATGGGCAACCAACCCGCTCCCAGGAGGCAGGACCCTCATTTATATATTTTATTGAGGCTGCTTGCCTCAGATTCTTTCTCCATTTTTTAGGTTCAACTCTGGTCAGCCGGGTTTTCCGGGCCTCGGGAAACCCGGCAGCTAAAGGGAGGCGAGGACTGCTGGATCCAGCCGGTAAGTGCCATTCCAGCACTGCTTGTGGGCCAGGAGGAGCAAGAGTGCTTCCCCCTGGCACCCCAAGCTTACCTGTAAACTGCTCCTGTGAACGGCCGGACCCCCCCACCCACCCACGAGATTGGAACCCCACTTGAGCAACATCGTCCCCCCACCCCTGGCCTTTCCGATCTCCCCACCCCCAATCACCCACCCCCAGCCTCTGATCTCCCCGCCATCCTCCCCCCACCCACGAGATTGGAACCCCACTTGAGCAAGTCTCCCCCACCCACCCCTGGCCTTTCCGATCTCCCCACCCCCAATCTCCCTCCCCGCCCCCCCAGCCTCTGATCTCCCCGCCACCCTTCCCTCCTTTCCCCACTCATCTGACCTCTGATCTCCCACCGCCCCCCCCCCCCCCCTGCCTCCAATCTCTTCAGCCTCCCTCCCTCCTCTGTATTCCCCAGCTGCGGCCTGGTGCCGAAGGCCTACCCACCCAACAGCCAGCCAGCCCCTCAATATGGCTGGTGTGGTCAGGAAACAAAATATGTTGATCAGGTCAATCCGTTAAATTCGGAAGGACCTAATGGAATCCCCATCTTTCAGGTTTCCACACCACAAGAAACAGTTCCCCCACTCTTTCCCTGCCTCCCCGCAAATATCAGGGTCGAATTTCCTTTTGGAAACCATTTTTTGTCCCTCCAATTGCCTAGCCTCCATTCCTGAAGGTGCTAACTGATGCAGGGGAGCAGTTGAATAGCTGCCAACTACCCTCCAGTACCACATCCAAGTAGGCATCCTTCATGTGTGAGCCTAGTTAAAGGATGTAGGACAAGGCCTGTGCTCACCCAATGCCCACACATGCACACTTTCCAGCAGAGGTTACTGAACGGCACCAGGAGCGGGAATGCTGGCTGACTTCCCCCCTCACCCCTCCCACACCCCTTCTATAGTCCAAGGTGCTCCAAGCTGGTGCCTTGATGTTCTGTATGGCTCAGTACCACACTGGACAGCACATTTACCAACTAAGCCACAGAAAATGCCTCAACTTTTCACCAAAACGCTGGTGTTGGAATCAATCTGCACATTTACAGTCCTTCATGAAGGATTTTAAGATATCGTTTAACGTTGAATAGAGACACTTTAATTTCCCCAAAGAATCGTTTTTTGTTTTTTATTCGTTCCTGGGATGTGGGCATCGCTGGCAAGGCCAGCATTTATTGCCCATCCCTAGTTGGCCTTGAGAAGGTGGTGGTGAGCCGCCTTCTCGAACCGCTGCAGTCCGTGTGGTGAAGGTACTCCCACAGTGCTGCTATGGAGAGAGTTCCAGGAATTTGACCCAGTGACGATGAAGGAATGGCCGATATATTTACAAGTCAAGATGGTGTGTGACTTGGAGGGAAACTTGCAGGTGGTGGTGTTCCCATCCGCCTGCTCGATCCCATGAGGTTGACTCTCATAGGATTGAGCGGTGCTGAAAGCAGTGCTTCATGGATAGAATGACACTCAATTCAAATTCAAATCGCTTTATTGGCATGACAAGGTACATCTTATGTTGCCAAAGCATCGAAAAACATTCATGGTTGAACACATAAACACAGATCTATCCATACAGTGTATAAACAGATATATCCCTGAGTGTATAAATATACATTCATATAATTTGTATATACTCTTTTCTTATATTCAGTGGTTGTCCCTCTGTTTATGGCAAGCTGTAACATAGTGTGCCGCTAAGGTTACACAATTTCTCTCTTCCCCTAGTAGGTATGGGAGTTTTTGGTCGTCATTCAAATTTCTGAATTCCGGGCATATTTTTGTGAATTTTGGGTAGAAATTCTCCCTTATGCCCTGATATTTTCTACAAGCTGTGAGGAAGTGCATCTCTGTCTCCACCACTCCACTGACCCTGCCATTGGTACCACCCACAAGCTTTCAGATAAACCTTGACCTCTGAACCAAAAGCCGCTGTTGACTCCTTCCCCTAAGATTTAGGCATGTCTTTAGGAATGAAATCATGCTGTGCAATATTACATGTTAATATAAAATGCGAAACTCGTTTTTCCTGTTATTTTAACCTTAATAAAAAAGGATTAATGCCTTAGTTAAAGGAGCAGATGCTGGAATTCCAGCCCAGCAGCTGAAAGCATTGGTTACCGATATCACACAGCACAATTTCATCCCAAAAAACTGGTAAAAATAAGTTTAATGCTGCACTTTGAGACAGTTATCAAAAATATGTTGTTCAGTTCTTTTAAGTTAGTTTAAAAAAAAAAATCCTCCTTCCTTTCCAGGGACAAAGGAGGACTGTGCACCGAATGTGAAACAGATTAGCAAACTTTGGAAGTAAAGACTGCAGGTGTGGCAGGAATGCATGGGAACAGTGCAGAGTGTTAGGCAAGACTGTTTCATAGCCTCAGCTCTTGATCCATATGGGCTCCACCCAAGTATAATTACTGCAGCATCTGTGCTGGGCAAGCAGAACCACCGCTGAGGCCAAGTGAGTTCCAGACCAGTTTCCAGAGAACTTGGACAGACACTCTCCGTCCAGAGCTTGGCTGCAAACTTGCAAAGGGAGGCCCATCAATTGTCAGAGTTAAAACAGAAAACTGCAAATGCTGGAAGGTTGAGCGAAAAAAAAGATGTATTTATACGGCGCCTCTCACGACCTCAGGATGTCCCAAAGAGCTTTTACAGCCAATGAAGTACTTTTTGAAGTGTGGTCACTGTTGTAATGTAGGAAACGCAGCAGCCAATTTGTGCACAGCAAGCTCCCACAAACAGCAATGTGATAATGACCAGATAATCTGTAGTTAATGATGTTGATGGGGGGATAAATATTGGCCAGGACACGGGGGTAAACTCCCCTGCTCTTCTTTGAAATAGTGCCATAGGATCCTTTGCGTAAACCGGAGAGGGGACCTCAGTTTAACATCTCATCCAAAAGGCGGCACCTCTGACACTGCAGCACCCCCTCAGTACTGCAGTGTCAGCCTAGATTTCTGTGCTCACGGGACTTGAACCCACAACCTTCTGACTCAGAGGTGAGAGTGCTACCCACTGAGACTCGGCTGAAACACAGAAGAAAAGACCCCCCAGAGAAACAGCATGAGAGAGAGAGAGAGAGAGAGAGAGAGAGAGAGAGAGAGAGAGACAGCTCCGCACCTGAAATGTCACAACTTGCCTTTTCTCTTCACAGATGACTGACCTGCGCTGCATGTCCAACCCTTGCTAGTAAAATTTTTGGAGATGCTTCGCTTGATTCTAATGAGCTTTTATTTTAAAACGTATTTGATTCCCTCCCTTATTTCCCAACGTGGAGTTTTCCGAAACCTATCCCAGCTCGCCATGATGTTAATAGGTCAGCTGACAGTCAGCAGTTGCACAAGAATAAGGAAGCCTTGCACTATCCCTCAACATGAATTTGCATTGGTTTGGTGTCTTTGATATGGCCGTGCCCTGTCAGTACATCCCCGCGGCAGTGTGATTGAGAAATTGGTCCAAATCGGCAAAAAGGCACCGTATACCATAACCATCCAAGCACACCTTCCACACCCGGTCAGTCAAGTTCTATCACAGCTCTTCCCCACGACTGCACTATAAAACCACCGACACATTGATCTGTTAAGTTCATTCATTACGCAGTAAGGGTGGCCACAGTGTGAGTCAGTGTGGCTCAGTGGATAGCACTCGCCCCTCTGACGCAGAAGGTTGTGGGTTCAAGCCCCACTCCAGTTAGATGTAGACACAAAAATCCAGGCTAACGCTTCAGTGCAGTACTGAAGGTGTGCTGAACTGTCAAGAGTGCCGTCTTTTGGCAAAAGATCCCACGGCACTATTTTGAACAGCAGGGGAGTTCTCTCCAGTGTCTTGGGCAATATTTACCCCACAATCAACATCACTAAAACAGATTATCCGGTCATTATCACATTGCTGTTTGCGGGAGCTTGCTGTGCGCAAATTGGCTGACACGTTTCCTGCATTACTTGCAGTGGAGGCAGTTCAGAGAAGGTTCACTAGGTTGATTCCTGGGATGGAAGGGTTGTCTTATGAAGAAAGGTTGAGCAGGTTGGGCCTATACTCATTGGAGTTTAGAAGAATGAGAGGTGATCTTAATGAAACATAAGATTCTGAGGGGGTTGGACAGGGTAGATGCTGAGAGGATGTTTCCCCTCGTGGGGGTATCTAGAACTAGGGGGCATAGTCTCAATGTGGGGTCGCCCATTTAAGACGGAGATGAGGAGGAATTCCTTCTCTGAGGGTTGTGAATCTGTGGAATTCTCTACCCGAGAGCGCCGTGGAGGCTGGGTCATTGAATACATTCAAGGCTGAGACAGACAGATTTTTTGAGCAACAGGGGAAGTCAAGGGTTATGGGGAGAAGGGCGGGAAAGTGGAGTGGAGGCCAAAATCGGATCAGCCATGATCTCGTTAAATGGCAGAGCAGGCTCGAAGGGCCGAATGGCCGACTCCTGCTCCTATTTCTTATGTTCTTATTACAACAGTGACTACACTTCAAAAGTACTTCATTGGCTGTAAAGCACTTTGGGACGTCCTGACATTGCGGAAGGTGCTGTATAAATACAAGTCTTTTTTTAAATTTTAGTTAAATCTAAAAACGAATTCTGCAGGCATGGCATTACTTGTGGATATTGCAGGGTAAATTTTCCAAGATTCCGCACTTGGCGCAGGTTCTCGCTCGATGTTGGAGAGAATTGGGCACGGATCAATAGGTCCAATTTGTAGGAGTTTCTCATTTTAATTTCCGCAAAAACAGGACTGCATTGAATCAGATACGCTGACCCCCGCGCCTAATGCTCCAGTCTTGTCTCCCACTGAAGGAGACTCCGTGCTGGGGACTTTGCTGAAATCCTGATCCATGCTTTTGTTACCTCCAGACTTGACAATTCCAATACACCCCGGGCCGACCTCCCACCCTCCATAAACTTGAGCTCATCCAAAACCCTGCTGCCCAGTGTCCTAACTCGCACCAAGTCTCCAGCACCCATCGCCCCTGTGCTCGCTGACCTACATTGGTTCCCCATCCAGCAAAGCCTCGGTTTTCAGAATTCTCATCCTTGTGTTCAAATTCCTCCATGGCCTCGCCCCTCCCTATCTTTGTAACTTTCTCCAGCCCTACAACCCTCCGAAAACTCTGCGTTCCTCTAACTCTGGCCTCTTGCACATCTCCCACTTCCTTCGCTCCGCCATTGGCGGTTGTGTCTTCAGCCGTCTAGGCCTTAGCTCTGGAATTCCCTCCTTTAAGATGCTCTTTAAAACCTACCTCTTTGGCCAAGGTTTTGGTCACCTGTCCTACTATCTCCTCCTGTGGCTCGATGTCAAATTTTGTTTGATAACGCTCCCGTGAAACGCCTTGGGACGTTTTACTATGTTAAAGGCGCTATATAAATGCAAGTCGTTGTTATTTATGCAGATTTCATCATGAAATCATAACCATTTTGTCGCAAACACATTTAGGATGTTGAAGATAGTGAGCAGAGAACATCTCCCACTCCAAGGTTTGCTCACCAGCCAGGAGGGCTCAATTGGAGAATCCACACTTCTATGTTATCTTTTCAGTAATATGAACAAAAATGACCGATTTAGAAATCATAAATGATTCTCACACATTCTAAGATCCAGAAAATGACTGACGAAAGCTCAGCAGTGTGACGTGGAAAGTCACCCAGCGCTGCCTGTGCCTCAGATCCCGAGTGTATCAGTACCATTGCTGACTTGCTGTATTTAGACTGGCAGTTCATGTGCAGATGCAGCCTGGGGCTGTGACAGAGCAGCTTACAAGAATTCTCCAAGAGAATAAGAGGCAGATTGCCACTGCGATAGATCAGGAAATTACACCATTTATTGTTTGGTAAAACCTGAGCTTTTACATTAAGAGCGAACAATGGTTTCACTGTCTTAGAAACAGGGACAAGGTGAAGCCATTAAGGATGGGTCATCAGCTAGTTCCTCAGCGTAACCATATATCATATGGCAGGCACGGCCTCAGGAGCAGTCTGATGTCACTCTCTCGCTGGCTTGTTTTCAACAATAAGTGGGTTGAGGGTGTATTGTGTTACCAAGTATCACACTTAATACTTGCATTTATATATAAAAGGTACCAAAGACTTGCATTCACACAGCTTTCATTGAAACATTTCAAAGCGCTTAATACAATGAATTAGTTTAGAGAGCAGGACTGCCGCCAGCAGAGACAGGTGCAGCAGTTATTCTGGGCCAGCAACGCTTCACAAACAGCAATGGGATGAATTACCAGTTAATCTGCGTTTAGCCAGAAATTGTTGAGGGATGTGTGTTGGCCGGGACACCCAGGAGAATCATAGAAGAATGCAGCACAGAAGGAGGCCATTCGGCCCATCGTGCCTGTGCCGGCTCTTTGAACAAGCTCTCCAATTAGTCCCACTCCCCCCTGCTCTTTCCCCACAGCCCTGCAAATTTTTCCCCTTCAAGTATTTGTCCAATTCCCTTTTGAAAGTTAATATTGAATCTGCTCCCTCCACCCTTTCAGGTAATGCATTCCAGATCATAACAGCTCATAAGAACATAAGAACATGAAATAAGAGCAGGAGTAGGTCATACGGCCCCTCGAGCCTGCTCCGCCATTCAATAGGATCATGGCTGATCATCGACCTCAACTCCACTTTCCCGCCCGATCTCCATATCCCTCGATTCCCCTAGAGTCCAAAAATCTATCTATCTCAGCCTTGAATATACTCAAAGACTCAGCATTCACAGCCCTCTAGGGCAAAGAATTCCAAAGATTCACAACCCTCTGAGTGAAGAAATTCCTCCTCATCTCGGTCTTGAATGGCTGACCCCTTATCCTGAGACTGTGACCCCTCGTTCTAGACACTCCAGCCAGGGGAAACCTCTCAGCATCTACCCTGTCAATCCCCTTCAGAATCTTGTATGTATCAATGAGATCACCTCTCATTCTCGCTGCGTAAAAAAAATCTCTTCATCTTCCCCCTGGTTCTTTTACCTTAGATTTGTGTCCAATAGTTACTGAACCTCCTGCACTGGAAGCAGTTTCGCCCAATTTACTCTATTAAAACCCCTTCCTGCTCCTCTTCCAATAGTGCCATGGAATCTTCTACCTCCACTTGAACTATCGCGACAATCAATTTAAGGTCACATCCAAAGGACAGCACTTCTGACAATGCAGCACTCCTTTAGTACTGCACTAAAGTATTGGCCTAGAATTTTTAAAAATTCATTCACAGGATGTGGTCATCGCTGGCAAGGCCAGCATTTATTGTCCATCCCTAATTGCCTTCAAGGTGGTGGTGGTGAGCCGCCTTCTTGAACCGCTGCAGTCTGTGTGGTGAAGGTACTCCTACAGTGCTATTAAGGAGGGAGTTCCAGGATTTTGACCCAGTGACAATGAAGGAACAGCGATATACTTCCAAGTCAGGATGGTGTGTAGCTTGGAGGGGAACTTGGAGGTGGTGGTGTTCCCATGCGCCTGCTGCCCTTGTCCTTCTAGGTGGAAGAGGTCGTGGGCTGTCGAAGAAGCCTTGGCGAGTTGCTGCAATGCATCTTGTAGATGGTACACACTGCAGACACGGTACACCAGTGGTGGAGGGAGTGAATGTTTAAGGTGATGGATTACGAACTCAAATCCTGGTGTGAGCTCAAGCCAATTTGTTGCCAAACATGAACATTGGTGAGTCCTTTTGTGTTCTTTACACAGGTCCAACAAAACCCTGCTACAGCATTGATGCCACACGGTAGGGTAAACACAGGGGGCAAATCTGTGTGTGGTGGGGCGAGGGACAGGCTACTAATCCCAATGACTATGATATTGTGCTTGCATTGAGAGCATGTCTGTGCACAGTATGCTCATGCTTAATGATTCGCTTGAGACGTTAAACCGAGGCTCCGTTTGCCCTCTCAGGTGGGCATAGAAGATCCCACGGCACTATTTCGAAGAGGAGCAAGGGAGTTATCCCCGGTGTCCTGGCCAATATTTATCCCTTAAATCAACATCACTAAAACAGATGATCTGGTCATTATCACATTGCTGTTTGTGGGAGCTTGCTGTGCGCAAATTGGCTGCTGCGTTTCCTACATTACAACAGTGACTACACTTCAAAAAGTACTTCATTGGCTGTAAAGCGCTTTGAGACATCCTAAGGTCATGAAAGGCGCTATACAAATGCAAGTCTTTCTTACTGAAAGCACGGTGTTAATGAATGGACTAAGAAAGGCCACTAACACAGCAAGAAAGCCAGCAGCCAATTCTTCTGCATTGATATCCACCCAAACCTCTGTTATGGTCACAGACATTTTAAAGTTGCGTGTTTAAGTTTTTAACATTAGAAGGAATGGTATCTTACCTTCACTGAACATGTTCGTGCCTGTGAGTAGGCGTAATCTTGATTCTGATTGGTTGCTGGCTCATTCTGCGATTTGGCATAAATCTGCTGCTGTACTTGTTCCCTGAGAGAGACCATAATCAAAGTACATTCAATAAATATTTTCAAGAGAGAATTGGATATATTTCTGAAGGCTAAGGGGATTAAGGGTTACGGAGAAAAGGCGGGGACGGGGTACTGAACTGGTAAGATCAGCTATGATCTCAGACGAAGATCAGCCATGATCTCATTGAATGGCGGAGCAGGCTCGAAGGGCCGAATGGCCTACTCCTGTTCCTATCTCTATGTTTCTATGTTTTCTATGTTTTTGAGGGATTACTGTACATACATTTCAGCACGCAAGTAATCTTTAGTGTTAGGAAGCATGAGGCTGACCTCATGCTGCCTTTCCCACATTACAACAGTGACTACACTTCAAAAAGTACTTCATTGGCTGTAAAGCACTTTGGGACGTCCGGTGGTCATGAAAGGCGCTATAGAAATGCAAGTCTTTTTTAAATTCATGCATTTGACTGACAATTCCTTTGTCTGCAATTTTAACAAAGGAATGTGTGTGTATTTTGCGCTCACCAAGGTGAGGATCGTTTGTGCTGGTGAATGGAATGCTTTCTGCTTCACGCACCGTGTTGGGGTCACGACACTTGACTGCGGAGTAAAGCTCCCTCTGGTCTGTCCCAAAGATGAGGCATATTTTCCTCCATTTGCCAACGTTGTTGAAACAGTGGGCGTCGAGTATAAAGTGGGAAACATGCCCAAAGCTGCCCATATTGACACCTTGCGGAATCAGTGTGGCATCTTTCCATTTCCCACATAGACCCCGCCATTGGCTGCCTGCGAGGCCCCACCAGCAACATGGGTGTCACTCCATAGAGTTTACAGCCTGCGCTGGTTCTGTAACTAGATTTTTTTTTAATTATTTGTTCATGGGATGCGTCCTTTGCTGGCAAGGCCAGCATTTATTGCCCATCCCTAGTTGCCCTCGAGAAGGTGGTGGTGAGCCGCCTTCTTGAACCGCTGCAGTCCGTGTGGTGAAGGTACTCCCACAGTGCTGTTAGGGAGGGAGTTCCAGGATTTTGACTCAGCGACAGTGAAGGAACGGCGATATATTTCCAAGTCATCCTGGTCCCCTGCCCTTTCCATATCATTTTGTGGAATAATAGAAATTATGGAAGGAGGCAGCAAGCTCCCATCCTACGGTCTTTGAGCGAGATTGCCAATTAGTGGTCAATTAAGGGTAGTGATGCCAATGGGAACAACAGTGAGCCCAACAGAACCATTTCACATCGCAATCTACAGCCAGCAGACAATGCACAGTTTCTAACAAACTCGCCACATAAACCTTAAGGAAATTTCTAAACTGAAAGAACAATCTATATTGACACCCAATCTGGAGGGGTTTTGATTGGGTAAATAGAGACAATCGCCATTCACTGGTTGGTGTGTCAGTAAGTAGAACACAAAAAACTCAAGATCATCACCAAAAGGATGAAGGGAGAGCTATCAGAAGATTCTTTTTGTAGCAGAGAGGATTGTTAGGAGACAGAATATCCCTGACAGAAACAGTGGCGGAAGAGATGTGGATAAATAATTTTTTAAATAATAATTTTAAAGGGTATGGAGAAAGGGCCAGACAGGAAGTGGACTCCACTTTCAAAGAGCCAGCATGGTGCAATGGGTCGAACGGCCTCCGAATGTGCTGTAAAATTCTAAGTGTGAGTGGAGAGAATGTCTGACTGGCCATGAATGGCATTCACTCACTGTCACTGCAACACCTGACTCGCGAGTAAGGTTCTGAAAAGTCTTTCAGGACAACACGAAGAATTGAGCATTCCATTTATTAGAATATAATAATTCACAGTGAGGTGTTGCATTCCTCTGGTCACAGATGTCAACATGAAAACTGTGATGAAGAAATTAAATGGGGAATGGGATTCTGCACGTCGCCCTGTTATAGAGTAAATGAAAACTGTGATTATGTTAAAATAAAGTGCATTATAACTGACATAAGAACACAAGACAATGCACTAATTGCTCTGTAACTACACACATCGCAGAACCTCCCCCATTTACAGCCCCGTCGCTCCCACAACATTATTCAGAAGGAACAATACTCCTAATGGTGCCTCCACAACTCGGCCATAATAGGAAATGTAATTGAAACATCAATGGAGATTTTATGCAAAATGGCATAGTTTAATTTCTTCTGGCAGTGCACTGGTTAACAGATTCTGGTAAAATGTCTTTGCGTATTGTTTTAACACACTCGTTAGCCCATTTGAAATAAATGTACACACCGCAAATTAACCAGTGCACTGCCAGTGGGCATTAAACCGCACGGTTGCGGGTCGACTCCAACAGGAATTTGTCTAATCCAAAAGGTTCGTGTAGCAGTCACTCGAGCTGTGCGGTTAAGGTTTATCCGGATCTGTGATTAAGTTACAGTCTTGTCACTCACTATCATCCATAATTCTGCACATGCACACGGTCATGTCGAATTCACTTGCCGCGTTTTACAATTGCAATTGAAATGACAGCTTTAAATCTTTACGCTGTTTTTTTCGAACGGAAAAAGAATTAAAATCTAAAGCTGTCCAAAGTTTGCTACCTTGTGAAACTTCAGTCTGTGTTCATCACCGCCCACCGCTGTTTAAGAAAGCATTTCTATAAAACAGTGCGTTTTAAGTACATTTAGTACATTAACAATGTCCAGTTGTTACAATGTATTCAGCTCAGTTTGACAGCAACAGTTTCAGTGCTGCTCCAGTTAAAAGTTAGCTCAAGTTAAATGCCGCTGTTAACACTGATCGACACATTGTAGGTCTACATACCATCTCGCTCTCGATCTTTTCCTCCTCTTCCTTGATCGATTCAACCTCTTTGGGAGACATGAGAAACTGCTGCCCATTCTAATCGCGAGGCCCGGCTGTATCAGTCAGGAGAAACTCCCAGTGCTCAGCACACAAACTGCTAGAAGTTACAGGGCTTGCTGCTGTGTGTTCAACTGGTTTCCCCATTTCCGCTTTTAAGCGAATGACTCGAGTGGGTGGGGACTTGGAGAGTCAACCTGAGTCAAACCTGACAGGTGGGTCACAGCTCTTTATTTTTCCCAGGTAAACTAGCCCCGAAGGATGGCTCTTGGTGGGAAGAATTTTTTGCTGCGCTGTTGTGGTGTGGCTGGCTTGATTGTACAAGCCTGCTCTGTGTGCAGTCTCCACACAGCACCACCAACCTCACCATCAACCAGAAGGCTGTTTACAATTGAACTGTCCTGCTTCGTTTAACCACTTCGGAGTACATTTCCTCCCAGTTACTAACTTTGTTGAAAAAATACATTTGAGTATGAAGTGACATTGGTTGATTTATACCCACGAAAATGTCACTCAAAGTAGCAAATGGAAGGGGAGGGGGGAGGGGGGGGGGCTGGTGGTGTCATTTCACCTGTGCATGACAAAACCTCACACACCAATCACCCATCCCCTAGCAACACTGCTTCCTGAGAGAGAGGTACAAAGCAGTTCAGCAAAAAAAAATAGAAACATAGAAGATAGGAGCAGGAGTAGGCCATTCGGCCCCTCGAGCCTGCTCCACCATTCAATGAGATCATGGCTGATCATCCAAATTCAGTACCCTGTCCCTGCCTTCTCCCCATATCCCTTGATCCCTTTAGCCTTAAGAAATATATCTAACTCCTTCTTGAATATATTTAATTATCTGGCCTCCACTGCCTTCTGTGGTAGAGAATTCCACAGGTTCACCACTCTCTGGGTGAAGAAATTTCTCCTCATCTCTGTCCTAAATGGCTTACCCCTTATCCTTAGACTGTGACCCTTGGTTCTGGACTCCCCCGCCATCAGGAACATCCTTCCTGCATCTAGTCTGTCTAGTCCTGTCAGAATTTTATAAATTTCAATGAGATCCCCTCTCATTCTTCTAAACTCCAGTGAGTATAAGCCTAATTGACCCAATCTCTCCTCATATGTCATTCCTGCCATCCCAGGTATCAGTCTGGTGAATCTTCGCTGAACTCCCTCCATGGCAAGAACACCCTTCCTCAGATAAGGCGACCAAAATTGCACACAATACTCCAGATGTGGTCTCCCTAAGGCCCTGTACAACTACAGCAAGACATCCTTGTTCCTGTACTCGAACCCTCTGGGAAACTCCTCTCTGACTCACTAAGGCAACCAAAAAAAAAGCTGCAGGAACGAGCATTTGACCCCCTTAACTGGAAGTGTCCTCTTCTCCGAGAAGCCTGTCGCGCTCCTTTTTAAAGGATGGTAGGGACTCTATATTCACCACTTGGCTCGGCAATTTGTTCCAGTGGACCCCGATTCTCCGTGTAAATACTTCCTGGTGTCTAGCCTGACTCTTTGCCTACTGATTTTACAGGCATGGACCCAGTCCTACCACCCCTTTCCATTTCAAATAGCCAGACTATGTCTATGCTTCTAAGCCTACATATCTCCAAAGTAAGTTGTGCTAACCCTCGGAGCCTATCCTCTTAGCGCTCAGATTTGGTATCATCCTGAATGCCGTTCACTGCACCCTCTCTAGAACCTCAGCATCCTTCTCGATGTGCAGGACCAAAACTGGACACAAGACTCGAAGTGCGGATGTATGAGCCCTGAAGAGCCTAAGAATAGTCTTCATTTTTGTACTTACTGATCTTAGCAATACAGAAGGAGCTTGCCTTTGTATAGTACCTCATCTTCACAGTTAATAGGCAACCTTTTGAACAGCAACTTGCATTTACGTTTTTTCTTAACGTAGAAAAATATCCCATCATGCTCCACAGAGGCGTAATCTGACAAATATACATAGTCTAGCTAAAGAAAGAGAGATATTAGGAGGGTGACTAAAAGCTTGGCCAAAGAGGTGGGTTTTAAGGAATGCCTTAAAGTTGCATAGGCGAAAGGGTTAGGGAGGGAATCCCAGAGCATGGGGCCTACACGGGTAAAGGCACAGCCACCAATGGTGGGTGAAGGGAGTGGGAGATATGTTCGTGGAGGCTTGTAGGGCTGGAGGAGGTTACAGAGATAGGGACGGGTGTGGCCATGAAGGGATTTTAACACAAGAATGAGAATTTTAAAATGGTGGCATTGGTCGACTAGGAGCCATTGTAGGTCTGCAATGCATAGATGTGATAGGTGTGGGATAGGACACCAGCAGCAGATGTGCTGAGGCAGAGGTGGGCGACATTACAGAGTTGGAAGTAGGCAGTCTCTGTGATGGAGAGGATGTGGGGTTGGAAACTCAGTTCAGGGTGTAACAGCATGCCAAGATTGCAAACAGTCTGGTTCAACCTAAGACAGTGGCCAGGGAGGGAGATGGAATCAGTGGCGAGAGTACAGATTTTGTGGTGGGTTAATGGCTTTGATCTTCCCAATGTTTAACTGGAAGAAATTGCAGCTCATCCAAGACTGGAGATTGAACAAGGAGTCTGACAACACAGAGGCAGTGGAAAGGTCAAGAGAGGTGGTGGAGAGATAGAGCTGGGTTTCCTCAATCTACCTGTGGAAGCTGACCTCATGTCTTCAGATGATATCGCCAAGGAGCAGCAGGAAGAGGAGGCTGTCAAGAGTAGATACTTGGATTCCAGAGGTAATAGCATGGGGGTAGGAAGTGAAGCCGTTGCTGGAGGTACAGGAGTTACGATTGGATAGTTAAGAGTGGAACCAAAAGAGGACAAGATGGGTACAGATTTGAGAGGCAACAACACACTCAAGGACAGGCCCACTGAGCTGGATAATGTTATAGGCTTCAGAGAGATTGAAGAGGACAAGGAGGGAAAATTAACCATGGTCACAGTCACAGAGAATGTCATTGACATTGCTTGGCGCTGTTTCAGTGCTGTGGCAGAGTTGAAAACCTGATTGGAGAGATTCAAACTTGGAGTAGTGAGGAAGATGGGCATGGATTTGAGAGGCAATAACGTGTACAAGAATGTTGTCAGGGGAAGGGGGTGGAGATTTGATTGTATTTTGAAAGGACAGAGAGGTTGAGGTTTTTTTTTTTTTTTTTTTTTTTTTTTTTTAAAGAAGACTGGTGATGATGGCAGTTTTGAAAGTGAGGAAGTCAATGCCTACACAGAATTACATCGAATGTCCGGCACAGAAACAGGCCATTCAGCCCAACAGGTCTATGCTGGTGTTTATGCTCCACACGAGTCTCCTCCTACCTTACTTCATCTTACCCTATCAATATATTTTTCTATTCCTTTCTCCTTCTTGTGCTCATCTAGCTTCCCCTTAAGCTAGGGTATCCTCTATGACTGTGACCGTGGTGCATTGTCCGCTCTAGTCCTCCTTGACCTCCTTGCAGAAGTTGGAGAGAAACTAGAGAAAGACGTGGGTTCAGGTCTAGGACACTGCTTACGCAAAGTTAACATATTGAACCAGCATATGGTACCACCATCGCTGCCTCCACAAGATCCTGCAAATCCATTGGCAGGATAGGCGCACCAACGTCAGTGTTCTTGCTCAGGCCAACATCCCCAGCATCAAAGCTTTGACCACGCTCAATCAGCTCCGATGGACGGGTCACATTGTCCGCATGCCCGATACGAGACTCCCAAAACAAGCGTTCTACTCGGAGCTCCGGCACGGCAAGAGAGCCCCAGGTGGGCAGAGGAAATTTGGAAAAAGTAAAAAAAACCATTTTAGCCAAAACTGAGCTGCCAAATGCTAATTTTGAATTCTTACCTTTAATTCGTTTTTAGCTATTTTTTAGTGTTTCCGGTTAGTGTTAGGGTTGAGATTGGGGTTGGGATTGTGGTTTGAGTTGGAGTTAAGGATAGGATTGTGGTCAGAGTTGACATTAAGATTAGGATTAAGGCTAGCGTTGCAGTTAAGGTTGCAGGTTAGGTGAGGGTTGGGGCAGGGTTAGGGTTACATTGCTGTCAATGAAATTTTGTTAACTAATAAGAGTTTGTTGTCATTATTTTTAATTTGTCTGAATTCAGATAAGACAGGAAATGGAGTGGAATCACCTGCGTCACTGTTAAAGCATTAACGGCACTTTATTGTGTTATTGCAGTTACTGTAATTTGGTCCTATTCTCACCTATGAGTCAGAAGGCTGTTATAATGCAGCGCTACCTCAGTACTGCACTAAAGGGCCCGCATGAATGAAGTGCTGAAGTCCCACTTCAGACATCGAACGTATAATCTAGGCGGCACTCCAGTGCAGTCCTGAGGTAACCCTGCATTGTCGGAGGTGCTGCCTTTTGGGTGAGAGATTAAACTGAGACCTTGTCTGACTGTTCAGGTGGATGGAAAGATCCCGTGACACTATTCAAAGAAGAGCAAAATGTAGTAAAACATCCCAAAGCACTCCACCGGAACGTTACCAAACAAAATTTGACACCAAGCCACATTAGGACAGGTGACTAAAAACTTGGTCAAAGAGATAGGTTTTAAGGAGCGCCTTAAATGGGGAAGGAGCGGTAGAGAGGCGGAGAGGTTTGACATGAATCAGTCATTCATGAAAGAAAGACTTATGAAATAGTACTGAGTAGCCTATGGGTGGCGCTGTCCAGGGAGAGTATAAATACTCAGGCACGGGCCCAGCTTGTGCAGGACATTCTTAACAGGAACTAGTGAAGGACACAACTAGACCTCCATGTTGTAAAACAGTTGATTAAAGCTTTGTTTAACGCTTAGACCAAGTGCCTAGTAGTTTTCTTACGTCAAGGTTTAAGGAGGGAATTCCAGAGATTAGGGCCTAGGCAGCGGAAGGCATGGCCGCTAATGGCGCAGCGCTGAAAATTGGGGGGAGGGTGGGGGCGCAGGAGGCCAGAATAGGCGGAGCATGGAGATCTCGAGGGGTTGTAGGGCTGGAGGAAGTTAGAGAGATCGGGAGGGGCGAGGCCATGGAGGGATTTGAAAACAAGGACGAGAGCTTTAAAATTGAGGTGTTGCTGGACCGGGAGCCAATGTAGGTTAGCGAGCACAGGGGGTGATGGGTGAACGGGACTTGGTACAGAACTATCAATTCACCAATGTAACACTCGATATATTATTATCAGGGCCACTGATTTACAGTGACTGAGTAGCCTGGATTTTTCGAATGTGTTGGAAAATCCAGGCTGATCAATCAAATTGCATTATATCACATGGTATGCGGGACCTCTTTTACTGGACCAATCGGGGTGATGCTGAGTAGCCCCAGTGTCACCTGACAAGAGTCAGCACTACAAGTGGCCCTTTTAAGGGCACCATGACTATAATAACCAAACAAGTGGACCAATTAAACTAAAGACGTTTGCAATAAAGCAACAAAACCAAAAGGAACCTTTACCAACTAAATCAGACTGTTAATACGAGTGTCTACATCTATACCCTGTGGTGTCCACCAGTCATGGAAGGCCTCCAGTGTACCATATGGACACTGCATGGTGGAACCTTTACTGGCGTTTCAGGGATTGGACTCCACTATTCTGTCTATTTCTCCATGAAACCCTTAAACGAGTGGACTTGCTTATGATCGTACGAACCATCACCCACTCATTTCATTCTAAAATGGCAGCTGGATTTCCAGGAATAAGGCAAAGGGAAACCGATGCAAAAAGGGATGGAAAAGCTATTGGTAAAAATAGTCTACAGTTGTGTTTACATACAAGTAGCAAAAGGAGAACTGATAGAGTTGATAACCTACATGTTTCTGCCGGAACACTGCTTATCTGGGATCTATGATATGATGATCCAAGCCTTCCGGGCATTTGATGTAATCATTGGCAACTACAACAGAGGTTGTTATAGTTTACTCCGTGCAGGTGGTCATGTTTCTCACTCACCTCCCATTCTAGTGTATCTTCTCTGTAACAAAGACTTTATACGATTGCCTTTGTTATCGTGCTGCTGTGCTTACTCTCAGCGTCCATCAGAGCTTTGCCACGTTTTCTGTTGAAGGAAAGATATCAATGGCAAGTTCAAATACAAGGGTGATTACATTTTATTGGTGCATTATAAAGGGGAGGGTTATCTCTGCTGCTAGTCGGGCTGCCATGGCATTTCACAGCTTGAACCCATGACTTTCTGACTCAGAGGAGAGAGTGCTACCCCTGAGCCACGGCTGAAATTCCACCGCACCGCCCCCCCCCCCCCCGCTCCAAGCAGAGAGTAACTTTTAAGAGTAACTTTCTTGAGTGACAGGACAGTCAACGCTCTTCCCCACTCTGCAGATCAAACTTTCACCCACCCATTGAAATGTTTGGTATCACAAATCAATTTACCAGAATGGTTCTAGATTTACTAGAATGGTTCCAGAGCTGAGGGAATACAGTTACGTGGATAGACTGGAGGAGCTGGGCTTGTTCCCCTTGGAGCAGAGAAGGCGAAGAGGAGATTTGAGAGAGGTGTTTAAAATCATGAAGGGTTTAGAGAGAGTAAATAAAGAGAAATTGTTTCCAATGGCTGAAGGGTCGATAATCAGTGGGCACAGATTTAAGGCGATTGGCCAAAGAACCAGTGGCGACATGAGGAAAAACTTTTCTACACAACGAGTGGTTGGGATTTGGAATGCGCTGTCTGATAGGGTGGTGGATAGAAAGTCAATAATAGCCTTCAAAAGGGAGTTGGATAAAGACTTGAGGGAGAAAGAATTGCAGGGATATGGAGAAAGAGCGGGGGAGTGGGACTAACTGGATTGCTCTTCGAAAGAGCCGGTGCAGATTTGATGGGCCGAATGGCCTCCTGCTGTGCTGTACTACAACAACAACAACAACTTGTATTTCTATAGCACCTTTAATGTAGTAAAACGTCCCAAGGCGTTGCGCAGGAGCATTTTAAGACAAAAAATTTGACACTGATCCACATAAGGATAAATTAGGGCAGGTGACCAAAAGCTTGGTCAAAGAGGTAGGTTTTAAGGAGCGTCTTAAAAGGAGGAAAGAGAGGTAGAGAGGCGGAGAGGTTTAGGCAGGGAATTCCAGAGCTTAGGGCCTGGGCAACAGAAGGCACGGCCACCAAAGGTTGAACAATTATAATCAGGGATGCTCAAGAGGGCAGAATTAGAGGAGCGCGGATATCTCAGGATGGGTTGTGGGGCTGAAGGCGATTACAGAAATAGGGAGGGGTGAGGCCATGGAGAGATTTGAAAACAAGGATGAGAATTTTGAAATCGAGGCGTTGCTTAACCAGGAGCCAATGTAGGTCAGTGAGCACAGGAGTGATGGGTGAACAGGACTTGGTGCGAGTTAGGACACAGACAGCTGAATTTTGGATCACCTCAAGTTTACGTAGGGTGGAATGTGGGAGGCCAGCCAGGAGTGCGTTGGAATAG
Source organism: Somniosus microcephalus (assembly GCF_052327205.1). NCBI lineage: Eukaryota > Metazoa > Chordata > Chondrichthyes > Squaliformes > Somniosidae > Somniosus > Somniosus microcephalus. The sequence goes on from NC_141011.1 coordinate 47,083,532, forward strand.
TCAAATCTAGAAGTAACACAGGCATGGATGAGGGTTTCAGCAGCGGATGAGCTGAGGCAGGGGCGGAGTCGGGCGATGTTAGAGGTGGAAGCAGGCGGTCTTGCTATGATTCTATTCTATGATAATTCAGTTGTGACAAGTCTCTATTGGGTGGGGAAATGAAGTGTTAATTTAATTACTTTTCAAGTAAGTTTCAAGCCCTTATTTGTCAGCAGTCTTTTGCTTGAAGCCTAGAAATCCATGTGATAAAAATATTCACAATGTGATGACCCAGCTTTTATAGAGCAACCTAATTAGTTGTATTAAACACAACAGAGAGATTGGAGGGATCAAATGTGAAATGAGTTTGAGCAGTTTTAATCCAGCTCCTTATGAGTATGGGTCCACAGCAATAGCTGCCCCTAATTGGCGCTAAAGGGTCTTTCATATTGGATATAAATGCAAGTCCTTCCTCATTCTTTCTTGGTTCCTTTCTTTCTCAACCACAACTTGTATTTAGTAAAAGATCCCAAGGCACGTCACAGGAGCATTCTCAGACAAAATTTGCCACTGAGCCACATTAAGAGCTATTAGGACAGGTGACTAAAAGCTTGGTCAGAGAGGTAGATTTTAAGGAGCGACTTAAAGGAGGAGAGGTAGAGAGGTTTAGGGAGGGAATTCCAGAGCTTAGGGCCCGGGCAACTGAAGGCACAGCCGCCAACGGTGGAGCGAAGGTATGCACAAGAATCCAGAATTTGAGGAGCGCAGATCTCTCGGAGGGTTGGAGGGCTGAAGGAGGATACAGAGATAGGGAGGGGCGAGGCCATGGAGGGATTTGAACACAAGGATGAGAATTTTAAATTCGAGATGTTGCTGGACTGGGAGCCAATGTAGGTCAGTGAGCACAGGGGGGTGATAACAAATCATTCGCTGCAGCAAATCACTTAACCTAATTGTTAATCAGTAGCTCTGTATCAGTAAGTTGTTCCAACCTCAGCATGAGAATCTGATGTAGATACTCATCAGCAGGTTACAACATAGTGGAGAATTGAGGTTTGGTACAGTTTTTCCACAGTTCGTGTTACTTACACAACACCAAACATGCCCGAACAGCTTCCAGTTAATTGATCTTCCCTGGTATTGGTAGAGGCTGTAGACGTGATTCAAAGGGTTGAAGACAAGCTGTTGCACTTGACAGAATTAGTTGTGTTTCACTCACCTACTGCGTTTGTGTTGTTCTCATTATGTAATCTTCATTACATGACATTTACATAAGCTTTGTGAATTACGGGAAGGATGGAAGAAGATTCCTTCCGTGAAAGAAAGAAAGGCTTGCATTTATTTAACATCTTTCACAACCTCAGGACGTCTCAAGGCATTTTACAGCCAATTAATTACGTCTGAATTGTAGCCACTGTTGTAATGTAGGAAACTCGGGAGCCAATTTGTGCACAGCAAGCTCCGACAAACAGCAATGTGATAATGACCAGATAATCTGGGATTTTTTGAGTGATGTTGATTGAGGGACAGGACAGGGGATAATTCCCCTGCTCCCATTCACCCATTTCCCCTGTGCTTGCTGACCTACATTGGCTCCCGGTTAAGCAATGCCTTGATTTTAAAATTCTCATCCTTGTTTTCAAATCATTCCATGACCCTGCCCCTCCTTATCTCTGTAACCTCCTCCAGCCCCACAACCATCCGAGATCTCTGCGCTCCTCCATTTCCAGCTTTTTGACCATCCCTGCTTATAATCACTCCACCATTGGCGGTCGTGCCTTCAGCTGCCAAGGCCCTAAGTTCTGGAATTCCCTCCCTAAACGTTTCCGCCTCGCTACCTCTCTTTCCTCCTTAAGACGCTCCTTAAAACCTACCTCTTTGACCAAGCTGTTCCAGTACAGCTACAACACTGGCATTTACCCGACAATATGTAAAACTGCCCAGGTATGTCCTGTCCACAAAAAGCAGGACAAATCCAATTCAGCCAATTACTGCCCCATCAGTCTAATCTCAATCATCAGCAAAGTGATGGAAGGTGTCATCAAGCAGCACTTACTCACCCATAACCTGCTCACCGATGCTCAGTTTGGGTTCCGCCAGGGCCACTTGGCTCCAGACCTCATTACAGCCTTGCTCCAAACATGGGTAAACGAGCTGAATTCCAGAGGTGAGGCGAGAGTGATTGCCCTCGACATCAAGGCAGCATTTGACCAAGTGTGGCATCAATGAGCCCTAGTAAAATTGAAGTCAATAGGAATCAGGGGGAAAACTCTCCACTGGTTGGAGTCATACCTAACAAAGGATGATGGTTGTGGTGGTTGAAAGTCAATCATCTTATCCCCTGGACATCACTGCAGGAGTTCCTCAGGGCAGTGTCCTAGGCCCAACCATCTTCAGCTGCTTCATCAATGACCTTCCCTCCATCATAAGGTCAGAAGTGGGGATGTTCGCTGATGATTGCAGTGTTCAGTTCCATTCCCAACTCCACAGATAATGAAGCAGTCCATGCCCGCATGCCAAGGCTTCTTTGACAGCACCTCCCAAACCCAGGACCTCTACCACCTAGGAGAAGGGCAGCAGGTGCATGGGAACAGCCTCACCTCCAAGTTCTCCTCCAAGTTACACACCATCCTGACTTAGAAGTATATCACCGCTCCTTCATCGTCGCTGGGTCAAAATCCTGGAACTCCCTCCCTAACAGTACTGTGGGAGTACCTTCACCACACGGACTGCAGCGGTTCAAGAAGGCGGCTCACCAACACCTTCTCAAAGGCAAGAAGGGATGGACAATAAATGCTGGCTTTGCCAGCGATGCCCACATCCCAGGAACAAATAAAGGGTAGATAAAGAGAAACTTTTTTGCGCTAGTGGGGAGTCTAGGACAAGGGGGGCATCACCTTAAAATCAGAGCCAGGCCGTTCAGGGGAGAAATTAGGAAACACTTCTTCGTGCAAAGGGTAATAGAATTGTGGAACTCTCTCCCACCAAAACAGATTTACAAGGATGGTACCAGAACTGAGAGATTACCGCAACCAGGAAAGATTGAACAGGTTGGGGAATTTTTCTTTAGAAAAAGAGAAAACATAGTGGTCTTCAAAATTATGAATGGGTTGGACAGGGTAGATGTGGAGAGAATGTTTCCATTTGCCAGAGAATCCAAAACTAATAAATACAAGATAGTTACTAATAAATCCAATAGGGAAATAAGGAGGAATGTCTTTAATCAGAGTGTGGTTGGAATGTGGAACCCGCTACCTCAGGAAGTGGTTGAGCAAATAGCTTAGATGCTTTCAAAAAGGAAACTAGGCAAGTACATGAGAGAAAAGGGAATAAATCATGAGGAATCTAGACAGAGGAGAGTGAGAAACTGTTCCCTGTGGCTCAGTGGGTAGCACCCTCGCCTCGGAATCAGAAGGTCGTGGGTTCAAGTCCCACTGCAGGAGCCTGATCACAAAAATCCAGGCCGACACTGCAGTGCAGTGCTGAGGGAGTGCTGCACTGTCGGAGGTGCCATCTTTCGGATGAGACGTTAAACCGAGGCCCCGTCTGCTCTCTCAGGTGGATGTAAAAGATCGCCCAGCCCTATTTCGAAGAGCAGGGGAGTTATCCCTGGTGTCCTGGCCAATATTTATCCCTCAATTAGCATCTTAAAACAGATTCTCTGGTCATTATCACATTGCTGTTTGTGGGAGCTTGCTGTGCACAAATGGCTGCTGTGTTTCCTACATTATAACAGTGACCACACTTCATTGTCTGTAAAGCACTTTGTGATATCAGTTGGTCGTGAAAGGCACTATATAAATGCAAGTCTTACTTTCTTATTGGCGGAAGGGTCAAAAACCAAAAGCGACATGAGGAAAAACTTGTTACTCAGCGAGTGGTTAGGATGTGGAATGCACTACCTGAAAGGGTGGTGGAGGCAGACTCAATCGTGGCTTTAAAAAGGGAATTGGATAAGTACCTGAAGGAAAAAAATTTGCAGGGCTACGGGGAAAGGGCGGGGGAGTGGGACTAGCTGAAGTGCTCTTGCAGAGAGCCGGCATGGGCCAAATTGCGCACAGCAAGCTCCCACAAACAGCAATGTGATAATGACCAGATAATCTGTTTTAGTGATGCTGATTGAGGGATAAATATTGGCCAGGACACCGGGGATAACTCCCCTGCTCTTCTTCAAAATAATGCCATGGGATCTTTTATGTCCACCTGAGAGAATAGACGGGGCCTTGGTTTAACATCTCATCTGAAAGACAGCACCTCCAACAGTGCAGTGGAATGTCAGCCTAGATTTTTGTGCTCAAGTCTCTGGAGTGGGACGTGAACCCATAACCTTCGGACTCAGAGGTGAGAGGGTTACCAACTAAGCCACTGGCTGACTCGCATCAGTCACCTAAATCTCATCAGTGTAAGAATTCATGGAAACTTCGGAACCTTTTAGCTTACCAGACAGGTCCCAGGAGAGTGGTGTTCACATTACCGCCATGGACCTCGCTCCCCAATTTATTTTGGTCACATTGTCCGCATGCCCGATATGAGACTCCCAAAACAAGTGCTCTACTCGGAACTCCGACACGGCAAGAGAGCCACAGGTGGGCAGAGGAAACGCTTCAAGGACACCCTCAAAGCCTCCTTGAAAAAGTGTAACATCCCCACCGACACCTGGGAATCCCTGGCCCAAGACCGCACAAAATGGAGGAGAAGCATCCGGGAAGGCGCCGAACACCTCGAGTCTCTTCGCCAGGAGCAAGCGGAAGCCAAGCGCAGGCAGCGCAAGGAGTGCACGTCAACCCAAGCACCCCACCCACCCACCCGCCCCTTCAACCACTGTCTGCCCCACCTGTGACAGAGACTGTAGGTCCCGCATTGGACTCATCAGTCACCTGCAAACTCATTTTTAATGTGGAAACAAGTCATCCTCGGTTCCGAGGGACTGCCTAAGAAGAAGACCGCCATGGACCTCTCTCCACAATTTATTTTGGCACCTGGCATCACTCTGAAGACTCAGTAAGAGGCGGATTCAAAAATTGGAGAACCATCCTTCAGCACACGGGCAGGGCATGAGGTCCCAGGACAATCAAGTACAGGTTCCAAGAGAGGAGAGATTTCTGTTCCATCAATCTTTGCTGAAGTCAAACCCAGGTCCGAGATGGAAGATGCTGGTCTAGTTTTACTGTTGGTTCAGCCGATACATTTTCATTTGAGTCAGTCAGTGTCTGCAAAACATTTACAGTTCTCTCTACACAAAAAGGAATCAACGCGGCCAGCTAATGGAAAAAAACATTTATTTCACACATGAGCTTGTATTGCTTTTTTTTAAAAAAGTGTAGTGCAAAGGTAATGAAAACATTTCACAGAAGTATGCCAACATAAATTACATATAAATAAGCAACAAGTTTCACATATATTAACAATAAATCAAAATAAACCCGTGGTGCTTTACCCACCCTGTTCAAACATCTCATTCTTCATACCTGCACACGTAAAGGCAAAGTAATTGCACAAGGTTCCATGAAGGTGCAATATCTAACTGACAAAATAATCCAGACACGTACAGTACATGAATTGTAATCTCACAAAAAAAAAATCAGGATTAACAATTTTGACAACTGACAACAGGTTTGTGCATTTATATCTTTGATGCAGTCTGCCTTCCCATCTTACACAAAATAATCTGAAGCCCAGCTCCCCGTGTCGGCGAGGGACTGACTTGCTCTTTGAAGCAAAATGATTTTTTTCCCCCCGCTTTGGAAATCCCAAGAACAAAGAAATGCTGCATTGAAGCCAGCCTTAAAAGGGATGAGGCAAGGGTTCCAAACAACCGCCATGTAAATAATACAGCCAGGGCATGAAGTTCTGACCAGGCCACAAATCCAAATCTTCCCATCCTTACACATTCATCCAGGCAATTCTACATCAGTACACATGAAGGATCCCAACTTTATAACTGAACGAGGGACAATTAGTATTGGTCTTTACTTAACGACGGGTCTGCTAAGAGCTAGGGGGATGCCATACACATTTTCCATTGCTTACGGTGAAGTTTCTTATTAAAATGATATATATATATATAGATAAGTTTTCAAGAACTACATCGTCACTTAGGAAGTGATTTACAAAGATAATAGGATTAACCTTGGCACTATTTACTCCAGATAAACTTCACAACGGTTTCTTAAAGCCCTCTGTAATCAATTTTTAGCCACGCTCGAAATCTTGCAGGTAGTTGGTGCTTAAATATTGCAGCTGTCGTAGAAACCCTACAGGCCCAGCCAAGGTGACGGGTGCGATGTACCAAGGATAGAAGCAGGATGTGTTTTTTTTGACTCAACCACCTCAGTGTCCTCCATTCCTCATCATTAAGAATTCATACCAACTTTCGGAACGACTTTATATCGAGCCTTACCATGTCTCAGAACCTGAGCTCTCAAAGTGCTTTATTTAAGTTCAAACACTGTATTTTGTTCAGATACGAAAGGAATAATAAAAGGAAAGGCTGGCATTCATATGGAGCCTCGTCACATTGTCAACACATCTCAAAGTGCTTCACACAATGAATGTTTTTTTTTGGAGGGCAGTAACACAGGCAAAGAGGGGCAAGGCTCAAGAACGGAGTTTCATGGAGAGTGGAGTACAGAGGGCTGGAGAAATCACTGTGTGTACACCTGGCTGGATATTATGCAAAGTTTGATTTAACAATCCTTTGACACATGATAAAAGTGAACTTGAAAACACGAAAAGTTTGAATTTTGAACGGATAAGACATCTCAATGACGTCAAAACCATATTAGCTGCGTTATTTGGTGATTTGCTGAAAATTAATATCTGGTTTCAAAACTCAAAGTAATTATTTCAGGAACCTTTGTGGAAATTGTGTAAGACCCAAAATCCAATCCCTTTACAACCGAATTTTATGTATCAAGACACACAAATTTGTTTGAAACATACATTTCCTAGATTTACTTTTGCAACTATTTACATGCTCGCTGGCTCATTTATTAACATTCAGTGGAACCCATTACAGAGGGTTTTTCTTCCATTTACATTGACTAGCATACAGACAGATCACTGGCTACTCGGAGAATGAGTGGAATGTCGGTAGAACGAGCGGTTTGCTTCTGATCGGGGCTGGGGGGGGGGGGGGGAAGGGTAAATTCAGTGATCCCACACTCCCAGCAAGGGCGGGAGGGGCACGCTCGGAGACCGCGCTGTTATAACCTTAGCTCCTACTGGAGCTCCCTTTGAGCGTGGCTCCTCGCTGCGTGCGTATAATTGGTGAATTTACCGAGAAATTGCCAACTTCTAGACGGTAGGTCAGGTGACTCTTTTTGCCCCACCGTAGAGCTTGCTTCACTCCCAAAAAGTGCTGACTCTTGTGAGATAGGGTTCTCAAATACAGGCGGCTCTCCAGCACCTTATCTCAGCGAACTAGAGAGCGACACCGGAAGACTCCACAGGGGGTCTCCCCCCCCCCCCGCCCCAATCGGCTACCGTAACTTCGGCAGAAACCCCGGATAAACCGACGCAAACAGGGTTTCTGCGAAACTGTTGCCAAAGTTAGGGCGGTTGATCAGGAACCACCCCCCCAAAGTTAGGGCGGTTGATCAGGAACCACCCCCCTCCCCACCACGAGGGTTTCAGTTGGCAGGCTATTCCATAATGAGAGAGTCACAGTCGAGCCAGGTGCTGCCCTCCACCTTGTGCCACGGTACATTTTAATCAGAGTGAGCAGCAGGAAACCTGGCCGATTTTCCTCAGTCCAGGGCATACGGCGAACAGTTGCAGCTGTCCCAGGTAAGATTAGCTGACTCCGAACAATGGAACCTGGGGGTTTCCGGGGTTAGCGGTTTGGTATCACACCGAGAAATGCAACCCCCCCCCCCCACCATCACTGGAGCTTAGGAGTCTTTCGAGGATCGGAAACTGCAAGAGCCGCTGTAAAATAATAGCATTACTTACACAATGAGATCATTAGGTATACGTGTACATGTGGTGATTAGACGCACACACTATCCGAGGGGCAATGTTCCCGTTAAGCTGCAGCCGCGCAGCTGCCTGGAGGTCCCGCGCAGGCCGCCTGCCAGCTTCAAAATGGGAAGACCTCGCAAGGGCGGAAATTTGAATGGGCAGCCCAGCCCCTTAAAGGGGCCGTGCACCCCAAAAAACACAATTAGAGGGAACATTGCCAAGGAATCATCTGACCGAGTGATATATGGCCTACGAAAGGTGGATAATGATGCAACAGTGGGTTTTCTCGAGAAGCACATTAGAATAGATCACTCATAGGACACGAACAACATGAATAAATCAAATTAAACAAAACCGTAAACTGCATTATTCCACACCTTTCATGCATCTCCGGAGGAGAAATGAATGAATATACCATTACTCACAATGTTTATCAGATTAATCCCCAATCCTTGCTCTCCCAATAAGTTCCACAACCAAAAGTTGCTCTCCTCCCCCCCACCCCCCTTCCCTTTAACTGACAACAACCTGCTGACCAGAGGCAGACAGCAACTTAAATAAAATACACAGAAACTTCATGAGGTTGTGTAAAAGAAAGACAAATACATAAAAGCCAACACATTTCACGTTCAAAAAAGATAAAAAATTAAATTAAACACCGCTTCATTACCTCTGGTCAGTGGCAACTCATCACTGACTGCACAAGCGGAGTGACACAATGTGGGTGCTACAGTAGAATCTCCTGGAGAATATCTTCTACCAAAAAGATACGAGGTATGTAACTTATTTCTATATTATTTTAGTTGATCGGTACAAAAAGATGTGGAATAATTAGGTCCGTTCGTCTGTTACACTCCTTTGTCATATTTTCTGCTGTGTTCAACCTTGTTTCAAGTTCATCAGAAAGGAGTTTGATATGTGGTATAATCGGTAATGCTACATAGCTTTGAAAACAACCGAGCACGGTAAGAAGTCATCTTAAAAGGGGGGGGGGGGCGGAAGAAAGGTGGCGGTTGGTGTCCACCGCTGGACTCCCTAGTAACCATTATATATTTCTGGGTCATGTGAGGGCTGTCGTTTATTTTCACTGAAATGAAATAATCGTGCATCATGCTGTGAAAACACTGACCGCAGACGTGGAATATAGTTCCATAAATAACACAGCTTGTGTTTAAATTATGGAGATACTCAAGGCATTTGCCACTGACACTTGCGCAGAGTGTCGCCGTTCGTGTCAGTTCGCAACCTCTCGAGGGCTGATACGATAGCAAAATACTGCGGATGCTGGAAATCCGAAACAACAACAGAAAATGTTGGGAAAAACTCAGGTCAGGCAGCATCTGTGGAGAGAGAAACAGAGTTAACGTTTCAGGTCGAAGAAAGGTCCAGACGAAAGGTCTTCGACCTGAAACGTTGACTCGGTTTCTCTCTCCATGGATGCTGCCTGGCCTGCTGAGTTTTTCCCCAGCGTTTTCTGCTGTTGTCTCCGAGTGCTGATGTTAGGCTCAAAAAGAACACTAATCCCTGTCTCCGACTGTTGGAGGTTTCAGAACTGACCCCATCGCCTCAAATGACACCTTTTTAACGTCATGTGACCAGATTATGGCAGCAGCGTGTTAGGCTCGATCTTGCGCTGCCACGGGGTGGCAAATTGTAGACTTGCTCACGGATGCCCGCAATTTAGCCACTGTTGTTGTTGTTGTTGTTGAGCGGGAAACCCTAAAAGAAAAATCCGCACCGGAGCTGGCCTCGTTACGAGTCACCTGGTAGCCGCTGGGCTGCTATTGAAAAGGACCGTGTGTTCATAATGAGGTAAAGCCAGGCTGTGCGCGCTCGGGGCGTTAGAGGCTGGTTGACGAAACTGAGAGAGTGGGCGAAGACGGAGGGGGGAAGTTGAGCAGTTCGAGTACGGCCACCCCCACGCTGCTTCGTCGTGTGAACATGCACGAGGCCGCCACCCATTTGTTGGTGCGAGGATTGTACTTTTCGATAGAATTAAGGCTTGAGCTCCCGTCATTGCCACCAACTGCGTAAAGCCATCCGTCCATCGCAACAAGGTCATGGGTGCTCCTGAAGAGAAAAGAGGGCACAGTGTGTGAAAACAGGAAAGCGACAGCTACGTTCTCTCTGGGGAAAAAGTCTCTCTCAATTTCTCATCTTCGGAAGAAGGAGCTTCCTCCGCCGCTCAATCCCTCCAGGGTGTTGTTCGCAAGCAGGGTTGGCACAAGGCAGAGGAGAGACTGCTGATCTCGCTGATGTTCGGAGAGCCCAAAGACAGCAAGATCAAACATCACTCCCAACATTGAGCCTGGCGGGACAGGAGCGTTCATCGCAGAATTGGCCCTATAGTGCTATAGCCCTATCTCTGACCCGCACCCCCATCCAATGAGGCTCAACACAGGGAACAGTGCCTCACTAAATTACCCCTCAAGCACCACGATGCTAGATACCTGCAAAGGCCATCATTTCTGTATCACTCCAATTGGATTTTGACTGAAATATAATGGGTTGAGAATCCCCCCCATGTACTATCGATGGAGATATTCCTCCTTAATTAGCCTTGTAACCATAGAGACAGACATAATGATCCTAGATTTGACCCCGCCACAGTCAACATGATTGTATTTGATTACTGGACTGCGTTCCCACTCTTGTCGGGGGGTGGGTGTGGAAATCGGTCAGCATTGGCCTGGAGGGGCTTTTACTTTGCAGCGTTTAGATGCTGTTTCAGGGGAGTGGCCTTCACGTGTTGCTCTTGCGCTTCGTGTTGGGAGTCGGTCTCTGTGGGCGCGTCGGGCTCCACTCCATAACAGGGAACGCCAGGAAGGACCATGCAGGACCAGCCCCAGACCTTTACTAAATCAGGTGGGCCTTAGGCCAATGGCTGGTTTGTAGACCCACGCACTCACGGATCTACAATGTCCTCAAATCCTTGAACGTTGGGACATTTACACGAGAGGAATTGGGTCATTTACACCGCGGGGTTGGGTCATTTACACCGCGGGGTTGGGTCATTTACACCGCGGGGTTGGGTCATTTACACCGTGGGGTTGGGTCATTTACACCGTGGGGTTGGGACATTTACACCGTGGGGTTGGGTCATTTACACCGTGGGGTTGGGTCATTTACACCGTGGGGTTGGGTCATTTACACCGTGGGGTTGGGACATTTACACCGCGGGGTTGGGTCATTTACACCGCGGGGTTGGGTCATTTACACCGCGGGGTTGGGTCATTTACACCGTGGGGTTGGGTCATTTACACCGCGGGGTTGGGTCATTTACACCGCGGGGTTGGGTCATTTACACCGTGGGGTTGGGTCATTTACACCGTGGGGTTGGGTCATTTACACCGTGGGGTTGGGTCATTTACACCGCGGGGTTGGGTCATTTACACCGCGGGGTTGGGTCATTTACACCGCGGGGTTGGGTCATTTACACCGTGGGGTTGGGTCATTTACACCGTGGGGTTGGGTCATTTACACCGTGGGGTTGGGACATTTACACCGCGGGGTTGGGTCATTTACACGCGGGGTTGGGTCATTTACACCGCGGGGTTGGGTCATTTACACCGCGGGGTTGGGTCATTTACACCGTGGGGTTGGGTCATTTACACCGTGGGTTGGGTCATTTACACCGTGGGTTGGGTCATTTACACCGTGGGGTTGGGTCATTTACACCGCGGGGTTGGGTCATTTACACCGCGGGGTTGGGTCATTTACACCGCGGGGTTGGGTCATTTACACCGCGGGGTTGGGTCATTTACACCGCGGGGTTGGGTCATTTACACCGTGGGGTTGGGACATTTACACCGTGGGGTTGGGTCATTTACACCAGAGGAATGGGTCATTTACACCAGAGGAATTGGGTCATTACACCGTGGGGTTGGGTCATTTACACCGTGGGGTTGGGTCATTTACACCGTGGGGTTGGGACATTTACACCGTGGGGTTGGGTCATTTACACCGTGGGGTTGGGTCATTTACACCGTGGGGTTGGGTCATTTACACCGTGGGGTTGGGTCATTTACACCGTGGGGTTGGGTCATTTACACCGTGGGGTTGGGTCATTTACACCGTGGGGTTGGGTCATTTACACCGCGGGGTTGGGTCATTTACACCGCGGGGTTGGGTCATTTACACCGCGGGGTTGGGTCATTTACACCGCGGGGTTGGGTCATTTACACCGCGGGGTTGGGTCATTTACACCGTGGGGTTGGGACATTTACACCGTGGGGTTGGGTCATTTACACCAGAGGAATTGGGTCATTTACACCAGAGGAATTGGGTCATTTACACCGTGGGGTTGGGTCATTTACACCGTGGGGTTGGGTCATTTACACCGTGGGGTTGGGACATTTACACCGTGGGGTTGGGTCATTTACACCGTGGGGTTGGGACATTTACACCGTGGGGTTGGGTCATTTACACCGTGGGGTTGGGTCATTTACACCGCGGGGTTGGGTCATTTACACCGCGGGGTTGGGTCATTTACACCGCGGGGTTGGGTCATTTACACCGCGGGGTTGGGTCATTTACACCGTGGGGTTGGGACATTTACACCGTGGGGTTGGGTCATTTACACCAGAGGAATTGGGTCATTTACACCGTGGGGTTGGGTCATTTACACCGTGGGGTTGGGTCATTTACACCGTGGGGTTGGGACATTTACACCGTGGGGTTGGGTCATTTACACCGTGGGGTTGGGTCATTTACACCGTGGGGTTGGGACATTTACACCGCGGGGTTGGGTCATTTACACCGTGGGGTTGGGTCATTTACACCGTGGGGTTGGGACATTTACACCGCGGGGTTGGGACATTTACACCGTGGGGTTGGGTCATTTACACCGTGGGGTTGGGTCATTTACACCGTGGGGTTGGGACATTTACACCGCGGGGTTGGGACATTTACACCGCGGGGTTGGGACATTTACACCGCGGGGTTGGGTCATTTACACCGTGGGGTTGGGTCATTTACACCGCGGGGTTGGGACATTTACACCGTGGGGTTGGGTCATTTACACCAGAGGAATTGGGTCATTTACACCGTGGGGTTGGGTCATTTACACCGTGGGGTTGGGTCATTTACACCGTGGGGTTGGGTCATTTACACCGTGGGGTTGGGTCATTTACACCAGAGGAATTGGGTCATTTACACCGTGGGGTTGGGTCATTTACACCGTGGGGTTGGGTCATTTACACCGTGGGGTTGGGACATTTACACCAGAGGAATTGGGTCATTTACACCGTGGGGTTGGGTCATTTACACCGTGGGGTTGGGACATTTACACCACGGGGTTGGGTCATTTACACCGTGGGGTTGGGACATTTACACCGTGGGGTTGGGTCATTTACACCGTGGGGTTGGGTCATTTACACCGTGGGGTTGGGTCATTTACACCGTGGGGTTGGGTCATTTACACCGTGGGGTTGGGTCATTTACACCGTGGGGTTGGGTCATTTACACCGTGGGGTTGGGTCATTTACACCGTGGGGTTGGGTCATTTACACCGTGGGGTTGGGACATTTACACCGTGGGGTTGGGTCATTTACACCGTGGGGTTGGGTCATTTACACCGTGGGGTTGGGTCATTTACACCGTGGGGTTGGGACATTTACACCGTGGGGTTGGGACATTTACACCGTGGGGTTGGGACATTTACACCGCGGGGTTGGGGCAGCACGGTGGCATAGTGGTTAGCATTGTTGCCTCACAGCACCAGGGACCCGGGTTCGAATCCGGCCTCGGGCGACTGTCTGTGTGGAGTTTGCACATTCTCCCCGTGTTTGCGTGGGTTTTCTCCGGGTGCTCCGGTTTCCTCCCACAGTCCAAAGATGTGCGAGTTAGGTTGATTGGCTATGATAAATTGACCCTTAGTGTTAGGGGGATTAAATACATGGGGTTACGGGGATAGGGTGGGATATGTGTTGGTGTAGGTGTTACGGGGATCGGGTGGGATAATGTGTCAGTGCAGGCTCGATGGGCCGAAATGGCCTCTATCTGCACTGTGGGGTTTCTGTGATTCTGTGTGATTTACACCGCGGTGTTGGGTCATTTACACCGTGGGGTTGGGTCATTTACAGTAGAGGAGTATAGCGATGACAGATGCGTATCACCTGCACTCCTCTAGTGTAAAAGCACCTCACGGTGCTGCTACCACTTAAGGTGGAAGCAGCGATATTTCTTCTTGGCGGATCATTGCCCGCTAATGAAGAACAGAATTAAATAGAGTCAGCCAGCCACAAAAATCACAACCCATCGCAACATGAAAGGATCCGGTGGGCCAATCATTCAGGTGAGTAATTCATCAATCTTAGCTCAAATAACTGTCGCAAGGAACAGGGTTTCTAGGAAGTCGTAGAGCCAAATGCAAAAGAAAGAACTTGTATTTGTGCAACACTTTTCACGACCTCAGGACGTGCCAACGTTTTTCACAACCAACGAGGTACTTTTGAAGTGTTGTCACTGTTGTAATGTGGGGAAACGCAGCAGCTAATCTGTGCACAGCAAGATCCCACAAACAGCAACAAAATAAAATAAATAAATAATATGTTTCAGTGGCGTTGATTGTGGGATAAACGTGAGGCCAGGACAGCAGGAGAACTCTTCTGCTTTTAGTTCAAACACGTGCACCTGAGATGGGCTCTCACTTTAGCACCTCATCTGAAAGACGGCACCTCCGACAGTGCAGCACTCCCACAGTTAGCACTGAAAGTGTCAGCCGGGATCCTGTGCTCAGGTCTGGGGCTTGAACCCACGACCGTCTGACTTCGAGACGAGGGCGGTACCACTGAGCCGCGGCTGACACCCGTGTAATGTAACAACAAAGCAGTGGGATACGACTAAATTAAATCTCCATGGGATACCCATGAAGGAGATTGGACATTAAAGTCCCTTTAACAAACTGAACCCGAGCGCTCTGTGATTCTGCTGCCGCCGAAGCAGCCACAGAATTTCTCCCTAGCCATGAAATTTCTCACCCATTTGGGTCTGGTGAGGCGGGGGGGGGGGGGGGGGCAGGGGGTGCTGGTGGAGAAGCAGGTAAAGGTCTGCATTCTGATACGATAGCAACATACTGCAGATGCTGGAAATCCGAAATAACAACAGAAAACGCTGGAAAAACTAGGACTAGTTCTGACGAAGGGTCATCGATCTGAAACGTGAACTCGGTTTCTCTCTCCACGGATGCTGCCCTGGCCTGCTGGCTTTTTCCAGCGTTTTCTGTTGTTATTTCTGCATTCCGGTGATGTGCCTGGGACTTGTTCTATGCCTGTCTATATGCTCTCCGCAGTAGGTTGTGACTTGGTGTGCACAAAACAGGCGACAGCGAATCGGCAGCCCGTTTTACATCTCCGATTTTTTTTGCTCCATTGGCTCTCCCAACTTTTACTTCATTTCCAAATCGGCTGCCGACTCGCCATCACCCGTTTTACACGAACGCACAAAAAGTCAAGATCCGCCCCACTGTGCTTGCGTCGCCATTGCTGGCACTCGCTGTGTGCACAGTATCGCAGGTACAATCGGCACTGCAAGTACAGGCAAGCGTGCAAGGTACAGAAGGAGCCAAACACAGCAATTCCCAGCCACAAAATTGCAAGCACTGAATCAGCCAAGTGTGGTTCCATCCAAGAATTTAGAGCACGACACCAGATCTTCCCCCATGATCTCAGTATACATGACGCCAATTGCTTATCCGGGATCTCTCAAAATAGTTTCTTGTTCCAGGTTTTCATGCTTTACTACATGGTAAGATCTAATCTGCAAAAGGGGAGTAATGTAGAGGAATAATAAACTGTGTATTTTGGAGGTTGGGGCCTTTACTCGGTTTCTTCAATATTGTTGGCTTGTACAAGTCTCAACAGAAATGTTAGTAGCGCAACTTTTATTTAATTTTGAAATACTTTTCCTCACCCGCTTCAAATCTTATCATCACCCCAAATCATTTTCTGCAAACAGGCAGGTACCCTGTTGCTAGCAATAGAGCCTTTCTCCCCCAACCCTGGACAGACTGGCCGCTAAAGCTACATTCTCTTGCCATAGAATTTGGTTGGGCTCGCCACAGATACCTTGAGGTGCCTGCCGCAGGATTCTAGGGGCAAGGACCATAGGATTCACCACTGGGGCTGTTCTCCTTACAGCAGAGAAGGTTAAGAGATTGGTAGCGGTGTTCAAAATTCATGAACAGTTTTGATAGAGTAAATAAGGAGAAACTGTTTCCAGTGGCAGATGGGTCGGTAACCAGAGGACGCAAATTTAAGGTGATTGGCAAAAGAACCAGAGGCGACATGAGGGGGGGACAAAAGTGTCTTTGGTTCCAGCCACAAACTACGTACCTGAGCCACTGACTCCATCCCTCTCCCTGGTCACTATCTGAGGTGGACCCAGGCTGTTCGCAACCTTGGGGTCCTATTTGACCCCGAGATGAGCTTCCGACCACATATCCTCTCCATCACCAAGGCCACCTACGTCCATCTCCCCAATGTCTCCGCCCCTGCCTCAGCTCATCTGCTGCTGAAACCCTCATCCATGCCTTTGTTACCTCCAGACTTGACTACACCAATGCGTACCTGGCGAGCCTCCAATCTTTCACCCTCCAGAAACTTGAACTCATCCAGAACTCTGCTGCCCGTGTCCTGACTTGCACCAAGTCCTGTTCACGCATCACCCCTGTGCTTACTGAACTACTGTGGCTCCCGGTTCAACAACGCCTCGATCTAAAAATTCTCATCATTGTTTTCAAATTGCTCCATGGCCTTGCCCCTCTCTATCTCTGGAGCCTCCTTCAGCCCTACAACCCTACAAGATCTCTGCGTTCCTCCAATTCTGGCCTCTTGCGCATCCCCGATTTTAAATCTCGCCACCCTTGGCGGTCGTGCCTTCAGCTGCCTGGGCCCTAAGCTCTGGCCTTGCCCCTCCCTAAGCCTCTCCACCTCCCTCTTCTCCTTTAAGACGTTCCTTAAAACCTACCTCTTTGACCAAGTATTTGGTCACATGTCCTAATATCACATGTGGCTTGGTGCTTGATAACACTCCTGTGAAGAGCCTTGGGTCATTTTACTATGTTAAAGGCGCTATACAAATGCAAGCGGTTGTTGTTGGTGGAAAGCAAGGAAATGCATAGTAGAGATCTTCTACACTGATCTTCAAATGAATTGCGAAAAATTCTCAACTTATTTATCTTTTCTTTTTCCCTGACAGAATAGAACATGCTCGAGCTTGGCTCCCAGTACGTCACAGTGCTGCTGATAAAAGAGCATCTGGTTTTACGCTTAAGTGGGAACATACAGGCTTTGCTTAGTACACAGCAACTCCACTGCAAGTTACACAAGCCAGATTGGCCCTTCAATTTGCTTTGTTTATCTCTAGTGCTTGAACCACACTTGGCACCGCCCTTGTGCCAGCTGTGGCTCAGCTGGGTAGCACCCTCACCTCTGAGGCAGAAGGTTGTGGGTTCAAGTCCCACTCCATGAACACAAACATCTAGGCTGCCACTCCAGTGCGGTGCTGAGGGAGTGCTGCACTGTCGGAGGTGCCGTCTTTCAGATGAGACTATTTCGAAGAAGAGCAGGGGAGTTCTCCCCGGTGTCCTGGCCAATATTTATCCCTCAATCAACATCACTAAAAAACAGATTATCTGGTCATTATCACATTGTGGGAGCTTGCTGTGCGCAAATTGGCTGCTGCATTACAACAGTGGCTGCACTTCAAAAAGTACTCCATTGGCTGTAAAGTGCTTTGGGATGTCTGGTAAAAGGTGCTATATAAATGCAAGTCTTTTTTTCTTCTCATGCATAGATCAGGAACTCACCTGTGGGTACCAATCCACATTCCTGACACCAATCCACATTCCTGACATTTCCAATCCTCCACCACACTGCTTAATAATTTCTTCCCCCCCCCCCATTGGCAATTTGGTTTTCCCCTTCTCTAAACCACAAACATTCTCCAGACAACAGAGTGGGCTGAAGACATTTGGCAGTTTTTCCACCTGTGTCACAAAGGCATGTTGGGGCGATTGGCCTTCTCTCTCTCTCCCTCGCTGTGTTAGTCGAGCCAAGACTTCCTGTCGGTGCTTTCCAGAAACCGAGTATGTGAGGAATCTCCGGCATGAACCACATTCTACTACACTGTGGTCACTAATGCCAGCCATGCAAAGCATTCTGGGCACTGTTGTCTTGTACAGTTGGGAGAGTTTGGTGCCTGCTCCAAAGCTACCTGCTACATAGCTTGTTGACAATGAAAAGAAAAAGAAAAGACTTACATTTATATAGCACCTTTCATGAACTCAAGGATGTCCCAAAGCACTTTCCAGCCAATGAAGTACTTTTGAAGTATCATCACAGTTGTAATGTAGGAAACGCGGCAACCAATTTGACCACATAATCCGTTTGAGGGATAAATATTGGCCAGGACACCGGGGAGAATGCCCCCTGCTCTTTGTCAAAATAGTGCCATGGGGTCGTTTATGTCCACCTGAGAGAGTAGACGGGGCCTCGGTTTAACGTCACATCCGAAGGACGGCACCTCCGACAGTGCGGCACTCCCTCAGCACTGCACTGGAGTGTCAGCCTAGATTTTGTGCTCAAGTCCCTGGAGTGGGATTTTGAACCCACAACCTTCTGACTCAGAGAGGAGAGTGCCACCCACTGAGCCACAGCTGACATGTATAATCTTTCGGGTGAGATGTTAAGCTGAGGCCCCGTCTGCTCTTTCAGGTGGACGTAAAAGATTCTGCAGCACTATTTCGAAGAGGAGGAGGGGAGTTCTCCCCGGTGTCCTGGGCCAATATTTATCCCTCAATCAACATTACTAAAACAGGTTATCTGGTCATCATCACATTGCTGTTTGTGGGACCTTGCTGTGCACAAATTGGCTGCCGCGTTTCCTACATTACAACAGTAACTACACTTCAGAAAGTACTTCATTGGCTGTAAAGTGCTTTGGGGCGTCCAGTGGTCATGAAAGGCACTATAGAAATGCAAGTCTTTCTTTTCTTTCTTTATAATGGCATTGCTTGTTTGTATATATCGCAAGCCTCTGATACCAGCAGATCTTGATGTTGTGATTCAGGATTGATCCACTAATAAAGGCTACAACACACAGAACAGTTTATATCAGAACACTTGTTATAAGAACAGAAAATGGTGGAAATACACAGCAGGTCTGTTAGCATCTGAAAAGAGAAAAGAGTTAATGTTTTGGGTGTACCCCATCGATGAAGGGTCTCTGTCTGAATCCTTAAACGTTTTCTCTTCTTGTGTCAGCTGTGGCTCAGTGGGCAGCACCCTCGCCTCTGAGTCAGAAGGTTGTGGGTTCAAGTCCCGCTCCAGGGACTCGAGCACAAAAATCCAGGCCGACACTCCAGTGCAGTGCTGAGGGAGTGCTGCACTGTCGGAGGTGCCGTCTTTTGGATGAAACGTTAAACCGAGGCCCCGTCTGCTCTCTCGGGTGGATGTAAAAGATCCCACGGCCACTATTTTGAAGAAGAGCAGGGCGATATCCCCGGTGTCCTGGCCAATATTTATCCCTCAACCAACATCACTAAAAACCAGATTTTCTGGTCATTATCATATTGCTGTTTGTGAGAGCTTGCTGTGCGCAAATTGGCTGCTGCGTTTCCTACGCTGCAACAGTGGCTGCACTTCAAAAAGTACTTTATTGTCTGTAAAATGCTTTGGGACGACTGGTGGTCGTGAAAGTCGCTATATAAATGCAGGTCTTTCTTTCGTTATGGACCTGCTGCGTATATCCAGTGTTTCTGTTTCCGCTTCCGCTTCAGATCTGTAGTGTTTTTTTTAATCTCTACAATTCGACACACTCATGGTTATTCAATGAGTCACTTGATACAATTATCACCCACCAGCACCAAGTATATACTGCAGAGTCTAGAGTATATACTTGGTGCTGTCTGGGTGATTATATTGTGACAAAGGACTCATTGAATAACCATGAATGTTTCTACTCTTTGACCCTATCGAGTGTGCTTGAGGTGACAGAGAGAAGATTCTAAAATATTAGACAATTGACCATTTATTCCGTGCCAAATGGCAATCCATGCAGCCCATATGGCACAGATTGGGAAACGATGTGTGAGGTGACAACAGCACTCAAAATTACACGGGGTTTTGATAGAGCAAGTAGGGAGAGACTGTTTTCACTGGCAAGTGGGTCGGCAACCAGAGGTCACAGATTTAAAATAACCAGCAAAAGAACCAGAGGGGAAATTAGGAGAACATTTCTTCACACGGAGGGTTGGTAAAATCTGGAACGCACTACCTGAAAGTGCGGTGGAATCAGATTCCATAGGAGCTTTCAAAAGGCAATTGGACATGTACTTGAAGAGGACTGATTTGTAGGGCTATGGGGGAAAAAGCTGCGTGTGTGGGACTAAATTGGACAGTTCTTTCAAAGAGCCGGCACAGGCACGACAGGCCTCCTTCTGTGCTGTAAGATTCTATGATACACGGGCACTGCCACAGTGTGATCATTGCCACAGGAGATTCACCTGAACGTGACATAATTGAAACCATTAGGGGGTAATTTTACAAGTCCGAGTTTTCGGAAATGGAGGGCAGCGTGCGGCCGAAATTCCCGTACACACTGCCGCCAAGTGAACCTCCTCCATTAAATGGCCCGCTCCCAAGGACAAAGCCGAACACGAGTCTGAAGAACAGATATTTGTAAAGGTTGACCCGCTTGCGAAAACATTTCTGCTCCTTGGTTGGAGGAGACTGTGGACTGGGAGAGTCCAATCTCTCGGTCCGCACTCTGTCTTTAAACCACCTTCTGTCAATTTAAAGTTGTTCTGTGCAGGGAAGTGGGACTTTGGCACAGATTATTTCTTTCTTAAACAGAACTTAGCTTTAATTTTATACTGTAGGAACATAAGGGTATGAATGGGTTAACAAACAGGTTTGCCATTTGTGCACCATTACTCACACCATCTCGCTAAAAGACTCTGGTGTTCATTTGATTTTTTTTTTTTAAACACATGACAGGTAAAACACTAAACAGCAAAGTGTCTGAAACCTCTGCGTGCTTTCTGTACTCATATGATGCAATGTTTCCATCTCCCTCTCAAGGACCATTTCCGGCCTGTCAAAAGCTTAGTCAACTCAGCTCTACTTCCAAATGACATTTTGAACTTTGTGGGCCTCAAATTTTGGAAAGGGCTGCTCCTGGTATTGGTGGATCAATCCTAAATCAGAACACCAAGATCTGTTATTAACAGAGACTGGAGATGTAGGCAAGTTAATGGGAGCAAGGATTTAATCTTCACATGTAGCCCCACGGTATGTACCTAAATGGTGAAAGAAAAAATAAAGGAAGACTTGCATTTCTATAGCACCTTTCACAACCTCAGGATATCCCAACGTGCTTTACAGCCAATGAAGTACTTTTTAAAAAAAAATAAGTGCAGTCACTGTTGTAATGTAGGAAACGCGGCAGTTAATTGCGCACAGCAAGCTCCCACAAACAGCAATGTGATAATGGCCAGATAATCTATTTTAGTTGATTAAGGGATAAATATTAGCCAGGACACCAGGGATAACTACCCTGCTCTTCTTCGAAATAGTGCCAGGGGATCTTTTACAGCCGCCTGAGAGAGCAGACGGGGCCTTGGTTTAACGTCTCAACCGAAAGACGGCACCTCCGACAGTGCAGCACTCCCTCAGCACTGCACTGGAGCATCAGCCTAGATTTTTGTGCTCAAATCTCTGGAGTGGGACTCGAACCTACAACCTTCCGACTCAGTGAGAGTGCTGCCCACTGAGCCACGGCTGACGCTAGACAAAAAGGCTTGGACACTTATTCTATAGTGTTATCATTACAGTAAAAAAGCTGATCTTACCAGTTCAGTAGTTTATTACTGCAATAATAGTGTTTGTTTCAGGGTCATAGGAACATTAGGAACAAGGTGCAGGCGCATGGGAACACCCCCACCTCCAAGTTCCCCTCCAAGTTACACACCATCCTGACTTGGAAGTATATCGCTGTTCCTTAATCGTTGCTGGGTCAAAATCATAGAAACATAGAAGATAGGAGCAGGAGTAGGCCATTCGGCCCTTCGAGCCTGCTCCGCCATTCCATGAGATCATGGCTGATCATCCAAATTCAGTACCCTGTCCCTGCCTTCTCCCCATATCCCTTGATCCCTTTAGCCTTAAGAAATATATCCAACTCTTTCTTGAATATACTTAATGAACTGGCCTCCACCGCCCTCTGTGGCAGAGAATTCCACAGGTTCACCACTCTCTGGGTGAAGAAATTCCTCCTCATTTCAGTCCTAAATGGCTTACCCCTTATCCTTAGACTATGACCCCTGGTTCTGGACTCCCCGGCCATCAGAAACATCCTTCCTGCATCTAGTCTGTCCAGGCCTGACAGAATTTTATAGGTTTCGATGAGATCCCCTCTCAATCTTCTAAACTCCAGTGAGTATAAGCCCAATCGACACAATCTCTCCTCATATGTCATTCCTGCCATCCCAGGTATCAGCCTGGTGAATCTTCGCTGCACTCCTTCCATAGCAAGAACGTCCTTCCTCAGGTAAGGCGACCAAAACTGCACACAATACTCAAGGTGTGGTCTCACCAAGGCCCTGTATAACTGCAGCAAGACATCCTTGTTCTTGTACTCGAACCCTCTTGCTACGAAGGCCAACATACCATTTGCCTTCTTAACCGCCTGCTGCACCTGCATGCTTACCTTCAGCGACTGGTGCACAAGAACACCCAGGTCTCTTTGCACTTCCCCTTCTCCCAATCTATTGCCATTCAAATAATAATCTGCCTTCCTGTTTTTGCCACCAAAGTGGATAACCTCACATTTATCCACATTATAGTGCATTTGCCATGTTTCTGCCCAATCACCCAACCTGTCCAAATCGTACTGGAGTTTCACGACATCCTCCTCACAGCATACCCTCCCACCCAGCTTTGTGTCATTTGCAAATTTGGAGATATTACATCCAATTCCCTCGTCCAGATCATTAATATATATTGTGAACAGCTGGGGTCCTAGGACCGATCCTTGCGGTACCCCACTAGTCACTGCCTGCCACTCGGAAAATGACCCGTTTATTCCAACTCTTTGCTTTCTGTCCGCCAACCAGTTCTCTATCCAAGTCAATACCTTGCCCCCAATCCCATGTGCCTTAATTTTGCACGCTAATCTCTTATGCGGGACCTTATCGAAAGCCTTCTGAAAGTCCAAATACACCACATCCACTGATTCTCCCTTATCTATTTTACCAGTTACATCCTCAAAAAATTCCAGTAGATTAGTCAAGCATGATTTACCTTTTGTAAATCCATGGTGACTTTGTCCGATCCAGTCACTGCTTTCCAAGTGCTCTGCTATTACATCTTTTATAATGGACTCTAGCATTTTCCCCACTACCGATGTCAAGCTTACCGGTCTATAATTCCCCGCCTTTTCTCTACCACCTTTTTTGAATAGTGGGGTAACATTAGCTACCCGCCAATCCATGGGTACCGTTCCAGAGTCTATCGAGTTCTGGAAGATGACCAGCAATGCATCTACTATTTCTAGGGCCACTTCCTTAAGTACCCTGGGATGTAGATTATCAGGCCCTGGGGATTTATCGGCCTTCAGTCCCATCAATTTTCCTAACACCATTTCCCTACAAATACTGATTTCTTTCAGTTCCACCCTTTCATCAGACCCTATGTTCCCCGGCATCTCTGGGAGGTTATTTGTGTCCTCCTTTGTAAAGACAGAACCAAAATATGTATTTAGTTGGTCTGCCATTTCTTTGTTCCCCATTATAAATTCCCCCGATTCTGACTGCAAGGGACCTACGCTTGACTTCACCAATCTTTTTCTCTTCACATATCTATAAAAGTTTTTACAGTCAGTTTTTATGTTCTCTGCAAGCTTACTCTCATATTCTATTTTCCCTTTCTTAATTAATCCCTTTGTCCTCCTTTGTTGAATCCTAAACTGCTCCCAATCCTCAGGATTATTGCTTTTTCTGGCCAATTTATATGCCCTCTCCTTGGACCTTATGCTATCCCTAATTTCCCTTGTTAGCCACGGTTGGGTCACATTTTTTGTTTTATTTTTATGCCAAACTGGGATGAACAAATTCTGTTGTTCATCCATTCGGTCTTTGAATGTTTGCCATTGCCTATCCACCGTCAACCCTTTGAGTGCCATTCCCCAATCAATCCTACCCAACTCGCTCCTCAGACCATCGTAGTTTCCTTTATTTAAATTGAGGACCCTAGTCTCCGAGTCAACTACTTCATTCTCCATCTTAATGAAGAATTCGATCACATTATGATCGCTCTGACCCAAGGGGCCTCGTACAACAAGATTGCTAATTAATCCTTTCTCGTTACATAATACCCAGTCTAAGATGGCCTGATCTCTGGTTGGTTCCTCGACATATTGGTCCAGGAAACCATCCCGTAAACACTCCAGGAATTCCTCCTCCACAGTATTGTTACTAATTTGGTTGGCCCAATCTATATGTAGATTAAAGTCACCCATGATGACTGCTGTGCCCTTATTGCACGCTTCTTTAATTTCCCTTTTAATGCCATTCCCAACCTCCGCCTTACTGTTTGGAGATCTATAAACCACTCCCACTAACGTTTTTTTCCCCTTAGTATTTCTCAATTCTACCCATACAGATTCCACCTCATCAGAGCTAATATCCTTCATTACAATTGTGTTAATCCCTTCTTTAACCAGTAATGCTACCCCACCTCCCTTTCCTTTTTGCCTATCTTTCCTGAATATCGAAAATCCTGGAACTTCCTCCCTAACAGCTCTGTGGGAGTACCTTCACCACACGGACTGCAGCGGTTCAAGAAGGCGGCTCACCACCACTTTCTCAAGGGCAATTAGAGATGGGCAATAAAAACTGGCCTTGCCAATGATGCCCACATCCCATGAACGAATTAAAAAAGAGTAGGCCATTCTGCCCGTTGAGCCTGCATTCAACTATACCATGGCTGACCTGCACCTCAACTACATTTACCCGCCTTTGCTCCACATCCCTTGACATGCTTACCCAACAAACATCTATTGATCGCAGTCTTGAAAGCTCCAATTGTCCTAGCAACCACAGCTTTTTGGGGGAGAGAGTTCAAAATTTCTACCACACTTTGTGTGAAAAAGTGTTTGCTGATATCTCTCCCGAATGGCCTAGATCTAATTTTAAGACCATTGTCCCCTTGTTCTTGACTCCCCCACCAGAGGGAATAGTTTCTCCGTATCTACCCTATCGAATCCTTTTAACAGTTCAAACGCCTCGGTCAGATCAGCCCTCAATCTTCTAAACTCAAGGGAATACAAGCCCAGTTCATGCAGCCTGTCCTCATAATTTAGCCCTTTAAGTCCCAGTATCATTCAGGTGAATCTACACTGGACCCCCTCCAAGGCCAGTATATCCTTCCTGAGGTTCGGTGCCCAGAACTGAACGCAGTAATCCAAATGGGGTTTGACTAAGACTGTGTAAAGCTGAAGCATAACTTGCTCCCCAATATGTGAACTGAAAACTTGTAAAGCCAGGGAGACGGCCATGCCCTGGACCCAGGGAGACAGCCACATCCAAGAGTCAATGTGAACGTATTTTAAATTAAGGAAGCAGAGACGCACATACCTTCTGATGTTCATGGGTGCCACACTCTCCCACGTGTTTGTTTTTGGGTTATATCTTTCCACTGAGTTAAGGCAGCTGGTCCCATCATTCCCACCGGCGACGTACAGCATCCCCTCCAGCACCGCGACGCCAGCACTGCTCCGACGACTCAGCATGTTGGCGATAGTGGTCCACGTGTTGGTCTGCACAAGGAAACCATGAACAATTTGTGCCGTCGGTGATGCAGTTCCGGGAAGGCAACAGTGAAATGGTACAAGAGGTTCACAAGACGGAGACACAAGAGATAGACATTCTGCTCCGCCTAGCTCATCCATCAGAAAGACCCTGCCGTTCCCCTCCAACCGCTTCTTCAGTGATTCCAAGGTTTCCCCTTCCACTCCTCAACCCAGTGGACCATTCCAGGCATTGATCTTTCTTCGTGAAGAACTGCTTGCCGTCAGGCCACAAATTTGCCTTTTGCCACTTTGAACACGTGCCCGTCATAGTTTAACCGGATTGGGTGGAACGCCGGTTATAATCCCCGCCCAATATTGCTCTCCATTGACTTCAATGAGGAATAAAATCGGGCGGGATGTGAAACCAATGTTGCATCCGATCCCGTCAGTTTTCTGATGGGCGAGTGAGGTGAATATTGCCCCCGGTGTTCTAGGTTTACCTTTTCTATTTTAAATACCCCTCTGAGGTTCCCCCCCCTGAGTTGCCTCCATCCACAGCTCTCAGGCCCCGTCTTTTCTAGCCCTTACTCTGTCTGACACTAGTGGATCAGTCTCATGGCCCTTACTGACACTAGGGGATCAGTCTCATGGCCCTTACTGACACTAGGGGATCAGTCCATGGCCCTTACCTGACACTAGGGGATCAGTCCATGGCCCTTACTGACACTAGGGGATCAATCTCATGGCCCTTACTGACACTAGGGGGTCAGTCTCATGGCCCTTACTGACACTAGGGGATCAGTCTCATGGCCCTTACTGACACTAGGGGATCAGTCCATGGCCCTTACCTGACACTAGGGGATCAGTCCATGGCCCTTACCTGACACTAGGGGATCAGTCCATGGCCCTTACCTGACACTAGGGGATCAGTCCATGGCCCTTACTGACACTAGGGGATCAATCTCATGGCCCTTACTGACACTAGGGGGTCAGTCTCATGGCCCTTACTGACACTAGGGGATCAGTCCATGGCCCTTACCTGACACTAGGGGATCAGTCCATGGCCCTTACCTGACACTAGGGGATCAGTCCATGGCCCCTACTGACACTAGGGGATCAGTCCATGGCCCCTACTGACACTAGGGGATCAATCTCATGGCCCTTACTGACACTAGGGGATCAGTCTCATGGCCCTTACTGACACTAGGGGGATCAGTCCATGGCCCTTACTGACACTAGGGGATCAATCTCATGGCCCTTACTGACACTAGGGGGTCAGTCTCATGGCCCTCACTGACACTAGGGGATCAGTCCATGGCCCCTACTGACACTAGGGGATCAGTCCATGGCCCTTACTGACACTAGGGGATCAGTCTCATGGCCTTTACTCTGACACTAGGGGATCAGTCTCATGGCCTTTACTGACACTAGGGGATCGGTCTCATGGCCTTTACTGACACTAGGGGATCGGTCTCATGGCTCTCCTCTGCAAGGCCCCTCCAGGGTTCGAGTGTCTCCCCTACATCTCAGTGACCAGAACCAGACGCCGTGCTCAAGGTGGAGTCTGACCCGAGCACTGCGCAGCTGCTAAAGTACAAATTACAGCTAAAAGGGAGCGGAACCAACACACCACTGGAGGGCCAACCATGAACACATGTCCCTGTACAGTTCGGCTCCTCCAGTAAGCCAGTTGCCATGGGGAGGAACTATACAAATCAGTCCTCAGGACAGCGGAGACACCACCACCGACACATGCACAACTGCCGGCTTATACTCGGTCCGAAATCTCACACACACACACACACACACCTACTGCTTCACAGAAAAGAAATGAAAGACTTACATTTCTATAGCGCCTTTCACGATCACCGGTTGTCCCAAAGCGCTTTACAGCCAATGAAGTACTTTTTGAAGTGTAGCTACTGTTGTAATGTGGGAAACACAGCAGCCAATTTGCGCACAGCAAGCTCCCACAAACAGCAATGTGATAATGACCAGATAATCTGATTTAGTGATGTTGATTGAGGGATAAATATTGGCCCCAGGACACCGGGGATAACTCCCCTGCTCTTCTTCGAAATAGTACCATGGGATCTTTAACGTCCACCCGAGAGAGCAGACGAGGCCTCGGTTCAATGTCTCTTCCAACAGTGCGGCACTCCCTCAGCACTGCACTGGAGTGTCAGCCTAGATTTTTGTGCTCAAGTCTCTGGAGTGGGACTTGGACCCACAACCTTCTGACTCAGAGGTGAGGGTGCTGCCCACTGAGCCATGGCTCATTGACTAAAAGGTGCACTTATACCACCAGTTTTGCTGAAATAAACTGAACAGGGTTCTCGGTTCCTGTACTGCAAATGCTACAAATTTATCTGGATATTTGGTCAAGTGAAAACACTCCCTCTGGGACAAAGGAAGCTCGGGACCACCTACGAGAGTAATCAAACACAGAAGTCAAAAATATCTCCAGTACAAAAAAAAACTAAAATAATCGCATAAAAATCTCATTTGAAGGCGGCCATGCCAGACAATGCAGCACTCCCTCAGTACCGTGCAAGCCCTAGTACGGACCTCACCACTTAAACCGCCCACCTTTAAATCAGGCAATCGTTTAAAGCGGACAAAAAGCGTCAACCAATTTACCGTTATTGTCAATTCCAAAGTCTCTGCTTATGGCGCGTTATGTGCTCCAAGTATTTCGGGCAGGAGCAGGCGTTTACTTAATAGTTCGCACCTCGTTAAGATGTAATTACCTTGTGTACTTAATCACCTCTCTAACTGGTGGGTCAGGTTGCAGGTCACACGCAGAACTAACAGAGTAAACAGCACCTCGCTAAGGTCCAAAGTATCCGAAAGATAATCTCTCATTTCCGCTGTAGTATGACCACCACTACCTATCCATTCAGCGGTATTACAACACTACATCATTCCTTTTTCAGTTTTATGGCCAACACCTAGCGATGTTCGATGTTCCCTTTCAGCTGCGCGGTCTGGAGGCCCCAGTGTCGCCGGCTCATGGATGGAAAAACCGCGCAGGCGCGGAAATTTGAATGGGCCGCATAGCCCGTTAAAGGGGCCGCCCCTTTGGGTGGCTGGCACGCCTTCGGAACTTGATTTCCAAAGTCCCGTCTATCCCTCAATCACTAAAACCGACGATCTGGTCATTTATCTCACTGCGGTTTGTGGGAGCTTGCTGTGCGCATTTGGCGCCCGCGTTTCCCACATTGCAACGGTGACTCCACTTCAAAAAGTACATCATTGGCTGTAAAGCGCTTCGAGACGTCCGGTGGTTGTGAAAGGCGCTATAGAAATGCAAGTCCTTCTTTCTTTTAGTTCCAAGTTGCTGGCGTGCTCTGCCAGGGTTTGGGCCTGTTTCAGGGTGTCTTGTGGAACATGTTAATGAGTAGAGAAAGGAAATTCCGGCACACGGGCACTGTATTTTGGGTATGTTGCTCTTGCTCAGGGTCAGGCCAGGAAAGTCGGCCCACCTTTACTTCGTAAATTATGAAATTCTTTGTGGCAAACTCAAGAAGCTCGACACCATCCAGGACAAAGCAGCCCCGCTTGATTGGCACCCCATCCACCACCTTAGACATTCACTCCCTCCACTACCGGCGTACCGTGGCTGCAGTGTGGACCATCTACAAGATGCACTGCAGCAACTCGCCAAGGCTTCTTCGCCAGCACCTTCCAAACCCGTAACCTCTACCACCTAGAAGGACGAGGGCAGCAGGCGCATGGGAACACCACCACCTCCAAGTTCCCCTCCAAGTCACACACCATCCTGACTTGGAATTATATCGCCATTCCTTCATCGTCGCTGGGTCAAAATCCTGGAACTCCCTCCCTAACAGCACTGTGAGAGTACCTTCACCACACGGACTGCAGCGGTTCAAGAAGGCAGCTCACCACCACCTTCTCAAGGGCAACTAGGGATGGGCAATAAATGTTGGCCTTGCCAGCGACGCCCACATCCTATAAGCGAATTTTTAAAAAATCCGTTGAATCTAGTGAGCCCCTCTGCTCGTCTCTCCCCACTACAGGTACTTCCAACCTCCCACCATAAGGATGTAAAGTGATATCATTCCCAGTCGAGAATACGCTGTGGTTGGGGACCAGAAACGCCACGACGTGGGCAGAATGAAAAGTGGGTGAACTTTGAGCGATGCCGCAAACGGCGGAGCTATAGAAGCGGACTTCCTTTGAACCCCTGGACCCTGAACAAAGCCAGCGAGGCCCTAAAGCAGAGTGGGGCTGGACAAACAGTGGGCACATTCGCGTGTGTAATCACCTGAGGATCGTACTTTTCGACCGTTGCTAAGTGCGAGGAGCTGTCGTATCCACCAACAGCGTAGAGATTTCCATCTGAAAGGACAGCGTCGTTAAAACACATTTAAATTGACTTATTAGCATGGGTTTGATTATCTAGTCAGCCTGATTTCTGGCACAGGTAGAAACCCATTGTCGTGTTTAAGAGGCTCCAATCCAAGCTACTGAGAAATCAACCTGCACTCGCCACCCCTCCAGGATTGCCCTGGAGTCTCCAGGAATTGAAGATGAATCTCCCGATCACTACTGCCAGCCACCCAGGAGAACAAGAGGGCAATAAAACAAAATGTTTTTTTTAATTAAAAAACACTTACTTATTATTTACAAAAATATTAAGCGATGGTAAAGAAAGGTTGTTTGCCCAGGAGGGGCGGTTGGAGGCAGGAGGTCATGTGCTGGAACCTCCAGGGATACAGCCAACCAGAATTGGTAACTCTACTCGCAAGGTTCCTGCCTGCCCAGTATCAAGAGCACGCTCTCTCCTCAAAGGAACACATTCCACTTAATACAAGGTTCATCAGCACTTTATTTCGATTGTTCTATAGCAATTTAATAAAACACTTTCTCTGATTACAGTGCTGTTCTCCTTTGAATAGCTGGCACTCTTTTGGAAGTTGAAACTGGGGTCCTAAGAAGCATGTCAATATTTCTCAGTGCTGTGATGTCACTATTCTCCTGTGCAGTGCTGTGATGTCACTATTCTCCTGTGCAGTGTTGTGATGTCACTATTCTCCTGCGCAGTGTTGTGATGTCACTATTCTCCTGCGCAGTGCTGTGATGTCACTATTCTCCTGTGCAGTGTTGTGATGTCACTATTCTCCTGTGCAGTGTTGTGATGTCACTATTCTCCTGCGCAGTGTTGTGATGTCACTATCCTCCTGTGCAGTGTTGTGATGTCACTATTCTCCTGTGCAGTGCTGTGATGTCCCAGGACTGACCCTGACTGGGGGGTCTTCACTCACTGATCCCAGTACTGAGCCACACAAAGTGGGAGCGCTCCAACAATGGCTCAGGGAGTATCAACTAATAGAAAGTTAATATAGTAATAGAGTAACTCCAAGAAGGACAAAAACCCTAACCAACATGACCACTACTCCCCCCAACTCCACAGCGCCCGCCCCCCCCACCGCCTCCAACCTCCTCAGGCCTAACTAATCCCAGAAGCCAAGACCAAACAAGTTGCCACAAACTCCTGACCCACATTGCCCTCAGTGCAAACAGAGTCCTGCCGAGAACCCGGAATGTACTGATGTGTCTAAATCGGGGCTAAAGGTGTGGTTTCACGGCGACAACTCCAGATCTGGCTGCGTGCCAGGATACGGTTAAACAGGCACCAGTAGCTGTCTGGTGGCAGGCCCCGGTGCAAATGTCTTTATGCGTGAGCTGTGATGGTAAGCGCTGGCAGGATCTTCAACTGTGGAGACCATCGTAGCCAAATCCAACCCTTCCCTCCACACACCTGTACTTTCCACACTGGTCCCTGGAGTGGGGACACAGGATGAGCCCACATCCCCCCGCCGTGATGCTAAGTGTAGCACTCCCTACACCACCTTGGATGAGGTCAGCCCAGTTGGTACGGAGAGGGGACAGGATTTAGGGCCTTCTCTCTATCCCACCTCGTTATACTTTGGCCCATTGTGCCAATAAAGGTTCAGTTGACATTTCAACCCACATAGGGAAACCTTGGACCCGGCGAATACTGGCAGATGGTTCCCCTGTACCCATGGGACCAACTGTCCCCAACAGCTTGCATAGCAAGTTAACACCAAAATCTTTCGCGTCACAATATAAGAGCCGTATGTAAAATTAGATCCCCCCAGTGACGATTTAGCATTTACACTCTCTAGATTTCATTTCAGTTCTCGTTGGTATTAATCGACCGACCGCTGCCGGAACTTAAGGAAAATCCCACCTAACGTTGCAATTCGGACATATCGTCTCCTCGTGCTCATGGCTGCGACTGACGACCACGTTCCCGTCAGTGGGTCAAATCTCTCTGCGCTGTGGATATAAAAGCAGAAGGAGGCATGTGTTGAAAGCAAGTGTCTGAATGGCCCATTGTCAGTCATTTCAACATCTGTAAAAAATGTATTTGTAACTACACAAACTAGGGTTGTATTCCCTGGAATTTCAAAGGTTAAGGGTTGACCTGATCGGAGTTTTCAGGATATTAAGGGGAACAGATAGGGTAGAGAGAGAGAGAAACTATTTCCACTGGTTGGGGTTTCTAGGACTAGGGGGGCATAGCCCAAACATTAGAGCCAGACCTTTCAGGAGTGAAATTAGGAAACACTTCTACACACAAAGGGTGGTAGGAGTTGGGAACTCTCTTCCGCAAACGGCAATTGATGCTAGATCAATTGTTTGGGTCAGGAATTCCAGAGTTTAGGGCCTAGTTGGCTGAAGGCACGGCTGCCAATGGTGGGGTGAAGGAAGTGGGGGAGGCACAAGAGGCCATAATTGGAGCAACACAGAAGATCTTGGAGTGTTGTAGGGCTGGAGGAGGGGACAGAGATAGGGAGGATCGAGGCCATCGAGGGATTTGAATAGGAGGATGGGAATTTTAAAGTTGAGGCGTTGGTGGACCAGGATGTAGGTCAGCGAGCACAGGGGTGATGTTCAACTGTGATGGGCAGAGGGGTGGGGCAAAGTGCCTGTTCTCATCGTCACCTGATGTCCACACACGTGTACTTTCCAGCAGGGGCACCCTGATTAGGTTACCCTGCCCGATTCGTCCCCTCCCTAGCCCAGGGTGCTGGGGCCAAGTGTGGCACCCTTATCCTGCTCCAGCTGTTAACATAGTACAGGCCAGGGACCAGACCTGGGCCCAATCTGCTCGGTACGGCCCAGTCACACACTGCAGGGGCGGTTCTCCCAATCTTCCGTCACAACTTCCTCGGGAGAAACGACGGGAATGGTCGTTTCCGCAGTTTCCCGTCCATCCTCAGCCAGTTACCGCAGGAGATCGGGAGAATCCCCAGGGAAATTCGAGGCGATTGTCTTTTTTGACTGAGCAGTTCGGGGAGCCCGGAAGATCGTTGGAATGGCGCGAGGGGGATAGATTCCCTCTGTGCGCTACACGGAGCATAATCGGGAATGTGTTCTTCATAAACAAGTTACCGATTTTTATTATCAACATTCCCCCACTTTCACCTCCCCACCATTAAGAACAAGTTCCTGGCTTATCTTTAGTAATCAGCACATTCCTCTGTCCACCATGATTTCTTCTTTAAAATGGCAGACAAAGGAGTTTCATACAAATGCGTTAAGATATTCATCATTAATATCGCACAAAACAGTTTCAACCCCGCAGTACTTTTAGCGTATTTAACACATGCCAATAGTAATGAGTTAATCACAGTAAAATAAATTACGGTGAGATACAGCCACAAATGGAGGAGTGTTTTGTAGTCATAATACCTTCAGGCATTAGCCTGGGCACTGGAACATTTGTAGCTGGGGTATATAATCAAAATATAATTACAATCATTAGTCACATCTAAACCCAACCACACGTTATACGTGTTGGCGTAGGCGAGGTAATCACCAAGGCCTAAAGAAGACCACGATCTCTCACTATCAGCACCTTGCAATACATGGATTAAAACTTTGTATCTGGCCCCAAGGCTCCATGATCCACACTGGGCGAGATGGAGGAGATTGATAATGCGAAGAGTTTTGCTTCACCCTCAAGACGTGATTTGGAACCGAAGATTTTATCTTCATGGACTGCAGTGCCACGCCATGGCGTGTCCGAGGACCACACACAAAGCTTAAATCGATGTGCCTATTAATCTGCGCACACCTCAAGTTACTGATGCCAACTGTTCTCACCCCTGTTGTGCTCGCTTGGTCCTCTGGTCTGGCAAAGCGTCGATTTTAAAATTCTCATCCTTGTTTTCAAATCGCTCAATGACCTCGCCCCTCCCCATCTCTGTAATTTCCTCCAGCCCCACAACCCTCCACGATCTCTGCACTCCGCTAATTCTGGCCTCTTGCCCATCCCCGATTTTCATTGCTCCACCATTGGAGGTGGTGCCTTCAGCTGCCTGGGCCCTAAGCTCTGGAATTACACCCCTCCACCCCACCCCTCCTACTAAATCTCCCTGCCTCTCTCGCCTCCTTTAAGATGCTCCTTAAAACTATCTTTCCTGATAAATCCTCATGTGGCTCGGTGTCAAATTTTGTCTGATAATCGCTCCCGTGAAGCGCATTGGGAGGTTTTACTACGTTAAAGGCGCTATGTAAATGCAAGCGGTTGTTGTTGTTGCTGTTCTGAGTGAGGATTTATCCACCAGTGATTAAAACAATGCCTAAAAGAGACATTTCCAGTCCGCCAGACCCACAGCGTACAAACAGGACAAAGCAAGGAGTAAGAAATACAAGCTCAAATCGAACTGAGCTTTGAGGTTCAAACTGCCAATGCTCGGCAGCTGCATGTGGGCCTAGGGCTACAGATGAGGCACTCCTAATTTACAACAACTTGCATTTATATAGCGTCTCGGTGGTGGGGAAGCTTTTGGAAATGATAATCAGGGACAAAGTAAACAGTCACTTGGACAAGAGTGGATTAATTAAGGAAAGCCAGCACGGATTTGTTAAAGGCAAATCGTGTTTAACTAACTTGATCGAGTTTTTTGGTGAGGTAACAGAGAGGGTTGATGAGGGCAATGCGGTTGACGTGGTGTATATGGACTTCCAAAAGGCATTTGATAAAGTGTCACAGACACAGTGGCAGCATGGATATGAAATTGGCTAAGTGATAGGAAACAGGGAGTAAATATTGGCCAGAACACCGGGGAGAACTCCCCCTGCTTTTCTTCGAAATAGTGCCGTGGGATCTTTTACGCCCACCTGAGAGAGCAGACGGGGCCTCGGTTTAACATCTCATCCGAAAGACAGCACCTCCGACAGTGCAGCACTCCCTCAGCACTGCACTGGAGTCTCAGCTCGGATTATGTGCTCAAGTCTCTGAGGCCATTGTGAATTGCTTTCCCACGACACATCGATAGAGTCAGCATTCTCTTTTCTCCTACCAGTGAAGACATTAGAAGGAAACAACACGAGCTAATGTCCACGTTCAATTATGAAGGAAGACTTAAGGTGAGTTCATTCCCAGTTTGCTTTGAGCATAAGACTTTAGGCATGAGCAGGGTCAACATTCCAGACAGCGAAGTATACGTACAAACATCTAACCTGCTCCTACTATGAGCGCTACTTTTACACATGCATTAACCTGTTGATTGTAAACAGTGAGCACCTGCACAACAATAGCGCCGACAGGAATGCAGTACGCATGCCGCCAGTGAAGTTCACTGATCAGAACTTCCACGCTAAAATGCTTAACGTGGCGATATTTAAAGATGCCCCTGCCCCTGTCGATCTTCTATCCCTCATCCAGCGAAAGGAATGAATGAAACTGTCCTTGGTGAATGAGGTCGAGTGACCTCCTCGTCATGCCATAACGTCAGCTCACAGGTGCCCACCAACACCTGGAGCTGAGAGAGACAATAGCAATGGTCGAGTTCAGCTGGGGAACTCGAGGACACACTCGGCTCGAGTGCTGCCCTTCCGCCTTCGCAGCTTGAATCGGAATCGCGCCCAGAATCGTCAGACGAAGGTCTTGTCTTTCCTGAAGCCGGCAGGCGAAATCAAAGCTTGGGAGATCTTAGCCAGGTCCCAGATGAGTGCAAAGTCCAAGACATAAAACTCCCCATGATTTGGCAGTTGCACTCAGAAACCACAGGATGGCTCCGAAAAAGAGAAGGTTAAGAGGGGATCGCGGATAGATGTTCAAAATTAACCGGGGTTTTGATGAGAGAAAGGAGACACGTTCCACTGGCAGGAGAGTCGATAGCCAGAGGACACAAATTGAAGGTAATTGGCAAAAGAATCAGAGGGGAGAGGAGTAGAATTTTTTATTTAACGCAGCGAGTTATGATGATCTGGAATGCGCTGCCTGAAAGGGTGGTGGAAGCAGATTCAATGGTAACTTTCAAAAGGGAATTGGATATAGAATTGCAGGGCTGTAGGGACAGTGCGGGAGAGTGGGACTAATTGGAAAGCTCTTTCAAAAGAACCGGCATAGGCACGATGGGCCGAATGGCCTCCTTCTGTGCGGTATGCTTCTATGTGTTGGAGGTACCTTTCTGAAGTTGGGGGTTTACGGCATATTGCAAAGATATACAGGAAACTTTTTTTTAAATCCGGCACGGATGGGACCGACGTGGTGCCGGTTCATCAAAAATTCCGGATAACCGAACGCTATAGTAAAAGAACAAACCCTGTTGCTTAGCAACAGGTTCAGAACAATGGCCACAAGTTGCAAGCGTCTCTGTAGCTTAGCAACAGCTGCAGCCACACCCTTGCACAGCAACAGATGGAGGAAGGCAAGTAATAAAAGTTACCTGAACCTACTCCTGAATTTTGCCGGTTAGCCGAGATTTCCGGTTATTTAGGTGCCGGTAAATCGAAAGTTTCCTGTAGCAAAGATATGCCCGCACCTAAATTCCCAACATGCGCTCCTGTCAGGTGAACATAAGAACATATAAGAATTAGGAGCAGGAGTCGGCCATACGGCCCCTTGAGCCTGCTCCGCCATTCAATAAGATCACAGCCGATCTTTGACCTCAACTCTACTTTCCCGCCTGATCTCCAGGTCCCTCGATTCCCTTAGAGTCCAAAAATCTCTCTGTAAGAACCTAAGAATTAAGAGCAGGAGTCGGCCTGTGCCCAGTGTTCTTGCTCCTGATCGAAGCGACGCCTGCTGGCAGCTGCACCTGTGCGGTATCTAGAGCGAGGACAGCATCAGGCGTGGCCGTGATGCCCCATAGACTGATAGCTTGCCGCCCAGGCCCACACGACATTAATGGTTCCATCACCAAGGGCAGCCTCTGCCCGTGGAATCAGACACTTGGCAGTCAGCCCCCTTCAGAAGGGAGAAAAATCGAAGAGTAATATAAAACACACACACGCGCGCACACACAAATATAATGAAAAAAACTGAGAATACCTGTTCAAACATGATGCGCCATCGTAGCCACCTGCTGCATAAAGCAAGCCGTGCAGTACTGCCACGCCAAGGCAGCTCCGTCTTGTTCCCATGGCTACCTCCGGTTGCCAGGAATTGGTTACCGGATCATAGGACTCAACAGTCGACAAGTCGGAAGTGCCGTCATACCTGAGTAACAGAGGTTGCATAAGAATTAGGAGCAGGAGTGGGTCATACGGCCCCTCGAGCCTGCTCCGCCATTCAATAAGTTCATGGCTGACCATCGACCTCAACTCCACTTTCCCGCCCGATCTCCATATCCCTTGATTCCCCCAGAGTTCAAAAATCTATCGATCTCAGCCTTGAATATACTCAAAGACTCAGCATTCACAGCCCTCTGGGGCAGAGAATTCCAAAGATTCACAACCCTCTGAGTGAAGAAATTCCTCCTCATCTCAGTCTTAAATGGCCGACCCCTTATCCTGAGACTATGCCCCCTAGTTCTAGACTCTCCAGCCAGGGGAAACAACCTCTCAGCATCTACCCTGTCAATCCCCCTCAGAATCTTGTATGTTTCAATGAGATCACCTCTCATTCTTCTAAACTCCAGAGAGTATCGGCCCATTCTACACAATCTCACATCATAGGACAGCCCTCTCATCCCAGGAATCAATCTAGTGAACCTTCGTTGCACCGCCTCCAAGGCAAGTATATCCTTCCTTAGATAAGGAGACCAAAACTGTGCACAGTACTCCAGGTGTGGTCTCACCAAGGGCCTGCATCGGTCGGCAAAGGAAATGCATCAAACTCCACAAGAGCAAAGCCCTTTTACATAGAATTGCACAGAATATACGGCACAGAAACAGGCCATTCGACCCAACTGGTCTGTACTGGTGTTTGTACTCCACCCGAATCTCCTCCCGTTCCATCTGCCTCACCTCAGCCTTTCAGCATATCTTTCCATTCCACTTTTCTCTCATGTACTCGTCTAGTTTCCTTTGGAAACCATCTAAGCTATTCGCCTCAACCACTTCCTACGGTAGCGAGTTCCGCATTCTAACCGCTCTCCGGGTAAAGACATCTCTCCTTATTTCCGTACAGTGATGCCGCCATTATCTGCCATCCTGCAGCGGGCCCGTTCCCGGTGGGTAATGGAAATTGGACGGTAACCGAGAGTCCTGATTTGGGGCTTCACATTAATGGTAACAGCAAAAATGAAGACATGTACAAACAAATAGCAAAAGGAAGATTGTGTGGTTTTATTCACCACAAAATGGAGTGTAAGAGAAGAAACATCATAAGCTGCACAATGAGGCAACGCCTTGTGCAAGACTTTTTCCCAAAAAGAAATTGTGGTAATCAGAAAGGTGAATAAATAGGTTAACAATGTATTAAAATAGGAATTTAACGTGAACATGTTAATCAGTGCAATAAATATTGTGCACAGTGGTAACAAAAGCCCCAAAAGTTAAATTAGTGAGTCTTTCATTCCTTGTGCTTCTCAATTAATTACTCAACTCCCACTACTCCTGACAATGATAAATCACTAACTTTCCTAACGTCCCTAATATTCTCAAACTGCCTTCCGAACAGCACCTCCTAAAGCAGAACCTGCTGACACAAACCACTCCCGCTCCCCTGAAGAGGGCAGAGTCTTTCTTGCTTTGTGCATTGACAAGAAGGTCCATGTCCCAGCAAGTGCTGTTGTTTCTGTGGGTTCTTACCCCCCTACTGCGTACAGCCGGTTTCCAATCGCAGCCACGCCAACCCGGGCTCGACGTGTGGACATAGAGGCTACCATGTGCCACCGGTCTGTCCTCGTGTCATAGGCTTCACAATCTCCGTGGATGGCGAACAGACTACCGCCACCTGCAGACAGAGAAATGCTCAAAACAGTTAACAAATACGCCACTTGTACCGAAACGCCACCGTACTGACCGATACACATTCCGGCACTGAGAGAGATTGGGCTGGATTTTGCCAGGGCTCAGAGGGCAGGTGTGGAGGCGGGTCAAAGGGTAAAATCGTTTTGATTGATGGCGTCAACCCACCTCCAAACAATTTTCCCCAAGTGTCGGGTCCCCAATTTGCGCATGGACCCGACACCTAGCCACAGGAAGAGGATTAAAGCCAATTACCTGCCCGTTAACAGGTAGTTGATAGGCTATTTTTAAATTTTGCTGCTTCTGCCTCGGGTTTCCCGACATCCGGACACCACGCCAGGTAAGTGTGGCGTGTTGTGAGTCTGCTGTAATGTTTCTGGATTGATGACATCTGCAGAAGTGGGGTGAAGGATCTAATGGTGCACTGGTGAGTCTCAGAGGTAAGAAAATGTTGGGAAATTCATTTTTAATGCATTTACACATTTCGTTAGGTAACAAGTTTTGAAATCCATGTCCAGTGCCACCTCATTGGGAGAATTTCTCTCACCAGTGACAGATCACTTCTGTCACCTCATCTGCAGCTGCCATCTATTCCAGCCTACGGAGGGAGTCACTGGAGAGCCTGGGTGCAAGAGCTCACCTTTGTGCAGTGATCGTCAGTGTTTGCAGCACCTCAATGCTGTCAAACACTGAGAAATGAGCTGTCAAAAAAAAAATTGTGCGTGGTCCCTTTAACAAAACTGGCAGATGATGCGTCATCTTAATTGGCAGGCTTAACAAGGTCAATCAACGTCAAATCACGTCTGTGGGACCGGAAGCCAGAAAACACCTGACCCGCTCCCAACCCGCCTCCAATGAAAAAATCGCGGCCATTGTGTCTGGCAGATTTTTAAAGCCACACGAACAGACAAGGTTAGTTAGGCGGACGGACGCGTCCAATAAAACCAACACAAATTGTTTTTGTGCTTTTCTCTCCTGAAAGTTCTGGGGTGAGGCTCCACCGGCAGCTCTCCTGTGCCTCAACCAAACGGCCATCCATCTTACGTGCACGTGTGAACCGAGGCAGTGTTGGCGGGCTATTCGAGTGTGTGGGCATCACAGCGGCGTTCTGATACTGTTCTCATACAACAACCGTCGAGGTGCAATGGTTGGGTGGGGGAGAGAGAGGAGTGAATGAAAGGGTATTTATTCCCTCAAATCTTTTGCAACGTGTTATGTCAGCCACCCACCCACCCCCAGCATAAAGTGATAAGGGAGGGAACTGGCTAGCGTTCGTGCTCAGTGAGACTTTCATAACCTGCTGACATCACGTTACGGAGACTGTTCAGGTGGCATGTTCCCTCCCTCCTTCTCCAGACCTTTAACACACAGCAGCGGGAACAGGTCAGATCGCTAACACGTTATAAGGCAAACATACGCCAACACTCCACAGAATTCAGACTTCTCCTAATATTTCAAATCAATGTGACCGAACAGTAATGGCAGACACCCTAGGGTAAAAATAACCAGTTCCATTCATGCTGCATTCCCTGTCAGTTGTGGCTCAGTGGCAGCACACTTGCCTCCGAGTCAGGAGGTTGTGGGTTCAAGTCCCACTCCAGGGACTTGAGCACAAATATCTAGGCCGACACTCCCAGTGCAGTGCTGAGGGAGTGCTGCACTGTCAGAGGTGCTGCCTTTCTGATGAGACGTTAAACCAAGGCCGCGTCTGCTCTCTCAGGTGGACGTAAAAGAGTCCATGGCACTATTGCGAAGAGGAGCAAGGGAGTTATCCCCAGTGTCCTGGGGCCAATATTTATCCCTCAACCAACATCACTAAAAAACAGGGTATCTGGTCATCATCACATTGCTGCTTGTGGGAGCTTGCTGTGCGCAAATTGGCTGCCGCGTTTCTTACATTACAACAGTGACTACACTTCAAAAAGTACTTCATTGGCTGTAAAGCGCTTTGGGACGTCCCGAGGTCGAGAAAGATGCTATAGAATTCCAAGACTTTCTTTTCTTTTTTACTTAAAGTAATATTACGATGTTGTGAAATCTGAAAATTAGGCTTTTATTTCACGTAGCTTGCTTGAACGGAGTGAGAGAGACCGACTCGGGTACTGATTGATGGGACCTCACGGTGACCTGACAAAATGGCAAGACCGAACCCTATCCTGTTCAGCTTTCACCAAAAGCTCTGTACCCTAGCCCCTGATTCCACTCCCCACTCCGGCCAGCTGCTCTCCCCTGCTTATCCGGATCGAAGCCTAATTTCTAGCCCTTCCGCCACACTCCAGTCAGAGTTACGTGGGGAATGCGCTGGAGGGGCCACGGAATTTTAACCCACTAACAGTTTAAAACGTGCTGTCGATTTCAGATCTGCAACACGACTGTCACCTCCTGATCAAAGTTGTTCATATATTTATTAACATTGTGCAATCGTCACAAAAAAACATCTGAACGTCGTTTCTTTGTCGGAGATTTTTAAGCAGCAAGCTCAGAGGATGAGGGGCAACGTTCCCGTCAAGCTGCACGGCCGCGCTGCGGTCTGGAGGTCGCGCGCAGGCTGCTCACTGGCTTTTCAAATGCAGGAAACCGCGCATGCGCGAAAATTTGAATGAGTTAAAGGGACCACGCACCCAAAAAAAATTAAAGAGAAGACAGACTTGCATTTATATAGCGCCTTTCACAACCTCAGGGTGTCTCAAAGCGCTTTACAGCCAATGAAGCACTTTTTGACGTGTAGTCACTGTCGTGGGATCTTTTACGTCCACCTGAGAGCGCAGACGGGGCCTCGGTTTAACGTTTCAACCGAAAGACGGCACCTCCGACGGTGCAGCGCTCCCTCAGCACTGCACTGGAGTGTCAGCCTGGAGTGGGACTTGAATCCACAACCTTCTGACTCAGAGGCGAGTGTGCTACCCACTGAGCTGTACAACAAGTTCTACAACAAGAGCTCTACTCGGAACTCCGACACGGCAAGAGCGCCCCAGGTGGGCAGAGGAAATGCTTCAAGGACACCCTCAAAGCCTCCTTGAAAAAGTGCAACATCCCCACTGACACCTGGGAATCCCTGGCCCAAGACCGCACAAAGTGGAGGAGAAGCATCCGGGAAGGTGCTGAACACCTCGAGTCTCTTCTCCGGGAGCAAGCGGAAGCCAAGCACAAACAGCGCAAGGGAGCGCGCGTCAACCCAAGCACCCCACCCACCCGCCCCTTCAACCACCGTCTGCCCCACCTGTGACAGAGACTGTAGGTCCCGCATTGGACTCACCAGTCACCGGAGAACTCATTTTTAATGTGGAAGCAAGTCATCCTCGGTTCCGAGGGGCTGCCAAAGAAGACGACCCACTGAGCCACTGGCTGTCACTCCAAAAGGGAACATTGATGAGAGGCAGAAGTTTTTTGTACAATTAAGACAGGCGCAGGCTATGAATAAAGACGGCATGATGGATGAACACTGAGAAACAAATCTAAATCCAGATGCATGAAATGGTTTAATCAGCAATTCTTTTTTTAAAAAAAAGCCTTTGGGAACAAACTGCACAGGGAAAGTTTCACCAGCGTCCATCTACTTCTGCATGTTCGCTCAATTCTGCTGTCTGACAGCCAATTAATCTCTCTCTATTGTCTCTTTCCCTCTCTCTTCTGCTGACTCACGTCAGCCACAAATATCCTTGCTGTACGCTGCGGTAACTATGACCGGCAGGAAAAGATTAGAGCATTCACCCCCTGAAGATCCTCCATCTGCCAGCACTTTCCAACTGTGGAGAACAACTAATATATGTATAATTTTTACATCTGCAGAACATCCATCATACTTCAGACGCCACACTTCGATGCGTCAAAAGTATAGTATTAAAAAAAGGGAAGCAGTTATTTCACACTTCCACCTGACCTGGAGCTAGGAATTTACAAGCACCTGCCAATCTGCAGACCTCGCTCACTAAAAGCAATTAATATCTAAACTGACCTCAAGATATCCCTCTTCACAGCAATTAGAATCTTTGGACTTAAAAAGGGGCAGGCCCCTTTTAAACATAGCTCCGCTTCACATTAGGAGTGTTACGTCATAACGCACATTGTTATAACGCAAGAGCATCATCCAACTTACTGTGAGCAGGACGGCAGGAGATGGGAATATATCCTTCAGCAGAGAGGTCAATAACCAGGGGGCATAGGTTTAAAGTAATTGGCAGAAGGATTAGTGGGGAGTTGAGGAGAACTTTCTTCACCCAGAGGGTGGTGGGGGTCTGGAACTCACTGCCTGAAAGGGCAGTAGAGGCAGAAACCCTCGCATTTAAAATGTACCTGGGTATGTGACGTAATAAAACTCACTGCACACTTGGTTTGAGCATAAAGCAAGGCTTTAATCAACTTGTTTCAGAACATGGAGGTCTAGTTGTACTTCATTAGTTCCTTGTCTTACAAAATGTCCCTGGCAAGCTGGGGCCGACGCCCGAGTATTTATACTCCTTGGACGGCGCCACCAGCTGGCCGTCCAGCGTAATTTCACGAGTAGTTTCTTGAATGATGAGATTTAGAACAGTATGCACTTGAAGTGCTGTAACCTACAAGGCTACGGACCAAGAACTGGAAAGTGGGATTAGGGTGGTGATGCGCTATCAATTACTCATAAAAGACTGAGAGTTAAGAGAGTAACTAAAGGCTTTTATTAACAAAGGAATGAAGGTCTGCCTCGAGTGGTCGACCGGTCCAGAATACAAAGGGGCTGGGGAGCAGTCACCTTTATACTAGGACTTGTGGGAGGAGTCAGCCGAGGCATGTCCAGGCATGTACGCAGTGGAATACAAACAGTGGTTTACCACAGGTGGAGAGCTCTTTTTCGGCCGGCACAGACACGATGGGCCGAATGGCCTCCTTCTGTGCCGTAAATTTCTATGGTTTTTCTCTGAAATCATTTTAGCAACAGAAGAAGCTCATTGGTTCAACAAACTTGGCCTTTCTTTGATAAATCCAGAAAACTGTCTCTGCGTTCTCTGTCTCACTGCACTGCTGAAATCCTAACCCAAACCTTCATCCCTTTGAAAACGGA
Source organism: Somniosus microcephalus (assembly GCF_052327205.1). Lineage (NCBI taxonomy): Eukaryota > Metazoa > Chordata > Chondrichthyes > Squaliformes > Somniosidae > Somniosus > Somniosus microcephalus. The sequence continues at coordinate 47,127,501 of NC_141011.1, forward strand.
TTTCTTGGAATATCCCCCTCACTCGACTTACCCTCCTCTACTCTTCACAAACTCCACAGTTAATCTGCAATTCTGTGGCCTGTTTCCTCTCTGAGCAAAGTCCAAAACTCCAATCATCTCCATACAGAGCACTAATGGTGGAACAGGCTCGAGCAGCTGAATGGCCTACTCCTGTTCCTATGATCCATCCTCACCTAGCTCCCCTGGTAGTACCCTGTCCCCCTTGCGCAAAAACTTCAAGGTCCTCATGCTTGTTTTCAGATCTTGCCTCACCTTATCCGAGGGATGTTCTCAAGCCATATGTCCCAGACTGCGCCCTGTACTTCTCCAACCCAGACTTACAGCTAGCATTCCACCATCAGGGAGCAATCTTACAGTCGCTGCACTTTGACCCCCCTCACCCTTAACCACTTTGCCTTGCTGTGCTCTCTCGTTTCAAAAAGTCTCTTAAAAGACTTTCTCTTTGTGCATCTGATTTCCCGCCTTTAGTCTTTCCCGTCTTTTGCTCAGTACTCCTTGTAAAGTGCTCAAAGAAATTCCTCGACATGAAGATTGTAAATCCAAGCTGTTGGTGTTACAGATCAACCCAGCGCACCCATCCTCGCTGTGAAGGGCGGAGGAGGGGAGTCGAGTGAGGGGGATATTCCAAGAAATCCGTTTTCAAAGGGATGTAGGCTTGGATTAGGATTCCAGCAGGGCAGAGACAGAGAACGCAGAGACAGTTTTCTGGATTTATCAAAAAAAGGTCAGGTTCGTTGAAGCAAATGACCTTTTGCCATTGCCAAAACGATTTCATAGAAAAATCATAGAAATTTACAACACAGAAGGAAGCCATTCGGCCCATCATGCCTGTGCTGGCCGAAAAAGAGCTCTCCACCCTAATCCCACTTTCCAGCTCTTGGTCCGTAGCCCTGTCGGTTACGGCACTTCTAGTGCATATCCAAGTACTTTTTAAATGCGAGGGTTTCTGCCTCCACCATCCCGTCTCTCTGCGGAAACACATCTAGCTGATGCTTGAATCCGCTATGCTGTCTGCGGCAGGGCAAAGCGGAAAGGCCACAGACAATGAAAGCTGGGGCGTTGAATTGGGCCTCGTGTTATTGCCACGTTGAGTAATGCTCCCAAGGTCCGGGTGCTGCCTGTGTTGGTTTGCGACAAACATTATGGCCCAGATTTTGTGGTCGGCGGCGTAATTAAGGATTACGCCGCCAGTATCCGAACCAAATGCGCACTTACCTGTAGCGAGGCCCCAAACTAAACATGTTGCTGTCAGATGCTGCAGAATTGAGCGCAGCGTAGCGGCCCACGGATCCCAGGGACGCACCTCCAATCAGGGAACAGAAGGTCTCTCATTCTCCCCCACTAGATACTGTGGTATTTTCTAGGGAGAATATAGCAGCTAATGTTGATAAAAGTTGTTATACATTTTGTACCATGAACCTGAAGATACAGTGAGGGGAGTAAGGGAAGTGTATTTTTGTTTTTTTTTCTTAATTTGTAAAACTCAATTCCCTGAACAGTCTCTCACTCTACCCAGTCTGGATTTACATTCCTTTTCATACATATTAAGTAAAAAAGCATCGGATGAAGATTTTCTATCGACGGTATCCCCTTACACTGTGCGAACATGCTGCTGCGCCTGTTTGCACCAGCCATTAAATTTTCATGCGCAATTGCTGGGCAATTGGACCAACTCTGTGCCAGCAATTAGGATTTCAATGTCGGAGCGGATGATCTGTCAAGTCGGAACTTGACCGATCGGAAGCTCGGGAAAATCCCGAACTTGCTGTCCATTTCAAAGGCAGTATGACGCCGTACTCCGAGAATACGCCGTCACACCAACTGCAAATTCTGCCCCTATGAACTTATGCCCTTACTATGTACCATGCCTCTGGAATTTCTGTATCTAACCGCAAGGTGTGGACCCCTGCTCATCCCACACGCGGATGGATGCGCTGAATGGACGGGCGTCCGTGGCAGTTCACCTTTCACCATCACTGTGGTTAACTGGCCGAGGCACTGGGTTACGGACTACGTCTGTTGGAACTTCCCACAACAGTCGTGCTTAATATAATTTAAAATCCGCAATCCGAATCAAAAAGTGAATTCCTCTTCCCCGCGTAGTAGAACTGAGCGGGTTAGAGATGCTTTTCAAATTTGTTGTCAATAGTTTGTAAACAGACACCTCTGTTAAACTAGTGGGGAGCTGAATTTCACACGAACACGTTAAACGATCATACATTAGCATCCGCAGCGTAACTGCAGCAGAAAACGAGCACGGCGGGGTTCCAAATTTGTCTCGCTTGGGCGATAGTGAATCGGCCGCCCGTCAGATTTTGTTTTCGATTGACTACAATTTAAAAGGAAAAATCGGGCGGAGTGTAAAATAGGCAGCCAATTCATCACCGCTCATTTTGCGCTTCCGCCCAAGATTAATTTATAACCCCCCCCACCCCCGTCCCTCCATAGCTTAGGATGTGGCGAGACAGCAGGAGATGGGGCACAGTTCTTGCCACACTGGCACAGTGTCTATCCTCGGACACTACTGCCTGCTGGGCAAGGGAAACATGCATCAATATCACACATTCATGTCCAGAGACTAGCTTCTGTGGCTATTTATACGCACTCATTCTCTCTTTAATTAATAGGCAACAACAACTTGTATTTATATAGCGCCTTTAACGTAGTAAAATGTCCCAAGGTGCTTCACAGGAGCGATTATCAAACAAAAATTTGACACCGAGCCACATAAGGAGAAATTAGGACAGGTGACCAAAAGCTTGGTCAAAGAGGTAGGTTTTAAGGAGGGACTTAAAGGAGGAAAGAGAGGTAGAGAGCATCTATTATTGAGCGTCTTTACTTACCCACTGCAAAAAGTACGGGGCTAGCCCCTTCGCAGCGCCGGGGTCTGGTTCTAGTATTGCTGAGGACTCCGCGCTGTTCAGGCATTAGGTGATATTTCAGGGCCTCGATGAGGAGGTCTTTGCACTCTGAGTGGTGTCTGACCAGGAGTTCTGTGTCAACATGACTCATCAGAAAATCCCGGGTCAGGAGAGGCAGGCGGACACATTTCATCAGCTGCAGGAATCAACAGAGAGCGAAGTTTCAGTTCATAAAATCATAGAATGGTTACAGCACGAAGGCAGCCATTCGGCCCATCGAACCTGTGCCAGCAGCTCTGCTAGTCCCACTCCCCAGCCCTTTCCCTGTAGCCCTGAAATTTTTTTTCCTTCAGGTACTTATCCAACTCCCTTTTGAAAGCCACGATTGAGTCTGCCTCCACCACCCTTTCAGGCAGTGCATTCCAGATCATAACCACTCGCTGAGTAAAAAAGTTTTTCCTCATGTCGCCTTTGGTTCTTCTGCCAATCTGTGTCCTCAGGTTCTCGACCCTTCCGCCAATGGGAACAGTTTCTCTCTATCTACTCTGTCTCGACCCCTCATGATTTTGAACACCTCTATCAAATCTCCTCTCAACCTTCCCTGCTCTAAGGAGAACAACACCAGCTTCTCCAGTCTATCCACGTAACTGAAGTCTCTCATCCCTGGAACCATTCTCGTAAATCTTTTCTGCACCCTCTCTAAGGCCTTCACATCCTTCCTAAAGTGTGGTGCCCAGAATTGGACACAATACTCCAGTTGAGGCCGAACCTGTGTTTTATAAAGGTTCATCATAACTTCCTCGCTTTTGTACTCTATGCCTCTATTTATGAAGCCCAGGATCCCGCATGCTTTTTTTTTTTTTTAAATCGCTTTCTCAACCTGTCCTGCCACCTTCAATGATTTGTGCACATATACCCCCAGGTCTCTCTGTTCATGCACCCCCTTTAGGATTGTACCCTTTAGTTTATATTGCCTCTCTTTATTCTTTTTCCCAAAAGAATGGTTCAAATTCAAGTTAGACGCACGTTTTGAAAATAATCCTGGTTCTAATTTACCTGCAAGTTACATATCAAGGTCAATTTTGTGCGTTTGCTCTGCTGACATGGAGCCTCGCCAATCAAGAGCAAGTATCAGGAAATCAAATACGCACACCCCAACTGATTTTGCGCACAGCGACCAGGTACATCAGAGCACTGAAGGAAAAGGTGGAGATGCTGAGCTCTGCCCTCAGTGCAGGGATCGTAAACCAGTGGCGTTGCTGGCGGGTGCAGATGGACAAAAGCAATCCATTTTTTGTCCAGGAGTTCCTCCCTTGTTCCAGACTTAAAACACCATTTGGTTGGACAGGGCCAGTTATCTCTTTGGGCAAAAACCAAAGGATAGTGAGCTTCCACAATCCTGGATTTTCCAATTCCTAAGATGCCCAACCTGGGAAATAGTTGCCTGTGCAATATGAAGGAAAAGACAATAAAGCACCGCTCACAAAACGTCCATCAATTAACAGTCAGATCTTTTTTGATTTCATTAAGAGGGATCTTGCTGAGGGCAGAGTATATAGGATGTCAACATACATAACCAGAGGGACGGGTTAAAACTGCCGGCACAGTGAGTTCACAAACAAACAGTACAAAAGCAAGGAAATCATGGTAAACCTTTATAGATCACAGGTTAGGCCCCAGCTAGAGTATTGTGTCTAATTCTGGGTACCACACTTTAGGAAGGATTTCTGGAGAGGCCTTGGAGAGGGTGCAGAGGAGATTTACCAGAATGGTACCAAGGTTGAGTGAACAGCGGAAGGAGCGCACGTCAACCCAAGCACCCCACCCACCCGCCCCTTCAACCACCGTCTGCCCCACCTGTGACAGAGACTGTAGGTCCCGCATTGGACTCATCAGTCACCTAAGAACTCATTTTTAGTGTGGAAGCAAGTCATCCTCTTATCTGTGGAAGGATATTCTTGCCATGGAAGGAGTTCAGTGAAGATTCACCAGGCTGATACCTGGGATGGCAGGAATGACGTATGAGAAGAGAGTGGGTCGATTGGGCTTGTACTCGCTGGAGTTTAGAAGAATGAGAGGGGATCTCATTGAAACTTATAAAATTCTGGCAGGACTGGACAGACTAGATGCAGGGAGGATGTTCCCGATGACAGGGGAGTCCAGAACCAGGGGTCGCAGTCTAAAGATAAGGGGTAGGCCTTTTAGGACAGAGATGAGGAGGAATTTCTTCACCCAGAGAGTGGTGAACCTGTGGAATTCTCTACCACAGAAGGCAGTAGAGGCCAATTCATTAAATATAGTCAAGAAGGAGTTGGATATATTTCTTAAGGCTAAAGGGATCAAGGGATATGGGGAGAAAGCAGGTACCGGGTACTGAACTTGGATGATCAGCCATGATCTCATTAAATGGCGGAGCAGGCTCGAGGGGCCGAACGGCCTACTCCTGCTCCTATCTTCTATGTTTCTATCCTCGGTTCCGAGGGACTGCCTAAGAAGAGAAAACGACCAAGGTTGAGGGACTTCAGTTATGTGGCGAGACTGGAGAAGCTGGGGTTGTTCTCCTTAGAGCAGAGAAGGTTAAGTGGAGATTTGATAGAGGTGTTCAAAATTATGAGGGGTTTTGATGGAGCAGATATGGAGAAACTGTTTCCAGTAATAAAAACAGAAAACGCTGGAAATACTCAGCAGGTCAGGCAGCATCTGTGGAGAGAGAAACAGAGTCAACGTTTCAGGTCGATGACCTTTCGTCAGAACGGTTTCCAGTGGCAGAAGGGTCGGTAACCAGAGGACACAGATTTAAGTAATTGGCAAAAATTCAGGGGAAAAATTAAGAGAAAGTTTTTTATGCGGCGAGTTGTTGTGATCTGGAACGCGCTGCCTGAAGCGGCGGCGGAAGCAGATTCAACAGTAACTTTTAAAAGGGAATTAGATATGAAAAGGTGAAAATTACAGGGCTACGGGGAAAGAGCGGGGGCACGGGACTAATTGGAGAGCTCTTTCAAAGAGCCAGCACAGGCACGGTGGCCCAATGGTCTCCTTCTGTGCCGTATGATTCGGTGAATCAGTCAAAGATCCGACCTCCACAGCTTGCGGCCTCTTATGTTTTCTTTAATTAATAAAAGACGCACGTGAAAAATACATGAAAGTATTGCTGATGAGGATAATGATTTGGTTTGGTTTCTTACTCTGGGAACATGCTGCCGTCGGCCGTCCACATCATGTCTGACCCAGCTCAGCACAGCTCTGTACACCTCTTCTTCTGAAGGAACATTCAAGTTGTCACTGGAGATCAGATCTAGCACCTGAAAAAAAAAAAATCAGGAAAAACAGGTCGGAAACAATTATTCATTAACTTACGTACTTAGTTCTCTCCAAATTTCTTTCCCCCGATCCCTCCTGAAGGTGCCGATTCCTCACTGGAATACAGTTTCACAGTTCCGGCTGTCCTCTGGGACTCTGTGCAGGTTACTGTTATTCATGTGCATGCTTTGTAGGCTATTTTACAATGAGACACATTACAGTCAGCCGTGGCTTGTCTCTGAGTCAGAAGGTTGTGGGTTCAAGTCCCACTCCCGAGACCTGAGCACAACAATCTAGGCTGACACTCCCAGTGCAGTACTGAGGGAGTGTTGCACTGTCAGAGGTGCCATCTTTTGGATGAGATGTTAAACCAAGGCCCCGTCTGCTCTCTCAGGTGGACGTTAAAGATCCCGTGGCAATATTTTGAAGAAGAGCAGGGGAGTTCTCCCCGGTGTCCTGGCCAATATTTATCCCTCAATCAACATCACCAAAAAAAAAACAGACTATCTGGTCATTATCACATTGTTGTTTGTGGGAGCTTGCTGTGCGTAAATTGGCTGCCGTGTTTCCTACATTACAACAGTGACTACACTTCAAAAAGTACTTCATTGGCTGTAAAGCGCTTTGGGACATCCAGTGGTCTGCAGCAGTTCAAGGCGGCGGCTCATCACCACCTTCTCAAGAACAGCAACTTGTATTTATAGAGCGCCTTTAACGTAGTAAAACATCTCAAAGACAAAAATCTGACACTGAGCCACAGAAGGAGAAATTAGAGCAGGTGACCAAAAGCTTGGTCAAAGAGGTAGGTTTTAAGGAGCGTCTTAAAGGAGGAGAGAGAGGCGGAGAGATTTAGGCAGGGAATTCCAGAGCTTGGGCCCTAGGCAACAGAAGGCACGGCCACCAATGATTGAGCGATTATAATCAGGAATGCTCAAGAGGGCAGAATTAGAAGAGCGCAGATATCTCGGGGGGGGGGGGGGGGGCGGGGTGCTGGAGGAGATTACAGAGATAGGAATGGGCGAGGCCATGGAGGGATTTGAAAACAAGGATAAGAACTTTGAAATAGAGGCGTTGCTTAACCGGGAGCCAATGTAGGTCAGCGAGCATGGGGGTGATGGGTGAATGGGACTTGGTGCGAGTTAGGACACGGGCAGCAGAGTTTTGACCTCAAGTTACATAGGGTAGAACGTGGGAAGCCGGCCAGGAGTGTGTTGGAATAGTCAAGTCTAGAGGTAACAAAGGCATGGATGAGGGTTTCAGCAGCAGATGAGCTGAGGCAAGGGCGGAGACGGGCGATGTTACGGAGTTGGAAATAGGCGGTCTTAGTTATGCCGCGGATGTGGTCGGAAGCTCATTTCAGGGTCAAATATGACACCAAGGGCAATAAGGGATGGACAATAAATGCTGGTGTTGCCAGCGACGCGAACATCCCAGGAACAATTTTTTTTTTTTTTTTTTTTTAAATGGAAGGCTTTCTTTCTTTGAGGGTACGTTTCTTGATCAGTACTTTTCCGGCCTAACGAGGAATGAGGCATTGCTGGATCTGGTTCTGGGGAATGAGGTGGGTCAAGTGGAGCAAGTGTCAGTAGGGGAACATTTAGGGAACAGTGATCATAGTATCATAAGGTTTACATTAGCTATGGAAAAGGACAGGGCGCAATCTAGAGTAAAAATACTTAATTGGAGGAAGGCACATTTTAGTGGGTTGAGAACGGATCTGGCCCGGGAAAACTGGAATATAAGATTGGCAGGCAAAACTGTAATCGAGCAATGGGCTGCCTTTAATGAGGAGATGGTTTGATACAGTCGAGGTACATTCCCACTAGGGGGAAAGGTAGGACAACTAAAGCCAGAGCTCCCTGGATGACAAAAGAGATAGAGAGTAAGATGAAGCAGAAAAAGGGGGCATTTGACAGATGCCAGGTTGAGAATACAAGTGAGAATCAGGTTGAATATAGAAAGATCAGAGGGGGAAGCGAAAAAGAAAATAAGAAGGGCAAAGCGAGAGTATGAGAATAGATTGGCAGCTAACATAAAAGGGAATTCAAAAGTCTTCTATAGGCATATAAATAATAAACAGGTAATAAGAGGAGGGGTGGGGCCAATTAGGGACCAAAAAGACCCATGCATGGAGGCAGAGGGCATGGCCGAGGTACTAAATGAGTATTTTGCATCTGTCTTCACTAAGGAAGCAGATGCTACGAAAGTCATAGTAAGAGGAGGTAGTGGAGTTACTGGATGAGATAAAAATTGATAAAGAGGTACTAGAAAGGCTGTCTGAACTTAAAGTTGATAAGTCACCAGGGCCGGATGGGATGCATCCCAGGATGCTGAGGGAGGTTAAAGAGGAAATCGCGGAGATACTGGCCATAATCTTCCAATCCTCCTTAGAAATGGGAGTGGTGCCAGAGGACTGGAGAATTGCAAATGTTACACACTTGTATAAAATAGGGTGCAATGATAAACCCAGCAACTACAGGCCAGTCAGTTTATCCTCGGTAGTGGGGAAGCTTTTGGAAACGATAATCAGGGACAAAGTTAGCAGTCACTTGGACAAGTGTGGATTAATTAAGGAAAACAAGCACAGATTTGTTAAAGGCAAATTGTGTTTAACTAACTTGATTGAGTTTTTTGATGAGGTAACAAAGGGGGTTGATGAGGGCAATGCAGTTGGTGTGGTGTAAATGGACTTCCAAAAGGTGTTTGATAAAGTGTCACATAATAGGCTTACCAGCAAAGTTGAAGCCCATGGAATAAAAGGGACAGTGGCTGCATGGATATGAAATTGGCTAAGTGATAGGAAACAGGGAGTGGTGGTGAACGGTTGTTTATCGGATTGGAGGAAGGTATACAGTGGTGTTCCCCAAGGGTTGGTACCAGGACCACTGCTTTTCTTGATATATATTAATGACTTGGAAGTACAGGGCACAATTTCAAGATTGGCAGAGGACATTAAACTTGGAGGCACAGTGAACAGTGAGGGGGATAGTGATAGACTTCAAGAAGACACAGACAGGCTGGTGAAATGGGTGGACACATGGCAGATTAAATTTAACGCAGAAAAGTGCAAAGTGATACATTTTGGTGGGAAGAACGAGGAGAGGCAATATAAACTAAAGAGTACAATCCTAAAGGGAGTGCATGAACAGAGACACCTGGGGTTATGTGTGTACAAATCATTGAAGGTGGCAGGGCAGGTTGAGAAAGCGGTTAAAAAAGCATACGGGATCCTGGGCTTCATAAATAGAGGCATAGAGTACAAAAGCAAGGTAGTTATGATGAACCTGTGGCATTGCCATATTGGGGAAACACTGTGTGTATGTAGATAAACCTGTATAATCCCCTTTTAACTGCTGTATGCCCCTCCCCCCGCAAGACAGTTGCAAGCTGAGAGGAATAAGGCATGTTCAGACTTGCCTGCTGCTGAGAGAAGGAAAACCAATCAGGTTCCAGCAGGTGACCAATCCGTGAGTCATCACAGGTTCGCGGGCTTCACGAATTCAGTACTGTATTGTGAGAGTGGGAGTAAAGACCTATTTCTTGTAGCTCGCTGTGTTGCCTATTTCTTTACGCAGGAGACCGTAGTCCCCCACATTGGTGACCCCGAATGTCGGCGGCCGAAGCCCCCGACTCACGCAGCCCTACAGAGGCCAGCAACGACCCGATGGCAACCAGCAGCAGCCTGATGTTGGCCGGCGCCGCGTCCTTGAAGCTCCCCACCTTCTGGGAACACCAAGCACCAGCTTGGTTCGTGCACTCGGAGGCCCAATTCACCCTTCGCAGGGTTCAAGACGAAGAAAGGTACCTCCACGTAGTCTCAGCACTAGCAAGCTCTACTGCCGCCGAAGTTCTCGACCTGCTGGGGAACCCACCACAGACCGGCAAGTACTCAACCATTAAGGGCCGCTTGCTGCAGGCTTACGGCCTGTCCAAGGAGGAGAGGGCCCGCAGGCTTCTCCCACTACCAGGCCTCGGCGATTCTACCCCGACCCAGTTGATGAGCCGGATGCTTGCGCTCCTGGGCTCTGAACCGCAGTGCTTTTTGTTTCGGGCCCTTTTCCTCAGCAGGTACAGACTGCCCTCGCGGGGTCCCCGATCACGGACTGCGTACAACTGGCAGCCGCCGCGGACAAAGTTTTCGCCGTCGCCCAACTCGGCTGTGCAGCCGCGAGGCTCCCCGACACCACCGAGCGCGCGCCGCCACGCCAGGCCGCAGAACTATGCTACTACCACGCGCGTTTCGGCCACAAGGCCCAACGCTGCAGAGCACCCTGCTCTTTCGATCAAACCAAGATGGCCGCCCGGCCCAACGCACCAGTTCCGCACCGCCGCCTAGGCCTGCTCGACCACACCCCCGCCGCCACGATGGCCATCGGCACCGCAGGTAAACTGCTGTACATAACCGACTCTCTTTCAGGGCGCAGATTCCTTTGCGATACCGGAGCCCAATGCAGCATAATTCCTGCCTCCCAGCTCGACATCCAGGCAGGCCGCAGCGGCCCACCCCTCGTGGCGGCAAATGGCGCAGCCATTGCTACTTTCAGAAAGCGACGGGCCGAGGTTTGTTTCAACAGCCAGCGATTTACGTGGGATTTCGTGACGGTCTCGGTGGCACATCCTTTGCTGGGCGCCAATTTTCTTTGCGCCCACGGACTCCTGGTCGACGTCCGCGACAGGCGCCTGATCGACGCAGCAACTTTCGCTTCACTGGCCTGCCAGCAGAGCAACAGCCCGGCCCTCGTCGGGTCCTGCTCCGCCCCGGCACATGACGACTACGCCCGCCTACTCGCAGATTTCCCGAGGCTCACACAACCGACCTTCTCAGCCGCGGCAGCCAAGCATGGGGTCGAGCACCACATCGCCACTACGGGACCACCAGTGTTCGCTCGAGCCAGACGCCTGGACCCAGCCAAGATGGCGGTGGCCAAGGAAGAATTCGCCACGATGGAAAAACTGGGCATCATCCGCCGCTCGAACAGCCCTTGGTCGTCCCCCCTCCACATCGTGCCCAAGCCGGGCGGTGGCTGGCGCCCCTGCGGCGACTACAGACGGCTCAACGACACCACCACGCCCGATAGATACCCCATTCCGCACATCCAAGACTTCTCGGCACACCTAGCAGGAAAGTCCGTCTTTTCCAAGGTCGACCTGATTCGCGGCTACCATCAGGTCCCCGTCCACCACGCAGACGTCCAGAAGACGGCGGTCATCACCCCCTTCGGACTGTTCGAGTTCCTGCGCATGCCCTTCGGGCTTAAGAACGCCGCACAGGCCTTCCAACGGCTCATGGACTCCGTCCTATGGGACCGGAGCTTCCTGTTCGTCTATCTGGACGATATCCTCGTGGCCAGTATCAGCAAGGCCGAGCACATCGCGCATTTGCGCTCCCTTTTCCAGCGCCTCAGCCAACACGGGCTAATCGTCAACCCGGCCAAATGCCAGTTCGGAGCAGCCCAAATTGACTTTCTCGGCCACAGAATTTCGCCAAGGGGAGCCATTCCCCTACCTTCCAAGGTGCAGGCGGTGGCGGACTTTCCCCAGCCCACCTCGGTTAAGGAATTTTTGGGGATGGTCAATTTCTATCACCGGTTCGTGCCCAAGGCCGCCGCACTCATGCGCCCCCCTCTACGAAGCCACCAGGGGCAAAACGGGCAAAGAGCAACTCACCTGGTCCAGCGAGATGGCGACAGCCTTCCACCAGACCAAAAGCGCCTTGGCCAATGCCACACTACTGGCCCACCCCATCCCGGGCGCCAAGACCGCCCTCACCACGGACGCCTCGGATTACGCCGTCGGCGCCGTCCAGCAACAGTGGGTCGAAGGCGCGTGGCAGCCACTGGCATTTTTCAGCCGACAGCTACGCAAGAACGAGCAGGCCTACAGCACGTTCGACAGAGAGCTCCTGGCCCTGTTCCTGGCAATCCGGCACTTCCGTTTCCTTCTGGAAGGCCGGCCGTTCACCGCATTCGTGGACCACAAGCCACTCACTTTCGCCATGGCCAAAGTAACCGAACCCTGGTCCGCGCGCCAACAGCGCCAACTCAACTTCATCTCGGAGTTCACCACGGACATCCGCCACGTCGCCAGCAAGGACAATTTGGTGGCCGACTGCCTCTCAAGACCCTCGCTCCACGCAGTGCACCTGGGCGTCGACTACGCCAGCATGGTGAGAGACCAGGTTGCCGACGCGGAGATCCAGGCCCTCAGGACGTCAACTACCAGCCTCACCCTGGCCGACATCCACTTCCACGCAGCTGGCACAACCCTCCTGTGCGACGTCTCAGTCCCCTCGCCTAGGCCGGTCGTTCCATCCGCCTGGCGCAAGCGAGTTTTCGACATCATCCATGGCCTTTCACATCCAGGGATGCGTGCGTCTCAGAAACTTATGTCCGCCAAGTTCGTCTGGCCTGGACTCCACAAGGATGTGAGAGACTGGACCAACACATGCGTGCCGTGTCAGCGCGCTAAGGTCCAGCAGCACACCAAGGCGCCATTGGAGTGTTTCCCGGTGCTCGAGAGGCGTTTCGACCACGTCCACGTCGATCTGGTGTAGGCCCCTTGCCGCCGTCGCACGGTTTTACACACCTGCTCGCGATCGTCGACCACACCACCAGATGGCCCGAGGTGGTTCCCCTCGCCTCCACCACCACGACCGACGTCGCGCGAGCATTCGTCTCGACATGGGTGGCCCGGTTCGGCGTGCCGACCGACATATCCTCGGACAGAGGCCCCCAGTTCACCTCCCACTTGTGGAATGCCATCATCGCCGGCCTCAGCACGAAGTTGCACAGGACAACAGCCTACCACCCGCAGGCCAACGGGCTCTGCGAGCGCTTTCATCGTTCTTTGAAAGCCTCCCTCCGCGCCAGCCTGGCCGACACCAGCTGGATTGACAAACTACCCTGGGTTCTCCTGGGATTGCGTACCGCGCCCAAGGAGGACCTCCGCGCCTCTGCGGCCGAGATGGTCTACGGCCAACCGCTCAGAGTACCAGGCGACTTCCTCCCCCTGACAACGGAGCCGTGGTCGGCCACCAGACAGCTTTCCCTGCACCAGGACACGGCCCAGCAATTCCGTCCAGTGCCCACTTCGCAACACGGCCCGCAGCCACCCTACGTGCCTCGAGACTTACGACATGCGGAGTTCGTCTTCGTGCGCCGGGACGCGCACAGAGGCCCGCTGCAGGCACCATACACCGGCCCCTTCCCAGTATTGGAGACGGGGGACAAAGCTTTTCTTATCGATGTCGGCGGGAAGCCGGACCTTATTTCAGTAGACCGCCTCAAACCGGCGCTCCTGGACCTCAGCTTCCTGTTTCGGCCGGCTCTTCCCCCATGGCGGGGCAGACCTCCCGCGTTGGCGGCGGCCCCACAAGAGGACTAAGACACGCCAGAACCTTACTTCCTGGCCGCCGCCCCACCTTCGCCGGCAGCCCGTCCAGCCAGCCCACCGGCAGACCAGCCGCCAGACCAACCGGCTGACCTCCCAGACAGCCCTCCTCACACGCCAGATGGCTACTACAACCGCTACGGCCGCTTGGTCAAACCTCCGCAGAGACTGACTTTTACAGTTAACGAGGATTCTGGGGGGGCGTATGTGGCGTTGCCACATTGGGGAAACACTGTGTGTATGTAGATAAACCTGTATAATCCCCTTTTAACTGCTGTATTCCCCTCCCCCCGCTAGACAGTTGCAAGCTGAGAGGAATAAGGCATGTTCAGACTTGCCTGCTGCTGGGAGAAGGAAAACCAATCAGGTTCCAGCAGGTGACCAATCCGTGAGTCATCACAAGTTCGCGGGCTTCACGAATTCAGTACTGTATTGTGAGAGTGGGAGTAAAGACCTATTTCTTGTAGCTCGCTGTGTTGCCTATTTCTTTACGCGGGAGACCGTAGTCCCCCACAAACCTTTATAAAACACTGGTTCGGCCTCAACTGGAGTATTGTGTCCAATTCTGGGCACCGCACTTCAGGAAGGATGTGAAGGCCTTAAGAGAGGGTGCAGAAAAGATTTACGAGAATTATTCCAGGGATGAGAGACTTCAGTTACGTGGATAGACTGGAGAAGCTGGGGTTGTTCTCCTTAGAGCAGAGAAGGTTGAGAGGAGATTTGATAGAGGTGTTCAAAATCATGAGGGGTCTGGACAGAGTAGATAGAGAGAAACTGTTCCCATTGGCAGAGGGGTCGAGAACCTGAGGACACAGATTCAAGGTGATTGGCAAAAGAACCAAAGGCGACAACTTTTTTACGTAGCGAGGGGTTAGGATCTGGAATGCACTGCCTGAAAGGGTGGTGGAGGCAGATTCAATTATGGCTTTCAAAAGGGAATTGGATAAGTGCCTGAGGGTAAAAATGTTCAGGGCTATGGGAAAAGGGCAGGGGAGTGGGACTAGCTGAAGTGCTCTTGCAGAGAGCCGGCACGGGCTCGACGGGCCGAATGGCCTCCTTCTGTGCTGTTACCATTCCATGATTCTATGGTAATCTAAGGATGGGCTGCGATTGCTGTTCCTACACTTGGGTTCTGCCATTGTGTTCAGGTCCCAACCTCGTCCTTAAATCAATACCTGTTTAAGTGGCAGCAACATAAATTCCTCGGTCTTCGAAACCTCCACAAAGTGCTGGAGCACATACTTGTGTGCGGATTTCAGCAGATCACTGCAGGAATGTGTATCAGCAAATCCCCGGATTCCCAGACAGTTGGATGGGTCGAGCTGGCTCAGAAGAAACTTGCAACAGGCATCTCGAACCCCATTCAGCTGCAGGAGGCTAGCTGCAGGAAGCAGTGTCTGTGGGGCAAACAAGATACACATAACACCTTGCATTTATAAAGCGCCTTTAACGTAGTAAAACATCCCAAGAGCGTCATCAAACAAAATCTGATGCAAAACCCCATAAGAAGATATTAAGACAGGTGACTAAAAGCTTGGTCAAAGAAGTAAGTTTTAAGGAGCGTCTCAAAGGAGGAAAGAGAGGTAGAGAGGTGGAGAGGTTAAGGCAGGGAATTCCAGAGCTTAGTATCTAGGCAGCTGAAGGCACGGCCGCCAATGGTGGAGCGATTAAAAATCAGGGAATGCGTAAGAGCCCAGAGATCTCAGAGGGTTGCGGGGCTGGAGGAGGCCGCAGAGATAGGGAGGGGGCGAGCCCACGGTGGGAATTGAACACCGGGATGAGAGTTGCAAAAACGGAGGCGTTGCCGGACCGGGAGCCAATGTCAGGGAGTCTTACTTATTATACCGTTTTTGCAGCTGTATGTCCAGTCTGCTTTCCAGGCAACTATCTCAAAAGCTCTTCTTCAGCAAGGTTTTTTTTTTTAGGTCCAGGTACAATGGGAGAAAAATTAGTGGCCGCCACAACTGGTAACTCAGGTTAACAGACGCTGAAAATGGACGAAGTGCTACCAGAGAAAAGTTTGTGCTGGGGGCTTAAGATTTTTAGCCCAGCACTAACTCACAGGGTGAATGGGATTTGGTGCGAGTTAGGACAACGGGCAGCCGAGTTTTGGATGAGCTCAACTTTACGGAGGGTGGAAATTTTTTTAAAAATGTTTTAAATCGGCGCTTGTTTATTGTCCCTCTTTCTAAATTGACACTCACGGGATTTAAAAAATGTGCAACAGGACTAGACAGACTAGATGCAGGAAGGATGTTCCCGATGGCGGGGGAGTCCAGAATCAGGGGTCACAGTCTAAGGATAAGGGGTAAGCCATTTAGGACTAAGATGAGGAGGAATTTCTTCACCCAGAGAGTGGTGAACCTGTGGAATTCTCTACCACAGAAGGCAGTTGAGGCCAATTCATTAAATATATTCAAGAAGGAGTTGGATATATTTCTTAAGGCTAAAGGGATCAAGGGATATGGGGAGAAAGCAGGGACAGGGCACTGAGTTTGGATGATCAGCCATGATCTCATTAAATGGCGGAACAGGCTCGAGGGGCCGAATGGCCTACTCCTGCTCCTATCTTCTATGTTTTTAAGTTACCTCAGCCTGTATCGATAACATGGCAATTCACAAAAGAAAGTCAACTAGGGCTATCTACCTGCACGTTTCCTTCCCCCACCACAATCTCCGCAGTATAGGCATATTGTACAAGCTGCTCTAAGGCCTGAGGGTCAATATCATGTAAAGTCACATGCGTCTGGCGACTCTCACTCATCTCATCTGCAAGCAAGACAAAAGAAAAATACAGAAAAATAGTTTATGGAGTCACAAGTAATTCCAAAAGATCACACTTGATTTACCTTTTGCAGTTGGCGGCGGTGGTGATGGATGGGAGGGAGATATCATCCTTGGGGTTACCTCCAACCCAGACACTTCATCTACAAGGTGGAACGCTGCACAGACAAACAGTTTATGCTCATAAATGGATCGGCCTCACTGGAACAAGCCCAATTTAATCTTAAAACGCTCGGGGGGTGGGTAAAATGTCCCCTGCCGATATCTTTACTGGAGTCAGCGCGAGTGGAAAACGGGGAAATCCCCTTTTTTTTTTTAAACACGCGCTGACCAATGCTCCCTTTACGCTGCGCGGGGCCTCCAGGGCCAGTGTGCCGGCTTTCCAATTCCACAAACGGCAAACGCGCGGATTTTCGAACAGGCTGCGCAGCCCCTTAAAAGGAGCCGCGTTGCCCCCAAATAAAAACATTAGAGGGAACATTGGCGCCGGACTTTTAAAATCATCCGGAAGAACTTCACCCCCCCGGCGTTCTTTAGTACAGATACTGCAGCGTACTCGCATACTGGACTATACAAGTCAAATCAATTTGGAAATTGTGAAGGGGAAGCAATCAGCGATATACTTTCAATAGAATTACTTAACTGATAGCATTACATAGAATGTACAGCACAGAAACAGGCCATTCGACCCAATAGGTCCATGCCGGTGTTTATGTTCCACACCAGCCTCCTCCCACCTTACTTCATCTCACCCTATCAGCATATCCTTCTATTCCTTTCTCCCTATATGCTTATCTAGCTTCCCCTTAAATGCATCTATCCTATTCAGCTCAACTACTCCCTGTGGTAGCGAGTTCCACATTCTAACCACTCTCTCTAGTACCATCTCTTTATGGAATTCAAAGAATTAAGTAACAGATGCAAGACTACAAATTAAAACCAGCAAATTGCCTGTGGCCTGGCCAGTTGATAAATACAGATTTTCTACCGACAACATGGCGACTGAGCTGGGAGAGAGACGTCAGAAACCTGCTCCACAGAGGCACCTAGAGGCCAGGATCTGCTACTAGATTGTGAAACTAGAGTAAGCAATGTTGGCGTAGCAATTTACAATAGTAGAGGTTGACCCAATTTCTTTGCGTTCTTGGGATATGGGCGGCGCTCGCAAGGCCGCATTTACTGCTCATCCCTAGTTGCCCAAGAAGGTGGTGATGGGTCTTTTCCTGGAGTCGCAGCAGTCTTTGTGGTGATGGTGCTCCTACAATAGTACATGCTAGGGTAAAGCATGCCCCAAAATCATGACAACAGGAAGTAAAATTTGTGGAAATGAAGTCCTACACAAATTTTTTTATAATATATATCGTTTTGTATAAAATTAATTATGGTAGTGTTAACCTAGTGGGCAAGGGCCTATAAAAAAAAGACTTGCATTTATACAGCGCCTTTCACGACCTCTAGACGTCCCAAAGCACTTTACAGCCAATGAAGTACTTTTGAAGTGTAGTCACTGTTATAATGTAGGAAACGCAGCAGCCAATTTGTGCACAGCAAGCTCCCACAAACAGCAATGTAATAATGACCAGATAATCTGTTTTAGTGATGTTGATTGAGGGATAAATATTGGCCAGGACACCAGGGATAACTCCCCCGCTCTTCTTCGAAATAGTGCCATGGGGTCATTTACGTCCACCTGAGAGGGCAGATGGGCTTAACATCTCATCCGAAAGACGGCACCTCAGCACTGCACTGGGAGTGTCAGCCTAGATTTTTGCGCTCAAGTTCCTGGAGTGGGACTTTGAACCCACGACCTCTGACTCAGAGGCGAGGGTGCTAGCCACTGAGCCTTAGGGAAGGAAATCTGCTGTCCTTACCCAGTCTGGCCTATAAGCAACTCCAGACCCACAGCTATGTAGTTGACTCTTAACTGCCCTCTGAAATGGCCTAGCAAGCCACTTATTCAAGAAAGCGGCTCACCACCACCTTCTCAAGGGCAACAAACGCTGGTCTTGCCCACATCCCGTGAATGAATAAACAAAAAGCAATCATACAGTAACATTAAAAAGTGGAATGTCAATGTCCCATTTTATCTGTGGCAAACTTCAACGTTGTTTCACAGCCTTCTTGAGACGCGGGGGGGGTGTGGGGGGGTTATAACTGGGAACCACTTTAGGCTGGGCGGGGAGCCAGGGGGGGCGGGGAACATGACAGGGTGAGCTTCTAACCCGCTGGACATCATTTTGGAGGACTATTTTAACTCCTGGGCCTCATTTGCATCCCACTGATCAGCTGCCCGCTGGAAATGGGCAGAAACAGATAGCTAACCGGCTTTGAGCAGGTCAGAATTGCGGGCTCGTAGGCTGTCCGCTGGCACTAAGGGGGGGGGCGGGAAGAAGATCGGGCCATTTTGCGTATGGGAAGGGGGCAGAGCCTAGGGAAGCAGAAGCCCCAGATTTTCCACATGGGACCCAGAGGAGCACTCCTGCCCTTCCTGGCCGCACGAAGAAAAGTTTTGACTCTGTATTAATGAGGCTCCTGTTTGTGTCAAGCAGGCACCTCGGCCGCCTAAAAAAAGGCCCAGTCAAGATGGCGGTAGGCAGGAATCGAGCACGAATATCGCGGCTATTTTAAATGCTCGCCTGCTCCATTCTCCTCCAATCTTCCTATATCATTCACCTTTTTCCCTCCCCCTCTTCGTTCATGGGATGTGGGCATGGCCATCCCTAATTTCTCTTCGGGAAAAAAAGGTGGTGGTCAGCCGCCTTCTTGAACGGCTGCAGTCTGGGTGCTGAAGGTACTCCCTTGTTGCGGTTTGGTACAACCAAGTGACATGCTAGGTCATTTCAGAGGGCTGTGAAGAATCAACCACTTTGCTGGAGTCATATATGGGCCAGACCGGGTAAGACTTCCTTCACTAAAAGGACATCAGTGAACCAGATGGGTTTTTACGACAATCCGATAGTTTCATGGTCGCCATCACTGACACTAGCGTTTTATTCCAGATTTATTTAATTAACTGAATTTAAATTCCCCCGTTGCCGTGGCTCTGGATTACTAATCCAGTAACATAACCAATATGCTACCGTACCCTAGTAGTTCTTTCCAGCTGTTTTTTCAGTATTTTGCTGGAATGACGTATGAAGAGAGATTGGGTCGATTAGGCTTATATTCGCTGGAGTTTAGAAGAATGAGAGGGGATCTCATTGAAACTTATAAAATTCTAACAGGACTAGACAGACTAGATGCAGGAAGGATGTTCCCGATGGCGGGGGAGTCCAGAACCAGGGGTCACAGTCTAAGGATAAGGGGTAGGCCATTTAGGACCAAGATGAGGAGGAATTTCTTCACCCAGACTGGTGAACCTGTGGAATTCTCTACCACAGAAGGCAATTGAGGCCAATTCATTAAATATATTCAAGAAGGAGTTAGATATATTTCTTAAGGCTAAGGGGTTCAAGGGATATGGGGAGAAAGCAGGGACAGGGTACTGAATTTGGATGATCAGCCATGATCGCTTTGAATGGCGGAGCAGGCTCGAGGGGCTGTATGGCCTACTCCTGCTCCTATCTTCTATGTTTCTATCCATTCCCAGACTATTAAACCCATTGGCAGGTCCTCTTTGCATGAGTACTTAGTGATTTTGGCCAGTGATTTAAAAAAAAAATCTGTTTCTTTCCCCCTCCTCTCTTTACTTTAGTCAGTCCCAAGGCCAGTCAACCGTCCCTTTCTAGTTTGGGGCAAGTGTCTCGAACTGAAACGTTTTCTGACAGGTGCTGCTGGAGCTGCCTGCTGTACACCGTCTACTGTTCCTAGTCCAGATTTTCACTACTTGCAGGTTTTTTCTTTGCATCTTATCTCATGTTCAAGGATTATCAGAGTGCTGGTTTCATTCTCCGGCGAACATGCACAAGCCCTACAAGGAAAGGCTTGGTACTTACTGGTAAACATAGCGTGGAAGTAAGGGCTACACGAGGCTAGCACCAGTTTGTGGGCCTTGATTTCCTTGTTGCCCACATGCAAGACGATGTCGCACAGCAGTCCCCGCTGCCTCATCCTGTTCATGGACACGAAAGCGTCGTGGTAATGGCGCTTGGAATTGTGGGAGATACTGTGCCCATCACGGTTCAACAGTTGCATGCCGCCCTCCATCACGGGACTCCTCTCCGCTGTGCCTTCTTTCGCTGGTTTCACTCTCTGCGACTGCAAAAAAAAGGAAGATTTACTGCAGCTAATCCCAACGGCATATAGCGGAGCTCGCGTTAGCAGATCCTCTCCCATCTCTGACCTTGGTTACTCAATCAGTAATTAGAAGGGCGGGGGGGCCGAGGGGAAGCTGCACTTAAAGTGGGAGGAAATGTTCATCAAGAGAATCTGAATTATTACTGGACCCTTACGTGTGGACACTCACAGATTGAGTAGCTGAGGGAATCCGCACAACACCCCCCAAATTATATCACATACTGATATTCAAATCGGGAAATATTATCTGGATAATTAACATTCAGACAATTTGTATGCAGCAAATGTCTACACTGACCAAATATCTCAGGGTACACGTACGTTACAACTTCACTGCCAATTTCAACAGTGTCAGCTTCTCACCGATGTAAACCTGTGCAGCGTAAATGAGGAGTCGCAGCCCAAACTGATTCCAAAGTGCAGCAGAGTGAGATCGCCTCCTTCAGGGAGTCTCATTCTCCTTCACTCCAAGGTCAGGTCAAGCTCTGGCTCTGGCGGCAGGTTGCATTTACACTCTTGCTGCCATGTCAGTGCAAAGGCAAACTGCTTTTGTGAACAAAAAGGAAAAAAAAAAGAATTTAAGGTGATACAGAACCAGTTTATACCCCTGAGGGGCAAGAGCTCCACTTGCCAAAAAAACAAAACAGCCATGGACAACTAAAGAGGTAAGGGGCAGCATAAAACTAAAGGAAAAAGCAAAAAAAAAGCACAGATCCTGGCGAATGGGAAAGATACAAAGAACAGCAAAGGGTCACAAAACAGACAGTAAGAGCTACAGAAAGGGAGTATAAAAGAAACTTGCAAGGGATATCAAAATCAATACAAAGAATTTTTACAATTACATTAGGAAAAAGAGGGTGATCAGGAGCAATGTTGGCCCCTTAAAAACTGAAATGGCGGACATGTTGAATAATTACTTTGCATCAGTATTTACAGTAGAAGAGGATAGCATGCTGGAAATTCCAAAGAAACTAATATTGAATCAGGGACAGGACTCAATAAAATTAACGTAAGTAAATTAACAGTAATGAAGAAAATAATGGCACTAAAGAGTGACAAATCCCCAGGGCCAGATGGTTTCCATCCCAGGGTTTTAAAGGAAGTAGGTGAGCACATTGCAGATTCCCGAACTATAATCTTCCAAAGTTCTCTCGATTCAGGAACCGTTCCTTTGGATTGGAAAATTGTGCATGTTATTTAAGAATGGCGAGAGAGGGAAACCAGGGAATTATAGACTAGTTAGCCTAACATCTGTTGTTGGGAAATTGCTAGAGTCTATAATTAAGGATAGGGTGACTGAACACCTCGAAAATTTTCAGTTGATTAGAGAGAGCCAGCATGGATTTGTGACATGCCTGACAAACCGGATTGAATTTTTTGAGGAGGTAACTAAAGTAGTGAACAGGGGAATGTCTATGGATGTTATTTATATGGACTTTCAGAAGGCATTTGATAAAGTCCCACATAAGAGACTGTTAACTAAGGTAGAAGCCCACAGAATTGAGGGCAGATTATTGCCCTGGTTAGGAAATTGGCTGAGCGGCAGGAGACAGAGGGGTAGATTTTCCTGGAGCCGTCAGGCGGGGTTTCAGATGTGTGGGGGGAGGGGGGAATCCCGAATTCGGGGGTCCCGACACCATCCCGCCCAAAACCTGCCTCCACGTAAGTTTCACAGGAGGTGGGTACCCGCCCCGCACTGGGACCCGCCGACCCGAGGCGGGAAGGGATTAGTGCCAATTAACTGCCTGTTAACAGGCAGTTTTTAGCCTAATCCCTATTTTGAGGGGTGTCGTGTGGGATTCCCGACGGCTCCAAACCACGCCAGGTTAGAGCAGGCGGGCCGTCGGGTTGAAGGACTTGGAGGGGTCGAGATGTCAGTGTAAAGGTGAGTGATGGGTGCATAATTGCAAAGGTAAGTGTGTTTGGTGTGTCTAAAGTGTGTAAAGAAGTTTAAATTGCCTGTACGTACCTTAACAACCTTTCTTCCTCTAGGTTTCGGGAGTCCATCACTCAGCGGGCACTGGAAGCAAAATGGCTGTGATCTGTCAAAAGTGACAGCCTTCAGCTTTCATTGCCAGTGAGACTTCTAACTGAGTCTGTGTAGAAGGACTCCGGTTAGAAGTCAGACTGTCAGTGTTTGACAGCTTCAAACAGCTGTGAACTCTTGACAGATGAAATTTCAGTCTGTGACGTCACCTGTTGCTGGGTGGCCCTTAATTGGCCTGCTGAGCCCACTGGGCGGGCTTAACAAGGTCAATCAAGGGAAAATCGCGCGGATTGGCCGGACGTCGATGTAGGCGGGACTAAAACCCGAAAGCTGAAGTCCCGCCTCCTTCCCGACAGCTTCAGGAAAATCTACCCCAGAGAGTAGGGATAATGGGTAGGTACTCAAACTGGCAGGAGGTGACTAGTGGTGTCCCGCAGGGATCTGTGTTGGGGCCTCAACTATTCACAATATTTATTAATGACTTAGATGATGGGATAGAAAGTCATATTTCCAAATTTGCCGATGCCACAAAGATAGGCAGTATTGTAGACAGTGTAGATGAAAGCATAAAATTACAAAGGGATATTGATAGATTAACTGAATGGGCAAAACTGTGGCAAATGGATTTCAATGTAAGCAAATGCGAGGTCATCCACTTTTGACCTAAAAAGGATAGAACAGGGTACTTTCTAAATGATGAAAAACTAAAAACAGTGGATGTCCAAAGAGACTTGGGGGTCCAGGTACAGAGATCATTAAAATGTCATGGACAAGTACAGACAATAATCAAAAAGGCTAATGGGATGCTGGCCTTTATATCTAGAGGACTAGAATACAAGGGGGTAGAAGTTATGCTGCAGCTGTACAAAACCCTGGTTAGACCACACCTTAAGCACTGTGAGCAGTTCTGGGCACCGCACCTTAGGAAGGATATATTGGCCTTGGAGGGTGTTCAGCGCAGGTTTACCAGAATGATACCCGGACTCCAAGGGTTAGGTTACGACAAGAGATTACACAAATTAGGGTTGTACTCCCTAGAATTTAGAAGGTTAAGGGGTAATCTGATCGAAGCCTCCAGGATATTAAGGGGAACAGAGAGGGTAGATAGAAAGAAACTATTTCCACTGGTTGGGAATTCTAGGACTAGGGGGCATAGTCTAAAAATTAAAGCCAGACCTTTCAGGAGTGAAATTAGGAAACACTTCACACAAAGGGTGGTAGAAGTTTGGAACTCTCTTCCGCAAATGGCAATTGATGCTAGATCAATTGTTAATTTTAAATAGGAGATTGATAGTTTTTTGTTAACGAAAGGTATTAAGGGATATTGGGCAAAGACGGGTATATGGAGTTAGATTGTAGATTATCCATGATCTTATTGAATGGTGGAACAAGCTCGAGGGGCTGAAT
The DNA here is from genome assembly GCF_052327205.1 of Somniosus microcephalus. Lineage (NCBI taxonomy): Eukaryota > Metazoa > Chordata > Chondrichthyes > Squaliformes > Somniosidae > Somniosus > Somniosus microcephalus. Next base: position 47,151,486 of record NC_141011.1, read on the forward strand.
GGCCTCCTCCTGTTCCTATGCTCCAGTACCTGGTACAGTTGTGGTGCAAATGCACCCTTAAAAACTAGTGATAAAATTGTTCCTTCACCTCATAGACGTTAGCCCAACATTCTGCTTGAAATAGCGCTTTGGGATCATTTATATACCTTGAACAGGCAGACAGGGCCTTGATTTAATGTCTCATCCAAAGATGGCACCTGTGACACTGCAGTGTCAGCCTAGGACCTGGAGTGGGGCTTAAACCTACAACCTTCTGACTCAGAGGCACGTGGGTTACCACTGAGCCAAGCTGACACAATGATATATAAAACTCATGGTAGTTGTCACTACCACATCCCCTCAACAGTATGACTGTAATCATGAGACATAGGTGGATCATAAGGGGACCAGTAGTTAAATCAGCAATATTGGACCCTTAGTCGGAGAGCCTAGATTTGAAGCCTAGACTCAGCAGCTTTTCAAACTTGGCTACTCAATGGGTATGTGTTGCTGGTTTCTGTACGGCCTTGCAGATTCATTAATGAAGTCAATGGTATTAAAAATCAGAAGAGATGTTAAACGGGCTGTCGACTTGCTATCATCCCTCTTACATTATCGTACAAAGTCAAAAGTACCCCTTATGACTTGAAGCTGGGGACTAAATTAAATCTGCTCCCGGATATAATTAATCCCCGCGCTCTAACCAATGGTTCCCTCTCATTTTTTTTTGGGTGCGCGGCCCATTCAAATTCCCGCGCATGCGGGGTTTTTCCATTTAAAAGCCGCCGTGCGGCCGCGCAGCTTAGCGAGAACATTGGCTCTAACCCTGCTCCATCCGAAGGCTTGGTCCCGACCACCTGCGAGCAATGCCACAGGCGATCGACTAGTCAGGTGACATGCGTGGGCGCAGCTGGGCGAAGAAGTATTAACACAAGGGGGGGGGCATTTTCACTTTCGCTGCCGTGGCGATAATCTGAGGGAGGGGAATCGCCCGTTGGAGAACCCAACTGATTTGTTTCCACTGATTTCAGGAATCGCCCAATCGGTGAAGGTGCAAATCCCCTCCCCCCGCCCCAGGAGTTTTTTTTCCCCCTAATGACATGAACGGTGGGTTTATTATTTTTTGACAGACTGCCCTGCTGCAGCAGTGAGGTAAGGAGGAAATAATATAACAAGGAGAGATTCCTAGAGATTAAAGACGCAGGTCTATGGCTATTACAATATTTCTTTTTGTTCCTGGGATGTGGGCGTCGCTGGCAAGGCCCACCCCCAATTATCCTCGAGAAGGTGGTGGTGAGCCCCCTTCTTGAACCGCTGCAGTCTGCGTGGTGAAGGTACTCCCGCAGCGCTGAAAGGGAGGGAGTACCTTCACCACACTGACTGACCCAGCGACGATGAAGGATCGTTCGATATATTTCCAAGTCAGGATGGTGTGCGACTTGGAGGGGAACTTGGAGGTAGTGGTGTTACCACGTGCCTGCTGCCCTTGTCCTTCTCGGTGGTAGAGGTCGCGGGTTTGGGAACCCTTGCTTAAAAGTCAGGCAGGAGGAAATGCACAAACTCCACTAATCTTTTGGGTGGGAGAGGCTGTTATATTCTAAAATTAGAGGCAAAGTCCTCCGTGTGACCATTTAAAAAAATGCTCATCACTATTGTTTCTCTGAATCTGGAACTGAGCCAGCAAGGGGAGTGCAAGAGCAGGAAGAAAGTGCAAACACGGCGCAGAGAAAGATTTTAAAGGGATGTAGAGGGGAAAAAAACCAAAAAAAGGGAAGAAAAAAAAGAGAAGGCCAAAAAGTGAGAGATCCCGGAGAAAAGGTAAAAAGAGATGAAGAGGGATGGGAGGAGGCTCGTGTGAAGCATAAACACCAGCATAGACCAGTTGGCCTGTTCCTGTGCTATAACTTCTATGTCATTCTTTGTCAAATCATCCTAAATGTGACACATACATTCACTTATCCAGTATATTAAGCATTTTCTCCTCTATTTATCTGATGATTTTCTGTCAGTTTAATAACACTTGTTGGTGCATCGCACTCACAGGAAAATAACCAAGAAAAATACAATAAAACAATGCCTGATGACAGGAGGATCCAGGCGAGACCTGGGAGTGCTGCGCAAGGGCAGGTCTGTATCACTGTGGGACAGCAAGACTGACACCTACCGGAGAACAGATCTGCCTTTCTGGGCAAGGAAATGTACGGTGACCTACAATGAGGGAAGCTGAAAGACTGGTTAATAATTAAAATTGCAAAATGAAAAAGTTGAATTTTCTCAATTCCAACACAGAAGTGTTTTTGACCCTTGCACTGAATGTTTTAGTCCCTTAACACCATTGGGGTTGGGTCAAAGTTTCCGTAAAAGCATTTTGGACTGTATCGTCATGAGGGGCCCCATTAAAGTTTGAATTATAAAACCATATTGTAAAGTGTACGCACACCAAAACTGCACCCGGGAGGCTAGAGTTCCAGTTTATCGCGTACTCTTATCCATAATTTCCCTAGGTTTGAAACACAGAGTGGGAACCTGATCGAACTGTTCCCTCTCCCTTTAAACCTCTCCCCTTCCAGGCGGAGCACACTTCAGGTACCCCGCATACACTTTCACCGTCCGTTTCCCATTCTTACTGACTTTTCCAATGGAGTCCACCTGCTTTTTTTCCCCCTCTCTATCTTATAACAACTTTATTGAAATGTATCCTCCATCTGTTCAGAATGGAGGGCAAAAATGCTTCGGGCTCTTCTACGACCTTGTTGCTCAGAACCTGCATCGAAGCAATTTGGTAAAAACAGCTGCTTTTGATATCTTTAGCTGCTTCCGCTGGTAGGGCCCACATTGTAGGAGCCTGGCCCACAGGAAATCAGGGAGTCTATCTGCACCTGGATCTAATGGATCCAACAGTCAGTGAGGCAGCATCACTTCAGAAGGAAAGGCCAGAGTTGTTTCCAATTCTTCACGGGAATAGAGACGCTGGAACGCTAACATAATAACTGGAGAATTCTCATATTGAAACAAGACTGTTTGATTGGGTGGTCTCGGCTATTTTAAGCTAGAAATTTCTGTTGGGGATATTAGCGGATGAACGCCCAAGGTGTTTGCACGACAGTCTTCTGCCTGATATTTCAGCAGCAGCGCAAACCCATTTACAGGGGGAGTAACGGCTCCCTTAAAGAGAACAGAGGAATGTCACAATGCATTGGCAGTCACCTGCTAATATCGCCAACAGCAATTTATGGTCTTATATTACACGTGCTGGAGTTCACAGGGTTGCACATCACAGTGACCTTTGGACCTCAAGCTCCTCCTTTAATGAAAAACAAGCGAACGCCCATTTTTCTTCATAATTAATGACCCACTATCAAAGTCAGCACAGAGCACAGCTTTGAACAGAGGCCTTTCTCATTGTTAGTAAATCAATTACTGTGGAAAAATAGGGAGTCTCCCATTTTCCATTAGGAAAGGGATTACACCCCCACTGACAAAGTATTAAATTTTAAGGACATAATCTTAAAGTTTCAGCCAGGCCATTCATTACATAGTATTTAATAGCACAGAAACAGTCCATTCGGCCCAACTAGAGTCTATGCCAGTGTTTATGCTCCACGCGAGCCTCCTCCCACTCCTCTTCATCGAACCCTATTCATCATAACCTTCTATTCCTTTCTCCCTCATGTGTTTATCTGGCTTCCCCTTAAATGCACCTATGCTAGTCGCCTCAACTGTTCCTTGTAAAGGCAAGTTCCACATTCTAAGCACAAGGCGTGAAATCAGGAAGCAATTCTTCACACAAGGGTGTTAGAAATCCAGAACTTTCTCTCTCCCCCCAAAAGGCAGTTGATGCTGGGGGTCAATTGAATCTTTCAAGACTGAGATTGCTAGATTTTTTGGTGGTCAAGGGATATGAGTTAAAGGCGGGTAATTGGGGTTGAGGTGCAGATCAGCCATGGTCTAATTGAACGGCGGAACAGGCTGGGGGGGCTAAATGACTTAGTCCTGCTCCTATGACCGTGCTCAGTAATTATTACAAACTTCTAAATGGTTACAAAACAAAAATATACAGCTGATACTGTGGTACCATTGCCTGTCGCTAACCCTCCATTGATCTCCAAAATGTCATCAAGCACTCCCTTTGTTGATGACATATGGCATGTAAAGCGATGAAGATCTCATTTGATATAATAGAACAAGGGTCAAGAAAAGGTCACTCATTCCATCAAGCCAACTCCTTCCTGTGCAACTTCTCCTACCGTGGTTCCTACCCAATCTACTTAATCACCAGCGAGAAAGCTCTGCATATCTCTGTCCTGATCCCCAAAGATTGGCATGTAGAAAATTCATCCATCCCCAGATCTTTGTTAGTCAAGGGATCAGAGTTAAAGGCAGGTAATTGGGTTTGAGGTAGATCTTGTACAAGACATTGGTTGGAGTATTGAGTGTATTTTTGGGCACCCCATTATAGGAGGGAAATAGAAACATAGAAGATAGGAGCAGGAGTAGGCCATTCGGCCCCTCGAGCCTGCTCCGCCATTCAGTGAGATCATGGCTGATCATCCAAACTCAGTACCCTGTCCCTGCCTTCTCCCCATATCCCCTGATCCCTTTAGCATTAAGAAATATATCTAACTCCTTCTTGAATATATTTAATGAATTGGCCTCACCTGCCTTCTGTGGTAGAGAATTCCACAGGTTCACCACTCTCTGGGTGAAGAAATTCCTCCTCATCTCAGTCCTAAATGGCCGACCCCTTATCCTTAGACTGAGTCCGGCTCTTTCGAAGAGCAATCCAGTTAGTCCCTTTCCCCCATTGCTCTGCAATTTTTTCTCCTTCAAGTATTTATCCAATTCCTTTTTGAAGGCTACTACTGAATCGTTATCCACTACCCTATTGGGCAGTGCATTCCAAATTTTGTTGTGTAAAAAAAAGTTTTTCCTCATGTCGCCTCTGGTTCTTTTGCCAATCACCTTAAATCTGTGTCCTCTGGTTATCGACCCTTCAGCCACTGGAAACAGTTTCTCTTTATTTACTCTATCAAATGGTTTCTTGGGGAAGATTTCCCAGAATAACAGAAGGAATGACAGGTTGTAGCTATGAAGAAGGGTTGGAAAAATCAGGGCTTTTGGAACAAAGGTGGTTAAGGGTGAAAGAGCAATCTTTTAATCCACTGCATTGTGGAAGTGAGCTATATCCAAAGTGATACAAAAAGAAAATACTGCAGATGCTGGAAATCTGAAATAAAAACAGAAAATGCTGGAGATACTCAGCAGGTCAGGCAGCATCTGTGAAGAGAGAAACAGAGTTAACGTTTCAGGTCGATGACCTTTCGTCTGAAGGTAAGCATGCAGGTGCAGCAGGCGGTTAAGAAGGCAAATGGTATGCTGGCCTTCATAGCGAGAGGATCAGAGTACAGGAACAAGGATATCTTGCTGCAGTTGTACAGGGCCTTGGTGAGACCACACCTTGAGTATTGTGTGCAGTTTTGGTCACCTTATCTGAGGGAGGATGTCCTTGCCATGGAGGGAGTGCAGTGAAGATTCACCAGACTGATACCTGGGATGGCAGGAATGACGTATGAGGAGAGATTGGGTGGATTGGGCTTATACTCGCTGGAGTTTAGAAGAATGAGAGGGGATCTCATTGAAACTTATAAAATTCTAACAGGACTAGACAGACTAGATGCAGGAAGGATGTTCCTGATGGCGGGGGAGTCCAGAACCAGGGGTCACAGTCTAAGGATAAGGGGTAAGCCATTTAGGACTGAGATGAGGAGGAATTTCTTCACCCAGAGAGTGGTGAACCTGTGGAATTCTCTACCACAGAAGGCAGTTGAGGCCAATTCATTAAATATATTCAAGAAGGAGTTAGATATATTTCTTAAGGCTAAAGGGATCAAGGGATATGGGGAGAAAGCAGGGACAGGGTACTGAATTTGGATGATCAGCCTTGATCTCATTGAATGGCAGAGCAGGCTCGAGGGGCCGAATGGCCTACTCCTGCTCCTATCTTCTATGTTTCTATACAGCTCACTGCACCAGCTGAGATATCGCAAAACTTTTTTTTAAATTTGGGGAAATGCTGCCCATTTGTCAGGTTGACGTGTGCTTATCTGCTAGTTAATTATGCTAAATACACCAATGTGAAAGGCTGCTGCTCGCAGTCACTAGTGAACACGCTAACAAGTGGGCTTTTAACATTTTAACATAACAATAAAACAAGCAAGTCATAAGTAATAAATCATTTTTTTGTTGTTGCTTAAGCAACCGCAAGCTTAAAGCCTCCGCTTTCTTTACAGGGTGACAACACTTACCATTCTCACAAAATTTAGACTCAACCTTCCAGAAGTTTCTTTAGTGAAAGACGCGCCTAAGTCTAGAGATCTTTGGCTGGCTGAGTTAAAATTTGTGAAATGAGAAAGTCTGAAAAGCAGAAAGGGAATAATGCAGCTTTAAAATCCGTAAGTAATCTGAAGACAACAGGTAACTAGCACGGTGATTGTGACCTGATTTTACGACAATGTTCAAAAATCGATTAATTTCCCCCCCCACCCCCCCACCTTTTTGCAATTCCCTTAGCCAGCACCAAATATCCTTCCGCTGTTAAAAATGCAAACATGTTAAATGTATAAACACACTGTGTGGAAGGGTATTCTGCAAACAGTGAATACTTTGTAAACCAAAAGCAAAAGCAAATCTCAAATTAAAAAGTACAGTCCCTGTTGTTAGGTAGGCAAACACTGCAGCCATTCCGCACTGACAACATCCCCCCAGATAGCAATGAGATGAGTGCACGGTTAATCTGCTTTTGGTGGTATTGGTTGGAAGAGGAATGTTGGCCACGACACCAGGACAACCCTCTGGTCTTCTTTGATTAGCAGCATGGTTCTTCAACAGCCACCTAAACCACCAATCGTCTTGGATCCCCTTGCCATTGGACCAAGACCTTGCTCTGTCAAGCCCGTGTGGTAGCTGGTGTGCAACGGCCACCCCACGTTAAAAGAATTCACGCACAGGCATCTTCCACCCTTTAAAATGAAGTTCGGGACCTGGAATGTCAGGACCCTCATGGACAACCCCAACAGTGACAGACCGGAACGCCGTACTGCTCCAAGTGCAGGCAGCGCACGTCAACCCAAGCACCCCACCCACCCGCCCCTTCAACCACCGTCTACCCCACCTGTGACAGAGACTGTAGGTCCCACATTGGACTCATCAGTCACCTGCGAACTCATTTTTAATGTGGAAGCAAGTCATCCTCGGTTCCGAGGGGCTGCCCAAGAAGGAAGAAACCACCAGAACAGAGAGCTGGGAGCTCGGTTTTACGTCTCATCCAAAAAGGAAGGCAACTCCCACAAAGCAGCACTCCCAATGTAGTGCAGCACTGGAGTGTCAGCCTAGATTATGCGCCAGGCAAAGAGCATCATCTGCAGAGGAAAAGCTGCCTTTCCTTTCCCCCACCCCCCCAAACAGGACTTGTGCTCAGCCCGAGTTATACCACTTTGCACAATAGCCATCTCTTTGTGTAATTGCCAATGTTATGCCTGTGACCCCCCATGTGAATGGTGAACTGGTAGAGATTCTTTTCATGCCCAGCACCTTGCAAGCCTTTCATCCCATCAGCAACGGGTTGGACCGAGACTCAAGTCCCAGAATAACACTGAAGGACATCAGAATCAAACGGACATCGTTAGGACAGATTTTCCAAAAATAGAACTTACGATTCACCTATTTTACTTCCACTTGCACGGCTCCCAGGATCGAATTGCGAGCTCCCAGACAGCGGTGACTGCAGCTCGTTCAATCTAACAGTCCTGCTACTGGTAGAGCAAATGCAGCAGGTGCCTAATCGCTTTCAGGGCCCTTCAAACCGAGTGGCACCAATGGCACAACTTGTCTTCCGATACCAGTGGGCCCTGCATGGAACCTTTGGTTCGATTTGCTCAAATTGTACCCTCGCAATTTAATTTGTTCCAAAGTCAGTTCGGGCAGGGCAAATCCTCCCTGGAAATTTTAATGGTGTCGCCCCTTTAAGGTTGGGGGGGGGGGGGGGGTGGGGTGGAATTTGGTCTTGTCCCCATGGGACAGGATTTGCATTAAAACTAGTCTATCAGAATACAGGACTAATTGCACAAGTGACGAATGGTGCAGGCAGGAGCGAGTTATATCGGTGGTGACGTAAATGGTTTAGTCTCCATAATCTCCAATATGTCTTCTATTTATACAACACATGATTGACTTTGAAGACAAACTTTCAATTAGTTTTAATTCTTCCTGCTGACTTTGGATAGACTTCAGACAGAGTGCAGACACAAATCTCTGAGCTACATAGAAAGAAAAAAAGACTTGCATTTCTATAGCGCCTTTCACGCCTACCGGACGCCCTAAAGCACTTTACAGCCAATGAAGTACTTTTTGAAGGGTAGTCACTGTTGTAATGTAGGAAACACGGCAGCCAATTTGTGCGCAGTAAGCTCCCACACACAGACCAGATAATCTATGTTAGTGATGTTGGTTGAGGGATAAATATTGACCAGGACACTGGGGAGAACTCCCCTGCTCTTCTTCGAAATAGTGGCCATGGGATCTTTTACACCCACCTGAGAGGGCAGACCTCGGTTTACCGTCTCATCCAAAAGACAGCACCTCCGACAGTGCAGCACACCCTCAGCACTGCACTGGAATGGCAGCCTTGATTCTTGTGCTCAAGTCTCTAGAGTGAGGCTTGAACGCACAACCTTCTGACTCAGAGGCGAGAGAGTGTGCTACCCACTGAGCCATGGCTGACACCACGCATGCCACACGTTCTATAATTTAAACAAGAAGCAATTGCCCAAATCTTCCAGCAATAAGTATTTAAATTCCTATCAGTCTGGAAAATGTCACACAGGTAGCTGCAAGTTCAAACAAAACAGGGTGACTCCCATTTTCAGAGGAGAATTTCAGAATTAGCACCGAGACCCACATGAAGTGGGCTTCACTCAGTTGCTAGCATTCACCTGTGTCAGAAGGTGGTGGTTTTCAGCTCCCTAGCAGGGTGACGGTTTATAATTTAAACTGGCATCCCCATGCTGTACTGCTTGAGGAGCTGACTTACAGATGAGACATTAAACCAAGGTCCTGCCTACCTGATCTGATGGTTTCGGCCAAAGGTCCCATGACACTATTCAAAGAGGAGCAGGGAGTTCTCCTGCTGCCCTGGCCAATAGTTCTCCTGCTGCCCTGGCCAATAGTTCTCCTGCTGCCCTGGCCAATAGTTCTCCTGCTGCCCTGGCCAATAGTTCTCCTGCTGCCCTGGCCAATAGTTCTCCTGCTGCCCTGGCCAATAGTTCTCCTGCTGCCCTGGCCAATAGTTCTCCTGCTGCCCTGGCCAATAGTTCTCCTGCTGCCCTGGCCAATAGTTCTCTTGCTGCCCTGGCCAATAGTTCTCTTGCTGCCCTGGCCAATAGTTCTCTTGCTGCCCTGGCCAATAGTTCTCTTGCTGCCCTGGCCAATAGTTCTCTTGCTGCCCTGGCCAATAGTTCTCTTGCTGCCCTGGCCAATAGTTCTCTTGCTGCCCTGGCCAATAGTTCTCTTGCTGCCCTGGCCAACAGTTCTCCTGCTGCCCTGGCCAACAGTTCTCCTGCTGCCCTGGCCAACAGTTCTCTTTCTGCCCTGGCCAATAGTTCTCTTTCAACCAACACCACCTAAAAGAAGACTAACTGATCATTCAAAATGGCTCATATAACCGTCACTGCACTCCAAGAAGTAATTCATGTGCGAGACATTCTTTTCTGACAAAGGTGCTTTGCGTAAAATAAAATATTATGATAAGGAGGTTTTCAAATAACAACAACTTGCATTTCTATAGTATCTTTAGGATGGTATGTGTGCCAAGGCACTTCACAGAGGAAAAACAGATGCAACAACAACTTGTATTTATATAGCACCTTTAACATAGTAAAACGTCCCAAGGCGCTGCACAGGCGTATTAGAAGACAAAAAATTTGACACCGCGCCACATAAGGAGAAATTAGGGCAGGTGACCAAAAGCTTGGTCAAAGAGGTAGGTTTTAAGGAGCGTCTTAAAGGAGGAAAGAGAGGTAGAGAGACGGAGAGGTTTAGGCAGGGAATTCCAGAGCTTAGGGCCTAGACAACAGAAGGCACGGCCGCCAGTGGTTGAGCGATTCTAATCAGGGATGCTCAAGAGGGCAGAATTAGAGGAGCGCAGATATCTCGGGTTGGGGTTGGGGCTGTTGTGGAGCTGGAGGAGATTACAGAAATAGATGCAAGGAATAGTAGACGTTAGGGTTGATACTCGAAGGCAGTCAAAGAAGCTTTTGTTATTACAATACAGTATTAGTAATATTGTACCAGGATCCAAAACTACTCTAGAGGTCATTCGTCCACATAAATCTCCCGATTGCAAGCTCTCATTAGTGGCTTAGAATTTAAATGCACCACAGAAACAAGGGAAGGTCCAAGGCTGAGTAAGCTAATCCCAGCCAGGATGGCAGTAGGTTGTGGGTTCAAGTCCCACTCCAGCGACTCGAGCACCAAAACCTAGGCTGACACTCCAGTGCAGTACTGGGGGAGTGCTGCACTGTCGGAGGTGCCGTCTTTCGGATGAGACGTTAAACCAAGGCCCCATCCGCTTTCTAAGGTGGACGTAATTGATCCCATAGTGCTATTTCGAAGAAGAGCAGGGGTGTTATCCCTGGTGTCCTGGCCAATATTTATCCCTCAATCAACATCACAAAACAGATCATCTGGTCATTATCACATTGCTGTCTGTGGGAGCTTGCTGTGCGCAAATTAGCTGCCGCGTTTCCTACATTACAACAGTGACTACACTTCAAAAAGTACTTCATTGGCTGTAAAGCGCTTTGGGACGTCCTGAGGCTGTGAAAGGCGCTACATAAATGCAAGTTTTTCTTTCTTTATTACAATTGCTCACAGTGTCAGGGTTCCCACTTGTGAATGATGCCTCGTAACTTGTGTTCCAAAATAACCGCGTGTGAACCTCTGGTAAGCACATGATTGGAGATTATCACAGCCGAGCTCAAAGTTGAATAACTTGCCAACACCCAGTGTTTGGGCTCAATGCATGGAGAATGGTGTTTTGAGTGAAGCACTGCCGAACAACCAGTGCCCGTGAAACCAGACCGTATGATTCAGCGACTGCAAAAGTAGATGTGATAAAGAGGGAGGGAGAAAACAAGTATTGGTTGCCTCTGAAGTAAAATGTGGGTGGACCCACAATCATTCAGTCCATGGGGAGAAGGTGTTCCTTCCCATATCTTTTTTTCCTTAGTGAAAGGAATGACCTTGGTTTTTCCACTTAAGGGCGGCTGAAAAACAGCACCACACCTAACCTGTGCTCCTCATGTGAATTGTGATGAATCAGATAAGAGACCACAAATCTCTCCTTGTACTTGATGGACTCTTAATCAACACGGAGGAACTAATATTGTTTAGGTATAGTGTAAAGTCTGTGGGTTGTTTAGTTAATTAATACACAGACTACCAGAGTAACTTAAAACAGGACTTTACTATTCGAAGGTCAGGGCGAATCTGCCCAATAAATCCTGACACAACACTTATATACTGGTGTGGTCACCGTCGGTATTACCGTATACAGAAGCCAAACAAAGTAGTGCCACACCTAAAATAGTTCTCTTAAAGGTGAACGGTTACATACAATAGTTCTCTTAAAGGTAGACGGGTACATACACTACAATCCTCCCTTTTTAGCTTACAACATACTTATTCCCCATTAAACATAACATATAATCAACTTCATGTAAAACAATTCACAGAAATAGTCTCTGCGGGAAACAGTTCACAGATTCAGTCTCTGCGGGAACAGTTCACAGATTCAGTCTCTGGTCTTGACTCGGTCCGAACAACATCTCTGTGGTGTAGCCGGTTCACATTTCTAGCGTGACTCATCCAATAGTCTTTCCCTTGGCTTAACAGCTTGAACTTCCGTCCTGCTGAACCAGCAGTGCTGACTTTTACAAACAGCTGGACTGCCTTGGTAATTTTTCCTACTTTCCAACTGATTTGGCCCCCTTCGTAGGGCCCACGTGCATGATCTGATAGAAGTGATAATGATTTAGATGGTTATCGTCTTCTGCTTCATCTTTTTCTTTTCTGCTTCTTGGAGACTCTCGGGGCTCCCTTATCCGCTGCCAGCTGTAGCGCCACCATCTCCCTATGTTCCTTAGACTTTAAGTGCTTCATCCTGATTTCTGCACTTTGGGAGTTTTCATCACAAGCTGGGCAGACCAAGTCATCGTAATATTCCGTGTCACTCAACAGGCCATGGTAATATTTGGTGTCGTCCTGAGCTAGTCTAGCGAGAGGGCCTGCTACTTCTTCCTTACCCAACTGGACGTTAGCCGACTGTTGTTCCCTCCCTAGACATCTTTCCTGAAGAGACTTCTTCATGCGTTCATATTCATCCCGCTCTTCCTGGGTTTCTTGCCAATCCTTCACTAATGACCTCATTTGTGATTCCAATACTTCCCCTTCCATCGGGGATTGATTGATCGGGCTATTCAATCCTTCTACTGGAGCAGCTGTTTCAACATTCTGTAGTTCACATTGACATGATTCAGCGTACTTTCGGCAGCCCTGTAAAATCTGTGTTGCAACCTCAACTATTCCCCAAACTTTTGAGAGCTCCGAACCCCTTCCCTTTGAAGATTGAAGCTCGTGTTCCAATGGTTCCCATTGCAGAGTCTTGTCTCTCAGCATATGAAGGAGTTGGCTGACCGTTAACTCTTCCACGGGGACCCTGTGGATCAGAGTCTTCTCCATTTCATCCACCTTTTCCTCCAATGCTTTCACCTTTTTTTCCTCTTGTACTTTGGCTTTAAGCGCTCGGAGAAGTTGCGCCTTGATGCTCTCTAGCTCATGTTCAGGGGCCATTCTTACAGTCTCTGTGTTTCTTACAGTTTCCTTTTCTTCCACTGAAAGGATTCCCAGTTGAATCTGTTCTTCAAGTTGTTGAACCTCGGTCATTGCCGCCTCATATTTGTCTTGGGTTTCCTTCAATATTTTTATGAGTTCTTGGACATCTTGACTTTCATGTTCTGCCATGTCTTTCACCTCTAATTTCTCATCTATGGATGGAACTTCTACCGATGAGTCTGTCTTGGCCTTGAGCTCATCAAGAATTTCCTGCAGCCTTTGGACTTCTTGCTCATGTTCAACCTTTAGTTGCTCATAAGCTTCCACTGAAACTAGCTTTTCGGAGGTTGCCGAGTTAACCCCCTCCAGGATTGTAGCCTGGGCCTGTTCATACTGTTCCTTCAACTTCTCAAACTCTGCTTGTAAGGAGTCGTAGAGAAGAACTGGAATAAAATCCTGGCTTCCTGAAGATTCCTCTTCATTTGCTTCTTTCTGCAAATATTCTAACTCCTGAACATCATAAGGGAGATGTGATTGGTGATTGGTCACGATGGCTCTATGGTCGCTCTTTGCTTGAGCTAGCTGCTTCTGTTGTCTTTCCAGATTCTCCCATTCGGTGTCATAGAACTTTTTCATTGTTTTCATCTCTTGTACGAGATGGTAACTCAATTGTTCTAATTGTTGTCGTAATTTGAAATAAAGTTGAGTCCGAGCTCGGTGTTCTTCCGTCATGGATATGTCCTTAAACTGAACAGACTCAGAATTCTCTGTCAAACTATGTTGTCGTTGTTCGGTGGAGATCTGTTCTGAAACTTTGTTCTTCTCTGGAGCATAAGCCTTTCTGCATGCCTTCGTTTTTCCAACCTTAGTCGGCAAGTCCATTTTAGCCTTGTCTTTCACATTTGGGTTGGTCTTATCGTCATCCGATTCAGAATCTGAGCTGATTGTCTGCACCGAGTCCTCACTCGTTATGGCTTTTAGATAGTGCCATTCCATGTCTATTTTCTTGATCCACTCCCGTCCTAGAAGTGGTGGTCCTCCCTCAGGTAGTACGTATAAGTTCATTCTTGGGTGTTCTTTACCCCTATCTCTCACCTTGACTCTTATCTTTCCCATGGGGTATACTTTATGCCCCGTGTATGTCTGCAATACGAACTTGGTATCTCTTAAGGGTATATGTGAGAATAGCTGGTGGTAATCCCTTCGATTTATGACTGATAGAGCTGATCCAGTGTCCAACTCCATTTTCACTTGGACTCCAGCTATTTTTAGCATGACCCAGATAGTTTGTAGGTCAGCTTCCTTACTCACATTGTGAATTCTCAGACTGCCCAGCTCCTGGCCGTTTGGGTCCGAGTCCGAATTCTGTTCGTCTGAACTCTTCTCAGCCACCTTGTGTACCTTGTTGTACTTTTCCTGTGATGGCTTCCTTTGGTTGTTGGTCCTTTGGTTGTTGGTCTTCTTCCCTGACCGGCATACCTTAGCTATGTGACCCAGTTTGCCACATTTCCTACATTCCTGGTTCTTAAACCAGCATTGGTTCTGGTCGTGTGTTGTCTTCCCACAACGATAACATTTTGTTGTTGAGGTAATTTGATCCACACTGAGTGCCGCTGTCTTTAGCTGCATTTCCGCAGTTCCCTTCGCTGCGGCTTCGTGCGATGCTGCAATAAGGACAGCCCTCTCAAGTGTAAGGTCGTTCTCTTCGAGTAGTCGCTTTTGCGTTCCTTCCTTTGCCAATCCGCACACGAACTTGTCTCGCAATGCCTCTGTCAGATTCCCTCCAAACTGGCAGTATTTCGCTAGTCTACGCAGTTCGACCAAGTATTCTGCGTTGCTTTCGTCTTTCCGTTGCGTTCTCACATAGAATTTGAATCGTTCCGCCAACATCAACGGTGTGGGGTTCAAGTGATCCTTCAGAACAGCCACAATATCATCGAAAGTCTGATCCGCCGGTTTAGCTGGTGATAGTAGATGCTTCAAGAGCCCGTATGTCTTCGCGCCCATCGAGTTTAGCAAGGTTATAGCTTTGTCATCTTCTTCTATTTTATTGGCCTCACAATAGATCTCAATGCGTTCCACATACGTGGCCCAGTCTTCTACCTCGGAATTAAAATCATTGATGTTACCACGCTTAGGCATCTTCCTCTCTTCCTGATAAACACCACGAATTATTTCTTTAAAATTTTTTTTTTTTCAAGATGGCGGTTCCCGCGAAAATGGCGGTTTCCCGCGCTTATCTTCTCTCCCCGCCCACTTCAATGGCGGTTTCCCGCTTCTGTCTTCTTCCCCGCCTAATGGCGGCTTCCCGCGTTTCTTCCCTGGCGGGAGGGGTACACTTTCCCCACGGGCGACGGCCACTGGCTTTCAGGTTCACAGCCTGCGCGTCGGCTTCAGTGCTTTCCCTTTTCTCGGTAGGGCAACCGGCGCTGGGTACACCCCGTTGACGGCGAACAGTTTCAGCCGCTGGGCTGGCTCTCGCTCAGTTCCCCTTGCTCTGGCTCTGTCTCTCTCCCGCTCGCTCGGCTCTACCGGCGCTGGGTACACCCCGTTGACGGAGAACAGTTTCAGCCGCTGGACTGGCTCTCGCTCGGTCTCCCTTGCTCGGGCTCTGTCTCTCTCCCGCTCGCTCGGCTCTACCGGCGCTGGGTACACCCCGTTGACGGAGAACAGTTTCAGCCGCTGGACTGGCTCTCGCTCAGTCTCCCTTGGTCGGCTCTGCCTCTCCCGCTCGCTCGGCTCCCAATCGCGCCTCCCAGCCCTCTCGCAGTCCGGAGCTTCCCTCCCCGGCTGCGGCTGAGTTTTTATATCTCTTCCCGCGCCTACGTTCCCGGTCGCAGCGCTTCGTGGCTTCGGTCGCTGCCCGGCCTTTTTCGCCGGTCGCGGTCTAGCTGTCTCATGACGCCGTTGCGTCCCCCAGCCTGTCTGTACCGCGGCTTCCTTGCTCCACGCTGCCCCAGTCTCAGCGCCTCTGGACCCGACTTCTGTCCGGCTCCTTTCCCCCTCGACCGTGGTCGAGTGCACCGCCCTTATCCTCCGGTTATTCTTTTTACTTTCCCTTACTCACAGTCCCCGTGGCCGCCTTGCTTCTCGTGCTGATCGGCTCACTCCTCACCGTGGCAGAAGGGACAGTCAGTGCCTGTTGCTGATGGAAGTCTTTGTCTCTAAATTCTTCCTCCTTTCTAGTTCTGCAGCCTCGAGTTTTCTCCCAGCAGAACGACGAGGGCGGTTGCCTCTTCTCGACGCTCGTTAACTGCTTCGGAAGTATTGTTGCCGCAGGGTACGATCGGACTCGTCGCCACTGTAAAGTCTGTGGGTTGTTTAGTTAATTAATACACAGACTACCAGAGTAACTTAAAACAGGACTTTACTATTCGAAGGTCAGGGCGAATCTGCCCAATAAATCCTGACACAACACTTATATACTGGTGTGGTCACCGTCGGTATTACAGTATACAGAAGCCAAACAAAGTAGTGCCACATCTAAAATAGTTCTCTTAAAGGTGAACGGTTACATACACTACATATAGGAACACAGGAACAGGAGGAGGCCATTCAGCCCCTCGAGCCTCTTCCATCATTGGGTTAGATCATGGCTGATCTGTACTTTACCATCTACCTGCCTTGGTTCCATAACCCTCAATACCCTTGCCTAACAAAAATCTATCGATCTCAGTTTTGAAATTTTCAATTGATCTCCAGCCTCAACAGCTTTTTGGGGGGAAGAGAGTTACAGATTTCCACTGCCCTTTGAGTGAAGAAGTGTTTCCTGACATCACCCCTGAACGGCTTGGCTCTAATTTTAAGGTCCCCTTGTTCTGGACTCCCCCCACCAGAGGAAATAGTTTCTCTCTGTCTACCCCATCAACTCATTTAATTATCTTAAATACTTCAATTAGATCGCCCCGTAATCTTCTATTTTCAAAGAAATACAAGCCATAAAGACAATGGCTCAGGAGTGTGATGGAATACTCTCCACTTGCCTGGATGAGTGCAGCTCCAACAACACAAGAAGCTCAACACCATCCAGGCCAAAGCAGCTCGCTTGATCAGCACCCCATCCACCACCTTAAACATTCACTCTCTCCACCACCGGCGTACCATGGCTGCAGTGTGTACCATCTACAAGATGCACTGCAGCAACTCATCAAGGCTTCTTCAACAGCACCTCCCTAACCCGCGACCACTACCGCCTATAAGGACAAAGGCAGCAGGTGCATGGGAACACCATCGCCTCCAAGTTCCCCTCCAAGTTGCACACCATCCTGCCTTGGAAATATATCGGCCGTTCCTTCATAGTCGCTGGGTCAAAATCCTGGAACTCCCTCCCCAACAGCACTGTGGGAGTACCTTCACCACACGGACTGCAGCGGTTCAAGAAGGCGGTTCACCACCATCTTCTCAAGGGCAACTAGGGACAGGCAATAAATGCTGGCTTTGCCAGCGACGCCCACATTCCAGGAACGAATAAAAAAAATGTTGTCAATATGGCTAAGAGGGTGCCTATTCTCCACACTCCCTGGTACACCAACAGCGGTTACTACACCAGTCTGGAATTTTAAGACATTCATGTCCTTCAATTTCTTTATTTCCCACAGCAGGGCCTCCTGTCCCTCCACATTCTATGCAATGCTCGCTTTCTGATCTTGCACCTGACTTTTTCTCTTAACAGCTGACGAATCTAGATGAAGAGCCATTGCCAATAGTGTAGGCGCCATCAAGGTTGAAGACAGAAGGAAAGAACAAATGAGCTTGCATTTATATAGCACCTTTCACGACCACCCGACGTCTCAAAGCGCTTTACAGCCAATGAAGCACTTTTGGAGTGTAATCACTGTTGTAATGTGGGAAATGCAGCAGACAATTTGTGCACAGCAAGCTCCCACAAACAGCAACATGACAATGACCAGATAATCTGTTTTAGTGATGTTGATCAGGGGATAAATATTGGCCAGGACACCGGGGAGAACTCCCTTACTCCTCTTCGAATCGTGCCATGGGATCTTTTACATCCACCTGAGAGCGCGGACGGGGCCTCGGTTTTAACGTCTCATCCGAAAGACGACACCTCCGACAGTGCAGCACTCCCTCAGCACTGCACTGGAGTGTCAGCCTAGATTTATGTGCTCAAGTCCCTGGAGAGGGACTTGAACCCACAACCTTCTGACTCAGAGGCAAGGGTGCTACTCACTGAGCCACTGGCTGACACTAGGACATCTCAAGGACATCACTTTAGGACATCTCAAAGTCTTTCAGAACCAATGAATTACTTCTGGTGTCGTCATTGTGTGCAGCCAGTTTGCACACAGCAAGCCAGTTAATTTGTTCTGAAGGTGTTGACGGAAGAATCAATTATAGCCCGGACACTGGGAGAACCTGCTCTTCTTCAAAGAACGCCACAGGATCTTTAACATCCGTCTGAACATTAACAACGACAACTAATCAACAACAACAGGCAGTCTTGGCCTCGGTTTAACAGCTCATCTGATAGATTGAAACTCTTACAATGCAGCTCTCCCTCAGGAGGGAAGTTGAGGGCCCAGCAGTGTCAACTTTGGTAACCTAACTTGAATCTGGTCCTGTCAGTAGTGCCAACCCACTGCCTGTTCTTTTGTTCTTTCTGACCGAGAACATTTAAGAAATCTTTTTATGGATTTTTGCCTGGCGTTATTGGGATTACTCAGGACACAAAACCGCAGGGTTACCAGCAGTAAATTCCGGGGAATGAGTTCAAATAGAAGATACCATGCAGGAGACCAGGGCTCAAGTAATTTACTTGCTTACCAAGAATTGAAATCCTTAAAAGGGGGCAGGGGAAGTTGTTAAGATGGCTAAAAAAGCAGATGGGTTACTTGGATTTATAAATAGAGGCATAGAATATAAAAGCAACGAGATCACCCTAGAACTTTATAATTCACTGGTTAGGCCTCAGCTGGAGTAGTGTGGACAATTCTGGGCACCACACATCAGGGAAGATGTAAAGGCCTTAGAAAAGGTACAGAGGAGGTTACCAGGGATGAGGAACTTCAGTTATGAGGAGAGGTTGAAAAAATTAGGATTGTTCTCCTTGGAACGGAGATGGTTAAGAGGTGACCTAATAAAGGTTCTGATAAGAGTAGAGAGAGAAAAGTTATTACCTCTGGTGAGTGGGGCAATAACCAGGGATCTGACAAAAGATCTAGAGGGGAGATGAGAAGATTTCCCCCCCCCCCACTCAATGAGTTATCGGGATCGGGAACGCCCTGCCTGAAAAGGTGGCGGAAGCTGATTCCATAAATAACTTTAAAAGGGAGTTGGGCGGGTACTGGAGGATGAGGAACGTAACAGGGTTACGGACAATAAGCGGGGATGTGGGACTGAGCACGGTTGCTCTTTCAAAGAGCCAGCACAGGCATGACGGGCCGAATGGCCTCCTTCTGTGCTGTAATTTATCATTCTATGAAAATCTGACACCGAGCCACATAAGGTCAGATTGGGACAGGTGACCAAAAGCTTGGTCAGAGGTAGGTTTTTAAGAAGAGTCTTAAAAGGAGGAGAGGTGGAGAGGTTTAGGGAGGGAATTCCAGAGCTTAGGGCCTGGGCAGCTGACGGAACGGCCGCCAATGATGGAGCGATGAAAATCGGGGCTGCGCAAGAGGCCAGAATTGGAGGAGCGCAGATACCTGAGGAATGAGGAGGAGGTTACAGAGATAGGGAGGGGGCAAGGCCATGGAGGAATTTGAAAATAAGGATGAGAATTTTAAAATCGAGGCATCGCCGGACCGGGAGCCAATGTAAGTCAGCGAGCACAAGGTTGAAGGGTGAAAGGGACTGAAGGCGAGTTAGGATACAGGCAGTAGAGTTGTGTATGAGCTCAAGTTTACGTAGGGAGTCCTGAACATGAAATGTCAGTTGTCAGTCTCCTAGCAGAGAGTTGTAGCTATAAGGCCACTGCAAGCCTGGGTCTTTTACTTAAGTCAACTTAAAGCTCAAAACATAAAAATATCACACTCCTTTTGAGGTTCCGCTGTTATCTAAGCTTTAAGATTGTAAAGTTCCATTAACATTGTAAAGGTACCGCATGGACTGCAGCGGTTCAAGAAGGCAGCTCACCACCAACTTCTCGAGGGCAATTAGGGATGGGCAATAAATACCGGCCTTGCCAGCGACGCCCACATCCCGTGAATGAATGAAAGAAAAGATGTGACAATTATTTATTAACCAACTTACAGGGGTTTGGTGAGACCACACCTGGAGTACTGTGCACAGTTTTGGTCTCCTTATCTGAGAAAGGACATACATGCCCTAGAGGCAGTGCAGTGTGTTTAATTCAAAGGATATCCCATCTCCTGTATGGTGCCTTCTGAAGAGGCCATACACTCAGACTGTAGGAATGAATGCAGTGCCCCACTTACCTTCTTAATTAACTCTCAAAATAATAAATACCCGTGTGCCTTCTAAAATAAAGTGCATTTTGAGTCACAAGGTGTCAGCTTTGACTCAATGGCAAGACTCTCGCCTCGGAGTCAGAAGGTCGTGGGTTCAAACCCCACTCGAGAAACTGGAGCACAATACTCTAGGCTGACACTCCAGTGCAGTACTGAGGGAGTGCTGCACTGTTGTTTTTTTTATTATTCGTTTTTATGTGATGTGGGCGTCGCTGGCGAGGCCAGCATTTATTGTCCATCCCCGATTCCCCTCGAGAAGGTGGTGGTGAGCCGCCTTCTTGAGCCGCTGCAGTCTGTGCGGTGAAGGTACTCCCACAGTGCTGTTAGGGAGGGAGTTCCAGGATTTTGACCCAGTGACGATGAAGGATCAGCGATATACAGGTAGGCTATCCTTTATCCGCACTTCCGAAAACCGAAAACCTCTAAAAACCGAAAGTTTTTTCGTGGAGCGTAAGTCGTGCGCACGACATGACCCGAGTGGCGCCAAACATGACAGGAGTGGTCCGGGAGCTCTGCCTTTCCCTGTGAACAGGGCAGAGGGTCACAGAGTTCCCTCCTGGGTAGGAGATTGCAGGCCGAGCCGGGCAGTGTGAAGGAGGTACCGGGAGAGTGAACCCAACAATACAGCGGCCCGTCCGATAGTCTTTCCCCCCCCCCCCCCCCCCCCCCGACCTGATTTGCGGGCCAGCTTAGTGTAGGAGTCAGCCGATATCCGGCTTTCCCACAACTGGCGGTGGCAGTCGAGCCCCAGACCCCGCTAAGTCAAGTAATTCAGATATGGAGCAGGGGGAGCCGGAAACCTCGATCTAACGGCAGAAATCAGCAGCCGTTTTGTTAGGTTTTTTTTCTTCCCCCAGCATTTTTTTTTACTTCCCCAAGCATTTTTTTTAAATTTTTTTTTAAATTTTTTTAAACAGTCAGGCTGTGGAAAGAGTCTCTGTAGCTTAGCAACAGCTTCAGAGATGCTTCCAAGGCAGGGCCCGAGTGTTTACAAGCTGTTGCTAAGCAACAGTGTTTGTTGTCAAAACCTTCTGAAATCCGAAAAATTCCGAAAACCGAAACACAGCTGGTCCCAAGGTTTTCGGATGAAGGATAGTCTACTTGTACTTCTAAGTCAGGATGATGTGTGACTTGGAGGTGGTGGTGTTCCCATGCTGCTGCCCTGCCAGAGGTGCCGTCTTTCAGATGAGACGTTAAACCGAGGCTCCGTCTGCGCTCTCAGGTGGACATAAAAGATCCCACGGCAGTGTTCGAAGAAGAGCAGGGGAGTCCTCCCCGGTATCCTGGCCAATATTTATCCCTCAACCAACATAATTAAAAATAGATCATCTGGTCATTTAACACATTGTTGTTTGTGGGACCTTGCTGTGCGTAAACTGGCTGCCGTGTCTGCCTACATTACAACTGTGGCTACACGTAAAGTATTTCATTGGCTGTGAAGTTCTTTGGGACGTCCTAAGGATGTGAAAGGCACTATAGAAATGCAATTTTTTCTTCCTAACAATTACAAAACGGACATTCTTTAAAGTTATGTTGCTGAATTCTATCAAATAGAACTAAAACTCCCAGGACATTTAATCACTGGATTCTTTGGAAAAGCGAAACAATTGTATATTTGTTATGACAGCAAAATACTGCAGATGCTGGAAATCCGAAATAACAACAGAAAATGCTGAAAAACTCAGCAGGCCAGGCAACATCCGTGGAGAGAAATTAGAGTCAAGGTTTCAGGTCGAAACCCTTTTTCAAAACTGGAAAGGAATTTAAATAGATCGAAGGCAGGGCTGGGGAGGGAACAAAAGAAGTGAATAGACATTAAGAGGTATTCAAAACGAGACGAGATGGTGATAGGACTAGTGGAGACAAAAGACGGCTCAGGTTAGGTGTGAAATGTACTGGCAGCGCATTTCACACCTAATCTAGAGCCGTCTTTTGTCTCCACTAGTCCTATCACCATCTCGTCTCGTTTTGAATACCTCTTAATGTCTCTTCACTTCTTTTGTTCTCTCCCAGCCCTGCCTTTCGATCTATTTAAATTCCTTTCCAGTTTTGAAAAAGGGTTAGACCCGAAACGTCGACTCCAATTTCTCTCCACGGATGTTGCCTGGCCTGTATATTTGTTATCTCTTTCATGTTTTTCTCCTACCTCTCAGAGTCAAAAAAAGCAGCCACAGTTCTGAAGGACAAATATGACTAAGAAAAGGGTGGTCTTCGGAATTTAGAAACAGTGAGGGAAAATTTTCCAGATTCACTACTGGGGCAAAATTGTCAACACTGAAATAAATGCATGTTGGGTCAAAGTAAAGGCAACTTTTCTTTGCATACGACCACAATACAGTTAACATAAGAACATAAGAAGTAGGAGCAGAAGTAGGCCATACGGCCCCTCGGGCCTGCTCCGCCATTCAATAGGATCATGGCTGATCCGAATCTAGACTCACGTCCACTTCCCTGCCCTCTCCCCGTAACCCCTAATTCCCTTATCTGCTAGGAAACTGTCTATCTCCGATTTAAATTTATTTAATGTTGCAGCTTCCACAGCTCTCTGGGGTAGCAAATTCCATAGATTTACTACCCTCTGAGTGAAGAAGTGTCTCCTCATCTCAGTTTTGAAAGGGCAGCCCCTTATTCTAAGATTATGCCCCCTAGTTCTAGTCTCACCCATCAGTGGAAACATCCTCACCGGATCCACCCGATCAAGCCCCCTCACAATCTTATATGTTTCGATAAGATCACCTCTCATTCTTCTGAACTCCAATGAGTAGAGGCCCAACCTACTCAACCTTTCCTCATACGTCAACCCCCTCATCTCCGGAATCAACCGAGTGAACCTTCTCTGAACCGCCTCGAGAGCAAGTATATCTTTTCTTAAATATGGAAACCAAAACTGCACGCAGTATTCCAGGTGTGGCCTCACCAATACCTTGTATAACTGCAGCAAGACTTCCCTGTTTTTATACTCCATCCCCCTTGCAATAAAAGCCAAGATTCCATTGGCCTTCCTGATCACCTGCATACTAACTTTTTGTGTTTCATGCACCAGGACCCCCAGATCCCTTTGTACTATAGCACTTTGCAGTTTCTCTCCATTTAGATAATAACTTGCTCTTTGATTTTTTCTGCCAAAATGCATAATCTCACACTTTCCAATATTATATTTCATCTGCCAAATCTCTGCCCACTCACTTAGCCTGTCTATGTCCTTTTGCAGGTTTTTTTATGTCCTCCTCACTCACTGCTTTCCCTCCCATCTTTGTATCGTCGGCAAACTTGGATATGTTGCACTCGGTCCCTTCCTCCAAATCGTTAATATAGATTGTAAAGAGTTGGGGTCCCAGCACTGACCCCTGTGGAACACCACTAGTTACTGTGGTGTATGTAACCTGTTCCACCTTAAGAGAACTACCTTAAGAGATGTACTACTTTCTCTTGGCTGCTGTATACTGTAATACCGGTGGTGACCACACCGGTATATAAACGTTGTGTAGTGATTTGCTGGGCAGTTCAGCCCTGACCTCCGAATAGTAAAGACCTGTTAAAGTTATTCTTGTTGTCTGTGTCCAGTGATTTATAATAAACATAACTGGGACACACAGACTCAACAGTGGCGACGAGTCCGATCTTACCCTGCGGCAGTTTTACATCCAAGGCAGCTTCGTCCTCAGAACGGGCGTCGAGAAGAGGCATCCGCCCTTATCATCCTGCTGAGCACCACATCGCACGGGAGGCATCGAGAACCCGGGTTAAAAAGAAAAATTCTGACCACGAAGCCCTCCATCAGCGACAGGCAGTGATCATCCCTTCTACCACGGTGGTGGGTAAGCCGATCAGCGACACGAGCAGAAAGTCGGCCGCGTTGGCTGTGGAGTAGGGGAGGGAAAACGGAGGAAAAAGGGCAGAGAACTCGACCGCGGCCAGTGAAAAGGGCCGGGCTGCAATCGGGGCCGAGAGGCGCAGCGACTGGGGCAGCGTTAAGGCCACGAGAACCGCGGAGAACTCAACCGCAGCCGGTGTAAAGGACCGGCCTGCAAGTGGGGCTGAGAGGCGCAACAGCAGGGGAAGCGTGAATGCCCACGGGAACCGCGGGGGAGCAAAAAAGCAGCGTCGGGGAATTGAGAACCGCTGGGGAGGCGAGAACGGCAGCAGCACGGCAATCGCCATTGCAGCCAGCGGGGGAAGAAGGCAAACATGGGAAGCCGCCATTGTAGTCGGCGGGGGGAAGAAGACGAGCGCGGGAAAAACCGCCAAGCGCGGGAAGCTGCCATTTTAGTAGGCGGGGGAAGAAGACAAGCGCGGGAAGCCGCCATTTTGGGAAAAAGAAAATTTAAAGAAACTTGCAAGGATGCCTAAACATGGTAACATCAATGCTTTTGATAGCGATGTCGAAGATTGGGCCACGTATGTAGAACGCATGGAAGTTTATTGTAAAGCAAATGAGGTACCAGATGATAAGAAAGCACTAACCTTATTAAACTCAATGGGTGCGAGGACGTACGGGCTATTGAAGCACCTTGTATCACCAGATAAACCGGCGGATCAGACTTTCGCGAATATTGTTACTGTCCTGAAAAATCATTTAAACCCCACGCCGCTGCTGATAGCGGAACGATTTAAATTTTACAGAAGAACGCAGCTGAAAGAAGAAAGCAACGCTGAATTCTTAATTGAACTGCGTAAGCTATCAAAGTACTGTCAGTTTGGAACAGGACTAGCAGATGCGCTGAGAGATAAATTTGTGTGTGGATTGTTAAAAGAAGGAACACAAAAGCGACTGCTAGAAGAGAATGATCTTACGCTTGATAAAGCTGTCACTATTGCAGCATCGCACGAAGCCGCAGCGAGAGGCACTGCGGAAATGCAGCTAAGGTCATCGGAACTCAGCACCAATCAAATGGCCTTGGGTGCAGTAAAGTGTTATCGTTGTGGAAAGACAACGCACGATCAGAACCAGTGCTGGTTCAAAAATCAGGAATGCAGAAAATGTGGCAGGCTTGGTCACATAAAGTATGCCGGTCAGGAAAGAAGACCAGCAACAAAAAGTCACCGCAGGAAAAGTGCAGAAAGGTACACAAGGTGACAGAGAACAGTTCGGATGAACAGAAGTCAGATTCAGACTCCAGCAGTAAGGAACTGGGTTGTCTAAGAGTACACAATGTGGGTAATGAAGCAGACCTCCAAACTATCTGGGTCACACTTCAGATAGCAGGAGTCCAAGTGAAGATGGAATTGGACACTGGATCGGCATTGACGGTCATGAATAAGCAAGATTACAAAAGGTTATTCCCACATATTCCCCTACGGGATACGGAGATTGTATTGAAAACATACACGGGGCAAAGAGTATACCCCATCGGAAAGATAAAGGTAAAGGTGGTCCACAAGGGCAAAGAAAGCCGAGGAATGGACTTATATGTGCTACCTGAGGGAGGTCCACCACTACTGGGACGGGAGTGGATCAGGAGAATAAATATGGACTGGCATTCCTTAAAAGCACTAACGGTAGATTCCAGTAAAAAAGATGTCAAACCTAAACGATTGTCCAGAATATTGGACGATGCTAAAGAGGTGTTCCAACAGGGACTGGGAACACGGAGGAATTACGGCAACCATCAAGGTTGAAGAACATGCAAACCCGAAATTTTTCAAAGCCAGACCGGTACCTTATGCGATACGACCTGCTGTGGAAGCTGAGCTGGAAGGGCTAGAACGTTCAGGAGTACTGTCTAAGGTGGACTGGAGTGAGTGGGCCACGCCCATTGTTCCCGTCATGAAGCGTTCATCGAGCAACAAGCCGGGGGAGCCGGGGAAGGTTCGCATCTGTGGAGATTTCAAGATCACTGTTAATCCGGTGCTTCACACGGTGCAATATCCGCTTCCGTGGATTGAGGATATCTTCGCTTCGTTGTCTGGCGGGAAACACTTCACCAAGATAGACCTGGCGCAGGCGTACTTACAGATGGAAGTTGAGGAAGAGTCACGCCAGTATCTCACGATCAACACGCATAGAGGCTTGTATCGGTATAATAGACTGGTTTTTGGAGTGGCATCGGCTCCAGCAATTTGGCAGAGGGCCATGGAGCAGGTATTACAGGGAATTCCAGGCACACAATGTTACCTGGACGATATTCTGATTACAGGAGATGATGATGAGGAACATCTTGCAAATTTGGAACTGGTGCTCACCAGATTGAAAGAATATGGACTTCGAGTTAATCGCCAGAAATGTGAGTTCTTTCAGAAGCGGATCTCGTACTGTGGTCATGTCATTGACCAGGAGGGGCTTCATAAGTCTCCTGACAAGATCGAAGCTGTTGTGAAGGCTCCCGCTCCGGATAATGTATCCCAGTTCAGGTCGTTCCTAGGGTTGATTAACTATTACCATAAGTTTCTGCCAAATTTATCCACGGTGCTGCACCCGCTGAATGCTCTTTTGCAGAAGGGAGTACCATGGAAGTGGTGCGAGGACTGTAAGAGGGCCTTTCGCAAAAGCAAGGCATTGATCACCTCAGAGGAAGTGTTGGTTCACTTCAACCCAACGCTGCCTATTCGTTTGGCTTGTGATGCTTCTCCATATGGTATTGGGGCAGTACTCTCACACAAGTTGCCAAATGGCTTGGAGAGGCCAGTCGCGTTCGCATCCAGATCATTGACCTCCGCTGAGTGCAACTATGCTCAGATAGATAGGGAGGCTCTCAGCCTTGTGTGGGGAGTAAAGAAGTTTAATCATTACCTGCAGGGCCAAAAGTTTACGCTACTGACAGACCACCAGCCGTTGGTATCCATTTTTAACCCTAAGAAGGGTGTTTCGGTGATGACAGCACAGAGGC
Organism: Somniosus microcephalus; assembly: GCF_052327205.1. NCBI lineage: Eukaryota > Metazoa > Chordata > Chondrichthyes > Squaliformes > Somniosidae > Somniosus > Somniosus microcephalus. The sequence goes on from NC_141011.1 coordinate 47,178,607, forward strand.
TCCAGAGATGGTCCCTTTTCCTAGGGGCACATCAATATCAGATTGAATTCAAAGGTACAAAGCAGCATGGTAATGCTGATGGGCTGTCGCGCCTGCCACTACCTACAGCGGAGGAGGCACCGACGGTTGACCCTGTTGAGTTATTTCACTCGACCATCATCGAATGTTTACCAGTCACCAATGCAAGTATTGAAAGAGAAACCAGGAACGACCCGACACTGTCCCGGGTCTACGAATTGACAGTGAAGGGATGGCCAGCACATGGTGATCCACTGTTACCGGCATTCTCAGCAAGACGAGAACAGCTGTCTGTCTGTCAAGGAACATTGATGTATGGAACAAGGGTGATTATTCCTCCTAAGTTAAGAGAGAGAGTTCTAAAGGAACTGCATGAAGGTCATCTGGGGGGAGTCAAGATGAAAAGCCTTGCTAGGGCTTATGTGTGGTGGCCGGGTATCGACCAACAGATAGAGGATCTGACGAAAAGCTGCTCAGGGTGCCAAAAAGTTCAAAATGCACCTCCGATTGCACCGCTGCATCCATGGGAATGGCCTTCAACCCCATGGCAACGTGTACATATTGACTTTGCTGGTCCATTCATGGACTCCATGTTTTTAATTGCGGTGGACGCACATTCTAAATGGCCAGAAGTGATTAAGATGACTACCACTACCTCAGAAAAGACGATCGCGGTGCTAAGAACGATATTTGCAAGAAATGGATTGCCAGAACAAATATGTTCAGACAACGGACCGCAGTTCGTGTCAGAAGAATTCCAGAAATTCATGAAGAAGAATGGGGTGAAACATTATACCTCTGCCCCATATCATCCGGCTACAAATGGGTTGGCCGAGAGATTTGTACAAACGTTCAAAAAAGCAATAAAGGCCATGAGCGAAGATCAGATTCCACTACAACACAAGGTGGACAATTTCCTACTGGCATATCGAAACGCCACTCATGCAGTGACAAACCAAAGTCCTGCCATGATGTTCTATAACAGGAGGTTGGGGTCCAGGTTGGACTTGTTAAAACCAAATGTGCGGAGGGAAGTCGAAAACAAACAGTTCCAGCATATAAATAACAAGACCACTCGGAGTTTCGAAATAGGACAACCAGTGTTAGCCCGGGACTATAAAAATGAGAAATGGCAATCTGGAACAATTCGGGCCAGACAAGGACCCCTGATGTACACGGTAGATATTGGTGAAAATGTAATACGACGTCATGCTGACCAACTGGTAGAATCGAGAACAAGGGTCGAACCCAGGGTTATGGCAGAGACAACCGTGGAAGAAGTTAGTGAACCTGAAGCATCTACCTCAGAAGTGAATGTACCTGATGATGATGTCCAATCCATAAGAGATCAACTAGATGAGTCACCCCAGCAACGAGAATCAGAGACCCCTGAAAGGCGTTATCCAACTCGGATCAGGAGGCCTCCTCAGAGACTGAATCTTTGAACTGTTATATATATGTTATTATGTTATGTTAAATGGGGATATACACTGTTAAGCTAAAAAGGGAGGATTGTGGTGTATGTAACCTGTTCCACTTTAAGAGAACTACCTTAAGAGATGTACTACTTTCTCTTGGCTGCTGTATACTGTAATACCGGTGGTGACCACACCGGTATATAAACGTTGTGTAGTGATTTGCTGGGCAGTTCAGCCCTGACCTCCGAATAGTAAAGACCTGTTAAAGTTATTCTTGTTGTCTGTGTCCAGTGATTTATAATAAACATAACTGGGACACACAGACTCAACAGTTACTGATTGCCAGCCCGAGAACGAACCATTTATCCCAACTCTTTGTTTTCTGTTAGACAGCCAATCTTCCACCCATGCCAGTATATTACCCCCAATCCCGTGATTTTTTATCTTGATCAGTGCCTGATGCCGACACTGTTTTTTTTGCCTGCTTCTTGCCAATCAGCGATGATGTCCATCGTCACAGAAACCTGCGATGAGCTACACATTGCCACAGACATGAGGAAAGCCTGGCCTATATGGATGATGGTACTGTAAGTATTTGCCCAGAATAGAACAAGGAACCACTTTAAATACACAGAGGGAGGAGAAGAATCAGCAAGTGAGACAATGCAGACAGGGATGGAAGCAGAGACACGGTACAAAACAGAGCGGAGGGAACAGGTTGCGGTAAGCAGATAGCAGACACAAAGCTTCAAAATCAGAGCTACATTCACAGAAGAAAAGACAAAACATCACATTTATTCCTCCGGTGACTCTGAGTATTTAAACTGTTTGTGAAACTCAAGACTTTTCTAGATCCCGAGTGTTTAAATGTGCCTAGTGCTGTTCAAGTTCCTACCCGTAACTTTATTTTCACCGCTATACACATTACTTTTAACGTACTGCTTAGTATTGTACATCATAATTTGAACTATAACACCGCTGTTTATTGGAACATGTTCAATCTTGTTTACTCCTCCTTTTAGAAGATAGTCTTTACTCCCTTTCTTTATTGACTCCCAGGTAGGGTGGGTGGGTGCGTGGCCTCTGTTAGGCCGCTTTCAGTGCTGTTCTGTAGCTGGTCATTGGGAAATGTCCGAGAAGAGCTGGTGTGGACTTTTCACACGTCTACATGCTGCCGCTCAGCAACGTTATCCAATGTCAGGTTCACATGGACACTTAAAACACCCAGCTCTCCCTCAACGCCACCTCCCTCGACCCCCTTCACCGTCTCTGATTTGTCACACTGCTCGTCTGTCATCCAGTAGTGGATGAGCAGAAATTTCCTCCAACTAAATATTGGGAAGACCGAAGCCATTGTCTTCAGTCCCCACCACAAACTCCGTTCCCCAGCCACCGACTCCATCCCTCTCCCTGGGCAAAGTCTGAGGCTGAATCCGACCGTTCGCAACCTTGATGTTGTATTTGACCCCGAGATGAGCTTCCGGCCACATACGCGCTCCATCAACAAGACCGCCTACTTCCACCTCTGTAACATCGCCCCACTCCGCCCCTGCCTCAGCTCAACTGCTGCTGAAACCCTCATCCATGTGTATGTCACCTCTGGACTTGACTCACCTGGCTGGCCTCCCATCTTTTAACCTACATAAGCTTGAGCTCCTCCAAAACTCTGCTGCCCGTGCCCTAACTCGCACCAAGTCCCCTTCACCCATCACCCCCTGAGCTCGCTGACCTACATTGGCTCCCGGTCCGGCAACGCCTCGATTTCAAAATCCTATTCCTGGTTTTCAAATCCCTCCGTGGCCTCATCCCTCCGTGGCCTCATCCCTCCTTATCTCTGTAATCTCCTCCAGCCCTATAATCCTCCCCCCCCCGCCGAGATCTCCGCCTATTCTGGTCTTGTGAACATGCCTGATTTTAATCGCTCCACCACTGGTGGCCGTGCCCTCAGCTGCCAAGGACCGAAGCTCTGGAATTCCTTCCCTAAACCTTTTGCCTCTCTCCTCCTCTAAGACGCTCCTTAAAACCTACCTCTTTGACCAAGGTTTTGGTCGCCTGTCCTAATATCTCTTGATGTGGCTCGGACAACGCTCCTGTGAAGCGCCCTGGGACGTTTTACTACATTAAAGGCGCTATATAAATACATATTGCTGTTATTGTCTCAAACATTCCCCTCTTTGAAACAACAACTAACCTGCACTCCACGTCCCACAGCACTTTGGTTGATCAGACTCTGTGTTGGGAGGTAGCTACCCGTAATGTGATTTTAAAAAAAATACATTTTTGTAGCACAAGGTAAAGGACGTCACGTCCTCACTTTTTGCAGCCCGTGTTATCAGGAAATCCCAGTTCAGGTGCTTCACAATCAGCTGTGAAGCTCTCGCTATTCTGCCCTATTCATCATGCTCTCTCTCCTCGGAGTTCACTAGCCTGCTATCCTCCCTTAATCTCTCCCTCCATGTAAAGTCCCCAACCCATATTCACGGCCACCCCCTCGACCTTGCCATCTCTCGTGGCCTCGCTACTCTCATCGTGTCAATCGCCGAGAAGGCCATCTCTGAGCACTTCCTCGTATCGCTCTCCACCCACATCGCCCATCCCCCTTCCACCCCCCAACCCTACTTCCTTCTGTGTCCACCCCAGAGAAAAAACTCCCTCCCATCTCTCTTACAGCTGCACATCCCAACTGTCCAGCCTTTGGCCCCCCATTCACCATGACATTTTTTTGCAGCTACCGATCTGCTCAACCACACCCTCACCACCACCTTTGCTGCCCTAGTCCCTATTAAAACCATTACTCTCTCTCACCCCGGCCGCTCCCCCTGGTACGGCCCTCATCTCTGCTCCCTTAAGTCCAAGGGACGCAGACTTGAACGGATATGGTGGACAACTGGTTTAGCCATTCACCGCCAGATCTGGCTGGACCACATAAAGCATTATCGGGTCCTGCTCTGATCTGCCAAAATTGCTCACTATTCCAGTGTCATTCTGGAAAGCAATGATAAAGCCCGGCTTCTATTCTCTACTGCCCAGGTATGTCCTGTCCACAAAAAGCAGGACAAATCCAACCCGGCCAATTACCGCCCCATCAGTCTACTCTCAATCATCAAAGTGATGGAAGGTGTCATCGACAGTGCTATCAAGCGGCACTTGCTCACCAATAACCTGCTCACTGATGCCCAGTTTGGATTCTGCCAAGACCACTCGGTTCCACACCTCATTACAGCCTTGGTCCAAACATGGGCAAAGGAGCTGAATTCCAGAGGTGAGGGTGACTGCCCTTGACATCAAGGCAGCATTTGACCGAGTCTGGCATCAAGGAGCCTTAGTATAACTGAAGGCAATGGGAATTGGGGGGAAACGCTCCACTTGCTGGAGTCATACCTAGCACAAAGGAAGATGGTTGTGGTGGTTGAAAGTCAATCATCACAGCCCCAGGACATCGCTGCAGGAGTTCCTCAGGGCAGTGTCCTAGGCCCAACCATCTTCAGCTGCTTCATCAATGACATTCCCTCCAGCATAAGGTCAGAAATGGGGATGTTTGCTGATGACTGCACAGTGTTCAGTGCCATTCACAACTCCTCAGATAATGAAGCAGTCCATGCCCGCATGCAACAAGACCTGGACGACATTCAGGCTTGGGCTGATAAGTGGCAGGTAACATTCATGCCACAGAAGTGCCAGGCAATGACTATCTCCAACAAGCGAGAGTCTAACCACCTCCCCTTCACATTCAATGGCATTACCATCGCCGAATCCCCCACTATCAACATCCTGGGGGTCACCATTAACCAGAAACTTAACTGGACCAGCCACATAAATACTGTGGCAACAAGAGCAGGTCAGAGGCTAGGTATTCTGCGGCGAGTGTCTCACCTCCTGACTCCCCAAAGTCTTTCCACCATCTACAAGGCACAAGTAAGGAGTGTGATGGAATACTCTCCATTTGCCTGGATGAGTGCAGCTCCAACAACACTCAAGAAGCTCAACACCATCCAGGACAAAGCAGCCCGCTTGATTGGCACCCCATCCACCACCTTAAACATTCACTCCCTCCACCACCGGCGCACCGTGGCTGCAGTGTGTACCATCTACAAGATGCACTGCAGCAACTCGCCAAGGCTTCTTCGGCAGCACCTCCCAAACCCGCAACCTCTTCCACCTAGAAGGACAAGGGCAGCAGGCGCATGGGAACACCATCACCTCCAAGTTCCCCTCCAAGTCACATACCATCCTGATTTAGAAGTACATCGCCGATCCTTCATCGTCGTTGGATCAAAATCCTGGAACTCCCTACCTAACAGCACTGTGGGAGTACCTTCACCACACGGACTGCAGCGGTTCAAGGCAGCAGCTCACCACCACCTTCTCAAGGGCAACTAGGGTTGGGCAATAAATGCTGGCCTTGCCTCCACCTCACCTCCGACAACTCATGGACTTCTTTGTCTCTAAGATTGAGTCCATTTGTTCAGCTGCTTCTGCCAGTTCCCTTCTTTCCCCTAGCCCACCGGGCCAAACTTTGTCTAAGGATCCCCCCTGCTCTAGCCCTGAGCTCGCATCTTTCTCCAGTTTCTCTCTGATCTCCTCATGACCTTTCCGCGCTCATCTTGTCCATGAGACTCACTTCCTGCTCCCTCAACCCTATTCCCACCAAACTGCTGACCACCCAACTTCCTTTTCGGGCTCCCATGTTAGCTGACATTGTTAATGATTCTCTCTCCACAGGTACTGTACCCCTCTCGCTCAAATCTGCCGTCATCACCCCCTCCTAAAAAAAAACAACCCTTGACCCCTCCGTCCTTGCAAACTACTGCCCAACCTCCGACCTCCCTTTCCTCTCCAAAGTCCTTGAACGTGTTGTCGCCTCCCAAATACATGCCCATCTTTCCCGCAATTCCATGTTTGAATCCCTCCAATCAGGTTTCCGCCCCTGCCACAGTACCGAAACGGCTCTCATTAAAGTCACAAATGACATCGGTAAACTATCCCTCCTCATCCTTCTTGACTTGTCTGCAGCCTTTGACACGGTTGACCACTCCATCCTTCTCCAACGCCTCTCCACCGTCGTCCAGCTGGGTGGGACAGCACTCGCCTGGTTCCATTCTTATCTATCTAACCGTAGTCAGAGAATCACCTGCAATGGCTTCTCTTCCCGCTCCCGCATCGTTACCTCTGGTGTCCCCCAAGGATCTATCCCTGGCCCCCTCCTATTTCTCATCTACATGCTGCCCCTTGGCGACATCATCCAAAAACACAGCGTCAGTGTCTACATGTACGCTGACGACACCCAGCTCTACCTCACTACTTCTTCTCTCGACCCCTCCACGGTCTCTAAATTCTCAGACTGCTTGTCCGATATACAGTTCTGGATGAGCAGAATATTTCTCCAATTAAATATTGGGAAGACCGAAGCCATTGTTTTCGGTCCCCGCCACAAACTCCGTTCCCTAGCCACTGACTCCATCCCTCTCCCTAACATCTGTCTGAGGCTGAACCACACTGTTCACAACCTTGGTGTCATATTTGACCCTGAAATGAGCTTCCGACCACATATCCGCAGCATAACTAAGACCGCCTATTTCCACCTCCGTACTATCGCCCATCTCCGCCCTTGCCTCAGCTCATCCGCTGCTGAAACCCTCATCCATGCCTTTGTTACCTCTAGACTTGACTATTCCAATGCACTCCTGGCTGGCCTCCCACATTCCACCCTACGGAAACTTGAGGTCATCCAAAACTCGGCTGCCTGTGTCCCAACTCGCACCAAGTCCCGTTCACCCATCACCCCTGTGCTCGCTGACCTACATTTGCTCCCAGTTAAGCAACGCTTCAATTTCAAAATTCTCATCCTTGTTTTCAAATCCCTTCCTATCTCTCTAATCTCCTTCAGCCCCACAACCGCCACCACCCACCACCCCCCCACCCCCACGAGATATCTGTGCTCCTCTAATTCTGTCCTCTTGAGGAGCCCTGATTATAATCGCTCCACTATTGGTGGCCGTGCCTTCTGTTGCCTAGGCCCTAAGCTCTGGAATTCCCTGCCTAAACCTCTCCACCTCACTACCTCTCTTTCCTCCTTTAAGATGCTCATTAAAACCTACCTCTTTGACCAAGCTTTTGGTCACCTGCCCTAATTTCTCCTTATGTGGCTCGGTGTCAAATTTTTTGTCTTTTAATAATCCTGTGCAGCGCCTTGGGACGTTTTACTACGTTAAAGGCGCTATATAAATACAAGTTGTCGTTGCCCTAACAACATGCTTCTAGCGTTACTGACGTAGGATGGCACACGATGTCTCAGACAAACACCCTCCGCTGAACGCTGTGAATTTTTCTACTTCTCAAAACCTCAATCCTTATGGTCTCTGAGTGCGACTGACAAATAATTCCCTCCCAAGCACATAAAGCTAGGCTGACACTCCAGTGCAGTGCTGAGGGAGTGCCGCACTGTCGGAGGTGCCGTCGTTGAGATGAGACGTTAAACCGAGGCTCCGTCTGCTCTCTCAGGTGGTCATAAAATATCCCCCGGCACTATTTAAGAAGAACAGGGGAGTTCTCCCCGGTGTCCTGGGCCAATATTTATTCCTCAACCAACATGACTAAAACAGATGATCTGGTCATTATCACATTGCTGTTTGTGGGAGCTTGCTGTGCGCAAATTGGCTGCCGCATTGCCTACATTACAACAGTGACTACACTTCAAAAAGTACTTCATTGGCTGTAAAGCGCTTTGGGATGTCCTGGTAAAAGGCGCTAGATAAATGCAAGTCTCTCTTTTAATCACCTTCACCTGTCTACCTTGCTCGCCTCCTTTAAGATCCTCCATAAGACCAATCTCTTTAACCAAATTTTGGTCATCCTCTTAATATCGCCACATTATGTCTCAGCATCCATTTTGGCTCATTACACAATGGGACCGTGGGACAGTTTACTACGTTCAAGGCACTATATAAATTGCAGTTGCTATTTTGTGCTGTGGGTACTCAGTAACCAGGAACTGGATTGAAATCACCAAATCTTGTTTCACACACACACACAACTCTTGCAGCAGGCAAAGAGGCAAGATATTTTATCTCCTTATTCTCTCGGGAGAAGTGGCTGGTTTGCCCTCTGCACCCCTCTCTAACAGGGTGGCCAAGATCAGGAACTCATCATGTGGGAGGGGGGGCGGAAATGATAAATGTGAACCCAGGCCTGCCCTCGATACAGCTCATGGAGGTCCGATGTGAGGATGGTGATGGACGGGTATGGTGCTGAACCAGCAACCCAGGGGTCCCAAGTTCAATCCAACCACAGAAGGTAGCAAAATTATATTTAATGAATTTATTCATTTGTGGGCTGGCAATATAAAGGAATAACAAAACGTAAAAGCTGCTGGTTGGCTGATGTCCTTCAGGGAAGGGAACCTGCCAACCGTACCCAGTCTGGCCTACCCATGAGTAGAATACTGCATACAGTTCTGGTCACCACATTACAGGAAGGATGTGATTGCACTAGAGAGGGGACAGAGGAGATTTACCAGGATGTTGCCAGGACTGGAGAATTTTAGCTCTGAGAAAAGATGGGATAGGCTGGGGCTGTTTTCTTTGGAACAGAGGAGGCTGAGGGGAGATTTAATTGAGGTGTATAAAATTATGAGGGGCCTAGATGGAGTGGATAGGAAGGACCTATTTCCCTTAGCAGAGAGGTCAACAACCAGGGGGCAGAGATTTAAAGTAATTGGTAGAAGGATTAGAGGGGAGTTGAGGAGAACTTTCTTCACCCAGAGGGTGGTGGGGGTCTGGAACTCACTGCCTGAAAGGGTGGTAGAGGCAGAAACCCTCATCACATTTAAAAAGTACTTGGATACGCACGTGAAGTGCTGTAACCCACAGGGCTACGGACCAAGAGCTGGAAAGTGGGATGAGGCGGGGATAGCTCGTCCTCGGCCGGCACAGACACGATGGGCTGAATGGCCTCCTTCTGTGCTGAAAATTTCTATGATTCCATGACTCCAGTCCTACACTACATGATTGACTCTTGGTGCCTGCTGAGGCGTGTTGCTCATGTCCAGAGAACAAATAAGATGTGCCATCCTGGGTCAGTAACTCTGCAAACTCATGAGATGACTTGGTTGAGGATAGTTTGTGTCAGCTTTGTTCTTATCAAAAAGGGAAGCACAACCCATCCTCATTCTCCGACACCCCAACTGTAACACAATAAATTCCTGAAAAAAGGTGTCCAGTAACACACTGGAACTCCTCTTGGTCTGCTCTGATTTAAACTGCACTTTCATTTTTAATTAATTTCTCACTCCTTTTTCTATTTCCACCCCCCCTAATATCAGTCCCTCAGTCCCTCTGCATCATTCTCCACCGATAGCTCGGGCAGGCTGTTGCAAGATCTCTCTGCCTGTGAATTCTCTGCTGGGGACTCTGCAAGGATGACACGGGTTAGCTCATCCTTGCAACCTTCACTTGCTCGGGGAAAAAAAAGCTCCCAGATGAGGCGAGCCGAGCTTGAGAAACACCGTGTGAGGAGACAGCCCCTATCCGACCACTCCACTGCACTCAGGCCCAGTGACTCAGATCTTTTCTTTTAAAAAAAAGCCAAGATAAATGGAGTCAAGTCGACAAACCTCATTTAACACGAACAGGCTGCTGAATTAGGAAAGGTTATTTCTTTGCTAAGGTATGGGGCCGGGGGGGGGGGGGGGAACAATCTCATGAAATGGTCGAGTGCTTATGTGAATGATGCTTCGATTCCTGCTTTGCTCACTGCATCATATACAAGTTCTGAGGTTGTCAAAAAAAGAACCTCAATTTGAATGGGGCATCAGAAACAACTAGCATTGAACCGGTGCGATGTGACAGAACACTAGCTATTTAAATCTCACACACACCTACACATGGACTGTCCTCAGCTTCTGTCTATTTTGCAGCATAGGAACAAACACAATTACTACCGTTCGGCTTATTCAGCCTCAGTGTTATATTGATTGATATTTTAAACACACCCCTTTATGCTGCTTATAAATTAAACCTGTTTTTTTTTTGTTAAATGTATACACTTTAAAAAAAAAACCACCTCCACCAAACATAGAAAATGTAAATGTTACTCACAGACCAGCTGCCACAGGATCATTTACAATGCATCCACTTATCAAGCCCAAAAGCTGACGTTTAGTCCCGCCCTCCCTGGTGCTGATTGGTGCAATGACGTCAATTGAGCCCTCAGTTGGGCTGCGATTGGCTGCTCGCACTGTCCATCACGGGATGTATCATCCTCTTAAAGAAAATGTATCTGGTTCGGTTGGAACAATAATGTCCTAGTGTGGGTTCCCCCGCCCCCCCTCATGATCCTGGCGTTCTCCAGAAATGTAATCACAGCATTCAAGGCTACAGAGGGGTCTCTTTAAAACAGACCCAATGCAGGTGGCAGCCCTTGATAACAGCTTATCAAGAAGGCCAGAAACAACAAAAAAACACCATTCGAATTTAACTCTATTTCCAGACACTGCTGTAAAGCCAACAAGATATCAGACAAGCTCTTTGAAATATCCACATCAATGCAAATGAAATTCACAATGCATTTGCAATTTCAGAATCATCTGCTGCTTATACAGGAGCTGAAACCAACATCTGCATGTGCAAAGTAGGATTATTATGTTATTAAAAGGAAAAGGGTGGCATTGGCAATAAGCGGCCCTAGCATTAGGAACAAAAGGCTTGCCCTGTCGACTTAAAGCCTCCAGGGGAAATCGATGAAAACATTAACAGGTCTTTGGATTTCAGCCTCGATGTTTCATCCCTTCATTACTAATTTTTTTTCAATCTCTCCAGTCCAGGCCTTTGCTACATTTAGTACATTGAATTCCCCCGCCCAGTTATGATAGCACAATACCCACACTTACCTCCAGACCTTTCATGGTTACGTGCCCGAACGCAGGCTTGCAATAAAAACAAACAAAGAACAGAGAGCTCCAATCATTAAATTATGAATTACAATATTAAAAAAAAACTCCTCCTGTGTAACATATGTCAGAGTATCAGTCACAACCACCATTCACACATCCTTGATGCCGCCTCTGTTGCCATAACAAAAAAAATGATTATAAATTAACCAGGAAAAATGAACGCTCCTCGTCCCATTTGCATCAATACTTACGGCCCATGTATCAGAAACTAGGAGGTGCCGACAGCAACATGCAGCGCACAGGTTGAGATGAAGGAAGACGTGCTGGAAACAGCCCAGTCTTTCGCCCAGTGGACAGTGTCGATTAGATGAAATGCTCTGGGAAAGGAGAATTCATCTTCCCGTGGCATGCACGACCTGCAGAATGCCAATATATTCCCACAATGTGAAACGGACACAAATGCAACTTAAAACAGTGCCATTTTGATTTAAGGGGGCACAGTATTACAAGATAAAAATCAGGACTATAAGCACAAGCCTCAGTGCTTTTCAAAACGATTTAAATTTGTCACAACTCACTCCAATGTTCAAGCTCCTTGTGGAATCTTAAGTACCATGTCCTTTTTGGGCTAAATTGTGAAACAGAAGTAAATTGAGATACCATATCTATTACTCAAACTAAAAAACAGAACTAAAAACAGAAAATGCTGAAAATACACAGCAAATCTTTTATCTTCACAGGTGCCGAGTGGCCTGCTGTATTTTTTTCCAGCATCTTCAGTTTTAATTTCGGTTGTCTCGATCAACCTGTCTCCTAGACAAAACACTTCAAAACTACTCGACTAGAAGATGCATTTGAAACTGGAAATAAATCCATACAAGTTAGGTTTGGATTTTTTTTCCTTTAACACTTTCTGTACATATTTAAAATTATGCTTTCCTATCTAAATTAAATCCACACACACAGAACAATAACTTAATGTCAACTATGTATTACATGTACGTCGCAGCGTTATAGTACAATGCAGCTTTCACATAATTGTTAAGTTTCAAAAAAACGTACACATTGCATTCGATTTTACAAACAGGTTCCTCTTGATAATCCCAACTGCAAATTGTGTAGCTGATATATTTCTAAGCTAAAATCCCAGGATGTTTTAGGAGCATTTATCACTTATAGAAATAGTCCCAATTTGGTATTAAAAAAAGAGACAATCGTTGAATCGGAACTTGAAGGATTTTGCAAATGTTTTTGGAAATAAATACGATCATCCATTAGATTACAATTTGTCCCATTTAAACCCCTTTCCCTATCAGCTAACAACAACCACCTTAATATTCAACCAAATACTGCACAGTACATCCCAATCACATCAGGATTGCGAGCCCCTTACATTAGAACATAGATTGCTCATTTATTTTGAAATCATGTCACGGTTAAAAAAAAGTGAATAATTATTTTTGTCTATATATTTTTTTAAATCCTCTTTAAATCATATAGAGACAGACCACCTTAAGTGCCCAGCTCTCTGCCTGACTGGTAAACTGCATCATCAGAAACTGTGCACAACATCATGAAGCAACTCACCCAAATTAACTTTTTTGGATCAGAGGATTGAAGCAAGAGAGGGGAGGGGGGAGAAATAACAGAGAGAAAACAAATATATATAAATAATAATAGAGAGACACACACACTCCAAAAACAAAAATCCAGATGGATTGGAAAGAAGCAAAGAGAAGAAAGGGCTGCCATATCCCAAGGGCTGTCTGTCATGAGATCAGTGAATGAGTGGAGACTGAGATTGGCTCCTTCCTGCATAGGCGGATTGTGGGAGCGGAACCCACTGTAATTGCAATGTGTTGCTACAATGTGTTCCCGCGGTAGCAGCATGGCGAGTCCTAGTAAGAGGTGAGTGCGGCTTCATGCACATTTCTCTCTCTCTCTTTGTCCCCTTTCCACCATTTCAAAAACCACGAACCGGGGACAGTCTGCATTCTTCAAATTGCAGTCTTGCTGGGGAGATTCTGTGCTCGTTTAACCCTTCAATCTCTCTCTTAAACCCTGCCTTGTCCACGCTGCTCTCTTCTCTGGGCATTTTTTAAGGTTCCTCTGACACGAGTTTAGTTAGAGAGAAGGTGGGGTGCAAAATTGTCAGTAGGAATTACTTTTAATGCTTGTTACTCTCCATTTTATTCGGGGGAAAGTGCAAAACAAAATTCGCAGGATGTGTCGGCAGCGCAAATCTTCTGGGAGTTTATAAAGAGACAGAAAGAGTTGCATTTATATAGCGCCTTTCACGACCACCGGACGTCTCGAAGTGCTTTACAGCCAATTAAGTATTTTTTGAAGTGCAGTCACTGTTGTAATGTGGGAAACGCAGCAGCCAATTTGTGCACAGCAAGCTCCCACAAACAGCAATGAGGTAATGACCAGATAATTTTTTTTTTAGTGATGTTGATTGAGGGATAAATATTGGCCCAGGACACCGGGGGGAATACCTCCCCAGCTTGTCTTCCAAATTGTGCCGTGGGATCTTTTACGTCCACCCGAGAGAGCAGATGGGGCCTCGGTTTTGACGTCTCATCCGAAAACCGGCACCTCCGACAGTGCAGCACTCCCTCACCACTGCACTGGGAGTGTCAGCCTAGATTGTTGTGCTCAAGTCTCTGGAGTGGGGCTTGAACCCACAACCTTCTGACTCAGAGGTGAGGATGCTAGCCACGGCTGACATTGTGACAGTAACTATATTATACTAATTGGATAGCGCTTTCAAAGAACTGGCACAGACACGATATGCCGGGTGGCCTCCTCCTGTGCTGTGTGATTCTATATTGGGTGTTTAGGTCACACACACACTCATGTTTTCTGGGCTGTTAACTTGAGCTGTTTAACCAGCATTTTCATAAGCATATGCTGATTGGGTTAGAAGAAGAAGGGTGGGAGGAGGCTCATGTGGAGCATAAACGCCGGCATAGACCAGATGGGCCGAATGGCCTGTTTCTGTGCTGTAACACGTGGAATGGCTAGACCTGCCTGACTGGCCTTTCATTAACATTTTCTTATTTGTTAATCATATGCCATCACCCATCAGACTCCTCCCCCATAGTAACAGGGGCACAGACCCCTCTTTGAGTTGATTAGAGGCTGCTGAAGGCTAGGGTTTGTCTGGGTGATTGCCAGCACTGGTTTAAGCAGCCTCGGAATTAATGTAGGCACTTCTAATGTAAGCAAGTCGGACAGATCAGCCATCTCTGGCTTGACGTAGTAATTCACAGGTTACAGCAGCTACCAAGACCGAAGTCTCTGCCTTTCGGCCATCTGTAACCACTCTTTAATGTGATAGCGGTGAGCTGAGGTTAGTCGTGACTTGCACTCCCAGATGCAACATAGGTAGAGTTATTATTATTCCTATCACTTTTTTAGCCTCTTTTCTGGCCCCCTCTCTCTCGTGGTAATGAGCAGCTTTTTATTTGCTGTTTGAGTGTGACTGGTTGACACCCTGTCACATGTTGGTGAATATCGAGGGTGCCCTCCAATCAGCTGATGGCCCTCGTGAGTTTGTGTAGTGGTCAAGAAATTAGTGAACATTTTTTTTTGAAGAATGAATACTTCTCAAAACACCAAATGTACACACTGTAGCCTTTTTGAAAGTAGATCAAGGTTTAATTTATCCGCGGTCAGTGGATATAGTATTTTGAGGCTTGCAACAAGAACAGACCGAATTGGTCATCTGCACATGTTGTGAACTTGGGCAGGGTACTGAATTATATGATTTTTCATGACCTCAGGACGTCCCAAAGAGTTTATAACTATTGAAGCACTTTTGAAGTCTAGTCACTGTTGTAATGTAGGAAACTCGGCGGCCAAATTGCGCACAGCAAGCTCCCACAAACAGCAATGACCAGATAATCTGTTCTAGTGATGTTGGTTGAGGGATAAATATTGGCCAGGACACCAGGGATAACTCCCCTGCTCTTCTTCGAAATAGTGCCGTGGGATCTTTTACGTCCACCTGAAAGGGCAGATGGGGGCCTCGGTTTAACGTCTCATCCGAAAGACGGCACCTCCGACAGTGCAGCCTAGAGTTTGTGCTCAAGTCTCTGGAGTGGGACTTGAACCCACAACCTTCTGACTCCGAGGCGAGGGCGCTGCCCACTGAGCCACGGCTGACCCCGGGAGGATCATCAGTGGTGGAGTACAGGAAACTCTCGATTTACCGGCACCTAAATAACCGGAAATCTCGGTTAACCGGCAAAATTCAGGAGTAGGCTCAGGTATGTTTTACTTCGTATTACTGGCCTTCCTCGATCTGTGGCTGTGCAATCGGGTGTGGCTGAAGCTGTTGCTAAGCAACAGGGACGCTTGGATATTGTGGCCATTGTTCTGCACCTGTTGCTAAGCAACAGGGTTTGTTGCTTTATACGGAGCTCTCAGCTCCGTATCTTTTACTATAGCGTTCGGTTATCTGGAATTTTTGATGAACCGGCACCACGTCGGTCCCGTCGGTGCCGGATAAAAAAGAGTCTGCTGTATATAATTAAAGGAGGTGCTTCTGAGTTAAGGTGTCCCAAGAATAAATTCTGTATTTCACAGTTCTCCATGAATTATTTTCGGTCATTTGTGCACAATAAATATATTTTTAATGGGGACAAGTGCCAAGGATATTTTCGTGCTTCTGTAGGTTGTTTGAGCTGTCAGATTAAGTTGCAGCTGAGCCGACAGCAGTAGGTAGAGATAGGATGAAGTTTCAGCTCTGTAACCTGACTTATAAAGGTGAGATTTTAGAATTGTAACCAAGGATGCCAGTGAGTTAATTGGTGCACTGGATTGTCAGTTGCAAGGTCAAAGAGTGTCACACTCCAGTTTTAGCTGGATTCCTTTTGTTGTGCTAAAATGCCTCTATTGCAATTTGTATTTCGTACCAAGCAGGATGTGTGAATTCTTCATCTTTGTTAAAGGGATTTCAGAGCTGGCAACCAGAAAAGTGGCAGGCCAGAAAAAGATGGTATAATACTAGTGTCAGCCGTGGCTCCGAGTCAGAAGGTTGTGGGTTCAAGTCTCGCTCCAGAGACTTGAGCACATAAAGCTAGCCTGACACTCGAGGGAGTGCTGCACTGTCGGAGGTGCTGTCTTTCAGATGAGACGTTAAACCGAGGCCCCGTCTGCTCTCTCAGGTGGATGTAAAAGATTCCCATGGCACTATTTCGAAGAAGAGCAGGGGAGTTATCCGCGGTGTCTTGGCCAATATTTATCCCTCAATCAACATAACAAAAACAGATTATCTGGTCATTATCGCATTGCTGTTTCTGGGAACTTGCTGTGCGCAAATTGGCTGCCGCGTTTCCCACATTACAACAGTGACTCCACTTCAAAATGATTTCATTGGCTGTAAAACGCTTTGAGACGTCCGGTGGTCGTGTAAGACGCTATTCTTTCTTAATGGTACTAAATGAAAAAGTTCGCCATTATATTTGTTCCTCCTGTTAATTAAATGTGTTTTTTGCTCCAAAAATAAAGGAATTATTCTGTAATTTCAATTAAGCAATTTAATGAATATTGCACAGGAGCCTTTTTTTTGCACAATTTTTCAATTCAACCCTAGCTGATAATTTGAAGTCAGCAATATTGAATTAAGAAGCAGGCAGGTCATTTAGTCTTCAAAAAGTTTATTGGGTTGCAATTCAGTCACTCTTGTCGAGTATTTCAAACATTTAACAGAAAATTTTAGTTGGCGACAAATTGCAGTGCAAGACGGAGATGTGTGATTTCCTGAATTTTTAACACAATTATGTGGGGTTTAATATTTAGGTAACAGTATTTCCATATTTTGCCATTGATTGGTTAGTTGGAAATTCCATGAAGTTGGCATTACAAGACCATCCTTATTATTTCTATATATGGACAATGTCTTGCCCTGTATATTAAACCTGGATGCTTCTCTATTGAACCTAATGAGATTCAAGAACCAGAATACGGTCTGGATGCAAAGTTCAGTTTGATAAGGGAGGACTTGTTCTCATACCTAGCTACCTCAGTTAGTTCTCAAATGCAACATAGGGACAGGAGGAGGCCATTCAGCCCCTCGAGCCTGTTCCACCATTCAATGAGATCATGGCTGATCTGCGACCTAACTCCATATACCCGCCTTTGGCCCGTAAGCCTTAATACCTTTGGTTAACAGAAAGCTATCAATCTCCGATTTTAAATTAACAATTGATCCAGCATCAATTGCCGTTTGCGGGAGAGTTCCAAACTCCTACCACCCTTTGTGTGTAGAAGTGTTTCCTAATTTCACTCCTGAAAGGTCTGGCTCTAATTTTTAGACTATGCCCCCTAGTCCTAGACTCCCTGACGTAATAAAGACTCACTATGCACTTGGTTGTACATAAAGCAAGGTTTTAATCAACTTGTAACAAAACATGGAGGTCTAGTTAGTAGTCACTAGCTTCCTGTTTCCAGACTGTCTCTGGCCAAGGTGGGCCCACGCCCGAGTATTTATACTCTTCGGGCGGCGCCCTCAGCTGGCTGTTCAGTAGTACTTCCTGAGTTACTTGTAGAAGTTGCGATTTATGACACTCCCCAACCAGCGGAAATAGTTTCTCTCTATCTATCCTATCTGTTCCCCTTAATATCCTGAAAACTTCGATCAGATCACCCCATAACCTTCTACGTTCTAGGGAATATAACCCTAGTTAGTGTAATCTCTCTTCACAACTTAACCCTTGAAGTCCAGGTATCATTCTGGTAAACCTACGCTGCACTCCCTCCAAGGCCAATATATCCTTCCTAAGGTGTGGTGCCCAGAACTGCTCACAGTGCTCCAGGTGTGGTCTAACCAGGGTTTTGTACAGCTGCAGCATAACTTCTACCCCCCTGTATTCTAGTCCTCTAGATATAAAGGCCAGCATTCCATTAGCCTTTTTGAGTATTTTCTGTATCTGTTCATGATATTTTAATGATCTATGAACCTGTATCTATGCGACGTCTTGTCCAGAGGTACTAAGAGTGAATGTGTTTACTTTCTTAAAAATTCACAGATGAGATTATGACACTTCGTATTATCAGGATTGCAACTCATTTGAATCCTGAGATGACAGCTTTGAAGTCTAGAGTTTAAGAATATACTGTAAACGTCGCCATTTTCTTCCTTTGCCCCTCCCCTGCCTGCTGAACAAAAATATCAACTTGTATTTATATGAAGGGACCGAGTGTAATGTATCCAAGTTTGCTGATGATACAAAGCTAGGTGGGAAAGTAAGCTGTGAGGTGAACACAGAGCCTGCAAAGGGATATAGACAGGTTAAGTCAGTGGGCAATAAGGTGTAAGATTCTGAGGGGGATTGACAGGCTAGATGCAGAGAGGTTGTTTCCCCTGGCTGGAGAGTCTAGAACTAGGGGGGCATAGTCTCGGGATACGGGGTCGGATATTTAAGACTGAGATGAGGAGGAATTTCTTCACTGAGGGTTGTGAATCTTTGGAATTCTCTGCCCCAAAGGACTGTCGATGCTGAGTCGTTAAGTATATTCAAGGCTGAGATCGCTAGATTTTTGGACTCATGGGGAATCAAGGGATATGGGGATAGGGCGGGAAAGTGGAGTTGAGGTCGAAGATCAGCCATGATCTTATTGAATGGTGGAGCAGGCTCGAGGGGCCGTATGGCCGACTCCTGCTCCTAATTCTTATGTTCTTATACAGCGCTTTTAACATAGTAAAACATCCCAAGGTGCATCACAGGAGCGTTATCAAACAAAATTTGACACTGAGCCACATAGGGAGATATTAGGGCAGATGACCAAAAGCTTGGTCAAAGTGGCAGGTTTTAAGGAGCGTCTTAAAGGAGGAGAGAGGCAGAGAGGTTTAGGGATGGAATTCCAGAGCTTAGGACCTCGGCAGGTGAGGGCACGGCCCCAATGGTGGAGCGATTATAATCAGGGTTGAGCAAGTCAGTAACCTGTCCTCTCTTTAGAAACAGAAAAATAGGAGCAGGAGTCGGCCATTCGGCCCTTCGAGCCTGCTCCTCCATTCAATCTGATCATGGCTGATCCTCTATTTCAATACCATATTCCCGCTCTGTCCCCATACCCCTTGACGCCTTTTGTGTCTAGAAATCTATCTACTTCTTAAATATATTCAGTGACTTGGCCTCCACAGCCTTCTGTGGTAGAGAATTCCACAGGTTCACCACCCTCTGAGTGAAGAAATTTCTCCTCATCTCAGTCCTAAATGTCCTACCCTGTATACTGAGACTGTGACCCCTCATTCTAGACCCCCAGCCAGGGGAAACATCCTCCCTGCATCCAGTGTCTAGCCCTGTCAGAATTTTATACGTTTCAATGAGATCCGCTCTCATTCTTCTAAACTCTAGTGAATACAGGCCTAGTCGACCCAATCTCTCCTCATACAACAGTCCTGCCATCCCAGGAATCAGTCTGGTGAACCTTCGCTGCACTCCCTCTATGGCAAGTATATCCTTTCTTAGGTAAGGAGACCAAAACTGCACACAGTACTCCAGGTGTGGTCTCACCAAGGCCCTGTATAACTGTACTAAGACATCCTTGCTCCTGTGTTCAAATCCTCTTGCAATGAAGCCCAACATACCATTTGCCTTCCTAACTGCTTGCTGCACCTGCATGTTTGCTTTTAGTGACTGATGTACAAGGACACCCAGGTCGCTCTGTACATCAACATTTCCCAATCTATCACCATTTAAATAATACTCTGCCTTTCTGTTTTTCCTACCGAAGTGGATAACTTCACATTTATCCACGTTATACTGCATCTGCCATGTATTTGCCCACTCACTCAACTTGTCTAAATCGCCTTGAAGCCTCTTTGCATCCTCCTCACAACTCACAATCCCACCTAGTTTCGTGTCGTCAGCAAACTTGGAAATATTACATTTGGTTTCCTCATCCAAATCACTGATATATATTGTGAATAGCTGCGGCCCAAGCACTGACCCCTGCGGTACCCCATTATTCCTACTCTCTCTTTCCTGTCTGTTAACCAATTTTCAATCCATGCCAGTATATTACCCCCAATCCCATGTGCTTTAATTTTTGCACACTAACCACTTATGTGGGACTTTATCAAAGGCCTTCTGAAAATCCAAATACACCACATCCACTGGTTCTCCCTTATCTATTCTACCAGTTACATCCTCAAAAAAGCTCCAGTAGGTTTGTCAAACACGATTTCCCTTTCATAAATCCTTTGAGTGCAGCGACTAGTCACCTATTAACTTACCACAATTATGTGTTCCAGAAAACTTGCTAACCTCAGTGTGGATGAGTTTCTCACCTCCGCGTTCGACTCGGACAGCGGCTCGGAGGGCGAGGAGTCTGCGGTTGAAGACGAGAAGCAAAGCAGCAAACGCGAGATAGAAGTCGGAAAGAAAAAGAAAGCACCTCAACCCAAAGTGCAGGAAAAAAAGTGAGATCACTTGGAAAATAAATTTTGAACCATTGCACTTTTTTAAATTCTGTGAGTGCAATTAACTGCCGGGTGAATTAAAGTAAAAAAATGGAGCAGTCCGCTGGGATCTGTTTTGCAGAGTCGCAGAGATGTACATTTTACATTCTGACTGATGTGACTACTGAGACTAGACTCATAGAATAGTAGAAATTTACGGCACAGAAGGAGGCCATTCGGCCCATCATGTCTGTGCCGGCCAAAAAAGAGCTATCCAGCCTAATCCCACTTTCCAGCTCTTGGTCCGTAGCTCTGTAGGTTACAGCACTTTGAGTGCATATCCCAGTACTTATTAAATGTGATGAGGGTTTCTGCCTCTCCCACCCTTTCAGGCAGTGAGTTCCAGACCCCCACCACCCTCTGGGTGAAAAAAGTTCTCCTCAACTCCCCTCTAATCCTTCTACCAATTACTTTAAATCTATGCCCCCTGGTTATTAACCCTCTCTGCTAAGGGAAATAGATCCTTCCTATCCACTCTTATCTAGGCCTCTCCTAATTTTATACACCTCAATTAAATCTCCCCTCAGCCTCCTCTGTTCCAAAGAAAACAACCTTGGGGCGATCATGTTAACATGTGTCCAAAACAAGCTTTAAAGCTTGATCATTCATTTGCTTTTGCTGTACTGACTGCCATTTGGATGATTTTGATGGCCAGCCTTAAATTCTTCAGAATGATGGCAACATTAAAAAAAAAGAAAAGAAAGACTTGCATTTCTATAGCGCCTTTCACGACCACCGGACGTCTCAAAGCGCTTTATAGCCAATGAAGCACTTTTTGAAGTGGAGTCACTGTTATAATGTGGGAAATGCAGTAGCCAATTTGCGCACAGCAAGCTTCCCTCAAACAGCAATGTGATAATGACCAGATAATCTGTTTTTGTTATGTTGATTGAGGGATAAATATTGGCCAGGACACTGGGGATAACTCCCCTGCTCTTAGAAAGATAGGAACAGGAGTAGGCCATTCAGCCCTTCGAGCCTGCTCCGCCATTCAATCTGAACATGGCTGATCCTCTATCTCAATACCATATTCCCGCTCTCTCCCCATACCCCTTGATGCTTTTTGTGTCTAGAAATAATGCCATGGGATCTTTTGCATCCACCTGAGAGAGCAGACATGGGCCTCAATTTAACGTCTCATCCGAAAGACGGCACCCCCGACAGTGCAGCACTCCCTTAGCACTGCACTGGAAGTGTCGGCCTAGATTTTTGTGCTCGAGTCTCTGGAGTGGGACTTGAACCCACAACCTTCTGACTCAGAGGCGAGGGTGCTGCCCACTGAGCCACGGCTGACGAGATATTCATAGTGGTAAGATCATCTCATCCACTGTTGCTGTTTCACCCTTCTACTTTCCCTTTAACAGTTTCTAAAACGGGTTTGCAATTTTACACATTAGTAAGAGACAGGTTCATTGCCCTTTGATTGTTGCCTTGGTGACGTTTCTCGCTGTATAACTTGTTCTGTAGAAGGAAGTCAACTTTCTTTCTTTTTTTTAAAAGCTAAAACGTTTCTTTTTTGTCCTGGTAGGAAAGAGAAACAAAAGGGTGCCGCACAGGAGCATAAAGAGCAGCTCTCGCGACTGAAGCAGAAGGACCCGGAGTTTTTCAAATTCTTGGCGGAAAATGATCAGAAGCTGCTGAACTTTGACGACACAGACAGCTCGGAAGATGAAGACGACCGAATGCACACGCTGCCAGAGGAGCTCGAGGTCGCCCGCTCTTTTTTAAAATTTCAACGTTTACTGGCAAGGGTTTGGGGACGGGTTACATTACAGTCCCCACCACTTAAAGCACCCGCGTTTAAATGTTGCCGATCGTTTAAGTTGGGCAAATGGCGTAAACCGATTCCTGTTACCGTTATTGCCAGTGACAAAGTTGCCGCTTGCACCGTGTTCCGGACAGAAACGGGCGTTCAGTCAGCGGGTCAGACACCACAGTTATGAATTTATTAAGATAAGGTGCATGTGTGGAATTCCCTTGGAATGACCAAATAGTACGGCAAGGTCCATTGTTGTCCTTTATATTGCGTGAAAAAAAACCACCAGAACATTCTGTGTAAACGGCAGTCATTAAGATTCCAATGTGAAAGAATGTAGTCAGAAGTGTGACTTTTAATATTTAATGTACAAATCATTTGACCAGCACATTAGAGAATTATGCAATGACGAGAATTCCAAGGTACAGGAAACTTTTTATCCGGTTGATCAAAAAGTCCGGATTACAGAGAGGTATACTTACTAAGGTACGAGAGCCCCGTACACAGCCACAGATCCAGGCGTCCCTGTTGCACGGCAACAGGTGCAGGAACCCCGGTTACACGGGCACAGATCCAGGAACCATGGTTACACGGCCACTAATATGAAGTAAAATTTACCTGAACCTACTCATGAATTTTGCCGGTTAAGAGAGATTTCTGGTTATTTAGGTGCCGGTAAAAAGAGAGTTTCCTGTAGTTACTGGACTGCATATAATCAGTCCACAGCACGTATCGCGGGCTAATGGCGTTGGCACCGACATGCTGGTTATAAGCGGTGGGGACTGTACTGTATTATCTGGGGGAGAGAAAGTACATCCTGCAATAACAGCTACAGGTTTCACTATCTGCTGGCATGGACATGGTCTACTACAGCTGACGAGGTAACTGCAGTGCTTGTAACAAAAGTGCTGAAAGATCACGTGGGCTGAAGGAAAGGCGTTCGTGCAGCGACGGCGATTTCATCTTTGAGAAGCAGCCCGAGAGCGTGTGCCAGAGTGAACAATTCAATGTGCCTTTCCAGCTGCCTCAACAATACTTTAAAACTGGTTGTAAAGTAGGTGTAACTCGACCAATTCTTACCGGGCATGGGCCCCGCAGAGCTGGCCCCCTCTAACTCGTCTCTAATGAGCAGTCTGACTCGGAGAGGTGACTAGCCAGTGTGGGAAATGGAACAGGTCACGGTACAGTACAGGGGTCATCTGTAACGTTCCCCCTAATTTCTTTTGGGTGCGCGGCCCCTTTAAGGGGGTGCGTGGCCCATTCACAGTTTTGCGCATGCACGAAACTTAACGTTGAAAAAGCCGGTCCTGAGCTGCGCAGCTTATGGGGAACGTTGGACGTCTGATGGTCATGGAATAGAATGATACAGCACAGAAGGAGGCCAATTGGCCCATCGTTGCCTGTGCCGGATCAAGGTACCTTGGGATCATTGAGGGACTTTTACATTGATGCTTGTTCACTTCGCCCATCAGAATTGTCGACCCATGTTTAAGGAGGATAAGGTAGTAGGTTTTGCAATGTAAACACAGAGCAGCTGCTTGGGCTCCACCTTCCTGTGATAGGAACCAAACCAGCAGTAGTGTAAGATTGTCTTTACGCCAAATCTAATGGTGCTGCAACTGCCCCAGGCGTGCATTGTGTTAATATAAAAACAGAAAAGTGTTGGAAATGTACAGCGAGTCCACCAAAATCTGAAAACAGGGAAGAGAGCTTGGCGTTCGTCAGTAGGAACCTAAACTGCTAACGTTAGATTTCTCCTGCTGTGTGTTTTCAAAGTCTTCTGTACTTATTTGAGGTTGCCATTTTTTTTTACAGCGTCAGCCATAGCTCAGTGGGCAGCACCCTCGCCTCTGAGTCAGAAGGATGTGGGTTCAAGTCCCACTCCAGAGACTTGAGCACAAATATCTAGGCTGGCACTCCAGTGCAGTGCTGAGGGAGCACGGCATTGTCGGAGGTGCCTTCTTTCAGATGAGATGTTAAACCGAGGCTCCGTCTGCCCCCTCAGGTGGATGTAAAAGATCCCACAGCACTATTTCGAAGAAGAGCAGGGGAGTTCTCCCCAATGTCCTGGCCAATATTTATCCCTCAATCAACATCACTAAAATAGACTATCTGGTCATTAACACATTACTGTTTGTGGGAGCTTGCTGTGCGTAAATTGGCTGCCGTGTTTCCTACATTACAACAGTGACTACACTTCAAAAAGTACTTCATTGGCTGTAAAGCACTTTGGGGCGTCCGGTATTCTTGTAAAGCGCTATAGAAATGCAAGTCTTTTTTTTCTGTATCTGTGCTTGATACCAATTTCTCAGTACAGTACTAGTGCCCCTTGTCTCGCTAAACACAAATGATCACCAATAGTCTTAATTTAAAAAAAAAAATCATTAAAAAATGTTTTTTTTATCAACTTTTTTGAAGGTGGCAAGTGACGATGAGGAAGGTGAAGAGCAGGTGCCAACCCCAAAGCGCAAAAAAGGAGGGGACCTAATCCCAGTCACTGTCCGAATGGTAGAGAAGTGGAAAGAAATGGTGGAGGTAAGCCAAACTTCAACAAATTAAATGTGTGCTACTTTTATACAATGTAGAAGTTTTATTGCTGACAAATACACTTTGTGTAGCGTTGTTCCTGGATACGTATTTTCTGCATGAATTAGATGTGAGCTTAATCGAATATCTGCAGTGCCCCGAGCTTTACAGTTTAACAATTATTACCATTTTTGGGAGTGTTTCCGTGTTTTGATTGCTGAATAATGTTTTCCGCACGAATGCATCATTATTGCCAGTTAGCTACTGGAGTAAATGCTATTGGAACCTGGCCTTGGGGACAGATATGTTTGGTATGTTGTTCAGCTTCGAATTATACAATATACAATACGGACTGAAGTGGTAAAGTTCGGAGCTCCAATGTTTCTGGAGAAGGCCTTGAGTCAGTCTGTTCATTTAATCCCATCCGTTGCTTTTAGACAAGTCGAGCTTTAATTGGGGCGTTGGTACGATAAATTATTTACACCTCAGACCTTGCAGCCTCACTCGAGGTCTGATGTACCAAATGAAGAGTGAGATTTACTATTTGCTCAGAACGGGTTTCGGCAACCACAGCGAGGGAGTGAAAATAATACGATTTTTGCGTCAAGTAATATAAAAATTAACCAGTCGGTACTTTCACCAGCAAAACGCCTCTTAAAAAATGGTCCTGTGTTTTAAGATAAACGCTGTTGTATCCATTGCCAAGGAAATAAAGATTCTGATCGGTGACTGAAGTGGCTGCAGACGTGCTTTCCACCCGCCATGTTGTCACAATGCATTAGTGTCTTTTGAAAATCCTGTCTGGGGAATTGTTCTGTTTCGAGCTGATTGCTGCCCGCGAGGTGGGTATTCCTTTGCCATTGACGTCAGGTGGAATTTGTGAAATGAAGGCTAAAAATAACTGACGTGGGGTACAGTTTTTAAAAAAAAAAAAAAAAAAAAAAATTCTATTAGAACTTTGTGACATCCAGCCACTGGAGGTTTTGAGCAGTTGTAAATGGTTTGGAACCTAAACAAAGTGGAGTAGATGTATCGCTACCTTTTTTTATATTGAGTTAAATGAAATATACTTTACAGCATTTTTCCAAACTGATCAGGTGTTTCAAACCGCAGAACAAGCTGTTCTTGACTCAGCGCTGTTAACAAATAGAAAAGAATTGACTGAAAGGTACAAAGTGTGACCTGATCTAAACCGACGTAGATCAGATTTGATTCCATTTTTTTCCCTCCCTGATCTCTTCTGAGCTGTAACTTGAGGTACAGCTCCACAGACGCTGGGACTGCTTCAGCCAAGAGACCCTTCTTTTCTTTATATATAAGCCAAGAGAGTCCGCATTAGCAGACTCTTTTGTAAGAAGCATTGCAGTTGGGCCCCAGCCTCTCCTCACGTGATTACCACTTGCAAGAACTTTCCCAGTAGGGGGTCACTGCATAGCCATCGGGATTGGCAGCACCCTGATGCCTCCCTTCCTTCCTTCTCCCTACCTAGCTCAGGACAGATGAGGCAAATTGCAGCAGCCTCGCTTTTTTTATTATTCGTTCCTGGGATGTGGCTGTCGCTGGCAAGGCCAGCATTTATTGCCTCATCCCTACTTGCCCTTGAGAAGGTGGTGGTGAGCCGCCTTCTTCAACTGCTGCAGTCCGTGTGGTGAAGGTACTCCCACAGTGCTGTTAGGGAGGGGGGTTCCAGGGTTTTGACCCAGCAACAATGAAGGATCGGCCGATATACTTTACCCTGACTTGGAGGGGAACTTGGAGATGGTGGTTTTCCCATGCGCCTGCTGCCCTTGTCCTTCTAGGTGGAAGAGGTCGTGGTTTTCCCATGCGCCTGCTGCCCTTGTCTTTCTAGGTGGAAGAGGTCGCGGGTTTGGGAGTTGCTGTTGAAGAAGCCTTGGCGAGTTGCTGCAGTGCATCTTGTAGATGGTACACACTGCAGCCACGGTGCGTCAGTGGTGAAGGGAGTGAATGTTTAAGGCGGTGGATGGGGCGCTGCTACTTGATTGAGATTAACTAACACAGCACTGGCCATAAATTGAACCTGGAGCCTTTCTGCTCTAACCAACTCCCATGCCACTCCAGGTAGGGGATTTGCCAACTGCAAGAGCTCTTTGAATGGGACGCTTTTTTAATTCAGTTTCCGCTCCTGTGAAGCGCCTTGGGACGTTTTTACTTCTCTCCTACATGCTGCCGCTCGGCGACAACATCCGAAAACACACTGGCCCAGAAATTCGGGTCGGAGGCTTCCCGCGGGTGCAAGCCTCCGACCTGCATTTAACTTGCGCGTCGGCCGTTGAGCTGTGAGCCCCCGTGGAATTGCGATCCTGGGCCGCCTCCAACTGCCGACGCACAGTACTTGCGTATCCCAGGGGCGCAGTTAGTTCGATGCGTCCCCATGGACCACGTGGGCCATGGAGAGCCAATCGTAGCGGGGAATGCTTCATTCATAAGTTTGACAGGAAGGGCTGTCAAACCTATAAATACTATAAGCCCCAAAACATCATTAAAACCTCAAATAAATTTAAAAAAAAACACATCACATTTTTAAAATAAACTATAAATTACATGAAATAACTATTTTAAACAATTTAAATTTTTGAAAAAATTAATTACATTTTCTAACGGGGCTAAAAATAAACTTACCTTTCTTTAAAGTATTTAAAAATAATAAACCTCTGGAAAAAATTTTAAAATGTAAATTAATTCACCACTTACCTTGTAAAAAGCAGGCCTTGCGACTGCTTTTTACATTTCTAACTTCTGGAGACTTACCCTCCCGGGAAAACCTGCAAAAAAGACGTAAGTTGGATGCGCATGATATACCTATCAATTCAGTTCATGAAAAGCGACGAGTTAAGTTAGTAACTATAGGTTTTTATTGGCTAAATAACAGAGCCCACCCTCGTGGGTGATCGGATCCAACAAGGAGGAATACCAGCCAGTCGACCACCTTTATACCTGGGCAAGCAGGCGGAGCCGTGGGCGGAGTCAGCTGTGGTCAGCCCAGGTATAACAGCGTGACAAGAGGTGACCTTGTGTAGTGATACAACAGTGTAAACAGTGATAACCATAGTGTAACGATAGTGAACGATAAAAGTGGTTTACCACAGCGCACGCGTTCCACCTGTCAACCCCTTCTTTCAGGGGAACAGAAGTGCCGGTTTCCCGCGCATGCGCAGTGCATGCACGAAACCGGCACTTCCATTGGGCCTACGGGTGAGTACCCCGTGCGTACTCACCTGTGGAGACCTGAATTTCTGGGCCAACATTCGGTTCCACGTGCACTGACGGTACCCAGCTCTCCCATTCCACCACCTCTCTCAACCTCTTCACTGTCTCTGATTTGTTGCGCTGCTTATCTAACATCCAGTGCTGAACGAGCAGAAGTTCCCTCCAAATAAATATCGGGAAGACCAAAGCCATTGTCTTCTGTTCCCTAGCCACCGAATCCAACCCTCTTGCCGCCATCCATGTCTGAGGCTGAACCAGACCATTCGCAATGTAGTGTCATACTTGACCCTGAGATGAACTTCCGACCGCATGTCCTCTCCATCCAGAAGGCCGCCTACTTCCACCTCCATAACATCCCCCGTCTCCGCCCCTGCCTCAGCTCACCTGCTGAAACCCTCATCCATGCCTTTGTTACCTCTGAACTTGACTCTTCCAACGCACTCCTGGCCAACCTCCCATCTTCCACCCTCCATAAACTTGAACTCATCTGCAACTCTGCTGCCCGTATCTGAACTCGCACCACGTTTCGTTCGCCCATCACCCCTGTGCTCGCTGACCTACATTGTTTCCCAGTCCGGCCACGCCTCAATTTTAGAATACAGGAAACTTTGTTATATCCGGCACCGATGGGACCGAGCTGTTGCCATCCCATCAAAACTGCCGGACATACCAGCGTTAATGTTGAAGCATACGGAGGTTTTCATCTCCGTATCTGACAACAAACACTGTTGCTTAGCAACAGCTTCTAAACAGTCGGCCCGTACCTTGGAAGCGTCTCTGTAGCTTAGCAACAGCTTCAGAGAGACTTTCCAGAGCCTGACTGTTGGGGGAAAAAAAGCCACGAGAAGAAAAAAAACCTAACAAAACGGCTCCTGATTTCTGTCGGTAGATCGAGGTTTCCGGACATACAACCTCCGGATAAACCAAAGTCTCCTGTACTCATCCTTGGTTTTCAAATCCCTCCCTGGCCTTGCCCCTCCCTATCTCTGTCACCACCTCCAGCTCTACAACCCTCCAAGATCTCTGCACTCCTCTAATTCTGCCCCCTTGCATATCCCTAATTTTAATCGCTCAACCTTTGGTGGCCGTGCCTTCTGTTGCCAAGGCCCTAAGCTCTGGAATTCCCTCCCTAAACCTCTCCGTCTCTCTACCTCACTCTCCTCCTTTAAAGATGTTCCTTAAAACCTACCTCTTTGACCAAGCTTTAGGTCATGTGCCCTAATATCTCCTTATGTGGCTCGGTGTCATTTTATTTGATAATCTCTCCTGCGAAGCGCTTTGGGACATTTTATAACGTTAAAGGCGCCGTATAAATACAAGGTGCTATATAAATACAAGGTATTGTTTTAAAAGTGTATTTAATATCCCTGTCATCGGTGGCTTGTGATAGAAGTTTGACTCAACTTGTGTTTTGGACCTCAATTTCTGCTTTAATGGAAGTGTTATTAAAATTGGTGACTGATAAATTAAGATTTTGATTGTGGATACCAGGCTATGCTTATTGCATCTTCATAAAGGCATGGAAGAGAAGCCAGTGGACTAGACTCGTGTATTTGCATGTTCACGCTCCTGTGCGTGACATCTACCCAGAGCAGTAAGCTGGGACCTGACACTGGTGTCAACCTGCATTGCCCAAAGCTGTGCCTCCACCTGTTGCTCCAACGTGGAATGGTCTTTTTACTTCCTTAACTATTAAAACATAAACATAGAAGATAGGAGCAGGAGTAGGCCATTTGGCCCCTCGAGCCTGCTCCACCATTCAATGCGATCATGGCTGATCATCCAAATTCAGTACCCTGTCCCTGCCTTCTCCCCATATCCCTTGATCCCTTTAGCCTTAAGAACTATATCTAACTCCTTCTTGAATATATTTAATGAATTGGCCTCTACTGCCTTCTGTGGTAGAGAATTCCACAGGTTCACCACTCTCTGGGTGAAGAAATTCCTCCTCATCTCAGTCCTAAATGGCTTACCCCTTATTGTATGGCATCTAACCGGATTTATAGTACATTTTCTGTTTTTAAAAATGCCCCAAATCTCTGTGTTGCAGGACAAGTTAACCTTTAAGCTGTTCCATGACATCGTTCTGGCATTTAAAGCTGCTGTTTCTACAACAAAGGGCGAGGATGGAAGTGGGGGGCCTGGAAAATACAAAGTCGAAGACAGTTCGGGTGAGTGTAAAACCTGCCACTGAAATGTTGGGAATAATGAAAACCACCAAATTTGTGAATCCATGCAGTGGCTGTTTTGAGGATGTTGCTAAACCTGTATCGAACCTTGGTTAGACCACACTTGGAGTAGTGCGTACAGTTCTGGTCGCCATATTATAAAAAGGATATAGAGGCACTGGAGAGGGTGCAGAGAAGATTTACAAGGACGACACCAGAAATGCGAGGTTATACCTATTGGAAAAGGATGAACAGGCTGGGTTTCTTTCATCTTGAAAAGAGGAGGCTGAGGGTGACCTAATAGAGATCTTTAAAATTATGAAAGGTTTTGATAGTGGATACAGAGAGAATGTTTCCACTTGTGGGGAAGAGCAAAACTAGAGGCCATCAATATAAGATAGTCACCAAGAAATCCAATGGGGAATTCAGAAAAAACTTCTTTACCCCGGGAGTGGTGAGAATGTGGAACTCGCTACCACAGGGAGTGGTTGAAGCAAATAGTATAGATGCATTTAAGGGGAGGCTAGACAAACATTAGGGAGAAGGGAATAGAGGGTTACACTGATAGATTTAGATGAGGAAAGACGGGAGGAGGCTTGAGTGGAGCATAAACGCCGGCATAGACTGGTTGGGCCGAATGGCCTGTTTCAGTGCTGTATATCCGATGTAATCCTACATTCGCAGGGAGCTGTGAATAATTATTTTTAATTGCTAGCAAATGTATGATTCTAATTCTCTGCTAACCAAACTGATCAGAATGTGCGTGGGCCTAAGAGCCAAAATGATGGACAAGGCGGGATTTCGAATGCGGACACCCTTGACTTTCAGTAATCGGTGTTGAGTGCGGCAACGAGTGAAAGTGCAAATTCCAGCAACCTTTCACCAGTCTCTTTTTTTATATTTGTTTGCATCAAATTTCTCCCTCTACCATTTTAACAGAGGTGTTAAAAATTTAAAATAAGGAGGTCGGCCCCTCTATTAAAGTAGTGGAGAGAGGATTTTGCTACAAGTGCAGTCAATGTTGGCACAATAAAACCATTTGGCCTAATTTCCTGGCCTCTTGATTTTTGGCTCCAGAAGAAGGGGTGGGCGGAGGCTCGTGTAGTTGGGCCAAGTGGCTGGTTTCTGTGCTGTAGACTCGATCGATGTTTCTGAGTCAAAACAGCCCTGGCGGCAGTTACACAAACTCTGATTAATGATGTGAGAAAGAGAACAAGCCCTGGGCCATCCTGAGCAATCCCCCAATGTTGCTGACTCACGTGAAGGTTGGTGTTGTGTGCAAGGAAGACAGGAATGACCCGGGCTTTGGAGGCCAGGTGAAAGGAGGCCGTGTGCCTTGGACAGCCCTGCTATCAGACATTAACTCTCTCATCGGAGCATCTCATTGTATTCTGAATAACCACAATGATTTTGCTTCTATTACCTTACTTGGTAGATTACTGCAAACGTTTATCACTCTTTTTCTTGCTAGCGTTCTAAAAAAAATTCTGTTCATTTCCTGCTTTCTTGGTGTACTTTGAATCATTCTTAAGCTTCTCTAATCTTTCCTGTTTCTGTTTTTCTCAAAGTAATGTTGAGCTATGACCCTTGGAATAGATTCCATTGTTCTACTGGTTATCGATGGGCTAATGGGCCTGCACTTGCTTGAGTAGATTTTATTCCCCTTTTTTAAATATGGATGCTAGGAAATTATGATGAACCTTTATAAAACACTGGTTCAGCCTCAACTGGAGTATTGTGTCCAATTCTGGGCACCACACTTTAGGAAGGATGTAAAGGCCTTCGAGAGGGTGCAGAAAAGATTTATGAGAATGATTCCAGGAATGAGGGACTTCAGTTACGTGGATAGACTGGAGAAGCTGGGGTTGTTCTCCTTGGAGCAGAGAAGGTTGAGAGGAGATTTGATTGAGGCGTTCAAAATCATGAGGGGGTCGAGACAGAGTAGATAGAGAGAAACTGTTCCCATTGGCGGAAGGGTCGAGAACCAGAGGACACAGATTTAAGGTGATTGTCAGAAGAACCAAAGGCGACATGAGGAAAAACTTTTTTACGCAGCTTATGGTTATGATCTGGAATGCACTGCCTGAAAGGGTGGGTGGTGGAGGCAGACTCAATCACAGCTTTCAAAAGGGAGTTGGATAAGTACCTGAAGGAAAAAAAATTGCAGGGCTACGGGGAAAGGGTGGGGGAGTGGGACTAGCTGAAGTGCTCTTGCAGAGAGCTGGCACGGGCTGAATGGCCTCCTTCTGTGCTGTAACCATTCTATGATTCTATGCTACGTACGTCTGCTTCCAGTCTTGCAGAACCTCAACCCAGCTTGATGAATCGACCCTGACGGTGGCCTTGTCCCACAAATGTCCTCTCTGATTTTCTTCAAATCAAAACCATTCGTGTCCTGGTTTTAGCAGCTTTTAACCATGAGCTTTTGAGTATATCGTAAGCTTAAGTTATCCCTTATGCGGGGGGGGGGGGGAATGCCTCACTGGAGTGGCATTTGATTTATTGCCTGAGCACCTATCAAACAACAATTTTTATAATTTTTGTTTTAAATTTTCAAGCCAGCTGCTTCTGTTCAGATTATGGGCCCCACAAGAGTATTAGAAAGTCTGTCTGTATTTTGCTTTTTTTAGGATTTGGCAGGATTTTTGGGGGCAGATTTTTATTATTTTTCCAAATGTTACACTGGCTTACATATTTTGTTTCCATGGCACTGTCAGGAACGTGCATTGATATCCTGTTGTGATAAGTGCGGCATTGGTCGTGTTACGCATTTCGGGACCAATGCCGTGCTTTATTTCATGGGGCGGTATGGGTTACATAGGATATACGGCACAGAAACAGGCCATTCGGCCCAACCAGTCCATGCCGGCGTTTATGCTCCACTCGAGCCTCCTCCCGTCTTTCCTCAGGGACTGTGTAATTTGTACTCTGTGTATTCATTCTCCTGCTAGACAACATTCATCTCCGCTACAATCCAGTAGCTGAAAGCTGGTTCTCATTATTTTGTATCGTCACTTTTACGTTTTCGTCTGCCTTAATTAGCCTTGCGCAGTTGCCATGAATGATGGGGAAGTGCAACGAGACCTGGGTGTCCTTGTGCACCAGTCGCTGAAGGTAAGCATGCAGGTGCAGCAGGCGGTTAAGAAGGCAAATGGTATGCTGGCCTTCGTAGTGAGAGGATTCGAGTACAGGAGCAAGGATGTCTTGCTGCAGTTGTACAGGGCCTTGGTGAGACCACACCTTGAGTATTGTGTGCAGTTTTGGTCTGAGGAAGGATGTTCTTGAGATGGAGGGAGTGCAGCAAAGATTCACCAGACTGATACCTGGGATGGCAGGAATGACGTATGAGGAGAGATTGGGTCGATTGGGCTTATACTCGCTGGAGTTTCGAAGAATGAGAGGGGATCTCATTGAAACTTATAAATTCTAACAGGACTAGACAGATTAGATGCAGGAAGGATGTTCCCGATGGCGGGGGAGTCCAGAACCAGGGGTCGCAGTCTAAAGATAAGGGGTAAGCCATTTAGGACTGAGATGAGGAGGAATTTCTTCACCCAGAGAGTGGTGAACCTGTGGAATTCTCTACCACAGAAGGCAGTTGAGGCCTATTCATTAATATTTTCAAGAAGGAGTTGGATATATTGCTTAAGGCTAAAGGGATCAAGGGATATGGGGAGAAAGCAGAGACAGGGTACTGAATTTGGATGATCAGCCATGATCTCATTAAATGGCGGAGCAGGCTCGAGGGGCCGAATGGCCTACTCCTGCTCCTATCTTCTATGTTTCTAATGATGGAACCTGGCTACTCCCAGCTTCACATTAAAACCACAGGCCGCTGCCAGCCACTGGTCAACCCCCTCCCGGTCGCCGTCTTGACTCTCATTCTATTTGCCACCTTGATACCCGTTCCGATGATCCGATCAACCCACATCCTGAAGGGGAGGAGTGCACTGTTTAACACACATTAAGAACGCATGTGGCGTTAGCCTTGCTGTAAAGTTTATTGCCTTGGGCATTGTTGTGAGCCAGTCTGAAAACTGTTGGCCCAGAAATTCGGGTCGGGGGCTTCCCGCGGGTGTAAGCCCCCGACCTGCACTTTGCGCGCCGGTCGTTGAGCTGTGGGCCCCCGTGGAATTCCGATCTGGGGCCTGCTCCAACTGCCGGCGCACAGTGCTTGCGTATCCCAGGGGCGCAGTTAGTTCAATGCATCCCCTGGGATCATGTGGGCCATGGGGAGCCAATCGGAGCAGGGAATGCTCCATTCATAAGTTTTACAGGAAGAGCTGTCAAAACTTATAAATGCTACGGCCCCAAAACATCACTAAATCTTCAAATAATTTTTTTTCAATTCACATTTTTTAAATAAACTATAAATTACATGAAATAACTATTAAACAATAATTTAAATTTTTGAAAAAAATAATTTTATTTCCTAACGGGGCTGAAAATAAACTTACTTTGCTTTAAAGTATTTAAAAATAATAAACCTGTGGAAAAAATGTTTTAATTTTAATTAATTCACCACTTACCTTGTAAAAAGCAGGCCTTACGCCTGCTTTTTAAATGTGTAACTTCTGGAGACTTACCCTCCTGGGAAAACCTGCAAAAAAAAACGTAAGTTCGATGCGCACGCGCTGCCTCCTGCGCACGCGTTCGAACTCTGAACCACTTCTTTCAGGGGAACGGAAGTGCCGGTTTCCCGCGCATGCACAGTGCATGCAGGAAACCGGCACTTCCATTGGGCCTACGGGTGAGTACCCTGTGCATACTCACCCGTGGAGGCCCGAATTTCTGGGCCATTAGTTTTACATGCTTTTCCTTTTTAAAAGATCTTATTTCGACTGTCCATACTGGTATTGCATGATGCATTTCCATATTGTTGCGTTTTGCTGCGGTGTTTATTAAAAAAAAACAAAGCCTCCCTAGATACTGGAGCAACACTCCAGTTTTGGATGGGCTGGGGACTGTGTAATTGAGAGCTGCTGGGAACATAGATGACGAGGAAAAGTTTCAGCATTGGTGGTGATGTGGGAGTTCATGTTGAGGTCAGAGATTCTTGGCGAGGCCAAGAATATCAAATGAAGACCGACTAAATTTGGCGATGTTGTAGATAAGTAGCAGCTGTCGCTTGGGCTTGCGAGGGCCTTAATAAAACCATCTTTGAAGATGAGCAGCAGACTCCCGCTAACAATAAAAACATTGGCTTGTGTGTGTGTGTGTGCGGACTTTCTAACATTGGTTTCAGCTGAGAAGCCCTGTATCAGTGAGCAAAACTGCTCCGTCACTGATGTGGGGAGGACTAGTTAGACTGCAGTAACCATTTCTTTCAGTTGCAGTTGCTGTCAAAACAACTTGTATTTATATAGCGCCTTTAACATAGTAAAGCGTCCCAAGGCGCTTCACAGGAGCGTTATCAAACAAAATTTGACACCGAGCCACATAAAGAGATATTAGGGCAGATGAGGTAGGTTTTAAGGAGCATCTTAAAGGAGGATAGGCAGGTAGAGAGATGGAGGGAGAGAATTCCAGAGTTTAGGGCCTAGGCAGCTGGATGCACGGCCACCAATGGTTGAGCGATTATAATCAGGGATGTTTAAGAGGCCAGAATTATAGGAGTGCAGATATCTCAGGGGGGGTCGTGTGGCTGGAGGAGATTACAGAGATAGGGAGGGGCGAGGCCATGGAGGGATTTAAAAACAAATCGAGGTGTTGCTTAACTGGGAGCCAATGTAGGTCAGTGAGCACAGGGGTGATGGGTGAACGGAACTTGGTACGAGTTAGGACACGGGGCAGCAAAGTTTTGGATGACCGCAATTTTACGTGGGAGGCCAGCCAGGAGTGCGTTGAGCTGAGGCAGGGGCGGAGCCGGGCGATGTTCCGGAGGTGGAAATATGCAGTCTCAGTGATGCCGCGGATATGTGTTTGGAAGTTCATCTCGTATGCCGTAGTATGCTGAGCTAAGATGGTCATTATATGGTTGGATCTCCCTAGGCAAATAAGGCTGGTGGCCTGGGAGATCTTCACGTTGGAAACTGTGGTGTTGCTGAGCCTTTGCAATGATCGGCAATGCGGCGTCATATGATGTAGAGCGAGGACAGGCGGTGAACAATCTCTGAATGCTGTTTCCCCACTCAGCTCGCAACCTTTTTGCAGTGAAAATCTGGTGCGGAACATTTCGCAAAGTAGTGACTTTTGGGGGTGATGTGCAACATTGTTAAGTACATGAGAGCATAAGAAATAGGAGCAGGAATAGGCCACTTGGCCCCTCGAGCCTGCTCCGCCATTCAATAAGATCGTGGCTGATCTTGGGCTCAAAGCCACTTCCCTGCCCGCTCCCCATAACTCTTCACTCCCTTATCTTGCAAAAAATTGTCTATCTCCACCTTAAATGTATTTAATGACCCAGCCTCCACCGCTCTCTGGGGCAGAGAATTCCACAGGTTTACGACCCTCTGAGAGAAGAAATTCCTCCTCATCTCAGTTCTAAAAGGGCGACCCTTTATTCTAAAACTGTGCACCCTCTCGAAGGCCATCACATCCTTCCTAAATTGCAGTGCCCAGAATTGGACACAATACTCCAGTTGAGGTTGAACCAGTGTTTTATGAAAGGTTCATCATAGCTTCCTTGCTTTTGTTGCTTGCTATGTCTTTTCCACGCCTCGCGTGTGATGTGGAAGAAGAAAGAGACGCTTTAAGAATTGAGAATCCAGTCCCACAAAGCTCGGCACTTCTTCTGTGAAGCCGCTTCAGTTTCATGATCTGCCTTTTTTGAGATGAATAACCGACAGAAAAAACAATTTCACAGCTTAGAGGTCGGAGATTATTCAAGAACTATTCAAGCAGTGTTCAGCTTCCTGGCAGTCGTTTCTGGAATCTCTCGCGTGGAAGGGCTAATCTAGTCATTAGGTACTTACTGAGTCTGGAGAAGTGGCTCTAACTTGCACCATCCTGCACTTTTATGAAAAGCATTAGATGATGTAATCGTCGTCTGGTGCAGAAAAATTGTTTTCACCTTGGGAAGAAAGTTTTTTCAAATGTACCGAACTCGGAGTGTGATCGGTCACTCTGGGCAGGCAGACTTTACGTTCACTTCAGACACTGAAGAAACTGGGCTTTTGTTAACCTCCACACGACTATTCCAATGCTCGATTCCACGACTCGGCAGCTTGAAAAATCACCTGGTGCCATAGCGACGGGCCATAGCAACAGTGCACGTCAAACTAGATCATTGGGAGAGTCGACTATTCCAACACTCCCCTGGCTGGCCTCCCACCTTGCGCCCTCCGTAAACTTCAGCTCATCCAAAATCTCTGTTGCCCCGTGTCCTAACTCGCACCAAGTCCCTTTCACCCATCATAGAAACATAGAAGCTAGGAGCAGGAGTAGGCCATTTGGCCCCTCGAGCCTGCTCCGCCATTTAATGAGATCATGGCTGATCATCCAAATGCAGTACCCTGTCCCTGCCTTCTCCCCATATCCCTTGATCCCTTTAGCCTTAAGAAGTATATCTATCTCCTTCTTCACCCCATGTGCTCACTGACCTACATTGGCTCACGGTCTGGCAACGCCTCGATTAAAAAAATTCTCAATCCTTGTGTTCAGATCCCTCCATGGCCGCGCCCCTCCCTATCTCTCTAACCTCCTCCGAGATCTCTGCACTCCTCCAATTCTGGCCTGTTGCGCGTCCCCAGACTTGGGGGAGGGGAGCCTGGTTTTTCATTGGTCCAGGAGTCTGCCACTGGGATAAGGAGCCAGATTTAGCAACGCGAACATGAATTAAAATGGCACCAGAATAAAAGCAGCTTGGCATTTGTTCCCATTATTGACCCCATACGTATCCCTTTAAGGGAGTTATTCCCGATGTCCTGGGCCAATATTTATACCTCAATCAACATAACAAATACAGATTATTTGTATTATCATGTACAGCATTGAATCACAAGGCTTTAGCGTCGTGACTCTCATAGCACTCGTTGCAATATATGATGGATCACTGATGCTAATTTCCATTTTGTTCAGTCACCAAAGCAATAGGTTAGGATGTTTGGAAATCTTTTAAAGCACGTAATTTAATTTAAGGTCTTAGCTACACAAAAGGATTTTCTTTTGTTTTATAGTTCTGAGTGATGTCAGCTGTGGCTCAGTGGGCAGCACCCTCGCCTCTGAGTCAGAAGGTTGTGGGTTCAAGTCCCACTCCAGAGACTTGAGCACAAAAATCTAGGCTGACCCTCCAGTGCAGTGCTGAGGGAGTGCTGCACTGTCGGAGGTGCCGTCTTTCAGATGAGAAGTTAAACCGAGGCCCCGTCTACTCTCTCGGGTGGACGTAAAAGATCCCGTGACAATATTTCAAAAAAGAGCAGGGGAGTTTTTATCCCCGGTGCCCTGGCCAATATTTATCCCTCAATCGGCATCACTAAAACAGATTATCTGGCCATTATCACATTGCTGTTTGTGGGAGCTTGCTGTGCGCAAATTGGCTGCTGTGTTTCCTGCATTACAACAGTGACTACACTTCAAAAAGTACTTCATTGGCTGTAAAGCACTTTGAGATGTCCGGTGGTCGTGAAAGGCGCTATATAAATGCAAATCTTTCTTTCTTTAATAACGTGGCTGAGCTCCGTGTGCTACTTTATACTTCAAGCCATTGACAAATACGCAGTTTAAGCTATCAAAATTATATGCAAATGAATGCAGATACATTAATATTTACCACTAATTGAGTTCCGCTGCCAACGTTTATTTTACTTTATGCTTTGTTCATGCTTAGAGAATCGTTTTTACAAAGCGTAACTATTGCTATTCGGCGCCATTCATACTTGCCAGAAATAAAAGCAATGCTGCCAGCTTTTTATTATAATTATTTAAACCTATAATCTAATACCCAATCTGCTATTGCCAATTCACTGTTGACAGAACAGCAGTTTTTTTTCATCAAAATTGCAAAGATGCACATTTGTAATATTGGAAGTGCAACTAATAACAATGCAGACTGCACACAGCTTTTTCTTCTGATTCATCTCCATAATATCTGTTACATCAAATTACCGTGAGTTGGAATGATTAAAAATATACATATTTTAAAGTAGTGAGAGAGTTTTAAACTATCAGATACATGTATCCTGACACTGTTCTGAATTTGTTGTTGACTTTTGGGGTATTGCTTCAAAATTTATAACGTGACCCCTAACCAGCGTTCCCTCGAAAGAAAGAAAGACTTGCATTTCTATAGCGCCTTTCACGACCACCGGACATCTCAAAGCGCTTTACAACCAATTAAGCACTTTTTGAAGTGGAGTCACTGTTGTAATGTGGGAAACACGGCAGCCAATTTGCGCACAGCAAGCTCCCACAAACATCAATGTGATAATGACCAGATAATCTGCTTTTCTAATGTTGGTTGAGGGATAAATATTGGCCGGGACACTGGGGATAACTCCCCTGTTCCTCTTCAATATAGTGCCGCGGGATCTATTACGTCCACCTGAGAGGGCAGACGGGGCCTCGGTTTAACGTCTCATCCGAGAGACAGCACCTCCGACAGTGCAGCTCTCCCTCCGCACTGCACTGGAGTGTCAGCCTAGATTTTTGTGCTCAAGTCCCTGGAGTGGGACTCTGAACCCACAACCTTCTGACTCGGAGCCGCAAAGCCCGGGGCCGGCTTTTCAGATGTGAGATTTTGCGTGTGCGCGGAACTTTGGGCCGCGCAGCCCGTTAGAGGGACCGCGCACCCGGGGGAAAAAAAACTAGGGGGATCATTGCACCTAACGTGTCGATAAGGCAGTTAGCAGAATGGGATAACATTATCAATGCCGCCCACTCTTTTTAACTAACTAATTTGATTTGAATTATCTGATAATTCAATTGCTTTTCCAGCTCAAACCGAGGTAAATACTGTTTTAATGAAGTTGCTTAATTCAGATTATCGATAATTCCATTTTTCTGCGCACAAAATATATTTGAATTAACATGAGTAGTAGACTGTATTTGTGTTATTCTCTTAATTCAAACTAGCTAATTTAAAAATAATGCTAAATTTCCACTTTATGTTGCTTAACTCAAATTCTTAGTGTTTAAAGTGGCTGTGAATGATCAGAAATAGGCTATATTTATAAAACTCATTAGCGTTCATTTGACTGATGCAGCTTGCATTTCTATTCTGCTCTGAATACATACTCCATGTTTATTGCTTGGCTACTGCTTAGCAAAAGGTATTGCAATTTTTTTTTGGACACGCTCAGTTCCTTTTAGCATCAATCAGTAATCCACACTGAAACAGTGACCAACGTAAAATGAAATGAAAATTGGAAATGCTCAGCGGGTCAGGCAGCGTCTGTGGAGAGAGAAACAGTGTTAACGTGTCAGGTCGATGACCCTTCGTCAGAACTGGAAAAAGTTGGAGATGTGACAGGTTTTAAGCAGGGGCAGGGAAAGGAGGGAGGGGAGGAAAGAACAAAAGGGAAGGTCTGTGATAGGGTGGAGGGCAGGAGAGATTAAATGACAAAAGGGATGATCGTACTAAGCAAAAGGAGACCTTACTTGCCATAGAGGGAGTGCAACAAAGGTTCACCAGACTGGTTCCTGGGATGGGGGGGATTGTCCTATGAGGAGAGATTGAGGAGACTAGGTCTATATTCTCTAGAGTTTAGAAGAATGAGAGGGGAGCTCATTGAAACCTAGAAAATTCTTACAGGGCTTGACAGGGTAGATGCAGGGAGGATGTTTCCCCTGGCTGGGGAGTCTAGAACCAGGGGTCACAGTCTCGGAATAAGGGGTTGGCCATTTAGGACTGAGATGAGGAGAAATTTCTTCACTCGGAGGCTGGTGAATCTTTGGAATTCTCTACCCCAGAGGGCAGTGGAGGCTCAGTCGTTGAGTATATTCAAGACAGAGGTCGATAGATTTTTGAATATTAAGGGAATCAAGGGATATGGGGATAGTGCAGGAAAGTGGAGTTGAGGTAGAAGATCAGCCATAATCTATTACGTTCTTATTAAGGAAACATTCTGGCAGTGGTCTGTAAGACCATCCAGGATTCTAAACTTTTTTTTTATTTTGCCGTTGTATCTTTGTAATCTAAATGTTCACAAGGCACTTGGGGCTCGGGTTTCTGGGCAAGATTGCGCACATTAGTGGTGCTGGAGGCTCCATTGTTTTAAGCTACATAACCCTTCTCTTGAAGGTGCCAATCACACCTTTGACTGTGCTAATCTGTTAGTAGTTAGGAGCTAGGCGGAATGCTGTATGTCCAGCCTTGCAGGCTAATTAGTTTGTACAGTCCAATTTTTCTATCGTCTGAAAGTTGTAGGAGTTTCACCTTCAATACATAAGCTGTGTATTCCACAGTTTTTTAAAAGATATTAATCATAAAATCATAGAAATTTACAGCACAGAAGGAGGCCATTCGGCCCATCTTGTCCACGCCAGCCCACAAAGAGGGATAATCCCACTTTCCAGCTCTTGGTCCGTGGCCCTGTAGGTTACGGCACTTCAAGTGTATACCCAAGCACTTTTTAAATGCGATGAGGGTTTCTGCCTCTACCACCCTTTCAGGCAGTGAGTTCCAGACCCCCACCGCCCTCTGGGTGAAAAAATGTCACCTCAACTCCCCTCTAATCCTCCGACCAATTACTTTAAATCTATGCCCCTGGTTATTGACCCTTCTGTTAATCCCGTCTGCCTTTCCGCTGCCATTTTCTCAGACAGCAGGTGCTGGTAATGGTTCTGCTGTCATCATTTACACCGCACCTGGATTCATCATTTGTTTCTTTACTTGTCCCATTACCATCCACTTTTGCCTCGTACCATCGTCCCTTTTGTCATTTAGTCTCTCCTGCCCTCCACCCTATCGCAGACCTTTCCTTTTGTTCTTTCTTCCAATCACCCGTCCCTTTTTCCCTGCCCCTCTAACTCTATGCCTATAAGCTATTAAAATCTCTAACTTCTTCCCGCTCTGGCGAAAGGTTAACTCTGAGCCGTTGACTCTGTTTCTCTCTCCACAGATGCTGCCTGACCCGCTGAGCATTTCCAGCAGCTTCTGTTTTCATTGCCTTTCCGCTATGTTCGAGTTGCACACACTGTTTATGTGGTACTAGTCCACTGGTCCGACCAAACTTGCTTATAATTTGTGAGCAATCAACGTCACTAAAACAGGTTCTCTGGTCATAATCACATCGCTGTTTCAGATTCAGATTAGATTTATTTGCCATATGTAACAAGTACAATGGAATGCTTGTTCCCCGTAGGGACGCGTCAGCTATACATACAGTTTCTGGAGGCTTGCTGTGTGCAAAGGTGCCGTCTTTTGGATGAGACGTTAAACTGAGGCCCCGTCTGCGCTCTCTCAGGTGGACGTAAAAGATCCTGCGGCACTATTTCGAAGAAGAGCAGGGGAGTTATCCCCGTGTCCTGGCCAATATTTATCCCTCAACCAACATCACTAAAAACTGATTATCTGGTCATTATCACATTGCTGTTTGTGGGAGCTTGCTGTGCGCAAATTGTCTGCTGCGTTTCCCACATTACATCAGTGACCACACTTCAAAAAGTACTTAATTTTGCTGTAAAGCGTTTTGAGACGTCCGGTGGTTGAGAAACATAGAAGATAGGAGCAGGAGTAGGCCATTCGGCCCCTCGAGCCTGCTCCGCCATTTAATGAGATCATGGCTGATCATCCAAATTCAGTACCCTGTCCCTGCTTTCTCCCCATATCCCTTTAGCCT
This sequence comes from Somniosus microcephalus, assembly GCF_052327205.1. Classification (NCBI taxonomy): domain Eukaryota; kingdom Metazoa; phylum Chordata; class Chondrichthyes; order Squaliformes; family Somniosidae; genus Somniosus; species Somniosus microcephalus. The sequence continues at coordinate 47,221,801 of NC_141011.1, forward strand.
TAAGAAATATATCTAAATCCTTCTTGAATATATTTAATGAATTGGCCTCAACTGCCTTCTGTGGTAGAGAATTCTACTATATAGAAAGGCACTATATAAATGCAAGCCTTTATTTCAAATTGGCTGCCGCGTTTCCTACATTACAACAGTGACCGCACTCCAAAAAAACTTCATTGGCTGTAAAGCGCTTTGAGACGTCTGGTGGTCGTGAAAGGCGCTACAGAAATGCAAGTCTTTCTTTCATTTTTTTCTTTTCATTTATGGCAAGCTGCTTCTCAGCTGTGCCCCATGTCGGTAGTCATGTTATTCATGTTCAGCTCCGGATGTACTGTTTCCACAAAGCCATATTCGTTGTCAGTTTGCAGCTGAATCCCATTAACCCTTCTTCAAGGCCATTTGGGAAAAGTGTGTTAGATTAAGAGATATTTACAGATGAACAGGAGAACTGCAAAGGCATTCTGCAATCAACATAAGTGGCGGTACTGAGAAAGGCGAGTCTACCCATGATGGACTGTTTTTATTTCATGTAAGGTGCTTGAGCAGTCTTGATATTTTATGGCCAAAATCGAAAAGATGTAATTCTCAGTATGTTACCTTCAACAACATAGAAATCCCAGGGTATGTTTTTCCTCTTGTGTAGCTTGAAGAAAGTTTCATAAAATAAATTCATCAATGGTTTAAACTGAGAGTTCAATTAAATTCTGCAATTTAAAAAAAAAAGTTTGTGAATCCTAGTAACCGATTTGAAGTAATATATTTTCATCCATGAGGTAATTTATACCCCTTCACTCCATTTCTAGAATTGATGAAGCTGTTTAAATATATGGCCTCCACTGAAAAATCATTAGAACTGCCTAACCAAATATCGCCTTCCTCTGTGGTGCTTTCCCCGGGAGTCTGCCATTCATCATTCTTTCCGTTTTGTATTTTGGCTGCGCTGCACACTTCTGTCAGTCTAGAAGTAGTTTTTGCAGTTCTGCTGATTGAAATATCAGGGAGCACAGGAAGTAACATTTCGTTCAACTTTTCCACGGCCTGCCTGATCTATGTGGCTCAGGCTTCTTTGAGCCTGGGTGCAGTTTGAAAGAAAGAAAGACTCACATTTATACCACATCTTTCACGACCTCGGGACGTCCCAAAGCGCTTTACAGCCAATGAAGTACTTTTTTTGGAAGTGTAGGCGCTGTTGTGATGTAGGAAACACGGCAGCCAATTTGCACACAGCAAGCTCCCACAAACAGCAATGTGATAATGACCAGATAATCTGTTTTAGTGATGATGGTTGAGGGATAAATATAAAGTTTGTGCTGATTTTTATTTTTGATACAACTGTGTAGTCTACATTACAACAGTGACCACACTTCAAAAAGTACTTCTTGGCTGTAAAGCGCTTTGGAACGTCCCGAGGACGTGAAAGGCGATTAAATAAATGCAAGACCTCTTTTTTTTTCTTCTTTTAACTTAACCAAAAGCTGAAAGATGTGACTTGCAGGCTACAATAAAATGTGGAAATAAAAAAAAAAGAAAATGCTTAAGGGGTTTGTCAGCAACTAAAAAGAGAAAAGATACTGACTGGCCTGCGGTGTGCCCCCTGATTTTTGTTACCAGCATATATTACACTGAATACTCGCAGTCGCCATTTGGAATTTGAATGTTTTTTTGGGGGATACAGCAGCTAGAGTTCCTTCCAGCGCCGATGCACTCGACCGATGTCCCATCGTGCTCCGATGGGCCTTTTTGAAATGTGAGAAGCTGGTGTTGAATGGCAGTAGCTAGTTGTGGGGAATGGGAGAGGAGACTGAGGCCAGGGACACGTCAGATGAAGCAGTGGAATGGGATTCTTTCTCCAGCTGGGTGACCCATCCTGTCTTTATCTCCACACAGCGAATGCACGTGCTCCATATTAAGTTGTTTAATTCATTTCAAGGTGATTACAGATTTAGTGTTGAGCACTTTAGTGTTGCATTTTAATGCGCTTTAATTTAAACCGACACCCACTAAATCTGTGCATAACGTGCAAAGTAAATTTTGACCTGACCCCTGAACATACGTGGAACATTAAAGATGTAAGCAGTTTTTATTTTGCTCTTGCTTGCCAATCAATGTGAATAAGGTGGGAATATCAATATCTAATTATGCCAGTAATATTGATACACATTCAACACAACAGTAAAAGATTCCTATCCTGCACATCTAACTTTGATGTTTTACCGAGGTCAATACTGGCTTGTTTACATTTCCACATTACTGCTGACGTTGAATTGAAGACGACTCCCTATCAATTGATCTTGATGTGATCTGTAGCGTGCAGGTAAATCCGTAGACCGAGGGCTAAAATATTATCTTTTGAGGCACGGATTTACCGGAAGAACGGGTTACTTACGATAGCTTTCCGTAAAGCAGCCATTGCAGATGTACATTTGCAGTAGCAAATTTGTCCAATTGTAAACTAAACAAACACTCCTTCCCTCCTGAAGGTGATGAGCTCCTTGCCTGCTGTATGGCCGGTCCTCTGCCAGCTATTGGTCATTATTCATGTGTGAGCCTTGATGGTGCATGTTGGCAGGTTATTTAGTATATTTTCACCTAATGAATTACTGCGAAGTTCTTTCTTATTTTTCTTCTGTTCCTCGTTTAAAAAAATAAAATAATTCAGTGCGGCTTACGGGGGACACTGGGCTGGACTAATTAGCAATCTTGTGCGAGGCCCCTTGGGGAGGAGCGATCATAATATGATAGAATTCTTCATTAAGATGGAGACTGAAGTAGTTGATACAGAGACTTGGGTACTGAATTTAAATAAAGGAAACTATGATGGTATGAGGCGCGAGTTGGCTAGGATGGATTGGGGAATGTTACTTAAAGGGTTGACGGTGAATAGACAATGGCAAACATTTAAAGATCGCATGGATGAACTACAGAATTTGTTCATCCCTGTTTGGCATAAAAAAACATAAAAATAAAACAAAAAAGGTGACTCAACCGTGACTAACAAGGGAAATTCGGGATAGCATAAGATCCAAGGAGAGGACATATAAATTGACCAGAAAAAGCAGCAAACCTGAGGATTGGGAGCAGTTTAGGATTCAGCAAAGGAGGACAAAGGGATTAATTAAGAGGGGGGAAATAGAGTATGAGAGTAAGCTTGCAGGGAACATAAAAACTGACTAAAAGCTTCTATAGATATGTGAAGAGAAAAAGATTGGTAAAGTCAAGTGTAGGTCCCTTGCAGTCAGAATCAGGGGAATTTATAATGGGGAACAAAGACATGGCAGACCAATTAAATATATACTTTGGTTCTATCTTCACAAAGGAGGACACAAATAACCTCCCAGAGATGTCGGGGAACATAGGGTCTAATGAGAGGGAGGAACTGAATGAAATCAGTATTTGTAGGGAAATGGTGTTAGGGAAATTGACGGGATTGAAGGCCGATAAATCCCATGGGCCTGATAATCTACATCCTTGGGTACTTAAGGAAGTGGCCCTAGAAATAGATGCATTGCTGATCATCTTCCAAAATTCTATAGACTCTGGCACAGTTCCCATGGATTGGAGGGTAGCTAATGTAACCCCACTATTTAAAAAAGGTGGTAGAGAGAAAACGGGGAATTATAGACCGGTAAGCCTGACATCGGTAGTGGGGAAAATGCTAGAGTCCATTATAAAAGATGTAATAGCAGAGCACTTGGAAAACAGTGACAGGATCAGACAAAGCCAACATGGATTTACAAAAGGTAAATCATGCTTGACTAATCTACTGGAATTTTTTGAGGATGTAACTGGTAGAATAGTTAAGGGAGAACCAGTGGATGTGGTGTATTTGGACTTTCAGAAGGCTTTCGATAAGGTCCTGCATAAGAGACTAGCGTGCAAAGTTAAAGCACGTGGGATTGGGGGTAAGGTACTGACTTGGATAGAAAACTGGTTGGCAGACAGGAAGCAAAGAGTTGGAATAAACGGGTCTTTTTCCAAGTGGAAGGCAGTGACTAGTGGGGTACCACAGGGATCGGTGCTAGGACCCCAGTTATTCACAATATACATTAATGATCTAGACGAGGGAACTAGATGTAATATCTCCAAGTTTGCAGACGACACAAAGCTGGGTGGGCGTGTGTGCTGTGAGGAGGATGCAGAGAAACTAGTACGATATGGACAGGTTGGGCGATTTGGCAGATGCAGTATAATGTGGATAAATGCGAGGTTATCCACTTTGGTGGCAAAAACAGGAAGGCAGATTATTATCTGAACGGCAGTAGATTGGGAGAAGGGGAAGTGCAACGAGACCTGGGTGTCCTTGTGCACCAGTCGCTGAAGGTCTGCATGCAGGTGCAGTAGGCGGTTAAGAAGGCAAATGGTATGCTGGCCTTCATAGCGAGAGGATTTGAGTACAGGAGAAAGGATGCCTTGCTGCAGTTGTACAGGGCCTTGGTGAGACCATACCTTGAGTATAGTGTGCAGTTTTGGTCGCCTTATTTGAGGAAGGATGTTCTTGCCATGGAGGGAGTGCAGTGAAGACTCACCAGACTGATACCTGGGATGGCAGGAATGACGTATGAAGAGAGATTGGGTCGATTAGGCTTATATTCGCTAGAGTTTAGAAGAATGAGAGGGGATCTCATTGAAACTTATAAAATTCTAACAGGACTAGACAGACTAGATGCAGGAAGGCTGTTCCCGATGGCAGGGGAGTCCAGAACCAGGGGTCACAGTCTAAGGATAAGGGGTAAGCCATTTAGGACAGAGATGAGGAGGAATTTCTTCACCCAGAGAGTGGTGAACCTGTGGAATTCTCTACCATAGACGACAGTTGAGGCCAATTCATTAAATATATTCAAGAAGGAGTTAGATATATTTCTTAAGACTAAGGGGATCAAGGGATATGGGGAGAAGGCAGGGACAGGGTACTGAATTTAGATGATCAGTCATGATCTCATTGAATGGTGGAGCAGGCTCGAGGGGCCGAATGGCCTACTCCTGCTCCTATCTTCTATGACTCTTGAGGCACCGCACATACATCACGCTGCGAAACCTTTGAACGACAAAATCGTCCTTTTTTATTGTGCCTCTTCCCCTGAGGAAAAACCAGGAACAACAGTGTACGATGGATCTTGAGTCCATCGAAGCCGGCACGGACTTGATGGGCCGAATTACCTCCTCCTGTGCCACTTTGACTTTATGACTCCTTGACAGAGGATAGGCAAGAGTAAGGAATGATGTCTTGGATATATGTCGCTCATTGAATGGAGTCTGGCCACGTGAACTAAAGAGCTATTCAGGAGCAATTGCTAAGACTCGCGTATTGTAGCAATCTATTTCCTATTGAGCGTTTTAGAAACTTAATCTTCAACTTAAAAAGAAATTGAGAACTTCCTATGATGCCATCCATTGCTTGTGGATCAGTTTGTGGTGATGTCGCTGTCCTGCGGTCAGGCAGCAAATCTGTAAATGAATAGTGATCGAGGGAAGCAGAAATAAAACCCCTTGATCTTCACTTTCCGTTAATCTTCTATTATTTCTTCCTTTGTTCAAGTATATGGGATTGATTGCATCAACGACTGCGGCTATTTTTAAAAAGAAAGTGGCAAGAGGATGTTTATTTCTCTGCTATTTATGAAATGTTCTTTTCCGCTATCAGTGCAGCATTTTGTTAACAACTGGAAAATAGTGAGCGCTGCAGGGCAGGCGGGTGCCTGAATTCCCGATAGCGTTCCTGGTGTGCGGGTCTCTGCACCAGACGCAGAATGTGAAAATTTAGTCTCAACATAGTTTGTACCGTTAAACCAGTGGCCCTGGGTACTGGTGTGTACTTCTGGGGGGGAGAAATTCGGTCGTGCTCCCTTTGGGGCGCTAACTTTGCCGGCCCCAAAAGAATTAGCACCCCTGCACTGTAAATTGAGTGGTAGCGTCCCAAGCAGGAGGCGGGGCGCAACTGGAAACGCTCCACTTCCTTCCTGGGGCGCTACCATTCAATATCACGGTGCTAGGCGCAACAGTATTGCAGGCCTCCCTCCCCTGATTGAAGGGGAGGGGCCCAGCGCAGGGCCCTGCTAGACCACCGGGGTGCCAGGAAAATAGCCTGGCACTGAAGAGGAGCGCCGGACTGCCTGATCGCGGCCGGCACCCCGCAAGAGGAGGCGGTAAAGGGGCGGCTGCTGGCAGGCGGCCCCCAACAAAATGGCCGCCTGGCACCTGCCCTTTAATTAGCCCGGCCGCAAAAATGCCACCCTGACCCTGTCGGACATATCGTCCGGCAGTAGGTCGGGGGCGCAACTGAAGTTTGCGGCCGGGGCGCTGCGCACGGCGGTGACATCATTTCGCGGGAGGCGTTGGCGGTGCTGTGCCCAGGCGCTAGGGGCCTTGCGCCCTTCCGGGGCGCTAACGGGAGGCGCAAAGCAACCCAATTTTCCCCCCCCCCGGTATAAAGAAGGGTGCAGCAATAGTCGGGGTTACAGATACAGGGCTGGAAATTTGTCTCTGGTGGTGGCGCCAAACGGGCGGTAACGGATCGGCCGCCGTTGTACGCAACGCCTGAGAATCCATTCCATTGACTGCGTCCGATACTGCCCGAGATGACTTTCTAGGCCACAGTCTTTGCTGGGACTACAGAGAGCGAGAGAAAGCGAGGCATGTTTTGAACTTGCTACCCAGCCGTAAAACTGCCGCTGCGGATTAGCTGTCAGTCACAGAAAAACCGCCTGATCTTCATTTCAGTCAATCCAGTGTGTGCTTGATAACCAGTGACGTGCCGATAAGACTACATTGGAAGCAAGGCTTTGTTGCTAAAGATCATTGGGAACACAAGCCCTCTGGTCTATTGTGCGATCTGGCAAAACAGCTTTTCTTTAAATAGTGTTCTGCTGGAGATTTACACTGTAAATAGATGGGGTCAAATCCGCCCGATGTACCTGCCAAAGAAAAAGAATACTGACCCTAGATTAAAGAACTGTGACTCCAGCAAAGGAAATGGGCAATGCATTCTCCAAGGAAATGACTTGGTGTCTCTTGTTCTTTCACAGTCTTCAACGCTCTGGTGTCATTCTGCATCCGCGACCTCTTCTTAGCCCTGCAGAAGCTCCTTCAATTGAAGCCAGGTGGAGACAGGAAAAAGTAAGTTGCTTAAATTCCTCGTATAATCTCTCAAAGCAGTTGTGTATTCTACAGTATTAATTTTAGTCCTAATCTAAATGGTATTTGACATGAATCAACTGAGCGGCCTGTGGGTGGTGCTGTCCAGGGAGAGTATAAATACTCGGGCACGGGCCCAGCTTGCGCAGGACATTCTTTACAGGAACTAGTGAAGGACACAACTAGACCTCCATGTTGTAAAACAGTTGATTAAAGCTTTGTTTAACGCTTAGACCAAGTGCCTAGTAGTTTTCTTACGTCAGTATTTCTTGGTCTTTTTGACTGGCCTACAGTATACGTTCTCTTCATGTGTGTGTGTAACTGATTTGGAAAAAAACACCCAAATGATTTCAAACTTTTTCATCTGCAAATGTCCATGAAAAGTTGCAGCCCCTGTTTTATTACTTAAAGGGGCCGCTCCGGAATTTCTGGTTGAATTTCGGTCCAACACTTCTCATCGGCCAGCGGAGGGCGACGTCGTTTCTCTCTTGCTTTTCGTACTCCATTGTATCTTGGACTTCTCCATCCTCCCCATTCCGCTCCACCTCCTTTATTCTGTTCTAATGTCCTTTAGGGAAGGAAATCTGCCATCCTTACCCGGTCTGGCCTATATGTGACTCCAGACCCCCTGCAATGTGGTTGACTCTTAACTGCTCTCTGCGGTTCAAGAAGGCGGCTCACCACCCACCTTCTCGAGGGCAATTAGGGACGGGCAATAAATGCTGGCCTTGCCAGCGATGCCCACATCCCATCAACGAACAATAAAAAAAAAATTCTGGGGAAGAAATTCGGTATCGCCCCGTTTGGGGCGCAATTATCGGCCCGGCGCGAAGTTTAGCGCCTGGCGTTAAATATCGCCTCCGACTGCAAACTTGGCTTCTATCGCCCCTGGAGGTGCTTAGAGCACTAAATCAGGCGCTACACACCTCACTTAAGGCGCTAATGCCGAGGAGCGAGGCGCTACCTCAGAGCGCTGGCGAAGCTGATGTGATGTCAGTCAGCAATGGAACACAGACACACTGGCGCCAGCCAGTTCTTAAAGGGGAGGGTCGATCTTGCTCTCCATCCACACCCTGCTCATTGCAGCCTTGAATCTCGGCCTGGAGAGACCTGTACATCAAATCTGCTGGAAAGAACAATGGAGAGGCCCAGGGAAAGAGCTCAGAGTGCAGTCCCCATCGTCTCTTCTAAATCGATGCAAGGAAGGTCAAATCAAAATGAAACTGCAAAGTGCTGCTCAGTACCCAAAACTCCTTCACACAGCGTTGAATCTCTCCAGAAGTCAGTCTCTCTCTCTCTCTCTCTCTCTCTCTCTCTCAGAATGCGTGGTGCAAAAATGTCGGCGACAAAAAAAGGCAGGACGTGGCTGCCTTTAAATAGCGCATCTCCAGTCCCTTCCCGACTCTCTCAGCAGTCAAGTGAGCTACACTAGCCCCCTACATGGATTAAGAACGTGATTTTTAAAAAATGTATTAATTCCTGGGATGTGGGCGTCACTGGCAAGGCCAGCATTTATTGTCCATCCCTAATTGCCCTCGAGAAGGTGGTGGTGAGCCGCCTTCTTGAACCGCTGCAGTCCGTGTGGTGAAGGTACTCCCACAGTGCCGTTAGGGAGGGAGTTCCAGGATTTTGCCCCAGCAACGATGAAGGATCAGCGATCTACTTCCAATCAGGATGGTGTGTGACTTGGAAGGGAACTTGGAGGTGGTGGTGTTCCCATGTGCCTGCTGCCCTTGTCCTTCTAGGTGGAAGAGGTCGCAGGTTTGGGAGGTGCTGTCACAGAAGCCTTGGCGAGTTGCTGCAGTGCATCTTGTAGATGGTACACACTGCAGCCACGGTGCGCCGGTGGTGGAGGGAGTGCATGTTTAAGGTGGTGGATGGGGTGCCAATCAAACGGGCTGCTTTGTCCTGGATGGTGTCGAGCTTCTTGAGTGTTGTTGGAGCTGCACTCATCCAGGCAAGTGGAGAGTATTCCATCACAATCCTGACTTGTGCCTTGTAGATGGTGGAAAGCCTTTGGGGTGTCAGGAGGTGAGTCACTCGATGCAGAATACCCAGCCTCTGACCTGCTCTTGTAGCCACAGTATTTATGTGGCGGGTCCAGTTAAGTTTCTGGTCAATGGTGACTCCCTGGGATGTTGATGGTGGGGGATTCGGTGATGCTAATGCCGTTGAATGTCAGGGAGTGGTGGTTAGACTCTCGCTTGTTAGAGATAGTCATTGCCTGGCACTTCTGTGGCAAGTAACATTCACGCCACACTTGTATTTTGAGGGACAAAGGAATGCCGTACCAAAGGACAGCGACCTCTGCCTAGTACAGTGTGTGTGTGGTAGGTTGGTGGAGGCACGGGGTGGAGAGGGGATGTTCTGTGCTCTTTAGCCATTGTGTTTGGTACACCATTGTTTACTGCTTCAGTTGGCGACTAACCAGCTGTCAGATGGCAGTTGTGGTGGTACAAAGTCATGTTACATCTGAAAAGGCTTCTTTTGTACTTTGTAAGGTTATTGCTGCCCTCCAGCAGTCCTCGATTGCCCAAGATCCGACCGGATGTGAGTGTTTACCTGACTGGCCTTGTCCAGGTATGTTATTAAAATAAATCTGGGATTATACATTTTTAAATTTGTGAAAGAAGCATGTTTTTTTTACATACTATTATGTTTTGTCAGGAATTTATTGTTTCTCCAATGTTGACATAAGGATTGTAACTTTAAAAAAAAAAGCCACGTTCTCAGTTGAACTGAAGTAAAGGCCTCGATATTTATTGGGCCGCATGTTCGGAGCAGGGGGAGGAGTTATAGACTGGAAACTCGGAAGTACGAGTTTCTCGAACATTCTGCAGGCAGAACATCTATTTCAAAAAAAAAAAAAAAAAATTTTCCTCCAGGTTTCCTGCCCGCCAGCCGGCTTGTCGGGCGGGAAAGCCTGAAGCAGGAGGCCGCAGCCGAGGCAGGGAGAGATTGCGGTCGGGGAGGGGGTAAGGTGCGGGGGGTGGGCCTCGTGCGGGGGAGAGAGAGAGCGATCGCGGAGGGGACGAGATGGTCGGGAGGGGGGAGGTGGTGTTGGTGAGGTGGGGGTGGGGGGAGCGGACAGTTCCGGGAAAGGAGGGGGTTTACAGGTTAGCTTGTTGGGCCTGGAGGAAACAGGCCTGTTCCTCTTGGCCCGCCAGCAGTGCTTTAAAGCTGACTCTTCACGCCTCATTTTACCTGCCGGGTTTCCTGAGGCCTGGGAAACCCGGCCAACCGTAGTTAAAAATAGAACCACTGTTAAAATGATGGCATGCAGCCTCCTTAAAAACTCTTAACGACTGACCCGGCCTCCTGAGAGTGGATTGGTCACCCCCGTGTCCCACCTCCAATAAAACCGAAAGTGGTGTGTTGGGATCAGGAGTGAAATGTTTTAAATTTTAACTTCTCACCCAACCCAAACCCACTCTTTGCGCAAATTTGAATTTATTAACGAGCGCAGTCTTGAACACTCTCGACTGCCACAGTAAGGACCAGCTGATCAGAGAACCGCGACCCACGCCACCTGCTTCAATCAATGGATTAACTAACCTATTGCTGACTCCAGCCAGTCAAACCGCAAGGCAGCAGATGAGCAAGTTAAACAGTGCTTCGTATTTGAACAATTAAAACTACGTCAATTAAAATCAAAATACAACGCCATAAATAAGGAAAAGCCTTGCCACAATCTCTCCCATTCTAACTGCCGCTAAACTCCGCACTTCTGGACTCTCGCTGAGAATAAACTCCACGCTTTACGGGTTTCTCCCACTCCGCTGGTCTCTCGCTGCTTTGCAGATATTAGATTTGTTTTCAAGCGTGTAGTCTTCAGTCGTAGCGCGCGTGTTTTCCACACCATCTTCAGGTCTAAATTTTCTTCTCTTTTTCAGCTCTTATCAAGTTTGACCGAAGCCTCGGTCATCAGTGCTGTCCTGCGGCATGTGCTTCAGTTAGTGTCTTACTATCTGTGTTTTCCAAAACACTGCCGACTACTTCTGAAGGTAAGGCCTGGATAATCCCGTGTAAATTGATGATGAGCTTGAGACCTTTTTTTGGGTGGAGTGGGCGTGGGGTGGGTGGTATCAGAAAAGGACGATGTACCTGACGGACGATTGTTCTGAGTCGTTATCCTACAGGCGGGTCCCATAAGAACATAAGAAATAGGAGTGGGAGTCGGCCATTTGGCCCCTCGAGCCTGCTCTGCCATTCAGTAAGATCATGGCTGATCTTCTACCCTATCTCCACTTTCCCGCCCAGTCCCCATATCCCTTGATTCCCTTAATATTCAAAACTCTATCGATCTCTGTCTTGAATATACTCAACGACTGAGCCTCCACAGCCCTCTGGGGCAGAGAATTCCAAAGATTCACCACCCTCCGAGTGAAGAAATTTCTCCTCATCTCAGTCCTAAATGGCCGACCCCTTATACTGAGACTGTGACCCCTGGTTCTAGACTCCCTAGCCAGGGGAAACATCCTCCCTGCATCTACCCTGTCAAGTCTTGTAAGAATTTTGTATGTTTCAATGAGATCAGCTCTCATTCTTCTGAACCCTAGAGAATATGGGCCCAGTCTACACAATACCCCCCCAATAAGATAATGCACCAGTGATTAAAAAGGGGGAGAAAAACTTGCAGATGCTGAGAAACAAACAAAAAGCGAAATGTACAGCAGGCCAAGCAGCATCTGTAAAAGGAAATGACAGGTTAATGTTACGGGTGCAAGATTGTTTCTCAGGATATAGTCCTTGTGCCCACAGTATTAACTTGTCCGATGCTGACTGACCTGTTGTATAGTCCACTGTTTTCTGCTTGTTTCGTACACCAGTGACTCGGTTATTAACATGTTGATGTTCGTCTGTCTGCCGCAGAAATGCTGTATCCCAAAGTTCATTGTGTTTTCTGTTATATGTTGTGGTTTTATTAAGAGCCCAATTTTGTGTTGCATTCTTAACAATTACATTCACAAAATGGTAGAATTCAATTCTTCCACCTGTACCCGTTACTCAAAACAATTTTTCCCAACTCTAGGGCTCCACATTAAACTTTCAAGTTAATATTGTCCAAATAACTTCCTTCTCTGCTCAAGCTACTGTGGCTCAGGCTCCAGGAGGGCGGGACTCAAGTGCTGCTCTCCCCTTTTTACTCTGTCTCCATTCCTTGGTCCCTGTTAGAGGGCCAGTAAGAAGGGGGCCGTGTTTTCTGTGCATACGCTTGCTCTTGGGACCCATGGAAAAAGTGCGTCATAGATGCCATTGGAGTTTGTCTTCTTCACATTGATGCTGGGACACCTTGCTCACTGCCAATGCCACTCTACCAAGTAAAAGTGTATATCATAATAAATGGGCAAGGAGACTGCACGGCACAGTGGGTTAGCACACTGTCCTTTTTTTCCTGACGGACTGGTGTTTGAATTTGGCCAAACTGATGCAGTGTAGCTTATTTCCGCCCCATTCCCTGAATTGTGTTTGGGCCGTCTCGGCCCAGTTTTTCATGGGTGTAAGGTCATTATTGCAAAATGCCTCATAATGTGACCTAGTTTGGCATTCTCACTCAAGGTCACAAGATTGTTGGGAGAAATGGATTTGTCGCACTGGTGCAGTAGGGTTTGCTCTTTGAAGTCGTTGGAACAGAATGTGAGAGAGAGAGATTTACTCTGCATTTTCCCCATGCTACAGCTGGCGTGGGAACACGTGATGTTGGTTCTGGAACGCGAAAGTGGGGAAATCGTTCCATTTCACAACACTTAATAGCTTGACCACCAACCCCCCAAAAGAACCCTGTCCCAAGTTACTCTGTGTCCCTCTTCATGCACTCTGGAGGGGCGGGATGCTCTGGTATGTGGACTCTTCTCGGCACAGACATGATGGGCCGAATGGCTCCCCTTCTGTACCGTAAATTTCTACGATTCTCCACTCCCATCATCATCGGCTAATGACCGATGCGCCTGTTCGCCTGGGGCACAGTGGTTCCTGTTCTCCCCTTTGCCCTTCCCGCTACTACTGTGTACTGCTGCATCAAACAGCCCAGCTAGAACTAATTATTATTATCATAAAAAAAAGTGTTATGACACACAAACGGCGTAGGCAGTGATATCTTTTAATACAGCCGGAGCCAGTTAGTGGGGGCAGTCATCTAGAGACTTTGAATGTTCTCATGCACCCAGCGTTTTGAAATTCATGGTGATAGGTTGTGCTTAATGAGGATAATCTGATGGATTGGAAAGTGTTATTTCAACCAGGATGCTTCAATGCACAGGCTTATCTCCGGTGTAAAGATTAACTACTGAACTTCAGAGAACCTCTGCCTGAGCACTCTGCCATTCAGTTGTTGGTTACCTTTACACTGGGTGGAGGTGCGCTTGTTCTCTGCTTTATTGATTGAAAGATATTGGCCCTCTGATGAAAGACGTAGGCCGGAAGTTTCCTGGGGGGGGGCGGGGGGGGGGGGGGGGTAGTCAGCGGGTGGGATCGGTGAAAGGTCGGGTGGGAAATTTGATTTATTTTGACAGTGGGTCGGGAACCCGCTGTCATCCCGCCATGACACGCCTTTCCCAATGGTGTGTCTGTGATATCGGACCCGACCCGCAGAGGCGGGCGACCCAATTAAAGCAATATGATAGCAAAATACTGCGGATGCTGGAAATCCGAAATAACAACAGAAAACGCTGGAAAAACTCAGCAGGCCAGGCAACATCCGTGGAGAGAGAAATAGAGTCAACGTTTCGGGTCGAAACCCTTCTACAGAACCAATTAAAGCAATTATTGGCTTGTTGACCGACTCTTTAATAATGGATTTAACCTTACCTTTTCACTTCAGCTGCTCACCTCTCATTCTTCTAAACTCCAGAGAGTATAGGCCCAATCTACTCAATCTCTCCTCATAGGACAACCCTCTCATCCCAGGAATCAATCTAGTGAACCTCCATTGCACCGCCTCCAAGGCAAGTATATCCTTCCTCAGATAAGGAGACCAAAACTGTGCAAATCTCCCAGTTTTTGGTGGGTCCTGGCCTTCCGTCGCTTGAACCCAGTGTGCATTTGTTTCCAACCTGCCAGCAACGCCCTCTTTGGATGGCTGCCGGTCAAAATATGACACTGGCCCAGTGACTCCTGTCCCCATTCAGTGATTCCCTTCTCCCCTTCCCCCCCTTCTCCACTGCAGCTGGAAGTTGAACAGAGATGAAGAGTTAAGCCTGTGTCTTCGGCCTGTGGCACTCCCCTTTACTGCTGTAAGGTGCAGTGCTTTCCAGAGGTGGCCACTCTTTCAGGATGGCTTAAAGTGCAGATGTAGGTGCGGTTCATAACAGATGTAGGCACTGAGTTTTAAATCTCTCCTTATTGGGCAGAGCAGTTTTCTTCTAAGTTTCTTCAGTTGGGTTTTATGTAGTGATCAAGGACAGCTGTGGACGAGAGTGAGCCAGCTACAAAAAAGCGACCACTGCCTGCCCACTTGTAAAAAATGCCCCTCGTATGAATGGTGTGATTTCCTGAGCTGGCAGGCACACGGATGCCTGATCCTTCCGACGCCATTCTCACACCGACTGAAGTAGCGGCCAGCCAAGGGGCGCATTGGAGTGCGGTGACATGCTGCCACTGTTGGCATCTCTCTTGGTATGTGAGCAACTGAATTTAAATTGCCCTACGTCTGTTGGAAAATCAACGTTGCAGAGTTGCAGCTTGGAAGTCTGTGTGCAAGAATCCCTCCGAGCGTGAGGGTAAAAGGAGGGCCATTATTCTTGGCAATGTCAAAAATAAAATCCCTGAATACTTTTATACAAAAAAAAAATCCATTTACTTTTGCGCCAGTAGTGAACAATGCAGCTAGAAATATTTTGAGCCTTTTATTGCAGCTGACGGTTTCTCGTTGCTACCTGCATTTATCTCCTACCTTTTATTATGCCCTCTAGCAAGCGATAAACCAGTGGAGCACAGGGGAGGAGACGGTGCGTGTTCTAGCCTTCCTAATTCTCAACAAAATATGCCGACAGAAGCAAGATATGTATCTGAATCTAGTGCTCAAGGTAATGAGAGAGCGTGTTTGTAAAAATGCATCTAAACTGACAGATGGTTATCTTTCGTTTTTAGTTTCCCAGAAACTGTGATGCTTTTGTTGGGTACGAACTGGTAAATGTGCATGTTGCCTCCAATTCACGGTGTGAGATTATACTACCATTTTCATATCAATGTGAAGCAGTTGTGAAAAGTTGCATTTATAACTTGGGTGTCCGGTCCTGACCTGAGGCTGGATTTACACTGAAGCCACCTTGCACCATTTCAGCATCGCACAGAGTGGAGTATAACTCCAATCCGGGACAAAGTGGCATTTCAGAAGTCCCCAGTGAGATCTCCTGGGAACTATTGAACCTTTTTAATGGGATATTTTCAATACTTTGAGAAAGGGATGCTCTCACTGGTCGCTCTTAACATTTAAAGTTAGCCACAAGAGGAATGGAACTGTGTGTGCATGATAGCACTGGGCCGTGTTCACACTGGGAACCTCAATAAAGTGAAACTGTGGTCGTCTTGAAGTTACCTCTTGTCTTTATGGTGATTTAAATCTTCCGTTGAGCAATTTGAACTAAATTCTATCTGGAAATCTTTAGGCTTTACAGGAGCATTTTCCTTTGCATCAAAAACTCAAATATAATCAGATCACAGTTCAGAGAAAGGTGTTAATATATTGGTTATTTGTGAGTAATTGGTGATGTGCCTTGGATGCGAAGGGCTAGCAACCCCATCATGTGCCACTTGACTGTTGCGTGGAAGCATTGTTCACCTGTCAGCTGTGGCTCAGTGGGTAGCATACTCGTCTCCAAGTCAGAAGGTTGTGGGTTCAAGTCCCACTCCAGAGATTTGAGCACAAAATCTGGGCTGACACTCCAGGGCAGTGTTGAGGGAGTGCCGCACTGTCAGGTGCCGTCTTTTGGATGAGACGTTAAACTGAGGCCCCGTCTGCGCTCTCAGGTGAACATAAAAGATCCTGTGGCACTATTTCGAAGAAGAGCAGGGGGGTTATCCCCGGTGTCCTGGGCCAATATTTATCCCTCAACCAACATCACTAAAACAGATTATCTGGTCGTTATCACATTGCTGTTTGTCGGAGCTTGCTGTGCGGAAATTGGCTGCCACGTTTCCTACATTAGAACAGTGACTACACTTCAAAAAGTACCTCATTGGCTGTAAAGCGCTTTGGGACGTCCGGTGGTCGTGAAAGGCGCTATATAAATGCAAGTCTTTCGTGTGTGTGTGTGTGCGCGCAAATGACACGTCTCTGATGGCTTGGTGCATATATCCAGTGAGTAACTAAGCCATACCAACCAATTTCCAGCCTGTGCTGGCATATCTGATCGCAAACTAGGTGGTGGTAAGGGGCGTCAGCACCCTGGGCTTTGCTCTCTCTCCCCCCCCCCCCCGGGTTAGAGGGTGGAATATCGGCCACAGTTCCCGCCGCCTCTGATGGCTGTGCCGCAACGTCCGCTGAAACTGAGCGGGTAGACCTGCTGGCGAGGACGAGCTGGGCTCGGCTGTGGTGCGTCCTGAATGCTGCTCGTCATTCAGGCGCGAGCCTTTAGACAGTGACTAATAGCCAGTTGGGCAAAGGTACCGGAGCGGAACAGACTCCCGTTGGACTGCAGGAGGTGGAAGGAGAGAATATTGTCCAACAAATGTGAGCAAAGTAAAGCCTGAGCACACAACTAGGTGTAGAAGAAGCTAGCTTCGATGCAAGATGGCACTCGTTTATCCTTCTCTCCCTCTCTCTCATTTTACAGCAGATGTACGTAGCCTATGTTAAGAACTGCAAATTCACATCACCGAACGTGCTCCCGATGATCAATTTTATGCAGCGCACCTTGACGGAGGTGTATGCGTTAGACAGTCAGATTACCTACCAGCATGCTTTCATTTACATCCGACAGCTGGCTATTCATCTCCGAAATGCCATGACGATGAAGAAAAAGGTAATAAATGTTTTTTTTGCCTTTTATGTTATGAATATTTCTTTTTAAAATTTCAATCCTCCCTTTATACTGGCTCCAAGTGACGGAGTTGAGTATTTAGGCACAAGGTGGAGAGAGGCCGGTACAGAATAATGGCAGTGTTTGATACTCATTACCATTAATACTCTGTCGCCCGCCCCCCCCCCTTACACTCTCCCACCGCGTGTTTACTTTAAGAAACGATGCCCAGTTGACCCCCCTTCCTCCCCCAAAGACACCGACTCCTTTGTTGGATGTGCTCTTTCAGTAACTCACGCACGTGGCCATTTTTAATAACTTGATCACATGGCACTATTTCGAAGAAGGGCGGGGAGGGGGGGTTCTCCCCGGTGTCCTGGGGCCAACATTCCTCCCCCTACCAACATCACTAAAACATTATCTGGCCATTGATGTTTGTGGGAGCTTGCTGTGCGCAAATTGGCTGCCACGTTTCCCACATTACAACAGTGGCTACGCTCCAAAAGTGCCTTATTGACTGTAAAGCGCTTTGGGACGTCATGAGGTTGAGAAAGGCGCTATAGAAATGCAAGTCTTTCATTTCTTCAGTACAAGTTCTGTTGCCTTCTAAGGAATTCTTTCTGTCATATTTTGGATTAAAATAAGATTACAGGAAACTCTCGATTTACCGGCACCTAAATAACCGGAAATCTCTCTTAACCGGCAAAATTCAGGAGCAGGTTCAGGTAACTTTTATTACTTGCCTTCCTCCATCTGTTGCTGTGCAAGGGTGTGGCTGCAGCTGTTGCTAAGCTACAGAGACGCTTGCAACTTGTGGCCATTGTTCTGAACCTGTTGCTAAGCAACAGGGTTTGTTGCTTTATACGGAGCTCTCGGCTCTGTATCTTTTACTATAGCGCTCGGTGATCCGGAAATTTTGATGAACCGGTACCACGTCGGTCCCGTCCGTGCCGGATAAAAAAAAGTTTCCTGTAGTGGCCGTTCCTGGATCTGTGGCTGTGTAACCGGGGTTCCTGCACCTGTTGCTAAGCAACAGGGACACCTGGATCTTGTGGCCGGGGTTCCTGCACATGTGGGAAGCCTGGATTTGTTGCTGTGTACGGAGCTCTCGTATCTTTTACTGTACCTCTCTGTAATCCGGACTTTTTGATAAACCGGCACCACGCCGGTCCCGTCGGTGCCGGATAAAAAAGAGTTTCCTGTACAACTTGATTGTTTAACATTTTACCGCATCAGCTTGTTTCCTTTTCCTAACGTCGTTGTTTCTTTGTGTATAGGAGACTTATCAGTCTGTCTATAACTGGCAGTTCATTCACTGCTTGTATCTTTGGTGTCGCTTGCTGAGCACAGTTTATCCCAACGAAGTTCTGGAACCACTCATTTATCCATTGACTCAAGTTATCATTGGCTGCATCAAGTGAGTACATTTGATACATTACATGACATTTGCTATGAATGAGAGAAAGTTGGTGCAATAAGAACACAAGAATGAGGAGCAGGGGTAGACCGTACGGCCCCTCGAGCCCGCTCCGCCATTCAATAAGATCATGGCTGGTCTTTGACCTCAACTCCACTTTCCCGCCCGATCCCCATATCCCTCGATTCCCCTAGTGTGGGGAATAAGAACAATGAGGTTACTCTGGTTGGAATCGGGAGCCTGTTCCCCTTCATGTCCACCCCAAAGCACCATTGCAGTACCAACTTGGATGGGATGGGAAGAGGCGATTATCAGTGTTTGAAAGAGATCCTCCACATAAACCCCGAGGCAATTAAACCGGCATTAGCTGCATCAGTCCTTTGAGGGTTGTGCTAACGTATTTACTCCAGAAAGGTGGAATTTGGAAGCTGAGTAACCGAATGCTGTTTATGGAACACTCCTATTTTTTGGGGCGCATGTATTTGCATCACTGCATAAAATACTGTTAAAATCAGAAATGTACAGCCTACGACGAGATTCGGTCTCAGGTTTGAGAAGTGTGGCTAGCACTTGTAAATGATCAGGATCAGGTTTGCTGTAACGATGGGAAGACCATGAGCCACCGCGCGGGGGGGGGTGGTGGGATTGCAGTCCCACGTTCTTTGCTGAGATGCTTCAGATCTGATGCCGTTTATTGTTAAAATCATATCCCCCACTCTGTACAGAGGAGAAAACAGACCACCTAAGCGGGGCGAGTGGACAGCTCTAAGTGGAGCCTCCATTTAGATGCTGTGACACTGATGTTCGCCAGTTGCAGTTCCCCAGTAATAGGCGCGATGGCCTCTTGCTCAGTTGCAGAAATTGAAAATTGAGTTGTAACTCTCAGCAGCTTCTTGCTTCTCTAGAAGTAAAGCTACCTCGGTCCTAAGCTCTGGAATTCTATCCCTAAACCTCTCCGCCTCGCTACCTCTCTCCTCCTTTTAAGACGCTCCTTAAAACCTACCTCATTGACCAAGCTTTTGGTCACCTGCCCTAATAGCTCCTTATGTGGCTCGGCGTCAAACTTTGTTTGATAATCGCTCCTGTGAAGCGCCTTGGGATGTTTTACTATGTTAAAAGGCGCTATATAAATGCAAGTTGTTGTTGTGGCAGAAACTTCTTTTCCGTGTTCCATCGCTGCCCTCTCACCTGAGAATCCTGCAGAAGAACCAGGTCGAGGAAACATCCCAGTTTTGTGGCCCCATATTAACTGTAGGAAACATTGATTCCAAATCCTTTGAACTTCAGTCTTCCTTGCTTTCCTGCCTGTCTGTCTGATGTTTTGAAATGTCTGGGGCTCATTAATACGAGATTTACTCCTTTTGTTTTTTTATCTGTTCCATCACCCTGGAGCAGCTGCCTCTGTAGAACAGAACTGATGAATCCTAATTCCCTGCTCTTGTACAGTTTGAGAGTGGGACGAGGAGGAGAACCTGGTCCTGAAAGGGGCCAAAGCTCCTGCCATCCTTATTGGGACAATGAACCTGAATTCTAAAGTATTATCGGATCATCGAATGATAGAGTGCAAAAGGGGGCCATTCGGTCCATCGTGCCTGTGTCTGCTCCTTGGTAGAGCTATCCAATTAGTCTCACTCCCCCGCTCTTTCCACATAGCCCTGCATTTTTCTTTCCCTTCAATTATTTATCCAATTCCCTTTTGAAGGTTACTATTGAATCTGCTTCCACCGCCCTTTCAGGCAGCGCATTCCAGATCACAACAACTCGCTGTGTAAAAGAAATGTTTCCTCATATCGCCTCTTGTTCTTTTGCCAAGCACCTTAAATCTGTGTCCTCTGGTTACCGACCCTTCTGCCACTGGAAACAGTTTCTCCTTATTTACTCTGTCAAAACCGTTCCTGATTTTGAACGCCTCTATCAATTCTCCTCTTGACCTTCTCTGCTGTAAGGAGAACAACCCCCAGCTTCTTCAGTCTCTCCACATAACTGAAGTCCCTCATCCCTGGTGCCATTCTAGTAAACCTCTACTGCACCTTCTTCAAGGCCTTGACAGCGTTCCTAAATGTGGAGCATAAAATCCCTATAAGGAATAAAGGAGATTATGCCACGGGTGGGTGGTGTAATTATACTGAGACTGACATCGTTCATCACGATTAACCCTAAAAAAATCAAAATTGATGACTGGAGTATTGGGAGGGTCATCAAGTAGGATCGCTGACCTTTGTGTCTGGCTCTCTAGTGCTGTCCTATCGGGCGAGACTTTGGCCGCGATTTCGTCAACCGTGGCGAGTCTGATGCGGCCGGAGTAGGTGGCGGCCTCAAACCCCGCTCCTGTCTTCATCCCACCTCCTCCAAGTGATTTTGCCCTGATTGGGCTTGTTAAGCCCGCCCTGTGAGGTTCCTGGCCAATTAAAAGGAAGCAGGTCTGATGACATCATTTGATGACACGTCATCAGCTGATTTCCTTAAAGGGGCCATGTCCACATTGATTTTGACAGTTGTGCTGTCAGTGTTCTACAGCATTGAGGTGCTGCAAACACTGACAAGCACTGCACAAAGGGGCACGGCTGCACCCAGGCTCTCCCATGACTCCCTTCATATGCTTATGGAGGGGAGTCACAGCACGCAGGGAGGTTCTCTTCCTTTCCAATGAGCGGAAGACACCTCCCCAGGAGACCAAAGCAGCCTGGTTGCACATTGCACAGGAGGGCACAAGCAGGGATGTTGTCAGGAGGACCAGGCTGCAGTGGTGCAAACCTTTCAATGATCTCAATAGATCACGAAACGTTACTGCAAAGCCACACTCAACTTCATCCTGCTGTGCCACTCATCACATCCCCATCACTCTGCCTTCCCTACCCTACTCCTGTACATCCTTAACTCATACCAACTTACCTTGCACCACCACCCATCCCTCTCTACGTTATCACTTCCCCATCTCACTAGCCACCCCTCACATTCACCTCATCCTAGTCCAATCATACCAACTAACAACACACAAGCCTAGGCACTTGTGTGTTTTTGCCAATGTTCGTGTAAAGTGTCTGTTAATGTGTTGTCAGGCATTGAAATCTTTATTTTCAACACTTTGCCTTCTTGGACAGATTTGTGTGCACCATTGGAAGTGTCTTAGTGAGTTTCAGTGAATGGTGAGACATAACGTTCCCCCCCCCCCCACCACCAATGGTGGTGAGTGTGAAAGGAATGGCTTGGCCATTGTAGGGATGCTTTATGGTGCTGGTGTGGGGTGGTGCCAACCTGGCGCATCAAGTGGCAGCCAGAGTGTACAGCGTCAAGTGAAGCAAATCTGGCCATGGTGAGGCATTGCTGGCAGCAATGTGGTCAGGTGCTGATGCCCTTTGTCCTGTGCAGCATCAGGTGATTGCGGAGAAGGTTAGTGTTGTTGGTGCTGGTGGTGTGGCTGATTGTGGTCGGATTCTGAGGGCCAAGGTGAGATTATTTTCAAGGGCACCGATGCTGCTGGAATACAGGAAACTTTGGTTTATCCGGAGGTTAACTGTCCGGAATGCTCGAGCCACCGGCAAAATTCAGGAGTCGGTTCAGTAAGTTTTTTTTCTTTTTGTTGCTTTTTTTTCACCAGTCAGGCTCTGCAAGGTCTAGCTAAAGCTGTTGCTTAGCTACAGAGACGCTTGCAAGCTACGGCCGACTGTTTAGAAGCTGTTGCTAAGCAACAGGGTTTGTTGCTAGATACGGAGCTCAAAAAGCTCTGTATGTTTTAACATTAGCGCTGGTTTGTCCGGCAGTTTTGATGGGACGGCAACAGCTTGGTCCCGTCAGTGCCGGATAGCACAAAGTTTCCTGTAGATGGCAGCTGAAGTTGAGATGACAGAAGCGATCTGTCAGTGGTGAGAGAGGTTGCTCCAAGGAGGTGACACTGGATAGAGAGTTTGCTCCAAACTGCATACAGCTCAAAAGTGTCTTCCAAATCCTGAAGGCTGAAGCTTCTGACATTGGAAAGTGAACAGCTGTGAAATGGTAGCTTTTATACCATTTTTGCAGCTGTCATCCATTCACAGCAATGGAGAGTCATCGAGAACCCGACACACTTACCTGACATGATCCCCGAGCGATGGGAACCTTGTGGAAAAGTTGGAAAAATGGCTAGAAGGTGGTAAAATGCTGTTCAACTACCTTTAAAGACCCTCTTAACTATCTCAATTGGCTGACACGCCGCTTCATGCCGGGTCTGCAAAGCGCAGGAAAACCCTACACTTGGGAAACAGACACGGAGGCAGGTTCAGAGCGGGATCCCGACCCGCTGTCAATCTTTTAGATTTTGACAGCGGGACCCGCCTCCAAACCCGCCCTCTGAGCGCCGGCCAAATTCCGACCTGAAGGTAAGCATGCAGGTGCAGCAGGCGGTTAAGAAGGCAAATGGTATGCTGGCCTTCGTAGCGAGAGGGTTTGAGTACAGGAACAAGGATGTCTTGCTGCAGTTGTACAAGGCCTTGGTGAGACCACATCTTGAGTATTGTGTGCAGTTTTGGTCGCCTTATCTGAGGAAGGATGTTCTTGCCAGGGAAGGAGTTCAGCGAAGATTCACCAGGCTGATACCTGGGATGGCAGGAATGACGTATGAGGAGAGATTGGGTCGATTGGGCTTATACTCGCTGGAGTTTAGAAGAATGAGAGGGGATCTCATTGAAACTTATAAAATTCTGACAGGACTAGACAGACTAGATGCAGGAAGGATGTTCCCGATGGTCGGGGAGTCCAAAACCAGGGGTCACAGCCTAAGGATAAGGGGTAAGCCATTTAGGACAGAGATGAGGAATTTCTTCACCCAGAGAGTGGTGAACCTGTGGAATTCTCTACCACAGAAGGCAGTAGAGGCTAATTCATTAAATATATTCAAGAAGGAGTTAGATATATTTCTTGAGGCTAAAGGGATATGGGGAGAAAGCAGGGACAGGGTACTGAATTTGGATGATCAGCCATGATCGCATTGAATGGCGGAGCAGGCTCGAGGGGCCGAATGGCCTACTCCTGCTCCTATCTTCTATGTTTGTGCCAGGAGGGGTATCTCGTAAAATGTTGTCTCCATTCTCTCCTTCCGTCAAAACCATTTGTGTGATACAATGGTGAAGCTTCATCACACTGTGTAAACGCGTCCACGGCTGGCTATATGACGGCAGCTGTCGGCCTCTGCTGTTCCATAGATTTCAATATGGATTTTTAATGTGATCCCATTTGGAACCTTTTTATGATAAAGTGCTTTTTTTTAACACTATCTCTCAATGTTAACGTCTTCACTGTGGCTTGCCTGGCCTTTACAGTCAGCACTCCCAGCACTGAAAACACGAGATAGTGGGAAATACTCTGAGATCAATTTATCACATCAATTACGATACATAAAAAAAAATCCAAAGATACACAGTTAATATCGCCAGTGTTAGAAAGTGTCAGACGGATGGGCGAGTTTCACTTGGCAATACAGAGTGAGTGACATAATTTATACCATGTTTGATTATATATCATATCTTTTTGCCTCGGTGGTGGGGGCATAGTTCACTAGAAGGGGAATGAGTAATGAAGTGCAGTGTTGATAATTTTGGATGGGACATGGTTTTATTTTTTATATTTGTTTACGGGATGCGAGCGTCGCTGGCAAGGCCGGCATTTATTGCCACACCCCTAATTGCCCGCGAGAAGGTGGTGGTGAACCGCTGCAGTCCGTGTGGTGAGGGTATTCCCACAGTGCTGTTAGGGAGGGAGTTCCAGGATTTTGACCCAGCAACGATGAAGGATCGGCGATATACTGTCAAGTCAGGATGGTGTGTGACTTGGAGGGGAACTTGGAGGTGGTGGTGTTCCCATGCACCTGCTGCCCTTGTCCTTCTAGGTGGAAGAGGTCGCGGGTTTGGGAGGTGCTGCTGAAGAAACCTTGGTGAGTTGCTACAGTGCATCTTGTAGATGGATTATATAGTCTGAGAAAGTATTTCGTTTTTCTATAAACTGAATTGTTCAGTGCACTGGCACCGAACGCACCGCTATTTTGCTTTAATGTTGCCATTACCGAGGTAGGTATGAGTGTAGATAGATCGGCTTCAAGCAGTAAGTCATCATCATCTAGTTTCAGCTGTGGCTCAGTGGGTAGCACTCTTGCCTCTGAGTCAGAAGGTTGTGGGACTCCAGGGACTTGAGCACACAAAGCTAGGCTGACGTTCCAGTGAGGGAGTGCTGCACTGTCGGAGGTGCCGTCTTTCAGATGAGACGTTAAACCGAGGCCCTGTCTCCCCTCTCAGGTGGACGTAAAGGATCCCATGGCACTATTTCGAAGAAGAACAGGGGAATTATCCCCAGTGACCTGGCCAATATTTATCCCTCAACCAACATAACGAAAACAGATTATCACATTGCTGTTTGTGGGAGCTTGCTGTGCGCAAGTTGACTGCTGTGTTTCCCACATTACAACAGTGACCACACTCCAAAAGTACTTCATTGGCTGTAAAGCGCTTTGAGATGTCAGGTGGTTGTGAAAGGCGCTATAGAAATGCAAGTCTTTTCTTAGTTTAATTTTCTACTGTTGAGAAAAGGGGAATGGAAGACGGAGGGGGGTGGCGGTGGGAATGTGTTGGATTGAGTTTGTAGACTGTGGGAGGGAGGAGGGAACGGAGGACACGGTGCTGGTCCAGAGTGAGGAAGTGAGGAGAACGCGAGTGTCAAGGTGGAAAATGACAAGACTGTGCATCAGCGTGGGGGGAGAAGGGGGGGGTTGCAAGTTAGGAGGGAGCTACTTAAAGGGCAGAGTGGGTTGAAGCCATGGGAATGTGCTTGCCTTGCAGAACTAGGAGATGTGTGATGCCAGTGAAAGCTTATTGACTTATGAATATCCCAATACCAATAAGAAATGGCTTGCCATGTTGCTGTGGAGCGCTGTGTGGAAAGAGGCATCTGTATTGTAGGCCCACAGTGCGGTGCTGCCCCGGGGATGCACTTAATGCGGCAGCAATCGGAGAAGGAGCAGTGAAATCTGCAGCTTCTTCGCAGCCGGTTATCAACTTTATGTTGGGACCAGAGTCCGAGCGAATCGAATAACTAGGGAGGTAGATAGGGCTTTAAACTAAATAAGGTGGGGGAGGGTCCCAGTGGCGAGAAATCTAGAATTCTAAAGAGAAAAGACAACCAGTGCAGGAAAGTGATTGGGGTAAGGATAACCAGATTGTGTCAGGAAGGGGCAGAGCGTACAAACAAAGGAGTGTAGGAATTGCCAAATTCCTATCTGAAGTACTGAGACCAGGCAACTCTGGTAATTAAACGATGTTTAATACAAACTGGTGGAAGTAACAGTTAAAACGCAAGAGAACTAAACAACAGGTGTTTGCTTAAGGCTGACTCCACGAGGACTGATTCTGGAAGCTTCCCCGCTGACGTCATCACGTTTCCCGCCATTGGGAACGTCACGTGACCTGCGTGATGACGTCATCGCGTTCGGTCTACATCTTAAAGGGACCGCGTTATTTACATACAGCAAACAAATACAGGTACCGATTCACTGTTAAAGGCAATTATGTACATACATATAAGAGTCCCTTGGTGGCTCTGCCACAGGAGTGCACTAACAAATAGGGTCCGGGTAAGAGGAAATGGTAAGACAAATAGGGCCATAGTACAAAAAAAGGTTAAGATGTCTAAAAATATTAAAGACAAGTCTAAAGGCCCTGTATCTGAATGCACGAAGCATTCGTAATAACGTAGATGAATTAACAGCACAAATAGATGTAAATGGATACGATATAATTGCGATTACGGAGACGTGGCTGCAGGGTGACCAAGGCTGGGAGCTGAATATACAAGGATATTCGATATTTAGGAAGGATAGGCGAAAAGGAAAAGGAGGTGGGGTGGCCCTGTTAGTAAAGGATGAAATCAGAGCAATAGTGAGAAAGGATGTTGGCTCAGAAAATTAAAATGTAGAATCAGTCTGGGTGGAGCTAAGAAGCACCAAGGGGCAGAAAACATTGTTGTCTATAGACCTCCAAACAGTAGTGGTAATGGCATCAAACAGGAAATTAGAGATGCATGTAACAAGGGTACTACAGTAATCACGGGTGATTTTAATCTACATATAGACTGGCCAAACCAAATTAGCAATAATACTGTGGAGGATGAATTCCTGAAGTGTGTATGAGATGGTTTTTTAGACCAGTACGTTGAGGAGCCAACTCGGGATTGGGTATTGTGCAATGAGAAGGGGTTAATTAATAATCTTGTTGTGCGGGGTCCTTAAGGGAAGAGTGACCATAACATGATAAAATTCTTCATTAAAATGGAAAGTGAAGAAGTCCAATCCGAAACTAGGGTCTTAAATCTAAACAAAGGAAACTACGATGGTATGAGGAGTGAGTTGACTATGATAGATTGGGGAGCTTCATTAAAAGGCATGACGGTGAATAGGCAATGGCTAACATTTAAGGAACGAATGCATGAATTGCAACAGTTATACATTCCTTTCTGACGCAAAAACACAAAAGGAAAAGCAGCCCAACCATGGCTAACAAAAGAAATTAAGGATAGTATTAGATCCAAAGAGGAGTCATATAAAGTTGCCAGAAAAAGTAGCAAGCCTGAGGATTGGGAGCAGTTTAGAGTTCAGCAAAAAAGGACCAAGAGATTGATTTAAGAGGGGAAAAATAGAGTGAGAATATACTTGTAAGGAACATAAAAGCGGATTGTAAAAGCTTCTACGAGTATGTAAAAAGAAAAAGATTAGTGAAGACAAATGCAGGTCCTTTACAGTCAGAAATGGGATAATTTATAATGGGGAATAAGGAAATGGCAGAGCAATTAAACAAATACTTTGGTTCTGTCTTCACGGAAGAGGACACAAATAACTTCCCAGAAATGCGAGGGAACCAAGGGCCTAGTGAGAAGGAGGAATTAAAGGAAATAGGTATTAGTAAAAAAAAAATAGTGCTGGAGAAATTAATGGGACTGAAAGCTGATAAATCCCCTGGGCCTGATGATCTGCATCCCAGAGTACTAAAAGAGGTAGCCGTAGAAATAGTGAATGCATTGGTTGTCATCTTCCAAAATTCTATAGATTATGGAACAGTTCCTGCAAATTGGAGGGTGGCAAAATGCTAGAGTCTATTATAAAGGATGTGATAACAGGACACTTAGTAATTATCAACGGGATTAGACAAAGTCACATGGATTTATGAAAGGGAAATCGTGTTTGACAAACCTACTGGAGTTTTTTGAGGATGTAACTGGTAGAATAGATAAGGGAGAACCAGTGGATGTGGTGTATTTGGATTTTCAGAAGGCCTTTGATAAAGTCCCACATAAGAGGTTAGTGTGCAAAATTAAAGCACATGGGATTGGGAGTAATATACTGGCATGGATTGAAAATTGGTTAACAGACAGGAAAGAGAGAGTAGGAATAATGGGGTACCGCAGGGGTCAGTGCTTGGGCCGCAGCTATTCACAATATATATCAATGATTTGGATGAGGGAACCAAATGTAATATTTCCAAGTTTGCTGACGATACGAAACTAGGTGGGATTGTGAGTTGTGAGGAGGATGCAAAGAGGCTTCAAGGCGATTTAGACAAGTTGAGTGAGTGGGCAAATACAAGGCAGATGCAGTATAACGTGGATAAATGTGAAGTTATCAATTTCAGTAGGAAAAACAGAAAGGTAGAGTATTATTTAAATGGTGATAGATTGGGAAATGTTGATGTACAGAGGGACCTGGGTATCCTTGTACGGGAAACTTTGTGTTATCTGGAGGCGAACCGTCCGGCAAGCTTGAGCCACCGGCAAAAATCAGGAGCCGTTTATTATTCTTTTCGTTTCTTTTCTTTGCTTTTTTTGAACAGTCAAGCTCTGCAACGTCTGTAGCTAAGCAACAGCTTCAGCTAGAGATGCTACAGAGATGCTTGCCGACTGTTTAGAGGCTGTTGCTAAGCAACAGGGTTTGTTGATTCATACGGAGATGAAAATCTCCGTATGTTTCAACATTAGCTCTGGAGTGTACGGCAGTTTTGAGGGAACGGCAGCAGCTCGGTCCCGTCGGTGCCGGATAGCACAAAGTTTCCTGTACACAGTCACTGAAAGCAAACATGCAGGCGCAGCAAGCAGTTAGGAAGGCAAATGGTATGTTGGCCTTCATTGCAAGAGGATTTGAGTACAGGAGCAAGGATGTCTTGCTACAGTTGTACAGGGCCTTTGTGAGACCACATCTGGAGTATTGTGTGCAGTTTTGGTCTCCTTACCTAAGAGAGGACATACTTGCCATAGAAGGAGTGCAGCGAAGGTTCACCAGACTGATTCCTGGGATGGCAGGACTGCCGTATGAGGAGAGATTGGGTCGACTAGGCCTGTATTCACTAGAGTTTAGAAGAATGAGAGGGGATCTCATTGAAACGTATAAAATTCTGACAGGACTAGACTGACTGGATGCAGAGAGGATGTTTCCCCTGGCTGGGGGGTCTAGAACGAGTGGTCACAGTCTCAGGATACGGGGTAGGACATTTAGGACTGAGATGAGGAGAAATGTCTTCACTCAGAGGGTGGTGAACCTGTGGAATTCTCTACCACAGAAGGCTGTGGAGGCCAAGTCACTGAATATATTTAAGAAGGAGATAGGTTTCTAGATGCAAAAGGCGTCAAGGGGTATGGCGGGGAGAGCGGGAATATGGTATTGAGATAGAGGATCAGCCATGATCATATTGAATGGCGGAGCAGGCTCGAATGGCCGACTCCTGCTCCTATTTTTCAATTTTTTTTTCTATGTCTAGCTGCAGTGTGATCACATCATTCAAATGTGAGGTGTAAAAATCAGGTACTTTCCCTGGTTTTCCTGTGTCTGTGCTTCCTGTGTTTTATCCCCTCAGTGGCTGACTTTTTCTTTTAGTTAACTTTAAAAACTCCGCACTATAAACTGAAATGTAGAAAAGGAATGGGAAAGAAGTGCAAGGCCTCATTCGTCTGTTGACAGCACCGAGAGGCTCCTGCGCTTTGAGCCTCGTTTTGACTTCCGAATGGTTCTTGTTGCCCTGAGAACAATAAATTCAATGATCGATTGACAGCACCCTTCCCGGGTGACTGAGAAAACATCACTTTAGGCTGCGTGTATAGATTGGAGATGATTGAGGGCCTGGAGAATACCCGCTGACTGTTCACTCTCAACACCTGCACTCCCTCTCTGGTTTGCTCCGCGTTTCATGCTTTTAAGCATCGAGCCAGAAATGGCCACTATCAATCGGCCATAAATAAAAGGTGCATCACTTTTGTTCCACTATCATCCTTCTCCTGAAGGTGTTGATTCCATCACTAATTATCCCCGTGGGAACTTCGAGGTGCGAGTTAGGCTATGTGACTGTGAAGGAGATCGGAGCCAGCCTTTATAATGGTCGGCAGCAGGAGCCCTGGCTGACTGTTTGGCCCTCCTTAGTCTAGAGCACTAAGGGCCATTGCAGCACCATTCTGGGTGACTTCATCTATTTCCGCACATACCTCGGATTGAGACCGTTTACAGACAATGGGTAAAAATTGGCTACCTTCGCCTGGGCACTAATTTTAGCACCCCGAAAAAGTTAGCACCCCCGCGGCCAATTTTCCCAGGTAGCGCCCCAAGGGGGAGGAGGGGCGCTACTGGAAGCACCCCACGTCCCTCTTGGGCGTGGCGCTGCGGCACGTTGTGCCGCGGTACTGCAGGCCTTCCCTTATTAAAGGGGAGGAGCCTGGCGCAGCGCGTACCGGTGCCCAGCTGGGCCACCAGGGATCGGGAGTGTCGGCAAACTAGCCCGGCGGAGTGCCGGGCTCAAGGAGAGCAACCGGCATCCCGCGGCGGTGGGGGGGGTGGCGGGGGGATTCATGGAGGCCGGGAACAGCAACGGGGGCAGGTACTGGCAGGCGGCCAGCAACAAAAATTGGCTGCCCGACACCTCCCCTTTAACTAGCGCCGCCCCAGCCGCAGGTAGGCCCCCCTGACCCTGGCGGACATAGTGTCCGGCGGTAAGTCGGAGGGTGCCACCCAATATCACAGCCGGGATGACATCATTTCCGGCGGCACTAATGGTCAGCGCCGCCGCTAACCTCCCGCAGAATTTTGCAGGAGGCGTTAGCGGCGCCGCGCCCAGGCGCTAGTTGATTAGCACCCCAACGGGAGGCACAAATCAACCGAATTTAGCACCCAATGACTTTACTTCTGAAACATAACTTTATTATGTGTAAAAAGCTTTTAAACTTATTATTGACTATTATTTTAACATAGTAACATTTCTAGAATCATGCAGCTTGATAACTCTTTATCTATCTAGCCCTCGCTCCTCCCCTTCTCTCTCTCTCTCTCTCTCTCTCTCTCTCTCTCTCTCTCTCTCTCTCTCACGCTCTCTTTTCCCCCCCCCCCTGCCTCGCTCTCTTTCCACCCCCCACCCCCTCGCCTGCACCCTCGGAGCTTCAGTAGTTCCCAATGTCTAGTTGTGTGGCAGGGGGTAGCAGCCTGGCATTCGGTGCCCCTTTCCACTGCACCGTGAGCCCGGGTTGGGGATATGATGCAATGGTTTCAGAACAGACACACCGCCAGAAATGTTGTCTCACGGAGCTGCAATTGGCTGTTTTCAAACTCTGGATAGAAGTTTGAAGAATGGGCCTTTAGTAATGGGCTTAAAGCTCAGTCATTCTGGTGCCGAGCCACAAGAGGGCAGTGCCTGCTTTTGGTAATCTAGTTCCGACTTGCCTCTGGTCTCCGCGCTCCGAGTTAAACCTTTAGCACCGTAATTAGCTGGTGCCAGAGCTGTCACATTGAGGAACTGTGGGGAGTGAGATTTATGATCCAAGAAACCTGAAACAAACCCATTTCAACATGAGGAGCTGTGTTTAAAGACTGAAATAATCAAAATGGATTGCATTTTGAAACCAAAATGAATCTTACTCCAGATGAGTGAGACATGACAAGCCTGTTGATGCATTCATCACGATCCCTGCCCCTGACCCTCTGGCCATTGCAAATGGCCGCCTTTTAGGGTTTTTGGGGGATTACATAATTGCATTTTTATTGCTAACCTTCACGTAAAATTGCTTGGGTCAGTATTAAAATCCAAACATTAATTTCATCGCTGAGTGGCCTCTAACGGTGTATTTGCAAAATGTGAGATTCTGTCAAGTTACGTGCAGAAAATGTGACAAAAAGCAGTGATAGTGCAGCCTGCGATCGAACGCAAGGCCAAGGAGGTATTGTGCATCCAGACTAGTATTTCTGTGCGAATAATTATTCAGACTGTAGGATTTCCTCAGTCAAATGTCCTCGGCCCAACGATCTTCAGTTGCTTCATCAGTGACCTTCCCTCCATCATAAGTGGAGAGGTTCGCCAACGATTCCACCGTGTTCCCAACTCCTGCGATAGTGAAGCAGCCCATGCCAGCCTACAGCGGCACCTGGACAACACTCAAGCACGCAATGCCAGGCAATCCCCATCACAAACAAGAGAAAACCCAAACCATCTCCCCCCATGACCTTCAATGGACCATCGCTGGATTTCCCACCGTCAGCATCTCAGAGGTCACCGTTGACCAGAATCTCAACCGGACCAGCCACGTCCGAACACGGTGGCTACACGAGCAGGGCAGAGACTGGGCGCTGTGCGATGAGTAGCTCGCCTCCCGACCCCTCAAAAGTCTCTCCACCATCTGCAAAGCTCAAGTTAGGAGTGTGAATGAATCCTGACCACTCACCTGGATGGGTACAGCAACAACAAGGCTCCAGGACAGAGTAGTTCACTTGACTGATGCCCCTGCCACTGGGACTCATTATTCACCCACTTCATCACTGGCACACAGTAGCGTCACAGTAGCAATCTACGGGATGGATTAAACATAGAAACATAGAAGATAGGAGCAGGAGTAGGCCATTCGGCCCCTCGAGCCCGCTCCGCCATTTAATGAGACCATGGCTGATCATCCAAATTCAGTACCCTGTCCCTGCTTTCTCCCCATATCCCTTGATCCCTTTAGCCTTAAGAAATATATCCAACTCCTTCTTAAATATATTTAATGAATTGGCCTCAACTGCCTTCTGTGGTAGAGAATTCCACAGGTTCACCACTCTCTGGGTGAAGAAATTCCTCCTCATCTCAGTCCTAAATGGCTTACCCCTTATCCTTAGACTGCGACCCCTGGTTCTGGACTCCCCCGCCATCGGGAACAGCCTTCCTGCATCTGGTCTGTCTAGTCCTGTTAGAATTTTATAAGTTTCAATGAGATCCCCTCTCATTCTTCTAAACTCTAGCGAATATAAGCCCAATCGACCCAATCTCTCTTCATACGTCATTCCTGCCATCCCAGGTATCAGCCTGGTGAATCTTCGCTGCACTCCCTCCATGGCAAGAACATCCTTCCTCAGATAAGGCGACCAAAACTGCACACAATACTCAAGGTGTGGTCTCACCAAGGCCCCGTACAACTGCAGCAAAGACATCCTTGCTCCTGTACTCGAATCCTCTCGCTATGAAGGCCAACATACCATTTGCCTTCTTAACCGCCTGCTGCACCTGCATGCTTACCTTCAGCGACTGGTGCACAAGGACACCCAGGTCTCGTTGCACTTCCCCTTTTCCCAATCTATTGCCGTTCAGATAATAATCTGCCTTCCTATTTTTGCCACCAAAGTGGATAACCTCACATTTATCCACATTATACTGCATCTGCCCAATCGCCCAACCTGTCCAAATCATACTGGAGTTTCTCTGCATCCTCCTCACAGCGCACACACCCACCCAGCTTTGTGTCGTCTGCAAACTTGGAGATATTACATCTAGTTCCCTTGTCTAGATCATTAATATATATTGCAGCAACTCACCACGGTTATTTCCCTCTCTAAACCTCTCCGCCTCACTCTCCTTCTTTAAGCCTCTCGTTAAAACCTACCGCTTTGGTCATCTGTCCCAACAGCTCCTTTATATGGCTCGGTGTCAAATTTTGTTTAACACTCCTGTGAAGTGCCTTGGGATGCTTTGATACGTTAAAAGCGCTATACAGGTTGAGCGTCCAAAATCCGGAGTTCCGGAATGATCCGGACTCCGGGACGATTGGTGGCAGGGGTCGTCCGGAATCCGGAAACCCTGTCAAACTGCAACCCGGGCCCAGGCATTTCCGGACTCGGAACGTTTTTCTGATGTCCGAAGTCCGGAAACGCCCGAGTCCAGGTTGCGATATTTCCGGACTTCGGACATCAGAAACACGTTCCGAAGTCTGGGAAAACCGGCTTGGCCTCGGTCCCGACGTTGCCGGATTCAGGACGCTCAACCTGTATAAATGCACGTTGTTGCGCTAAGTATGTGGCATGAGCGCAGGCCCATCCCGTCAGCTTGTGTCTTGATGCATAGGGAGAACTGACGTGCTGTGTTCCTAAAATGAATGTGTCTATATCGATGCGATGTATAGCATCAAGAAAGGACTGTGTTATGTGGCTGGTGTGCAAGGTAAGACTAAACAGAATCAAGATTGGGCCAGCGATAATTGCAGAAAATAAACTCGCAACATGGCCAATATAAATGGTAACGGGTTCTTCTGAGTTCTGTGATCTGTGGCCTCTTAGTGATTTGTTTTATGTCACTCACCACTTCCCCGTGTGTGTGTGTGTTCTCGTGTGTATTACTGGGGGAGAAAAAGCCGCGGTGAACCAGGTCAAGATGGTATTGCAGGTCTAGTAGAGATGACCTAGTAAATCCTTCTAAGCTGTAGAAGATGCACGGGGGAGGACATGGATTAATCAGTTTGCCTCGCGTGTGCACCAGGGCCTCTAACTCAGAAACTGGAGTCACAAAGGAATCCTAAAGAAAAGAAGCAAGAAAAAAACTTGCATTTATATAGCGCCTAGCTCGGTCTCAGGATGTCCCAAAGTGCTTTGCAGCCAATGAAGCATTTTTTTTGGAAGCCTAGTCTCTGCTCCTCTCCAAAGTCCTTGAATGTGCTGTTGCCTCCCAAATCCGTGCCCATCTCTCCCGCAACTCCATGTCTGAATCCCTCCAATCAGGTTTCCGCCCCGGCCACAGTACCGAAACGGCTCTTGTCAAAGTCACAAATGACATCCTTTGTGACTGTGACAAAGGTAAACTATCCCTCCTCTTCTCGATTTGTCTGCAGCCTTTGACACGGTTGACCACTCCATCCTCCTCCAACGCCTCTCCACCGTCGTCCAGCTGGGTGGGACAGCACTCGCCTGGTTCCATTCTTATCTATCTAATCGTAGCCAGAGAATCACCTGCAACGGCTTCTCTTCCCGCTCCCGCATCGGTACCTCTGGTGTCCCCCAAGGACCTATCCTTGGCCCCCTCCTATTTCTCATCTACATGCTGCCCCTTGGCGACATCATCTGAAAACACAGTGCCAGTTTCCACATGTACACTGATGACCCAGCTCTACCTCACTACCACTTCTCGCGACCCCTCCACAGTGTCTAAATTGTCAGACTGCTTGTCCGACATACAGTTCTGGATGAGCAGAAATTTTCTCCAATTAAATATTAGGAAGACCGAAGCCATTGATTTTGGTCCCTCCCACAAACTCCATTCCCTAGCCACTGACTCCATCCCTCTCCCTAACATCTGTCTGAGGCTGAACCACACTGTTCGCAACCTTGGTGTCATATTTGACCCAGAAATGAACTTCCGACCACATATCCGCAGCATAACTAAGGCAGCATAACTAAGACCGCCTATTTCCACCTCCGTAACATCGCCCGTCTCCGCCCCTGCCTCAGCTCATCTGCTGCTGAAACCCTCATCCATGCCTTTGTTACCTCTAGACTTGACTATTCCAATGCACTCCTGGCTGGCCTCCCACATTCTACCCTACGTAAACTTGAGGTCATCCAAAACTCGGCTGCCCGTGTCCTAACTCGCACCAAGTCCTGTTCACCCATCACCCCTGTGCTCGCTGACCTACATTGGCTCCCGGTTAAGCAACGCCTCGATTTTAAAATTCTCATCCTTGTTTTCAAATCCCTCCATGGCCTCGCCCCTCCCTATCTCTGTAATCTCCCTCTACCCCACAACCCCGCCCCCCCCCCCCCCCGAGATATCTGCGCTCCTCTAATTCTGCCCTCTTGAGCATCCCTGATTATAATCGCTCAACCATTGGTGGCTGTGCCTTCTGTTGCCTAGGCCCTAAGCTCTGGAATTCCCTGCCTAAACCTCTCCGCCTCGCTACCTCTCTTTCCTCCTTTAAGACGCTCCTTAAAACCTACCCCTTTGACCAAGCTTTTGGTCACCTGCCCTAATTTATCCTTTATGTGGATCGGTGTCAAATTTTTTCTTTTAATACTCCTGTGAAGCGCCTTGGGACGTTTTACGACGTTAAAGGTGCTATATAAATACAAGTTGTTGTTGTTACGAAGCCGTTCCATGTGAGTAGGATGAAGTGCTACTCCGCTGTATCCTGGTTGTGCAGCTGGTATGTACGACTGACTTTGGGGGTCGACTGGGAGGAGGTCTCCAGTCAGACAAGTTGTGTAGCAGAGAAATATCTTCAACATCGAAAAATGGCTTCACAAAATGACTAGCATGTGTCACCCGGCAGGTTTACCACTCTATCCATTACTTTCTTTTATATTGCACCCAATCGCATCAAAATGTCTGAAAACTACTCTCAAAATCAACGACTTTTTGAGTGACTGATAGGAAAGAAAGATGTTGCATTTCTATAGCGCCTTTCACCACCTCAGGACGTCCCAACGCGCTTTACAGCCAATGAAGTACTTTTGAAGTGCAGTCACTGTTGTAATGTACTGTAGAAAAATCATTGCAGACCCTTTTATACTGTCTCCATATTATTATAACCTCGTCTGAGCACCCCCGCTTAATAAATCCCGTAACATGAAATCACTAAATTCACAGGCTTGATCCCCTCCAAATACAATCATTCTTATTACATGAGCAAGTTTGAATGTTTAGTGCCACGGCCTTGTACAGTATATTGCCAAAAATTGTGCACCAGTTTGTACATGGCTACCCTGTAGGAAAAAAGGCTGCAGGTGTGATGCATAAAATTACAGGCCCTTCGGCCCATGCTGGTGTTTATGCTCCACACACGAGCCTCCGCCCACCACCACGCTTCATCTCACCCTCTCAACATATCTTTTCTATTCCTTTCTCCCTCGTGTTTTTTATTTATTCGTTCACGGGATGTGGGCGTCGCTGGCAAGGCCGGCATTTATTGCCCCCTCCCTAATTGCCCTAGAGAAGGAGGTGGCGAGCCACCTTCTACAACTGAGTGGCTTGCTCGGCCATTTCAGAGGGCAGTTAAGAGTCAACCACATTCATCATGATTTTAAAGACTTCTATTAGGTCACCCCTCGGCCGTCTTCATTTCTAGAGAAAAGAGCCCCAGCCGGTTCAGTCTTTCCTGAGAACCTCTCAGTTCTTAAGCATCAGTAATACCATCATAAAGTACCAGAAATGTGTGGCACCAATTCTGGGCACCACATTTTAGGAAGGACGTGAAGGCGTTGGAGCGGGTGCAGAAGAGATTTACTGGAGTGGTTCCAGGAATGAGGGACCTCAGTTACGTGGACAGACTGGAGAAGCTGGGGTTGTTCTGCTTGGAGCAGAGAAGGCTAAGAGGAGACTTGATAGAGGTGTTTACTCTCTCTAAACCCTTCATGATTTTAAATAGAGAGAAACTGTTTCCAGTGGCTGAAGGGTCGGTAACCAGAGGGCACAGATTTAAGGTGATTGGCAAAAGAACCAGAGGCAACAGGAGGAAAAACATTTCTTACGCAATGAGTGGTTGGGATTTGGAACACGCTGCCTGATAGGGCGGTGGATACAGGTTCAATAGTAGCCTTCAAAAGGGAATTGGATAAATACTTGAAGGAGAAAAAATTGCAGGGATATGGGGAAAGAGCGGGGGAGTGGGACTAACTGGATTGCTCTTCGAAAGAGCCGGCGCAGACTCGATGGGCTGAATGGCCTCCTTCTGTGCTGTACTATTCTATGATTCTCTAATTCTGCGGCTGAAGAGTTAATTTCAGTGCCATCTTGTGTTTTAAACTCATATCAGACTGGAGAGCAATAACATCAGTTTATCTCGCCTTGGGCCAAGACCACAGTTCCTTCTCTCTCTCTATCATCAGAACATCGCATCTACTGCCTTGTAGCTTACTGGGCCAGGTTATTCTTGGTTCAGCAGTAAGCATCACCATTTTGATATACATTTCCATTTTCTTTTGTGATTTATGAAGTATCATCCCTTTGTAAACACTGAACTGGTGATGTGTTTCCTGTCACTAACAAACATGAAGGGTAAGCATATTGAAAACTACTCGAGATATCTCTGGGGCGTAGCAGACATGAATGCCCTAATAATGAGTTGTTATCTATATGAATGCACGGAAGGTAAGCTGTGGTACGATCCAATTTATGATCAGACAAGGTTGCCATATCTTTAAAGTGCAGCGTTTGGGTAAGGTATGGGGTAGAGTGCATTTTCCAATTTGGTTAACCAGAGAAAAAGGTGAACCTTTCAAAATAGGATCAAAAAGGTGAACAAGTTGCCAAGAGAACCGTGAATGATAAATGATGTTTTGCCGGTGTTGGTAATAACAGGATCTAACAAAACACTTTTGCACTGCCCTTTGATACAAGGTAGAGAGCAGGGAATTTATTCCATTTGGTGTTTTCAGTCCTGACCTATATTGACTTTGGTCGAAGTCCTGCTGGATAGGTCCTGTAGAGGAAATTCCTTTGATCTAAATTTTAGGCTCCAGAGGAGCTGATTGGTGCAGTGGTTTACAATCAACGTTCCCGTTAAGCTGTGTAGCCACGCAACAGTCTGGAGATCCCGCGCAGGCCGCTTACCAGCATCTACATGGAAGAAACCGTGCATGCGCAAAAATTTGAATGGGCCGCGCAGCCACTTAAAGGGACCGTGCGCAAAAAAAATTATAGGGAACATTGTTTACAACGCTGTCCTTTCAACTCTGGGGGAATACTCCACTCATGCCCAGAGAGATTATTCGTATCCCCTCTTTTTTTTCTCCTCTGTCTCTGCCTGTATGTGTGTGCCTCTCTCCCCCGACTCTCCTCTCCACTCTTTCGCCACTCTCCACCATCTCTTTCTCTCTCCACTCTCTTTCTCTGTTTCTCTCTCTCTCCAATTTCTCTCTCTTTCTCTCCATTATCTCTCTGCTCTTTTTTTCACTCTGTCTCTCCCCCGCCCCTCCTCACTCACTCTTGCTCTCTCTGTTCACACACTCTCCCCACATTTTCTCTCTCCATACTCTTGACTCTCCTCCCCTTTCTTTCTCTCTCCTCCCCTTTCTTTCTCTCTCTCTCTCTCTCTCTCTCTCTCTCCCTCCCTCCCTCCCTCCCTCCCTCTCTCCCTCTTTTCCCCCCCCCCCCCCCCCCCCCCCCCCCAAGTATTCGCTTTGTGTGGACACAGACCTTCCCCCACCACACCCCACCTCTTTTGAAGTTGCTCCGGCTGCCCTTTACAGTCGCCAGTACGAACACACACACACACACACGAGTGTCAGCGAGCCAGACTCTCTGAATTAATGATAAATAAATTGAAGAAGAATAGCAGCAGTGAAGCAGCTTTATGCAGGGTCACACATAACCTCCACAGTTACTCTGAAACCGCTGTTTGGAATTTAACCCACAGGGTATGATCCTAAGAAGCTACAGAACATGTTCAAATGAAGCCCTCTCAGTGCTGTCATTCTGCATGTCAGTACAAAAACTGAGCACAAGAAACCGCCTGATGAGGATTGAGCTACATAGGTGTCCAGGGTAGACCACATTGTAGCGACGTCACATTCTTCCACCAAGCTTGCTCTCTGCTGGCTTTGGCAGCTGCCTACCTGATGTTCAATAAATGGGAATAGTGGCTGTCTTGTGAGAATTGAGCGCACCAACAACATTTTAGCAATTGAAAGGATGTTCGGAAAAGGCCCCGTGGTGATTGAAAGCGTGGGTAGTGTTTTGATTTCAAACAGGATGTTCTACCCACTTGCCTCATTTGCTTAGGGAGGACCCTGGTAACTTCCCCGTGGTGAAAAAGCCACCTACCCTTTTTGCAAATTGTCTTGTTTGCTTTGAATTGTGGGGAACTCCCCCTGGTAAATGTTAGGTTCACGGTTGCAAGGGTTTAGACTTGTTGGGTGAAGTTTCACAATCTGTCTTAAATTGTGTTTCTTGTTTTCGCTCGGTTTCGCAAGACTTTCAGAGCAACTTCAGTTTAGCCAGCAGGGATTCCCTGGATAATACACGGCACAGTTAGTTGGAACCCTTGTAACGGATTCCGATCTGAGCACTTCATCGAGACTATCCTTCAGAAGAGGTTAAACTGCAGCTAACCAAGGGCATTTGTATTGAAACGATTAAAAGTTCACAAATATTGGTGGGCTTGCATGGAAGGAGTCAATTGACTTGATGTTGAACAAGCAACTTGCAATAGCAGAAGGCAGACCTGCTTGTTCAGACTGGGCATGTTGTCTACATGGATTTTCAGAGATTAAGTTGTGCTGGGATGTAGTATTAGAACTCTCATTGCAACCTGATGTCCCATGACGTTTACTACAGCACACATCCCTTTTTGACATTGAAAGGATATATAAGTGCCTGGGTCTAAGACACTTTCTACATGGCTTGCAAAGGCAGCATTCAAGGTACTGTATTGAAAAGATAATGATGCATTTGAGAAAATATTAAGAACATAAGAAATAGGAGCAGGAATAGGCCACTTGGCCCCTCGAGCCTGCTCTGCCATTAGTAAG
Organism: Somniosus microcephalus; assembly: GCF_052327205.1. Lineage (NCBI taxonomy): Eukaryota > Metazoa > Chordata > Chondrichthyes > Squaliformes > Somniosidae > Somniosus > Somniosus microcephalus. The sequence goes on from NC_141011.1 coordinate 47,262,047, forward strand.
ATCATGGCTGATCTTGGGCTCAAAGCCACTTCCCCGCCCGCTCCTCATAACCCTTCACTCCCTTATCTTGCAAACATCTGTCTATCTCCACCTTAAATGTATTTAATGACCCAGCCTCCACGGCTCTCTGGGGCAGAGAATTCCACAGATTTACGACCCTCTGAGAGAAGAAATTCCTCCTCATCTCAGTTCTAAAAGGGCGACCCTTTATTCTAAAACTGTGCCCCCGAGTTCTAGATTTCCCCACGAGGGGAAACACCCTCTCTGCATCTACCTTGTCGAGCCCCCTCAGTATCTTTATATGTTTCAATAAGATCACCTCTCATTCTTCTAAATTCCAATGAGTATAGGCCCAACCTGCTCAACCTTTCCTCATAAGTCAACCCCCTCATCTCTGGAATTAACCTAGTGAACCATTATTGTCTTCCAATGCTGTCCAAGCTAGGAAGGAAGGAGAGATTGATAGACTTTTGTCAGGCAAGGGTTTTTTAAAAATTCGTACATGGGATGTGGGCGTCGCTGGCAAGGCCAGTATTTATTGCCCCTCCCTCATTGCCCTCGAGAAGGCTGGTGGTGAGCCGCCGCCTTGAACCGCTGCAGTCTGCGTGGTGAAGGTGCTCCCACAGTGCTGTTGGGTAGTGAGCTCCATGATTTTGACCCAGCGACGATGAAGGAACGACCGATATACTTCCAAGTCAGGATGGTTTGCGACTTGGGAGGGGGGTTATGGAAGCGAGGCGGGTAGATGGAGTTCAGATACAGATCAGCCATGAATCAGCTAATTGAATGGTGGAACAGGCTCGGGAGGCTGAACGGCCTCCTCCTGTTCCTGTGCTGTTAGCTGTGGATGGAAATGTCCATGCTCTGATAACTCATTAAATAACCCCTGTCGTGTCCATATAATTTCTCTGACTTCGTTGTGGCATGTATAGGTATGTGTTTGTGCAACAGTGTGTAAGTAGGTTAACCTGCTTTACAGCTGAAGATTTTTTGTAATAATGCACTAGCCACTCGGCTTGCTGTCGATGTTTCCCGTGAGCTGCGCTTTGTTCTGATCGGCCTATTTTTTTTTTAACGCGCGGTCCCTTTAAATTTCTGTACGTGCGCGGTATTCACAGTGTAAAAGCCGGTGAGCAGCCTGCGTGGGACCTTTTCAGATTATCGCGCGTGCACCTTAGCGGGAACATTGCTCGTTGTGCCGTTTGTTGCAGTGACTGAGGTACAGGAGATGTGTCAAGGCGAGTGCTATATTTTCCGCTCCAATCCACCCTCCTTATCCTAGATACTTCAGTTTTTATATTTTGATTATTCCCACAAGTGACTTCTTTAATTGCTCTCTATTTTAAGGGTATCTTCACTGGCCCCAATATCTGGACAGGTTCCTGGTACCGTGCCCAGTATAACGAACAGAAAAGCTTTCTGTAAAATTGTCTTAGCTACCGAATGTGTGATGTCCCTCCAGAAGACCTTTCTCCCGTCTACAAAAAGTGGCAGAACATCACCTCCGACCTCGTTTCAGCCTTTTAAAAGTGAATTTATTGAACAAAAAATAAACAAGTGAAAATTGAACTGTAATCTAACATATACATATATTTACAGTAGATTTGCTAACCAGCTCCTTGAACAAAACCGAAAATGGCCTTAATCTCTCTACTAAGCTATTCTTTTGGAGTAAACTTGAATGCACAGTATTGCATAGATTTACTGGACAGAACCAGGCCATTCAGCCCAACTGGTCCATGCCAGTGTTTATGTTCCACACCAATGTTCCCTGTAATTTTTTTGGGTGCGTAACCCCTTTAAGTGGCTGTGCGGCCCATTTAAATGTTCGCGCATGCGCGGTTATTCAAATTGAAAAGCCGGCGAGCGGCCTGCACGGGAACTCCAGACCGCTACGTGGCCGCGCAGCTCAATGGGAACATCGTTCCACACGGGCTTCCATATTCCACTCTTCGGCTGCGATTTTCTCAGCGGTGTCGGGATGGGGGCTCTGCAGATGCGATTTTCCTTTGATTGGCCTTGTTAAGTCCGCCCTGCGGGCTTGCCGGCCAATTAACAGGAAGCAGGTCTGATGACGTCATTTGATGACGCATCATCTGCTGGTTTCCTTAAAAGGACCACGCACAATTCTATTTTGACAGTTGATTGCTCAGTGTTTGACAGCATTGAGGTGCTGAAAACACAGACAATCACTGCGCAATGGTGAACTCTTGCACCCAGGCTCTCCAATGACTCTCTCCATATGCTTATGGAGGGAGTCACAGTACGCAGGGAGGTTCTCTTCCCTTCCAAGGGCAGAGGAGACCTCCCCAGGACACCAACTTACCTTGCACCTCCACCCAACCCTCTCTATCTACTTTATCACTTCCCCATCTCACTAGCCACACCTCATTCTACTGCAAGCATACCAACTAACAACACACAAGGGTGGGCACTTGAGAGGTTTAGCCAATGTCCATGTGAAGTTTCTGGTAATGTGTTGTCATACAATGAAATCTCTTTTTCAAAAAGTGCCCCTTATTGGACAGATCTGAGCACACCTTGAGAAGTGTCTTACTGAGTTCCAGTGATTGTTCAGTCATAACTTGCCCCTCTCCCCCTGCCCCACTATAGTGATGAGTGTGTATGGAATGGCTTGGACATTAAAGGGATACTTCACGGTGCTGCTGTGGGATGGTGTCAACCTGGCGCATCATATGGCAGCCAAGGGTTTACAGCATCAAGTGAAGAAAATCTGGCCATGGTGATGCCATCACTGGCCTCCCGGGCGGCAATGTTGTCAGGGGCTGATGCCCTGTGTCCAGTGCAGCATCAGGTGATGGCGGAGAAGGTTGGGGACGATTGTGGAAGGATTCGGAGGACCAAGGTCTGATTGTTTCATTGGCTCAGATGTTGCTGAAATAGATGGCAGCTGCAGGTGAGATGACAAGCGATCTGTCAATGGTGAGAGAGCTTCTCCCAATGAGGTGGCACTGGACATACAGTTGGATTAAAAAACTTGTAAGCTAAAGAAATCTGTATATGTATTAAAAATGCAGTAACCAACATTTTCTTTGCTCTGAAACTCACCATGTGCGACATGGCATCCTTGTCACCACTTCTGCAGCTGTCATCTTTTCACAAACATCAGAGCAGACTCAACACGCCAGGTTGAGCTGGCGTGTTCCCTGAACAGCGGGTAACCAGTGGGGGGGAGAAGGTAAAATTACAAGTAAGCCTCAAAAGACTCTTAAATTGGCTCTTAACAAGCCACTTAAGTACCAGAAGTGTCTCCCCCGCCACTTGGTGTCGGGTCAGTTCTACGCTGACCGACCCGACACCTGGGAGACTCGCGTGGAGGCGGGTTGACGGCAGGTTTCCTACCCGCTGTCAATCTTTGCAATTTTGACAGCGGTCCCACCTCCAAACCCGCAGTCTGAGCCCCGGCAAAATTCCGGCCTTCATCTCACCCCATCACCATAACTTTAAATTCATGAGGGAGAAAAGAATGGATCAAGCTTCCCCTTAAAGGCATCTGTGCTATTAGCCTCAACTACTCCTTGTGGTAGTATTCTTTTCAACCATGGTGGCGCCCCACAGTATGGGTCTCGATCCTTCACCATGGTTTCTCAATTAAGAAAGGACAATCACACCTTTAGTCTTTTCAATGACAGGAGCTAACTGGAAGTTAGGGCAGGGTAGCTGGGATTATTGATACTTGTGGGGATACTGCACTTGCCCGGAGCTTGCTTGATTGCCTTTTTGGGGGGTCAGAGGGGGAATGTCCCAGAGATTTTCCTGGGCTTTCTCCCGTCCATTTTTTACATGTTCATATAGCCAGTCTCTCTCTCTGAAGGTTCCAACTGACTCGATTGATATACGTAACTGGAGAAATGACAGTGTGTTTTTGTTTGAATTAATGTCAGCTGTGGCTCGGTGGGTAGCACTCTCGCCTCCGAGTCAGAAGGCTGTGGGTTCAAGTCCCACTCCAAGGACTTTGAGCACAAAAATCTAGGCTGACACTCCAGTGCAGTGCTGAGGGAGTGCTGCACTGTCGAAGGTGCCGTCTTTCGGATGAGACGTTAAACCGAGGCCCCGTCTGCTCTCTCAGGTGGACGTAAAAGATCCCATGGCACTATTTCAAAGAAGAGCAGGGGAGTTATCCCCGGTGTCCTGGCCAATATTTATCCCTCAATCAACATCATTAAAACAGATTATCTGGTCATCAGCATATTGCTGTTTGTGGGAGCTTGTTGTGTGCAAATTAGCTGCCGCATTTCCCACATTGCAACAGTGACTACACTTCAAAAGTACCTCATTGGCTGTAAAGCGCTTTGGGACGTCTGGTGGTTGTGAAAGGCGCTACATAAATGCACGTCTTTCTTTCTGTCTGGTGTGTGTATGTGTAAAAATATGAGCAGAAGACACTTCTCTGATGGCTCAGCGAGTTTATCCAGTGAGTAACTAAGCCATACCAACCAATTTCCAGCCTGTGTTGGCATATCTGATCTCAAACTAGGCGGTGGTAAGGGGTGTAAGCACCCTGGGCTTTGCACCCCCCTGTGTCACATTGCTGTTTGTGGGAGCTTGCTGTGCGCAAATTGGCTGCCGAGCTCCCTACATTACAACAGTGACTACGCTTCAAGAAGTACTTCATTGGCTGTGAAGCGCTTTGGGACGTCCGGTGGTCGTGAAAGGCGCTGTATAAATGCAAGTTTTCTTTTTGTTTTTCTTTGGAATGTGGGCTGGCTTAGACTCCAATCTTTCTGTAGCTTTGGAGACGGTTGAAAGAAGCTGTGCAATGTCTGTATCGAGTTATACTGGGGACAGATCCTCAACTTGTTGGCTGGGGTTTTCTGCTTCTGCCCTAGTAGCTTGCAATTTTCCACCAATTCTCTGTGGGCCAGTGAGTGTGGAGATTGGGAACCACCCTTCCGCCATTATGTCAGTGTGACTAAGTTAAATGAACCATTGCCAAGCTGCAATTGGACAAAAGTGCTTCATTTTTTTGTCAGTTCACTCTTCTCCTGTCTTTCATTTGGAACTTGATGCTCAGGAGTGCCACGGACTCGGCCCTTGTATGCTTCAGATCTACATTTATTCCTGACCTGATCGCGTGTCGGCACTCTGGTTTTGAGAACCACCGTGATGTTGGCCGGTCACGTTGTATCCTTGCAGATCAACGCTCCATTGCAGCAGACGCATTTGTTTGCCATAGATCGACTAACCACATTAAGTGATTGTAGTCGGAATAGACTTGTAAGTATAATTGTAACACCCCAACAAACGGTCTTTTTCAATTGTTGGATAAGCTATCTCCCAAGGCAGCAGCTTGTGACATAGATAGGCGATGGCCTGTTCGTCTCCAAGGTCGTGTAGGTGCCTCAGTACCGCACTAATGCCGTTGTCCAATGCATCGGTGCGGAATGCCAAAGCTCAAACAGTTAGGGGCAACCAGTGTTCTCTCTAAGCTGCGTGACTGCGCAGCGTTCTGCAGCTCCCGCCCAGCCGGCTCTCCGGCTTTTAAATGGGCGAAACAGCGCATGCGCGGCATTTTGAATGGGCTGCACAGCCCCTTAAAGGGGCCGCGCACCCAAAAAAAATTAAAGGGAACATTGGTCGGAGGTGCCGTCTTTCGGATGAGACGTTAAACCGAGGCCCCGTCTGCGCTCTCAGGTGGACGTAAAAGATCCCATGGCACTATTTTGAAGAAGAGCAGGGGGAGTTATCCCCGATGTCCTGGCCAATATTTATCCCTCAACCAACATAACAAAAACAGATTATCTGGCCATTATCACACTGCTGTGTGTGGGAGCTTGCTGTGCGCAAATTGGCTGCCGCGTTTCCCACATCACAACAGTGGCTACACTTCAAAAAGTACTTAATTGATTGTAAAGCGCTTTGGGACGTCCGGTGGTCGTGAAAGGCGCTATATAAATGCAAATCTTTTCGTTCTTTCGACCTATTACGGGGTTTGCACTCGGCAATTCTTCATCCTTTCAAAATCAACTTCTGCCTCAAAGCCCCAGACTATTTCATTGGGCTTTGTCTTCCGGATTAAGTTGGTAGATGGTGTGGCTGTTATTGGTAATGGCCTGCAATAATAGATGGCCAATTCCCGTAATGGCCTTCATTGCCTCGTGATGGTCGCCAGGACCCAACGCCTGAGTCTGCCCTTCACACGGTCAGGCATCTGCTGCCCCCAAAACCACACGGTGACCCCAATACAGTACTTCGGCCGCATTGACTCGGTTCAATTCTAACACCAAAGCGAAACACTGCGGACGCTGGGAATCTGAAAGCAGAACAGAAAATGCTGGAAAACGCTCAGCGGGTCAGGCAGCCTCTGTGGAGAGAGAAACAGAGTTAACGTTTCAGGTGGGTGACGCTTCATTAGAAGCTCTGTTTCTCTCTTCACAGATGCTGCCTGACCTGCTGAGTGTTTCCAGCATTTTCTGTTTTTTTTTTATACCTGACATTTCAATTGTCGGCCTTAATCGTTGCCCTGTTTTGTTTAAGTGGCGTGGTTCTATGTAGATTCTGAAGCCTCAAGTGTGGAAGTTGCGAATCATATACAGGAAACTTTTTTATCCGGCACCGGCGTGGTGCCGGTTGATCAAAAAGTCTGGATTACAGAGAGGTACGAGAGCCCCGTACACGGCCACAGGTGCAGGAGTCCCGGTTACACGGCCACAGATGCAGGAGTCCCGGTTACACGGCACTTGTGCAGGAGTCCCGGTTACACGGCACTTGTGCAGGAGTCCCGGTTACACGGCACTTGTGCAGGAGTCCCGGTTACACGGCCACAGATCCAGGAGTCCCTGTTGCACGGCCACAGGTGCAGGAACCCCGGTTACACAGCCACTAATATATAGTAAAACTTACCTGAACCTACTCCTGAATTTTGCCGATTAAGAGAGTTTCCTGTATTCTTTAAAAGACAATGTTCAGCATTCTATAGGCGAGGTCCTGCAATCATTTGTTTATCTTGCTTAACTAGAAATAATCTCTCTTTCGTTTTTTTTAAAAAAAAGCACATTTTGAGCGGCCGGCGGTTTGCATATCAACTGTTTTCGACAAAATGGTATTTTTTTCAACAGCTGTTTTTGTTTTATTTTATAAACTCTCTGCCTCGCCTCTTGATCTGCTGTATAATTTCACTGAGCTTTCTGCATTAGTTTTGAGCAATGACTGTACCACACTGTCTACCTCCCTGCATGTTGCAAGCTGAAGTGAGTGAGTGAGTGTTCGCAGCCTGGCGACGGGGAATTTTCCACGTGACTATTCGCTGGTGTTCCACAACGTGCCCTCTAATTTTTATCTTAGTGTGCAGTCCCTTTAAATTAGCCGCGCGTGCGTGGTGTTTTTTTTCCCCCTGCGTTGCAGCTGGCGAGCGGCCTGCGCGGGACCTCCCGATCGCTGCGCAGCTTAGGGGAACCGTTGGTGTTCGGTTTTGAAATATTGCAAGGATGAGGTTTGTTAAAAACACAATAAAAGTAAACCCGTTTCAATCTATCAAAAAAAAAAAAAAAAAAAAAATTTTTTAAATCTTTGCCCTGATATTTGCGGGGAGGGAAGGCCGGGGAACCCCTGCAAGACCAGGGACTCAGAGTGTTGATTGGGCTTAAGTGATGTATAGCAATAGAGTGTTAATTGTATGGAGGTGTGGGAATTAATTGGGGACTCTTTCTCTCGTGTATGGGAGTAGGCTGGGGAAGGGTTGCAAGCTTGTCTTGGGGGTGCACAGTATGTAATGTGTATCTCTGTGAATAAAGGCTTGTAAGTAACTAAAGACTAGGCTCTAGTACTCTATCCGTCACCACCCGGCTATCTGACTTCTTACACGGAGGTCCTGCCGAATTTAACGGCAGGACCTCATTATCATTTTCTTCCATTTTTCACCTGCTGGCAGGGCGGGAAAACCAGTGGCAGGAGACTGCATTCGGGAGGGTGGGAGCAAGAGATTGGGGCTTGCAGAGAGGAGGTCGGAGATCGCAGCGGGGGTGGGGAGAGAGAGGCCGCGATTGGCAGAGGGGAGGTCGAAGGCTTCCTTGAGGGACTGGGGAGGGAGCAATCAAGCTCCTCCTGGCCCATAAGGAGTGCTGTAACAGGCACTTGCCTTCTTAAGCTGGCAGCTCCCGCCTCCCTTTCACTGCCGGGTTTCCCGAGTCCTGGGAAACTGAAGAACAGAAGAATTAGGAGTCGGCCATACGGCCCCTCGAGCCTGCTCCGCCTTTCAATAAGCTCATGGCTGATCATCGACCTCAACTCCACTTTCCTGCCCGATCCCCATATCCCTTGATTCTTCTAGAGTCCAAAAATCTATCGATCTCAGCCTTGAATATACTCAACGACTGAGCATCCACAGCCCTTTCGGGTAGAGAATTCCAAAGATTCATAATCCTCTTTTGAGTAAAGAAATTTCTCCTCATCTCGGTCTTAAATGGCCGACCTCTTATCCTGAGACTATGCCCCCTAGTTCTAGACTCTCCAGCCAGGGGGAAACAACCTCTCAGCATCTACCCTGTCAAACCCCCTCAGGATCTTATATGTTTCAATGAGATCACCGCTCATTCTTCTAAACTTCAGAGGCCCAATCTACTCAACCCGGCCAGCAACTGTTAAATTTAAATCAGGCTCCCAACTGCACTGTGGGAACCGGATTCAAATATGTTAACGTTAAATACCCCGCATCTCTAGGGCGGGACACTCTCGCAACACAAAAATCCGCTGGCGTAACAACAGCAGCAAGTGCATAGGTGGTGGAATGGGGAAGCGTTCCACGTGGTAACATTTTTAACCTTCCTCCCGTCATGGCGGGTTAAAATCGAGTCCCCCATGTCTGCTAATACTTCAACTTTTTCCATTCTAAATTCCTATAAAGAGAGTTGCCTAGACTCTCCAGCCAGGGGAAACAACCTCTCGGCATCTACCCTGGTGTAATTGCACAATTGTGCCAGTGGAGGTGCCGCAGCCGGCATCACTGGCGGGAGGGCGTAATTACAGCGTGACAAGTTTACATAGGCTGCTCCCACTATAAATGTGACCACAGGAATTATAAGGGAAATAATAAAGGACAGAATGTAGGATTTGTTTTGGGGACTGAAAGACACCTAGTCCAAATACCCCTGCCCTGTAACCTCGCATTACCTGAAAACTGCACTTGCTCTCGACTCCCGGTGTGCAGTGCTGCCGGAGATATACACTAGCCAATCATATTATACTCAGTGGGTGAACAATCTTTTTTAAAATGGAAAATACTCCTCTGGAAATAAATACAGTGACTTATTAATAATAAAAGGGCAAAGAAAAGCCTTGGAGGATGCAGCAGAGTTCGCTACCGATAAGAACAGACCCAATTCCGCCCTCAAATGTGCCGATCCACTTCTCAATCATCGTCAAGTAGAATCCCTGACTAAATATGGCGCACGCTTCAATACAAGGTACACAGTCTTCCATTCATTAGGGTTCTTAAAGGTTTCTCCATCCGGGTACTTGTTCGAAAGCCGTCACAAATGGCTCAGACAACTGGTTTGGAGAAAGGGAATAAGTCAAAAGCTAGGAAAACAGATGAAGTGAAACTTGTCGTTTCTTGGCAGCGTGTTGAGAAAATCATGCGCTGATCTTCAACGCAGCAAAATTGATCTTTTTAAAATGAAAAATTGATTGTTTCCCCCTCAAAATATTTAAGGGGAAGCGAGATAAACACATGGGAAAGGAATAGAAGGTTACGCTGATGGGGTTCGATGAAGGGTGGGAGGAGGCTCGTGTGGAGCATAAACACTGACATGGATCAGTTGGGCAGAATGTTTCTGTGCTGTAGACTCGATGTAAATTGTAGTTGAAACAGCAAAATGGTATGGGCATGTAGTGTAGATATAGTTTAATTTCACGATCTACAAGGCACAAGTCAGGAGTGTGATGGAATGCTCTCCACTTGCCTGGATGAGTGCAGCTCCAACAACACTCAAGAAGCTCGACACCATCCAGGACAAAGCAGCCCGCTTGATTGGTGCCCCATCCACCACCTTAAACATTCACTCCCTCCACCACCGGCGTACCGTGTCTGCAGTGTGTACCAGCTACAAGATGCACTGCAGCAATTTGCCAAGGCTTCTTCGGCAGCACCTCCCAAACCCGCGACCTCTTCCACCTAGAAGGACAAGGGCAGCAGACGCATGGGAACACCACCACCTCCAAGTTTCCCTCCAAGTCACACACCACCCTGACTTAGAAGTATATCGGCCGGTCCTTCATCGTCGCTGGGTGAAAATCCCGGAACTCCCTCCCGAACAGCACTGTGGGAGTACCTTCACCATACGGACTGCAGCGGTTCAAGAAGGCGACTCACCACCACCTTCTCGAGGGCAATTAGGGATGGGCAATAAATGCTGGCCTTGCCAGCAAGGCCCACATCCCATAAACGAATAAAAATAAAAATTGAAAACTCCTGAAAATGGACTTGCCACTAGTTGTGTCTGGCAGACTAAGGGTTGCCTGTGCAATAGCTGAGTTTTTTTTTAGTAATTTGCAGAATTTTACGCCTGTTGCTGTTTCAGCAGCTGCCCGTTGGCTTTTTATTGTATTATTTCCGTAGTTTTTTTTTTGTCAGTTGCCCATTTCAATTTTAACTTTTTCTATCTCTTGACCTTTTTAATCTGTCTGCATTCTCCACTTTCAAGTAATTCCGTAACCGGTGGCGTGTCACCCATTTTTTTCCACAGCTAATCTAGGCTCAGCTTAATAGTCAAAATTCTACAGGCAGCGGTAGTTTATTCTATTTTTTTGTAAAATGTTCCAGATTTCTGAGTAAATAATTATAAGGCGTGTTGCACAGTTTGTCTATTTTAATCTGCAGTTCAGAGCAGTCCTCCTTGGAGTGACCTAGCGTGTCAAATTAGTTGTGTGTTTATCTCAATTCAACTGCACCGAGAATAGGTCAGCGAAGCACTTTGTCGTAGTCAAAAGGTTAGAATTTTTCAACTTGAGCAGTTTGCATAATAATTGAGGGAGACATATTTTAAGCTTCTGCCTTTGTCCACTGGTAGCTGTCTCTGATTCGACGTCGGCAACAAGATCCGTGAAGAGCAATTTATTTATTTATTTATTTTGACGGGCGGTTCATTTTGATACCAATTTAGCACCATGAAGAACTGGAGTTTCAAGTGAACAGTCTTGTGGACATTGTTATAGAATCATAGACATTTACGGCCCATTGTGTCTGCCGGCCGAAAAAGAGTCGTCCAGCCTAATCCCACTTTCCAGCTCTTGGTCCGTAGCCCTGTAGGTTACGGCGCTTCAAGTGCGTATCCAAGTACTTTTTAAATGTGATGAGGGTTTCTGCCTCTACCACCCTTTCAGGCAGTGAGTTCCAGACCCCCACCACCCTCTGGGTGAAAAAAGTTCTCCTCAACTCCCCTCTAATCCTTCTACCCATTACTTTAAATCTATGCCCCCTGGTTATTGACCTCTCTGCTAAGGGGCATAGGTCAGAAGAACATAAGACGTAGGAGCAGGAGTTGGTCATTTGGCCCCTCGTGCCTGCTCCGCCATTCAATAAGATCATGGCTGATCTGCTTGGCCTCAACTCCACTTCCCTGCCCGCTCCCCATAACCCTCGACTCCCTTACCTTTCAAAAGGTTCTTCCTATCCACTCTATCTAGGCCCCTCATAATTTTATATACTTCAATTAAATCTCCGCTCAGCCTCCTCTGTTCCAGAGAAAACTACCCCAGCCTATCCAATCTTTCCTCAGAGCTCAAATTCTCCCGTCCTGGCAACAGCCTCGTAAAGCTCCTGTTGATGCTCGTTCTTGAATATCCGAAGGTTTAAAATGGAGAATGGCACTGATGCGGTGGCCACCGTCCTTTCTTCAGAAAAGCAGGACAAAGGGACGTTTTAGAGGCACAAATAGATTGCTCTATGCACAGTCTGTCGGGTTGTGCCTACACTTTGCTGACGCCTGTGTGTAACGCCGCAAGCCCATATAATTGGAGGGTGAGGATTTACAGGCCCAGAATGAGCTATGTGGGCTTAACGGAAAAGCCTTGTATAATGGAGATTTGAGGTTCAGCTGTGGCTCAGTGGGTAGCACCGAGTCAGAAGGTCGTGGGTTCAAGCCCCACTCCGGGGACTTGAGCGCAAAAAAACCCAATCTAGGCTGACACTCCAGCGCAGCACTGAGGGAGTGCTGCACTGTCAGACTGCTAGACCGTCTTTCGGATAAGACCTTAAACCGAGGCCCCATCTGCCCTCTCAGGTGGAAGGAAATTATCCAGAGCTCCCCAAATGATTCAGCAGCTTCTACTTGCAGAGTATGTCAGGATTGGCGTGGGAGGTTAGAAACAATCGCATTATAAGCTGTTTCAGTTGAGGTAATCTCCTGTGTGCAGATGATAAACTTCCTGTAGCAGATTGACACTAGCAGGTCACATTCATACCAACCGTACACCTGCATGTAAAATGACATTAAAATAAATTACCTGCAATGGAAGAAATTGACTTTCTCTGATTGTCACATCTGTGTCCATTCGCTTTACCTGAACCTACTATATTACCTGTATGTGAGTTGGAAAGTACATGTAAAAACCAAGTTGTGATTTAATTGCCTTTTAACTTTTGAGTACCAAATGCGCTTACTGCATGTATTTTACAGTCTGTGTAGAGCTTCTTGCCCTGTCGAAGTGACCTCTATGCTCCCTGAATGCTGATTGTTCAGAGGGATAGTGGAGGAATCAATGGCTCTCCCTGATGGAGTATCGGAGCACAGAATTCATTGAACTGTCACCATTTGGAGGACTCGCTGTCTTGGACTGGGTAATCTGAAGACGTGGCCTGGACTCTTGGAGTTCAGCCAAGAAGCCTCTGAAATCCTTTGCTAAGGACATTGGTGGTCAGCTTTTGCTCCTGGCTGCCTGAAGTCTGTCTAGGGGAAGGCCTCTGTCTAGGGGCAGGCCACTCTCTACATCCATAAGGTTATTAAAGACTATTCAGCCCTGAATAAAGGTCTCTTTGGATAGTAGACCCATTGCTGCTGAGTCCCTACGTCACAGAGAACCGGTAACATCGTAGATGTTTGGCTTGTGTCCAACCCCCATGGTATGAAGTCATGCTCATTGACTTCTGTACCATAGACATTCATAGCATAGAAGAAGTAATCCAAAATTAATGCCACTGCCCTCCAGTCTTGCCATAGCCCCGAGTCTTTCTCTGCTTTTAGCTATACTTCCATTTAAGAGATGCAATTGTTTCTGCCTCAACTACTCCCCATGGATAAGCATTTCATGCTCTTAACAACTGTCTGTGTGAAGACTGTTCTCATCACCTCCTATTCTCTTTATCTGTTCAGCCAGCCAGTTCTTTTTAAGTTTGTCCAACACAACTTGTCTTTAACGAGTTCATGCTGGCTATTCTTAGTTGCCCCTTGCATCTTTAAGCACACACTAATTTGATCTTAAGTTATGGGGTGGGTGAATTTCTTGGTTCTGCCTTTTTTCCGAAGCTTCTGCAACTCGTCGCCATAGTTACAGTGGGTGAGTGGGAGAACCTGTGGAAATTCACCCCCATGGATTCTAAAATTTTCCCACAACTAACATTAAACTAATTGGTCTATCGTCACTGGTTAGCGCTTCTGCCCTTTCTTTAAACAAACCGGTCACATTGTCCCACAGCATAATTTTCTTATCAAAGGCGGATTTTTTTTTAATGGCCCGGATATTCCGATCCCTACGGGTGGGTACGCGCTGTGCACTAATCCGTAGGGACGTCGGAAATGGCGGTTTCAGGCATGCACGGCGCATGCGCTGGAAACCGGCATTTCCGATCTGTCAAGAATGGTCTTGACAGATCCTCCGCCTGCCCTGGAGAAGGGCCTCTGCAGGCGGATAGTTCCGCTTTTTGGAGACCCTCCGCCCGCAGAAAACCCTTACAATTCTTGCGCCTGGTAAAAGTAGGTGTATGGCCTGCTTTTACCAGGATAAGAGTTGAAAAAGTAAAAGAAAAAAAAAAAAAATTTTCACTGATTTATCATTTAAAAAATACTTTTTAAAAAATGGTAAGTTTATTTTTAGCCCCATAAAAAACTATAATTTTTTCAAAAAATTACATTTTTGTTTAAAATGCTTAATTTACTGTAATTTCAAGTCATTTTAAAAATGGGATTTTTAAAAATGTATTTAAAGTTTTACTATGTTTTGGGGGTGATCTCCATTCATATATTTAGAAACATAGAGATAGGAACAGGAGTAGGCCATTCGGCCTTTCGAGCCTGCTCCGCCATTCAATGAGATCATGGCTGATCTTCGTCTGAGATCATAGCTGATCTTACCAGTTCAGTACCCCGTCCCCGCCTTTTCTCTGTAACCCTTAATCCCCTTAGCCTTCAGAAATATATCCAATTCTCTCTTGAAAATATTTATTGAATTAGCCTTCACAGCCCTCTGTGGCAGGGAATTCCACAGGCTCACCACTCTTTGAGTGAAGAAATTCTTCCTCATCTCTGTTTTAAATGATTTGCCCGCTATTTTTAGACTGTGGCCCCTGGTTCTGTGCTCCCCGGCCATTGGAAACATTCTCTCTGAATTCAGCCTGTCCAGGCCTGCCATAATTTTATATGTTTCGATGAGATCCCCTCTCAATCTTCTAAACTCCAGTGAGTACAAGCCCAAACTATTTAATCTCTCTTCGTAGGTCATTCCCGCCATTCCAGGTATCAGCCTGGTGAATCGCCGTTGCACTCTTTCCATGGCAAGAACATCCTTCCGCAGATGGGGCGACCAAAACTGTACACAATACTCCAGATGTGGTCTCACCAGCACCTTGTACAGCTGTAGTAAGGTATCCCTATTCCTATACTCGAACCCCCTTGATATGAAGGCCAACATACCATTTGCCTTCTTAATCGCCTGTTGCACCTGCATGCTCTCCTTCAGTGACTGGTGCACAAGAACACCCAGGTCCCTCTGCACTTCCCCATCTCCCAATCTATTGCCATTTAGATAATAATCTACCCTCCTGTTTTTACCCCCAAAGTGGATAACCTCGCATTTATCCACATTATAGTGCATCTGCCACGTATCCGCCCATTCCCCCAACCTGTCCAAATCGCACTGTAGCCTCCTGACATCCTCATCAGAGCCCACCCCTCCTCCTAGTTTAGTGTCGTCAGCGAATTTGGAAATATTGCATCCAATTCCCTGATCCAGATCATTTATATATATTGTGAACAGCTGGGGTCCCAGGACAGATCCTTGCGGCACCCCGCTGGTCACTGCCTGCCACTCCGAAAACGAGCCGTTTATTCCAACTCTCTGTTTTCTATCCGCCAGCCAGTTCTCTATCCACGTTAATACTTTGCCCCCAATCCCATGAGCCTTAATTTTGCATGATAATCTTTTGTGTGGAACCTTATCGGTCTTCCTGTCAAACGTACGAAGGGAGATTCCCTTCTGTGATTGGCTCCCCATGGCCTACGTGATCCCAGGGACGCTGCGAACCGCCTTGCTCTCTGGGATACATGGGCCCTGCACACCGGCAGTTTGGTGAGACCCAGGAGCGGAAGCGTGTGCGTCCCGGGAGCCCTCGGGTAAGGGCGCAGATTTTTCCAGATTGCAGGCCTCCGCCCGCGGGAGGCCTGTGAGTGGGAAATGCGGGCCAATATTCATTCATGGGATGTGAGCGTCGCTGGCAAAGCCAGTGTTTATTGCCCTTCCCTAGTTGCCCTCGAGAAGGTGGTGGTGAGCCGCCGCCTTGAACCGCTGCAGTCCGTGTGGTGAAGGTACTCCCACAGTGCTGTTAGGGAGGGAGTTCCAGGATTTTGACCCAGCAATGATGAAGGAACAGCCGATATACTTCCAAGTCAGGATGGTGTGTGACTTGGAGCGGAACTTGGAGGTGGTGGTGTTCCCATGTGCCTGCTGCCCTTGTCCTTCTAGGTGGTAGAGGTCGCGGGTTTGGGAGGTGCTGGCGAAGAAGCCTTGGTGAGTTGCCACCATCTTGTAGATGGTACACACTGCAGCCGTGGTGCGCTGGTGGAGGAGGGAGTGAATGCTTAAGGTGGTGGATGAGGTGCTAATCAAGCGAGCTGCTTTGTCCTGGATGGTGTCGAGCTTCTTGAGTGTTGTTGGAGCTGCACTTATCCAGGCAAGTGGAGAGTGCAGCTCCAACAACAAGGATTGAAATATTATGGTCTGGGCTTCTGTTCTCCCTTTCTATATTTCATCCGGTTTGCTAACTTTTCTACCCAGCTCATTTGTGCCAAATCCCATGCTATCTCATTGGACTTTGCCTTTTTCCAATCCAGCACTTTATCCTTTGACTCTTCATTATCCTGTTCTATTCTTGCACTGAATCTAACTATATTGTAGTTCTTATTTGCAAATTGTTCTCCTATGTCACAGCAGCTGTTTGTCCTACTTAATTTCCCAGAACTAAATTAAACAATGCTTCTTTCCTAGTCAGACTAGAAAAATATTGATCTAGGAAGGAAGCAGTCTTGGATGCATTTTAAAAGTGTTCTCCACTTCGACCACAGTTGAAATCACTTGATGTCATTGCTGTGTTCTTTACAGCTCTCCCGACGATCTACAAATCTTCCCCACCTAAACGTCACCATTTCATGGTTGTAATGCACACTAAAAATTGTCCCATTTCCCTTCCTACTCCTTAACTCTATGGATTATGTCTTAACTCCGCACCCCCCCGAACATCTTTACGTTCTGCACTGTGATAGTATCCTTTATTAATACTGCAATCTATCCCCTTCTATCTGTCTTTCATTCCTGAAAACTTAACTTCCCAATCCTGTCCAAAGCTAAGCTATTATATCATTCCCCTCCATACTTATTAACGCTTCTAACTCTCCCAATTCTGTTGTGAATGCTGTATGCATTCACATACAAAGCTTCCATCCTAACCTTTTTTGGATAGTCTTGCTCTTTTCAATTCCTCCTCCTTCTGTTCTATTCTTTGTTAGTTTCCTTTCTTTCCCCTTTCCTATCCATCCTATTCCACTTGCTCACCTTTCCGCTGCTTCAGCTTGTCCACCCCCTATCCGCCCATTTGCCCCCCCGCCCTCTCCCTACCATTCTAGCTTAAACCCTCCCCCACACGGTTGTTACTCTCTCGGGAAGGACATCAGCCCCAGTTCATGTACAGCTCATCCATCCTGTACGGATCATTCCTGTCGCAGAACTGGTACCAATTCACCAGGAATCTCAGCCCTTTCCTTGTGCACCAGTCGCTGAAGGTAAGCATGCAGTGCAGCAGGTGGTTAAGAAGGCAAATGGTATGTTGGCCTTCATAGCGAGAGGGTTCGAGTACAGGAGCAAGGAAGTCTTGCTGCAGTTGTACAGGGCCTTGGTGAGACCACACCTTGAGTATTGTGTGCAGTTTTGATCGCCTTATCTGAGGAAGGATGTTCTTGCCATGGAGGGAGTGCAGCAAAGATTCACCAGGCTGATACCTGGGATGGCAGGAATGACGTATGAGGAGAGAGTGGGTCGATTGGGCTTATATTCGCTAGAGTTTAGAAGAATGAGAGGGGATCTCATTGAAACTTATAAAATTCTAACAGGACTAGACAGACTAGATGCAGGATGTTCCCGATGGCGGGGGAGTCCAGAACCAGGGGTGACAGTCTAAGGATAAGGGGTAAGCCATTTAGGACTGAGATGAGGAGGAATTTCTTCACCCAGAGAGTGGTAAACCTGTGGAATTCTCTGCCACACAGGGCAGTTGAGGCCAATTCATTAAATATATTCAAGAAGGAGTTAGATATATTTCTTAAGGCTAAAGGGATCAAGAGATATGAGGAGAAAGCAGGGACAGGGTACTGAATTTGGATGATCAGCCATGATCTCATTAAATGGCGGAGCAGGCTCGAGGGGCCGAATGGCCTACTCCTGCTCCTATCTTCAATGTTTCTATGTTATTCCTATATGGACAAGAGCATGGCACTGGGAGTAATCCAGAGATTACTACACTTTGATTCCTGCTTTTTAATCTATGACTTCCTGTACCTACATATACTTCTGTTTGGAACACGAGTCTTGGATGCGTGTAACTTGGCTCCTCTGCTACATCCCCGACATTCAAAGGGCTGTGTTCTATAGACTCGGTGTGTACTGGTGATTCGCTAACTTCTAGAAGTACAAGTGTCTGGATGTGCACGTTGGTGCCAGTTATGTTGGATGGTCACATGGATTTTGGTGCTTGAGGATGTGGTACTGGAGCTGATCTAAATTGCATCAACAGTGGTCCCACTTGGTCTTCAGGTACTCCAAATAAAAAAGAAAGACATCAAACTGTTACCATCGTATTCTGGAAACAGTAGGAACAGGAATAGGCCATCCAGGCCCTCGAGCCTCATTCAATGAGATCATGGCTGATCTGTATCCTAACTCCATCCACTTGCCTTGGCTCCATATCCCTTAATACTGTTGGCTAGCAAAAATCTATCAATCTCAGATTTGAAATGATTAATTGAGCTAGCATCTACTGCTCTTGGTGGGAGAGAGTTCTATACTTTTACCGCCCTTTGTGTGAAGTGTTTCCTAACTTCTCCCTTGTATGGCCTGGCTCTGATTTTAAGCCCTTGTCCTAGACTCCCCCACCAGCGGGAAAAGTTTCCCTCCACCCTATCAATCCTTCACAAAATCCTAAAAGCCTCAATAAAATCACCCCTTAACCTTCTATATCCCAGGGAATGCAAGCCCAGTGTATGTAATCTCGCCTTGTCATCTCACCCTTGGAGCCCTGGTAACATCCTAGTCGGCCAGTTTTAGCACGTGCGAGCCGGTTGTGACCAGATTGTAATTGATTCTGCTGTTAACTGTTTCATTGAGGAGTGAATCATTTCTTCCAGCAATGCGAGCATGATTGCTGTAACATTGAAGGTTAAAAATTGGTCATATCCGAGTTCTTTCTTTACAAAAAAAATCATAATCAGGATCACTGATTTTTTGCAAGTGTGGTGGAAATTGATACTCGTCATAGCTGCTTTAACCACAAGCAGTGCAAGTAAAATTAATTGATGATTAATATTGAAGACTAGGTTATAGGGGAGTAGTTGTTTCACCGTATTGCCGATATTAACCCATAGACTGCAGGTAGGTGGAGGGAAATTCCTGTCACGTTAGGCCGATCAATTTTGTACATTGTATGCTCGTGCAGTGTGACTGTAAACACATTATTCCTCCAGTAATAAACTTCTTCCAACACGAGGAACAGATCTATTACTGTAATATTAACCCTAGACTACTGAAGAATTGCGCCTATCCTTTTTTTTTGTACTTTAACTATTTTACTCACCTTTTTTCCTCAGTCTGCTTGCTTTCGCCGCCCATTCTGAAAGTGGGTACAACTTTAAAAAGATGCTTTTGATTGCAGCTGTGTTTCAGCCAATGATTGTTGTTACATTCAACAACAACTTGTATTTATTTATACAGCGCCTTTAACGTAGTAAAACATCCCCGGGCGCTTCACAGGAGCATCATCAGACAAAATTTGCCCCCAAGCCACATAAGGAGATATTGTGACAGGTGACCAAAATCTTGGTCAAAGAAGCAGGGCTTAAAGGAGGGGAGAGCGAGGCAGTGATGTTTAGGGAGGGAATTCCAGACCTTGTGCCCGAGGCAGCTGAAGGCACGGCCGCCAATGGTGGAGTGATGAAAAAATGTGGGACGCGTAAGAGGTCAGAATTGGAGGAGCGCAGAGATCTCGGAGGGTTGTAGGGCTGGAGGAGGCTACAGAGATAGGGAGGGGCGAGGTCACGGAGGGATTCGGAAACGAAGATTCAATCGAATGGCAGCGATGATGGGATTGATGTGATTGAGCTGTGGGTAGGGCTAGGTCAATCTTTGATGGTTTTTTTTCCACATGCCCCAGCAAGGCCGTGCAGCAGAGTGTACCTCCAAAACCGCCCTCAGAAGAAGACCATGCACGATAAACGAGCCTGTGATGCACTAAGAGTTGAATTGTGTCCTTATTTCTCAGCCAGCATAGATGAAATGGATTAACGTTTTAAGAATCTGAAATTTCTATTATGCCATCTAAAACATCATTAAAATATTTTAGCTTCATTTTCACGCAGGTTATGACTTCATCAGGTATGTTGTATGAAGAGTGGTTGTGTTAGACTGTGGGAGTGTCAGTAGATGGAGCGTAAATACTCCTTCCTGTTTGTGTCGATTCGTGATTTCAGGAAAATCCTTTGAACTAGTTCCTTTTAATTATTTAACATTTTATTTTACTAAAAAATTCGCAGAACAAAGGAACCACCAACATCTAATTCTCCTGACTGGGAGGCAGAACATGTTGCCCTGTGATTTCTGTAGTGTAGTGCTGTATATTGCAAGAATGGTCCTTACGTGGAAAGTATCTGCTGTGGCTTAGCGGAAGCACTCTTGCCTCTGAGTTAGACGGTTGTGGGTTGAAGCCACTCTCAAGGACTTGAGCACATAATCTGGGTTGTCATTTCCGTGCAGTACTAAGGGGTTTCCCAACGTCGGTGTTCTCGCTCAGGCCAACATCCCCAGCATCGAAGCTTTGACCACACTCGATCAGCTCCGATGGACGGGCCACGTCGTCTGCATGCCACAGACTCCCAAAACAAGCGCTCTACTCGGAGCTCCGGCACGGCAAGAGAGCCCCAGGTGGGCAGAAGAAACGCTTCAAGGACACCCTCAAAGCCTCCTTGAAAAAGTGCAACATCCCCACCGACACCTGGGAATCCCTGGCCCAAGACCGCACAAAGTGGAGGAGAAGCATCTGGGAAGGCACCGAACACCTCGAGTCTCTTCGCCGGGAGCTAGCGCACGTCAACCCAAGCACCCCACCCACCGTCTGCCCCACCTGTGACAGAGACTGTCGGTCCCGCATTGGACTCATCAGTCACCTGAGAACTCATTTTTAATGTGGAAGCAAGTCATCCTCGGTTCCGAGGGACTGCCTGCGAAGAAGAAGGGGTTGCTGCAGTGTCAGATGCTTTCATACTACTCTTTGAAGAAGAGCAGGGGTGGGGGTTTCTTCGGGTATCCTGACAAAAGTTTATCCCTCAACCAAAAAAACAGATTAGCTAGTCACTTACCTCATTGTTGTTTGTGAGAGTTTGCTGTGTGCAGTTTGTCTGTGGAGTTCCCCCACAATAACCTTGACTCGACTTCCCCAGTAATTTGGAAAATGCTGAAAATACTCAGACCTGAACTCTGCTTTCCTCTCTCTCTCTCTCTCTCTTTCTTTTTCTCTTTCTCTTTCTCTTTCTCCCTCTCTCTTTCCCTCCCTCTCTCTCTCTCTCTCTCTCTCTCTCTCTCTCTCCAGACGCTGCCTGACTTGCTGAGTATCACCAGCATTTTCTTTGTTTTTATTTCACATTTCCAGCACCCATGGTATTTTGCCTTTGTTGACGAGTAATTCGCTGGCTGTGTAAATGCAAGCTCTTCCTTTCTGAACAGTAGGGTAGGGTCGCGTGCAGTGTTCCCTTTCGGCCGCGCAGTTGTCGGGAGCTCCCGCACAGCCCGCTGGCTGAATTTACAACAGGGAAAATGATCCGCACGCCCCCCAAAAAATTAAAGGGAACATTGGTCACATGTAAACGAAATGCGCTTTTATAATAAATGAAGAAATGTACAGGATTTACTTTAAAGACATTCTTCTTCTTCTTCTTGGGCAGTCCCTCGGAACCGAGGATGACTTGCTTCCACATTAAAAATGAGTTCTCAGGTGACTGATGAGTCCAATGCGGGACCGACAGTCTCTGTCACAGGTGGGGCAGACGGTGGTTGAAGGGGCGGGTGGGTGGGGTGCTTGGGTTGACGTGCGCTCCTTCCGCTGTTTGCGCTTGGCTTCCGCTTGCTCCCGCCGAAGAGACTCGAGGTGTTCGGCGCCTTCCCGGATGCTTCTCCTCCACTTTGTGCGGTCTTGGGCCAGGGATTTCCAGGTGTCGGTGGGGATGTTACACTTTTTCAAGACATTAGGGAGCCATTTGCTGATTGGTTTACTATTTTAAAGGCGCTACATGAATGCAAGTAGTCGTTGGTTCTACCGTGTGATGCAGTCAGATATTGTTTGTTTCTTCATGTCTTGGTGGGGAGGAGACTCGGAGGAGGGGCTGAGTTGCATCATTAAGAGAGAGCAGGTTAGAGGATAAATCTTCCCACCAACATATGCTCATGCCTCTCGTCTCGCCTTGAATATCTCTTAATGTCTTTTCACCTCTCACAGACCTTCCCTTTTGTTCTTTCATCCCCTCCCCCATTTCCCAGCCCCCAAACTTGCTTTTTCATCCGTTTCATTTCCTGCTTTTTTTCTCAGTTCTGACGAAGGGTCTTTGGCCCGAAACGTTAACTCTGTTTCTCTCTCCACGGATGTTGCCCTGGTCTGCTGAGTTTTTCCAGCGTTTTGTGTTGCTCGTGCCTCTTGTTGGCCGATGTAGAGTGGCGCTGTCAAGAGGCCTGGGGCAGATTAGCTACTCTGGCAATTGCATGGACCAAAGTGGAGGACGAACGTTATCAAAAGGAAACGGCAATGTTCGGTGCTCGGTCAAATGCTGAATTAAATCCTATTTTACCATCTTGGTGCCCCCCTCTCGCGCACTGGCCTCTTGAGTCAGAGGGTTGTGGGTTCAAAGTCCCACCCCAGAGACTTGAGCACAAAAATCTAGGCTGACACTCCAGCGCGGTGCTGAGGGAGTGCTGCACTGTCGGAGGTGCCGCCTTTCGGATGAGACGTTAAACCGTCTGCTCTCTCAGGTGGACGTAAAAGAGCCCATGGCACTATTTCGAAGAAGAGCAGGGGAGTTCTCCCCGGTGTCCTGGCCAATATTTATCTCTCGATCAACATCACTAAAACAGATTATCTGGTCATTATCTCATTGCTGCTTTTGGAACTTGCTGTGTGCAAATTGGCTGCCGCGTTTCCTACATTACAACAGTGACTACACTCCAAAAAGTGCTTCATTGGCTGTAAAGCGCTTTGGGACATCCGGTGGTCGTGAAAGGCGCTATAGAAATGCAAATCTTTCTCTCCACGTGCACCTTGCAGACATACTTACTAATTTAAAGCTTAGGAAAATGAGGGCTTTAAAGATCAATGAGGGGATAACTCCAATAGCAGCAGGTAATAAAGGAAAACCGGTTTTAAATGCAAATGTGCAATGTTAACTTTTATTGGAATTAGGGTTACAAATGATTTAACCGCCTTGAATATTTATTGAGCTGATTTGTTGTAGGCCTTTTCTATATGTAATAACTTTCATAATAAAGCCAATATATGCATGCATATATAATAAATACTGACATAAACACAGAGGTGATTATTTTATGTCTTGGATTTGTTTTTCAGGTTGGTGCCCACAGCTCGTTATTACCCTCTCCGACTGCACTGTGTTCGAGCACTGACGTTGCTCTCTGACTGCACCAAGACATTTATTCCAGTGTTGCCTTTTCTTCTGGAAGTAAGCCTGTGCCCTGACCCTTGTTTAATGAGTTCATTTGCAGAAGCTACTGTGTTTCATAGAATTTGAACGCTACCTTGATGCCATTGTTAAATGGATCTTGAAAGTGCTCTTTGCTAGTTGACCAAATAATAGCTGTGTGGCATTTATCGAATGCGGGGCGTTGCATTCGTTTAACACCTTGGGTCATTCCAAACCCCTGAACTGCAGTCAGTGCTGTTACGTAAGCTATGTATGTATGTCGTTACTGCACTTCATTTCCAGTCTAGGTAGATGCAATCTAACATCAGTAGCTATGTGTAATATAGTGCAGTTGGCAGTGATCGCAGTAGTTGGTAGCACACTCGCCTCTGAGTCAGGAGGTTGTGGGTTCAAGTCCCGACTCCATGACTTGAGCACATAAAGCTAGGCTGACACTCCAGTGCAGTGCTGAGGGAGTGCTGCACTGTCGCAGGTGCTGTCTTTCGGATGAAATGTTAAACCAAGGCCCCGTCTGTTCTCTCAGGTAGACATAAAAGACCCCATGACACTATTTCGAAGAAGAGCAGGGGAGTTATCCCCGGTGTCCTGGGCCAATATTTGTCCCTCAATCAACATCACTAAAACAGATTATCTGGTCATTATCACATTGCTGTTTGTGGGAACTTGCTGTGTGCAAATTGGCTGCTGCGTTTCCCACATTACAACAGTGACTCCGCTTCAAAAAGTACTTCATTGGCTGTAATGCACTTTGGGACGTCCGGTGGTCGTGGAAGGCGCTACAGAAATGCAAGTCTGTCTTCCTTTCTTATTACAGTAGCAGAATGAGTTTCAGACATGGGAGAGGAAATGTGTGCATGTGCCCATGGCAATGGGCTGACCTATTTGTTGAAAGACATCGGGTGGGTTTATTCTTCTTAGTTTACTCATGAGATGTGGCGAGGTCGCATTTATTGCCTGGCCTTTGTTGTCTCGAGAAGGTGGTGGTGGTGAACTGCTGCGGTGCTTCGGGCGATTGTGTTTCCACAGTGCTGTGGGGTCGGGACTCTGTGGGTGTAACAGTGAGGCATTGGGTTCTTCTGTTCCCAGGACCTCTTATGAGTTTGCTTTTTACTAGTTTCCGCCTATGCCCTCTGTGGTTTAAACCTGTGGCGGTGCTCCAGATTAACCTTTTCTGTTTCATTTCATATCAGCTACCTGAGTAAGGCCCCAGTTTATTTGTCTCCATTCAAAGCTGAAGAGTTTGAGGGTTTTTTTTTTTTTTTCAGCCTTTCCTCAAAAATCAGTCTTTTGACACCACGGGCTGGATTTTCCTTAGAATTGCTGCTCATCTTGGGGCCGCTAAACTGAAAAGAATGGAAGGTGATTTATGTTCCCTCTAAATTGGTCTCAGCCTGCGCGGCCGCGCAGCTTAAACGGAACATTGGCGGTAATTCCTACTGCCTCAAATCCACCGGCCCCCCTCCCAAAAAAAAAAAAGGATTCCAAAATAACACCATTGCCCTTTACCATCCTGAGTGCGCTCTCTTGTATTTTAGTGGGGCTGGGTGGCCATGGGCAGCACTTCCGCTGCATTTTCCCCAACTTCCCCCCCCCCCCCCCACCAAACTGACCCTAATCATCTGCTGGGCAATCCTTCCCGTCTCTTTGAAACTTCTTGGGACTTCTCCCAAGCTAAAGGTGTAAATTATGGCCATTGCTGCTGTCTTCCCTTTTGTTCCTGTTGATCGATTTTGTTAGTTGGCTGGTTATTGATGTAAGACTAATAGGCCTGTAGTAAACCTCGGTTTGTTCTGCCATTTTCTGTGGAAATAAGTGTCCTGTTCGCTTGTTCCTATTCCTCTGAGATCACACCGGTATTTATTAACTCCCCCCCTCCACGATCGCAGTCAGTACTTTGTTGAATTTCATTTAGCGCCTTGGGGTATATACTATAGTTGAGGATTCATTGGGTTTGAATCTACCTAATAGCTGTGTTCCCTTGATATTACTATCACTATTATACGTGTAGCACCCAATGGTATTGATGATCTGATGTGACTGTGTAAATTAAAGCAGCACAGTGGGGGAGGGGGAGATCTGCGTTAGATCTCATTGTGCCTTGGTTCCAGTGCATCTGCTTGTGTTATTTTAAATGCTAATGGGAGAGAATGTGGTTATAGTTCAGTCCTGGCAATGATGAACTGGGTACTTCATTGGCTGTAAAGCGCTTTGGGACATCCGGTGGTGGTGCAAGGCGCTATAGAAATGTAAGTCTGTCTTTCTTGTGTCAGGGCTGCTCGGGTAGCTCAGTGAAATAAGGGGCCAACTTTTTTTTTATTCGTTCACGGGATGTGGGCGTCGCTGGCAAGGCCAGTGTTTATTGCCCATTCCTAATTGCCCTCGAGAAGGTGGTGGTGAGCTGCCGCCTTGAACCGCTGCAGTCCCTGTGGTGAAGGTACTCCCACAGTGCTGTTAGGGAGGGAGTTCCAGGATTGGTCGATATATTTCCAAGTCAGGATGGTGTGTGATTTGGAGGGGAACTTGGAGCTGGTGGTGTTCCCAGGCGCCTGCTGCCCTTGTCCTTCTAGGTGGAAGAGGTCGTGGGTTTGGGAGGTGCTGGCGAAGAAGCCTTGGCGAGTTGCTGCAGTGTATCTTGTAGATGGTACACACTGCAGCCAGAGTGCGCCGGTGGTGCAGGGAGTGAATGTTTAAGGTGGTGGATGGGGTGCCAATCAAGCGGGCTGCTTTGTCCTGGATGATGTCGAGTGTTGTTGGAGCTGCACTCATCCAGGCAAGTGTCGCGGCTTCCTGAGTGGTGTGGTGTTGGTTCAGAACACAGGCTTTTGTTTGTACCCCGATAAATAATTGAAAAGACAATGGGCCTGACAATCCGCATGGTTTTGGGCGCATTCAGGGCTGCATTTTGGGTGGATGGGGAAGAATTTGTGGCGGAATCCCATTATACGCGGTCTCCATTGCCTTATTTCAATGTTGAAATTTCCCCCCGGCAATGGGGGATAGGTGACTCTTGCGCTGCCCCCACTTCCAAGCAGACGTCAATAATGTCCCCATCATGGACGTACGGATTTGCACATTCAGTATTGTTATCTTTAGGTTACATAGAAATGACATCGAATTTACAGCACAGAAACAGGCCATTCGGCCCAACAGATTCATGCCAGTGTTTGTGCTCCACACGAGCCTCCTCCCGCCGTGCTTCATCTCACCCTATCAACATATCCTTCTATTCCTTTCTCCCTCATGTACTTATCCAGCTTCCCCGTAAACGCATCTATGCTATTTGCCTCAACCACTCCTTGGATGCATCTTCTCTACGTCTGCCCTATCAGACACCATCATAATACAACAACAACCTCTTGTATTTATATAGCGCCGTTAACGTAGTAAAACGTCCCGAGGCGCTTCACAGGAGTATTAAAAGACAAAATTTGACACCGAGCCACATAAGGAGAAATTGGGACAGGTGATCAAAAGCTTGGTCAAAGAGGTAGGTTTTAAGGAGCGTCTTAAAGGAGGAAAGAGAGGTAGCGAGGCGGAGAGGTTTAGGCAGGGAATTCCAGAGCTTGGGGCCTAGGCAACAGAAGGCACGGCCACCAATGGTGGAGCGATTATAATCAGGGACGCTCAAGAGGCAGAATTAGAGGAGTGCAGATATCTTGGGTGAGGGGGGGGTGGTGGAGAGATGTGGGGCTGAAGGAGATTCTGAGGTAATCTTCAAGACCTCTATCGGGTTACCCCTCAACCTGCTCTTTTCTAGAGAAAAGAATCCCAGCCGGTTCAGTCTTTCCTGATGGTTATATCCTCTCTCTTCTGGTGTCATCCTTAAAAAATCTTTTTTGCAGCTTCTCCAATGCCTCGAAATCCTTCTTGTAATATGGAGAATTGGGCACAGTACTCTAGTATTTGAATTGTGATTATCGAGCACTGTCGCTCTCTGGCATGTAGCTCAGGAGATGCATTCAATTCAGAAAAATACATATATTTTTTTTAAAAAAAGCAAAAGTAGACCAGAAAATCTTAATAATTGTCACCGAATGCAATAATAAGGATGAATGAACTGAAGGGTTGGACCAATATCTGCCTTACCGTGCTGCTGTTAGATGGCATGCAGTGTATATAAGGATTTAGAGAGAAACTACGTCTTTTGTAATATTTATTTCTGATAGGCCATTAGGTGGGAAAGTCTTACAATTGTTCAGGTTATTTTCAATTCAGAAGTTATTTTCATGGTGGCGACTTGATGATAAAACATTTGACGTGTGGAATGGACTGTTCTTGCAACACTTCAGAGGAACTGTAGAAGTTGAACTTTACAGATTCCAGTGAAGTATTTAAGTGTAATGAAACATTTTTTTCCCGCTCTGTGACCCAGTGTCACCATCAAGCAAGCACAGAGCAGGAATACCATAGGCTAGCTGAAGAACAAAGCTTCCTTAACTCCATCGAACAGTTTGCCTTACCCCCAGTTCAAAAGAGCACTCGCACTCATCAATATGAATTTCCCCACACCAACCCTCATTACTAATTGCTAATTTCGTGTTAAATTCTGGGTAGTTTGTGCAGTGGATCCATACATAGATCTAATATAGAGTTTACAGCACAGAAATAGGCCATTTGGCCCCAATAGTCCGTGCCGGTGTTTATGCTCCACACGAGCCTCCTCCCACCCCTCTTCATCTCACCCCATCAACATAACCGTCTATTCCCTTCTCCCTCATGTGCTTATCTAGCTTCCCCTTAAATGCATTTATCCTATTTGCCTCAACCACTCCCTGTGGTAGCGAGTTCCACATTCTCACCACTCTCTGGGTAAAGAAGTTTCTCCTGAATTCCTTATTGGCGACCTTTTTAAGAACTGGGTTTGAGATAGTCCAATAGAAGCAGGAGGCTCCCGACCCTTTTGTTTGTGTGGGATTCAAACCTAGATTGCCTAGACGTAAAAAGATCGAGGTTGTTGATCATGTGCTGCAATTTGAGAACCAACAAAGGGGGGGCGCCCCAGAACCAGAGGAAGGCGAGTTGCTTTTGGCAGTTAGCCTTGTTCTTGATTGCTTTAGTCTGGTGGAAGCCAGTCCCACTCGGCAACAGTCTCGTGAAACCTCAGAGTTGAGTTGCACGTTTATTTCATAGTTGTAAGCCGCATGGAATCATAGAATAGTACAGCACAGAAGGAGGCCATTCGGCCCATCGAGTCTGCGCCGGCTCTTTCGAAGAGCAATCCAGTTAATCCCACTCCCCCGCTCTTTCTCCATATCCCTGCAATTTTTTCTCCTTCAACTCTTTATCCAATTCCCTTTTGAAGGCTCCTATTGACTCTGTATCCACCGCCCTATCAGGCAGCGCGTTCCAAATCCTCACCACTCGTTGTGTAAAAAAGTTTTTCCACATGTCGCCTCCTGGTTCGTTTGTTGTTCACCTTCAACCTGTGCCCTCTGGTTATCGACCCTTCAGCCATTGGAAACAGTTTCTCTTTATTTACTCTATCTAAACCCTTCATGATTTTAACACCTCTATCAAATCTCCTCTTAGTTCTCCTTGGAGCAGAGACGGCTGTGGGAAAAAAATGAGCTAATTTAAAAAATAAAAAAAAATAAAAAGAATTATAAATGAAATATATCCTAAAATTAATTACTTATGCATGGATTTTTATTTTGCCAGTGGATCCAGTTTACTACAAAAGCTGTGCATGCAAGATTTGTGAATATTGAAGGGCACAGAATCAGACTAGATGCAGGAAGGATGTTCCCGATGGTCGGGAAGTCCAGAACCAGGGGTGACAGTAGTAAGCCATTTAGGACAGAGATGAGGAGGAATTTCTTCACCCAGAGAGTGGCGAACCTGTGGAATTCTCTACCACAGAAGGCAGTTGAGGCCAACTTATTAAATATATTCAAGAAGGAGTTGGATATATTTCTTAAGGCTAAAGGGATCAAGGGATATGGGGAGAAAGCAGGGACAGGGTACTGAATTTGGATGATCAGCCATGATCTCATTGAATGGCGGAACAGGCTCGAGGGGTCGAATGGCCGACTCCTGCTCCTAGTTTCTATGCCCCTTGGTTCACTCAGCAAAAACATCAGCCAGAGTTTCCACGGTCGTTTCTGTGCAGGGGGCCATTTGGATCACACGCAAGTGATTTTTTTAAGACGCTGCCCCTTTGGAATAACCAGCTCCCCCTGTTCGGCTGGATGGCTTCCCTCACCTTTCCTGAGCACAACTGGCGTTCTGCGAAATGAAATGAAAGGGAAGCTGGAACAGTCGTTTCGGTGCATGCACGTTATCCACTGTATGTTTAAAGCTGTGTATATAACGCACTCTTCTGTAAATGTGGCATTTACTTCCGAGTGCCTGACTGTGGCTCAGTGGGTAGCACCCTCACCTCGGGGTCAGAAGGTTGTGGGTTCAAGTCCCACTCCAGGGACTTGAGCACACAAATCTAGGCTGGCACTCCAGCAGAGTGCTGCACTGTCGGAGGTGCCGTCTTTCGGGATGAGACGTTAAACCGAGGCCCCGTCTGCGCTCTCAGCTGGGCATAAAAGATCCCATGGCGCTATTTTGAAGAAGAGCAGGGGAGTTATCCCCGGTGTCCTGGCCAATATTTATCTCTCAATCAACATAACGAAAACAGATGATCTGGTCATTATCACATTGCTGTTTGTGGGAGCTTGCTGTGCACAAATTGGCTGCTGCATTTCCTACATTACAACAGTGACTACACTTCAAAAAGTACCTAATAGGCTGTAAAGCGCTTGGGGATGTGGGGGGGGGGCACGGTGGCATAGTGGTTAGCACTGTTGCCTCACAGCGCCAGGGACCCAGGTTCAAATCTGGCCTCGGGCGACTGTCTGTGTGGAGTTTGCACATTCTCCCTGTGTCTGCGTGGGTTTCCTCCGGGTGCTCCGGTTTCCTCCCACAGTCCAAAGATGTGCAGGTTAGGTTGATTTGGCTATGATAAATTGACCCTTAGTGTTAGGGGATTAAATACGTGAGGTTACGGGGATAGGGTGGGATATGTGTCGGTGCAGGCTCAATGGGCCGAAGTGGCCTCTATCTGCACTGTAGATTCTGTGATTCTGTGAAAGGCGCTATATAAATGCAAGTCTTTTTTTTCCTTTAACACTTTCCTGATTCGCCTTTCAGTCAGAGCTGAACTTACCTATTCCATTTTCCTTGCCTCTGAGAACTCCCAACTTAGTCTCCATTATTGGTTGCCACGTGCCCAGGACCTGCTGAAATTGGGTCCGAGGCCCGATGCTATCTGCTTCTGATGGCTACAATTCTCCCTGTCCGCCCC
Organism: Somniosus microcephalus; assembly: GCF_052327205.1. Lineage (NCBI taxonomy): Eukaryota > Metazoa > Chordata > Chondrichthyes > Squaliformes > Somniosidae > Somniosus > Somniosus microcephalus. The sequence goes on from NC_141011.1 coordinate 47,292,752, forward strand.
AGTTTGATTTTAAAAGAGGCGCGGGTGAGATTTCCTAAAAGAGTTCCCCAACATCCCTATCCCAGGCCTCAGTCACCCCCTTTCCAATACTATCATCACCACGCCTTGCGTTGCTGCTACATCCCACTTCTGGTTCTCCGAGGCCCTTTGCACCCTCGCCCAATGCTCCCACGCACCTGGCCGTCACTCCCAAACTTGGCTTGTATAGTATTGCCTTGAGTTCAGAAGGTTGGGGGGTGATTTAATGGAGGTATTTCAAATGATTAAGGAATTCAGTAGGGTAGATACTGAGAAACTATTTCCTCTGGTTGGGGAATCCAGAACAAGAGGGCATATAATCTTAATATAGCTTTCCTGAGGTTCAGTGCCCAATACTGAATGCAGCGATTGGGGGGAAGAAGCCTGATCAAGGCTCCGTACAACTGAAGCATCACTTCCTCACTTTTGAATGCGAATCCTCCTGAGATAAAGACCAACGCGTAAGCTGGGATTGTTTACCTTGGAGCAGAGAAGGTTAAGGGGGGACCTAATAGAGGTGCTCAAAATTCTGAGGGGTTTTTGATAGAGCAAGTAGGGAGAAATTATTTCCTCTGGCAAGTGGGTCAGTAGCCCGTGGTCAAGAATTTAAAATAATTGGTGGGAGAACCAGAGGGGAAATGAGGAAAACTTCTTCACGCAGAGTGTTGTTAAGAATCTGGAACGCTCTACCTGAAAGGGGTGGAATCAGATTCCATAGGAACTTTCAAAAGGCAATTGGACATGTATTTGAAGAGGACTAATTTGTAGGGCTATGGGGGAAAAAGCTGGGGTGCGGAACTAATTTGGACAGGTCTTTCAAAGGGCCGGCACAGGCACGACAGGCCGAATGGCCTCCTTCTGTGCTGTAAGATTCTCTGATTCTAACAATCCACACCACCAATGTTATTGTTCCTTTTTATTTTGGAAGCGGTATTTGTTCCATTTTCTTGGTTTCATCAAAAAGGATTTAAGCCTTGGACTGCCTTCCCCACCGGGTCTGGGGTGGTCCGGACAGAGACAACGGGGAACATTTTCCATTAGCGCCTTTCTAGGTAGCGAGGCTTGGCTCGAACCTGCGGCTGCCGTGAGAAACTGTGGGGGTGGTGGACCGAATTGGCCAAGGCCACAGGAAAAGAAGCGAGTTTAGGGGACCGGCCGTCTTTTAACGTCGGTGATCAGTTTGATGTTCTGAACAGGCTGCGTCTTAGCTGGCTGCTGCTGAAGAATGTGCCGTGCGGTTTCCACTTGTGCTGCGCACGTCTGCGCGAGCCCACATCCTGTTAGCCTGTGGAAGGCAGCGAGCGGCGTGCATTAACACCCCTTGGGCTCGTGCACATGTAGCCTGCCATTTTCTTACTTCCTTCCTCCGCTCAAGATGTTTTGCCAGTTTAATTGGTGACAGCGCTGTCTTGTTATTTTCTTTTTCTTGCCCCTGCAGTGTGTTTCAAGGTAACGTATTTCCGTTTGTTGTAACGCAGTGCGGTGTATCACGTATGGTCCAGACTCACCACCCTGCACACTGCGCTTCCTCTCGGCTTCCACAGGCCGTTACCACATCCGATGCTCTCAAAAACTTGCTTTTTATTTTGAGCGTGTCCGTTGCTTGAGAATCGTTGAACTGCTGTCCCGGAACCCCATAACCTTTACTTGTTTGCGATTGATTTTTTTTTTGGTCTACTTGTTATGTTAAAAAGCTGTTCCATTTCGTGTTTTTAAAAAAAATTTCCAATCATTTCGGCACCCAATTAACTCTTCAGCCTGCTACTCGCAGATTTCTACTCTGTATTCAAACCGGTTTCTCAGCGAGTTACTGGTTAGTTTCCCAGACGTTTTGCCACACAAACACGCACGCACGCACACACACAAACTTGTATTTTAACATCTGCCGAAAAGTCTAGTCCTAAAACATTCAATGAGCGTGACCCTAAACAAAGGCAGACGCAGTTCTGGGATGGCGCCAAGGAGCTGGGAGGAAGGAAGGAAGGTCTCCGTTCAGAGGAACTAGTGATTCTACATCACTGAATTTCATGCCCAGGATTCTAGGTGGCGGTGGGCATTGTTTACAGGGCCGGAGGGGGTGCAGGGAGGAGACTCAAGGAAGCGCAAGAAATGCCAGTGAGGGAAAAGCATTTTGCCCATTGAAGCTGGTTCCTCTAGTGCCCGACTTTTTGAGCATTCTGAATGTTTCTGTCTCTGCTCCTCTGCCCGACAGGTCATCCCCAAAACGTTCCACTCTTTTTGAATAAAGACATTCTTAGATCTGCTTTAAGTTATCTTTCCACTCCTGCTTTCCTGGCTTACTTGGAAGTACAATTTTGAGTTAGTATTGTATAGGGGTTACTGAGCACTCCTGCTCTACCAACGCCAGAGCCTCACTGCTATAGAGAACACGTTCGAGTTGGGGCTACAGCTCTTAAGAACATAAGAAATAAGAGCAGGAGTCGGCCATTTGGCCCCTCGAGCCTGCTCCGCCATTCAGTGAGATCATGGCTGATCTTCGACCTCAACTCGGTGGCATAGTGGTTAGCACTGTGGCATAGTGGTTAGCACTGTGGCATAGTGGTTAGCACTGTTGCCTCACAGCGCCAGGGACCCGGGTTCGAATCCGGCCTCGGGTGACTGTGTGGAGTTTGCACATTCTCCCCGTGTTTGCGTGGGTTTTCTCCGGGTGCTCCGGTTTCCTCCCACAGTCCAAAGATGTGCAGGTTAGGTTGATTGGCTATGATAAAAATTGACCCTTAGTGTTAGGGGGATTAAATACGGGGATAGGGTGGGGTAGGGGTTACGGGGATCGGGTGGGATATGTGTCGGTGCAGGCTCGATGGGCCGAAATGGCCTCTATCTGCACTGTGGGGTTTCTGTGATTCTGTGAACTCCACCTTCCCGCCCTATCTCCATATCCCCTGATTCCCCAAAATCTATCGATCTCTGTCTTGATTATACTCAACGACTGAGCCTCCACAGCCCTCTGGGGGAGAGAATTCCAAAGATTCACCGCCCTCTGAGTGAAGGAATTTCTCCTCATCTCAGTCTGAAATGGCTGACCCCTTATTCTGAGACTCTGACCCCGTGTTCTAGATTCCCCAGCCAGGGGAAACATTTTCTCAGCATTAACCCTGTCAAGCCCTTTAAGAATTTTATACGTTACAATTAGATCACTTCACATTCTTCTAAACTCTAGGGAATATAGGCCTAGTCTACTCAATCTCTCCTCATAGGGCAAACCCCTCATCCCAGGAACTAGTCTAGTGAACCTTCGCTGCACTCCCTCTAAGGCAAGTATGTCTTTCCTTAGGTAGGAGACCAGAATCTAGCCCCAATTCTCGGACCAGCACTTCTCGTAAGCACGGCTCTCAGCTGGGAGCACAATAGCACAGAATTCCATTTAATATTTTACGTATCTGATGAGATCCACACCGCCCCCCTCCCCCTCAACTCTTACACTTTTCTATGATGCACGGACTGAGTTACGCTTGGGGCCATGGGGGGGAAAAAGGGAACGCCTCCCCTTTGTATATCTCATTCATTTTTTCCTCAACTATCATTCAGCTGCCTAGGTCTCGTGCTCTGGAATTCCTTCCCTAAATCTCTCTGCCTCTCCAATTTTAAGATCTCCTGAAAAACCCACCTCTTTGACTAAGGGTTTGGTCACCCCTCTCTTAACATCTCATCTTTTGGCTCAACGTCCATTTTTATCTGATTGCACCTCTGCAAAGCACCGTGGAACATTTTTCTACGTTAAAGGTAGCTCGTTAAATGCAAATTTGTTGTTTAAAAACATACGGCAGCACGTGGATGCCAATGTGATGCCATGTTTAAACAATACGGGACGAATCACTTCAAGCATAAAGTTAGCATGTTGCATCTGGTCAGACCCAGCAGTAGTTTAAACCATGCATCTCACTAGATTATGTGCAAGTATGTTTACAATTGGATGGAGTCCTGGGTCTGTGTGTAGACGTGGCATCACAGAGGAGGTGGATGCAGTCATTCCGACCATGTACAGTATCTACACCTTTGCAAATGTGGGTGTTTTATAGGCCGTAGCTTTCAATATTTTGAAGACAGAGAGCGAGTTGTCCCTGTGGTGGAGTGGTTGTGGTTTGCAAATTTACATTTTTTTCTCTTTTTTTAATTAAAATTTGACTTTGGAGGAGAGTTTGCGGCAATGTGAATCTGGCCATGTTGCAAACAGTAATTTCATCGAAGTCTTAACCGCACTGCCCTTGGAGGAATGGTTATTCTCTAAAATGCTAAAGCGCTGGTTCACATTATGCAACTATTACGGAGTTTCTCGTGCCACAAGTGGTTTCTTCTGCCGCTGAAATAGGGTTGGGTTTTTGTAAGGTTGTCTATGCCGACTTCACATCTTACTAACTGAAAATGAGAGATCCTAGACTGGTCAATGGTTTTTTTTTTTTGCCTTCAATTGTAGAGAGTCCCTGAATCCAGCTGGTCTCCTGGAGCTCACTTGCTATGGGCCATAGGTTTTTTTTTTGCTTTGTCCCAGGAGTTAGCTTCACTAGTGGTTGGAGGAAGAGTAATGAATGAGGTTGCAATGTCTGATGGGTAGGGTGAGTGTCGATGGGCCTAATGGTCTTTTCTCATCTCTCTTTTAATATGTTTATATCGGAGCTCTCTGGGGATGACTAAGGTGAATATTTCCCCCATCGGAGGAAAAGCTACAACTCGTATTTATTTTGCGCCTTTAACATAGTAAACCGCCCCAAGACGCTTCATAGGAGTGTAGTCAAACAAAATCTGATCCCGAGCCAAAGAAGGAGATATTAGGATAGATGACCAAAAGCTTGGCCAAAGAGGTAGGTTTTGAGGCACGTCTTGAAGGAGATAGAAATGGAGAGGTTTAAGGAGGGAATTCCAGAGCTTCGGGCCGAGATGGCTAAAGGCACGGCTGCCAATGGCGGGGTGAAGGAAGTGGGAAATGCACAAGGGGTCAGAGTTGGAGAAACGCTTAGTTCACGAAGTGTTGTCGGACTGAAGGAGGTTACAGTGATGGGGAGGAGCGAGGCTATGGATGGATTTGAAGGAAATCTACAAGGCAGATTAACCCAGGCGACTTGCACACACCCTAGTGGAGTTTTTAAAATTTAACACGCACTGAAGGCTTTTCCAAATCAAACTCATTAAGATTCCTTTTGCATCTTTGCCCTCTTTATCTCCTCCCCTTCCCAGCCACACACCTCCTTAGTTAAAACACACGAGATGGACTGGCTTGTTCCCAAAGCTCTTGGACAGCTGCCAGGTAGCACTCAACAATAATCTGGTGGAGGAAAAATGAACTTGCGCAGTGCCCCATTAACTCTCAAAACATCCCAAAGCATTTCACGTGGAATGAATTATATTCCGCAGTTACCGTGGCAGCCGTTTTTGCACGTAGTGGTCCGTGAGGTGAGTGAGCAGTTAATCTCTTGTCTGGTGGTGTGCTTTGAGGGAGGAACGTTGGCCATTTCCCTGCTCCTCTTCAAATAACAACTGCGGGACCTTCAACATCCACCTGACGAGGCAGAGAAGGGCCTCAGTTAGATGTCGCATCCGAAGGCACGTTGCACCTAATCATGCAGTGCTCCCTCAGTACTGTGCTGAGCGACCACCTACACTGTGTGCTCAAGTCCTGGAGAATGTGTCCCTTTTGTTAGTCCGGCAGGTAGTCAGGCACTCCAGCAGATTGGCTGAGATGTAAAATGCAGCGGAATAGGGGATGCACCTTGTGTGTCCCAGCACATACTGATGGCATGTTTTTGCTCTAATGTGCTATACCTTGGTTCCTGAAAATATCAATAACACTTCAAAAAAATAGATCCTGTTTATGATATTCTGTTGGTTACATTTTTAACTACTTTATTTTTTTTTTAAAAACCTCAAAACCAACTAATTTCTGTGCTATTTTTAGTATTCATGATAATATAACTCTTGCTGGTTAACTTCTCGGTACTAGTTGAACGATTCAGATGAGCTTCCCATCCCTTTTCCGTGAATCTTCCCTCTTTCCTGATCCACGCTCTGCATTGTTGATGCATCCAGCTGTCTTTGCTGGATCATGTGTAAGGGCTGGGGGGGGGAGAGCAACACGGCGCTGCAGGTGATTGGTGATGGAAAGCGATTAGGTATTTGGTGTAGTTGGTGCAAAAATGCAAGGGACGTGAGGTTAGCGGTAGGAGTGCAGGAAAATATTCTTCACATTGGTGTCAGCCGTGGCTCAGTGGGCAGCACCCTCGCCTCTGAGTCAGAAGGTTGTGGGTCCAAGTCCCACTCCAGAGACTTGAGCACAAAAATCTAGGCTGACACTCCAGTGCAGTGCTGAGGGAGCGCTGCACTGTCGGAGGTGCCGTCTTTCAGATGAGACGTTAAACCGAGGCCCCATCTGCTCTCTCAGGTGGACGTAAAAGATCCCATGGCACTATTTCGAAGAAGAGCAGGGGAGTTAATCCCCGGTGTCCTGGCCAATATTTGTCCCTCAATCAACATCACTAAATCAGATTGTCTGGTCATTATCACGTTGCTGTTTGTGGGAGCTTGCTGTGCGCAAATGAGCTGCCGCGTTTCCTACATTACAACAGTGACTACACTTCAAAAAGTACTTCATTGGCTGTAAAGCGCTTTGGGACGTCCTGAGGCTGTGAAAGGCGCTATAGAAATGCAAGTCTTTTTATTTCACATTTGATATTTTAATGGATGGGGGTTTTTGGTTCAATTTTTCCCAAAATTGAAGGGCATTTTATAACATTTTTAAGATTGCTTAAAATGCTTTGTGCTTTGTTGCTGCATTAAAAAAAAGTATGAAAAATATGGGGGAAATAAATAAGAATACAGGGAGCAAATCAAATTTGATTCTATTTTTTCCCCACATTTTTTTCTTAACTGCTCTTATCCACTTATATATTCTTTAAAGTTCTCTCCCGGATCCCCATAATAATTATTCTTCACCCTTTAACAAAATCCAGCTGCAAGCCCCGCTGAGTTGTGTTTGCTGCCAGCATTCCTTTCATGGCCTTATGCCCACAGGCGTGTTCACTCCGAACACAAAGCCCTAGCTTCTACACCAATGCAGAAAGCGACTCTGCTCCGGTACCGCTGCCCGCTTTACCCAGCAAAGGTCAGCGTGCTGGTGGCCCTTCCACCACTGGCTTTCAGACCCCCCCCCCTGGTGGGTGATGAATTTCGTCAGACTTGCTAGTGGGTTAATCGTTCCACCGATGCCACATCACTGAGATTATAATCGGGGATTTTCGCCTTCATTTCAAGGGACTGCTTTGCAACTTCCATGAATATGAAAGAAAGATTTGCATTTACGCCACGCTTTATCGCCACCAAAGGACTTTTGTGAAGTGTGGGAAACACAATTTGTACACCGCAAACAGCAATGTGATAATCTCCTGATAATCTGTTTTAGTGATGTTGATTGAGAGTTAAATATTGGCCCCAGGACACCGGGGATAACTCCCCTGCTCGTCTTCGAATAGTGCCGTGGGATCTTTTGCGTCCTCCTGAGAGAGAGCAGACGGGGCCTCGGTTTAACGTCTCATCCCGAAAGACGGCACCTGCGACAGTGCAGCACTCCCTCCGCACTGCACTGGGAGCGTCGGCCTAGATTTTGGTGCTCAAGTCCCTGGAGTGGGACTTGAACCCACGACCTTCTGACTCGGGCGAGAGTGCTAGCCACTGGCTGACAACGGACATGGTCTTGTCTGTCCCGTTGGGATATAGACCGTTTGTGCTCCATTCACAACTGCAGCAAAATCTATCTCGTCGTGCAATTGCTTCCCCGGCTCAGCTTCCTAATGATGTTCAAGCTACTGATGCGGCACCGCACAGTTTAAAATGGGAGCACTGAGGGGCGCAGCTGAGCCTGTGAAACATTAAGGAATCCATAAAAACTTAAAAAGCTGCTTGCTCTGCCTAATCTTGTTTCAGGCTGTGTGCTATAGGACTGACAGGCTGCCCTCAGTCTTGAAGATGGATCCAACTGAGTGCAAGTTGCATTCATAGGCTACTAGTTTCCTGCATTACAACAGTGACTACATTTAAAAAACGTACATGGCTGTAAATCACTTTGAAAGAAAAAAGATTTGCATGTATATAGCACCTTTCACGACCACCGGACGTCCCAAAGCGCTTTACAGCCAATGAAGTACTTTCTGAAATGTAGCCACTGTTGGAATTTGGGGCGTGTTGAGGTCGTGAAAGGCGGTATATCAATTAAATTATTTTCTTTCTTTCTCCCTTTCTCTGTCTCTCTCGCTATCTCTCTCTTTTGCTTGGACAAAAGCAAGCTAGAAGGGACAAGGGCAGCAGGCGCATGGGAACACCACCACCTGCAAGTTCCCCTCCAAGTCACGCACCATCCTGACTTGGAAATATATCGGCCGTTCCTTCGTCGTCGCTGGGTCAAAATCCTGGAACTCCCTCCCTAACAGCACTGGGAGTACCTTCACCACACGGACTGCAGCGGTTCAAGAAGGCGGCTCATCACCACCTTCTCAAGCAACTAGGGATGGGCAATAAATGCTGGCCTTGCCAGCGACGCCCTGATCCCATAAACGAATAAAAAAAATAAAAAAAAATCTAGTTCCTAGCTTGTAGGTTCTTTACTGAGCAAAGCTTTTGTGCGACTGCATAATAGAGGCAACTTGTTACTTTTTTGAGTACTTAACTGAACTTTTTTTTACAGGCAGTTTCTCGTGGTCATGTGACAGACATGTTCAGCGTGTCACTTCCTTTCCCGAGATAACCACTGCTTTGCCTAGAATGCCTCTTCCCTCTTTCAGCTCCTACTTCCCTTTGAAGTAACCACTTCCCTGTCTGAAACTGTGCAGTTACCCGAGCCCAGGTCAGTGTCACCTGCCCGTAAAACGCAATCGGTGTCGAACCTCTCGTCCCACAGCAGTTGCCATGTCTACGTGTCTTACAGTTGAAAATGTCATATTCCTATTAAAAAAAAAAAAATGTTTGTTAACCTGGCTGTTCATCAAAAAGCTAATTATCTTTGCTTGGTCATGCACCAGAAGGATCAGATGAGTAGAATACAATTAGTCCCTGTCAGAACAGACTGATGTGTTCCGCTGCAGCCCCATTCTCTCAACCTGTCTACGTCCAGTGGCCTCACTAATCTCGGGGGCTGCTATCTTTCCGCCTGCGCCCTCTGGATAGTTGAAAAGTTTGGCCCCTTTCTTGGCACTTCTGACACTTCTACACAGCGATAGCCTTCAGCGTTTCCCGTGCATTTGATTATTTCACAACTAACCTCTTCCTGCATAACTAATGAGGTACAGCCCTCCCAGGACCCGATTCACGATGATGATGATAAATGGCCATTCATCTCATTGCTGCAGCATCTGCACAGCGTACCCTTGAGAAAGTGTGCTCGGCCTTGCTCTGTCCGTGGTCTTTGCCAGCAACCTGGTGACGTCATCACAGGCTTTATCTTTTTGCTTCAAACTTGCTGTTGACCCCCAGATTGCAACATAAGCAACACCTAATTACAGTTGGCACATGTAGACAAGAGTAAGAACATAAGAATTAGGAGCAGGAGTCGGCCATTTGGCCCTTCGAGCCTGCTCCGCCATTCAATAAGATCATGGCTGATCTTTCACCTCATCTTCCCCATATCACTTGATTCCCTTAATATTCAAAAATCTATCGATCTCTGTCTTAAATATACATAGAAACATAGAAAAATAGGAGCAGGAGTAGGCCATTCGGCCCTTTGAGCCTGCTCCGCCATTCAATATGATCATGGCTGATCCTCTATCTCAATACCATATTCCCGCTCTCTCTCCATATCCCTTGACGCCTTTTGCGTCTAGAAATCTTATCTACTTCTTAAATATATTCAGTGACATGGCCTCTACAGCCTTCTGTGGTAGAGAATTCCACAAGTTCACCACCCTCCGAGTGAAGAAATTTCTCCTCATCTCAGTCCTAAATGTCCTACCCCGTATCCTGAGACTGTGACCCCTCGTTCTAGATCCCCCAGCCAGGGGAAACATCCTCCCTGCATCCAGTCTGTCTAGCCCTGTAAGAATTTTATACATTTCAATGAGATCCCCTCTCATTCTTCTAAACTCTAGAGAATATAGACCTCGTCTACTCAATCTCTCCTCCTAGGGCAATCCCCCCATCCCAGGAACCAGTCTGGTGAACCTTCGTTGCACTCCCTCTATGGCAAGTATATCCTTCCTTAGGTAAGGAGACCAAAACTGGACACAATACTCCAGGTGTGGTCTCACCAGGGCCCTATATAATTGCAATAAGACGCCTTTACTCTTATACTCAAATCCTCTTGTAATAAAGTATGAGAATAAGAGAAGATGAGAAACGGCACAGGATCTTCTGTTGAAACTTATAAAATTCTAACAGGACTAGACAGACTAGATGCAGGAAGGATGTTCCCGATGACGGGGGAGTCCAGAACCAAGGGTCACAGTCTAAGGATAAGGGGTAAGCCATTTAGGACTGAGATGAGGAGGAATTTCTTCACCCAGAGAGTGGTGAACCTGTGGAATTCTTTACCACACAAGGCAGTTGAGGCCAATTCATTAAATATATTCAAGAAGGAGTTAGATATATTTCTTAAGGTTAAAGGGATATGGGGAGAAAGCCGGAACAGGGTACTGAATTTAGATGATCAGCCATGATCTCATTGAATGGCGGAACAGGCTCGTCCAAAGATGTGCGGGTTAGGATGATTGGCTATGATAAATTGACCCTTAGTGTTAGGGGGATTAAATACGTGGGGATAAGGTGGGATATGTGTTGGTGTAGGGGTTACGGGGATAGGGTGGGATATGTGTCGGTGCAGGCTCGATGGGCCGAAATGGCCTCTATCTGCACTGTGGGGTTTCTGTGATTCTGTGATTCTGAGGGGCCGAGTGGCCTACTCCTGCTCCTATCTTCTATGTCTATGAAACACAAGACAATAGCCCTTGCTGTGAATGCTTGGCTGTGACGCTGACTGTTCATATCTTCCCATGTTCTATTATTCTTGTGTCTGCTACTGATGGAATATTTTAGCCATACTTTATAAGCTGCAGAGAAATTCCATGTGTAGTTTCTGGGTTCAGTCGTACAAAGTGATTAAGAATGGTAGCCTGGAAGAGGGCGGCCAACTCCAAGTCGGAGTTTTGGTTTCCACGACAACTTGCATTTATATAGATAGCGCCTTTAACTCTAATTCAAACCTTTTGTTGAATATTTTATTAAGTGTTAAAACATTTGCCAGTTTTCCTGTTTCAGCGTGCAGTCTGTGATATTTAGTTTCTTCAAATATAATGTTGGGGCTGGTGAAATAGGGTGAAAATTAATATCTGCAATAAGAACATAAACGGGTGAACGCCTCTGTTAAAATAACAGAGCGAGGAGTTTGATTGAACTCGTGAATACATGTAGCTGCTAATATTACACAGCCCAATTTCTCCCCGAAAGAGCCAAGTCCTAACTTGCCGTGACAACAAGTCTGCCATCTCTCTCACTCTCGCACGCTAGCTTACACATTACCTGCAACTTGCTGCCACTTGTTCTCTGGCCACCTGTGTGCTCCTGGACCTGTGAGCAATGCTGTGGGGTTTATTTTCCTGCTACGGTAAAGGACGTTGGCGTCGGAAAATCGACCACTTCATTTTGGGCACCTGTACCAGCATCGAGCACTCTTGGATAAGGCTTCCTCTTGTCTGCTTTCACCGTGGACCAGCTTCCGAAAGTGCCAATTGTTGTGGCATTTTCCCACTTCCTAATTCATCCATCCATCCTGTGACCTCTCCGACTGAGGTTGCCTGTTGGGAGCAGTGTTATGCCGTGGGCCAGGCCCAGTAGGAACTGGGTTTGAGACAGCCCGCACTTGTTTCATGTGGGACCCAGTGCATGTTGATCTCTTCAGATGTTGATCCTCCCTCTAAACTGACCTATGTTTGCACGATGTAAATAACGGCGCGTAATTTGTGGTCGGACACCTCCGAACTGTAAAAAAAAAATCTATGAATTTATCTGGTGGTCCGGGAGGTTCGTCGATTCGCGCTCCTGGGCCTCTCCGGGTACCCGTGGGCAGAGGCCCACGTATCGCAGGGGCGCTTGTGGTTCGCCAGCGCCCCTGGGATCACATGGGCCAGCCCAACGAATGAAAGAAGGGGAAACCACCATTCAGACGTACGTACTGAACTCCCATAATTATGAATGGGGATCCCTTAAAAAAAATACACGAACGCATGAAATAATTTTTTTTTAATTACATATTTTAAATGCCATTTATTAATTAAATATTTTAAACAATTTAATTTTTTGAAAAATCAATTTATATGTTTTAACGGGGCTAAAAATAAACTTATCTTATTGGACTGGGTTTTTAATTTAATGTATAAATGAGTGATAATTTTATTTTTCTAATTTTTAAAACTCTTACGCTGGTAAAAGCAGGCCTTACGCTGCTTTTACCAGGCATAAGAATTTCACAGGCATTCACTGGGCAAAAGTTGGGCAAATAGCGCAACACTCCGCCCGCGGATACCCTTCTCCCGGGGACGCTTGACAGATCGCAAGTTCCGGGTTTTAGCACGTGCGCTTCACGTGCCTAAACCCAGAACTTGCGCGGCCCTTCCGGGCGCGTAGGCACCTGTCGGGGTCGCAAATTACGGTCCATATGTGTTTCATCTATTGGAAAATTAATGGTTAAGTTTATTGTAATACTATAGTTATGTATGTGTAATGGCAATTCTCGCTTTAAAAAAAAAGTCATGTACAGCATTGAATCACAAGGCTTTAGCGTCGTGACTCTCATAGCACTCGTTGCAATATATGATGGATCACTGATGCTAATTTCCATTTTGTTCAGTCACCAAAGCAATAGGTTAGGGTTTTTGGAAATCTTTTAAAGCATGTAATTTAACTTAAGGTCTTAGCTACACAAAAGGATTTTCTTTTGTTTTATAGTTCTGAGTGATGCCAGCCGTGGCTCAGTGGGCAGCACTCTCACCTCTGAGTCAGAAGGTTGTGGGTTCAAGTCCCGCTCCAGAGACTTGAGCACAAAAACCCATGCTGACACTCCCAGTCCAGTGCTGCGGGAGTGCCGCACTGTCGGAGGTGCCGTCTTTCGGATGCAACGTTAAACCGAGGCCCCGTCTGCTCTCTCAGGTGGATGTAAAAGATCCCATGACAGTATTTAAAAAAAGAGCAGGGGAGTTATCCCTGGTGTCCTGGCCAATATTTATCCTTCAACCAACATCACTAAAAACATTATCTGGTCATTATCACATTGCTGTTTGTGGGAGCTTGCTGTGCGCAAATTGGCTGTCGTGTTGCCTACATTACAACAGTGGCTACACTTCAAAAAGCACTTCATTGGCTGTAAAGCGCTTTGGGACATCCGGTGGTCGTGAAAGGTGCTATATAAATGCAAGTCTTTCTTTTGTTCCTTTCCCCTCTCTCTTTTTCTCTCTCTTTCTCTCTCTCTTTTTCTCTCTCTCTCTTTCAACATAATTCCTACATACACTGCCCGAAGATCGGGAGATGTGTATCGCAATCTTTAATGCCGTGTCTTTATGTTCAGAGTTCAGACCTCCTTGTTTTTGCTTTGTGGGGGCGGTGTTGACTTCTACATTTGAAGTCACTGTGTTTCAATTCATGTCCTGGCTAAGAAATTGATGGAATTGATCCCAAGTGTAGTACAGGAAACTTTTTTTTTAATCCAGCACCGACGGGACCGGCGTGGTGCCGGTTTATCAAAAAGTCCGGATTACAGAGAGGTATAGTTAAAAGGTACGAGAGCTCCGTACACAGCAACAAATCCAGGCTTCCCTGTTGCTTAGCAACAGCTGCAGGAACCCCGGCCACAGACCAAGCGTCCCTGTTGCTTAGCAACAAGTGCAGCAACCCCGATTACACAGCCACAGATCCAGGAACGGCCACTAATATGAAGTAAAACTTACCTGAACCTACTCCTGAATTTTGCCGGTTAACAGAGATTTCCGGTTATTTAGGTGCCGGTAAATCGAGAGTTTCCTGTAAGTAGATTGGACTGACGTGCCATTTACACCCAAACTCAGACGGTAGCATTTGATTGGGAAGCAAGCGCTGTAACTGGCAGGTTATTGGCTCACTCTAGGCAAGTGCGGTCAATCCACTGTATTTGAACTAAAATTAATCTCCCCACTTTGAGGGTGATCTAAACCCTATACTTAGCCCCCCCCTCAGAGGACTGATCATTGCGGTAGGGGTGTAACCCTTTGTGTCTCATGAGAGTTGCCTAAAGGAGCGGCCTGCTTTTGCTCCCGCTACCTGCGCTGTCTACTTGAGCACTCAACCCTTTGTCCTTGGGGCCTACCCCTCAGTTGCAGGGCTTTACATTTGCAGAAGTCTATTTAAAAATATATTTTATTTCAGTAGATTATTTGTTGCTGTGCTAAAGTGGAGGATTGCTCGGGGCAGTATCTGGCTCCAGTGTGAACAACGGGAAGCTGAAGACGATTTCATTATTGTGCTGCTGTCAGCCCATGTCACCATGTGATGTTTCCAGTTAGTCAGCCTGTAAGGGGCACAACCATTTGGAAGCCCCAGAGGTGCAGTACCCGAGGGTGGTGGGACGCGAGCTTGCTCCTGCAATCGCCCGCACTGCCGAGTTTCTAAACCTCAGTTACTAAAGCTTCCCCGGTGAGAGGAAGAGAAAATCTGGAGAGCACCTTTCCAGGCCCTGTTGATATGTCCTCCCACAGTGCTGAAGGCCTGATAGATTGGCACACGAGTCAAGGAGAATGGGAAGAAAATAAGGGAATTTTGGCCATGAATTTGATTTTCATCACTTGAGCTGCTTGAAGACTAACTTGACCTCAGACTTGTGTTGGCTTCTCTCCCTCACACTCCATTTAATAGAATCTGCAGACTTGGAGATATTTCCACTGCCTCTTTAGAAATGGGATTTAGCAACCTTGAAGGCCTCCGTTATAATGAGGGCTTATTTTTTTCAATGTTCGGGGTGAACTTTCACCTTGCTACCCGGGCGTAAAACTGGTGTTGCGGATTGACCGCCCATTTATAGTTATTGCCCGAATTTAATTTCCATTCATTTCGCGCTCGGCTGTGAATTTGAAAATCTACCCCCGGAAAGAGAAGGCTGAGGGATGACCCGATGAGAGGTCTTCAGGATTATGAAAGGGTTTGACAAGGGTAGGTGTAGAGAAGATGTTTCCATTTGTGGCCGAGACCAGAACTAGGGGCCATAAAAATAAGATAGCCACTAATAAATCCAAGAGGGAATTCAGGAGAAACTTCTTCACCCAGAGAGTGGTGAGAATGTGGAACTCGCTACCACAGGGAGTGGTTGAGGTGAATAGCATGGATGCATTCAAGGAGAAGCTAGATAAGCACATGAGGGAGAAAAGAATGGGAGATGTTGATGGGGTTATGTGGTAAACCACTGTTTGTATTCCACTGTGTACATGCCTGGACATGCCTCAGCTGACTCCTCCCACAAGTCCTAGTATAAAGGTGACTGCTCCCCAGCCCTTTGTATTTCTGGACCGGTCGACCACTCGAGGCAGACCTTCATTCTTTTGTTAATAAAAGCCTTTAGTTACTCTCTTAACTCTCAGTCTTTTATGAGTAATTGATAGCGCATCAATTTTATTAACAACATTTTTATAATGGAGAAGATCCTCACACCAGCATGCCTGGACTTAGATCATCGGGAGGCGGACTCATCCACCAAGTTTACTCACTGGCTTAAGTGTTTCGAAAAATTCCTGACCGCCTCCGCAGCAATCAAATCGGACGAGGACAAACTGGATGTCCTGACCTCCAAAGTGAACCACCGAGTGTACTCGGTCATCCAAGACGCGACCTCGTACGCGGACGCTATCAAGCTCCTCAAGGACCAGTACACGCGCCCAGTGAACGAAGTGTACGCCAGGCACCTTCTGGGGAGTCGTAAACAACAACCCGGGGGTCACCAGGTTCCTCCACTTCATCAAGGCCCGCAACCTGCCTTACTCTATTGAGGAGGTCAGGACCATGACCAGGAACTGCCAAGTCTGCGCTGAGTGCAAACCGCACTTTTATAGACCAGACAGGGCCCACCTGATAAAAGCCACTCGCCCCTTCGAGCACCTGAGCGTTGATTTTAAAGGGCCTCTCCCCTCCTCCGACCGCAATGTGTACTTCCTCAATATTATTGATGAGTACTCCCGTTTCCCGTTCGCCATCCCCTGCCCGGACATGACCAGTGCCACGGTCATTAAATGTCTGAACGACCTCTTCACCCTGTTCGGTTTCCCCAGCTATATCCATAGCGACCGGGGCTCATCGTTTATGAGCGACGAACTCCGTCAGTACCTGCTAACTAGGGGTATTGCCACAAGCAGGACCACCAGTTACAACCCCCGGGGGAACGGACAGGTGGAAAGAGAAAATGCGACAGTTTGGAAGGCCGCCCTGCTAGCCTTAAAGTCTAGGGGCCTTCCAACCTCCCGCTGGCAGGATGTGCTCCCCGATGCGCTCCACTCTATTCGGTCACTGCTCTGCACTGCCACTAACGCCACCCCTCATGAGAAAATGTTTGTCTTCCCAAGGAAGTCCACATCGGGGACATCGCTACCGCCATGGCTGACGTCCCCAGGGCCGGTCCTACTGAGAAGGCACGTGAGGACCCATAAAACGGACCCCCTGGTCGAGAGAGTCGACCTCCTCCACGCCAACCCCCAGTATGCTTACATTGCATACCTGGACGGGCGGGAGGACACAGTCTCCATAAGAGACCTTGCACCCTCTGGGGCCGCAGTAACCCACTACTCACTACCACCCCCCACCCCCCCCCCCCCCAACGATCCGATATCCAGCCCCAGCAGACGGCAGGCCTGGGCCCCGCGACCCGCTCGACATCTACGAGGACGACACGCCTGTGCCACAGCCCACGCAGGACTCGACGCCGGAAGCTCCACTACCCCTGCCGTCGCCACGCCGATCACAGCGCCAGACAAGACCTCCGGAGAGACTCCAATACACTAACTTTTAATACACTTCACCCCGCCGGACTCAATTTTAAACAAGGGGTGAATGTGGTAAACCACTGTTTGTATTCCACTGTGTACATGCCTGGACATGCCTCGGCTGACTCCTCCCACAAGTCCTAGTATAAAGGTGACTGCTCCCCAGCCCTTTGTATTTCTGGACCGGTCGACCACTCGAGGCAGACCTTCATTCTTTTGTTAATAAAAGCCTTTAGTTACTCTCTTAACTCTCAGTCTTTTATGAGTAATTGATAGCGCATCAGGTTAGGTGAAGACGGGTGGGAGGAGGCTCATCTGGAGCATAAATACCAGCATGGACCTGTTGGGCTGAATGGCCTGTTCCTGTCCTGTTGATACTTTGGACTGGATTTTATCAATGGGGACGTGATGGAGGCGGGACTCCCACTTTTTGGGTTGTAGTCCCGCCTCCATCGATTTGTGGCCAACCCACGTGATTTTCCCTTGATTGACCTTGTTAAGCCCGCCCAGCGGGCTCAGCAGGCCAATTAAGGGACACCCGGTTACAGGTGACGTCAGGGATTGACATTTCATCTGTCAAGAGCTTTTGACAGATGAAATATCAGCGTTTGACAGCTCTGTGAAGCTGTCAAACACTGACAATCTGACTTCTAACTTGAGTCCTTCTCCACAGACTCGGTTAGAAATCTCTACAGAACAGAAAGCAGAATGCTGCAATTTTTGACAGCTCGCGGCCATTCTGCTTTCTGTGCCAGTGAGATGAGGGACTCCTGAGACCTGAAGGAAGGAAGCCTGCATTAGTAAGTAAAGGTAAGTAAAACTTATTTAAACATTTTACACACACCAAACACACTTACCTCTGCACTCATGCACCCATCACTCACCTGAACACCGGACATCTCGAACCCTCCAAGCCCTTCAGCCCGACGGTCCACCTCGCTAACTTGGCGTGGTTTGGAGCCGTTGGGCAGCCCACACTTCAGCGCTAAAAATAGGGATTAGGCCAAAAACTGCCTGTTAACAGGCAGTTAATTGGCACTAATCCCCTTCCCGCCTCGGGGAGGCGGCTCCCAGCACAGGTCGGGTATCCGCCTCATGGGAAACGGGCATGGCGGTGGTTTGGGGGCGGGAAGGGTTCATGCTCCCCGATGCTGCAATTTTCCCCCCACTCCCGCCTCCCAACCCGTCTCCACGGGGCTTGGAAATTCGAGCCCTTTGTTCTTCTGGTGGCCCAGTGCTCTTATGAATGGAAATCTGCCTTTTATTCTCTCTCGTACTGAGCTGGTGTAGTGGAGGGCTAACATTGAGTCCTGTTTCCTGGATTTCACATTGGTGGGCATCCTCAAAAAAATTCTGTGCGTGGCCCCTTTAAATTTGCTGCGCAGCAACTTCCGGCGTCTGAGCGGCCTGCGCGGGACCTCACGCTTGGTGCAGGGGGCCGTGTACCTCGGGGGAGCATTGGTGCCTACTACGTGGCCTGGAAGGCAGAGAATGTCATGGCGCTAGCCACTTTTGTGAAGGGTAAACCCACGGATGGGATTCATTTCCAAATGGATGATTCAGAAAAAGAATAAACGGAATACCGCGCGCCACCGTGGTAATCGATGATGCATATACTTGAAATGTATATTCAAACGTGTGCGTTGTCCTCCCAGCGTTGTCCTCTGGCAAATTCTTGACTGGACGGTCTTTTGCTGTACGGCATAATTAGACGTTGGCGGAGCCTGGCGCTCACCGAGTATGCGGATAATTCCAGCACCGCTGAGCGTGGAAAGCTTACCGTGTTTTACAGATTGCGTTTTTGTTTTTAAAGATTGTAAAGCAAACAAATCTGAGCAGTTTACCACAACAGCAACTTGTGTATTTATATAGCACCTTTAACGAAGTAAGACGTCCCAAGGCGCTTCACAGGAGTATTATAAGACAAAAATTTTTGACACCGATCCACATAAGGATAAATTCGGGGAGGTGACCAAAAGCTTGGTCAAAGAGGATGGTTTTAAGGAGCGCTTTAAAGGAGGAGAGAGCTAGCGAGGCGGAGAGGTTTAGGCAGGGAATTCCAGAGCTTAGGGCCCAGCCAACAGAAGGCACGGCCACCAATGGTTGAGCGATTATAATCAGGGATGTTCAAGAGGGCAGAATTAGAGGCGCATTGGATGATGGGTGGGGACCCTTTTGCTTGCCACCTGCAGTTTCACGTATCTCCACTAGACTGTTTTAGCACATGACAGAATTTGGAAATTGCATTTTAGAATACCATTGTACCGTAGAATATTCCTGTCTGTCAACCAAGTTCCTGTAAACAAATGGCTGTGACAAAATTTCACATCCTGAAGACAATTCATTACCTTTCAAAACAGAGTCAACTAATTATATTAATTCAGGGTAGTGCTTTGGGCCCATTGGAAGTACAGGCCACCTGCACCCTGCTGTTGGTTTTCATTTTTACAAAAATAAACTAGCGCGGGGGAGTGGGACTAACTGGATTGCTCTCCGAAAGAGCCGGCGCAGACTCGATGGGCCGACTGGCCTCCTTCTGTGCTGTACTATTCTATGATTCTATGATTTCCCAATTTGTGAAGCCTTCTGCCTGAATATCTTCACGTGGGTCGGCTACTAAAAGTCCTTTCGGTTGGTAATGAGAAACTCGTGACTGAGCTTACTGGACAGTCAGCTGGACGTTGGGCTATTGATCCTTAAACGGGTAATATACCTTCAGAAGGCAATATCTACAGAAGGCAATTCTGTACAGTGCAGATATATCCCAGTGATTCCACGAAAGTGGGCAACTGGCCGATTTGACAAAGGGCAGGTATAAAGGTGACCAGAGACTTCCATCACTGGGAGAGAATTCTTGTCCTTTGATAAACTCTCAGAGAATCGTGAGTGAGAGTCAGTTTTCATAAATCCATTATGCGCCCTTTTACAGATAAATGCATCGGCAGATTCCTCGAGAATGCTTTGAGGTCTAAAGTCCTATCTAGTTGTTGGCACTTAGGTGATCAAATGGATGGTGTATCATCAGGAGTCAGAACAACTTGGGCATTTGATTCATAGATTACGATTGATGCTAATAGGTGACGTAAGAAAACTACTAGGCACTTGGTCGGAGTATTAAACAAGGCTTTAATCAACTGTTTTTCAACATGGAGATCTAGTTGTGTCCTTCACTAGTTCCTGTTAAAGAATGTCCTGAGCAAGCTGGGCCCATGCCCGAGTATTTATACTCTCCCTGGACAGCACCACCAGCAGGCCGCCCAGTATTACTTCATAAGTAATTTCCACATGAATGACAAGATTCGTGTCAATAGGTATGTGTGTAGGTATCTCATTGAAACTTATAAAATTCTGACAGGACTGGACAGACTAGATGTAGGAAGGATGTTCCCGATGGCGGGGGAGTCCAGAACTAGGGGTCACAGTCTAAGGATAAGGGGTAAGCCATTTAGGACTGAGATGAGGAGGAATTTCTTCACCCAGAGAGTGGTGAACCTGTGGAATTCTCTGCCACAGAAGGCAGTAGAGGCCAATTCATTAAATATATTCAAGAAGGAGTTGGATATATTTCTTAAAGCTAAAGGGATCAAGGGATATGGGGAGAAGGCAGGGACAGGGTACTGAGTTTGGATGATCAGCCATAATCTAATTGAATGGCGGAGCAGGCTCGAGGGCCCGAATGGCCTACTCCTGCTCCTATCTTCTTTGTTTCTATGTTTAAGAGGCTGTACAGGAGTTGAGAGTCAGACAAGGATCCTGCAGTATCCATGAATGTAGAAAATCCTGAAAATAGATAATTCAATGAAGATTACAGTGTGCGTGTTGGCTGATCTGGCACGGATCCCAACACCAGACTGTGTAAGTTAATGTTGTGCTCTGGGTAGGCGAGACAACTACGAACAGATAGCTGGAGGACATGTGAATAATTCATGACTTTGCAGATCTGGTATTCAGTGCAAGAGAGGACGAAAGGGAGGGGGGGGGCGGCGGATCATAGCAGGAGAGAATTGATTAAGGTGTGCTGTTTGGCTGCCAGATTTAAGGTCCAGGCACTAGTTGCACCCGGATAGAAGTTTGCCAGTTAGCTATCTACTCGGCCAGGCTACGTTTCACTCTTAAACTCAGACAGTAGCTCTGACTATGTATCATGGACTGATGCACATCATTATACTGACAGATCTTGTACCAGGTAGAAATCTGTGTTAGATCAGTGTTGGCACACTTAATTTACTTACACGCCTGCCTATTTGTACAGTAGATATTTTCAGAATGATCCATAATACATGAATCGAGTATCCTATGTGTGTGGTTCCTCTCATCTACCACATGCAGCAAAGTGTTCAATTTTACATAAACCCCCTGCTTTCGCGTCTAAGTGTCCTCAGTAGGTTGTAAATCAATATTGCCAACAACAACTTGCATTTATACAGCGCCTTTAACTTATTAAAACGTCCCAAGGCCCTTCACAGGAGCGTTACCGAGCCTATGAGGATAGGTGACTCAAAGCTTGGTCAATGAGGTAGCTTTTAAGGAGCCTCTTAAAGGAGGAGAGGTAGAGAGAAATAGAGGTGCAGGGAGGGAATTCCAGAGCTTCAGGCTTGGGGAGCTGAAGGCACGCCCGCCAATGGTGGAATGATGAAAATTGGGGATGCACAAGAGGCCAGAATTGGAGGAGCGCTGAGATCTCGGAGGGTTGTAGGACGGGAGGAGGTTACAGAGATTGGGAGGGGGGAGGACATGCACAGATTTGAAAACAAGGATGCAAATTTTTAAATGGAGGTGATGCCAGACTAGGAATCGTTGTAGGTCGGCGAGCACAGGGGCTTGGTGCGAGTTAGGATACGGGCAGCAGAGTTTGAGATAAGCTCAAGTTTACATAAGAACATAAGAAATAGGAGCAGGAGTAGGCCAATCGGCCCCTCGAGCCTGCTCCACCATTCAATAAGATCATGGCTGATCTGATCCTAACCTCAAATCTTCTATCACGGAGGTTGGAGGCCAGCCAGGAGTGCGTTGGAATAGTCGAGTCTAGAGGTAACCAAGGCGCATGGATGAGGGTTTCAGCAGCGGATGAGCTGAGGCAGGGGGCCATTTGTTGCATAGTTTACAGCTAGTGTTAAACATTGTAGTGTGGTAAAGCAGCTGAAGCTGTATTGTTGTTGCATTACAGTTCAGAATGTTACAGATAAGTGACTAATTTTTTCTATTTTTGGTCGTACCCTCGCATTTTACGTTTATTTCCCTTTTAGAATGGGCGTGTCTGCAATTTTTGTTTCTCCTGTTATTTCTTATGGGGGAAGCACCTAACTTCTCCACTACCTTCTGGAAGTTCATGAGTTCAAATCCTGCCACGGCAGCTGGGGAATTTAAATTCAGTTAATTAAATAAATCTGGAATAAAAATCTCGTATCGGTAATGGCGACCATGAAACTACCGGATTGTTGTAAAAACCCACCTGGTTCACTAATGTCCTTTAGGGACGGAAATCTGCTGCCCTTACCCGGTCTGGCCTATGCGTGACTCCAGACGCGCAGAAATGTCGCTGACTCTTAACTACCCTCTGAAATGCTACCTATTCAAAAAGGCGGCTCACCACCAACTTCTCGAGCGAGATTAGGGATGGGCAATAAATGCTGGCCTTGCCGGCGACGTCCACACCCCACGTGTGAATTTTAAAAAAGCGCCGTGGAGAATCTGGGTGTAAAGCCATATGCTACCTCCTTGTGGCACTGTACCACTTGCTGGAGCTGTGCATGATGCATGGTTAGGCTCAACTTCCCTCCCAGTCAGGTCCCTTACTGGCAACAGCTCTGTATAGTTTGCGTGTTACAAGAGGCAGTGTTCTGTGTGTGGGGTAACAGTGTGCCAGACTGGAATAGTGCACTTGCAGTGTAGTGTGCATTTAAATTCAATTAATTAAATAAATCTGGAGTGAAAAGCTAGTATCAGGGCACATTGTCCGCATGCCCGATACGAGACTCCCAAAACAAGCGCTCTACTCAGATCTCCGACACGGCAAGAGAGCCCCAGGTGGGCAGAGGAAACGCTTCAAGGATACCCTCAAAGCCTCCTTGAAAAAGTGTAACATCCCCACGGACACCTGGGAATTCCTGGCCCAAGACCGCACAAAGTGGAGGAGAAGCATCTGGGAAGGCGCCAAACACCTCGAGTCTCTTCGCCGGGAGCAAGCAGAAGCCAAGCGCAGGCAGCGCTAGGAGCGCACCTCAACCCAAGCACCCCACCCCACCCGCCCCTTCAACCACCGTCTGCCCCACCTGTGACAGAGACTGTCGGTCCCGCATTGGACTCATCAGTCACCTGAGAACTCATTTTTAATGTGGAAGCGAGTCATCCTCGGCTCCGAGGGACTGCCTAAGAAGAAGAGTGAACACCAGAACGCAGCACGTGTAGTGTGCTAACTGCGCTTCTCAACTTTAATGTACTGCTTTGCCCTGCTTCAACATTTGAATTGAATGGCCCGCAAACATTTGATGGTAACTCTCATCCCCCCCCACCTTTTCCCTACTTGTCACCCCATGCTGCATAACTACTCAAAAGAAGACTAATGTAAACATGTATGGGGAGATAGCAAGAAAACAGGTCTGTGGAAAAGTGGCCCCATGAAGGGTCCTAAATTCAGCACGGGGGGAAATGGGCCTAATGGCCTCCTCCTGTGCCAGAGGTTCTCGGCTCCTCCCGATGGTCGGGCAGTCCAGAACCAGGGGTCACAGTCTTAAGGATAAGGGGTAGGCCATTTAGGACAGAAATGAGGAGGAATTTCTTCACCCAGAGAGTGGTGAACCTGTGGAATTCTCTACCACAGAAGGCAGTAGAGGCCAATTCATTAAATATATTCAAGAAGGAGTTGGATATATTTCTTAAGGCTAAAGGGATCAAGGGGTATGGGGAGAAAGCAGGGACAGGGTATTGAATTTGGATGATCAGCCATGATAAAATTGAATGGCGGAGCAGGCTCGAGGGGCCAAATGGCCTACTCCTGCTCCTATCTTCTATGTTTCTCCGTGCAATTTGGTTTTAATACAATTGCAGCAATGGGTTGAGGCTAATATCCATAATCTTCCTCATTCATCCATGCTCCAAGTACAAATGCATTGCCTGTCAACAGAATGGAACAGAGGAGGCTGAGGGGAGATTTAATTGAGGTGTATAAAATGATGAGGGAATTAGACAGAATGGATAGGAAGGACCTATTTCCCTTAGCAGAGATGTCAATAACCAGGAGGCATAGATTTAAAGTAATTGGTAGAAGGATTAGAGGGGAGTTGAGAACTTTTTCACCCAGAGGGTGGTGGGGGTCTGGAACTCACTGCCTGAAAGGGTGGTAGAGGCAGAAACCCTCATCACATTTAAAAAGTACTTGGATATGCACTTGAAGTGCCGTAGCCTACAGGGCTATGGACCAGGAGCTGGAAAGTGGGATTAAGCTGGGTAGCTTATTTTCGACTGGCGCAGACACGATGGGCCGAATGGCCTCCTGTGCCGTAAATTTCTATGATTCTATGAGAAAACTCACTGGAACAGGTAGTGCCTTTGAGTTTGGTGTAAGTGGGTCCTCCCCCCACCGCTCCCTCACCTCAGTCCTTGCTGGATCTAACTTTCCCACCATTTAATTTGGTCTCCCAGTGGAGGATGGAGAAAGTCACGGCAAACACATTGATCAGATTTAAGGTTGGGTCGCAACTTAAATGACACGGGCTACTTTTGTAGGTACGTTTCCAGATCAAAAGGTGTGAACTCAACTGGCTGCATCAAATCTGGGAGGAGCTCTTCGGCCACTGGGAGAAGGCGATTGAGGAGGATTCTTGCGATGACTTTCCCTGTGGCAGATAGCAGGGAAACTCCTCGGTAATTACCGCAATCGGACTTGTCACCTTTCTTGAAGATGGTCACAATTACAGCGTCTCTGAGATCCCCTGGCATGCTCTCCTCCTTCAAGATAAGAGAAATGAGTTCATGAATTCGCGCCAGTGCTTCTCCGCCATGCTTTAGTGCCTCGGCGGGGATTGCATCTGCTCCTGAGGCCTTGTTGTTCTTCAGTTGTCGGATGGCCTTTTCAACCTCATGCCGGGCTGGGGTTGTGCTGAGATGGTGGCGGGTAGCATGCTGTGGGATGGAGTTGAGGACACTCGTGTCGAAGACAGAGTCGTGGTTAAGGAGATCTTCGAAGTGCTCCTTCCAGCGGGCACTGACTGCTTCCCTGTCCTTGATGAGTACCTCTCCGTTCTTGGCCCGCAGTGGGGAAGGGCCTTGGGTGCTTGGGCCGTAGATGGTCTTGACTGCGCTAAAGAATCCACGCACGTCATGGTTGTCGGCTAGCTGCTGGATCTCCTGCGCTTTCTCCACCCACCATCTGTTCTTTAGGTCGCGAGTTTTTTGTTGGACCTCGGCCTTCAGGCTTCTGTAGAGCTGCTTTCTTGCTCTCGAGTCCTGTTGCTGTTTCCAGATCAGAAATGCCTTGCGCTTGCGGCTTATTAGCTCCTGGATCTCCTGGTCATTCTCGTCGAACCAGTCTTGGTGTTTCCTGGTTGAGTGACCGAGCGTCTCTTCACAGGTGCTGATTATGAAGGCCTTGAGTGCAGACCAGGCGCTGTGGGCACTCTGTGACTCTGCATCACTGGGAGTCGTCAGGTTGGTTTGTGAGGCGCAGGCTGAATAGGGCTTTCTTACCAGGGTCTTTTGAGTGCTCCAGCGTTCATTTTCCTGCGGCATTGTTTCTGTTGCCGCCGCTGTTTTGGGGCTACATTGATGGAGATGACAGAGCGGATTAGGCGGTGGTCTGTCCAGCAGTCGTCAGCTCCTGTCATGGCGTGGGTGATGCGGACGTCCTTGCGGTCCCTCACTCGGACGATGACGTAGTCCAGCAGATGCCAGTGCTTGGAACGAGGGTGCTGCCATGAAGCCTTGTACTTGTCTCTCTGACGGAACAAAGTGTTGGTTATGACGAGGCCATGTTCTAAGCATTTCGACAGGAGGAGGGTACCATTGGAGTTGGCTTTCCCTACCCACTCTCTGCCGATCACACCTCCCCAGAAGTCTGTGTCCTTTCCAACTCTGGCGTTTGAAGTCGCCAAGGAGGATCAGCTTGTCGCCCATTGGGACTCGGGACAGGGATTGTTCGAGGCTGGAGTAGAATTCCTCTTTGGTCTCGTTTGGGGCGTACGCATTGATGACCGTAGTGCACTGGTTTCGGGCTAGGGTGAGTCAAAGAGTCATGAGGTGCTCGTTTATACCACTAGGGGAGTCTCTGAGACGCCCAACCAGTTCAGTTTTTATGGCGAAGCCTACCCCATGGAGGCGGCGTTCTTCTTTGGATTTGCCTTTCCAGAAGAAGGTGTAACCACCACCTTGCTCCTTGAGCTGGCCTTCCCCTGCCCGGCGGGTCTCACTTAGGGCGGCGATGTCAATGTCGAAGCGTCTGAGCTCCCGGGCAACGATAGCAGTACGGCGTTCCGGTCTGTCACTGTTGGGGTTGTCCATGAGGGTCCTGACATTCTAGGTCCCGAACTTCATTTTAAAGGGTGGAAGATGCCTGTGCGTGAATTCTTTTAACGTGGGGTGGTCGTTGCACACCAGCTACCACACGGGCTTGACAGAGCAAGGTCTTGGTCCAATGGCAAGGGGACCCAAGATGATTGGAGACCAGGCTCTGCCACATCAGCCTAGCACACACAAACATATTCGGCAATGCGGATTCCGCCCACTAAGGGACACAATGGACATGATCTTCACCGCACTTCAATTACAAGAGAAATGCAGGGAACAGCACCAACCACTGTACATGGCCTTCTTTGATCTCACAAAGGCCTTTGACACTGTCAACCATGAGGGATTATGGAGTGTCCTCCTCAAATTCGGCTGCCCTCAAAAGTTTGTCACTATCCTCCGCCTGCTTCACGACGACATGCAAGCCGTGATCCTGACCAATGGCTCCACCACAGGCCCAATTCACGTACGAACCGGGGTCAAGCAAGGCTATGTCATCGCACCAACGCTCTTCTCAATCTTCCTTGCTGCAATGCTCCATCTCACCTTCAGTAAGCTCCCCACTGGAGTGGAGCTAATTTACAGAACAAACGGTAACTGTTCAACCTCCGTCGCCTCTAGTCCAGATCCAAGGTCGTCCCATCCTCTGTCATCGAATTACAGTATGCAGACGATGCTTGCGTCTGCGCTATCCGGAGGTCGAACTCCAAACCACCGTAAACACCTTCACCAAAGCATACGAGAGCATAGGCCTTACACTAAACATCTGTAAGACAAAGGTCCTCAACCAACCTACCCCCGCCACACACTGCTGCCCCCCCGATTATCAAAATCCACGACAAGGCCTTGGACAAAGTGGACCACTTTCCATACCTCAGGAGCCTACTGTCAACAAGGGCAGACGTCGATGACGAAGTCCAACACCGCCTTCAGTGTGCCAGTGCAGCCTTCGGTCGCCTGAGGAAGAGAGTGTTTGAAGACCAGGACCTCAAACCCAGCACTAAGCTCATGGTCTACAGGGCAGCAGTGATACCTGCCCTGCTGTATGCCTCAGAGACATGGACCATGTACAGCAGGCACCTCAAAGCACTGGAGAGGTACCACCAACGCTGCCTCCGCAAGATCCTGCAAATCTATTGGCAGGATAGGCCTACCAACGTCCGTGTTCTTGCTCAGGCCAACATCCCCAGCATCGAAGCTCTGACCACGCTCAATCAGCTCTGATGGATGGGCCACATTGTCCGCATGCCCGATACGAGACTCCCAAAACAAGCGCTCTACTCTGAGCTCCGGCACGGCAAGAGAGCCCCAGGGGGCAGAGGAAACGCTTCAAGGACACCCTCAAAACCTCCTTGAAAAAGTGTAACATCCCCACCGACACCTGGGAATCCCTGGCCCAAGACCGCACAAAGTGGAGGAGAAGCATCCGGGCAGGCGCCGAACACCTCGAGTCTCTTCGCCGGGAGCAAGCGCAGGCAGCGCAAGGAGCGCACGTCAACCCAAGCACCCCATCCACCCGCCCCTTCAACCACCGTCTGCCCCACCTGTGACAGAGACTGTAGGTCCCGCATTGGACTCATCAGTCACCTGCGAACTCATATTTTTAATGTGGAAGCAAGTCATCCTCGGTTCCGAGGGACTGCCTAAGAAGAAGAAGCGGCATCAGATCTCCAAATTCAGTACATGTTGCTCTGTCCAGTGGCCTGCCCATAAGCTAAGACAATTCACTGGCCATCTCCAACAAGCGAGACTCTAACCCTCTCCCCTTGACATTCAATGGCATTACCATCGCTGAATCCCCCACTATCAACATCCTGGGGGTTACCATTGATCAGAAACTGAACTGGACCAGCCATATAAATACTGTGGCTACAAGAGCAGGCCAGAGGCTGGGAATTCTGCGGCGAGTGTCTCACCTCCTGACTCCCCAAAGCCTTTCCACCATCTACAAGGCACAAGTCAGGAGTGTGATGGAATATTCTCCACTTGCCTGGATGAGTGCAGCTCCAACAACACTCAAGAAGCTCGACACCATCCAGGATAAAGCAGCCCGCTTGATTGGCACTCCATCCACCACCTTCAACATTCACTCCCTCCACCACCGGCGCACTGTGGCTGCAGTGTGTACCATCTACAAGATGCACTGCAGCAACTCGCCAAAGCTCCTTCAACAGCACCTTCCAAACCCGCGACCTCTACCACTTAGAAGGACAAGGGCAGCAGATGCATGGGAACATCACCACCTACAAGTTCCCCTCCAAGCCACACACCATCCTGACTTGGACCTGTATCGCCGATCCTTCACTGTCGCTGGGCCAAAATCCTGGAACTCCCTTCCTAACAGCATTGTGGGTGTACCTACACCATATGGACTGCAGCGGTTCAAGAAGGCGGCTCACCACCATCTTCTCAAGGGCAATTAGGGATAGGCACTAAATGCAGGCCTAGCCAGCCAGCGACACCCACATCCCATCAATGAATTTTAAAAAAAAAAGTTGCCCGGCCTTTCAGAAGCGCAGTCTTGTGGTTCCCCCACCCCCACCCAACGACTCCTACATCTTCAACACTGCTCGTGTCACTGTCAGCTGTGGCTCAGTTGGTAGCACTCTCACCTCAGAAGGTCGTGGGTTCAAGTCCCACTCCCGGGACTTGAGCATATAAAGCTAGGCTGACACTCCAGTGCAGTGCTGAGGGAGTGCTGCACTGTCGGAGGTGCCGTCTTTCGGATGAGACGTTAAACCGAGGCCCCGTCTGCTCTCTCAGGTGGATGTAAAAGATCCCACAGCACTATTTCGAAGAAGGAGCAGGGGAGTTATCCCCGGTGTCCTGGCCAATATTTAACATCTAAAACAGATTACAGGAAACTTTCGATTAACCGGCCCCTAAATAACCGGAAATGTCGGTTGACCGGCAAAATTCAGGAGTAGGTTCAGGTAAGTTTTATTACTTGCCTTGCTCCGTGTGTTGCTGTGCAAGGGTGTGGCTGCAGCTGTTGCTAAGCTACAGAGACGCTTGCAACTTGTGGCCATTGTTTTGAACCTGTTGCTAAGCTGCAGGGTTTGTTGCTTTATACGGAGCTCTCAGCTCCGTATCTTTTACTATAGCGTTCGGTTATCCGGAATTTTTGATGAACCGGCACCACGTCGGTCCCGTCCGTGCCGGATAAAAGAAAGTTTCCTGTATCTGGTTATTATCACATTGCTGTTTGTGGGAGCTTGCTGTGCGCAAATTGGCTGCCGCGTTTCCTACATTACAACAGTGACTACACTCCAAAAAAAAAAGTACTTCATTGGCTGTAAAGCGCTTTGGGACATCCGGTGGTCGTGAAAGGTGCGGTATAAATGCAAGTCTTTTTTTCTGTCTCATGTCCTTAACCCAAAATCTGCTGTGGTTGAATAATTGATGCCGATTTGTTTTGATGCATTGTGTGTTTTAGATCGAAAGATTTCAATTTTATTGGTTAGCAAGTAAAGGAAATCTTGAGGATAAAGTATTTATACTTTGATTCTCCCTGTAAGGAAGGGAGGAAGAGTTTTTTTTTAAGTAATCTAATCATGTTCACCTCACAAGGTTTTCTATCTGAATGTTTTTTCTGACTAATATTGTAAGCTGTGTGTCATTTTAGAATCCAGAAAGTGTCTTCTATTAGTGTAATTCTATTTAATTATAATTGTGCTTTCCTCCCACCCGTAGATTTTCCAACAGGTCGATTTTAACAAGAAACCTGGCCGGATGAGTCTCCGACCAATCAACTTTGCTGTGATTCTTAAGCTGTCCAACGCAAATTTGCAGGAGAAAGCTTTCCGGGTAAGCAGGGCACTAAAAGGTAACCTTGCTTGTTGCCAATATGACCTAGTAGCTATTTAATGGGATTGTAAGGATTATGATCACAGAAATGCAGTGCATTAGAAGGCCTTCCTGTCTCTTGTTTAAAAGAGGATTGCGAATGACTGCAATAACAGTTTTCTGTTCGTTAACGCCCCAACAATCAGATACAGTCTTTCAAAAACTTGCCTTGCTCAAACCGAAACTTTGAATAGAGTGCTCAGTAGTTAACTAGTCATTTTAAGTTAGGATGTCATGCAGAGTTGGCATTACACCTTTGTAAATGGATGCAAGGAAATGGAGCGAGAAGTAAAAGTTTGTGGGGCGATTGCATGATTCTAGTTTTTGTTGCAGGATGCGATGGAAAATATTGCACAGCTTGTTCAGTGTGAAATTGGGTTTAAGCACACTTGGTGTAACATCACTGCTCCATACCACGTGCTTTAATTATGAGGAGGGACTCGAGAAACGGGCTCCCCTTTTCAATAGGGAAAAAAAGGTTCAGAGTAGATCTGGTAGACCTGTTCAAAATGATGAGGGGTTTTGATTAAAAAAATAAATAGGGAAATATTATTTCCACTTGTCAGTGAATTAGTAACTCGAGAGCTAGGTGAGGGACACTGTCAGTAAAAGCTGTAAGTGCTCACTTTGTAGGGTCTCCCCCCTCCTAGAATCAGATGATTAACTTTCTCAAGATGGCCTCTGCTAATTGCAGGGAATGTTTGCCCTGGAGATGCAGAACGCCCTGGAGATGCAGAACGCTCTGCTTGCCCAGCCCTGAAAGAAGGTGCTGTTCAGGCCAGGTATAATCTGGATTCTATTCTAGCTATTTTGTAATCCCCAATCTATTTTGGATCCAAGTGTTTTTGACAAATTCAAGATGGTAGTATTAACCCAGATAAGTCAGGGAGTGCATGGGGAGCACATGCTCACAGCCATGGACCTTGAAAACGTCAACTTTTTGAGAGACTCGTAGAAAATTCTTGAGGCTCAATGCGAAGCGACTACACTACAAATACCAGAGTTCTCTTATTTAGTCGAACATCAGCATCCAGATTATTGAGGACCTGCCTTTTCACAGAGTTGGCCTTCCTTGTAATGCAGCATCTGTTGATGTTTAGGTAGTTGGATCATCACAGCTCCCTCTAAAGACACTGCACAGGCAGCCGTCCATAAGTTTGCAAGAGTGCTCGTACTTGCAAATGAGGAACGTGATGGTTGACCACAGGCGCTGGATGTCCCTTCAATCTCCTGGAACACCGCTTCCTCTCCGAATCCAGAATCACTCTCAGGATCAGAGCAGAAGAAGCTGCATGTCTCTCAGCAATCCCTTAGTGACCAAGCTAAGCTTGATTCTCACCATGCCTTCTGTACTCACAGACAGGATCTGCTGCCGCAGAGATGGGTGGGGGCCAATATACCCAACTCTCCTCAGTTTCCATTTGAAAGCTTGGCTCTTGAGGGTCAAATTAACTCAACAGAGCTTCCTTCCTCCCGGAACAGATACTTTATTAGCATCTTGAAAGGCTTAGAACAATAAATGGAAAAAGATTTTTGATTCAGCTCCATGACCTTAACTATAATCCATTAGGACGTGTTATTGTTCCATTCACATGACTGCGTGTAGAAGCTACTTGATCAGTACTGGTCACCTAGCTTCCTGAAGTTCACCTGGCCGCTATCGTGGCCTCTCATACTTTGGCAAAGAAACTCAGTCGGTGAACGCTATTAATATCCAGCTTTGTGAAGGTCACCTGCTAAATGGAAACATTCCTCCAGTAACCAACACCAGCCTGAGTTCTGAATCTTGTGCTGTGAACCTATTTGAACCTCTGACTATGATTTCAGATTCCGTAGATTTAAGTCTATCACTACTCCCTTCTGTTTCAGTCTGCAGGATTGATGAATTTTATACTTTGGCAGAAGACTCGCTGTATCTGGCTTGACATTTGGATGTGCTGGCCATAAGACCACATTCAGCTTATTCCTTATGATTGAATAAGACTTTTTTTTTTCACATGCCAAAATTTCACCCAACCTCACATGCTTCTTTCATTTTCTTACTAGTCACAAAGCTTTATATAGATGGAACCAAATCAGTTGGAGCCAAACTTTAAATAAACCCATTGCTAAGCATCATAGCCAATGGAATAGTAAAACATATCTCCTTTTGTTATCCCTGTGGTAGATTCAGCACTACTTGCCAACAGTATGCTCTTTTATTATCCTTTCTGTGAAATTTGCATCCCGTGTCTTTCCTTTTGAAGTCTTTGGGGGAAAAATTGAGTTATGCCCCTTTGGGGCGTTAACTTCGCTGGGGCACTACTTTTAGCGCCCTGAAAAAATTAGCACTCCCGCGGCCGATTTTCCCAGGTAGCGCCCTGAGGAGGGGTGCTACTGGAAGCGCCCCGTGTCCCTCTTGGGGTGCTGCGAGGCAATATCGCGGCGCTACGTGCTGCAGCGCCATGGTACTGCAGTCCTTCCTCCCCTTATTAAAGAGGAGGGGCCTGGCGCAACGCATCCTGGCGCCCAGCTGGGCCACCAGGGATCGGGAGTGCCAGCAAACGAGCCTGGCACTCGGAGAGCAGCCGGCACCCCGCGGGGGGGTGGGGGGGGGGCTTCACGGGGGCCGGGGGCGGGTGCTGGCAGGCGGCCAGCAACAAAGATGGCCGCCCGCCACCTCCCCTTTAACTAGCGCCGCCCCGGCCGCAGATAGGCCCCCCTGACCCCGTCGGACATGGCGTCCGGCGGTCAGTCAGGGGGCGCTACCGAAGCTCGCGAGCGGGGTGCTGCGCACAGCGATGACGTCATCGCCGGCCGCGCCGCAGGGCGCTAACGGTTACCGCCGCGCTAACCTCCCACTGAATTTTGCGGGAGGCGTTGGTGGCACTGCGTCCGGGCGCTAGTTGAATTGCGCCCCGTTAGTGCCCTCTTAGGGTGCTAACGGGAGACGCAAAGCAACCGAATTTTTCCCCCTTTGTGATTTGTAGCCCTCGGAGCTTAATAATTTTGTGCTAGTCCTTTGTTCTATCACTTTAATCTACTCTGGAGCCTCTGTTAACTATAACTGCGGAGGGAATCCACATCGAGTCCTCGCACACGGTAGATGTGGTAAATAATTTGTTGCAGTGCAACATCCAGTAACAAATCCTGTGAATTTCTACACTTAATGTGTTTTCCTGACCTACGACCACAATCTTGCATTAAAAGTCCCGGAGGCAGTCAGAATGTCAGTGTCTGGGCAATAGCAAGTCATTTGTCGTACCAGTCACTTTCTCCCGTTTGCACTGAGCGATCACTGGGGTTCTTGCAGCGGCAGTATTCCATAACGTACTCCATTAGACGCTGAGCCCAGTTCTTTTCCATGTGGAGGGCAAACTTTACAGAAAGGCCATTCCAATCGTGATGTATATAAGCCGCAGTTACCAAGACACAAAGAAACATACAGAATTCTTACAGGGCTTGACAGGGTAGATGCTTCCCCTGGCTGGGAAGTCTAGAACCAGGGGTCACAGTCTCAGAATAAGGGTGACATAAGAAAACTACTAGGCACTTGGTCTAAGCGTTAAACAAAGCTTTAATCAACTGTTTTACAACATGGAGGTCTAGTTGTGTCCTTCACTAGTTCCTGTTAAGAATGTCCTGCGCAAGCTGGGCCCGTGCCCGAGTATTTATACTCACCCTGGACAGCGCCACCAGTAGGCCGCTCAGTATTATTTCATAAGTCTTTCTTTCATGAATGACTGATTCATGTCAAAGGGTACTGCCATTCAGGATTGAGATGAGGAGAAATGTCTTCACGCAGAGGGCGGTGAATCTTTGGAATTCTCTACCCCAGAGGGCTGTGGAGGCTCAGTCGTTGAGTATATTTAAGACCGAGATTGATAGATTTTTGAATATTAAGGGAATCAAGGGATATGGGGATAGTGCAGGAAAGTGGAGATGAGGTAGAAGATCAGCCATGATCTCATTGAATGGCGGAGCAGGCTCGAAGGGCCAAATGGCCGACTCCTGCTCCTATTTCTTATGTTATGTTCTTAAATCTGTGTCATTGGACAAAGGAGATTATTATCTGACTAGTTTCTGTAATTTCAAATTCTGTATTTGGACACTGAAAATTTATAGATAATGGTTTAAAAATGCTTTGTTTTGCATTCCAGGATGGTTTGATGGAACAATTGTATGACCTGACCCTGGAGTATTTCCACACTCAAGCACATACCATAGGCTTTCCAGAACTGGCATTGCCTGTTGTCCTTCAGGTATGAAGTAATTAATGAATGCATGTGTGTGTGTGTAAAATTGCCATCTATTGCTAGTATATTAATAGTGTTCCTCGCTCAAGTAACTGTGCGCTTCACACATCCGGCAGTTAACAGAATGAATACATTTCTGCCTGTTTCGTAGCTGCACGCATTTAATTAAATAACTGTATGATGCTCATGCATTATATTTGGATGAATGCATCACTTTTTTTTAGTCAAAGTCATACATGCTTTGGTAACGTGGCACTTTCCAGTTCTCGTTGCCAAATTCTACTGCAGTATTTAACAATTTATTATTCCATTTTACTCAGACTTTTGATTACCAATCTGGACACTATACATTGTATAATCCCAGGACAGGGCAAAGTGTGAGCCTTTTTTGCCAAGGGAAAGATTTAATCTTCCTATAGACGATATTATTATCCGGTATCGGGCCCCCGCCCCAACACACAAGCGTGCGGGCCTAGCATCACTTGAGGCCTTTCTTCCAGATGTGCTTCCCCAAATTGATCACACTGAACTCTTGTAACTCCCTGCTACCTTTGGATCAGGATCAGACCCAGAGCAGAGTGCAGCTGGTTACCATTAAAAATATCTGATTTACAAAAAAAAATTGCTGGGTGAAAGTTCAGAGACACAGGTTCCGTGTCAAACCGCCCACTAAACTCCCCACCGCTCCCCGTCATCTGTCAGCAGAGGTTGCGAAGAGTGAGGGGCTGAAGTACTCGGGGACAACTGCAGTGTAAGGGAGGGAGTGGAGCTGAGCACTTGGGCTGGGGTTGAAGAGAGCTGAGGTTGGGCAGAACGAGGAAAGTGGCCCAGAACACAAGACGGGTATTTTTTTTTCCAAATCAGTTTTAAATTCTCTGTGACGTATATGAGTTTGTGAGGAACTAGTTGCTGAGAGGTTGTTTCCCCTGGCTGGAGAGCCTAGAACTAGGAGGCACAGTCTCAGGATAAGGGGTCGGCCATTTAAGACCGAGATGAGGAGGAATTTCTTCACTCAGAGGGTTGTGAATCTTTGGAATTCTCTCCCTCAAAGGGGCTGTGGATGCTGGGTCATTGAGTATATTTCAACCCTGAGATCGATCGATTTTTGGACTCTCGGGGAATCGCGGGATATGGAGATCGGGCAGGAAGGTGGAGTTGAGATCGATGGTCAGCCATGACCTTATTGAATGGCGGAGCAGGCTCGAGGGGCCGTATGGCCTACTCCGCATTCTTATGCTCTTGTGGTTTATTGGAGTGACTTGTAACTCTTGCGTTTTTCACTAACTACAAGTCATGGGAAGACAGAACTTTCGAGCATCGGTCTGTGGAGCTAGTAAAACGGCCTGCAAGAAATTGGTGTTAATTGGGTGTTAAAATCAAAACGACAATGTAGTTAAAATTAATTGTGAAAGCACCGTCACAATAGTTGCTTACAAGGGAAGAGAGCGGAGGCGCTAGGATTTTCAAATGATTATAGTTCCCTGGAAACAGACAGGGCACCATACAGTTTAGGGTATTGGCACTGTGCAGTTCCCGGGGAGCAGGGCAAGGCACGATATTGTTCACAGGGGACTGGAGTGAAGGGCATAGAAGCTGATACTCCTGGCGCCTTGTTGCATTAAAACCATCCAGTGCTCTACTGTAGCCTGGAAGAGGTGGAGCAAGTGGTTAATTGAGATAACTGGTTGAGACAACTAGCTACAGCAAGACTGTAGTGAATATAAAATTAGCCACACGCTGGAGGCATTTTGGAATTAAGTTGCAAAGGGATAGCAGTAAAAGGATATAGAGGTACTGGGGAGGGTGCAAAAAAGATTTACACGGGTGATACCAGAAATGCGAGGGTATACCCATCAGGAAAGGATGAACAGGCTGGGTCTCTTGCCTCTTGAAAAGAGAAGGCTGAGGGGTGACCTGATAGAGGTCTTTAAAATTATGAAATATTTTGATAGAGTGGATACAGAGAGAATGTTTCCACTTGTGGGGAAGAGCAAAACTAGAGGCCATCAATATAAGATAGTCACCAAGAAATCCAAGAGGGAATTCAGAAGAAACTTCTTTACCCAGAGAGTGGTGAGAATGTGGAACTCGCTACCACAGGGAGTGGTTGAAGCGAATGGTAGAGATGCATTTAAGGGGAGGCTGGACAAACATATGAGGGAGAAGGGAATAGAGGGTTATGCTGATAGATTTAGATGAGGAAAGACGGGAGGAGGCTCAAGTGGAGCATAAACGCCGGCATGGACTGGTTGGGCCGAATGGCCTGTTTCTGTGCCGTATATCCCATGTAATCCTGTGTAAGGTATTGTGTGGTGCCAGATAGATACCATTTTTATCGCAGAGAAGTTCCATTTTTGTTTGAATTTTCCGTCTGCTTGTGTTGTGTGATCTTTACTGGCTCCTGAATCCATGGACCCAGGTGGAGCAAGCGGTTCTTCGTGCTGTTTGAGAATTGTGTACGATTGTTCCATGATGTATGATCAGTATTTGGCTGCTCCCCCATTTCTCTATGCCAGATTTTTTTTTTGTACTGCACTTTGAACAATTGTTACCACTTCCTAAAATGTGTGCCAGAACAAATGCTAATCATTAATGCTTCATGCAATCCTTACTGTTAAGCACATACTGTTTCGGTAAAGCTTGTCTCTTTTTGCCACGTCAAAAGATTTCATGATTGGAGGGGGAGGGGGGGGGGCAAGCTAGCCGGGGGCAGAAACCTGCTGGGTGCAGAATGGTAGTGTGGGCAGAGGTTGGCATTGTTCTAGTGCTGAGGACTCGCGCTGCTCCTGTAGCTGTGATGCTGGAACAGAACAGGTTTCCTTGAGTTGGTTAAACAGTAGCTGTTTTGCATGACATGTGGTCCCTTTTCCTTGCAGCTGAAAGCTTTTCTCAAAGAGTGTAAAGTGGCCAACTACTGCAAACAGATCAAACAACTACTAGAGAAAGTGCAGGAAAACTCCACCTACCTCACCAAGAGGCGGCAGAAGGCAGCCTTTGGTGTGGCGAATAAAGAGGCTGTGGTAAGTCGGTGATGCTGCTTTTATTTCCTCTGAAGGCATTCCGCCTCCTGAACGTGGACTAAGGCGGGAGCAGAGACGTGCGAATGTAGTTTCTTTGCTGATTGGGAGTCGACGGTGAGTTGAATTCCGTAATTCAACATGTGAAATGCAGCCACTGGTGTGGTAAGACAGGGCGCTGCGATGATGGACATGTTGGGCGACCAATGGTGGGAGTGTGGGGGGGCGGGGGGGCTGGAGGCAAGAGGTCATGTGATGACACCTCCAG
Organism: Somniosus microcephalus; assembly: GCF_052327205.1. Taxonomy (NCBI): domain Eukaryota; kingdom Metazoa; phylum Chordata; class Chondrichthyes; order Squaliformes; family Somniosidae; genus Somniosus; species Somniosus microcephalus. Next base: position 47,330,622 of record NC_141011.1, read on the forward strand.
GAATGCGTCCAACTGGAGTTGGCGACCCTGCTCTCCGCACAGTTGCACTTCAGCACAAGAATAGTGCATTTGTTTGCAAAGAAAACTCTATATATTAAAGTTAACACATAGCGTACGATGTGAACGAAGACAATTCTCCTGTAGACAAAGCATTTCTTGGCTTTCCTTTAACTCCAAATTTACAGCGCAGAAGACGACTATTTGGCCCATCATCCGAATGCCAGCTCTCTGAAAGAGTTACCCACTTAGTCCCAGTCTCCTGCCTTTTTTCCAATAGCTTCAATTTTATTTTACATTTTCTTTTTAAATGCTTTCCTAGATTCTGCTTCACTGCTGTTGCTGATGGGACATTCTACGTCCTGACAATCCTTCAAATGAAGAAATTCTCTTAGCCTCTCCTTTCATTCTATTGGTGGTGATCTAGTTACCAACAAATGGAAATCGTTTTTCTCTCCTTGCCTGTGATTCTGTGATAGTAGATTGGCGATTAGGATCAGATCAGCCATGATCTTATTGAATGACGGAGCAGGCTCGAGGGGCCGATTAGCCTACTCCTGCTCCTATTTCTTATGATCAGAACCCTGTCATAATTTTGAACGCCTCTACCAGATCTCCTCATGACTTCCTTTTGCTCTAAGCTTGCTGTGATCATTCTGTCAGTTGAATACAAAATTGTCAACTCAGCGACTTAAAAATGCTTTTGTTTTTTAACTAAGCATGAAACATAAGAATTAGGAGCAGGAGTAGGCCATACGGCCCCTCGAGCCTGCTCCGCCATTCAGTAAGATCATGGCTGATCTTCGACCACAATTAGAAACATAGAAGATAGGAGCAGGAGTAGGCCATTCGGCCCCTCGAGCCTGTTCCGCCATTCAATGAGATCATGGCTGATCATCCAAATTCAGTACCCTGTCCCTGCTTTCTCCCCATATCCCTTGATCCCTTTAGCCTTAAGAAATATATCCAACTCTTTCTTGAATATATTTAATGAATTGGCCTCAACTGCCTTCTGTGGTAGAGAATTCCACAGGTTCACCACTCTCTGGGTGAAGAAATTCCTCCTCATCTCAGTCCTAAATGGCTTACTCCTTAGACTGTGACCCCTGGTTCTGGACTCCCCCACCATCGGAAACATCCTTCCTGCATCTAGTCTGTTTAGTCCTGTTAGAATTTTATAAGTTTCAATGAGACCCCCTCTCATTCTTCTAAACTCTAGTCAATATAAGCCTAATCGACCCAACTCCACTTTCCTGCCCGATCCCCATATCCCTTGATTCCCAATCTGTCGATCTCTGTCTTAAATATACTCAACGACTGAGCCTCCACAGCGCTCTGGGGTAGAGAATCCTAAAGATTCACCACCCTCTGAGTGAAGACATTTCCCCTCATCTCAGTCCTAAATGAAACGGATAGCTTCCTATTTTGAGGCGCATGCTTCCTTTTGTAAAGAGGTATACTGGCAATTGTGATCATTCTGCTGGGATGGTTGAAGATGCATTGGACCTGCTTGTCATGTCACCTCAAGGGTGTTGAATGTTTTCGCTGGACTTGCCAAAAGCCCAAGAAATTTCCCCTCACGTCACATAAAACATTTCTATTGTAGATACGAGAGAGGCAAAGGACAAACTGACCATCAAAGCACATAAGCACTCGTCAGGCTGATGAGTACAATTAACACAGCCAACCGAGAGGTCCTTATAATTTTTGTTCTTCCTCATCATCCATGCACTGTAGGCTTAGCTTGATCGTTTCTGGGGCAACCACGTGCTGAGCGCACAGATGGAAAAGGAAAGAAAGAACGACTTGCATTTCTATAGTGCCTTTCACGACCACTGGACGTCCCAAAACACTTTACAGCCAATTAAGTACTTTTTTTGAAGTGTAGTCACTGTTGTAATGTAGGAAACGCGGCAGCCAATTTGCGCACAGCAGGCTCTCACAAACAGCAATGTGATAATGACCAGATAATCTGTTTTAGTGATGTTGGTTGAGGGATAAATATTGGCCAGGACACCGGGGATAGCTCCCCTGCTCTTCTTCGAAATAGTGCCATGGGATCTTTTATGCCCACCTGAGAGAGCAGATGGGGCCTTAGTTTAAAGTCCGACAGTGCAGCACTCCCTCAGCACCGCACTGAAGCGTACGAGAGCATGGGCTTTACACTAAACATCTGTAAGACAAATGTCCTCTGCCAACCTGCCCCCGCCACACAGTACTGCCCCACGATGATCAAAATCCACAACGAGGTCTTGGACAACGTGGACCACTTTCCATACCTCGGGAGCCTACTGTCAACATGGGCAGACGTCGATTACAAAGTCCAACACCGCCTTCAGTGTGCCAGTGCAGCCTTCGGTCGCCTGAGGAAGGGAGTGTTTGAAGACCAGGACCTCAAACCCGGCACCAAGCTCATGGTCTACAGAGCAGTAGTGATTCCCGCCCTCCTGTATGCTTCAGAGATATGGACCATGTAAAGCACTGGAGAGGTACCACCAACGCTGCCTCCGCAAGATCCTGCAAATCCATTGGCAGGATAGGCGCACCAACGTCAGTGTTCTCGCTCAGGCCAACATCCCCAGCATCGAAGCTTTGACCACGCTCGATCAGCTCTGATAGACGGGTCACATTATCCGCATGCCCGATACGAGACTCCCAAAACAAGCTCTCTACTCGGAGCTCCGACACGGCAGGAGAGCTCCAGGTGGGCAGAGGAAACACTTCAAGGACACCCTCAAAGCCTCCTTGAAAAAGTGCAACATCCCCACCGACACCTGGGAATCCCTGGCCCAAGATCGCACAAAGTGGAGGAGAAGCATCCGGGAAGGCACTGAACACCTTGAGTCTCTTCGCCGGGAGCAAGCAGAAGGAGTGCACGTCAACCCAAGCACCCCACCCACCCGCCCCTTCAACCACTGTCTGCCCCACCTGTGACAGAGACTGTAGGTCCCGCATTGGACTCATCAGTCACCGGAGAACTCATCTTTAGTGTGGAAGCAAGTCATCCTCGGTTCCGAGGGACTGCCTAAGAAGAAGAAGAAGAAGGAGGAGTGTCAGCCTAGATTTTTGTGCTCAAGTCTCTCGAGTGGGACTTGAACCCACAACCTCCTGACTCATAGGTGAGGGAGTGCTGCCCACTGAGCCACAGCTGACACTGGCATTGTCGTGACTTTGCAGAGGGGCAGTGCCACACCTGGTCTCCCACTCCTGTGTCATATAAAGTCACAGACCCTGTGACATTTGGCGAGGACCTAGCAGACTAGTCCATATGGCTACAGCATGGGGAGGATGCATACCATTTAAAAAAAAAAAAAAGAAGCCCCAACAAGGTTGGGAAACTACCTTATTCATAAGCACCCCCTCTTTTCTGACTGCTGATAATCACTGTTCAGCTTTCATCATTACATTCTAAATCTAATCGCTTCAAAGCTGTAAATTTTAATCCTTTTTGCCAGCTATTTGGAGCACCTTTTGTGTCCACTGTCCTTCTCAGAGCAGAGAACCGTTTTTCTATCTGCTGGTAATCTTATGGGAATTATCGGATATTTATGTTCTGAGGTCCCAGATCAGGGCAAGATGCCAAGTGCACAGCTTCGAGTCTGGGGAGAAGGTTTTTTCAGGCTAGATTTTAAAATAGGCTCTCTGCCTGCTTGGAACAATTCCAGATGCAGGAGGCACCTTACACAACTCTCTGCAGTACGATGATTGTACTCGTGTCATTGAGCAAAACCCTTTGAAAATTTTATAAGAACATAAGAAATAGGAGCAGGAGACGGCCATACGGCCCCGCGAGCCTGCGCCGCCATTCAATAATATCACGGCTGATCTTCGACCTCAACTCCACTTTCCTGCCCGATCTCCATATCCCCTGATTCCCCTAGAGTCCAAAAATCTATCGATCTCAGCCTTGAATAGAGAATTCCAAAGATTCACAACCCACTGAGTGAAGAAATTCCTCCTCATCTCAGTCTTAAATGTCCGACCCCTTATCCTGAGATTGTGCCCCTGTTCTAGACACTCCAGTCAGGGGCAACAACCTCTCCGCATCTACCCTGGTTGTAGAAAGTAACAATGGGTTTTATGACGATAATTAGGGTTAGATTTTTCATCCTGTTAACTATGAATGGGTGGAAAGCTAGCCCTTAGCGCCACATACATGGACTCCAGAAGATGTCCAGTATGTGCTGCTGAATTATACACAAATAGGTAAATGACGTTTTGTTGCCATCTTCAGCCCCCCTCCTCGGTGGATCACACACCTCCTGCAGTTAACAGGCTTGCTCGCGCAAATAACTCTTATGGTTGTTGGCTGACCTGGTGAAAAAACGTTCCTGTTTTTTCTTCTACATACCATTTGGGGGGGGGGGGGGAAGTTATAAAGACTATTTTCTTGGACATAAAGGGGAGAAAATTCGGTTGCTTTGTGCCTAACTGGGCACAAAGCCCCCAGCACCCGGGCGCGACGGTGCTAACAACCTCCCGCGAAATTCAGCGGGACATTAGTGGCGGCGGTAGCTGGTGGCGCTGCGCCTCCGCCAATGACGTCATCACGTGCGCAGTGCCCCGGCCGCAAACTTGGCTTGCGCCCCCTGACCTACCGCCGGATGCCATGTCCGACAGGGGTGGGGGGGGGGGGGCGTTTTCGCAGCCAGGGCGGCGATAATTAAAGGGCAGGTGCTGGGCAGCCATTTTTTTTGGAACGCCTGCCAGCACCTGCCTCCGCCTGCGGGGTGCCGGGCTCTTTTGCCACACCTGGCTCCCCGGTGGCCCAGCAGGTGCACTAAACCCCTCCCCTTTAATCAGGGGAGGGAAGCCTGCAGTGCCACGGCGCTATATGCTGACGAGCATGGCGCTGCTGCACGTAGCGCCGTGATATTCAATAGGAGCGTCCCAATGGAGGGGGGGGGGGGGGGGGGGAAGTGCTTCCAGCACCGCCCTGCCCCCTGCTTGGGGCCCTATCATCCAAATTCGGGCGCGGGGGGCGCTAACTTTTTCGGGGCGCTAAAAGTAGCGAAGTTGGCACCCCAAAGGGGGCACGAGCCAATTTTTCCCCCCAAAGTCTCGTCAACCAAACACACAATCTAAACTTTCGCTCCAGTACGGTACTGAGGAAGTGTGCCCCTTCTGCTTGTTTAGATGGACGTAAAAGATCCTATCACACTATTCAAAGATGGTGGGTGTCCTAGTGTCATGCTCATTCTGCTCTAGGCTGTTTTTTGGGGATGTTGTTGGCACAAAATGGCCACCGTATTTCCCTACACCGCAAAAGCTACTGCCCGCCAAAAAACAAACCAGGTGAGCTAAAGTTGCTCTTGCCTTTCTTGTCCCCTCAACACCACTCTTCCTCCATCATACGTCGGCGCATCATTGGAAATCCTGCCCCATGCTGGTTGCTGCAAGTAAAATGGCAGCTGGCAAGACTGATGTAAGGAACAAAATTGGAAAGCCAAAGGCAGCATCAGAAATTCACGTAGGCAAAGCGATGCAGTGAGCAAAAGCAGATGGGCCAACTCGTGAGCAATCCCCTTCAGAAGAAGCCTATGCTCATAGACCAGATGATCTACACCGGACTGTACCCGTTTGACATGTCGGCTGGATAAGCTGCACTGTTGACATTAAAATAAAACTGCGTCAGCCTCTCCCTCCCACTGCTCCCCTCCGTCCCCTCCCCCCCCTTCCTCCCCTCCGAAAACCTCAACACCAATGAAATGCCACAATATGCAGTTGGAAGGAAGGACAAGGCGAGAAGATTGAATGGGAGCGGAGTGACTGTGTGTAGAAAGGATTGATTCGAGGAATGTAAGAGAGACACTGAGCAGCAGTGAAATCTGTAAAATCGCCAGTGGAACAGTTGCACACACGGTATGATTAAAGGGCAGCACCATGCTCAGTCATAAAGTGTATGGGGGTGAAAAGAGGCAGGCGGGCTGAGGCATCTTTCAGTATAAATTTTCTCCCATACTCATGCATTTTGGCAGAAGGAACAGGGAGAGACAATATACACTTAATGGCACAGTTTTAAAGAGTGTGCAGGGACAGAGGGACCTGGGAGTTAATGTGCAGAGGTCCCTGAAGGTGGCAGGACATATTGAGAGAGTGGTTAGCAATGCATATGGGATCTTGGGCTTCATAAATAGAGGTATTGAGTACAAAAGTAGAGAGGTTATGCTGAAACTTTATAAAGCGCTGGTTAGGCCACAGTTGGAGTATTGCATCCAGTTCTGGTCACCACACTTTAGGAAGGATGTGAAGGCCCTTGAGAGGGTGCAGAGGAGATTTAGCAGAATGGTTCCGGGGATGGGGGAATCTTAGCTACAAGGACAGGTTGGAGAAGCTGGATTTGTTTTCATTAGAGCAAAGGAGGTTGAGGGGAGATTTGATAGAGGTGTACAAGATTATGACGGGTTTGGATAGGCTAGACGGGGAAAGGCTGTTCCCACTAGGTGATGGTACAAGGACTAGGGGACACAGATTTAAGGTTTTGGGTAAGAGATACAGGGGGGGGACATGAGGAAAAACTTTTTTACGCAGCGAGTGGTGAGGACCTGGAACTCGCTGCCGACGGAAGTGGTGGAAGCGGAGACACTCGATGTTTTCAAGGGGAGACTGGATAGGCACTTGGGGGAAATAAACTTGCAGGGCTACAGGGATAGAGCGGGGGAATGGGACTGACTGGATTGCTCTACAGAGAGCTGGCACGGACTCGATGGGCTGAATGGCCTCCTTCTGTGCTGTTATGACTGAGTTATGCGCTACTAAAATATTGGTGTAAACATGAGCCTCCTGACCGGAGCCTTTCTATGGGGTATATTGTGTGAGGCCTTCCGCTCTTGATTGTGCGCTGACTGCGTGTGAGGCTCCATCAGAGAACCGCGGGCTCACTCTCGTGATTTTCCGACATGCACTGACTCCAGCCTGTGGCCCAGAACTCACCGAGTTTATCCTGGCATCTCATTCTTCTCTTTCAATCCCGTGACGGCCCTGCTCAAATCAGGGATCCACTCCCATCAGCGGCTCCTGCAACCTCGCCAGGGAGTGGCTTCAGATGAGAATGCACAGCCCGCATCCAGGGTCATTCTGCAATCCAGTACAGAGGCAGCTGAGGTGGGAAGGTGTCAGCTGAGGCACAGAGGTACCTGGTCTCTTGGCTAGTGTGTTGACTTTCCCTGGTTCAGGTGCCTTCTGCTCAAGAGTTCCGGCTGGTAGATGGTTTCGATTTTCAGGTTTTCTTCTTCAAAGGCTCCTTGGTGGAAGGGATGTGTCAAGATGGAGGTCTCGCTATTCTGTAGCTGAGAGATGGAGATACTTTATATTGTGACTGCTGTGGCTCAGTTGGTGCAACTCTCACCTCCGAGTCTAGGTTGACACTCCAGTGCAGTGCTGAGGGAGTGCTGCACTGTCAGAGGTGCCGTCTTTTGGATGAGACGTTAAACCGAGGCCCCGTCTGCTCTCTCAGGTGGGTGTAAAAGATCCCGTGGCGCTATTTTGAAGAAGAGCAGGGGATTGTCCTGGCCAGTATTTATACCTCAATCAGCATCACTAAAAAACACATTACCTGGTCATTATCACATTGCTGTTTGTGGGATCTTGCTGTGCTCAAATTGGCTGCTGCGTTTCCTACATTACAACAGTGACTCCACTTCAAAAGTACTTCATTGGCTGTGAAGCATTTTGGGACGTCCTGAGGTCGTGAAAGGCGCTCTAGAAATGCAAGTCTTTTTTTTAATTGAAAATACCTTCCTTCAATACTATCTACCCCCTTTAAGATTTGACAATAATATCAAGTGTAAAATCTCCCAGTGTATGTTGTTTCCTCTTTTTGAAAATAAAAACTGCCGTTGTAAAGTGCACCATGTGCAGGTCTTACTTTGGTGGTGTCACCTCTTAAATCAGCCGTTCCTGAAATATGTTGCTAAAAATGGCCTTGGGCAATCTGTCAGTGTGTTTCCACCTCTGTAACATCGCCCGTCTCTGCCCTGCCTCAGCTCATCCGCTGCTGAAACCCTCATCCATGCCTTTGTTACCTCTAGACTTGACTATTCCAACGCACTCCTGGCTGGGCTCCCACATTCCACCCTACGTAAACTTGATGTCACCCAAAACTCGGTTGCCTGTGTCCTAACTCGCACCAAGTCCCATTCACCCATCACCCCTGTTGCTCGCTGACCGACATTGGCTCCTGGTTAAGCAACGCCTCGATTTCAAAATTCTCATCCTTGTTTTCAAATCCCTCCATGGCCTCACCCCTCCCCATCTCTGTAACCTCCTCCAGCCCCACAACCCGCCGAGATATCTGCGCTCCTCTAATCTCTAATTCTGCCCTCTTGAGCATCCCTGATTTTAATCACTCCACCATTGGTGGCCGTGCCTTCTGTTGCCGAGGCCCTAAGCTTTGGAATTCCCTGCCTAAACCTCTCCGCCTCTCTACCTCTCTTTCTTCCTTTAAGATGCTCCTTAAAACTTACCTCTTTGACCAAGCTTTTGGTCATCTGCCCTAATTTCTCCTTATGTGGCTCGGTGTCAAATTTTCGTCTTGTAATACTCCTCTGAAGCGCCTTGGGACGTTTGACTACGTTAAAGGCGCTATATAAATACAAGTTGTTGCTTTTGTGATCATCTCCCTTCCAACATGGTGTGTGGAAATTGATTGCGAGGGTTGGTGGCCTATTTGAGCACAGGATTTGGACCAGGTAGACTTGGGTGGCGATATGTTTTGTGTTTTCTCTTTAAGTGGCAATGAAACAACTTCAGGTACATGCAGGAAAAACCTGCCAGAGTCTAAACATTTTTAGTTAGAATTTCACTGTCTATCTTGGAGTATTCCTTTAAGAACATAAGAAACAGGAGCCGGAGTCGGCCAATCGGCCCCTCGAGCCTGCTCCGCCATTCAAGAAGATCATGGCTGATCCAGTCTTATATGTACAGGAAACTTTTTTTATCCGGGACCGGCGTGGTGCCGGTTGATCAAAAAGTTCGGATTACAGAGAGGTATATTACCAAGGTACGAGAGCCCCGTACACGGCCACAGGTGCAGGAACCCCAGTTGCACGGCCACAGATCCAGGAGTCCCTGTTGCACAGCCACAGGTGCAGGAACCCCATTTACACGGCCACAGATCCAGGAACCCTGGTTACACGGCCACTAATATATAGTAAAACTTACCTGAACCTACTCCTGAATTTTGCCGGTTAAGAGAGATTTCCGGATATTTAGGTACCGGGTAAAAGAAAGGTACTAGGAATATTATATGTATGGTGACGTAAGAAAACTACTAGGCACTTGGTCTAAGCGTTAAACAAAGCTTTAATCAACTGTTTTACAACATGGAGGTCTAGTTGTGTCCTTCACTAGTTCCTGTTAAGAATGTCCTGCGCAAGCTGGGCCCGTGCCTGAGTATTTATACTCTCCCTGGACAGCGCCACCCGCAGGCCGCTCAGTTGATTCATGTCATACGGTATGGCAGAAATTTGCTAATCTTGCTCCAAAGGGTAAAGTGTGAGGAATGGAAATGGCATGTCGATGTAATGGAGGCGCCATCTCTTCTGATGGTGTTTTGTTTAAACATATGTGAGGGAGTTCCATATTGCAACTCATCCACGCCATACTTGAACTGGGAGTATGGAGCCAAAATATCAGTCAGACTCATATCTTTTCTTTTTTCTCCGCTTGGCGTTGACTTTGCATGGCTGTCTGGCAAAACGGAAGTTGAGCATAATATGAATATGTTTCATATTAGAAAATTAAAATTCAAGACCGGGCAGTGGTTTAGCTATAGAGCAGCTCATGTGCCACTTTTATAAAAAAAAAAAAAAAAAAAAAACCACGACAGCCTCATATTATGAACTGTGAATTGTTTTCTGACGCTCGTATGTCTGTGTGGACACCAGAGGCCTGTGTTCTGACAGAAGTGGCAGACTGTCTTTGCCAAAACTGTTCTGTTTTCAGTTACACAATCAATTAGACTTGATTTAAACCGTAAGATTTTAAAGCAACGCCAAGGGAAAAATTGTCAACAAAAAAAAAAGGACTAATAAATTGAAAGAGCTCTTTAATGAACTCAAAATTGGTGGCACAAAATATTGTACGAGGAGCCAGGAATTGATTGAGGGCGGGGTGGGGGGGCGGAGTCGGGATAAACTGTGGGGCAGAGTTTCCGCTAGTTATCCACAATCCAGGCGGAACTGGCCGAACCAGCGTGAAAGATTGTGGAATTTTAAACGTAAGTCGGTTAACGCCCAAAACCACTTGCGCTCGTGTTTGCCGCAATCTTCGTGCTGGTTCAAGGTTCAATTTGCCCACGTCGGGGCCCCGCCCACAAAACCTGGCCACCCCCCCCAAAACCCCGAGCCGGCATAGCGAGATTCCGCTGGTTCGGGAAGGCTCTTCAAATTGCGTTCATTCTCTCGTGCGCGTAGGCACGTTTTTCTCATATCGAAAAATATTTAGCTTACTAAGAAACTGGCTGGTGCACACCAATGAACCTAGTAACTGGCTCAGTAGTTCCCAGAGCTAGCCATCTTGTGACCTTGAGGGAACAGACAGTTACAGCAGCAGAAAATTGTATTGTGTTTTGCATGGTATTTCGTTCCTGTCCTTCTGAAACCGCACACTTTCTGACAGACCGTGTGCAGATACGCAGGAGATGATTTGAAACACAGCCTTCTACCTTAAGATGGCAGATGCAAATTTTTGTCATTAATACATATGTACAAGGCCAACACTTTCAAATCTACAAAGAAACGTTCCTAGCAACAGGAAACACCGACGGCATATTCCAAAGAGCAATTAACCTCTAACTCCCGCTCCCGCATCGTTACCTCTGGTGTCCCCCAAGGATCTATCCTTGGCCCTCCGATTGCTCATCTGCATGCTGCCCCTTGGCGACATCATCCAAAAACAGGAGATCAGTTTCCACATGTACGCTGACGACACCCAGCTCTACCTCGCCACCACTTCTGTCAACCCCTCCACTGTCTCTAAATTGTCAGACTGCTTGTGCATAAGCAGAAATTTTCTCCAATTAAATATTGGGAAGACCGAAGCCATTGTTTTCAGGCCCCGCCACGAACTCCGTTCCCTCGCCACTGACTCCGTCCCTCTCCCCAGTATCTGTCTGAGGCTGAACCACACTGTTCGCAGTCTTGGGGCTGGATTTTCATTGGGCCGTGGAGTCGTGATTGGAGGCATGTGGGGGTTTAAAATCCCGAAATTGGGGTCCCGACCCCATCCCGCCTCCATGCCAGTTTCAAAGAAGGCGGGTACCCGCCCCGCTCTGGGACCTGCCTCCCCGAGGCGGGAAGGGGATTAGTGCCAATTAACTGCCTGTTAACAGGTAGTTAACGGGCAGTTTTTAGCCTAATCCCTATTTTCGTTGTTGACATGTGGGATTCCCGACAGCTCCAAACCACGCCAAGTTAGCGAGGCCGACCGTCGGGATGAAGGGCTTGGAGGGGTCGAGATGTCCGATGTTCAGGTGAGTGATGGGTGCATGAGTGCAGAGGTAAGTGTGTTTGGTCTGTGTAAAGTGTTTAAAGAAGTTCTACTTACCTTTACAGCCTTCCTTCCTTCAAGTCTCGGGAGTCCCTCATCTCACCGGCACAGAAAGCAGAATGGCCGCCAGCTGTCAAAATCTGCAGCCTCTGCTTTCTGTTCTGGAGATCTCTCTAAATCATCCTGAGAGGAAGGAATTAATCTGGAGTACAGATCGTCAGTGTTTGACAGCTTCAAACAGCTGTGAAATGCTGATATTTCATCTGTTAAAAGGTCTTGACAGACGAAATTTCAATCTGTGACGTCACCTGTTGCCGGATGGCCCTTAATTGGCCTGCTGAGCCCGCTGGGCAGGCTCAACAAGGTCAATCAAGTCTAAATCGCATGGGTTGGCTAGAACTCGATGGAGGCGGGACTACAACCCCGAAAGTTGTAGTCCCGCCCCCTACCCGACGACTCAATGAAAATCCAGCCCTTGGTGTCACATTGGACCCCGAAATGAGCATCCGACCACATATCCGCAGCATAACTAAGATCGCCTATTTCCACCACTGTAACATCGCCCGTCTCCGCCCCTGCCTCAGCTCATCCACTGCTGAAACCCTCATCCATGCCTTTGTTACCTCTAGACTTGACTCAACGCACTCCTGGCTGGCCTCCCACATTCTACCCTACATAAACTTGAGGTCATCCAAAACTCGGCTGCCTGTGTCCTAACTCGCACCAAGTCCCGTTCACCCATCACCCTTGTGCTCACTGACCTACATTGGCTCCCGGTTAAGCAACGCCTCGATTTCAAAATTCTCATCCTTGTTTTCAAATCCCTCCTTATCTCTGTAATCTCCTCCAGCCCCACAACCACCCAAGATCTCTGCGCTCCTCTAATTCTGGCCTCTTGAGCATTCCTGATTATAATCGCTCAACCTTTGGTGGCCGTGCCTTCTGTTGCCTAGGCCCTAAGCTCTGGAATTCCCTGCCTAAACCTCTCTGCCTCTCTACCTCTCTTTCCTCCTTTCAGACGCTCCTTAAAACCTACCTCTTTGACCAAGGTTTTGGTCACCTGCCCTAATTTCTCCTTATGTGGCTCGGTGTCAAATTTTTTGTCTTATAATACTCCCGTGAAGCGCCTTGGGACGTTTTACTACATTCAAGGCACTATATAAATACAAGTTGTTCTTGTTGTTAACTGACCTCAGTCTGTTACAGCAATGAAAACCTTGTGACAGAGTAAGTTCCACTAGGGTTGCTAACCCTCCCAGCATTACCCTGGAGGCTCCAGGAATTAATGACTAAATCTCCAGGACTATGCTGCGAGTAAACCCAGGAGAAAAATCATAGGGGCATTTTAAATGCAATTATTTTGAGCTCTTGTTTATCAGTTATAAAAAAAAATATTGGTCATGGGGGGTGGTGGAAGGCTGTTTGACTGATGTTATAAATCTCATCATCATAAAGAAACTACTCATGCAATAACACTGGACGGCCAGCTGGTGGCGCCGTCCTAGGAGTATAAATACTCAGGCGTGGGCCCAGCTTCCCCAGGGACATTTTGTAAGACAGGAACTAGTGAAGTACAACTAGTCCTCCATGTTCTGAAACAAGTTGATTTAAAGCCTTGCTTTATACTCAAACCAAGTGCGTAGTGAGTTTTATTACATCAATCGATGGTCAAGAATCAGCCAATCAGATAATGAAGAACCAGTTCGCTTTCCAGTTGGCGCGGGAAGGCGGGGCGCTCCGCGGATGGACATGTCGGGCAACCAGTGGCGGGTGTGTGGGGGATGGGGTGGTTGGAGGCAGGAGGTCATGTGATGACACCTCCTGGAACATGTCCAACCAGAGCTGGCAGCCCTACACTCCGCACAATTGCACTTGCGCACAAGAATAGTGTTTTATATGCTGTAAAGCTCCTATCCTTGCAAAACTGTCTCATAAGAAATAGGAGCAGGAGTCGGCCATTTGGCCCTTCGAGCCATTCAATGAGATCATGGCTGATCTTCTACCTCATCTCCACTTTCCTGCACTATCCCCATATCCCTTGATTCCCTTAATATTCAAAAATCTATCGATCTCTGTCTTGAATATACTCAACGACTGAGCCTCCACAGGGGTCGAGAATTCCAAAGATTCACCACCCACTGAGTGAAGAAATTTCTTCTTATCTCGGCCCTAAATGGCCGACCCCTTTATTCTGAAACTGTGACCCTTGGTTCTGTGCTCCCCAGTCAGGGGAAACATCCTCCCTGCATCTACCCTGTCAAGCCCTGTAATGTATATGTCCTCCAATATACCATGTGCAATGCCAAGGGAGAGTCACTAGTATTTCCTAAAAAATAATACATTACAACTAGATTACGGGAGGGGATTTTAAATATGATTTCAGTTTCTCATGGCTTTTTTGATTGGCTGTAAATGGAAGTCAGAATCTTTTTTTTTATGGTTTAAGGAATCAATTTTTTGTTGGATATCACGACATTGGCTGTTTCCAGCCCGTGTGTGTAGATGTTGTATTGCTCCGTGACGACTTGTGTGATTCTTATCTGATTTGTCACCGTCGAGTTCACCTGGCCTCCATGAGCTGTGCGCTTATTGACTGGGGAAACAGCATATTCTAGATCAGCTCGGGATCCGACTCCAATGACTCTTCAAACTTTTAAGTTTTAAATAAAAAGCAGATGTTGGACGAGTGCCATTGTCTGTGCGGCGCAGTTATTAAAACTATGAGTGCTGGGTTCAAACTAACTTGAGAAATTGTTTTTAATTGTCCCAGAGGCAGTTCTCCTGTCTCTATCCCAAACTCCGTTCTGACTTTTTAAAAAATTATTCGTTCCTGGAATGAGGGCATCATTGTCGAGGCCAGCATTTATTGTCCATCCCTAATTGCCCTGGTCAGCCGCTGCCGTCTTTTGTAGCAGTTTGTTACAACTGGGTGTCTTGGCCATTTCAGAGGGCAGTTAAGAGTCTAACCACATTGCTGTGGGTCTGGAGTCACATATCGGCCAGACTGGGTAAGGACGGCAGATTTCCTTCCCTAAAGGACATTAGTGAACCAGATGGGTTTTTTTACAACAATCCGAAAGCTTTTTATTCCAGGTTTATTTAATTAACTGAATTTAAATACCCCAGCTGCCATGGTGAGATTTGAACTTGTGTCTCTAGATCATTAACCCAGGCCTCTGGATTACTAGTCCCGTAGCATAACCACTGTGCTACCGTACCACTGACTGACGCTATTGTGAGCATGCTCCCACAGGTAAATGGGGCTGCTTGAATTCCTGTTCTTCTATTAAGGACATCCATCAAGTTGGAGTCAGGGAAACTGGAACTTGTCGTGGCTATGACTTCTTTCCCCCCCGCCCCCCCCCCCCCCCCCCCCCCCACATGCTTGAAACACTTCTGGACTGGATCAATTCTATTTAGCAGCTTGAAACAAAACCAGAAAATGCTGGAAATACTCAGTGGGTCAGGCAGCGTCTGTGGAGAGAGAAACCGAGTTAATGTTTTATCAGAAATGGAAGAATTTAGAGATGTAACAGATTTTAAGCAGGGGCAGGGCAAGGGAGGAGGGGAGGAAAGAAGAAAAGGGAGGGTCTGTGATAGGGTGGAAGGGAGGAGAGATTAAATAACGAAAGGGATGATGGTGTGAGGTAATGGGGCAGGTAAAGAAATAGAAGATGGGTCTAGAAGAGGTCTAAATGGGAATAGCAGAATCATCAACAACTGCCATCTGGAAAAAAATGGGGGCAGAGGTTATGATCTGTTTAGGAGCTTGTTTACCTGTCTACCATTTTACAGAAGATAGAAAAAACTTACATTTATATAGCACCCCTCAAGTCTACAGCCAATAAGTACTTTAGGAAGTATTGTAATGTAGGAAACGCAGCAGCCAATTTGTGCACAGCAAGCGCCCACAAACGGCAATGTGATAATGACCAGTAATCTGTGTTTTTAGTGATGTTGGTTGAGAGGTAACTATTGGCCAGGACACCGGGGATAACGCCCCTGCTCCTCTTCAAAATAGTGCCATGAGATCTTTTATGTCCATCTGAGAGAGCAGACGGGGCTTCGGTTTAGAGTTTCATCTGAAAGACGGCTCCTCCGACAGTGCAGCATTCCCTCGGCACCGCACTGGAGTGCCAGCCTAGATTTTTGTGCTCGGGTCTCTGGAGTGGGACTTGAACCCACGACCTCCTGACTCCGAGGTGAGAGAGTGCTGCCCACTGAGCCACGGCTGACATTGATGAGAAGGATGCCATAAAATGTCAGAGCAAGTACCTAATTGCTAATCTCTGAAATTTTCACTAAAAATAATGGCTGATACCATGATACTGAGAAGTTTTCCTGAGGTATTTTTATAGTGTTAATGATGGCTTCAATATAAAGTTGAAAGATATGATTCTTCTGTTGCTGTCACAACATCAGCAGAATTAGAGCTCTGATTCCAGGTTCTGTTTCCAGTCTTTACCAGGGCATTTCTGAAATTAAAAACTTGAAATGGACTGGTAGCCTTTGAAAGAAAGGGCAAGCGTCACACTTCAGTTGGGGCCCTTCATCAGAATATCTGGGGGTGGAATTTCCACTTTGGGCGCAATTGGCAATCCGGGTGCAAATCGCGCTGGTTTTACGAAGTAAAGTTATGCTTCAAGTTTCCGCTCAGACTCATTTGCACAAGTCACAAACGGAAGATCTTCCGTGAACCAGCGCAATGGGGCTGCGTTTAATAATGTCGTTGTTTAATTTTTTATTTGCCCTTAATATTCCTTGCTGTGGTTAAAAGTGGTAACCTGGTGCAGTTTTATCAATACAGTGGAATTATCACCGTATTTTTAATAAGTGTTTAGTCCACCTAATTTTATATTACGTAAAATTAATTTTTTTAAACTATACTGAACCATTTACTAGTTTCATTGGTGTCCACTAGTTAGTCTCTTAGTAAATTAAAAATTTTAGAATAGTGCCTTTGCGTCTAAAAAATAAACCCCCCCCCCCCCCCCAAACAGCATAATTTGAAGAGCCTTCTCGAAGGTCCGCACACGGGAGCAATTGGCGGAAACTCGCCATGGTGATTAATTCGATTTGTGGGCAGGGCCGGCTTCCAGCACAATATTTTTTAAACTAGCGCCAAGATCTCGGAGACTCTAATTTAAAACAAACGAGAGTCTACCCACCGCCCCTTGACATTCAACGGCATTACCATCGCCGAATCCCCCACCGTCAACATCCTGGGGTCACCAGAAACTTAACTGGACCAGCCATATAAATACTGTGGCAACAAGAGCAGGTCAGAGGCTGGGAATTCTGCGGCGAGTGTCTCACCTCCTGACTCCCCAAAGCCTTTCCACCATCTACAAGACACAAGTCAGGAGTGTGATGGAATACTCTCCACTTGCCTGGATGAGTGCAGCTCCAACAACACTCAAGAAGCTCGACAACATCCAAGACAAAGCAGCCCGCTTGATTGGCACCCCATCCACCACCTTAAACATTCACTCCCTCCACCACCGGCGCACTGTGTCTGAAGTGTGTACCATCTACAAGATGCACTGCAGCAACTCGCCAAGGCTTCTTCGGCAGCACCTCCCAAACCTGCGACCTCTACCACCTAGAAGGACAAGGGCAGCAGGCGCATAGGAACACCACCACCTCCAAGTTCCCCTCCTCCAAGTCACACACCATCCTGACTTGGAAATATATCGACCGATCCTTCATGGTCGCTGGGTCAAAATCTTGGAACTCCCTCCCTAACAGCACTGTGGGAGCACCTTCACCACACGGACTGCAGCGGTTCAAGAAGGCGGCTCACCACCACCACCTCGAGGGCAATTAGGGATGGGCAATAAACGCTGGCCTTGCCCAGCGACGACCACATCCCATGAACACATTAAAAAAAATTCAGCCAGAGTTCTTGCTCCTGATTGCTGTCCGGTGGCCCCTGCTACAGAGTGCCTTTATGAAGGCAGATATGACCTGGCTCGACTGTGATGTGCTCCTTCTCCAGGCTAACAACTAAAGAGGGACCTGCAAGCTGTCAGTTCTATGGAAGTGTACCCCAGCAAGAGGTGCAGTGGCCTTCAGGAGAGATGTGGAGAGGCAATATTGAAGTATCAAAACTCTAGTATAAGAGACAGACAAGAAAAAGTGCAAAGGTTTTGGCTATTTCCATGAATCGTTGAAATAAGCGTAGGCACACCCATTATGGGCTGCATATAGTGACACCACTATTCCCGGCCAGAATGGAGATGATTGGGTAATTGTCCTGTCAATCACCACACTGCTGTAAGTGACGGATTAATTTTACGCACGACTTCTGTTGGCAGTAGTTCATAGAGGCAGGTTTTAAATAGACTGTAGTTGAAATTTTCTTTTGTTTAGATATTGCTGTAAAATTCACTGTCTGGATGTAAGTCCTGCCGGCCATAAGTCCCGCCTCACCTCCAACTCATTGGCTGACACGGTGGTGTCACTGGGTCCTCCGCCCTGCCTCCAACTCATTGGCTGACACGGGTGAATGGACATTCTGCCCTGCCTCCAACTCATTGGCTGACATGGTGGTGTGAATGGACACTCCGCCCTGCCTACAACTCATTGGCTGACATGGGTGAATGGACACTCTGCCCTGCCTCCAACTCATTGGCTGACACGGGTGAATGGACACTCTGCCCTGCCTCCAACTCATTGGCTGACATGGGTGAATGGACACTCTGCCCTGCCTCCATCTCATTGGCTGACATGGTGGTGTCAATGGACACTCTGCCCTGCCTCCAACTCATTGGCTGACACGGGTGAATGGACACTCTGCCCTGCCTCCATCTCATTGGCTGACACGGTGGTGTCAATGGACACTCCGCCCATTATGTTCAAGTGCCTCTTGCACTATGCACTTTTCCGCACATCTGGCAAGAGTGGTCAGACTTCTCACTAAAGTTTATTAAATGAATTTGATTGTTGTCGCCTTGAGACAGGCAGGCGGGTGACTGTTCATTTTGAATCCCGTTTTCAAATTGTGCTGTTGTAATATGTTAAAGTTCAGAACGGACCTCTTGTTGGAAGGAGTAATGGAATATCATTAGCATTATGGCCAACGACAGCTCATTTCTTCACCTTCCAGTTACGGAACGAGGGTATTTGAGCAGGCACAGGATCAAAAACACAGGGAGAGGGATGAACTAATTAACGTGCACAAAATAAATTAAGCAGATTGTGCCCGAGAAGGCAGAAGTAAACCTGCTCCTCAATAATGATTTAAATCCAAGATTTATAACCACCTCATGTCTGATGTTTGCAAAGTGGGAATTATTTATTAATGCATTGCATCACGCTGTAATAATTTATTGCGTTAGGAATGTACTTGTGCTTGGAGACCATGAGCAGGTAAGTACAAGTGTGGCACCGTGCATACAGTGATTCTCAGGATCATCTCCGTCAGTTATTTAGAAATGGTCAAACAAAATGTCATTGATAAGTTCAAGTAAGCCCAGCAAGAAGCTACTGCGGTAACCTGGATTTCCGCCACCCTTCTTGTTAGTTGACCTAATAATACTTGGTTCTTACCAGGTAATGCTGCTTTTCTTCTGACTTCTGGAGCAGTCATCATGGCAGTAGCTAAACATTTCTTAGCTTGTAATAAGATGCTATGTAATCACTGACCACACTAATTTGCCGGTGTGTGTGTCGAATAATGGCTAGTTAGGGATCCATTGCAAAGCTGAATGTGGTACCAAGATATGGGGCCTTTCCTGCTTTGTCAGATTTTCCACACTTCGCTCCCCGCCCCTGATTTTCTGTAGTAACCTTTTACACGGCCTCTGGGTCTCAGATACATCTTTTATTTCTCTAATTTCACTCATTATTGCTTCCTTTTGTCTTACACCATCATCATTTCTGTCATTTAATCACCTCCTGTCCTCCACTTAAGAACACAAGAATTAGGAGCAGGAGTCGGCCATACGCTGATCTTCTAGTGTCAGCCGTGGCTCCGTTGGTAGCACTCTCTCCTCTGAGTCGGAAGGTTGTGGGTTCAAGTCTCAATCCAGAGATTTGAGCACAAAAATCCAGGCTGACACTCCAGTGCAGTGCTGAGGGAGTGCTGCACTGTCGGAGGTGCCGTCTTTCGGATGTGACGTTAAACTGTTAAGACATCTGCCCTCTCAAGTGGACATAAAAGATCCCATGGCACGACAGTATTTCGAAGAGGAGCAGGGGAGTTATCCCCGGTGTCCTGGGGCCAATATTTATCTCTCAATTAACATCACTAAAAACAGATTATCTGGTCATTATCACGTTGCTGTTTGTGGGAGCATGCTGTGTGCAAATTGGCTGCCATGTTTCCTCCATTTACAACAGTGACTAAATATCAAAAAGTACTTCATTGGCTGTAAAGCACTTTGGAACGTCCTGAGGTTGTGACAGGCGCTATATAAAAGCAAGTCTTTCTTTCTCGACTCCACGTTCCCGCCTGATCCCCATATCACTTGATTCCCATAGTGCCCAAAAACAAATCGCAGACCATTCTTGGTTTTCCCTCCATGCCTCCTTTTCCCTCCACGCCTCCTTTTCCCAGGCTATGTTCATCTGTAACATCCTGGTTCTCACAAAAAGTCATCGACCTGAAACGTTAACCCTTCCTCCCCCCTCTCTGCAGATGCTGCCTGGCCTGATGAATGTTTCCGGCATTTTCTGTTTGTGTTTCAGTGGTTTCAATCTAGTTTGGCCTGAAAAGGGTTTGAGCTATACAGCTATTAGTGTACAGGCAAGTCTAAAACGAGCAAAGTCCACTGTACACTTTTGTAATCTGTCCAAGTCTATCTGCTACAATATAGTTTTTTTTCCCTTCGTTTTACAGAGAATATACAGCACAGAAACAGGCCATTCGGCCCAACTAGTCTGTGCCGGTGTTTATGCTCCACACGAGTCTCCTCCCGTTCCATCTGCCTCATCTCAGCCTTTCAGCATATCTTTCTATTCCTCTTTCTCTCATGTATTCATTTTGAAAGCATCTAAGCTATTTGCTTTAACCACCTCCTGTGGTAGCGAGTTCCACATTCTAGCCGCTCTCTCGGTAAAGAAATTCCTCCTTATTTCCCTATTGGATTTACTGGGAACCATCGTGTATTCATGGCCCCTAGTTTTGGATTCTCCCACAAGTGGAAACCTCCTCTTGATCTTGTTTCTTGGAAATTAACTGTTAAATGTGACACAGTGATACAACGACAACTTGCATTTATTCGTGCATTAGGAACAGGAGGAGGCCATTCAGCCCCTCGGGCCTGTTCCGTCATTCAATTAGACCATGACCTGTATCTTAACTCCATCTCCCCGCCTTGGTTCCATTTATTGGTCTTTTAGAGTCATAGAGTTATACAGCACAGAAAGAGGCCCTTCGGCCCATCGTGTCCGCGCCGGCCATCAAGCCCTGTCTATTCTAATCCCATTTTCCAGCACTTGGTCCGTAGCATTGTATGCTATGGCGTTTCATGTGCTCATCTAAATGCTTCTTGAATGTTGAGGGTTCCTGCCTCTACCACCCTTTCAGGCAGTGAGTTCCAGATTCCAACCACCCTCTGGGTGAAAAAGTTTTTCCTCAAATCCCCTCTAAATCTCCTGCCCCTTACCTTGAAACTATGCCCCCTGGTTATTGACCCCTCTACTAAGGGGAAAAGTTCCTTTCTAACTACCCTATCTATGCCCCTCATAATTTTGTGCACCTCAATCGAGTCCCCCCTCTGCCTTCTCATCTTTCTTTTCATATGTTTATATTAGAGCTGTCTGGAGGTGAATAAGATGAGTATTTCTCCATAGAAGGAAAACCAAAAAAAGCTTGTTTATATAGCGCCTTCAACCTAGTAAAATGTCCCACGGCGCTTCACGGGAGCAATATCAGGCAAAGAATTGACGCGAGCCAAAGAATAAGTTATTTGGACAAATGACCAAAAGAGGTGGTTTTTAAGGAACGTCTTAAAGGAGGAGAGAGGTGTTTAGGGAGGGAATTCCAGAGCTTAGGACCTAGCCGGCTGATGGCACAGCCGCCAATGGTGGGGCGAAGGAAGTGAGGGGGTGCACAAAAGGCCAGAGTTGGAGGAGCGCAGAGTTCTCGGAGGAAGTTGAGCGTCAGAACACCCAACACCTAGTGCCGCAGAGTGGAATAGCACTGGTTCCCGATTTGAACTGTGCCAAGTGAGGGGACATTCTGAAGATGGGAGACGACAATCGGATGAATGATATCCTGTCTGGGTACAGAACCTTGCGCAGCCAAAGTCAAGAGCAGGAATCTGGGAGCTGCCTGCAGCCTGCTTGCGCTCTCGGCCGTAGACATGTTCAGACCAGAATAACTTGAAGGAATCAAGAGTTCTGTTTAACCTGGGAAAGATACATAAATGCAGAACTTTTAAAGATCTCAGCATATGTGTGTTGACTGTGCAGATGTGCAGGTAACATTTCTGGCGCTCTCTCACCACTTTGAATTTATGTTTATGGCAAAAAGGCAGTTTTTGTAAGTGGAATGACTCTCATATGAAGTAAATCAGGATAGCAGGCCACAGGGTTAACAATTACCCTTTCACCACGGCACCATGCTCCAGAGACAATGGCCCGGATTTTGTGGTAAAAATAACAAGACTATCGGCACTCGCCATTATTAATGAGTAAATCATACAACTACTTCCGGCGTCCGCGCATGCGCAGTCAAACGCGAAGATCGGAATATTGCTGTCCGAGTTGTCCTGCTCCTCCAGAAGCTGCTCTATAATGGTATCTCGCCCAGAGACTCGCCGTTCACATGTATGGAAGGGTGTGACGTTGTGGTACTTGCACACTAGATAAAAGTGATTCGGGATATTAATAATTATCATCACTCAAGCGGTTAAGATGTGAACAGTAGTTTCTTGGGCCTCTGTTGAGTCATTTGCTCTTGATACTTGGCTGTGACAGAACCTAACCTTGTGCCCAATATGAGTCTGCAAATTTGCATGCAATAAGATGAGGGGCAAACTAAACAAATATGACCTGGTTCATAAGAACTTTAAAGGGTAAGAAATAGGAGCAGGAGTAGGCCATTCGGCCCCCTCGAGCCTGCTCCGCCATTCAATAAGATCATGGCTGATCTTCGACCTCGACTCCACTTTCCCGCCCGATATGCCTTGATTCCCCTAGAGTCCAAAATCTGATCAGTCAATGACGGCACCTCCACACAAAATGAGTGGCTATTTCTACGCCGTCTAGTGTTTATTTTCTCCTCCAACATCACGACAAAGGAAACTCTTGAGTGTCAGCTAATGGAAGTCAATTTTAAATTCGCACTACTCCATACATCTAAAGTTATAAATATTTAGAAAAAGAAAACGACCATCAAAATGTTCCTGTTTGAGGCATGACTGAGCTCTGCTTCTGTCACTGTGCCATCAGATTGAAACAAAGCACACTTGAGGGACAGAAACTGCATTTGTGACATGGGTATGTATGCCTTTTTTTTCATGCTGTGATCTAGCTCTCTGCGAAAGCAGGCGACAATCTGCTGTTCTGTTACCCGCAGTGTCTCTCTTGGGGCAGTCTATGCATTGCTGTCCACATCTTCAGGCACAATTCAATTGCGTACAGGCCCATTGCGTTTAAGGCTCTGGCATCCTCCAGACTGATTTGAGTTAACCATTACTTTATTCTGCCTAGGGACTGCAAATAGGAACGGGCAGAGGCCATTCAGGCCCTCGAGCCTGCTCTGCCATTCAATTAGATCATGGCCTGACCTGTATCTTAATTCCATTTAACTGCCTCAGCTCCATATCCCTTGATTCCCTAATCTAACAAAAGATCTATCGATCTCAGCTTTGAAAGCTCCAATTGTCCCAGCATCCACAGCCCTTTGGGGCAGAGAATTACAGATTTCTACTACTCTGTAAGGAAAAAGTGCTTCCTGATTTCCCTCCTAAATGGCCTAGTTCTCATTTTAAGATTATGTTCCCTTAGATGCAGTTCACTTAAACTTACTCGGTTGTAGAGTTTTAATAGTGAATGCAGCTGCAGAGCCAAAATGCTTTTTTACATAGAATAACATCGAGTCTACAGCACAGAAACAGGCCATTCGGCCCAACTGGTCTGTGCCGGCATTTATGCTCCACTCAAGCCTCCTCTCACCCTTCTTCATCGAACCATCTGCGTAACCTTCTATTCCTTTCCCCCCCCCCCCCCCCCACTCATCTAGCTTCCCCTTAAATATTTTGAGGGGAAACAGGTCAATTTTCCATTTTAAAAGGTCAATTTTGCTGCGTTGAAGATCAGCTCATGATTTTCTCAACACGCTGCCAAGAAACGACAAGTTTCACTTCATCTGTTTTCCTAGCTTTTGACTTATTCCCTTTCTCCAAATAATTACCAAACCACTGTTGTCTGAGCCATTTGTGACGGCTTTCGAACAAGTACCCGGATGGAGAAACCTTTAAGAACCCTAATGAATGGAAGACTTTGTACCTTGTATTGAAGCGTGCGCCATATTTAGTCAGGGATTCTACTTGACGATAATTGAGAATTGTTGAGGAAGCATCACGGTGATTATTGGACGTTTTTGAGTGATTTTAATATTTTGATACAGATTTTATAATGTTTCTGTGGCAACAATTGAAAACGTTCACATGCTGCGTTCAAGTGTCAATGCATTCAAGGGCCTATACTCTCTGGAGTTTAGGGAGGTGATGTCATTGATACATATAAGATTCTGAGGGGGTTGACAGGGTAGATGCTGAGAGGTTGTTTCCTCCTGGCTGAAGATTCTAGAACTAGGGGTCATAGTCTCAGGATAAGGGGTGGGCCATTTAAGACTGAGATGAGCAGGAATTTCTTCACTCAGAGGGTTGTGAATCTTTGGAATTCTCTACCCCAGAGGGCTGTGGATGTTGAGTATATTCAAGGCTGAGATCGATAGATTTTTGAACTCTAGGGGAATCAAGGGATATGGGGATCGGGCGGGAAAGTGGAGATGAGGTCGATGATCAGCCATGATCTTATTGAATGGCGGAGCAGGCTCGAGGGGCCGTATGGCCGACTCCTGCTCCTAATTCTTATGTTCATTGCTATCAAAAATTCTGGTGCATGTTCACCTTTTTGGGCAAATTGTTGTAATATTTCTTTTTTCACCCCTCCCTCCGCCCCTGAAAAATTATATACTGCAATTTTATGTTCTCACCCCAGTGCAAGTAATACTCCTCTGTGTTGCATCTTCAGGTGAAGCAGCTTTTGGACTATAATGTCAGCGTTTTTACTGTGCCATGTGTTGAAGCAGATGTTTCCATTTGAGAGCCACATGTTGTCACTGGCGTTTCAGTGAAGCATGATGGTTGGGACTGTGACATTCTTGTGCAGTTTCACTAGTATTTTAATGACATACATGAACCAGTGGGTGTGGGAAATCTTCCATACTCTATCCACTTGAACGATCTAAAACGCCCAGTGGTAAAACCTAAGTCGTGTCAGGAGAGAATGGTTTGAGCTCTGTAACAGTAGAGTTAATTACCTGGGGTGCTGTTTGGAGAAACTTGAGGTGATCAGTTGAGTGTTGGAAGAAAAGGTTTAGCACACAGCATTGGCTTAAGTGTGAGTTTGTTTTCTATAGCGTACTGGTACCTATTGAGAACACTGGGGTGCCTCAAATTGGCCAAGTTGACAATTGGCCAGAATTCCCTGTCAGAATATGCAGCAAGGCTAATGGCGCCAACGTTCCCCGTAGGCTGCACTTTGTTCTGGGCGGCCTGTTTCTTTTAATGCGCGGTCCCTTTAATTTTCTTCGCATGCGCGGTATTCACGGTGTAAAGAAACCTGGTGAGCGGCCCGCACGGCAGCTTTGAGATTACCGCACGGCCGCGCCCCTTGGGGGGAACATTGAATGGCACTCGCCGTTATTTCTGGGTAAATGGTACAGCCACTTCAGGCGAGGAGCAGATGTGCGTTTAAATGTGAAAATCCAAAAGTTGATGTCAGAGTTGCCGTTAATTTAATGAAAATTGAGTCTCGCCCTTGGCCTCCCTGGTATTTTTTTTAAGAACTTGCTGTATTCGCCCAGTAATTGTCTATTAAAGTCACCACAGAAAGTTAAGTCTTGTCATTGCAAGCGTAAGTACCCTTTTAATGGTGTGATAAGAGTTAATGACTGCCAATCAATCTCTTAATCCAGTCTTTCTTTCCCCCTCTCTCTTTATTTCTGTACCTGATTTGACATTGAATTCACCCTCCTTCTCCGTCCTTCCTGTGTTTATTTTCCAATCCTTAAACGTGATTGGTTAAAGAGATACCCTGTTGCTTGCATTCATAGAAGCATTCACCGCCCACCGTGCTGCCACCCACCTCAGGTATCCACTAGTGAATCACAGGAGGACATCAAGTTCATCAGATATCTGTATTTATTTACTTACTAACATGTTATTTCTGTTGTTTATACTAATTATAAAAACGGTTTCTGCAATGATAGTTTTCTTCATCACTGGTCTATCTATCTTGAAAGCTAAGGGGAAGGGCGGCGAGGGAGGCACAGGTTAAGGAAGGAGAGTCACTCAGTCCACGTATGCGCAATGAAGGTTCATCCCGACACCAGCAGATCCTCCAGGGCCACGAGCATTGAGAGTCCTTTGGGAACGGTGTTGTTGAGCACATTGTAATCACTTCATGAGCCGTGCCATCGCTCCCAGGGAGATCCAGATCACCTCGTTCCTTCAGCTGCTCCGAGAGCTCAGCAAGGACACAGTCTCAAATTGACCAAGGTTGCTACTAAGCACACAAGTGCCGAGTGAAGCTCCACGGTGTATTAAGAAAAACACTGCAGAAATATAGTGCATCGTTTAAGTGGTAGGATGTTGTGATGTGATGTGATCCTAGTTCGTTTGGAGTTTGTACGTAGAATTGGAGCCTTTTACCTATTTTCAAAGATGGGGTTTTTTTTTCAACCGGAAAATAGAATTTGTAAAAACTTGAAATGCAAAGGATGTATCCTAAACGCTTCCTGTAGCCACATTTAAGAAATGTGTATGTCCGGCAGAGAGTCCGCAGGTCCGTAACTGAACACAGTGCACAAACCAATGGTGGGAAAAGGTTAGGCTGTCAAAGTCTGTGCACAACCCTCCAGGTTTCAAATAGGTTTGAGAGCTTTTCAAATAATGATGGTTGGCTGATTTAGTTTTTAATAAGCCTATCTCTGTGATAGATCTTTATCCATAACTATAACTGAGCTATTACGAGGATAGTTTACGGCAAAAAAATCTATTCTACAGAAAGGTCCCGCAAACAGCAGAGAGATTAATCGCCAGTTAACCTATTGTGGTGGTGGTGTTTGGAGGGTAACTGTTGACCAGGACACCGGGAGAACTCCCCTTTGTCTCTTCGAATAGTGCCACTGGATCTTTTACCTCCAGCAGAGGAAACTAGGAGTAACGAGGCAAGGCAGTAGGACCCTTTTCCTAATTTCACCCAATGGGTGATGAAGTTGCTGAACAAGCTACAAAGTTGAAGAGGATACTATAAAGGGCGCGACTGCCGCCATCGAACCAGAAGTAGTTGCGCAGGCGCAGTTCCAGTGGTTTTTTTTGTTTGTTCTCGGTGGACGTCCCACAGATTGGCGAGAGAGAAAGGTGAGGGGTGGAAATTTCGGGTATTGTGAGGCCTGTAATGTGACTTGAAGGTGATATTAGGATGTGGTCAGATTGCGAGAGTTTTATTGTAATCTTGCAGAGTGTGTTTATCGCTATCGGGTCCTCTGTCGGTTGTGGTTTGCACGCGCGGCTGGTGAACAGAATGCAGGCTGGGAAGAGGATCATTGAGATTAGATTAATCCTCCGATTAGGCACTTTACAGCCTTCCGGACTCAATATCGAGTTCAACAATTTCAGATCATAACCTCGGCCCCTATTACATTTTTTATCCACACCTTTGTTTTGTGCCCTTCCCCCTTTTTTTCTCTCCCACATGGCAGCTGTCTCTCATTTTGCCAGCGCATTCACACTTCACACTGCATCCATTTAATAAACATCTAGAGCCGCCTTTTGTCTCTCCACTAGTCCAATCACCATCTCGTCTGGTTTTGAATACCTCTTAATGTCTCTTCACTTCTCTTTTGTTCTTTCATCCCCATTTCCCAGCCCCCAAACTGGCCTTTTAATCTGTTTCATTTCCTGTGTTTTCTCTCAGTCCTGACGAAGGGTTTCGACCTGAAACGTTGACTCTATTTTCTCTCCACAGATGTTGCCTGGCCTGCTGAGTTTTTCCAGCATTTTCTGTTGTTATTTCATTGAGAAAGAGAGTAGACACACTGCGGAGAGACAGTGAGAGGAGCGCTAGACAAAGAGACTGGGGTGGAAAACGAGAAGGGGGGGCGGCGGAGAAGGAACGCAAGAAGAGAGAGAGTGCGTTTAATTCATCGGGACAAACTGCTAAAACTTGCAGTACAATTTAACGAGGATGTTGTCAGATTGAGAGTGTTTTATTGTACTCTCGCCAAGTGTGCTTATCGCTATCGGCTCCTCTGCCGGTTGTGGTGGACATTACTTTTTCAAATTTGGGAGCTTCCGGTTCGTTGGCAGCAGTCACTCTGTACTATAAATGTGTTCAAGAGACAACTGCATGTGCTTCTGAAGAGAAACAGGATTCAGGGATATGGTAGAAAAGCGATTGAGATTCATTTTTTAAAAGTTTGGCCTATTGGCTTTTTCCTGTTTTTAAAGCCATGTTATTCTAAGTAGTGTAATTTCTCTCTTTAATTAGTTGCTCCGATGTAGCAGTTCTATCATTAGAGCATCAGTGTAAACTATGTTTGAATTTACCTTTGCCTTCTGGGCTGGAAATCCTCATCCATGCCTTTGTCACTTCCAGACTCAACTATTCCAATACTGTCCTAGCCGGCATCCCATTCTTCAGCCTCCATGATCTCGAGCTCATCCAATACTCTGCTGCCGTATTCTATCATGCAACATAGTCCCGCTCAACCATCACCCTTGTGCTCGATGACCTACATTGGCTCCCCGTCCCCCGATGCCTCGAATTTAAAATTCTCATGCTTGTGTTCAAATACCTCCATGGCCTTTCTATCTCCTATAACCTTCTCCAGCTCTACAACCCTTCGAGAACTCTGCGTTCCTTCAACTCTGGCCTCCTGTGCATCTCCCACTCCCTTTGCCCCACCATGGGCGGCCATACCTTCAGCCATCTAGGCTCTAAGTGTTATAAATCTCATCATCATCGAGAAACTACTCATGAAATAACGCTGGACGGCCAGCTGGTGGCGCCGTCCAAGGAGTATAAATACTCGGGTGTGGGCCCAGCTTCCCCAGGGACATTTTGTAAGACAGGTACTAGTGAAGTACAACTAGACCTCCATGTTCTAAAACAAGTTGATTAAAGCCTTGCTTTATACTCAAACCAAGTGCGTAGTGAGTTTTATTACATCACTAAGCTCTGGAATTCCTTCCCTCAACCTCTTCATCTCCTTCTCCCCTTTTCAGAACCTCCTTTACAACCCACCTCTATGCCCAAGCTTTTAGCCACCCCTCCTTCTTTGGCTTGGCATCGATTTTTGGCTGATTACATCACTGTGAACATCCATGGGTTTTTTTCTACGTTCATGAGGCTATATAAATGCAAGTTGTTGTTGTAGAAAGATGATTGTTGATCTGACCAGCGCAGGGATGAAATCCACTGCAAATGGAAATCTCAAATTGGAGGCACAAATGTAATATCAGCCATTTCTAACATTATGCAACCGACAAGAATGCTCTTTACTTTTAAATTCTCTTCCAATTACGAACGTATCTTTTGTTTTGGATAATTGTGTCCGATAGTAAACAGACGGATACAATAATAGCACTCGGGCTGTCATTGTTGCGTGAATAAAATGGCCTGGAGGCTGGAACCGGCACTAAGAACATAAGAACATAAGAAACAGGAGCCAGGAGTAGGCCAATCGGCCCCTCGAGCCTGCTCCGCCATTCAATAAGATCATGGCTGATCCGATCCTAACCTCAATCTACTTTCACTCTCCATCCCACCCGAACCCATGTGATCTCCCGGGAGAGGCGAAAAACCAGATAAAAAACCCAATGGCCAATTTGGGAGAAAAAATCTGGGAGATTCCTCTCAGACCCATCTAGGCGATCGAAACTCGTCCAGGAGATCACTCTGTCCCTATATTTCCTGCAGTACTTACCTTCTGTAAGAGGTGATCTCCACCCCAGCCAGGAACAGGCCCAATTTACTCTTGAAGGACTCCTAGCTGGCAGCCTGTTCCCGAGGTCTCCACTAATCCCTGTGAATAGAACCATCTCCTGAAATCTAACACAGAATTAGAACACGGAGCAGGACCAGGCTACACGGCCCCTGGGCCCGCTCCGCCACCCACAGGGCCATGACCGATCCGAACCTAGCCTCATGTCCGATTTCCTACCCGCTCCCCGTAACCCCTAATTCCCCTTACTTCTAGGAAACTGTCTATTTCTGTTTTAAATTTATTTAATGATGTAGCTTCCACAGCTCTCTGGGGCAGCAAATTCCACAAACCTACCACCCTCCGAGTGAAGAAGTTTCTCCTCCTCTCAGTTTTGAAAAAGCAGCCCCTATTCTAAAATTATGCCCCCTAGTTCTAGTTTCACCCATCATTGGGAACATCCTCTCCGCATTCACCCGATCAAGCCCCTTCACAATCTTATATGTTTCAATAAGATCGCCTCTCATTCTTCTGAACTCCAATGAGTAGAGTCCCAATCTACTCAACCTCTCCTCATATGTCAACCCCCTCATCCCCGGGATTAACCGAGTGAACCTTCTTTGTACTGCCTCGAGAGCAAGTATGTCTTTTCTTAAGTATGGACACCAAAACTGTATGCAGTATTCCAGGTGTGGTCTCACCAATACCTTGTACAACTGCAGCAATACCTCCCTGTTTTTATATTCCATCCCCCTAGCAATAAAAGCCAACATTCCATTGGCCTTCTTGATCACCTGCTGCACCTGCATACTAACTTTTTGTGTTTCGTGCACCAGGACCCCCAGATCCCTTTGTACTGCAGTACTTTCCAGTTTCTTGCCATTAAGATAATAACTTGCTCTATGATTTTTTCCTGCCAAAGTGCATAACCTCACACTTTCCAGTATTATATTCCATCTGCCAAATCTCTGCCCACTTACTTAGCCTGTCTGTGTCACTTTGCAGGTTTTTTATGTCCTCCTCACTCACTACTTTCCCTCCCATCTTTGTATCATCTGCAAACTTTGATATGTTACACTCGGTCCCTTCCTCCAAATCGTTAATATAGATTGTAAAGAGTTGGGGTCCCAGCACTGACCCCTGCGGAACACCACTAGTTACTGATTGCCAGTCTGAGAATGAACCATTTATCCCAACTCTCTGCTTTCTATTAGATAGCCAATCCTCCACCCATGCCAGAATATTACCCCCAATCCCATGATTTTTTATCTTGAGCAATAATCTTTTATGTGGCACCTTGTCAAATGCCTTTTGGAAGTCTAAATACACTACGTCCACTGGTTCCCCTTTATCCACCCTGTATGTTACGTCCTCAAAGAACTCAAGCAAATTTGCCAAACATGACTTCCCCTTCGTAAAACCATGCTGACTTTGTCCTATTAAATTATGTTTATCCAAATGTCCTGTTACTGTCTCCTTAATAATGGACTCTCAAATTTTACCAACCACAGATGTTAGGCTAACTGGTCTATAATATCCAGCCTTCTGTCTACTACCCTTTTTAAATAAGGGTGTTACATTAGCAGTTTTCCAGTCTGCCGGGACCTTTGCTGAGTCCAGGGAGTTTTTGAAAATTATTACCAATGCATCCACAATCCCTACCGCCACTTCCCTCAAGACCCTAGGATGTAAGCCATCAGGTCCAGGGGATTTATCCGCCTTAAGTCCCATTATTTTACCGAGTACCACTTCCTTAGTGATTTTAATCGTATTTAGCTCCCCCCCCCCCCCCCGGGCCCCCTGTTTGTCCATTGTTGGGATATTCTTAGTGTCCTCTACTGTAAAGACTGATACAAAATATTTGTTCAGTGTTTTTGCCATCTCCATGTTTCCCACCATTAATTTCCCGGTCTCATCCTCTAAGGGACCAACATTTACTTTAGCCACCCTTTTTCTTTTTATATAACTATAGAAACTCTTGCTATCTGTTTTTATATTTTTTGCTAATTTACTTTCATAATCTATCTTCCCTTTCTTAATTTCTTGAGTAGACGAGGCCTATATTCTCTATAGAGTTTAGAAGAATGAGAGGGGATCTCATTGAAACGTATAAAATTCTGACAGGGCTAGACAGACTGGATGCAGGGAGGATGTTTCCCCTGGCTGGGGGGTCTAGAACAAGGGGTCACAGTCTCGGGATCCGGGGTAGGACATTTAGGACTGAGATGAGGAGAAATGTCTTCACTCAGAGGGTGGTGAACCTGTGGAATTCTGTACCACAGAAGGCTGTGGAGGCCAAGTCACTGAATATATTTAAGAAGGAGATACAGGAAACTTTGTGCTATCCGGCACCCACGGGACCGAGCTGCTGCCGTTGCCTAAAAAGTGCCGTACTCTCCAGAGTTAATGTTGAGAGATACGGAGATTCTTGTCTCCGTATTTGACAACAAACACTGTTGCTTAGCAACAGCTTCTAAACACTCGGGTGTGGCCCTAAAGCGCTCTAGCTGAAGCTGTTGCTATAGCTACAGACCTTGCACAGCTTGACTGTTCAAACAAAGCAAAAAAAACAAACAAAAAGAATAAAAAACGGCGGCTGATTTTTGCCGGTGGCTCCAGATTGCTGGATAGCTCACCTCCCGGATAGCACAAAGTTTCCTGTAGATAGATTTCTAGACACAAAAGGCATCAAGGGGTATGGGGAGAGAGCGGGAATATGGTATTGAGATAGAGGATCAGCCATGATCATCTTGAATGGTGGAGCTGGCTCGATGGGCCGAATGGCCTACTCCTGCTCCTATTTTTCTATATTTCTTCTATTCAACATGCACACAATCTTAATGCTGGTATATATCTGTCCGATAATGCTACCACAATTAAAAGGTTCTGCAGGAAAAGTGCAAGAAGAGCAGGCGGATGGATTTAGAAGTTGTCCATCAAGCAGGCAGCGTGAACGTTGGACGCCTCCAATTAATAAGACCATCGGGATTCAATTTGAGGCAGAGCTTGTGGACAGGCTGCGTCCATTTTCTCACTAATCGTTGGTGGGTAAATGTACCCATGATATATGACTTCAGCTGTTTACTAGTGGAGCTTCTGAACACATGTTTCGACACATAATGGATGTCCTGTTACATCTAAATGGTGGCATGAAAGAATTATACAGTGCTAAGTACGGTATTTGTTAAAGGGTTTGAAGGTTTGATTGTAGGAGTTCAAGACTCTCTTTTACACAACTTATAATAGCAGTACTGAGTAACTGTGCATTTTGTATTTTTTAAGCATCATTGGTAGACTTGATTAGCATCAGTTTATCATCAGACACTCCAGTGCAGTGCTGAGGGAGTGCCGCACTGTCGGAGGTGCCGTCTTGCGGATGAAACGTTAAACCAAGACCCCCGTCTGCCCCCTCGGGTGAACGTAAAAGATCCCCTGGCACTATTTTGAAGAAGAGCAGGGGAGTTATCCCCGGTGTCCTGGGGCCAATATTTATCCCTCAGTCAACATCACTAAAAACAGATTATCTGGTCATTAACACATTGCTGTTTGTGGGAGCTTACTGTGTGTAAATTGTCTGCTGCGTTTCCCACATTACAACAGTGACTACAATTCAAAAAGTACTTCATTGGCTGGAAAACGCTTTGGAACGTCTGGTGGTGGTGAAAGACGCTATAGAAATGCAAGTCTTCCTTTTATATAAAAATAAATTCAACATGACGGCATCGTGTTAGCAAAAAACAGGAGTCGGAGAGAAAATAGGCCGAGTAGAAATTGAGCGTTTAGAGTTCTTCTTGTCAAAACTTTTATTTTGGTGGAATGAATGTTTTGTAATAAAGCAACCCTTGACATTTGAGTAGTTTTATTGCTACAACATCAAGTTTGTTTTAGCTTCGAGGTGTAGGAGCTGAGAGCTTAAAGAATGGACAGTGAAGGGGGGAACTGGGATTTCCCCGGAGCTACTGCCAGCTTTATTTTATGGTTTTTGCATAATTTATTTAAGATTGCATCGATATGCAAGCAAGTATCTGGAAATTCTAGACGCTTGTGTATGAAATACTTTTTGTCCCATGTGAATCGGCTGAGCAAGAGTCAACTGTGATCTGAAATATTGATTAAATGAATCTTTATTGATGGCCACATCTAAAGTGAGCCAAGTACACAAAAATGACTGGCTGGGTGATGATCATTTGACCTCAAATTGACGGCCGAATGGTGGAAAATGTAAAGTATTTGTTTCAAATTGCTATTCGTGCGTTCAAACCCCACTCCAGAGGCTTGAGCGCATGATCCAGTACTGAGGGAGTGCTGCGCTGTCGGGGGTGTGCTGTCTTTCAACTGAGACGTCAAACCGAGGGTCCCGTCTGGCCCCTCGGGTTGTTGTAAAAGATCCCGTGCCTGTATTCGAGGGGGGAGCTGGCCTGGCCAACATACATCTTGGAACCAGCACCACCGAGCCAGATTAAGTGGTGATTAAGCACATTGCTGCTTGTGGGAGCTTGCTGTGCGCATATTGGCTGCCGCATTTCCCTGCATTACAACAGTGGCTTCCCTTCAAAAGTATTTCATTGGCTGCAACGCGCTTTGTGATGTCCTGAGGTTATGAAAGGTGCTATAAAAATTCAAGTCATTTTATTTTTCTTTGAAATGTGAATAATAACACCGGGGAACCTCTTTTCTCGGGTGGTCAATGATGCTTGTTGAAGTATTTTGTTTAAATTTGAAAGGAGTTTAGATTACTTAAAAGCTTCATGAGAATCAAACGAGCAGGTCTTTTTGTAACTCGTGCCCCCTGGTTTTAGCTTTGCTCTAATGGGTTTCTTTGTATGTGTGTGCACCAGGCTTTATGGGAGAAGGAGGTGAAGGAGGAGGGTTCACCTCTGCACAAGTACTACTGCAGCTGGAAGAAACTGAGAGAAAAGGAGATTGCACTGGAGATCACTGGCAAGGAACGGGTACGTTGGGATTTCTTGAGAAACTTCTCTCTGTTGTAGCCAATGTTCCCTCTAATTTTTTCCCCCCTGCGCAGGCCCTTTAGATTTGCTGCACAGCCGCGCACGCACGGTATCTCTTCCAGCGGTAGTGCTAGGTGAGCGGCCTGTGCGGGACCTCGGGGTCGGTGCGTGGCCACGCGCCTTGGAGGAACATTGATTGTAGCCCTGCTAGATAAAACTTAGGAACTTTAAAAAAAAAAATAGATTTTTCTGTTTCAAAGCGAGAGAGATTTTATGCAATTTTGAAATAATTAATAAATTATATCAGTCATAGATTTCCTGTAATTTAAGTCTGATAAAGTACATGTTTTGGATTGTAGAACAAATCTAATCTAACAAGTAAGATTTATGTCTCGTTCTTTCAAAGCCTTTTAACTTGATATTTCCTTTGGCGTATCATTCGCATTGCCACTTCTCGCTCAATCCCCAGCTTTGTTATTGGTTTTTGCAACCATTTGCTTTGCAGTAACTAGCTCCCACGCCTATGCTCAGCTACACAGTGAGCAGCTTTGTCATGGATCCCAGGATGATCCCACAAACACTCCCAGGACAGGTACAGCACAGGTTGGATACAGAGTAAACATAAGAACATAAGAAATAGGAGCAGGAGTCGGCCATTTGGCCCTTCGAGCCTTGCCATTCAATAAGGCCGATCTTCTACCTCAACTCCACCTTCCCGCACTCTCCCCATATTCTTTGGTTCCCTTAGTATCCAAAAATCTATCGATCTCTGTCTTGAATATACTCAACCTATACTCAATGACTGAGCCTCCACAGCCCTCTGGTGTAGAGAATTGCAAAGATTCACAACCCTTTGAGTGAAGAAATTTCTCCTCATCTCAGCCCTAAATGGCAAACCCCTTATTCTCAGACTATTACCCCTAGTTCCAGACTCCCCAGCCAGGGGAAACTTCCTCCCAGCATCTACCCTGTCAAGTCCCTTAAGAATGTTATACGTTTCAGTGAGATCACCTCTCATTCTTCTAAACTCTAGGGAATATAGACCTAGTCCACTCAATCTCCTCATAGGACAATCCCCTCATACCAGGAATCAGTCTAAAGAATATTTGTTGCACTCCCTCTAAGACAAGTATATCCTTCCTTAGGTAAGGAGACCAAAACTGTACACAGTACTTCAGGTGTGGTCTCACCAAGGCCCTATATAATTGCAGTAAGACTTCTTCACTCTTCTCCTTTTGTACTAAAGGCCAACATACCATTTGCTTTCCTAATTACTTGCTGTACCTGCTGACGTAATAAAACTCACTACGCACTTGGTTTGAGTATAAAGCAAGGCTTTAATCAACTTGTTTCAGAACATGGAGGTCTAGTTGTACTTCACTAGTTCCTGTCTTACAAAATGTCCCTGGGGAAGCTGGGCCCACGCCTGAGTATTTATACTCCTTGGACGGCGCCACCAGCTGGCCGTCCAGTGTTGTTTCATGAGTAGTTTCTTTATGATGATGAGATTTATAACACCTGCATGTTAACTTTCTGTGATTTGTGTACAAGGACACCCAGGTCCCTCTGAACACCAACATTTCCCAATCTCTCTCCTATTTAAAAAAAAAAAAAAACCCTGCTTTTATATTTTTCCTAGCAAAGTGGGTAACTTCACATTTCTCCACATTATATTCCATCTGCCATGTTCTTGCCCACTCACTTAACCTGTCTCTATCCCTTTGCAGGCTCTTTGCGTCCTCCTCACAACTTACTTTCCCACGTAGCTTTGTATCATCAGTAAACTTGGAGACATTACACTCTGTCCCCTCATCTAAGTCAGTGATATAGATTGTAAATAGCTGAGGCCCAAGCACTGATCCTTGCGGTACCCCACCAGTTACAGCCTGCCAACCTGAAAATGACCCGTTTATTCCCACTCTGTTTTCTGTCTGTTAACCAATCCTCAATCCATGTTAATATATTACTCCCAATCCCATTGGCCCTAATTTTGTGTTATAACCTCTTCTGTGGCACCTTATTAAATGCTTTTTGAAAATCCAAAAACACTACATCTACTGGTTCCCCCTCATCTACCCTGCTAGTTACAACCTCAAAAAACTGACAGATTTGTCAAACACGATTTCCCTTTCATAAGTCTGTGTTGACGCTGCCCAATCCTATTATGATTTTCTAAGTGCCCTGTTACCACGTCCCTAATAATAGATTCTAGCATTTTCCCTACTACTGATGTCAGGCTAACTCGTCTGTAGCTCCCCGTGTTTTCTCTCCTTCCTTTCTTGAATAGTGGGGTTATATTTGCATCCTTCCAATCCATAGGGACTGTTCCAGAATCTAGGGAATTCTGGAAGATCAAACCAATGCATCCACTATCTCTGTAGCCACCTCTTTTAAAACCCTAGGACGTAGGCCGTCAGGTCCAGGGGATTTGTCGATTTTAGTCCCATTAATTTCTCCAGTACAATTTCTTTACTAATACTAATTTCTTTAAGTTCCTCATTTTCATTAGACCCGTGGTTCACCACTGTTTCCGAAATGTGCTATGTGTCTTCCGTGAAGATACATACAAAGTATTTGTTTAATGGCTGCTATTTCCTTATTCTCCTTTATAATTTCTTCTGTCTCTGCCTGTAAGAGACCCACGTTTACTTTTGCTAATCTCTTCCTTTTTATATACCTATAGAAGCTTTTACAATCTGTTTTTATGTCTCTTGCTAGTTTACTCATTCTATTTTCTCTATCAATTTCTTGGTCATCTTTTGCTGAATTCTAAAATCCTCCCAGTCCTCAGGCCACTACTCCTTTTTTGGCAACTTTAAAAGCCTTTTCCTTTAATCTAATATACTATCTTTAACTTCACTTATTAGCCATGGTTAACCATTTTTCCAGTGGGGGTTTTTATTCCTTAAGGGAATGTGCATTCTTTGCGAATTATGAATTCTTTCTTTAAATGTTTGCCATTGCTTATCTACTATTATATCTTTTAATCTAGTTTCCCAATCTACCTATGCCCCTCATACCTAAGTAGTTTGCTTTGTTCAGATTTAAGCCCCTAGTTTCAGACTTAACTAAATCACACTCAAACTCAATTTAAAATTCCTTCATATTATGATCACTCTTCCCCAGAGGCTCCTTTACCTCAAGTTTATTAATTAACCCTGTCTCATTGCACAATACTCATTCTAAAATAGCTTGTTCCCTAGTTGGTTCCTTGATATACTGATCTAGAAAACTACCCGAATGCCTTTCATGAACTTGTCCTCCGGACTATTACTGCAAATTTGGTTTTCCCAGACTATATGAAAATTAAAGCCCCCCCCCCACCCCCATGATTACTGTATTACCCTTGTTATGTGCACCTCTAATTTCCTGATTTATACCGTGCCCGGCGCTACAACTGCTGTTCGGAGGTCTATAAATTACTCCTGGTGTTTTCTGCTCTCTGTTGTTAGCTTCACTCAAAATGATTCTACACATTGTTTTTATGAGCAAAGATCCTTTCCCTCTACTGTCTTTATCCCATCATTTATTATCAGGGCTACCCTGCCCCCGCCCCCTTTTCATTTTGCCTAACTCTTCTGAAAGTCAAGTATCCTGGAATATTTAGTTCCCAGCTTTGGTCACTCTGCAACCACGTCTCCGTAGTGGCGATTCGATCAAACCATCCCATGTTCTTGTTGAGCCAACAATTGGGACTCTACAATTGGCCGGGGGGGTGGGGGGCAGCAGCCAGGTTGGCCGAGGGGGTGGGGGGGCAGCAGCCAGGTTGGCCGAGGGGGTGGGGGGGCAGCAGCCAGGTTTCTCGCAGCTAATTGCTATCCAGGGACGTCACGTGTGGCTTGCCAATATGGACAAGGTCAGGTTTGCCTCTGATGCCTCATATGTCGGAATAGCTTTCGGATACTACCATTAGGCTCATCCATGAAGAACAGCCATTGGGTGAGGTGCCAGAGGGTGACCAGTAATGTTCCCTTTAAGCTCCGCAGCCGTGCAACGCTCTGGACCTCCCGCGCAGCTGGTTTGCTGGCTTTTCAGTAGGTAAAACCACACAGGCGCGGTACAGGTTGACTATCCCTTATCCGAAAACCTTGGGACCAGCTGTGTTTCGGTTTTCTGAAATTTTCGGATTTCAGAAGGTATTATTTTAGACTGGGAAACTCTGAACATTAAATTAATTTGGTAATTAGTATTGTGGTAAGCCACTGTCATACCTGTCTGTGTCTGTATGTGTATTCCACTAGGTACAGGTCTGGACATGCCTCGGCTGACTCCTCCCACTATTCCAGGTATATAAGTGACTACCTCCCAGTCCCTTAGTATTCTGGACGGGTCGACCACTCGAGACAAGACCTTCATTCTTTAGTTAATAAAAGCCTGATTGTTACTCGCTCAACTTCAGTCTTTTGAGTAATTGATGGCGCATCAAGTATTTGTATTTAATATAAATTTTAAAAGTTCAGGCTACCTCTTGCGACTGTTCCGTGTCTCATTCCCCTTCCTGCTTCTCTGTGCTGCCGCTCACAGTCTGTTTACAGCTCCCCCTGCTCCGTGTCTCATTCCCCTTCCTGCTTCTCTGAATTCCTTGACTTAGCGGGGGTCTGGGGCTCGACTGCCGCCACCAGTTGTGGGAAAGCCTGATATCGGCTGACTCCTACGCTAAGCTGGCCCGCAAATCAGGTCGGGGGGGAGAAAAGAATATCGGACGGGCTGCTGTATTGTTGGGTTCACTCTCGCGGTACCTCCTTCACACTGCCCGGCTCGGCCTGCAATCTCCTACCCAGGAGGGAACTCTGTGACCCTCTGCCCTGTTCACAGGGAAAGGCAGAGCTCCCTCAGTCACACTTAACATCGAGAGCGAAGGCCGGCGTGTCGACAATCTGCAGGAATTCTTGTCCTGGGCCCCGGAGGACCACTCCTGCCATGTTTTGCGCCACTCGGGTCATGTCGTGCGCACGACTTACGCTGAACGAAAAAACTTTCGGTTTTCAGAAGTATGGATAAAGGATAGTCTACCTGTATTTTGAATGGGCCATGCAGCCCTTAAAGGGGCCGCGCATCCAAAAAAATAATTAACGGGGAACCTTGGTGAGCAGCGCCTATGGAACCGTACACCCAAGACTTTCAGGAGAGTGTGAAGGGGGAGAAAAATATTTTAACATTAAACCTGAACCGTGACGGCATCAGTTTAGACAAACTAAAGAGCCCATAAAGAGACATTCAGCTTCTGTGCCAAAATCCAAGTGCCTGAATAAATGAGAACAGTGGATTTCCCTTTACTAGAAAGAGCCACCAATGGGTTTCACCTCTAGTGAGAGAAAATAGATATTGTGGTGTTACAACTTTCAATGTATGAAGAGAGATTGGGTCGATTGGGCTTATACTCGCTAGAGTTTAGAAGAATGAGAGGGGATCTTATTGAAACTTATCAAATTCTAACAGGACTAGACAGACTAGATGCTGGAAGGATGTTCCCGATGGCGGGGGAGTCCAGAACCAGGGGTCACAGTCTAAGGATAAGGGGTAAGCCATTTAGGACAGAGATGAGGAATTTCTTCACCCAGAGAGTGGTGAACCTGTGGAATTCTCTACCACAGAAGGCAGTTGAGGCCAATTCATTAAATATGTTCAAGAAGGAGTTAGATATATTTCTTAAGGCTAAAGGGATCAAGGGATATGGGGAGAAAGCAGGAACAGGCTACTGAATTTGGATGATCAGCCATGATCTCATTAAATGGCGGAGCGGGCTCGAGGGGCCGAATGGCCTACTCCTGCTCCTATCTTCTATGTTTCTATGTTCAAGTATTTCCATGGACCCTACAGACTTGCAGTGAAATCATTGTCGAGAGCCAAAACAATCAAGTCCGAGACCCCAGGCTCTTGTACGTTTCAACTCTTGGATGAAGGCTGTATTTGTAGACAGGATATGTACATGGCTTTCTGTAAGGGTAGATCAATCCCACTTCCTCCCCTTGGGGGGCTGTTGTATTGAGAAGAACAATCTTGTTTTGTTAAATACTTTGAAATCAGAGCCATCGATGCCACTTTTAGTAAACAAATGGTGGAACTGCAACAGTGATTTTAGTATTTTGCCTGTTTGTTCTCTTCCTGTTTTGGTTTACAAGGTGAGTGCAGTTAGCCTCTTTGGCTTGAAGGCGTTTTCAGTCCCAACAGTGCGAGTCATTAATCCATCAATGTAAGTGTCTCAGAAGTTTGTCGGTTTAGCCGTCACGTATAACTGAGCTTGGTGAATCCTTCCAACCAGATCCCATCGATGAAATTCTCAGCGTTCGCTTTTCAAACAGTGTATTCCAAAGGAAGTAAAAACATTCGTACAGAAACACCGAGAATTTCCGAGGCTGTCCACCCTCAAACTTACCAAATTACTGATTTACTTTGAGTCATATATTTTTTTAATGTCTTGTGTTTGCCTCTGCCTGTTTGGTGCCAGAGAGAGAGTGCGGGATTGATCAGGTTGCTTCAGGCATCAGTTTCTTCCTGGCCCTTTTCAGGTTTCCACTGTGTGTGAAAAGTAATCCTCACGTTGGGATGAGTCCGGTGACGAAGCAAAGAAACCCAAGCAGTAAATGAGTCTTAAAGGAATATCACGTTCAAGAGCGCCTTTTGCTTATCTCGAGTCGCTGATGCCTGTATGCAAATGAGGAAATGTGTTTGATGAGGTCCTGCTCTGGTGCGGTGTTTTAAGTTGCTGCACACAAAGCTGACTTTGTAGTAAAGGCTTATTTTATATTTCATGCCTTTGCCTCTATTCCCCACCAGCTGGAAGACCTGAATTTCCCCGAGATCAAACGCAGGAAGTTGCAAGAGAGCAAAGAGAAAGACAAGAAAGAGTTCAGGGATCTCTTTGAGTCTGACAGCGGCTCTGATGATGAAAGCAGTGGGCTTAAATCTAAAGGTATGTTTTGAAAATATTACGGGGGAGGGGGGAGGGAAGGGGTGAGTGATGCGCAAGTTTTTGTTAAAAAAAAAAAGCACAAAAATCAATGTGAAATCTGAGGGACTGGAACTGTTGGGACAGATACATATACTGCCACACTGGTGTCAATGTGAAGTGTTTCTGGTTATGCATCGATAGGCACAAAACTCGAGCACATTAAAGTCCTGAAAGTGGAGACTCTCCACGCGAGCCCATATCTCTCTGGACTGAATTCCCTTAAGCTGATGTCAGTGGTTCTTGTGCAACCTCAGTGTAAGCCCACCAAACTCGCTAAGGCCAGTGACCAGGAAGACCCACTGTCAACCCAATATAAGAGGAGCTAAAAGAATGCCGTATAAACCCAGTCAAATTGTATTTGGGGAGCGCAGAGGGGCTAAAGAGGATGGATAACTCCAACCACACTGAGTGCTGTGAACAGTTCTGGCCTCCATATTATAAAAAGGATATAGAGGCACTGAAGGTCCAAAAAAGATTTACTAGAATGATACCAGAACTGCGAGGTTATTACCTATCGAGAAAGATTGAACAAGCTGGGGCTCTTTTACCAGAAGGCTGAGGGGTGACCTGATAGAGGTCTTTGAGAGTCTAACCACCACCCCTTGACATTCAATGGCATTACCATCGCCGATTCCCCACCATCAACATCCTGGGGGGTCACCATTGCCCAGAAACTTAACTGGACCAGCCACATAAATACTGTGGCTACAAAAGCAGGTCAGAGGCTGGGTATTCTGCGGCGAGTGTCTCACCTCCTGACTCACCAAAGCAGTTCCACCATCTACAAGGCACAAGTCCGGAGTGTGATGGAATACTCTCCACTTGCCTGGATGAGTGCAGCTCCAACAACACTCAAGAAGCTTGACACCATCCAGGAGAAAGCAGCCCGTTTGATTGGCACCCCATCCACCACCTTAAACATTCACTCCCTCCACCACCGGTGTACCGTGGCTGCAGTGTGTACCATCTACAAGATGCACTGCAGCAACTCGCCAAGGCTTCTTCGACAGCACCTCCCAACCCCACGACCTCTTCCACCTAGAAGGACAAGGGCAGCAGGCGCCTGGGAACACCGCCCCCTCCGAGTCACACACCATCCCGACTTGGCCGTTCCTTCATCGGCGCTGGGTCAAAATCCTGAACTCCCTCCCTAACAGCACTGTGGGAGAACCTTCACCACACGGACTGCAGCGGCTCAAGAAGGCGGCTCACCACCACCTTCACAAGGGCAATTAGGGATGGGCAATAAATGCTGGCCTTGCCAGCGACGCCCACATCCCAGGAACAAATAAAAGAAAAAAAATATGCAAGGGTTTAATAGGGTAGACGTAGAGAAGATTGTGGGAGTGATCAGAACTAGGGAACATAAATCTAAGATAGTCACTAATAAATCCAATAGGGAATTCAAGAGAAATCTCTTTACCCAGGGAGTGGTGAGAATGGGAACATGCTGCCACAAGTAGTTGAGGTGAATAGCATAGATGCATTCAAGGGGAAGCTAGATAAGCACATGAGAGAAAAGGGAATAGAAAGATATATTGATGGTGTTAGACGAAGTAGGCTGGGAGGAGGCTTGTGTAGAGCATAAACAACGGCATGGTCCAGATGGGACAAATGGCCTGTTTCTGTGCTGTAAATATTTTGTAATAACCTTGCAAGTGGCGGACTGGCAACTGTAAGAAACTCTCAAAAATCTGCAATACATATATTAACTTTTTTTTTAAAGCTGGAAGATTAAAAATTTTACTTTTTAAAAATGTTCAATTCTAGTTGAATCTGTAAAAAACGAGGATATAACCCCTTGGCTGTGTTTCTCATTTCTACCTAATTTAGCATAAATTGGGCACGGCAGTCATTAATCCTCTCGTGGCGATATTCTGTCTAGCAATTTATTTTAAAACCACTGGCATTTGTTATGCCAAGGGCATTTAAACTAGCAGCTACTA
The DNA here is from genome assembly GCF_052327205.1 of Somniosus microcephalus. Taxonomy (NCBI): domain Eukaryota; kingdom Metazoa; phylum Chordata; class Chondrichthyes; order Squaliformes; family Somniosidae; genus Somniosus; species Somniosus microcephalus. The sequence goes on from NC_141011.1 coordinate 47,374,125, forward strand.
GATAAACACCAGTGATGCTGTTCTCCAACTCCCTGCTTGGTGTCACCGTTCCCCTTATAGAAAACCCTGGGCTGCTACTTGGCAACTATTGATAACGGAAAGCATCTGCTACTTCTTTGCTTTTGGAGAGACTCTAATCCTGTTCGCCTATTCATCTGCATGGTACAACAAGATAACAGCAAAATAACGAATGGCGTCTCGGAGAGACTGGGTGGTAGAATGGGTTGGACAAACTGCCTTTACCTCCGAGGATTGCCCAGAAGTGAAATGAGTTTGGATAGTCTCAATCCGTTTCCTCTTGGGTGTGAACCACAGCACAAAACGTCCCATGATTGGGCACTAAAATTGGCATTTCCATTCACTCCCAACAACAACTTGTATTTATGTAGCGCCTTTAATGAAGTAAAACGTCCCAAGGCGCTTCATGGCAGTATTATAAGACAGAATTTGACACCGAGCCACATAAGGTGAAATTTGGGCAGATGATCAAAAGCTTGGCCAAAGAGGTGGGTTTTAAGGAGCGTCTTAAAGGAGGAAAGTGAGGTAGCGAGGCGGAGAGGTTTAGGGAAGGAACTCCAGAGCTTAGGGGCTAGGCAACTGGAATGGTTGATGTGGGAGTTGGAAATGTCACACCAGAACAGTCGGGATTTCTAAGGCTGGGATAATGCACGTTGAAGCAGAGTAGAGGGAGCTTTACTTTGCATCAAACTCATGCTGTTCTTTATACGTTGTTTTAGAATGTTTTATGCGTGTTCTGTTCTCTAACTCCAGCAGCCGCGAGCATAATGATCCTCCTAACTTTTGCGAGCAAAGTGGCGAAACAATGACACTTTTTTCACCCAATTAATGTTGGCTGTTAAAAATTGAAGCGACGGTAATGCCCTTTAATTTGAAGCCTTACCCCCACCCCAGGCGCAATGACTCAATCTGCAGCCTTATTCGGAAATAGCCTTGAAGAGCGTTTTGCTTGCACGCGAAAATGTAATCCCATTTTAAAAACCCACGTGTGCTCGTGCTTTGATTTCAAATTATAGGCCGGGTGAAAGATTGGCATCTCCATTGCTGGCATCTCAAAAATAGGGATAATCAGGTTGAGAAGAATATGTAAAGATGTAGTGGAGATTAAGGACACAACTGCAGGAGGGACACTGTCTGCCTAATCTCTGACTAAAGTAGAAAATCGTATTGTTCACTGAGCCTGGCGTGGGCTCCATGCAAAGTATAGACAAGAATAGCTTACCTACCTTGGGGAAGGAAACAGCTAATTTATTCATAGATGAAGGAGCTGTGGGCTCTAAGGATTGGATGTTTTTTCTTACTTTTGTGTATTTATTTCTCTGAGAGTCCTCACAACTTGATGTAATAGGTAGGTTGATCTGAAAAACATTGGTAATATAACCTCATAGTGCGCTCAGGAACGTATCCTTGTCCACTGCCAAACTGGGTGAACCACGGGACATAGAAATAGAAATAATTGTTGTCGGGTAGAGGTATAGTTTGCGTAATGAGACTCCTGGTGTGTATCTTTGGCCACTTGAGCATACCTTATAATATATAGGTCACCCAAATCATTCTAGACTTCCACGTGTATCTGCTCGAGAGCTGCTTTAGATGAAAAAAATGGCCTTGTGGGACCAGCCAGTGCAGTGCAGAGGGAGTGCTGCACTGCCAGAGGTGCCATCTTTCGGATGAGACATTAAACCGAGGCCCCTGTCTGCGCTCTCAAGAGAACGTAAAAGATCCCACGGCACTATTTCAAAGAAGACCATGGGAGTTATCCCCGGTTTCCTGGCCAATAGTTATCCCTCAATCAGCATCAATAAAACAGATTACCCGGTCATTATTACATTGCTGTTTGTGGGAGCTTGCTGTGCGTAAATTGGCGTTTCCTACATTACAACAGTGACTTCACTTCAAAAAGTACTTCATTGGCTGTAAAACGCTTTGGGACGTCCTGAGGTCGTGAAAGGCGCTATAGAAATGCAAGTCTTTTTTTCTTTCTATTGCCTTGTTAGGCTCTTTGACACCTTGTCCACAGCTTCATTGTGGTGTCCACAGCTTAGTTACTCATTTTACTCCCATCACATGGAACTCCTTTGGGTTTCACCCTTTCATTTCCTAGTCTATAAAAGGGGTTGACCACCCCTGACCACGCCCACACAAAACCAACTGAGGAAAGATCTTAACCTTGTTGATCAAAAATAATCCAGCCTTCAGTACAATGTTTGGGCTTCATAGCCCTGAAGTTTTTGTAATGGTAAATATTGATAGTACTGCTTTCAGACAGGATTTCTTGAGAACCTGATGGATTGGCCATTGTTGCCTCCAATCTGCTGTGGTAGGTAGATTGCCCTGTCCTCCCTTCACGTCCTAAGTATTTGTCTATGGTAGTGGCAGAATTTAATTGAGCCAAAAAGACATTTCTACCCAGTGTCTCCAGAAGCTAATGTCAAGAAAATGTCCTATAATAAGGACATCAAAGGGACCTCTTGAATGTTACAGCCTTCCGGACTCAACATCGAGTTCAACAATTTCAGATCATAACCTCTGTCCCCATTTTTTTGGCCGGCAGCTGTTGATGATTCTGCTATTCCCATTTATACCTCCTCTAGACCCATCTTTTGTTTCTTAACTTGTCCCATTACCATCTCCTTTTGCCTCGCACCATCGTCCCTTTTGTCATTTAATCTCTCCTGCCTTCCACCCTATCACAGACCTTTCCTTTTGTTCTTTTCTCCCCTTTCCCCGCCCCTGCACTTGCTTAAAACCTGTTACATCTCTAACTTTTTGCAGTTCTGACGAAGGATCATCGACCTGAAACGTTAACTCTGTTTCTCTCTCCACAGGCGCTGCCTGACCTGCTGAGTATTTCCAGCATTTTCTGTTTTTATCTCTTGAACTTCTCGTTGAGAATGGCGAAAGACGCCAACAAGTGCAAATTGTAGTTTGATACTGTAGGGACCAATTGCTGGGATCCCACATTTCAGTAGCTAATGCAAAGTATTGCTTTGTGTTATTAGCTGGTAAAGCATAAAGCCTGTGTTAACATCAAAGCAATATTGCACCCCTACAGCCACTTTGTGGGTTACATTGCATTGGATTGGCCAGCAAGCAGTGTTCTCCCCCACCCCCACCCCCGCAAAGCGCGTGGCCGCGCACCAATTGCAAGTCCCGTGCAGGCCGCTCACCAGCGCTGCCACTGGACGAGAAACCGCACATGCGCAACCACGCAGCAAATTTAAAGGGCCCGCGCGGGGTTGGGCGGGGGGAGTTAGAGGGAACATTGCCGGCAAGCCAAGCCATTGCCCAAGTAGTTATGCCAGCGCTATTTACACTTCATCTAGAGCCATCCTGTTGCTTCTTAACCTGTCCTATTACCATCTCCTTTTGCCTTGAATATCTCTTAATGTCTCTTAACCTCTCCTGCCTTCTATCCTATCACAGACCTTCCCTTTTGTTCTTTCACCCCCTCCCCCCTTTCCCAGCCCCTACACTTGCTTAAAAACCTGTTCCATTTCCTGCTTTTTTCCAGTTCTGATGAAAGGTCATCGACCTGAAACGTTAACTCTGTTTCTCTCTTCACAGATGCTGCCTGACCTGCTGAGTATCTCCAGCATTTTCTGTTTTTATTTCAGATTTCCAGCATCTGCAGTATTTTCTTTTTGCATTAGTTATGCGGTGTAATCAGCGCTGGCTAATGCAGATTCTGAAAGATGTGAGGTTTGGCAGATTTTTATTTTTGCCCTTGTCGCCTCGCAAGTGAATCTTCCTGGCTCCTGGGAGGCCCCGTGGTATAAGTTAGTTATAACCTTAGTCCTTGTGTGTAGTACACGAAGAAGAAAGAAAGAAAGATTGGTTACTTGCCATACATTCAATCTCCAGATTTGGGAATGAAAGTGAAGTTGCTGGGACCCTGCTGCTTTAAGAGATTGGAGCCATGCCTGTCATGTGGCTTTCACCCACCCCCACCTCTTCTTTTGTATCTGGGACTTTGTCCCGGAAGTGTGCCTCAATTCTTGTAGCTACAAAATGCTAGTAAATGCAAGCCATTTATCCCTGCGACACATGCACCGCTCATTAATGAGCTGCCCGGTATTGGGACTCGGCCGAAGCTTTGCTTGAAGTTTTAAGTTCTGTTTGACTATATGATTTTTTTTTTTAAGTGATTATTTATAAAGGTGTATTGACTGAACATAATTGTTGCCAAAGAGGTTTGCACTGTGGTGGGGGAGCTTTGATTGTGATGGGTTGTATCTACAAAGGGGTTAAGCAGGGCGTGCTATTAAGTGCCTGCTGTGTGCACTCTCCAGTCAATTGCTCGGTACTCAAGGGCCGCGCTGATTACAAGCCAGTGAATAACGAGGCTGCACAGGTGAGCAGAGCGCTCACTGCCTGATGATAGTCGGGGCAGGACGCTCCACTCACCGGCTCTGCCTGCATGCACTCAATCACGCGCGCGCACATGATGCATTTCACAGGGGCCGCAGTTGCCGCTTCTGTCTGCGGCCTCCACGCGCATTAGTTCAGTGATACCAAGAGGTGTGGTGGTGAGCTCAGGAGCATTTGTCCTCTTGTTGCCATAGTAAGCTAGGTGCCCTTAGCAACGGGAGTTGGAGGAGATTAGCACAGCTGCAATTTGGCCTGGAGAATTTAGTTGAAGTGATTTTTTTTGGGGGGGTGGGGGGGTGACCTTATGCTTCAACTAATGTATATTTTACCAATCCACTCACCAATTCCAGTTTTTGCAACCGAGATTAGGTCAGTAGTGCAGATGCACGCTGTGCTGTTCGTGTATCAGCGGTGGACCTTTTTTTTATTAGAGAATGGCCAATTACAATATCCTGTTCCAATTAGGATGGGCGCAGAAGGGTTCAGGTCATATTATTTGGCCCCGCACATTAGATCTCGGCCCTAACGTGACCTCCCCTGGGTGCCTGTTTCAAATGAGTGCTCTTTCGGTTGTAATTGGGAGTTTTGTGCTTGGCAAAGCCTCCGCTGAGGAGCTGCGTTGATCCGTTGATGTCCGGTCATACTCAAATAAGGCAGTTAAGGATTGTGGCATTTTCACTGCAGGCTCATCAAGAATTAATCTCCAATTGATTTCCGGAAAAAGTGTCCTATATAATTAATTGAAGGGGAAGGCAAGTCTGCGAGAGTACTTTTTAATTCCACCTACTCTTTATACTGAACAAAAGCTAGAGCGCCAAAAATGTTTTTTTTTATATATATATATACACGCCGTCAGTTTTATTTTTAAACCGCAAAGGAGTCTCACTAAGTCGGATCTCCCTCCTTACAAAGCTTGCCCCTTGACACCGTAAGGCCTACTCCCACTCTTATCTTCTATGTTTCTATAGATATATTTCTTAAGTATAAAGGGATCAAGGGGTATGGGGAGAAAGCAGGGACAGCGTACTGAATTTGGATGATTAGCCATGATCTCATTAAATGGCGGAGCAGGCTCGAGGGGCCGAATGGCCTACTCCTGCTCCTATCTTCTGTGTTTCTATGTAAATAAGGTGTGTCCCCAGAGGAGTTCCACTGAAGACAGTGGGGCTGTAACCAGTGTTCCCCTTGTAATTTTATTTTCGGCCCATTCAAAAACTCTGCGAGTGCACGGCTCTTCCCTTTAAGCGTGGGACCCCTATAGCGCTGCTCAGCCCCACAGCTTAAAGGGAAGATTGGCCGTAACTTCAGACTGGCCCAAGAGCCAAGCCTGAGAGGCCAGGCAACAACTGGCCGCTTTGCTGTGTCACAATGCGTTGCCACCTTCCTATTTCTTTTAGTGTCCTTGTGCTATAACGACCTAATTCACTTGGACAGTCATCAGCAACAAAAATCTGCTTCAAAATTTATATAAAACCGCAACAAATTTTTTTTTTTTTTTTTTTTTTTTTTTTTGAAGTGGATTGAGTTGCGAGCCAGCAAACTAATGTGTGGTTCAGGCAGTTTGTGCCTTGTGATAACCTTTTGACAACTTAATTATATCACAGCCTTGTAATAAATACATCACAAATTATTATGATACTTTTTTAGAAATGAGTAGAATCAATCCAGCAGCCAAATTCAGATTTTACAGCAATAAAAACTGGAAATGCTCAGCAGGTCCAGCAGGATCTGTGAAGAGAGAAACGGGGTCAACTTTTTAGGTCGAAGACCTTTTGGGATAAATGGGTCATTTTCCGGTTGGCAATCAGTAACTAGTGGGGTGCCACAGGGATCAGTGCTGGGGCCTCAACTATTTACAATCTATATCAATGACTTGGATGAAGGGACCGAGTGTACTGAAGCCAAATTTGCTGATGATACAAAGATAGGTGGGTTAGCAAGTTGTGAGGAGGACACGAAGAGTCTACAAAGGGATATCGAGAGGTTAAGTGAGTGGGCAAAAATTTGGCAGATGGAGTACAATGTGGGAAAATGTGAGGTTATCCACTTTGGAAGGAAGAATGATAAAGCAAATGATTATTTAAATGGAGTGAGACTCCAAAATGCTGCGGTACAAAGGGATCTGGGGGTCCTAGTACATGAAACACAAAAAGTTAGCGTGCAGCTACAGCAAGTAATTAGGAAAGCTAATGGAATGTTGGCCTTTATTGCAAGAGGTATGGAGTATAAATGTAGGGAAGTTTTGATGCAACTTTACAGGGCGCTGGTGAGACTGCACCTGGAGTACTGCGTACAGTTGTGGTCTCCATATTTAAGGAAGGATATACTTGCATTGGAGGCAGTGCAGAGAAGGTTCACAAGATTGATTCCTGGGATGAAGGGGTTGATGTATGATGAAAGGTTGAGCAGGTTGGGCCTATATTCATTGGAGTTTAGAGGTGATCTTATTGAAACATATAGGGGGAAAAATTGAGTTGCGCCCCCTTTGGGGCGTTAACTTCACTACATTTAACACCCCAAAAAAATTAGCGTCCCCGTGGCCGAAATTCATTGGTAGCGCCCCAAGAGGGAAGTGGAGTGCTACTGGAAGCACCCCACCTCCCTCTTGGGGCACTGCGAGGGAATATCGCGGCGCTATGTGCCGTGGTATTGCAGACCTTCCTCCCTTCTTAAAGGAAAGCAAAGCAACTGAATTTCTCCCCCATACGATTCTGAAGGGGATTGAGAGGGTGGATGCTGAGAAGATGTTTTCCCTAGTGGGGGAATCTAGAACTAGGGGGCATAGTTTCAGAATAAGGGGTCGCCCATTTAAGACAGAGATGAGGAGGAATTTCTTCTCAGGGTCGTGAATCTTTGGAATTCTCTACCCCAGAGAGCTGTGGAGGCGGAGTCACTGAATATATTCAAGGTGGAGATTGACAGACATTTGAACTACACGGGAGTCCAGGGGTATGGGGAGAGAGCGGGAAAGTGGTGTTGAGGACAAGATTGGATCGGCCATGATCTTATTGAATGGCGGAGCAGGCTCGAGGGGCCGAATGGCCGACTCCCACTCCTGTTTCTTATGTTCGGCAGATTTTAGGGTTATATTTACACCACAGGTTTAGCATTGGCCGAGAGCATTTTGGCTTCACATCAGCCCTGTGTCAGCCATGGCTCAGTTGGTAGCACACTCTCTCTCGGAGTCAGAAGGTTGTGGGTTCAAGTCCCACTCCAGGGACTTCAGCACATAAAGCTAGGCTGACACTCCCAGTGCAGTGCTGAGGGAGTGCTGCACTGTCTGAGGTGCCGTCTTCGGATGAGACGTTAAACTGAGGCCCCGTCTGCCCCCTCAGGTGGACGTAAAAGATCCCAATGGCACTATTTCGCAGAAGAGCAGGGGAATGACCTGGGCCAATATTTATCCCTCAACCGGCATAACAAAAAACAGATTATCCGGTCATTATCACATTGCTGTTTGTGGGAGCTTGCTGTGCGCAAATTGGCTGCCGCGTTTCCCACATTACAACAGTGACTCCACTTCAAAAGTACTTCATTGGCTGTAAAGCGCTCTGAGATGCCCCGTGGTCGTGGAAGGCACTATTGAAATGCAAGTCTGTCTTTCTGTGTAAATCAGGACTCTCCTGAGTTTCGCTCCAGTCCAATAATTCCTCAACATGTTGTGAACCTGGCTCCTGTCTTTATTGGGCCTCTGGGAACGGAGGGAGAGCTTACGGTGTATGCGGTGTCAACTTGAGTCGGGACTCCAGATTCAGGCTGCATTTACACTATAGTGTCAGCCGTGGCTCAGTGGGTGGCACTCTCGCCTCTGAGTAAGAAGGGTGTGGACTAAAGTCCCACCTCGGAGACTTGAGCACAGCATTGTAGGCTGAGCAGTACTGAGGGAGTGCTGCACTGTCAGAGGTGCCGTCCTTCGGATGAGACGTTCAACCGAGGCCACCGTCTGCTCTCTCAGGTGGACGTAAAAGATCCCATGGCACTGTTTTGAAGAAGAGCAGGGGAGTTCTCTCCAGTGTCCTGGCCAATATTTATCCCTCAACCAATATCACAAACAAATTATCTGGTTATTATCACATTGCTGTTTGTGGGAGCTTGCTGTGCGCAAATTGGCTGCCGTGTTTCCTACATTACAACAGTGGCTACACTTCACAAAAGTACTTCATTGGCTGTAAAGCGCTTTGGGACATCCTGAGGTTGTGAAAACAGTGACATAAATGCAAGTCTTTCTTTATAAGTGTAGCAAAACTGCTGTGCAGCATTGCTACGCTTTTCATGTCCGTGCAGACTAAGTAACTTATTAAGGAACTTTGTACAAAAGCATTGAATGCTGAAGAAAGTAAATGAAAGTGGGCGATGTACAGGGGTAAAGAAAGATAAGAACGAGGTTTGTGGCGATGCAAACAAGTTTTCAAAAGACGGATTAAGAGGATTAACTCCATTTTATGGCTGTTTGCATAATGATTGATTCATTAGGTTAATCCTGGGACTAGTTACAAAAGGACTTGGCTGTGCCTGTTGTATTAAATACTGGAGTAGTTGCTGCTCCCTGAAATCCTTTTATCTAATTTTTTTTTTTTGAAATGACGATAAATGGTTGTATTAGGAAATGACACAGGTTAACCAATCGGTTTTGGATTTTGCTGGTAATGGATTTGACTTCAGAACAAATACTTTGTTTTGCACTGACATCGAGGGTGGTAGTGTATTTTCTCAAAGGGTGTAGGATTATTTTAGTTGAATTTGTATTTCAAAGCATTTTCAGACGTTCATGCTTGTGCACTAATATTTCCATGCACTGTTTCTCAGTGTTGCCGCAGTTTTGAGTATTTCGAAAGTGTTGCTGCACTTCTCTGTAGAGATGCGGATTAAATTAGAAGGTGGCTAAAGGGGGGGGGGGGGGGGGAGGTGGGGGAATGCCTTGGGTTATGATGGCTTTCGCGAGGGCAATGAGCCAAATGGACACAATAGCATTATTTTCTCAGCTGCCGCTTACACTTGCCCGTGCGTCGATGCTGAAACTTAATAAAAACCCATTTGAAGTCGGCGTCCCCAGAATGGGGTGTGTTCAGGTTTCAGGTTAGGAGACGGAAAGGAAAATTTGGGTTCCTGAAAGTATCGCACGTGTAAATTTGTTGCACGGAGGTCCGTATAGAAGTCTGTTGTGTCGTTAAAGATTTTAACCCTTTGGGAATCTCTGTTCAGGCAGGTCAAGTACAGGCCACGGGCCTCGATCAATACATGTGCCTCTCCCATCTGTCATTGATTTTTGTTAAGAGCTTGCTAACACGTACAGGCACTCTCCGTCCATGCTTGCTTGGCTTCGGAGATGGTTTCTACCTCATAGAAAGTCTTAAGTCTTTGTGGACTGGGATTCCTGTGGGCTTTATAATGCGAAGTAGTTGCCTTGGTATGATCTTCCTGCCCTAAACCCTATTCCTGCTGCACTCTGTTTAATGGGTTTGTTTCCATGTCTCTGTGATACATAATGCTTTCAGACTCGGCATCCATTGAGCCCCTGCAGGTGGTTAGGTGATCAAATAGTTGTCATAGTTACCGTAAGTGAAACTGTTTTTTTTCTCTCTCTCTCTCCATTCGCCAATTACTCATCCATCCTGTTTGAAGCGGTGTTCGGGCAGATGCGGCTAATCACCTCTGTCCAGACCCCGCGCTAATTGGGAGCAGCATTACGCCTGTGAGCACTTCCAGCGAGGCTCTGAAAACAATTAGATCTGTGTTCGTCAGATAGCCGACACTGCTGTGTGTGGCTGGGCTAACAACAATGAATCGAGCTCGGAAATTTCACTCCAAGTCGTGTGTGTCGTTTTCAAGCTTTTTCAACAACAAAAAAGTTGTCAAAAATTATTCTCACGCAATTCAATATTTAAAAAAAGCATTTGATGTGTTGGTTATTGGTATAATTTTGAAAAACATTGGTAATGCCCCTCTCTCGCGTTTTCCCCTCCCCTTTTTTTTAACCCCCCCCATATTATCTCTATTACAATAATTGATGCACATTTTCCCTTTAATCCTAATTCGATTGCTAAAGGTTCTGAAGCACTGCAGTCTTTGAATGCATGCAACAGCTGGCTGGAGCGAATTGCAGATGTGTGTGAGATTCCGCGTTAGTTTTGGCCCACTAATGCACATTACAAGTTTGAGGCTAATTTGAGTCCCTGTGCACATTTGTTCATCTCCGACAGTACATTGTTATGCATGATGCTTACAAAGGAACTTGCCTCATCCTTCTCTCCGAAACGCTCCCCGGCTGGTGCAGCTATACACGCGCGGGGAATAAAGATCAGTGAGACTGATGTCTGACGAGAAAAACCCCAAATGTCAGAAAAATAGTCCCATGTTGTGAACTGCAAATGTAAAACCAACAAGGCCGTACTCTTCAGAAAATACAATGTGGAGGAATATGGACACCTCTCTGAGAGAATGGCAGGGCAGTAATCCAATCAAGAGGTTCGCACAACCTCCGAGATCACAACAGCAAAGCTTGGGCAGTATATTCTGGCTGCCCCCCTTGAGATTGGGCCACCACTTTGCAAAATGGCTTCAATTATAATTTAAAATGTATAAAGCCCAGAGAATTTAGGGTTTGTGTTTCAATTGGCTTTCTTGCTGCAGTGGTCCAGTCTGTTGGTATGATTCTGGAGGTTTTCCAGTACCTTTTTTTTCGTTCCTGGGATCTGGGCATCGCCGGCAAGGCCAGCATTTATTGCCCATCCCTAATTGCCCTTGAGAAGGTGGTGGTGAGCCGTCATTTCAGAGGGGCAGTTAAGAGTCGACCACGTTGCTGTGGGTCTGGAGTCACACATAGGCCAGACCGGGTAAGGGCGGCAGATTTCCTTCCTTAAAGGAACTAGTGAACCAGATGGGTTTTAACGACAGTCCGATAGTTTCATGGTCACCATTACTGATACTAGTTTTTATTCCAGATTTATTTAATTAACTGAATTTAAATTCCCCAGCTGCCGTGGTGGGATTTGAACTCACGTCTCCAGATCATTAGTCCAGGCCTCCGATCCTCTCTCGCTCTCTCGCTCTCTCTCTCTCTCTCTCTCTCTCTCTCTGATTCTCTCTCTCTCTCTCTCTCTCTCTGAAACTCTCTCTGAGGCCTCTGGATTACTAGTCCACTTAGCGTGTAAAGTTAAAGCACATGGGATTGGGGGTAAGGTACTGACTTGGATAGAGAACTGGTAGGCAGACAGGAAGCAAAGAGTTGGAATAAACGGGTCTTTTTCCGAGTGGCAGGCAGTGACTAGTGGGATACCGCAGCGATCGGTGCTAGGACCCCAGCTATTCACAATATATATTAATGATCTAGACGAGGGAACTAGATGTAATATCTCCAAGTTTGCAGACGACACAAAGCTGGGTGGGTGTATGTGCTGTGAGGAGGATGCCGAGAAACTCCAGTATGATTTGGACAGGTTGGGTGATTGGGCAGAAGCAGTATAATGTGGATAAATGCAAGGTTATCCACTTTGGTGGCAAAAACAGGAAGGCAGATTATTATCTAAACGGCAATAGATTGGAAGAAGGGAAGTGCAACGAGACCTGGGTGTCCTTGTGCACCAGTCGCTGAAGGTAAGCATGCAGGTGCAGCAGGTGGTTAAGAAGGCAAATGGTATGTTGGCCTTCGTAGCGAGAGGATTCGAGTACAGGAGCAAGGATGTCTTGCTGCAGTTGTACAGGGCCTTGGTGAGACCACACCTTGAGTATTGTGTGCAGTTTTGGTCACCTCTGAGGAAGGATGTTCTTGCCATGGAGGGAGTGCAGCAAAGATTCACCAGACTGATACCTGGGATGGCAGGAATGACGTATGAGGAGAGATTGGGTCGATTGGGCATATATTTGCTGAAGTTTAGAAGAATGAGAGGGGATCTCATTGAGACTTATAAAATTCTAACAGGACTAGACAGACTAGATGCAGGAAGGATGTTCCCGATGGCAGGGGAGTCCAGAACCAGGGGTCACAGTCTAAAGATAAGGGGTAAGCCATTTAGGACAGAGATGAGGAGGAATTTCTTCACCCAGAGAGTGGTGAACCTGTGGAATTCTCTACCACAGAAGGCAGTTGAGGCCAATTCATTAAATATATTCAAGAGGGAGTTAGATATATTTCTTAAGGCTAAAGGGATCAAGGGATATGGGGAGAAAGCAGGGACAGGGTACTGAATTTGGATGATCAGCCATGATCTCATTAAATGGCGGAGCAGGCTCGAGGGGCCGAATGGCCTACTCCTGCTCCTATCGTCTATGTTTCTATGTAACATAACCACTATGTGACCGTACCCCTGATGACGGTGAAAGCAGTGCAGCTCGCGTGCGACTTGACAATGTGCACTGGGACCGGCCGCAGCTTATTTTTAACATTTACAAGAATGTTCAGCCTCCTGTGCGTGTGTGCACGTCTGTTAATATTTGAAAGGCCTTGCGTCAGTGGGTAACGGTGACCATGAAACTACCGATTGGCATAAAGACCCATCTGGTTCACTGATGTCCTTTAGGGAAGGAAATCTGCCGTCCTTACCCGGTCTGGCCTATATGTGACTCCAGACCCATAGCAATGTGGCTGACTCTTAACTGCCCTGTGAAATGGCCACTCAATTGCACCAAACCACTACAGCGAAGACGGACTGCGGTGGTTTTAGAAGACGACTTGCCACCACCTTCTCGAGGGCAATTAGGGGTGGGCAGTAAATGCTGGCTTTGCCAGCAACGCCCATATCCCATGAATGAATGAAAAGAAAAATTCCTATGTCTACATTTATAATGGGAGTTTCCTATGTAAACTTGTCACGCTGTAATTCCACCACTGGGGTGCTGCAGTGTCTCCGTTTCCATTTCCTGTTAACCAAAGGTATTAAGCGATATGGGGCAAAGGTGGGTGGATGGAGCTAGGTCACAGATCAGCCATGGTCTCATTGAAAGAAAGACTTGCATTTCTATAGCGCCTTTCACGACCACCGGACATCTCAAAGCGTTTTGCAGCCAATGAAGTACTATTTGAAGTGTAGTCACTGTTGTAATGTGGGAAACGTGGCAGCCAATTTGTGCACAGCAAGCTCCCACAAACAGCAATGTGATAATGACCAGATAATCTGTTTTGGTGATGATTGAGGGATAAATATTGGCCAGGACACCGGAAAGAACTCCCCTGCTCTTCTTCGAAATAGTGCCAAGGGATCTTTTACTTTCACTGAGAGAGCAGACGGGGCCTCAGTTTAACGTCTCATCCGAAATGTGGCACCTCCGACACTGGGAGTGCCAGCCTACACCTCCAACACTGGGAGTGCCAGCCTACACCTCCGACACTGGGAGTGCCAGCCTACACCTCCGACACTGGGAGTGCCAGCCTACACCTCCGACACTGGGAGTGCCAGCCTACACCTCCGACACTGGGAGTGCCAGCCTACCTGTATGTGCTCGAGTCCCTGGAGCGGGACTTGAACCCACAACCTTCTGACTCAGAGGCGAGGGTGCTGCCCACTGAGCCACGGCTGACACTGAATGGCGGAACAGGCTCGAGGGGTCAAATGGCCTCCTCCTGTTCCTGTGTGCTGGAGAAACTCTGATGCTCCAGTCAACTCTGCTTCCCAAATATGCTGCACGTTTTGTATTTTAACAATAAATATTATAAATGCAAAGTATTCTCTCAAAATAATGGCAGAATATGTGACCTTAAAATGGTGACTGAAATCCATCTGGTGCCCTGATCCAATTATCGCTACACTTCACTAACTAACCCACTTCACCGAAGATGACGCTTGCCCTTGGATCACCTCTTGTGCAGGATAATGTTAGATCGACTAATATATTAAATACATTTACTACTGGTAGATCCCCCAAGCTCACAGGTAGTAAAAAATTGAGTTTATAAATAAATACTGTTCTCGCCCATTGTAAGTGAATCAATCCGTGTCCCTCGCATTCTATAATCACATGAATTAATCTATACAACTCATGTTCATTATATATAATTGGAACTAGAGTAGATGAGGTGCATACAGGATGTACTATACTTGGCATTGTGTAGAAATAGTACCAATGCAATATATAGAAATTAAATGGGATCATATATATATATATATATATATATATATATAGACTTGAGCATAAAAATCTAGGCTGACACTCCAGTGTAGTACTGAGGGAGTGCTGCACTGTCAGAGGTGCGGTCTTTCAGATGAGATGTTAAACCGAGGCCCCGACTGCTTTCTCATTGTGGATGTAAAAGATCCCGCGGCATTATTTCGAAGAAGAGCAGGGAAGTTATCCCCGGTGTCCTGGGGCCAATATTTATCCCTCAACCAACATCACTAAAAAAAAATAATCTGGTCATTATCACATTGCTGTTTGTGGGAGCTTGCTGTGCGCAAATAGGCTGCCGCGTTTCCTACATTACAGCAGTGACTACACTTCGAAAAGTACTCCATTGGCTGTAAAGCGCTTTGGGACGTCCGGTGGTCGTGCAAGGCGCTATAGAAATGCAAGTAATTTTATATCAAATTATAATATTTTAGGAAATTACCTAAAATTGTACATAAATAGCTTCTGTCACATCAAGTGCTCTAAACAATAAATTAGGCAAGAATCCCTTCACCGCCAACAATGGCCCACAATCAGCCCTGAGATGAATTTCCAGTTCACCTTTTGGTGGTGTTGGTGAGAACACTGGGAGAAAGCCCCTTCCTGTATTCAGCAGTACCATGCGATCTTCAACAGTACCATGCGATCTTCAACAGTCAGCTGAACAGGCGGACTGAACTTCGGATTAACATCCCATTCAAAAGCAGCGCTTCCTACCTCGCGGGACCCCCCTCACTGCCAAAGCCCAAGGATGATTTTCAGACGTAAACAATTGTAGTTATAAATAGATACAATTTTAAACACTGCTTATTTTATATTAAGTATCTATTGCAGCGGTTTGAATAAAATCGTAGCTAGTTCCAGCACAGAAACTGGCTACATTTGTCCCAGCGCTTTTCTGCATCTGAGCCACCTAGTTTTATCCTGCTTGCGTCCAGTCCCCTTTACTGTTGCTGTTTTTTCAAGCAGCAATCCATTCCCTTTTCAAAAGTACATGTGACTCTGCTACAAAATCACTTTGTGACAGAGAATTCCATATTCTAACCACCCTCTGTGTAAAATTGTTCTAACTGCCCCATTAATTCCTTTAGTGATTATTGTAAATTTGAGCCCTTTTACCATTCCCGTCACCAACGGTAACAATCTCTCGCTATTTGCCCGATCATAACCCTCTATTAGGTCACTTCTCAACCTTCTCGGCTCCAGTGAAAAATAGCTCTAATACCTCAAGTCTTTCTCCATGACCGTAATCATTCATCCCCGGTAATGTGCGAGTGAACTTAGCACCTTTCCCATTTGATTTCATGTCCTTCATGTAATGGGGCGCCCAAAACTGTACACAATACTCCAACTCATAGAATCATAGAAATTTACAGCACAGGAGGAGGCCATTCGGCCCATCGTGTCTGTGCCGGCCGAGGACGAGCTATCCAGCCTAATCCCACTTTCCAGCTCTTGTTCCGTAGCCCTGTGGGTTACGGCGCTTCAAGTGCATATCCAAGTACTTTTTAAATGTGATGAGGGTCTCTGCCTCGACCACCCTTTCAGGCAGTGAGTTCCAGACCCCCACCACCCTCTGGGTGAAAACTCTCCTCTAATCCTTCTACCAATTACTTGAAATCTACAGCTACTGGTTATTGACCTCTCTGCTAAGGGAAATAGCACCTTCCTATCCACTCTATCTAGGCCTCATATAATTTTATACGCCTCAATTAAATCTCCCCTCAACCTCCTCTGTTCCAAAGAAAACAACTCCAGCCTATCCAATCTTTCCTCATAGCTAAAATTCTTCAGTCCTGGTAACATCATCCATTAATCTCCTCTGTAGCCCAAGTACGGTTTGGTACAACAACAACTTGTATTTATATAGCGACTTTAACATAGTAAAACGTCCCAGGGCGCTTCACAGGAGTATTATAAGACAAAAAATTTGACACTGAGCCACATAAGGAGAAATTAGGGCAGGTGACCAAAGGCTTGGTCAAAGAGGTAGGTTTTAAGGAGAGTCTTAGAGGAGGAGAGAGAGGCGGAGAGGTCTGGGCAGGAAATTCCAGAGCTTAGGGCCTAGGCAACAGAAGGCACGGCCACCAATGGTTGAGCGATTATAATCAGGGATGTTCAGGAGGGCAGAATTAGAGGAGCGCAGATATCTCAGGGGGGGTTGTGGGGTTGAAGGAGATTACAGAGATAGGGAGGGACAAGGCCAAGGAGGGATTTGAAAACAAGGATGAGAATTTTGAAATCGAGGCATTGCTTAACCGGGAGCCAATGTAGGTCAGCGAGCACAGGGGGTAATGGGTGAACGGGACTTTGTGCGAGTTAGGACACGGACGGCAGAGTTTTGGATGACCTCAAGTTTACGTAGGGTAGAATGTGGGAGGCCAGCCAGGAGTGCGTTGGAATAGTCAAGTCTAGAGGTAACAAAGGCATGGATGAAGGCTTTGTACGTCCAACACTACCACCTTGTTTTTGTATTCAATGCTTCTAAATACAAAACCAAGGATCCTGTTTGCCGCCTTTTATGGCCTTATCTACTCACGGTGCCACTTTTTAACAACCTGTACGCCAAGGTCTCTGTGCTCTTCTACTCCTCTTTAAAATCTTAGCATTTAAAGTGTTTCTTTTTTCTATTTCCAAAATCTATTCTCTTCATTGAATTGCACCTATCTGCCGATCCTGTTAGTCTATAGGATCATAGAATGAAACCGCACAGCAGGAGGCCATTCGGCATGGGTCATTCGTGCCTGTGCTTATCTCTGTCCCCCTTGCAGTCTTTCATAGCCCACGTCACAATTTACAGTATCCTCCAATTTGGTGTCATCAGCATACTGTGCTATGAAGTACTGAAGAATGCCGTCTTTCAGCAAACGTGTCTTTCTGCGGTGACCAGGGAGCTAAAAATGATGTATGGGAACATTATTTAATTCAGCAAGCTGTTAATTAAAAGAGGAAGATTTGTGGAGCGAGGAGTATGATGGATTAAAGGCAAAGCAGATATCTCCAAGGGACATGAGAAGAACTTCCAGGCCTTGACCAAACTATGCAACAGGGATGCAAAGCGTTACATCAGGGTCGGGAAACATACAATTAGTGATTTAAGGAATCGAGGAGGGCAGGAGAATCCGGATTAGAAGAAAACTGAAGTAGATCTATAAGAGCATGTGGTGGCCGAGCTGCTCCCTCGGGGACTGAGCTGGTCCTGCTACTGCTGCTCAGGGTCTCTCTGCAGGCCCTGAGGCACTTTTGCGGAGGAAGACACCGTCCTCGGGGGGGCTTGACAGGGTAGATGCTGAGAGGCTGTTGTCCCCTGGCTGAAGAGTCTAGAACTAGGAATCACAGTCTCGGGATAAGGGGTTGGCCATTTAGGACTGAGAATGAGGAGGAATTTCTTCACTCCGAGGGTGGTGAATCTGTGGAATTCTCTGCCCCAGAGGGCTGTGGATGCTGAGTCTTTGAGTATATTCAAGACAGAGATTGTAGATTTTTGGCCACTAAGGGAATCGAGGGATATGAGGATAGGACGGGAAAGTGGAGTTGACGTAGAAGATTAGCCATGATCTTATTGAATGGCGGCGCAGGTTAGAGGGGCCGATTGGCCGACTCCTGCTCCTATTTCTTATAAGTGGGGCCAGAGCACCCAAATTACACCTACTTGGTCGCTAGAGGGGGGTGCAAATGGAGCATGAGGTTGAGCTTCGAAGAGAGCGCACCAGACTGGGGAGGAACGAGCTGGGCAGCAAAGCAGAGAGCTCGCCAGACTGGGGAGGAACGAGCTGGGCAGCAAAGCAGAGAGCGCGCCAGACTGGGGAGGAACGAGCTGGGCAGCAAGCAGTGAGGCGGAGAGTCCAGGCAGGCTGAGTTCCCACTGCTTGGCAGCAGAAGGACTCGTTGCCAGTCACCCAGAGCAGATTGTGGCTGGAGAGGAACTCGGCAGCTGGAGCACAGCACGTTGTAGCCCTCGTACGTAACGTCATGAACTGGTGGGGGTGGGGGGAGGTTTGACTGTCTACGCCACTGGTTTTCTAGTCTTGAACACACTGCTGTGAGGAGCTGCTGCGGTGACGGTAAGCTCTTCCTTGTTGAGGGAGAGAATGGTGGACAGGGAGTCATGGTTAGGCTGTTCTTAACCATAGGATGTGCAGGACCCTAGAGGGATGAATAAAACGCCAATCTTGTTCAGTTGGTAGCGCGTCTCGCCCCTGAATCAGATGATGAAGGGTTCAAGCCCCATTCCAGGATTTGAGCACATGATCTAAAAAAACAGACTTGCATTTCTATAGTGCCTTCCACGTCCACCGGACGACCCAAAGCGCTTTACAGCCAATGAAGTACTTTTTGAAGTGTAGTCACTGTTATAATGTAGGAAACGCAGCAGCCTATTTGCGCACAGCAAGCTCCCACAATCACCAATGTGATGATGACCAGATCATCTGTTTTTGTGATATTGATTGTGGGATAAATATTGGCCCCAGGACACCGGGGATAACTCCCCTGCTCTGCTTCGAAATAGTGCCAGGGGATTTTTTACATCCGCCTGAGAGAGCAGACGGGGCCTCGGTTTAATGTCTCATCCGAAAGATGGCACATCCGACAGTGCAGCACTCCCTCAGCGCTGCCCTGTAGTGTCGGCCTAGATTTTTGTGCTCAAGTCTCTGGAGTGGGTTTGAGCCCACAACCTTTGAACTCAGAGGCGAGGGTGCTACCACACTGAGCCATGGCTGAGATCAAAGGATGGGAACTGCCTATGTCAACTTGTCACGCTGTAGTTACACCCTCCCGCCAGTGATGCTGGGTGCAGCACCTCCACTGGCAGAATTGTGCAATTACACTGTGACAAGTTGACATAGGCAAGTCCCATTTTAGGAATTTACAATAGAAACTACCTATATATTGAACAGTGGTGAAAAGCTACATTGAAGTTGCGGTTTGACTGTACTGCCCTCATTCCCAAAGGCTATCCCTGAAGGGAAACCCAAAGCACTACAGAGTGCAAGGGGGCAGCTTTGTGAGTTCCCAGTCTCGGCTGCACTCCTTTGGGAGGTGGTGAGCCGAGGCCAGATGTCCCTCATGGGTGTGGAAATAAACCCGATTCCAGTGTTGCTGAGTAAGCATCTGCCCCGATGCTGGCCTGGATCAGGCTGAATCGTGGCCAGAAGACGCTCCAAATACAACCTTGGAATGCCTCACGCAGTCATTCGGTACATTTATAAATGCAAGACATTGTTGTACCGAAAACCCACCCTGTTTCTAATGCACTCCGCTAACGTTTCCATTAAACTGCGTGGCCGCGCGGCGGTCTGGAGGTCCCGTGCAGGCCGCTTGCCGGCTTTACAATGGAGAAACCGCGCATGCGCAGAAATTTGAATGGGCCGCGCAGCCAAAAATAAATTAGAGGAAACATTGCACTTGGCCCATCCAGCACTAGGATTTTAAAAATATGTTCTCATCAATTTAATTTTCTGCTAAGAGGCCACCTTCACGCGCCCCCCCCCCCCCCCCCCCCCAAGTTTATTATCCGGCACCGATGGGACCGGCGTGGTGCCGATTTATCAAAAAGTCCGGATTACAGAGAGGTATAGTTTAAAAGGTATGAGAGCTCCGTCCACAGCAACAAATCCAGGCTTCCCTGTTGCTTAGCAACATGTGCAGGAACTCCAGCCACAGACCAAGTGTCCCTGTTGCTTAGCAACAAGTGCAGGAACCCCGGTTACACGGCCACAGATCCAGGAACTGCCACTAATATGAAGTAAAACTTACCTGCACCTACTCCTGAATTTTGCCGGTTAACAGAGATTTCCGGTTATTTAGGTGCCGGTTAAAAGAGAGTTCCCTGTAGTTCTAAAATATATATTTATACTTTTAAACATTGACTGTGATTCTCCATAGTGTTGGGGGGGGGGGGAAGGGGGGCAGAAAGAAGCTAGTTTTCAAATCGCCTTTTCCACATCATCCCCCCACTGAAAATACCTCGATCCCTGGTTCATAAAAGTTTACCTGAGAGATCGGAATTGGATTCTGTTCATCATCTTCCGCAGAAATCAAATATTCGGGATGCCAGTTCATTTTTCATAATGAAATCGGGGAACAATAAAGTTGACGCAAATTCTGTCAGCGTATATCCACCGGCGAATTGAGTGTGTGTTCTTTATTAGTGCGCTGAGGTGCCGCATGCAGTTAGAATCGAAATATTGCTGGGCTACTTGCTCTCTGATTTTTTGTGGAGGTTTATAAATCCTTTTTGAATATTTATCCTGGGCCATGTCATCAGCGAGTATCTGTACCGATACAACAATTACACCGTGTCCGTGGGGCAATGTCGCCTGACGCAGTCGAATATGTAAATAATGACTGGTTGCCAAGTGAGAACCGATATAACGAGAGGAGTATGAAATTTATGGGATTAATAGGATTGAGCATTGATGTATTACAGTGATTTGTGATTACTAAATCATTACAGAGAATTGAAAATAATGCCTCCCAGTGTGAACTCCTTACCTAGATGTTTCAGGATTATGTTTAAGTCGTCGTGCTGTCTTTTGCTGAGATGATGAGGGAAATGCATTAGAATGAGCAGTATTGTTTAAAATGTGTATACATTTGCAAATTCTCGAAAGTGCAGCATTGTCACTGTAGAAAGTGAGTGTTATTTAGTGCTGGATCCCATCCAAACGCTCTCAAATCCACATCGATCCTTCGCTTCTAGTGTGTCACTTCACTATCGAATTCAGCAGTGCCCAGTGGGGGGAGAAATCAAGTTAGATTCCATCGTTCATTTAATCTGACTTATCTTTTGTATATAAATTCAATTCCTTTCCTTTGCGCAGTTGAGCTTAAATTGTCTGAAGTTGGCTTCAAAGATATACAGGCTGGCGTATACACACACCAGAATCCTGCATTGATTCTGTGCCGTGCGCTCTCTCCCACCCCCCACCATACACTCTTAACACGTTGCTCCCTCTTCCAGGGTGTAAAACTATCATTCACACAGTGTGGGCCAGACAGCTTTCGAACAACTTCGAGGGAATTCATATTTTAAAAGGTTTACAAACAAAATTTGGAACAAGCATGGCACTTTTTTTTACTGCAATCGTTTTGTAGAATGAAAGGAACCCTGTGACCAGAGTGCCCACAGACACCGACTTGTCGGGGGACATTGAGGGGAGGCAGGACTGAGGTGCACTGTACGTGTGCAGGCCGAGTGATGGCAGCACGCGTACTGCACACGTGCGCACTGGGTGTCCGCGGCGCGCGTATGTTAAAGTTGACGTTTCAATTACCCGCATTTCCAGATGACCTCAGTGACTGTTAATCTGTTAACTTAACTGCAAACATGGATAAACCGGCTGTCGATCATCAAGTCTGAACAACAGGCCCACCCTGAGAGAGGCGAAGGCAGCGACCTCTGATGGGGAGGCACATTGCTTCCTCTAGTCCCCCCGTCTCTCCCCGCCCCCCCCCCCCCCCCCCAGTCATGACAAGGTTACGTTGCCTTTAAAAGCACGTCAACTACCCGCGTCAGGTCTATTAATGATCTAGACGAGGGAACTCGATGTAATATCTCCAAGTTTGCAGACGACACAAAGCTGGCTGGGCGTGTGTGCTGTGAGGAGGATGCCGAGAAACTCCAGTATGATTTGGACAGGTTGGGTGATTGGGCAGATGTATGGCAGATGCAGTATAATGTGGATAAATGCGAGGTTATCCACTTTGGTGGCAAAAACAGGAAGGCAGATTATTATCTGAATGGCAATAGATTGGGAGAAGGGGAAGTGCAACGAGACCTGGGTGCACCAGTCGCTGAAGGTAAGCATGCAGGTGCAGCAGGCGGTTAAGAAGGCAAATGGTATGTTGGCCTTTGTAGCGAGAGGATTCGAGTACAGGAGCAAGGATGTCTTGCTGCAGTTGTACAGGGCCTTGGTGGGACCACACCTTGAGTATTGTGTGCAGTTTTGGTCACCTTCTCTGAGGAAGGATGTTCTTGCCATGGAGGGAGTGCAGCGAAGATTTACCAGACTGATACCTGGGATGGCAGGAATGACGTATGAGGAGAGATTGGGTCGATTGGGCTTATATTCGCTAGAGTTTAGAAGAATGCGAGGGGATCTCATTGAAACTTATAAAATTCTAACAGGACTAGACAGACTAGATGCAGGAAGGATGTTCCCGATGGCGGGGGAGTCCAGAACCAGGGGTCACAGTCTAAGGATAAGGGGTAAGCCATTTAGGACTGAGATGAGGAGGAATTTCTTCACCCAGAGAGTGGTGAACCTGTGGAATTCTCTACCACAGAAGGCAGTTGAGGCCAATTCATTAAATATATTCAAGAAGGAGTTAGATATATTTCTTAAGGCTAAAGGGATCAAGGGATATGGGGAGAAGGCAGGGACAGGGTACTGAATTTGGATGATCAGCCATGATCTCATTGAATGGCGGAGCAGGCTCGAGGGGCCGAATGGCCTACTCCTGCTCCTATCTTCTATGTTTCTATGACGACCCAGATTACATCGTCGGTTCCTGTAAGGCTATCTCCGAAGTAAAAGAGTGCAATCACACGGATGTAGAGTTCTGCGCTGTTTCCCGAGGCAGTTTGCTGTCAGCACACACAAATATTAATGTCAAGGATATTTAAATTGAAGATTTGGGAAGTTCCCTGGCGGCCCGGTGGAAATGTGGGTATACTGCGCCCATTGCAATGGCGTGGACGTAATCTCGCAACTCTTGACTTCTTTTTGCAACTGAATTACGCCCTGCAGTGTCTGTCACTACAAAACCAAAATGGCTTCTCACCGGGGAAAGTCGTCTTTCATCAGTGGCCTGTTACGGTCACACAATTCTAATTTGTGAGGTGAAGTAAGGTGGGAGGAGGCTCGTGTGGGGCATAAAGACCGGCACGGACCAGTTGGGCCGAATGGCCTGTTTCCGTGCTGTACATTGTGTGTAATGTTCTGCAAACGGTGTCAAAGCCACCAGTTTGTAGGTTTCGTGGAAAAAACAGACATGCAAACATCACAATTATAAACTGGAGAGAGAAAGACGAGTCCCAGAATCCCATGTGATAAAAACAACATAGTTGAGGCGAACAGCATAGATGTATTTAAGGGGAAGCTAGATTAACACATGATGGAGAAAGGAATAGAAGGATATGCTGATAGTTAGAACGTAAGAATTTGGAGCAGGAGTCGGCCATTTGGCCCTTCGAGCCTGCGCCACCATTCAGTAAGATCATGGCTGATCTTCTACCTCAACTCCACCTCTCACACTATCTCCATATCCCTTAATTCCCTTAGTATCCAAAAATCTTATCGATCCCTGTCTTGAATATACTCAACGACTGAGCCTCCACAGCCCTCTGGGGTAGAAGCTTCGCAACCCTCTTGAGTGGAGAAATTTCTCCTCATCTCAGTCCTAAATGGCTGACCCCTTATCCTGAGACTGTGACCCCCCTAGTTAGATGAAGTAGGGTGGGAGGAGGCTCGTGTGGAGCATTAACACTGGCACAGACCAGTTGGGCCGAATGGCCTGTTTCTGTGATGTAGATACTGTGTAATTCGATGTACCACTTGACGTAAGAAAACTACTAGGCACTTGGTCTAAGTATTAAACAAGGCTTTAATCAACTGTTTTTCAACATGGAGATCTAGTTGTGTCCTTCACTAGTTCCTGTTAAAGAATGTCCTGCGCAAGCTGGGCCCATGCCCGAGTATTTATACTCTCCCTGGACAGCGCCACCAGCAGGCCGCCAAGTATTATTTCATAAGTCATTTCCACAGGAATGACAAGATTCATGTCACCACTTGACTTAATTCAGTTGCTGTGGAACAGCTTGCTGGTGTCACAGAGTCACATGCCCACGCTAATGTGCGGCTGGAGGTTGGAGTTAATGTAAAAAGTTCTCCAGAATCTGCACGTTGACTAAACCCTACTGCTTGCTCGTGTCCTCCAGTTTTCTGTCTGCCTGTATCGGAGTCCAGCAACTGCCCCCTCCCATAGCAAGATAATCAAGCCATGCATTACGTGGGCCAAGGATTTCTCTGCTTCAAGATTTGCATTTTATTGGCCCCACTCTGTCGGCGGATTGGTGGGGGTGTTACTGCTCACAGGTGAGCAAAATCGTAATGGCATTAACTTCCAAAACTATTCAAGCTTTAATCAAACATTGGTTTCCTCTTTGAATCCTGTTTCTTGTGCTACATCTTCAAGCAGTAGCACATCAGTTAGATTCATAGAAACTTACAGCACAGAAGGAGGCCATTCGGCCCGCCGTGCCTGTGCCGGCCCTTTCAAAGAGCAGCCGTGCTTAGTCCCACACCCCCGCTTTTTGTCCGTAACCCTGCAAGTTCCTCATCCTCCAGTACCCGTCCAACTCCCTTTAATCCAAGCCTTTTTCTTTTCAGTAAGTTAAGGACAGGAGGCTATTTGGCCCATCTTGCCTGTGCTAGGCTCTCTCCGTTATTGACTTGGCCCCATTCCAATTCTCTCAATTTTTTTTTGCCAAATATTGATCCATCTCCCTTTCAAAAGCTATTGTAGATTCTGCTGTTTCTGGCAGATGATTGCAATTCCCAACGACCGCCTGCGTAGAAAAATTTCTCCTAAACTTTTAAAACCAGCCAAAAATGTATATATTTTTTAAATAGCATGGGTGGAATTTTGCATTTATCGGAGATGTAAAGTCTGTGACGCATTAGAATTAACAAAGACCCCCATCAGACGGAAAAGAATAGTGATTGGAGAAAAATATATATATATATTCGTGACCATCACTCCGGGTTTTATTGCACATATTGGTATATTTAAGTTCTTGGTCTAACCAGCTCCACTTTGCATCAAGGAGCCTGGAAGGAGTTAAATTGCATCATAATCCGATTTTCACCTTGTAAGTTAAATCGAGCTCTTCAGATTTGAAACCTCAGTTTGCCCTGGGGATTGCAATTAGAAGAGGTTTAATGTCTTTAGTTTTAATTAAATTACACTGAACAAACCTAGCGATGTGGCTTTTGGTAACAACAGCAGGAGATATGATTACTGTGGTTTGCCCCTGGATTTCTCACCCTGTTTCGGTGGATTGGTTGATCGGGAGAATTTGATATTTACATGATAAAAGTATCCTGTGTCCTTTTTCTATTTGTCCATCCTAGGCTTTCTATATAAATGGAGTCCGGTTACGTACTTGCAACTTATCCTGTGTCATTACCGCAAAATTACTGGTGTAATCAGGGCTGTCTTATTTATAACGAAAGTGTATCTTTTTATTTTGTGTCTGAGGAGAGGAGAATATGGGTGAAAATTTGATTACCGTGAATTGATCACTTTTAACCGCGCCACATGCAGCAGGTGTTAGCCGTGGCTCAGTTGGTAGGACACTCGCCTCTGAGTCAAAAGGTTGTGGGTTCAAGTCCCACTCCAGGGACTTGTGCACAAACTCTAGACTGACACTCCAGTGCAGTGCTGAGGGAGTGCTGCACTGTCGGAGGTGCTGTCTTTCGGATGGGATGTTAAACCGAGGCCCCGTCTGCTCTCAGGTGGACGTAAAAGATCCCATGGCACTATTTCGAAGAAGGGCAGGGGAAGTTCTCCCCGGTGTCCTGGCCAATATTTATCCATCAAACCAACAACACTAAAAAAAAACAGATGATCTGGTCATTTATCTCATTGCTGTTTGTGGGACTTTGCTGTGCACAAATTCAAGAGTACGTCATTGACTGTAAACCACTTTGAGACGTCCCGAGGTTGTGATGGCGCTATAGAAATGCAAGTCTTCCTTTCATTTTCCAAACTTGTGCAACATTCTTAAGGGTTTAAGAAACCTGATCTGCAGTTTGACTAGTCTGAAATAGTAGGACTAAAGTTTAAATTCCTTTGCCCCGCTCTCTTTCCCTTGCTCGAGCCTCTCTGCAGCAGCTACCTTCACTGGTGCCACAGGCTCCAGCAAGAATTCTTGCAGCAATAGCATAGAAATACAATTGTAGCCACATTAGCATGCTAAAAGGTTATCGCTGCACACCCACTTCATTGCAGCTTCACTGAATAGCTGTTCAACATGCCAGTTTGCCCTCGCAAACAGTTGGCAATGCTTCAAAGCTGCGATGCCCCATCAGTGTTGATCATTCTAGCTTCGAGCAATAAGCCTGAAGCTGATCACTTACCAGATTCTGCTCTTCCCTAACTTTTATGTTTAAGTTCACCCAAGATTTCCTGTACGTGCCTCTGGATGCAAATTAGGATGGACTCCCTGCCCCCCCCCCCCCCCCCCCCCACTCGAGCTGGGGTTATAAGGTGTCAGCCATGGCTCAGTTGGCAGCACTCTCGCCTCTGAGCCATAACGGCGTGGGTTCAAGTCCCACTCCAGAAACTCGAGCACAAGATCTAGTACTGAGGGAGTGCGGCACTGTCGGAGGTGCCGTCTTTCGGATGCGACGTTAACCCGAGGCCCCGTCTGCTCTCTCAGGTGGACGTAAAAGACTCCACGGCACTATTTCGAAGAAGAGCAGGGGAGTTATCCCCGGTGTCCTGACCAATAGTTATCCCTCAATCAACATCACAAAAACACAGATTATCTGGTCTTTATCACATTGCTGTTTGTGGGAGCTTGCTGTGCGTAAATTGGCTGCTGCATTTCCTACATTACAACAGTGACTACACATCAAAAAAGTACTTCATTGGCTGTAAAGCGCTTTTGGGCATCTGGTGGTTGTGAAAGGCGCTATATAAATGCAAGTCTTTCTTTATATGTCATCTGGATTTGTAGGCAGTAGTGTGCAAGAGAAATCTGGTTGGGGATTTGGCGGGGGGGAGAGGAAATAATACCTTAACACAAAGAACAGATAATCCCGTAACAAAGAACAAGAGGAGCAGAGTGGCAGGAGTATATATATTTTTTAACCTTGCTATTCATGGCCCAGGACCACTCGATACCAACGCTGGGAATCTGAAATGGGAACGGATAATGTTAGCAGCCCTCATGTCAAAGAGTGGGAGGGGGGGGGAACTGAGAAAAATATATATTTGCAGCTTTTGTGCAGAGTATTTCAGTGATCAGCGCAGTTAATATATAATAATAGGTACAGACAAAATGCTTTTTATACATTAGCACCAGTTCCAAATTGATTTGAGATCATTCACTGGTTTCCTCCAGGGTGTTGGTCAAATTGATTTTCTGTATGAATGTAAAAACCGAGAAGGGGGGGAAGAATAACTGCTTCCTGAAAATCTTCAAAATATTTTGTTTCAGTAACTCTGATTTTTTTTTTAAGCTGCAGTGGATATTAGAAAGCCTGCTGTTTAATAATTTGATCACAGTGTGACCAGGGCGTTCAGCTTCAATAATCGCCACGCTGCTAATACTAAGCTCCGACCCAGCCACATCCTATACCTGCCGGAGCTGCTGTGGCACTGGTTCATTGGTTGTGCCTGAGCTGAACTTGAAGCATGACTTAAGAACATAAGAAATAGGAGCAGGGCTCGGCCATTTGGCCCCTCGAGTCTGCTCCGCCATTTAATGAGATCATGGCTGATCTGATCTTGGGCTCAGTTCCATTTCCCTGCCCGCTCCCCATCACTCCCTTATTGTTGAAAAATCTGGCCCCCTCTGCTTTGCATTCCTTTGTCCCAAATTCCAATGGAGGTGTCAATCCATTCATTTTAAAGCTTAAAACAGCAATTTCACTGTATAGGAGTGGTATATAGAATTGAATGGAACAACTCTAGGCGATCCACTCCTGAAAATTCAGGTACTGATCCTTTAGTCACCTGTCCTAATCTCTCCTCGTGTGGCTTGGTGTCAAATTTTGTCTGATAACGTTCCCGTCAAGCGTCTTGGGACGTTTTATTATCAAATCAAATCAACTTTTATTGTCATTGTTAGTGCACAAGTGCAGTACAACGAAATGTAGGCTTGCGGCTCCCGAGAGTGTACATTTAGATTAAGACAATTAAACATTCAACATACATTTGGCTTGTAATACATTAACATAGACATAACCATAATAAAGTGCATTGGCAGATGTGCAGGCTTTAGAGTTTATTTGTGGAGTTCAGTAGGATGACAGCCCTGGGAAAGAAGCTGTTCCTAAATCTGGTCGTACGGGTGCGAATGCATCTGTAGCGTCTCCCAGATGGCTATGTTAAAGGTGCTATATAACTGCAAGTTGTTGTTGTTGAATTAAGATGGGCTGGGGGGAGGGAGACGAGAGGGAAGACTCGGCTGGGCATTAATAAAATGCTGTGGATATTTGGTCTCAAACAGGCGACACAGCTACCATATAACCATTTACTGTGTATCTCCAGCCTACTTTCCAGTATGTGTTCTGCCTTTTCATTGCACTAAGAGTTTGATGTGTTGACACGGCGACCATTGCATTGCCAATCCTACCTTGCGTCACTTTTCTTGAAAGGGACGGTTTATCAGAGGAAGCCCCATGACTACTGAGTTGCCAGAAATCTTGAACTAAAGACGGATTTGACTTCAAGGATTGTATATTCTCTGCATTGGGGTTGATTCAACAATATTTGCTTGAGACCCTAAAGCTACCAAACAGTTTCCAGTTGGAGGCAAAGCAGGCCATGGTTTGCAGGCACCAGCCTTAAGCACACCCGGGTCAAGAATAGCACAGGCAAACTTAAAACCAAGGTCCCTCCGCTCTGCCTCAACAATGTACATCAGGCGTACTGCATTAATGTGGTTTTTTTACCTCCGTTCCCCACACCAGTCATCAGGCTGTGTCTGCGAATTAAGGCATTTGTATGCCGTAGAGCTATGCCTGCTTGGAACTGGCCTGGCTCGCATCCGTTGGACCTATACAGCCAGACACAAGAGATGTTCATCCTGTCCGTCTGGGCTGGATTGGAAGCCAATTTTCAGAGGTGAAAGGTCAACATCTACCCCCCACTGAAACACCCATTCTACTTTTGCTAACCTTTTTCACATCTCTCTGTCCCAACCCTGTTTTTTTGGAGGTGGGAATAAGTTTTAGAAAAACGGTTTTTTGTTGGCAGAGTGACTTGATAGATTAACATGGTCGCATCATAGTTGTAAACCGGTCAGCCTCGGGCAGGTTTGTACATGTCAACAATCTTCCCTCTAAGCTGTGCGGCCGCGCCGCAATCTGCAAGGTCCCGCGCAGACGGTCACCGGCCTTTTCCATTGTAAATACCGCGCATGTGCAGAAATTTAAAGGGACCGCGCATTAAAAGAAACAGGCCGCACAGAACAAAGCACAACTTACAGGGAATACTGCACGTCAAACCCCAGAATCGACTCTGCCAACAGCGGATACAAAACCCAGCACCTAGATTGAGTAGACCTGTCTGTGCCGAGATGGTGTTATTTCTTCACAACTCCCGGTCAACACTGATTACAGCAAAATGGAATGACGTTGATTGCAAGGCTTGCTAGTAGCATACTTGATTGAACAGAGCCCAAGTAGGCACTGCAGAGTACTTGGCTCTCTTAATTTTGACATCAACTGTTATCTCTTGCTTTTATTTCCTGATTTCTGTTTCTCTGCCGTTGCAGGGGAATCTAAGAAGGGTAATAAAGACTTCCTGGAGGATCTGTCTGACATGAGCAGTGACGATGAAGATGACAAGTTATCTTTTGAAGATGAATCAGACGGTGCGTTATACTGAAAATGTTTTTAAAAGTTTCAGACATGTGCAATTGATAATTTCCAAGGGGGGGAGGGGAGGGTCGGGGAGTGGGGCAGGGAGGTGAGTGGGGAGGGGAGGTGGGGAGTGTGGGGGGGGAGGGGAGTGTTGGGGGGAGGGGAGTGGGGCAGGGGGGGAGGGTGGAGGAGGAGGGTGGGGGAGGGGAGTGGGGCAGGGAGGGGAGTGTGGATGGTGAGGGGGGAGTGGTGGGGGAGGGGGGGGCGGAGGGTGGGGGAGGGGGGGGCGGAGGGGAGGGGGGGCGGAGGGTGGCAGAGGGGG
The DNA here is from genome assembly GCF_052327205.1 of Somniosus microcephalus. Taxonomy (NCBI): domain Eukaryota; kingdom Metazoa; phylum Chordata; class Chondrichthyes; order Squaliformes; family Somniosidae; genus Somniosus; species Somniosus microcephalus. The sequence continues at coordinate 47,404,536 of NC_141011.1, forward strand.
GGCGGAGGGTGGGGGAGGGAAGGGGGGGCGGAGGGGGGGAGTGGGGCGGGGTGGGGGAGCGGGGAGGGAAGAGTGGGGAGGTGAGTGTGGGGGGGGTGGAGGGGAGGGGAGGGAAGGGTGGGGGAGAGGGGAGGGAAGGGTGGGGGAGTGGGGCGGGAAGGGTGGGGGAGTGGGGCGGGGAGGTGAGTGTGGGGGGGGGGAGGGGAGGGTGGGGAAGAGGGGCGGGGAGGTGAGGGGGTGGGGGTGGAGGGGAGGGGAGGGTGGGGGAGAGGGGCGGGGAGGGGTGGGGGTGGAGGGGAGGGGAGGGTGGGGGAGAGGGGCGGGGAGGTGAGGGTGTGGGGGGGTGGAGGGGAGGGGAGGGTGGGGGAGAGGCGGGGAGGTGAGGGGGGGCGGGGAGGTGAGGGTGGGGGGGTGCAGGGAGGTGAGTGTGGGGGGGAGGTGAGTGTGGGGGGGAGGGTGGGGGAGTGGGGTGGGGGAGGTGAGGTGAGTGTGGGGGGGAGGGAGGGGAGGGTGGGGGAGTGGGGCGGGGGAGGTGAGGTGGGGGGGGGAAGTGGGGTGGGGTGAGGGAGGTGGGGCTTTTCCACCTTTGGATCTGACGTTTGTACTTTCCAGTAATGTAATACATCCCTGGGAGTAATGGATATACTTGCCATAGAGGGAGTGCAACGAAGGTTCACCAGACTGGTTCCTGGGATGGGGGGATTGTCCTATGAGGAGAGATTGAGGAGACTAGGCCTATATTCTCTAGAGTTTAGAAGAATGAGAGGTGATCTCATTGAAACATACAAAATTCTTGCAAGACTTGACAGGGTAGATGGAGGGAGGATGTTTCCTCTGGCTGGGGAGTCTAGAACCAGGGGTCACAGTCTCAGAATAAGGGGTCGGCCATTTAGGACTGAGATGAGGAGAAATTTCTTCGCTCAGAGCGCGGTGAATCTTTGGAATTCTCTATCCCAGAGGGCTGTGGAGCCTCAGTCGTTGAGTATATTCAAGACAGAGATCGATAGATTTTTGGATATTAAGGGAATTAAGGGATATGGGGATAGTGCAGGAAAGTGGAGTTGAGGTAGAAGATCAACCCTGATCTTATTGAATGGCGAAGCAGGCTCGAGGGGCCAAATGGCCGACTCCAGCTCCTATTTCTTATGTTCTTATGCAAGGGGTCTGTATTATCGTCTCCTATCACATTTATTGGGATTCAGTCTTTATTACAAGAGAGAAAATAGTCTTCGATGCAATGCCTGTGTAACCAGGAGAAATATTTGGCAGAGAAAGCGTTGAGGCGTATGAGAGAAAGCGAGTAGGGTATGGTACTTTTCAAACTTTGTGGCTGGCCGGTTAAACCATAATAATCTCTTCCGACCCTGTGGATGTAAGTTTGAAATGAAACGAGGATACTTTTAGTGGAGTGGCAGGGGGCGGACGATGAATGCCACTACTGCAAGCTCCTAACGCTATCTGGATTCTTTGTGGATCCTGTATTTGATCAGTTTGGGAAAGCACATCGTATTTGTTCGCACAGGACTAGTACAGGAAACTCTTTTTTATCCGGCACCGACGGGACCGGCGTGGTTGCCGGTTGATCAAAAAGTCCAGATTACAGAGAGGTATAGTTAAAAGGTACGAGAGCCCCGTACATGGCCACAGATCCAGGCGGCCCTGTTGCAAATAAATGAGAAGTATTTAAAATACACAGTGGATTTCCCTTTACTAGATGGAGCCACCAATGGGTTTCACCTCTAGTGGGAGAAAATAGATATTGTGGTGTTACAACTTTCAATGTATGAAGAGAGATTGGGTCGATTGGGCTTATACTTGCTGGAGTTTAGAAGAATGAGAGGGGATCTCATTGAAACTTATAAAATTCTAACAGGACTAGACAGACTAGATGCAAGAAGGATGTTCCCAATGGCGGGGAGTCCAGAACCAGGGGTCACAGTCTAAGGATAAGGGGTAAGCCATTTAGGACTGAGATGAGGAGGAATTTCTTCACCCAGAGAGTGGTGAACCTGTGGAATTCTCTACCACAGAAGGCAGTTGAGGCCAATTCATTAAATATATTCAAGAAGGAGTTAGATATAATTCTTAAGGCTAAAGGGATCAAGGGATATGGGGAGAAAGCAGGGACAGGGTACTGAGTTTGGATGATCAGCCATGATCTCATTAAATGGCGGAGCAGGCTCGAGGGGCCGAATGGCCTACTCCTGCACCTATCTTCTATGGCAACAGGTGCAGGAACCCCGGTTACACGGCCACAGGTGCAGGAACCCCGGTTACACGGCCACAGGTGCAGGAACCCCGGTTACACGGCCACTAATATGAAGTAAACTTACCTGAACCTACTCCTGAATTTTGCCGGTTAAGAGAGATTTCCGGTTATTTAGGTGCCGGTAAAAAGAGAGTTTTCTGTAGTAGCTAGTAACTTCATCGGCAACATGACCACCCGCCAAGAACAATACATTTTGGACAGCTTCAAAAAAAATTGTTGTTCTTTAAAAAATTGATGTGTAACCAGGATTGAATTAGTGTGAGTCTTGTCCTCGGTGCAGCTGCATCCTGCTGTGCTAGCTCATACACAGACACACACACAGAGCAGCTACTGCCCTCTCAACCTCTCCCCCACCCCCGTCCCCCGCCAAAAGAGTCCAAGGGGGAAAAATTCAGTATCGCCCCGTTTGGGGCGCCGTTATCGGCCGCGCGCAAAGTTTAGCGCCTGGCGCTAATTATCGCCTCCGACAGCAAACTTGGCTTTTATCGCCCCTGGAGGTGATTGGAGCACTAAATTAGGCGCTTCACACCTGTCTTAAGGCGCAAACGCCGAGGAGCGAGGCGCTACCTCAGAGCGCTGGCGAAGCAAGGAAGGGCAAATCAAAATGAACCTGCAAAGTGCTGCTCAGTACTCAAAACTCCTTCACACAGCGTTGAATCTCTCCAGAAGTCTCTCTCTCTCTCTCTCAGACTGCGTGGTGCAAAAATGTCACCGACAAAAAAAGGCAGGAAGCGGTCGCCTTTAAATAGCGCTCCCCCAGTCCCTTTCTGACAGCAAAACGCTCCCCTCAACCTGTCGTTGCTAGCGGCAGGCAGTAAGCGAGGGGGCGCCACTCAATATCTGGTCCGGGGCGTTGCACACTCGACTGACGACGCAGGAGATCATGGCGGTAGTGTTTAGCACCGCCGCAAAATGTCTAGTTAAGTTCGCGAGCGGCGCAAACATCGCTGCGCCCGGACGCTTATGGCTTTGTGCCCCAATTGGAGCCCTCTTAAGGCGCAAACAACTGAATTTTTCCCCCAATATCTTAACGAGCCCTCATTTACACAGTGCAGCCTTTTTCTCCCTCTTCTTCCTCTCCCCGCCCCCCCCCCCCCCCCCCCCAAAAAGAGACCAAAATGATAATTTCTGCCAAAATGTTAATTGCCTGATGCACGTAAGTTTGGGCCCCTTCCCCTGAATGCTTGAGGGATTCATTTTTGGGGTTAAGAAGTGGCGGTGAACTTTGTCAGGTTTGCTGCTTCCTGTTTGGATGCAGCTTAAAGACTATCTTTAGTAAGAGGTGTCAGTTAATCAGATTCTTATCTGGGGAGTTTGTAGTAACTGCTGTGCATTTCTGTAATGGTGAGAGCTTGTGTGTGTGTATATATATATATATATAAACCGTTAAGACTGTTGACGAGTCCTTTGAGACCTGACAAAGGGTCCAAGCAATGGAGGCTGGGTGGGTTGGGCCTAACCACCAACCCTGCCACTTTCCTTGGACTCTACCCCAGTCCTTCCAGTCCTAATTTCAACTCTGGAAACCTTTGTCCACTCCATACCAGAAACTCTGCCACCTAGACCCAGCCTTGGCCACTGTCATTTGTCAGTTCACAGCCTCCTCTCAGTCTCTGGTCCAAGCTATTCCAGATCCCATCTCACCTGGCACGCTTCAGTTCCCTGGACTGCCACTCCATTCTCCTTTTGATGGCTCTTTTCGCTGGCCCCCTCCCCCATTCCCAAAGCCACTTCCCATCCATGACGGAGGGGCAGTGTAACTACTGTAAAATGTAATTGTGAAAGTAGTTTTCACAGAATTCCAGAATTAATGATCGTGCTTATAGTTTTTTTTTTAATGATTGCTTTGCTCAAATTGTGTTTGATAACGCTACTGTGAAGCGCCTTGAGACATTTTACTACGTTAAAGGCGCTATATAAATGCAAGTTGTTGTTGTTCCATAGCCCATTCCTGGATTGCCTGTGAGCAATGCCATGAGAGATGTACCAGTTCAAATAATTTTGTAAAATCTTCTCCTCACCCTATTTTCTCATTCACTCGCTTTCCCATTTCTCTTCAAACTACTTTTACTCTTTCCTATCAAATCTAGCCTCTTTTTTGATCCTTTTTCCTTAAAATTAAATAAGCTTCAAATGCCATTTGGCTATTTCCCTCTACCTCAGTCCCACAGTCCGTTTGGAAGTTGATAGCGAATTCAAAAAAAGTAACCTTTTGGCTCAAAACCATTTGATCAGCCAATGGAGGCCAAGCAATCTGCAGGTCGTCTTGGCTCTACGATCGACAGTCCGGGTCAATCTTTGGCAAGATGGGTCACCGCACAGTGGAGCCCCACAAGTGATTTTGTCACTCACTGGGCTGATTTTTCCATTCTGTGAAGGCTAGAGAGGACCCACCCACTTCCCCCTTCCCGCCCACCTCACGCACCCCTGGATACAGTAAGATTGGAACGTGTCACTTTACTTGAGTAGAGAATGGCGATCATTAAAAAAAAATTGGGCTTGTACTCGCTGGAGTTTAGAAGAATGAGAGGGGATCTCATTAAAACTTATAAAATTCTGACAGGACTGGACAGACTAGATGCAGGAAGGATGTTCCCGATGGTCGGGGAGTCCAGAACCAGGGGTCACAGTCTAAGGATAAGGGGTAAGCCATTTAGGACAGAGATGAGGAGGAATTTCTTCACCCAGAGAGTGGTGAACCTGTGGAATTCTCTACCACAGAAGGCAGTAGAGGCCAATTCATTAAATATATTCAAGAAGGAGTTAGATATATTTCTTAAGGCTAAAGTGATCAAAGGGTATGGGGAGAAAGCAGGGACAGGGTACTGAATTTGGATGATCAGCCATGATCGCATTGAATGGCGGAGCAGGCTCGAGGGGCCGAATGGCCTACTCCTGCTCCTATCTTCTATGTTTCTAAAACTATAAGCACGATAACTAATTCTGGAATTCTGTGAAAACTACTTTCACAATTGCATTTTACAGTAGTTACACTGTTCCTCCGTCATGGGTGGGAAGTGGCTTTGGGTGTGCACGAGGCAATATAAATAACCCAGCAGACTTACTGAGCCCACTTAAGCCATGACATGGGGTAGGTGCCCCTTCAGGACACATTGACCGGTGTTGCTTCAGTCTTTAATATTTTTCTCAGCGTGCCCCGTGCTGGGGCGGACTATTCACTCTGGCTGTCCAGCGGTCCGTGAGGCAGCCGAGCCGGTTGAAAGCATTGAACGAGGTGACGTGACGGCTCACTTGAGGGCCAAGCCCAGAACAAAACCAGTGCCTCGAAATTGGGAGCCCAGCTCTGTGGCAGTCCACTTTAAAAGGAAATCTAGTTTTAAGCAAAACATCAATAAAAATAATAGTTTATAGGAGAAATATGGTAAAGTCATTAAAGAGCTTTATCCTAAATTAATCCATGAAAAATGTTCCACAATTGGCACTGAAGAAAGAGCTCAATTATAGACCTAATCAATTATAGTGAATGCTTTGAAACTTTCTTTTAAATATGCCCAGATTCCTTTAGCGGGTATATAATTGATGGGGCTAACTAACTGTTCTGCCACCCACTTTGCCAACAGTTATATTTCAGCGGTGATGTCTTATTGATAGTATGTCACTTGAAAGGTGTCATATAGCTGTTACTTGACCCATACTGACAAAATGTATCTGGGAGTATTCTGGTCAATTTAGTTCCATTTTTTCCTGTCGCTATTTAACATTGTGCTTCATGAGTAATTAACTCGGCTGATTCATTAAGTGCATGGAGGATCAGATTCAGTAATGGTGCTGACGACTCGCCAATTAAATGTTGTGACCTATCTGGTCCATCAAATATGTGCCAGTGAATGTTCAATAGTAATGCAATAGTAGAGGCGCAGTCATTGAGTATATTCAAGACAGAGATCGATAGATTTTTTAATATTAAGGGAATCAAGGGATATGGGGATAGTGCAGGAAAGTGGAGATGAGTTAAAAGATCAGCCATGATCTTATTGAATGGCAGAGCAGGCTCGAGGGGCCGAATGGCCTACTCCTGCTCCTATTGCTTATGTTCCAATTGGGTACAGTAGCGCAGTGGTAATGTTAGTGGACTAATAATCCTGAGTTCAAATCCCACCACGGCAACTGGGGAATTTAAATTCAGTTAATTGAATAAATCTGGAATAAAAAGCTAGTATCACTAACGGTGACCATGAAACTACCGGATTATTGTAAAAACCCATCTGGTTCACTAATGTCCTTTACGGAAGGAAATCTGCTGTCCTTACCCGGTCTGGCCAATATGTGACTCCAGACCCACAGCAATGTGGTTGACTCTTAACTGCCCCTGAAATGGCCCAGCAAGACACTCAGTTGTACCAAACCGCTACAGAGAAGTATAACGGCTCTGCGGGAGCACCTTCACCACACGGACTGCAGCGGTTCAAGAAGGCAGCTCACCACCACCTTCTCAAGGGCAATTAGGGATGGGCAATAAATGCTGGCCTTGCCAGCGACACCCACAGCCCGTGAACAAATAAAAATAAAATTAAATACTACAGTATAGTGAAACTTCATAGAGTCACATAGTTAAATGGTGAGGCAAGTATGTTAGCGGTAGATAGTGGCATAGGACACACAAAAAAGCAGTATCAGTAGCTCCTAGATAGCCCAGTGGGTAAATGTATTGCGTCGTAGCACTGAGGCATGCAGGCCATCGATTCCCAGTCACTGCTGAGTTGACTGATTTCTACTGGGGCAAGTGTTGGGCAATATAATTGTCCCCAGCGCCCCACTCCCCTCAAAGGGAGCGAGAAATCAGCCAAGTTTCCTGCTCCTGATCTCTATCCAGTAATCCACTGCTGGGGAATCTGGCTGTGTGGACGATGGGACAAAGACAGAATCCGGCTCGGATGTGATGACCTCCACAATTGAGTAACCCGGCCAAACGTGACCTAGGATCGTATATAAAGGTTGGGAAGTCTGCGGACCTGAACTTTGTGGTGATGAGCTGGGGCGAAAAATTGGAAAGGAAAAGTAAAAATTGGTATCTGCGCGCCTGGTACAGTCGTGGAGTGACTGCTTGGTGTTTTATGTTATAATCCTCAAGATGGATTCCTGTATTGAAGTTTGAGGGCGAAGATATTGAATAGAATTTTTTGGCAAAGCTTTTATCTAGTAAAATTAAGGCAGTTTATAAAGTATACAATAACATTTTCATCTTCCTTAGTGTAGTCTGTGTGATCTATGGAGCTTATGTCTAAGTTCTATAAAGTTTGATCGGTCCAAGTAATCCTATTACTTTTCTAATGATCTATTTTTATATTGAATTCTGAACAGATGAAGATGGAGCTTCTCCGAAATCCAATAGCGCAGCTCTGAAGAAGTTGTCACAAGCTGACTTGAAGGCACTTGCCGAAGGAGATGAAGATGTTGTTGAAGATTTGGAGTTCTCTGATGAAGACTAATGGAATAGGTGTATCTGAATCCTGGCTGCAAAGAGAGTTCTGCACTTGGTGTTACTCTCCCAACATATTGTTGGCGTCTATTGCTTGGATTTTTCCGAACTGCCCAGGCCTCAAAACGTACAAATTATACCCGTGCAAAGATCGCGGTGTGGCCCTACAAGGAATCAATTTTTCCAGAATGCCTTCTAAGGGGAGAATCCCAAGAAAAATCATTAACAGGCAAAACCTTTAGTGATCCCCTGCCTATATCGTCATCTTCGACCATGTGCTTCCTCAGTTTTATGCACACACAGAACTAAAATCAACATGTAACCGATTGATTCTTTACAATAGTTAAGTTAAAAGCAGCCCAGTGACAGAAATTGCCCAAGTCTTTCTTTAGCCACTGGAATTGTGATTAAGAATTCCAGACGGTTTCTGCTGGATCAGGGACAGTTCATGTTGATCCATAGGAAGGTCCCTCACGACGAGAGTCTGGCACTTCGTTCCCATCGGGTAAAATCTGCTCAGCTAGCCCTGATCCACAATTTTCAGCCTCTCGTCTGCAATTCTGTTTCAATATTGTGCTGCGTGTCCATGCTGACCTTTGTACTTAAAGTCAATGCTTTACTTACTCTGTTATTTGTCAACAGCTCTGAGTTATTTTATATGAACAAAATAAATCGGTGGCGAGACTATATCGCTTTCAAGGAATTTGTGTCATCACTTCAGCACGGTTTGGGAATGGAGACCGTGTAGCTCACGCGGTTGAAATGAGGCCGAATGAGTTGACCTCAGTCAGGGGAGTTGGTGCTACAGTTGGGTTTAGCACCCCTTCGAATGAGGAGAATCAGCCCGGATTCCAGCTCCTTGTTGCCAAGTAACCCCAGCTGAAAATGGCCTGGTGGAGATGTTCGGTGAGGACAAGAACACTTCGTTATCAGACCTTCCCCGGTCAAAAAACCTGCCGACACTCGCAGTCTTGGCTCCTGCATGAAGAGTGGCTCCTTGGGTGGGATACGGGGGGGGGGCGGGTGGTGGGGGACAATGTTCCCTTGAATTTTTAAGGGGCCGCGGAGCCCATTCAATATTTTTCCCATTTCATAAGCCCGGTGAGCTGGCTGCGCGGCTTAAAGGGAACATTGCTGGGGGGGTCGCTGGGACCTATGAAACCGCACCCCACCAAGAAGAGAGACAATTCTGGGGGTTGGGGTGAAGGGGGGGCATCACCTTGTACTTCTCCTTTTAAATGTTTCATTTATTTCCCCCGTCACTTGATGCTTTAAGAAACGACCGTTGCAAAATCAGGAATCCGGCAATCCCAGAATGGCGTTTATATAAACAGTGATCAAGAGAAACCATTTCCCCTGGCGGGGGAGTCCAGAAAAAGGGGGCATCCTCTTAAAATTAGAGCCAGGCCTTTCAGGAGTGAAATCGGGAAGCACTTCTTCACACAAAGGATAGTGGAAATCTGGAACTCTCACAAGGTTGTAGATGCTGGGACAGTCGAAACTTTCAAGGCTGAGATCGATGGTTCTTTGTTAAGTGAGGGGAGCAAGGGCAGGTAAATAGGGTTGAGGTACAGATCAGCCTTGATCTAATTGAATGGCGGAACAGGCTCGAGGGGCTGAATGGCCGCCTCCTGTTCCTATGAATCCGGATACCATCAGGCTACTACATGGAAGATTGCATGATATTGTTATTTTGAAGCAGCTAAATTAACATTGACGGCAGGTTTAGCACTGTGTGAACGTTAATTCAGTTTCTTCATGCTGTTGGTGCCGAGTAATGCTAAAAACTTTCAGTAATTTAACGAGGAGTGACCGGGTAATCCCATTGTACTTTAGTGCACACGGCCATGGGGGTGGGCAGGACCGTGTAGGCTAAATTAGAATGGAAACTCCCAAAAACCCACATTCAAAATGCAACTGGTGAGAAAACCTGTACTGGGACCTGCTGGTAATTATTGTGTGTTTGACCAGTTGTTGAAAGAAAGACTTACATTTATAGAGCGCCTTTCACGACTACTGGACATCCCAAAGTCCTTTACAGCCAATGAAGTAATTTTGAATTGTAGTCACTGTTGTAATGTAGAAAACATGGCAGCTAATTTGCACACAAACAACCACAAATGTGATAATGACCAGATTTTTTTTTTTAGTGATGTTGATTTGAGGGATAAATATTGGCCAGGATACAGGGGCGAACTCCCCTGCTCCTCTTTCATATAGTGCCGTTGGGATCTTTTACGTCCACCTGAGAGAGCAGACCGGACCTTGGTTTAACGTCTCATCCGAAAGACAGCATCTCCGACAGTGCAGCGCTCCCTCAGTACTGCACTGGAGTGTCCGTCTAGATTTTGTGCTCAAGTCTCTGGAGTGGGACTTGAACCCACAACCTTCTGACTCAGAGGCTTGGTAAAATGATGACCGTTACAGCCAGCAGAACCAGTTAAAGATTGGAAAGGCTTAAACTTTACTGTCTAGAGATAAGATGATTAAGGATTGAGCAATAGCACGGGGTTATATAATGTATTTAATGACTTGGGTAAAGTGAGTCTAGAATATTACTTTGTGAGTGAACAAAAGGACACAAATTTATATTAGTGAAAAATAAATTTGATATCGGTTTATTAGAAACCAATTCTTAACTCAAAGGGTGCTAAACATTTGGAATGATCCACTCGGTAAGGGAAAGAATTTGCATTTGTACCAGGAGAGCTCCCTGCTCTTCTGCGACTCGTGCCATGGGCTCTAACCTGGGCAGCCAAACCTGGCTTCAATTTTAACTTCTCTTTTGAAAAATGGCGACTCCGTCAATGGAGCACTCCCACCCTACCGCACTTGAGTGTCAGCGTACACGATGTGCTTAAGTCCCAACTGCAACTTTTGGGCTGGGAAGTGGGAGTGCTACCAACGGAGTGAAGCTGACACTGAAGTTAATGGAATCAAAGCTGTTGGGAGGAGCTCAGGATCCAGTTGGACGTCTGTCTGGATGAGTTGGATGCTAAGCTGGTTAGGATGCTAAGCTAGGTAAGTTGGATGGTATGCTCGATGAGTTAGATGCTAAGTTAGGTGAGTTGGATGGTAAGCTCGATGAGTTAGATGCTAAGCTAGGTGAGTTGGATGGTAAGCTCGATGAGTTAGATGCTAAGTTAGGTGAATTGGATGGTAAGCTCGATGAGTTAGATGCTAAGCTAGGTGAGTTGGATGGTAAGCTCGATGAGTTAGATGCTAAGTTAGGTGAGTTGGATGGTAAGCTCGACGAGTTAGATGCTAAACTAGGTGAGTTGGGTGGTAAGCTCTGAGTTAGATGCTAAGTTAGGTGAGTTGGATGGTAAGCTCGATGAGTTAGATGCTAAGCTAGGTGAGTTGGATGGTAAGCTCGATGAGTTAGATGCTAAGTTAGGTGAATTGGATGGTAAGCTCGATGAGTTAGATGCTAAGCTAGGTGAGTTGGATGGTAAGCTCGATGAGTTAGATGCTAAGTTAGGTGAGTTGGGTGGTAAGCTCGATGAGTTAGATGCTAAGTTAGGTGAGTTGGATGGTAAGCTCGATGAGTTAGATGCTAAGTTAGGTGAGTTGGATGGTAAGCTCGATGAGTTAGATGCTAAGTTAGGTGAGCTGAAATACCAGCGGTTGAGCTCCACGAGCCAAATGGCCTTTTATTATCCTTGACTAACCCATGGCGTCTTCTTGCATTCTTAAAAGGATGGGAGTTGACTGATGTTTGGGAGGAGATAAAGGAGTCACAATATGGGAGTGTGCATCACACACAATGGCTGGACTATAATTTGTTTTTTGTGTCACCTTCAAAATGTCTGCATTTCTCACTGAGGTGCTGCTTAACCCAAGAACTGGAGTAATCTGCAGAGGAGGACATCAAACTTGAGAATCCGGCAAAGCTCGAATTCCAGTGAATTCTGTATCGTCACAAAAGGTAAATGGCAATTTTTTTCCCTCGTCGCTGGCTATTTCTACTGATAGTAAATTTGACCTTCAGTAAGCTTGTTCAATTTTTTTAATTACCTTACGATAACGTCGATAAGGAAGGAAGCTTTGCTTGCTGCGCTTTGATTTTGCTGGAACGCTCGAGCTGAAATGGTGGTAGAAGCTGATTCCATAAATAATTTTATAAGGGAGTTGGACAGCTGCTTGAGGATGAGGGTTACGGACCAAAAAGAGGGTGTGTGGGACTGGGCACAGTTGCTCGTTCAAAGAGCCGGCACAAGCACAACGGGCCGAAGGGCCTCCTCCTGTGCTATAAGTTTCTATGATTCTATTCTAACTGTCCCTTTTAGAAACAGAAAAATAGGAGCAGGAGTCGGCCATTCGGCCCTTCGAGCCTGCTCCGCCATTCAATATGATCATGGCTGATCCTCTATCTCAATACCATATTCCCGCTCTCTCCCCATACCCCTTGATGCCTTTTGCGTCTAGAAATCTATCTATCTCCTTCTTAAATATATTCAGTGACTTGGCCTCCACAGCCTTCTGTGGTAGAGAATTCCACAGGTTCACCACCCTCTGAGTGAAGAAATTTCTCCTCATCTCAGTCCTAAATGTCCTACCCCGTATCCTGAGACTGTGACCCCCCCATTCTAGACCCCCCAGCCAGGGGAAACATCCTCCCTGCATCCAGTCTGTCTAGCCCTGTCAGAATTTTATACGTTTCAATGAGATCCCCTCTCATTCTTCTAAACTCTAGTGAATTTCTCATCTGGACCCAAGCCCACTCACTCCAGCCCTGATCTTGCTTTGAAGGCCCTGATCTCCCACGGGCCCTGATTTTTATCATGCCATTTTTATCTCATTTTGTCCGCTGCTGATTATATTCATCCTGCTGCAAACACGCACTCGCACCCTCGAGCTTCGGTGTAGGAAACAAGTCACAGGATTGATGCCACCAAAAAAAACATATGTTACAGCCTCGGAATTAGTTTTAACAAAAGCTACTGAATATTCATTTTGAATTTCAGAATGCTTTTTCCTCCTTTTCTTGGAAGATTGCAACACAGCTGTCAGTAGTTCTCCAATACCTAGACCGAGATGCCATTTTCCGTGTGCCTGGGCCAGAACATAAGAAGTAGGAGTAGGCCATTCAGCCCCTCGAGCCTGCCCCGCCATTCAATAAGATCATGGCTAATCTGATCTTGGCCTCAACTCCACTTTCCCGCCCGCTCCCCATAACCCTCGACTCCCCTGTAGCTCAAATATATGTCTATCTCCGCCTTGAATATATTCAATGACTCCGCCTCCACGGCGCTCTCGGGTAGAGAATTCCAAAGATTCACGATCCTGAGAAAAGAAATTCCTCCTCCGTTTTAAATGGGCGACCCCATATTCTGAAACTATGCCCCCTAGTTCTAGATTCCCCCACTAGGGGAAACATCCTCCCTGCATCTACCCTGTCAAGCCCCCTCAGAATCTTATATGTTTCAATAAGATCACCTCATTCTTCTAAACTCCAATGAGTATAGGCCCAACCTTTCCTCATAAGACAACCCCTTCATCTCCGGAATCAACCTAGTGAACCTTCTCTGAACTGCCTCCAATGCAAGTATATCCATCCTTAAATAAGCAGACCAAAACTGTATGCAGTACTCCAGGTGTGATCTCACCAACGCCCGGTACAGTTGTAGCAAGACTTCCCTACTTTTATACTCCATCCCCCTTGCAATAAAGGCCAACATTCCATTTGCCTTCCTAATTACTTGCTGTACCTTTTGATATCTGCTCAACATCGCCAGACAGATGATTTTGAGCAGGCTATTAAACTATTGAGGGGCATCACAGTTGAGCTCTTGCAAATCTATGTGTGCACAGCAAACGGCAGCTTCCATAGGTATGTCACATGGAGAGAGAGAGAGAAAAACAAGTGGTGAGATTCTGCTAGGCCACAGATCAGTGCAGGAGATGGAATCCAATTTTCTATGATTTTAATCGCTCCACCATTGGTGGCCGTGCCTTCAGCTGCCAAGGCCCTAAGCTCTGGAATTCCCTCCCTAAACTTCTCCGCCTCTCTTTCCTCCTTCAAGACGCTCCTTAAAACCTACCTCTGAGCAAGCTTTTAGTCATCTGCCTTAATATCTCCTTACGTGGCTCGGTGTCAAATTTTGTTCCATAAAGCTCCTGGGGACGTTTTACTATGTTAAAGGCACTATATAAATACAAGTTGTTGTTGTTATATTCCCATGATTTGAGCGATGAGGCTGGTCACGTTGAATTTGGCTGCTGTTAACTTGTTTTACACATATTGAGTAGGATACACATTACCGTCTGGCGTGCAAAATATCACTTCAAAGGCAACAGAATGCTTGCTTTGTCCTAACATCAATCAAACTAAGCTAAAGTGCTTGCTAGCACCGGCAACAGGGCTAGGGTTTCATGTCTCGGTGGAGCTCAGGAGACTATCGCGTTAATTTGATAAACTTGATTGGACTGTGGAAGACGGAGTTTTGTCATCCTGTATCCCTGTTCCCAACCTCAGTGGGCACAAGGAGACGATCTCAGGGAGCGCGCTCCCAGCTCATTAGTTTTTCCTCATATCGCTGCACTGCAGCCTGCACGGGTGGAGGTGATACAGCGAGGTTCTGTCAGTGATAGATGAAACATCAAGTACAATCTTTACACCACAGGCACTGGTCCAGGTCTAGTATATTAAGAGTTAGCGATGTGTTTGCGTCTGTATTCAAGGAGGTGCAAGTTAGAAATTCGGTAAAGTCTTGTTTTAACAGAGGGTGGTGAATCTTTGGAATTCTCTACCCCAGCGGGCTGTGGAGGCTCAGTCGTTTATTCAAAGTATTCAGAGTATATTCAAGACTGAGATCGATAGAATTTTGAATATTAAGGGAATCAAGGGATATGGGGATAGTGCAGGTAAGTGGAGTTGAGGTAGGAGGTCAGCCATGATCTTACTGAATGGCGGAGGAGGCTCGAAGGGCTGCATAGCCGACCCCTGCTCCTATTTCTTCTTAAGCTGCAGGGAGTGTGTGGTCCTGAAGAAATCTGTGCAGGAGAAGAGGCACTGCAGGAGAGAAATGGTAGCATAGTGGTTATGTTACTAGATAATGATCCGGAGATGTGAGTTCAAACCTCAGCTGCTGGGGAATGTAAATTCAATTAAATAAATCTGGAATAAAAAGCTAGTGACCATGAAACTACCGGATTGGCGTAAAAACCCAATGTCCTTTAGGGAAGGAAATCTGCCGTCCTCACCCGGTCTGGCCTATACGTGACTCCAGACCCACAGCAATGTGGTTGACTCTTAACTGCCCTCTGAAATGGCCCAGCGAGACACTCAGTTGTAACAAACCGCTACAGAAAACCACAAGAATAAAACCGGACAGACCACCCGGCACTGACCTCACTGTGGGAGTACCTGCCCCACAGGGACTGCAGCGGTTCAAGGCGGCGGCTCGCCACCACCTTCGAAAGGGCAAGTGGGGATGGGCAATAAATGCCGGCCTCGCCAGTGACGCCCACATCCCGTGAATGAATTTAAAAAAAAGAAATATTAAAACAAAGAGATTTCAAAAACAAAGTGCCTGTATAGTTCCATAATCCGAGAAAACCGTACAACAAAATGCTAAACCGTACTGGTTTTTTTTGGGGGGCTTTATTTCACTAAAAGTGAAAGACAAAGAAGAAAAGCAAATCAACAAATAGGCTAAAATTATTTTACAAATCACCATATTCTTATTGTTTACAGATGCAAAACGTTAAATGATAGTTTGACAAAGTGTGGCCGAAACCAGCTAAAGGAACAACAACTTTTTTTTCTTTTTTTTTAAATTATTCATATAACACCCTTTTAGGGATGAATATTACTATATATATATAGTGCTAAAACAGTATTCGAACTACCAACAGAATCTCCATAAATAACGTAAATATCCATTATGTTGATTGCTTTTAAGCAGCAATTAAGGTTCGTATAGCATGAAAAAAAGATGAGAAACTTCCCCTAGCAGTTTACATTTCCTTTTCCCCCTTCCCCACCCACCCCAAAAAATTCAAAAACGTGCAACTACACAACAACAAAAAAAAAACAAAATAAGTACCAAAAATGTTTTTGTAACTAGCTTTGCTCGTTCCGTGTACAATTTGTCGTACAGGTAATGAATAACTATCATCTTGAAATGGTCATTTTAAAGCCACCTTCTAAACTCCGATACCTGTGCAGTCGTGGTCCTGTCAGACTTGTGTGTGTGAGTGAGAGTGAGTGTGTGTGCGAGTAGTGATTAAACCTCTACAGTGAGGCACTTTAAACTGTGTCCAATAGGAAAAAAACAAAATTGATGTACCATTCAGAAATGTATTGTAAACACAGACCAACAACCATCATCTTTGGTTCAGCACTGGACAAATGCATAGACACTAAGAGTTCCTTGTCAAAATGAGTGCTTATGAAATCTGTTTTTTTTCCTTACATTAAATGTTTAGTCCCGGGTCTGCGATAGAAACCTTTTTTGATACAAGTGCACGGTTCTGGTTTCCCCCCACCCCCACCCCCCCCTCCCCTTTGCTTTAGTTCCACGTAGCAAAACCGGTTTCACTCAATTTCTTTCAGCTTGGCGCAAGAAATTGAGCCTCTTTTTTTTCTCTTGCTGGCAAGCTGTTCCAGCCTCGCCAACTCCTCCTTTCAACCCACATCCTGTCTCTTTGTACTTTTCCTCCATCAGCTTCTGTTTTCTGCTGCTGTTCCATTGCTTTCTGGGATAAACTGAAGTCTTGAAGAAAAAGGAAAGGAATGAGTCTTTTTTTTTAATGTATTTTGAAAGCCGGAGTGTGGTTTTTTATTTCCCCCAAAAGGAAATGCAGTCAACCAATAAAGTTGGCGCTCCAATAAATACTTTGGTTTCAAATAACGGCAACTTTACTTTTGTCTTTTCCCCTCGCGAGCGAATGTCTCATTCAAGATTGCGGCTTGACGAGGTCACCGATTCCCATGGCCAAGGCGTTGCCGTTTTCCTGCTTCGGTGAGATGCGGCTGGTTTGGATGCTGCCGTACGGCGAGGCGACGCTGCCGGTGGAGGAGGGGCGGTTCTCGATGGGAGGGAGGTCCCTCTCGGGCGGCCTCAGTGCGGCAGGCGGGAGCGGCAGTGCCAGGGGGAAGCTGGCCATGTACAAAACGCGGCCAATCCTTTTGGCAACCTACAACAGAGGTTCAAAGTGAATTGCAAATTGTTCTACAGCTAATCCAAAAACTGCAACGAGAAAAGCGCTCACATAAGAACATTTAAGAATTAGGAGCAGGAGTAGGCCATTCAATAAGATGGCTGATCTTCAACCTCAACTCCATTTTCCCGCCTGATCCCCATATCCCTTCATTCGCCTAGAGTCCAAAAATGTGTCTAACAGCCTTGAATATACTCAACAATTCAGCATCCCTCAGAGAGAGAATTCCAAAGATTCACAATCCTCTGAGTGAAGAAGTTCCTCCTCATCTCGGTCTTAAATGGCCGACCCCTTATCTAAGGCTAAAGGGATCAAGGGAAAAAGCAGGGACAGGGTACTGAATTTGGATGATCAGCCATGATCTCATTAACTGGCGGAGCAGGCTCGAGGGGCCGAATGGCCGACTCCTGCTCCTATTTCTTATGTCTCGGTTGTGATTCCGCCATGGTCAAATAGCTTGACAACTCACACGCTTGAGCTCCTGCTTGAATAATGATCCCTTGGGCAAGTACTGCCAGGGGCCCGTGGAACTGTACCCCAGCAAGAGCCAAATACCTTCAGGAGAGGATGGGAGCAAGTTGATTTGGGAGAGGGCGGGGGAACTAGAAGGGCCATATTTACGGGTTTTTGTATCTCACCATGAAGAGCACAATGTCCTCAAGAACTCATCAACGTGGCGTCTTTGTAGTAATACAAACTATAACTACACAAACAATATATATATCAAAGTAGTGCACAAGGGTTATCACTGACGGACACTGTTTTTCGAAGCTTGTTGCTTTGCTTTGTTTTAAATGGAGCACTGGGTCAGAATAGTTTCCAATTAAACACAAAACTAAGTCTGAAATCAGCAATTTTCCATTCATTACAGCCTTCTGGACTCAACATCGAGTTCAACAATTTCAGACCATAAACTTTGCCCCTATGTTTTCACATGGCAGCTCTTGATGATTCTGCCATTCCCATTTACGCCTCTTCTAGACTCATCTTTTGTTTCTTTACTTGTCCCATTACCATCTCCTTTCGCCTCGCACTATCATCCCTTCTGTCATTTAATCTCTTCTTGCTGCCTATCACAGACCTTCCCTTTTGTTCTAAATTCCCCCCCTCCCTGCCCCTGTACTTGCTTAAAACCCGTTATATCTCTAACTTTTTCCAGTTCTGACAAAAGGTCATCGATCTGAAACGTTAACTCTGTTTCTCTCTCCACAGTATTTCCAGCATTTTCTGTTTTTATTTCAAATTTTCTGTTCATATTTGTCAAAATGAGAAACAGGACATCCAAGCGTAAATAACTTTTACTGATGCCGTTATGATAAACCTTTAAAAAAAACACTGGTTCGGCCTCAACTTGGAGTATTGTGTCCAATTCTGGGTGCCGCACTTTAGGAAGGATGTGAAGGCCTTAGAGAGGGTGCAGAAAAGATTTACAAGAATGATTCCAGGGATGAGGGACTTCAGTTATGTGCATAGACTGGAGAAGCTGGGGTTGTTCTCCTTGGAGCAGAGAAGGTTGAGAGGAGATTTGATCGAGGTGTTCAAAATCATGTTAGGTCTGGACAGAGTAGATAGAGAGAAACTGTTCCCATTGGTGGAAGGGTCGAGAACCAGAGGACACAGATTTAAGGTGATTGGCAAAACAACCAAAGGCGACATGAAGAAAAAACTTTTATGCAGCGAGTGGTTATGATATGGATCGCACTGCCTGAAAGGGTGGTGGAGGCAGACTCAGTCGTGGCGTTCAAAAGGGAGTTGGATAAGTACCTGAAGGAAAAAAATTTGCAGGGCTACGGGGAAAGGGCGGGGGAGTGGGACTAGCTGAAGTGTTCTTGCAGAGAGCTGGCACGGGCTCGACGGGCCGAATGGCCTCCTGTGGTGTAACCATTCTATGATTCTATGCAAGCTTACAGGATCAACTAGCACTGATATGTATAAATCTGTGGTTTTAAATTTACGGTGGGTAATCTTTACATAAAATCTGATTATACAACATCAGAATTGAGGGATTGTACAGCCCTAAAGTTACAGTCAGGGACCAGGCTAACCGTGTATATCTGAAATTCCTCTGGCTGCCATTTTAGTGGAGGCGTTAACACTTATTTTCAGACAGCAGATTAAGGCGTTTCAGGCAAACGCATTAAGCGTTTGTGCGCTGGAACCCCAAGGTGTAATTGCAAAGGCCTACGTGTTAAACCTGGCTAATGCATTGCGGAAGATATCCTCTGGTCACTATAACTTAGTGGCATCATGAACAAGGGCAGCAGGCACATGGGAACACCACCCCCTCCAAGTCTCACACACCATCCTGACTTGGAAGTATATCGGCCGATCCTTCATCGTCACTCGGTCAAAATCCTGGAACTCCCTCCCTAACAGCACTGTGAGAGTACCTTCACCACTTGGGACTGCAGCGGTTCAAGAAGGCGGCTCACCGCTTCCTTCTCGAGGGCAATTAGGGATGGGCAATAAATGCTGGCCTTGCCAGCGACTCCCGCATCCCTTAAACGAATTTTTTTTAAATGATAGCATGAAGAATTCCTATTTCCAGCAAAACCATAGAAAAGTGTTCCAAAAGAACAGAATTATAATATTGCTACCACACAGAGGCCAGAGGAATATTCCTCCCACAGTGATTATAACATTTATATCTTTAAATCTTTCCTTAACCGAGTTTTCTCGCAATGCCAGATCTGCATTTTGTGTGTTTGAGGTAGGCTACGTGTTAGTACTCCCTCTGCCCCAATGTGCCTCGGCTCCAACCCCGACACTCCCTCCTGCTGACTAGTGCAACATATTCCATTTTACTCGTGAATCATCTGAATGAAATTGGCAAATGATTTCCTCGAGTGGGGGAATCCAGAACAAGGGGACTTCATCCTAAAATTGGAGCTTGGCATTTCAGGAGTGAAATCAGGAAGCAATTCTTCACACACACACACAGGGGGGAGTAGGAATCTGGAGATCTGTCCCCACCCCCCCAACAGGAGTAGGTGATGGGACAATTGAACCTTTCAAGACTGAGAGCGACAGATTTTCATTAGGTATTAAGGGATATAGGGTCAAAGGCAGGTAAATGGGTTTGAGGTACAGATCAGCCATGATCTAATAGAATGGCTGAACAGGCTCGAGGGGCTGAATGGCCTCCTCCAGTTCCTACGTTTTGTGCTGTGGGGCAATGGCCATTAGGAACTGGATTGACATTGGCCAAACTCTTTAGGACCCCTGCAGCCAGCAGAAAGAGGAGGCTTTGACCCCATCAGTCCGGAGTTTAACAGGGTGGTGCTCTAACCCATTGTATCACCCAGTCCCCCATAATATTTTGTAGACAATTTCACAATTGTGAAATAAATATTGCCAATAATAAAACATAACTATGTTCCGATTAAGTTAACTTTCTATTAACGAGTTACAATCTATCCTTTGATTGATTACTTAAATATAAAAAGCCTGAGATTAATCCTGCAATAAAGCCAGGAGTTCCTGTAGATTACATTTTATTGGATTGGATGGTAATGGTTTTGTCTGAATTTTGCAGTTCCTAAAATGTTAGTGTATAATTTCCTTCTAAATTTACTGTATAATAAGAACGCTCTATTGCGATCGGTTTAGCCAAGGACTGTAAGACAACCCCATCAGTCAATGTGCCCCGAGAGATGCATCTGCCAGGATGAATGTTGACACGGGAATTAAACTGAATGTTATCGTGAGAACAAAAATGAAGGAAGGGATCAGTGTCTGTGTAGTAACTGATGTTTACAAGGAAGATACAGGTTGGACACCAGGCAATAATCATTGAGTACCTTGAACCAATTATATCGGTGGCACAGGTGCAAAGGTCACACCTGTGATCTTTACACACCCAGCACACCTGAGTGGAGGTCATAGAAACTCTCAAGAAGATTCAATCTACACCTGAATTTATGTGGTAGAAGTCTGGGAATGAGTTGAGAGTTGATTTCAAATGACAAATAGCAAATGTCCTTACGAAAGTTAGCAGAACCGCAGAGACTGAACTCGCAGTAACATTCCCAATTGTATTGTGCGACTAGCAGGTTGGTAGAAGGCAAACTGGATGGGCCTTGATCTTTTATCCTGTAGTAATTACTGTGTATAGTGTTGGTTGTGTGCCTACGTAATGCACAATAGTTAGAAATGACTTGAGTCAAAACTAGCAACTAGTTTACGACTGATAGCAGGAAGTAATTTTCCACACAATGGACATCTGGGGAGGGTCATGGAAGGAAATACACTGGAATCATTTAAGAAACAGCTGTGATAGCAGGACTGTGTTCTCTTTCTGGATGGATGGTCCGAATGGCCTCCTTTCACCCCCATCTATCCTGTGATCTTATAGGGGTGGGGGGTGGAGATTAGTTCATGAGACAACAGGAAGAGAACAAAATTGGTTGTCTAATCCAGATGGGACAAATCGGGGCCTGACTGAACTCCCAGATACTTGCTGGTAACTAACTGGCAGCTGAGGCAGAAAAGGCTGTCCAACCCTGGCCTTTTTACGAACACCATAGACTTCGGCTTTTTTTTTAAATGATCGGTTGCATCGCATTTTCGTTACATCACGTGACCCAGTAGGAAGCGGACTGCGCGTCACTGTGCTCAGCTAGCTGGACCAATCAAAGAGAAGCATTACCTGTGCTCGTATTTTTAGCGCTGGTCCCAGCTTCAGGCCCATGGTGTTCAGCAGGTGCTCCTCTGTTAACAGGGGTAACGTCTCTCCATCAATAGCCTGGTCTCTGAACGCCTGCACATTAAGCACAACGGATGGTCATTGTCTGCTCAGTGAAGACATGCCCAAATAAAGGCTCCAATTCACGGTGATTTTGAACGGTGGCTATTTGGGAATCACAGCCAGTGGAAGGAATCAGGAAAATGTGACACTGCAGCTACAGGAAACTCTCGATTTACCGGCACCTAAATAACCGGAAATCTCTGTTAACCGGCAAAATTCAGGAGTAGGTTCAGGTAAGTTTTACTTCATATTAGTGGCCGTTCCTGGATCTGTCGCTGTGTAACCGGGGTTCCTGCACCTGTTGCTAAGCAACAGGGAAGCCTGAATCTGTTGCTGTGTACGGGGCTCTCGTACCTTTTACTATACCTCGCTGTAATCCGGACTTTTTGATAAACCGGCACCACGCCGGTCCCGTCGGTGCCGGATAAAAAAGAGTTTCCTATAATTAATTATGCTGTGGAATTGCTCAAACGGCCTTCATAAACCATAAATGGCTGCTTCTTCTGTATTAACTCAATTCCATAAAGGTTTCTAGCATCTTTGCACATTTATAAAGTCCCAGCTTCAGGTAGGCGCTGTTTCTGGTTAATGGGAGCAGCTTCTTTTATTATTTATCAACAATTGAATTCTCAAAATCATGGGATTTGAGCAGATTGAAGTCAAAATTGATCCGATCCATGTGTCTCCACCCATGTGACTGCCTTGAAAGTTTAAATATGCAGTTTGTTATACTCCACTTTAGAGACAGGGCTGTACTGACTGGTTTGCAATAAATTGCATATAATTAAGTACGATAGTGTAGTGGTTATGTTACTAGACTCATATAATCCAGAGATATATACATTCAAATCCCTCCTTGTGAATTTGTATTCAGTTTAAAAAAAACATAAAGCTGGTATTGGTAAAAGCTGTCGGATTGTCAGAAAAACCCAACTGGTTCACTAATGTCCTTCAGGAAAGGAAATCTATCTGGTCTATATGTGACTCCATCCCACACCAACATGGTTGACTAACTTCTGAAATGGTCCATCAAGCCATCGATTTGTAAGAATGGTGGTTCACCACCACCTTCTCAAGGACAACTAGGGATGGGCAATAAATGCCAGCCTTGCTCGTGAGACTAGACTCATAGAATCATAGAAATTTACAGCACAGAAGGAGGCCATTCGGCCCATCGTGAATGTGCCGGCTGAAAAAGAGCTATACAGCCTAATCCCACTTTCCAGCTCTTGGTCCGTAGCCCTGTAGGTTGCGGCACTTGGAGTGCACATCCAAGTACTTTTTAAATGTGGTTAGGGTTCCTGCCTCTACCACCCTTTCAGGCAGTGAGTTCCAGACCCCCACCACCCTCTGGGTGAAGAAATTTCCCCTCAACTCCCCTTACCAATTACTTTAAATCTGTGCCCCCCTGGTTCCTCTCTACTAAGGGATATAGGTCCTTCTCGAACCAGGGGTCACAGTCTAAGGATAAGGGGTAAGCCATTTAGGACAGAGATGAGGAGGAATTTCTTCACCCAGAGAGTGGTGAACCTGTGGAATTCTCTACCACAGAAGACAGTTAAGGCCAATTCATTAAATATATTCAGGAAGGAGTTGGATATATTTCTTGAGGCTAAAGGGATCAAGGGATGTGGGGAGAAAGCAGGGACAGGGTACTGAATTTGGATAAATGGCGGAGCAGGCTCGAGGGACCGAATGGCCTACTCCTGCTCCTATCTTCTATGTTTCTTACCCACTCTATCTAGGGCCCTCATAATTTTATACACCTCAATTAGGTCTCCCCTCAGCCTCCTCTGTTCAAAAGAAAACAACCCTGGCAACATCCCTGTAAATCTCCTCTGTACCCTCTCTAGTGCAATCACCTCTTTCCTGTAATGTGGTGATCAGAACTGCACGCAGTACCCTAGCTGTGGCCTAACTAGTTTTTTTTTTATTTGTTCATGGGACGTGCGCAGGGCCAGCATTTATTGCCCATCCCACACTCGAGAAGGTGGTGGTGTGGCTTGCTAGGCCATCGAGGGCAGTTAGGACTCAACCACATTGCTGTGGGTCTGGAGTCACATATAGGCCACACCAGGTAAGAACCGAACTGGTTCACTAATGTCCTTTAGGGAAGGAAACCTGTCTAAAGGACATTGTGACAATCCGATAGTTTCATGGTCACCATTACTGATACTAGCTTTTTTATTCCAGATTTATTTAATTAACTGAATTTAAATTGCTGTGGTGGGATTTGAACTCGTGTCTCTGAATTTAGTCCCGGTCTCTAGATTACTAGTCCAGTAACATAACCACTCTGCTACCGTACCTATACAGTATAAGCAGAACCGCCCTGCTCTTACATACTATATCCCGAGAAATGGACTCCGTTGCAGTTCTCCCAGTGGCTCATCGGTTAATGGGCTCTGTGCCGTGCTTCGGTTAATGGGCTCTGTGCCGTGCTTCGGTTAATGGGCTCTGTGCCGTGCTTCGGTTAATGGGCTCTGTGCCGTGCTTCGGTTAATGGGCTCTGTGCCGTGCTTCGGTTAATGGGCTCTGTGCCGTGCTTCGGTTAATGGGCTCTGTGCCGTGCTTCGGTGGACTGTTCTGAAGCAAAACCAAGAAGTGAGCTGCTCTTTGCATCCTCGGCAGTGGCCCCAAAGCCCAACTGCACCCACTGAGTGAGCTCATCTGAGACGTTTGATGTCTTGGTTTCAATCCTGGGAGGGTGAACCAGCTGGTTGGGCAGAAGCTGCACCAGTTGATGAGTGGAGGGAGTGTGATGGTTCGGAGGACCCTGACGTCTGGGCCTGCAGGAAAGCCTTCAAACGGCCAGCGGGACAATTCATTATGAACTAGAAACAGGAGGAAAGGAGGGGGGTGGTGGGTAGGCTTTGTACGGGGATGAAGTATTGAGGTAAACCGTAAGTGCAATTGTCAGGGTTTGACTTGTGTTGTGAGCAATTACTCAGCAACCTAGATTTTCTGACTGGCAGTCACATCTTTTGAAAAAACATAGGCTAACCTCACAGCTGTCTGCGACTTCTGTTCGTGATTTCTATTTGCACTATTAGCAATCTGTATCCTATAGGTGTAGGACATTGTGTCCAGGTACAGCCCCTAGTCGAGTTTTAATTTTAACATAAATCCTCAACTTTCACTGTTGGGAACCTCGTTTAAATCCAGTCCAAACCCATTAAAAGGAGAGAACTTTGCACCCTTCACGACCCAGGGCGCCCTAAAGTGCTTAATAGATAATTCAATATATTTGACGTATAGTCACTGTTGTAATACAGCAGCCAATTTGTGCAGCGCAGGGTCCCACAAACAGCAATGAGAAAGTGGTGTTGGCTAAGGGAGGAATGTTGGCCAGGACCCCTCACCTGCCTCCCGAGTGGAGAACTTCCCAGCCCTTGTATAGTAGCTTAGGATGTTTTACATCCACCCAAAAAGGTATTACACAACCTGGACTTCGAGGGTTAAGTTACAAGAAGAGATTACACAAATTAGGGTTGTTTTCCTTAGAATTTAGAAGGTTAAGGGATAAGCTGATCGAAATTTAAGATATTAAGGGGAACAGATAGGGTAGAGAGAGAGAAACTATTTCCGCTGGTTGGGGAGTCTAGGACTAGGGGGCATAGTCTAAAAATTAGAGCCAGACCTTTCAGGAGTGAAATTAGGAAACACTTCTACACACAAAGGGTGGTAGAAGTTTGGAATACTTTCTGCAAACGGCAATTGATGCTAGATCAATTGTTAATTTTAAATTGGAGATTGATAGATTTTTGTTAACCAAAGGTATTAAGGGATATGGGCCAAAGGCGGGTATATGGAGTTAGGTCACAGATCAACCATGATCTCACTGAATGGCGGAACAGGCTCGAGGGGCTGAATGGCCTCCTCATGTTCCTAAGGTAGGTGGCGCCTCAGTTTAACATCTCATGTGAAAGATGGTACCTCTGGCAGTGCAGCACTCCCTCAATACAGTACTGAGGCATCAACCTGAATGTGTGCTCAAGTCTCTGGAGCGGGGTTTGAATCCACAACCTTCCTAGCCAGAGGCGAGGGTGCTGCTAACTGAGTCACGGCAGACACTGATGGGATAAAAATCGCCTCTGTCTGCTGGCTGGAAGGATTCTAAGTAACATAAGAACCTCAGTCCAGTTCCTAGTGAGTCGTGGGTGCAAGATACAAAACTGACCACTAATGTGACCATCTCATTCAGAGTGACCACTGGATGGCTAGAGTGGGAAATAGAAAATGCAACGCATTGGGGAATGCTCTTGTGTGTCTGAGACTGAAGTACATTGTTGGGTATCGTAGAGAAGAGCTTTACTCTGCCTCTAACTGTGGGAGTCGTTGATGCTGACACCAGGTGCCCAGAATGGAGAGTGTTCCCATATCCACCCCGCCACCCGCCCCCAGCAGTACCGTCCTTCACCGTGACAGGTACAAAATTCACACCATGACTGCAATGGGTTAAGGTTGAATTTGAATGGCAATCTCCTTTCAGCGAGAAAGGCCGACAGCTTTGAGAGACTAGACTGCTTACCTGGGTATACTCCGCACAGCCAGAGAGACCGTTAATGAAGTTACAGACGTCGTCAACAGTCCACTTGCTAATGTCCTCCACTGTGGCGCCATCCTCTCCATCCAGGAAGAGGCTTCCGATGCTGCCTGTTTATGGGGGTGGAGAACATAGATCATCACTAACAGTGCTGGTGGCAGTTAGCAATATAAGTAAGAACATAAGAATTAGGAGCAGGAGTCGGCTATACGGCCCCTCGAGCCTGCTCCGCCATTCAATAAGATCATGGCTGATCTTCGACCTCAACTCCACTTTCCCGCCCAATCCCCCATACCCCTTGATTCCCCTAGAGTCTAAAGTAAGAGTTCCTATCCAACCGAACACAGATCTTTAATTATCTACAGATCGTCAAGGCAGCCAAGGTCAGTCCTTGAGCTCCTGGCACTCAGTGTTACTTGTGAGAAATCACCAAACACTCGACTAGGGTACTACTTCACGTACCCATTGCTTCACACCGCAAATCGTACCGTTTCCACAACATTTCAAACTCATCAGGCATCAACAGCCTAGCTGTGAGCACAACCTCCTGCTGACGGTCCTTGCAACCATCCGAACAGCTCAATATTCTGCAACCGGATCGTATTTGTATAATACAGGAAGCAATAGTTATGAATTATTTGCTTTATTTTACTCCAGGATCTTGTGTATGGAAAGTCTCGCGTCAGTACTCCTTTTGAAACTGTAACAAAGAGCTGTTTCAAAACTCTCATCCCAGCCCCACCAATACAGCGCTGCACTGAAATTCTGACTATCCCTGCAGCCTAAAAATGAAAGAAGGTCTGTCGCTCATGCGCAGGAAAGATTTCTTCCACATTACCACAAAATGTCTTTTTTTTAATGTAATTTTTCACTGAATCTGATCTCCAAGTCTGAATGCGCTCATTTCTACGCAACATAGAAAGGAGGTACTTGGCTCCTGAACCACTTCCTCCCCCGGTTGGCCACGTGTAGGGGCAAAGTCTTCCACCCCCAACACAGGACATTGCTGTCAGATGTTCTCTCCCCCACTCACCCACCCATCACAAGAAGATACTCCAGCCTTGACCCATTGCCCCCAATCCACAGAGCTCCGATTCAGGGCAACTAAAGAATAGAGGAAATGCAGGAGTAACTTTGACACTAAAACGGATGGTCAGTGTGTGGAACAAATTAGAGGCATAGGTGGTGGAAGAAGAAACCTTAATGAGTTTCAAGAAGGAACTTGAGACAGGTTCTTCTCAACAAATGGGATTCAGGGTTATTAGAAATGTACCAAGGGAATACTGTTGGATAGGTGGGCTAGATGGAGCGAAGGTCTTCTGCTGCCTGAAGTTCTTACTATGAATGGTGTAGGATCAGAGTCAACGTTCTCTCACCGAGTGATGTCCCAAAGAATGCTTCCCAACCCCATTTCTTCCCTCCCCTTCTACAGATGCTGATTTTTACTGGGGTACGGGTCCATGTTAAACAGCTGCCCTCTGGTACCTTGTTCTTCATGTGTAGGCCAAGCAGGGCATCACAGCCAAGCCCAGTCTAATGGCCAGCGAATGCCCACCTAGGCAGCAATCACTATATAGTGATCAGGAGTGGGTATCCTAGCTGACTTTTCCACTCACTAGCTGTGGGGTGTTGGCATCAATCGTGACTCCCCCTCCTCCCACCCCCCCAATCACTACACTAACCAAGATCAGTTGACAAGGACTAGAAACTCCATTTTATTTCGTACGTTGCCCTGTTTAACGGACTTTGCCCCGCTATGTTTTTTAATAGGAATCAGCAGGAAAAAAATCTCTTCTGTACTGTTCGAACAAGCCCCATTTTAAAGCTGGAATATACAGCAACCATGGCCCACCTGGTACCTAATGAATTGCTCGCGGAGTCTTACTTGACGGGGTCGCAGAATCAGCCCCATAGAGGGAAGTGACCTATCTGTAACCTGCATTACTCTCGAGGTAGGCTCCACCCCAAAATCAGCCCACATATGTTCGGGAGTGGATAACACAAATCACCACCATCCACTTGGCTAATTTTATACAAAAGTCAAGTAGTTTTTTGTTTCAGAAAAAAAATAAATACTACCATCACCGCAGGGAACTGGCCTGAAGGAGATAATGAAACGTACAGAGTGAGGGAGGCAGGTTAACATGCATTAAAATGAATTGCTTGCTGATGCTCCCTGTGTACCTTGAATTACAATAATTTAACTTCCTCAAAAGAGCCAGGCTAAGCAAATCCTCCGAGCACGGCCGTCGATGGTGGGGCAAAGGAAATCGGGGATGCACAAGAGGCCAGAATTGGAACAGCGCAGAGATCTCGGAGGGTTGTAGGGCTGCAGGAGGTGACAGAGATAGGGAGGGGCAGAGGCCATGATGGAATTTGAAAACGAGGATGAGCATTTTTAAATCTAGGCCTTGCCGGATCGGGAGCCAATGTAGGTCAGCAAGCACAGGGGTGATGGGTGAACGGGACTTGGAGCGAGTTAGGACACGGGCAGTCGAGTTTTGGATGACCTCAAGTTTACGTAGGGTGGAATGTGGGAGGCCAGCCAGGAGTGTGTTGGAATAGTCAAGTCTAAAGGTAACAAAGGCATGGATGAGGGTTTCAGCAGCAGATGGGCTAAGGCGGGGCAGAGATGGGTGATGTTACAGGAAGTAGGCGGTCTTGGTGATGGAGAGGATCTGGGGTCGGAAGCTCAGCTCAGGGCCAAATAAATAGGACGCCGAGGTTGCACACAGTCTGATTCAGCCTCAGACGGTGTCCAGGGAGGGAAATGGAAGCGATGGCTCGGGAACGAAGACAATGGCTTCGGTCTTCCCAATATTTAATTGGAGGCTATTTTGGCTAATCCAATACTGGATGTTGGACAAGCAGCGTGACAAATCAGAGACCGTGGAGGGGTCGAGAGAGGTGGTGATGACGTAGAGCTGGGTGTCGTCGGCGTACATGTGGAACCTGACGTGTTTATGGGTGATGTTGCCGAGGGGAAGCATGTAGACGAGAAATAAGAGGGGGCCAAGGACTGATCCTTGGGGACTCCAGAGGTAAAGCTGCTTTAACGGTACACATCTTTGCTGTTGTGAACAAACACCAAGCAGAGACCAGGCGCCCTGCTGTGAGGGAAGGGACGGGACGGGAACCTGGAGGGAGATCTCTCAGCAACTAATTTAAAGTGAGGCTGGTGCAAGGCCTGGGACCAGGCCTACTGCCATCTTCGCAATCACAACTGCTGTGCACCCCAAGGAGGAAACAAGAAAGATTTGAAACCCTCCAGACATAAAACAATCTCAGCTGGTGGGGTTATTGACAGAGGAAGGTGGGGGTGGGGTGGGGCGGGGGGGGGGGAGCAAAATCAGCCAGGTTCCTGCTCCTGATCATTATACAGTAATCCTTGCTGGAAAGGGCACGTGTGGACGTCGGGTGTAAGAAGATCATGCTTGGTTGTGATCCCACCCACAGTCGAATATCTTGCAGGAGTGGCCACTGAGTGAGGTCCTGGAAGACTCCCAGGGCCTGTGGAACCAATATAAGTCGGCATGTTCAGAAGCATGGGGGGTTTGGGGGCAAGGGGGAAGGTGAAAACAGTGAACGCAGTGATGAAGAAGTTCAACTCTTCCCCAAATACCTTTGTGCCAGGAAATACTAATAAGACAACCCCTATTCATCCTAACCCATTAACTATTCTCAGCTACTTTTTCCTCTGTAACGAGCTTTACAGGAACTCTGGCCGCAGTGGCAAGGGTTGCAGGAGGTCTAATGTGGTTCAGTCAGCAGAGGAAGTCAGAGTGAAATCAATCCCTTCAGGCCAAATCACCGCACATACGAAGCTACTTAGCCGTCTGCTGCCAAGCGTGTGCGATCCACGGGGATCTGACGAGGTCACCCTTGGCTTCAAAAACCAGCCACTTCCTTATTCTGACTGCAGTCCAAGTATTTCCTTCCGGCACGCTATTTATCAGTGAGCGACTGAGTGAAGCATTTTCATAAAGTCTGTTCTTTGCGGTTTGGACAGATCCAATGTCCTGATTTTTTTTTTAAAAGGGAAAGCCACTAGCTTTAGAATTTCTTTTACACCAAAATGCAAATTGACGTTTAACCCCTTTCTGACGGTTCGGTGATGCCAGTTTAAACACTCTGTCCTTTCAGTTTCCAAGAGGCCCTTTTAAAATAAATTGCTTTCCAATTGAGAAGTCGCTCCTTCAGACAGGGTACCTGTGAATTAGAAAGCGAAATGTGCATTTATGTCCTCGATAAAAGCATCTGATTCCAGCTACACGCTGTCTTTTGGCAGCCGCACCAACCCTTGTTGTAGAAAGGATGCATTTTAGGGTTTCTCAGTTACTGCTATACAAGGTATTGCAGCAGAGTGGAGCAGGCAAGGGCTGCATTATGTAAACGGCAATAAAGGTGAAGTATAAAGCGCTCCCTGCCATCCCAGCGGATGGATGCCCAAAGCCAGTGTGGTACTGAGACACACACAAAGACCTGTACCGTGTTCGTGGGTCTCAGCCAGTCCTCAACAATTAGCCTCAGTTCCCCGAGGCCCGGGGAGACCGAAAATTAGCCAGGTGTCCAACCGCTGATCACTATCCAGAATAACAACAGAAAATGCTGGAAAAACTCAGCAGGCCCGGGCAACATCCGTGGAGAGAGAAACAGAGTTAACGTTTCAGGTCGAAACCCTTCGTCAGGACTGAAAAAAGCACAGGAAATGAAACCGATTAAAAGGCCAGTTTGGGGGCTGGGAAATGGGGATGAGAGAACAAAAGAGAAGTGAAGAGACATTAAGAGGTATTCAAAACCAGACGAGATGGTGATAGGACTAGTGGAGAGACAAAAGACGGCTCTAGATTAGGTGTGAAACGCGCTGGCAGAACGAGAGACAGCTGCCATGTGGGAGAGAGAAAGGGGGGAAGGGCACAAAACAAAGGTGTGGATAAAAAATATATAAAAATGTAATAGGGGCCGAGGTTATGATCTGAAATTGTTGAACTCGATATTGAGTCCGGAAGGCTGTAAAGTGCCTAATCGGAAGATGAGGTGCTGTTCCTCGAGCTTACGCTGGGTTTCCGTGGAACAATGCAAGAGCCCGAGGACGGTGAGGTCAGAGTGGGAATGGGGCGGTGAATTAAAATGACAGGTGACCGGAAGCTCGGGGTCACCCTTACGGACTGAACGGAGGTGTTCCACAAAGCGGTCACCCAATCTGCGTTTGGCAGAGACTGTTGGAAGTGCGTGTGCGTGGGTTTGCCATTAACTCCTGGCTGTTGAGCAGCCCGCCAACACTTTCAAATCTAGGCACGCTCCCAAACGACGGCCATTATGGGGGGGAAACACCCAGCAAGTCAGTGCCTCCAGGAGAGAAACAAAGGGGGGGGGGGGGAGGAAGGAAGAAAATGGAGAAAAAAATAAACTGTTACACAGAACAAAAGAGGTATTGAAGAGTTAACATGCGCACAGAAACTACTCAAGTCTCTGCAGTTTACTGCGCGGGACCTCATAAAGGCGACAGGCAGATTACGGTAAATCTCCTGACGTTGCTTGTATTTTCTAACTTGTCCTGCTCTATGACCTAAGGGGGTGGTGGTGGAAAAAAAAAGTTCTTCAGCTTGAAGCAGTGAATCATATTCTCCTCATGGGACCACAGCACCATTCCTTCTCCGTGACCTTAGCACACTTCCCACAAACCTCCCTCCGCTCGCACTGACTTTGGTTCAGCAGCCCTCAAGTGTTGCTTTACCTACTGGAGTGAATTAGCCGTGGATTCTGGAACCAGCCGCTGCTGCTGTTCTTTACATCAGCCTTCCTCGACTACATGGGAGGTGGGGGAGGAATATAGATCTACGCTCGTTCTCTCTGGTCTTTCAACACTATCCCCCCCCCGGCCAAAAAAAAACAAGGGCAAAGCATTTTCGCAGACCTCGTAAAAAGACCGATGGGATTATTTTTCTAACCTGTTGAGACACGGCCAACAGAGGTCAAAGTGTCACCCGAACTACCCTCGCCAACAATCTGTCGTCTCCACCAGATAAAGTTTCTTTTTTTTTTAATTCTCCTCCTCAGCAAAAAAAAAATCGAAGGAAACTAAATTAAAATGTGGTGGTTCAAAGCTTTTTTTTAAATAAGTGAACTACGCAGCTTAATACTGAGGTGATCGGACTCATTTTGGGATGCGTAGAACTTGGGATTCCCAACGTATTGGGGGAGGGAGGGAGGGGGAGAGAAAGGGCAGCTTTCTGACAGGCGTGTCGGACAATTAATGTCAGACACCCGTTCAGAGGTTTTTTTTTTGATGTCGTACAGGTATCTAACAAATCCATGCATCATTTAGAAAGCAGTTACCCGAGCCCACTGCTAAAGTAGAGGACGATTGATTTTCCGAAACAATAGATTCCTGTTTGTATGCAGCTGTGTGGCACTTTTCTCTTTTTTATATACTTGACTGCAGCAGGCGAGGGAAATGGTGATGGGATGAAAAAATCCTCGAGCGAGCGTCACCTTTTAGCATGTTTAATTTTAAGGGAACATCTCCTTGTGTTAGAAAACTGACTGGTTCATAGGAAAGTTGTAGGTTGGGGATGGGGGGGGGGAAGGGAAGGGTTAAGGGGGAGCAAGGAGAATCACAAAATAAAATGGAGATAAAAATAGGATTGAAGCTCTCCTCGATAGCTCGCCAGGTCAATGCACGGTACAGTGTGGTATCCGAACATACGGAAATGGCAGGAGGAGACCAGCTGGCCCATCAGGCCTGCCCCACACTTATGATGGCTGGAGCATTGTGACCAGACACTTCCTACTGCCCAGCCCAGCACACCCCACCCACCCCCCCCCCTTCCAAACCCACGACCTCCACCACCTAGAAGGACAAGGGCAGCAGGCGCATGGGAACACCACCACCTGCAAGTTCCCCTCCAAGTCACACACCATCCTGACTTGGAAATATATCGGCCGTTCCTTCATCGTCGCTGGGTCAAAATCCTGGAACTCCCTCCCTAACAGCACTGTGGGAGCACCTTCACCACACGGACTGCAGCGGCTCACCACCACCTTCTCGAGGGCAATTAGGGATGAGGCAATAAATGCTGACCTGGCCCGCGACGCCCACATCCCAGCAACGAGTAAAAAAAAATCTCCGGTCTGGGCAGTGTGTGGGCATCAATGTACCTAGGCCAGGAAGGGGGCAGAATGAGTTAGGGCTGCTGTTCCTGATGGTTATCCAGTGGCTCTGATATGGAAACTGGGAGGAGACAAGAAGAGATTCCACTGTGATGTCCTTGCCATGGAGGGAGTGCAGCGAAGATTCACCAGACTGATACCTGGGATGGCAGGAATGACGTATGAGGAGAGATTGGGTCGATTGGGCTTATACTCGCTGGAGTTTAGAAGAATGAGAGGGGATCTCATTGAAACTTATAAAATTCTAACAGGACTAGACAGACTGGATGCAGGAAGGATGTTCCCGATGGCCGGGGAGTCCAGAACCAGGGGTCACAGTCTAAGGATAAGGGGTAAGCCATTTAGGACTGAGATGAGGAGGAATTTCTTCACCCAGAGAGTGGTGAACCTGTGGAATTCTCTACCACAGAAGGCCGTTGAGGCCAATTCATTAAATATATTCAAGAAGGAGTTAGATATATTTCTTAAGGCTAAAGGGATCAAGGGATATGGGGAGAAGGCAGGAACAGGGTACTGAATTTGGATGATCTGCCACGATCTCATTAAATGGGGGAGCAGGCTCGAGGGGCCAAATGGCCTACTCCTGCTCCTATCTTCTATGTTTCTATGTGATGACCTAGCCATGGCCCAAGTGCTACAATTATCCGCAACGACTCTGGAATAAGGAGGTGGGGTGGCTGGGGGTTCCTTGGTCCCGGCTCCTTGCCACCCAGTGACCTCCGCTTTTAAGACCACATATGTGGATCCATTGAGCTGGGCTCACGATGCCCACACAGCCCGCCAACAAAGCCCATGTGTGAAAAGGTTGCGCCCAGTAAGGGGCTGGAAGGCCGAGGGTGCCCGTGAGAGAGTTGATGCCGTCGGGGCTCAATGTGGGGAGGGAAGGGAGATTTAATTCGTGGAAAATAAAATTAGCTTTCCATTTTGGCTGTACAGCAAAACACGATATGTCCCACTTGGTGCCCGGCAAGGCGCGCGGTGAGGTAAGTGATAGTCAGCCCAAAGAGAGCTAGCATTTCCAGTGTTGCAGTCATTCTGCACGCCGCCGCATTGATTAACATCTCGCAACAAGCCATCCTGCTTTATATGAATGGAGCTGTGTTAATGGGATGGATCAAGTATTGGCATGTTGCTCACACTGCTGCTCCTCGTTTTCACCTGTGACTCTGTTTTTAACGGCAGGAGAAATGTGATTGCATGTAAAACTTGTCAAACTGGAAACTGCATTTTTGTTATAAATTTCATTATAATGCAGTGTTTAAAGCCATTTACCAGGTCTCGCAAAGTATTTACAAGTATTGAGTTTCCTTCCCTAACCCCAATCGTGCCTGGTATTCATTTCTACAGATCAATAGCCACATCTGACGTTAACATTTTATTCATTCCCCCCTCCCCGCTAATTTTCCACCTTCCTCTTCTTTAGACACTGACTAGGTTAAGATTCCAGTACTGACCACTTCCTGATACCCCACCCAAGTGACCACGTTCAGAGCTAAAGTCTAGACAGTGAGTGTTGGCAGGCATGGATTAGCTTTCACACTTATACTGACGACACCAAGCTCTACCTCTCCACCGCCATTCTCAACCTCTCCTGTACCTCGGTGTTGTCAGACTGCTCATCCAAGAGAGGGGTTTTGACCCTCTCTATGTCTGTAACCTCCTTCCGCACTCCAAACCCTCCCATGAGCTCTCCATTCCTCTGGCTCTGGTGCATCATCCCTTCCCGTTGCCCCATCATTAGTGGCCATGCCTTCAGCAGTCAAGCTGACTGAACTGTAATTTCCTCCAGTCAAACGTTGGGAAGACCAAAGCCATCGTCTTCGGCCCTCCCCCACCCGCCCCACCACAAACTGCGAACCCGAGCCCCCCGACTCCATCCCTCCCCGCTCACTGTCTCAGGCTGAACCAAACTGTCTGCAACGTCAGTGTCCTATTCAAATATGGCAACAAGAGCAGGTCAGAGGCTGGGTATTCTGCGGCGAGTGTCTCATCTCCTGACTCCCCAAAGCCTTTCCACCATCTACAAGGCACAAGTCAGGAGTGTGATGGACTACTCTCCACTTGCCTGGATGAGTGCAGCTCCAACAACACTCAAGAAGCTCGATACCATCTAGGACAAAGCAGCCCTCTTGATTGGCACCCCATCCACCACCTTAAACATTCACTCCCTCCACCATCGGTGTACCGTGGCTGCAGTGTGTACCATCTACAAGATGCACTGCAGCAACTCGCCAAGGCTTCTTCGGCAGCACCTCCCAAACCCGCGACCTCTTCCACCTAGAAGGACAAGGGCAGCAGGCGCACGGGAACACCACCACCTCCAAGTTCCCCTCCAAATCACCATCCTGACTTAGAAGCATATCGGCCGATCCTTCATCGTCACTGGGTCAAAATCCTGGAACTCCCTCCCTAACAGCACTGTGGGAGCACCTTCACCACACGGACTGCAGCGGTTCAAGAAGGCAGCTCACCACCACCTTCTCGAGGGCAACTAGGGATGGGCAATAAATGCTGGCCTTGCCAGTGACGCCCTGATCCCATAAACAAATTTTTTTTTAAACCAAGTTGAGCTTCTGACCCCTCACCTCTCCATCACAATGTCTGCTTGCTTCCACCTCCGTAACATTGCCCGACTCCGCCCCTGCCTCAGCGGATCTGTTGCTGAAACCCCCGCCCACTACCTTGGTCAGCCCCAGACTCAACTATTCCAATACTCTCCTGGCTGTCAACCTACCCTCCACCAAACTTCAGCTCATCCAAAACTCCTATCCTGCACCGAGATCCGCTCACCCATCACCCCGTCCTCTCTGACCTACACTGACCCCACTGCCTCAAATTTTAAAATTCTCCTTTCTTGTGTTTAAATGCCTTCCAGGTTTTGCCCCTCTCTATGTCTGTAACCTCCTTCAGCACTACAAACCCTCCCCTGAGCTCTCCATTCCTCTGGCTCTGGTCCCCCAGTGTATCATCCCTGCCCTTTGCCCCACTGTGAGTGGCCGTGCCTTCAGCTGTCCAGGTACCGCGCTCTGCAATTCCCCTCCCTGAACCCCTTCACCTTCCCTCTCCTTAAAAACCTATCTTTTTGACCAAGTTTAGGTCAGCCAGACCAATCTGGGTAAAAGCATTTCCCAGTGTGGTACTGTAAGGCAAGGGGCGCAAATTCAACCAATGTTCAGGCTAATTTTTTTTGGGGTGCGCGGCCCCTTTAATGGGCTGCGCACCCCATTCAAATTTCCACACATGCGCGATTTTTCCATTTAACAGCCACTGAGCAGCCTGCGCGGGACCTCCAGACCGCTGTGCAGCTTAACGGGATCATACTAATAACTCCTTTTTTCCATATGCCTCTTTGAAGCGCCTTGGGACACTTTTCTATGTTATATGCAAGTTTCTGATGAAAACCTGCTCTACATAGCTTGGACAGATTCCTTTTATATACAGATTTTCTCTCCTCTCTAAAAGTGCTTACTCTCGCTGACTGCAGTTCCACAGCCCCCATCCAGTACCCTTGGCCAAGAGGGCCTTTTGGCACACAAGTCCTAACCGTGTCAGCATGCTCATCAGCTGCATAGCTGAGCCCAGCATTGTCCTCCTCCAACATCGAACACATACATCTTTCCACAGCAGCCACTCCATAGAAGCCCAAGATTATGAACTTTGCGTGATATTTTTCCCCTCGCAACCCCTGGGGCATTGAGATGTTTATCACCAAACTGACTAACTCAGCACAGACCTGGGACCTGGGTCTACCTACTCTACATGGCTCAGTGCCACACTGGGAAATGCTTTTACCCACGGATTGATCATTTTTTTAATTGATTCCAAATCTAATGTTGAGATTGATGTTTAGGAAAGGCATAAACCACACGGAAAGATAATAGACATATAAACACTAGTGCCTTCTGGGACATAATCTGTTGCTCCCATATTGAAATAGTGATAAATCATCAGTGTGCAGATGAATCACACCACCGCATTCAGAAGACATCCATACATCATGCAGGTTATTCTCACATCAGCCGTTTCATTTTGATTTAACATTGCCAGAAGATTAACTATTAAAGTCTTGGACTGTTCCCTAAAAACACGGTTGTTTCTTCACTCCAAGCACAGAAGATCACAAGATAGCTCCAACTGAAGATCACCTACCTTAGCTCATCCAGCCAGAAAAACCCTACAGCTCCCCGCCTCCATCACAGCATCTAACTACCCCTCGATTCCAAAGTTTCGCCTCCACTAATTCATCCAGCAGTCCAATCCAGGTGTTGAGCACTCTTCATGTGAAGAAGAAACTCCTATTATCAGTTCTAAATTTGCCTTTTTACTGGATGAATTTGCGCCCCTTGTCTTACAGTTTAGTTTGAAGTAATGTTCTAGATTTACCTGTCCTGCCTTACGCTTGAAGGTCACTTCCTTTCAAAGTTGACAAACCAAAGGCCCTTCGATCTTTCCTCATAACTCAAGTTCTCCGATGCCAACAATCAGTGTCATGGCTCTTCCCTGGCCCATCTCCCAAGATGTGAATGTTTGTCATGTGTGACTAGAACTGGACACAGTACTCAAGGTGTGATCTGACAGTTTGTGCATGACCTATTCCAACATTGCACTCTACTGTGTTCCTCTCGTTATGTGTTAGAAACATCACAAGTGTCGGAGGAAAGATTTCTTCTGTTGGTTATCTCTAACAAAACCATAATCGCGTTCAAGAAGCATAGGATCTCAATTTTTTTGAAGTTAGTGATCAGAGGAAAACGTTTATGTTAACAATGTTGCCCACTCCAAACCTCCCCTTTTTATAGTTTAGCTCAAATTCTTGAGAAATAACAAGCCCAAAATTCTGCATCGGTAGTGGTGATTTGGAACACCCTGGCACCACAACACAATTTGGAGGCTTGTAAATGTTGGCAGGACATGTTTCCACCATAGTTCTGCCCGTTTCTCAATCCTCAGAAGTTTCCAGTCCGGGTGGGAGGTCCCAATTGCCATGTCCGCCCCTTCTTCAGTGCGTACATGCTACTGTAATAGGTTGGTTGGCTTAAGCAGTCAAGAGTTCCCTGGATGTGCGCCCCCATTACACGCCCCCATTTCTGTCGGGGTAAGCTGAACATATATAAATGAGGAGCAGCTTTCTCAAAAGCTGGCCCAACTCGTGGCAGTGAACCTTCTAAAAGATGCTCACAGTATTAAAAACATTTCCTCACATTTGCCTACATATTTCAAGAGTATTATCTTTGCTTTAGGGAGCCACTAAGATGTACTTCAAGTTGACAGTGTGAGGGTCTCAACAGTGCTTTTTTAACCCCACCCACAGAAAGAGATAATATTGAGCAGCGTGGGTTTCCCAATGGAAATTCCTGTTCGCTATTCTAATGAGGAAGAGGAAGCAAAGGAGAACAGAAGGTGGAAAAGAAGAATGAGGCAGCATTAAAGGAGGATGAAACCAATATGCTATTAACCCCCACAGTGAGTATCTAGGCTCCACAGATTTTATGAGCAACTGAATGAAGAGCTTCACCTTCAGCAACTTTGCTTCATAAGAACATAAGAAATAGGAGCCCCTCGAGCCTGCTCCGCCATTCAATGAGATCATGGCTGATCTGATCTTGGCCTCAATGCCACTTTCCCGCCCGCTCCCCATAACCCTTGACTCCCCTGTAGTTCAAATATCTGTCAATCTCCGCCTTGAATATATTCAATGACTCCGCCTCCACAGCTCTCTGGGGAAGAGAATTCCAAAGATTCACGACCCTCAGAGAAGAAATTCCTCCTCATCTCCGTCTTAAATGGGCGACCCCTTATTCTGAGACTATGCCCCCTAGTTCTAGATTCCCCCATGAGGGGAAACATCCTCTCAGCATCCACCCTGTCAAGCCCCTTCAGAATCTTATATGTTTCAATAAGATCACCTCTCATTCTTCTAAACTCCAATGAGTATAGGCTCAACCTTTCCTCATAAGACAACCACTTCATTCCAGGAATCAACCTAGTGAACCTTCTCTGAACTGCCTCCAATACGAGTATATCCCTCCTTAAATAAGGAGACCAAAACTGTACGCACTGAACTTCACTAAGGAAGCCCTGGATGAGCTGCCGCGCCTTTTGCATCATGACCTGCAGCCCCACTCAAGTAACAGAACAGTGCGGTTTGTGGCCGTCAAAAGCCAACACAGCTGCCAACTATTACCCCACAGTTACCTTTCAAGCTGTAGCCGGTGACTTAAGGAACATAAGCCAGGGTATTGTGCAGTCCTGCATATAGCCAATACCATCTTGAGGAGAGGTGGGCAATTCATTAATTTAGTGATGAATCCTAGGCAGCAACATGGCAGGGCTATTCAGCTCTACCACGACGCTGCTTTCCCTAAAGTTCAATGGGCACCCATGCTGCACTGCGTTTTTCTATTGTCGAGCCACTGAATAGAAAGAGTCTATTGCCTCAATGTTCAAATAATCTACGACAATGAATGCTGCACATCAATCCCAAATTCTCTGAGTTATGATGCATTTGTTGTGAAGAACTCCAGCCTTTCAGCTCTCTTCAGGGATGACAGTAAAGTCTTGGGAAGGCTTCTAGGAGACCAGGCACATCCCTTGCTTCCATGGCTCTTGACCCCACTTCAACTGCCAAACTCACCAGCCAAACGTCACTACAAAGAGGCCCAGACTGGTCACTGACGGGGACAATAGGGATTCTGAAGGCAAGGTCTTACTGCCCTATATGGGCCAGGAGGAGCTCTGCTGGACGCTCCCGAGTGGGTCTCGCACATCGCGACCGTTTGCTGTGCCCTTCACACCTTCGTGACTCAGAAATGCTGGCAATGGAATGGCAGGGGGAGCTTGATTTGGATGCGGAGGGATCGAGAGGTCAGCGTCAGGAGAACCAGTACTTGGAGAGCTCTTCCAGGGCTCTGCTGTCTACCAGGGCCGTTCGTAGGGCAATCATTACTCGTACTTTCTCCCCGGATTAAAGTGTCCCCCTGTGCAGCAGTCCATCACAACATCTCCCCACAGCCCTTGCTGCCAACTCCGATCATCCCATGCATAAACATCCATCTTTATAGTCCTAATTAACAAGAATGACACATCGTCGCTATTCGACCTGGCAGGACCATATAATAATATGGAACTACAAAGCCAAATACAAGTAACATATCATTTAAATTTTACAGTATGCGTGACAAACAACTTCTCATCACATTACCCCTGGGTGCCTAGACTTGCTGTTCTAGTGCCTATCAACAGTGCTGAGCCTGAGGGCCAATGTTGCGGCACGTGATTGGCTGCTGCACAGGTACAACAGGCTCTTGGGAATGAGATGGGCCTCATCTCCCGACAGCTGAATCCTGGGATGGAGCCGCTGCGGGCTGCATCAGATGCGCGACTGCCTGGGCAGCCTGGCGCTGCCAACTCTGTGTTTTGGGTCGGGCACTGAGGGGCTAAGCCCGAGGCCTAGCATGTGTTGCCAACCTGAGAAACAGCCGCCTCATGTCAGATGACTCCGGCCGCACTGCTGGTATCGGGCCCAGGTTCAGGGTGGTCGCCAGTCGTCAGGGTGGCAGATTTAATGGCTCCATTGGACCCTGCAAGCCTCGAGAGAGAGAGAGAGAGAGAGAGAGAGAGAGTGTCTCCTGTAAACTAGCCTCAAGAGTCCAAAGGCTGGGGTGCAGGGCTCTCTCAAGCCCAAGCACACCAGGAGAACTCCTTTGCAGTCCATCGACTAGTGCCACGCAATCTTTTATGTCCACCTGGGAGGGCAAAGGGGGCCTCGGTTTAACGACTCATCCAAAAGACGGCACCCCTGACAGTGCAGCACTCCCTCAGCACCACACTGAAAAGATCTCGCGTACAGCACGCACTTCCTGGAAGTCTCACAGCTACTCCCTGTAACACTTGGCTCATCACATGTTGATTAACACAAAATAAAACAACAGGCAGAGAACTGAAGCAGTATGGAATGTTCAAAATCATCCAACTTACTGGGAGCAATGCCAACAGGAACTCTGGGCATGTCAGGGAAAGAGAGCTGATTAAAGCACGGGATGTTTCCGAGTCTCTGATAACGTGCAGTCGAATGGTCTTTACAGCCATTAGTCATTGGGCCAAAATCAAGCAGGAGCGAATATTGCAATTTAAAGGATGGGAAAGGTTTACAGGTTGTAATTTTTATTGAAATTGCTACCCCATTCTATATTCCATCCACTGGTTGAAACATCCACTCCCTCCACCACCGGTGCACCGTGGCTGCAGTGTGTACCATCTACAGGATCTACTGCAGCAACTCGCCAAGGCTTCTTCGACGGCACCTCCCAAACCCACGACCTCTACCATCTAGTAGGACAAGGGCAGCAGGCGCATGGGAACACCACTACCTCCAAGTTCCCCTCCAAGTCACACACCATCCTGACTTGGAAATATATCGCCATTCCTTCATCGTCGCTGGGTCAGAGTCCTGGAACTCCCTCCCTAACAGCAGGTGGGAGTACCTTCAGCACAAGGCTCGAAGGGCCAAATGGCCTACTCCTACTCCTATTTCTTCAGGACACCAGCGGTTCAAGAAGAAGACCCACCACCACCACATTCTCAAGGGCAACTAGGGATGGCCAATAAATGCTGGCTTTGCCAGCGGCGCCCACATCCAGAGAATTCTTTTTTTTTAATTAAAAAATAAACATATCTTCATTAAAATTACCCTTTCAAACCAGGTTAGATGTCCTCCTGCTCTAGGTGTGTCCACTATGTCACCCCATCATTGTTAACATAGATTTCCTCTGATCATTAACATCAAATAAACTTTTAATCCTATTCTTCTTGAATGTGTTTATGATTCTGTTAGAAATAACCAACATATAGAAATCCGACAAAAGGTCATCGACCTGAAACGTTAACTCTGTTTCTCTTTCCACAGATGCTGCCTGACCTGCTGAGTATTTCCAGCATTTTCTGTTTTTATATTATATAAGAATTCTTTCCTCCAGCACTTGTGATATTTCTCACACATAACAACGAGAGGAACACGGTAGAATGCAAGTTGGAAAAAGTCACGCTCCAACTGTCAGACCACCCCTCGAGTACTGCGTCCAGCTCCAGTCACACATGGCAACCATTCACATCTTGGAGATGGGCCAGAGAAGAGCCATGGCACTGCTTGTTGGCATCAGATAACTTGAGACATGAGGAATGATCGAAGGACCTTGGGTTTGCCAACTTTGAAAGGAAGTGACCTTTGAGACTGGACACAGTCACTGGGGGTTCCGACTGTGGAGAGCAGGTCCAAAGCTGCTTGGTTCCCCCCGGAAATCGCAACACCAGGAGGGTACAATGCACATCCATGCTTTCTCGAGGATCAGGCAACGGCATCCAGGGAGAGTGTGTTCTTTTAAAATAAAATACACTTCCCCCCCCGGCCCCCCTCGGGACTTTCCCTCCCCTTTAAGATCCTCTACTCCATAAATCCTGCACTCGTACATGTTGACACGCACTCTCTCAAACCCACAAATAATAATCTCCCTTTGACAATAATATCCTTCTGTGACTTTAATGCACCTCAGGTATCTGGTGATTTAGGTAAGTATAGGGTTCCAGTACGCCACGTACCATGCTTGGGTGAAAGGCGCCACAGCTGACTTTAAAATATCAGCCTCCCTTGCAATTCTGGAACCTCGCCCGCTGTGATGTGCTTAAAACACTAAATCAAGCGAACAACAGGATCTGAATCCCTGCCTTAATCCAGGTAGTTTAGATGCCGACTGCCAATCCAATTATGAAAAGTGAGCTGTTCGCGAGCTGGGTCTGTCTCGGCCCATTTCCTCAGCGGCAGCCCATACTGCTACGTCAAATGGCACTAAAGTGCCAATCTGTCTCGGAGAGGCCATTAGTAAGGCCAGAAAGATGATCGCTCATGCTGGATGGGGCTTGCTCTTCTGAAGGCAAGGTTAAACTGTATTGTTGGGGGGTGGAGGGAGCAGCTCAGGAGGAGACTTTACTCTGGGTCTGGCTGCGCTGTGCCTGACCTGACAGCGGTACTCGCTGACACCAGGTGCCAAACGGCACAAAGTGTTAAAGTGTTCCGTTACCCAACACCAACATCCTTCACGGCGACTGTGCACAAGTATTTCACAAGGGTGGAAAGAAATGGCTGTCCATTCCCAGGGATGCCATCTCCATCCTGTACTTGCACGATGGCATTTTCGAATCAGAGAGTTTTACAGCACAGAAGGTGGCCATTCAGCCCATCGCATCGGTGCTGGCTCTCTGGAATAGTCATCCACTCAGTCTCATATCCCTGCCCTTTTCATATACCTTCTTAATTTGTTATTTTTCAATTATTTAGCCACTTCCATTTTAAAAGCGATTATAGATTCTGCTTCTATTACAGTTTGTGATGGGGCTTGCCATTTCTTAATAACCTTCTGTGTAAAATAAATTCTCCTAACCTCTCCCTTTGTTCTTTTAGTAACATTAGGAGCAGGTGGTCATTCAGCCCCTCGAGCCTGCTCTGCCATTCTATTAGCTGATGGCTGATCTGCTCCTCAACTCCATTTTCCCACCTTTGCTCCACATCCCTTGATACCTTTACTTAACAAAATTCTATCAATCTCAGTCTTGAAAGCTCCAATTGCCCTAGCATCCCTTTTGAGGGAAAGAATACCAAAGATCTGCTGCTTCTTGTGTGAGAAAGTGCTTCCTAATTTCACTCCTGAACGGCCTAGCTCTAATTTTAAGACTATGTCCCCTCGTTCTTGATTGCCCAACCTTTTAACATTTTAAACACCTCAATCAGATCACCCCTCAATCAGTGATGCACAGAAGCTGTCCGGTTCACCTTATTCCATCGTACTGGCTTTTCGACATTACATAGGATTACATCGGATAGACGGCACAGAAACAGGCAATTCGGCTCAACCAGTCCATGCCGGTGTTTATGCTCCACTCGAGCCTCCTCCCGTCTTTCCTCATCTAAATCTATCAGCGTAACCCTCTATTCCCTTCGCCCTCATATGCTTGTCTAGCCTCCCCTTAAACGCATCTATACTATTCGCCTCAACCACTCCCTGTGGTAGCGAGTTCCACATTCTCGCCACTCTCTGGGTAAAGAAGTT
Source organism: Somniosus microcephalus (assembly GCF_052327205.1). Classification (NCBI taxonomy): domain Eukaryota; kingdom Metazoa; phylum Chordata; class Chondrichthyes; order Squaliformes; family Somniosidae; genus Somniosus; species Somniosus microcephalus. Next base: position 47,448,978 of record NC_141011.1, read on the forward strand.
TCTCCTGAATTCCCTATTGGATTTCTTGGTGACTATCTTATATTGATGGCCTCTAGTTATGCTCTTCCCCACAAGTGGAAACACTCTCTCTGTATCCACTCTATCAAAACCTTTCATAGTTTTAAAGACCTCTTATCAGGTCACCCCTCAGCCTTCTCTTTTCAAGAGCCAAGAGACCCAGCCTGTTCATCCTTTCCTGATAGGTATAACTCCACATGTACACAGAACAACAAAGAACAAGGAATGGACACAGAAACCCCACACCCAACAACAACAACTTGCACTTATACAACATCATTGAGTAATCAAAAGTGGAATTAAAATTCCTCAATAAATAAGCAACAAAGTTCTCAACAGGTTACAGATAGAGGTTATATATGCCTGTAACCTGATCCAGGGGTCCAGACAGTGTCAGATACAGTGAGAATGGAACCAGCTTTCTAACTGTTACCTAAACCCAGAGATTAGCTCTGACTTGCTCCCTAATACCTTAGCAAAATACTGCGGATGCTGGAAATCCGAAATAACAACAGAAAACGCTGGAAAAACTCAGCAGGCCAGGCAACATCCGTGGAGAGAAACAGAGTTTCGACCTGAAACGTTGACTCTAATTTCTCTCCACGGATGTTGCCTGGCCTGCTGAGTTTTTCCAGCGTTTTCTGTTGTTATCCCGAATACCTTACTTTGCTGAGTACAAATTACATCAGAGAATAACATGGAACTCTCAGCACAGAAATAGCCCACTCGGCCCAACTATGCCGGAGTTTATGCTTCACACGAGCCTCCTACCACCTTACTTCAACTTCGCGGCATTCACAGAAGTTCACTATATTCCTCGCGGATGCCATTATTGCGGGTTTACTGGAGAACGGCCTACACGATCTGCTTCTCACTACAACATCTCTTATTCACTGAGGACCTCAACACTCTGGGGTTCCTTACCTGTCTCAGTCTTCCCTTTACCTGCAATTTTCAGACTTTTGAAACCCAAACTTTATTACCTAACCATGACTCCCCAACTTACTTCATCATCTCTTTCCAATGCTTGGCAATATCCTGCACTATGGCCTTTGACCTTTCACCTAGGTTCCTCCAGTAACAAAATGAGCTGGACTTGCATGGCATCAGCAGGATTTTCTTAAGTACACTGTGAACTCTGGAGGACGGTTATATTTTAGTGATGGAACAGGCAGCCAACACAACACTGGAGAACTCACTGAAGCAGCTGCTGAAGGAATGGTGTTGATCAGTAAATCGAGGATGCAGAGTGTTCAGGTGGCAAAGGCCATTAAGCCGTGTAATTGTCCCCGTGAGCCACTGTGAAACGCCAGCATGATTCGGCAGCTTGAAAAATCACTTGGTGCCTAGCAACGTGCCATAGCAACGGTGCATGTCTAACTAGATCATTGGAGAGTCGACTATTCCAATGCTGTCCTGGCCGGCCTCCCAGCTCCCACCCTCTGTAAACTTAAACTCATCCAGAACGCTGCTGCCCGTGTCCTAACTCGCACCAAATCACGCTCACCCATCACCCTCGTGCTCGATGACCTACATTGGCTCCTGGTCCAGCAACGCTTAATTTTTAAGTTCTCATCCTTGTTTTCAAATCCCTCCATTGCCTCGCCCCCTCACTATCTCTGTAACTTCCTCCAGCCTTATAACCCTCGCGATCTCTGCGCTCCTCCAGTTTTGGCCTCTTGCGCGCTCCCGATTTTCATCGCTCCACGATTGGCGGCCGTGCCTTCAGCTGCCTGGGCTCTGGAATTCCCTCCCTAAACCTCTCCACTCTTTCTGCCTTTAAGACGCTGATTAAAACCTACCTCTTTGACCAAGCTTTTGGTCACCTGCCCGAATTTCTCCTTATGTGGCTCGGTGTCAAATTTTGTTTGATAACGCTCCTGTGAAGCACCTTGGGATGTTTTATTACATTGAAGGTGCTATATAAATGCAAGTGGTTATTGTAAATATGTCACATGCTTGGACAGTTATACATATAGGAACAGGAGTAGGGCATTCAGCCCCTCAAGCCTGTTCCACCATTTAATTAGATCTTGGCTAATCTGTACCTCAACTCAATTTACCCACCTATGATCCATTATCCTTCGATACTTTTACCTAATAAAATCTGTCCATCTCAGTCTTAAAACTTTCAATGCACAGGTGATTGTTACACTGGTCGAGCAGACTCTACATACAGCGTAACCCTCCACTCAGTTATTAATCTGAGGTTAATTCTTGGTGTTAGAGGAGCTGCCCCAATAATTGACTGGATAATTGAACCGCCAAGTGGAACACTGAGTCACACAGAAGGTCCCCGTTTCAATCCCCAGTCTGTGACGAGGTAGTTGATCCCAACCAGGTTGGCAGTAGCGGGCACTACAATTGGCCTCTGGGCTGGAGATCAGCCTGGGGTCCCAATCCCAATCCCAATCCCAGCCGCTGTCCTGTTGGAAAGTATGGAAGTGTGGGAGAAAAACTAAGGGCAAAAACAGGGCTCAGCTGCGATGCTCTCCGTGGTTTAATAGCCTGCTGACCCTCTCTAGGCTCACACATGAAAAATGGTCACTTGAGAGGGGTACCCGAAGGCTGTATATGCCTGTGGAACCGTGCCCCAGCAAGGGTCAGCACCTTCAGGAGAGGAAGGGAGCCAAATGAAGAGGAACACAGTAAATCTGCTGCCTTGGAAGCTAACCCCAAAGTGGGATCATCCAAAGATACAACAGAGTTTTAGATGGACAGCATTTCGAATTTCCTGCAGCAATTTGACGTACAGCCTGCTGAGATCTTGGGAAGCACGGTTATTTCTGCAGACGGTTGGAGTACATTGAGTTACAGGAAACTCTATTTTAACCGGCAAAATTCAGGAGTAGGTTCAGGTAAGTTTTACATCATATTAGTGGCAGTTCCTGGATCTGTGGCTGTGTAACTGGGGTTCGTGCACTTGTTGCTAAGCAACAGGGACGCTTGGTCTGTGGCCGGAGTTCCTGCACATGTTGCTAAGCAACAGGGAAGCCTGGATTTGTTGCTGTGTACGGAGCTCTCGTACCTTTTAAACTATACCTCTCTGTAATCCGGACTTTTTGATAAACCGGCACCACGCCGGTCCCGTTGGTGCCAGATAATAAAGAGTTTCCTGTAACTAGATGTTTCTATCACAGTAACAGCCCTCGTGGTCTTACCTGTGTGAAAGTAAGGATTTGCTGTATATGGAAACCCAAACGGAAGAGGCTGAGGGAGCGGAGCCGGGGCAGATGGGAGGTATTTTGCTTTGCTTTCATTGATTCCAGAGCCCAGTAGATGGCTTGGAGAGTCAGAGCCCATAGAAACACAAGGAGGATTCTGAATGACCGCAGCCTCATGTATTTCCTTAATGCTGTCACAAGGCTTTATCGTCTCTTTGCACTCCTTGAGTTCGTGGACTGAACTCACCACCTCCGTCTTCAGGTTTTCTGGCTTGTCGTCACTCCCTTCGGGATCGCTCTCCGAGTCCTTCATCTCCTCGTCATTGCACTCAGTGATACAGTCTCGAACCCGGGTCTCGGGATGGTCCTTGATCTCGCTGACGCACTGCATTTCTGTCCTATGGTGGGCCATCTTCCTGGCGCCCTTCCGCCCCGGCTCCTTTTGCGGGACGCCGCCAGGGATGGCGTGGTTCAGAGACAGCAGCGGCGCCGTGTTATGCCGCAGGACCAGCATGGCATTCCGACGGGACAGCTCCTCCCGCAGTGGATGCCCTTCAGGAATGTCGTGAATGCTGCGCAGGGCGGGATGATCTGGCGGCAAGCCGGGATGTAGGGATAAGGGGTCGGCTCCAAGAATTCGCTGCCTATGCATATTTTCAAACTCTTTTTGGCGCAGAAGCTCAGCAGACATTTCGAGTCTAAAGGGGAAGGGAGACAAAAAGAGAGAAATTCTCAATGTTTCTAATACCAGAGACATCCCTTCACAAAATGACTATCATCTTAAAATGTCTGCTGTAATTCAGATGGAAAGGTTGATACCCATATTGTTCCTTCGCAGCGGCCAATCTGATCACTGGGACATTTCTGTTGTGAAAAAATATGATTCTATTAATTTAAAACTCTCAAGGGTGTTGGAAATCCAGTGCACTGTGCCCAGAGCTGACAGCATCGGGCAAATCCTACCTGCGAGACTTCCGGTTTTGAGTCAGCCGCGTCACCTCAAAAATCGCACATCAAAAATTTAAGCCTGATGAGGAACTGGCAAGCGGAGTCACAAGATCCATCCAGATGAAGAAGGCCCTTTGGCCCACTTGATCCAGTCTTTCCAGAAGACCAACCCTACCATCTCCCCACTGGAGCATCAGTGCTCGGATATCAATCACCCCAGGTGTTAGCTGTGGCTCAGTGGTAGAACTCTCACTTCATAAATCAGAAGGTTGTGGGTTCAAGTCCCACTCCAGGGACTTGAGCACATAATCTAGGCTGACACTCCCAGTGCAGTGCGGAGGGAATGCTGCACTGTCGGAGGTGCCGTCTTTCAGATGAGACGTTAAACCGAGGCTCTCTCAGGTGGACGCAAAAGATCCCATGGCACTATTTCGAAGAAAAGCAGGGGAGTTCTCGCCGGTGTCCTGGACCAATATTTATCCCTCAAACAGCATCACTAAAACAAATTATCTGGGCACTATCACGATGCTGTTTGTGGGAGCTTGCTGTGCACAAATTGGCTGCTACATTACAACAGTGACTACATTTCAAAAGGCACTTCATTGGCTGTAAAGCGCTTTTGGACAACCGGTGGTCGTGAAAGGCGCTATATAAATATAAGTTCGTTCTTTTTTCTTCCTGGTAACCCGGTGCAGTTGTTGCTTACCCTCTGTTAGAAAGACGTAATACTTGGTGGATGTGCTCTGGTTGTCCTTCATTACACTGAACCAGGGCAAATTCCGTCCACCCCATGGGTCACAGATTCAGAGGACATCCTATCTTAACTTTAATCTTGGGTTTCTGCTCTCTTACAACTGGTACAGCTGTTCTGAGTCACTGATCTTCTCCAGTTACGTTTAGAGAGACTTGAGCTGCGTCTCAGAGTCATAGAGTCACAATGGCACAGAAGGAGGCCATTCGGCCCATCGAGTCCGTGCCGGCTCTCTGTAGAGCAATCCAGTCAGTCCCACTCCCCCGCTCTATCCCCGTAGCCCTGCAAGTTTATTTCCCTCAAGTGCCTATCCAGTCTCCCCTTGAAAACATCGAGTGTCTCCGCTTCCACCACTTCCATCGGCAGCGAGTTCCAGGTCCTCACCACTCGCTGCGTAAAAAAGTTTTTCCTCACGTCCCCCCTGTATCTCTTGCCCAAAACCTTAAATCTGTGTCCCCTAGTCCTTGTACCATCAACTAGTGGGAACAGCCTTTCCCCGTCTAGCCTATCCAAACCCGTCATAATCTTGTACACCTCTATCAAATCACCCCGCAACCTCCTTTGCTCTAATGAAAACAAATCTAGCTTCTCCAACCTGTCCTTGTAGCTAAGATCCCCCATCTCCGGAACCATTCTGGTAAATCTCCTCTGCACCCTCTCAAGGTCCTTCACATCCTTCCTAAAGCGTGCCGACCAGAACTGGACGCAATACTCCAGTTGCGTCCTAACCAGCACTTTATAAAGGTTCAGCATAACTTCTCTACTTTTGTACTCAATACCTCTATTTATGATAACTATGGGAAGAACATGGGCGGGGAGCAGCCCTCAATGTATGCATACAATTCTGCCTTCTCCAACCTCACAGCACTGCAAGCAAACAGTAAATAGCTGATGGGCCCTGGAAAGAGAGCCAACATCACATCCTCCAGTACCTGGAAAAGTGGCGGCAGTACATCCTCCTCTCACTTACTTGCACTTGTTCTTCGCTTCACTTATCGCCTGTGCTTGTACCTGCCTTTCTCTCGGGAATCCTCTGCACTCTGCTGGTGGCAAAGGGGCTCTCTTCTGCAAGGGCCCCGTCTCAATCTGTGGCCTGTCTTAGGTTAGCTGGTCTTGGCCAAGGAAGCCCAGTCAGCAGCTTCTGCTGCAAAGTGTTTGTGGGCCAAGGCTTGGTTGTGCTGCCCTACATGGTCAAATAGCCTGCCGGCTAGGCTCACACACCAAGGTGGTGATATACCAGGAGCGGAGAACAACTGATTCAAAATGGATCATGGGCCCTAAAGATAAGGTAGTCACTAATAATTCCAATAAAGAATTCAGGAGAGACTCACTACCACATGGAGTAGTTGAGGTGGATAGCATAAATGCATTTAAGGGGAAGCTAGATAAGTACATGAGGGAGAAAGGAATTGAAGGATATGCTGATGGGGTTAGATGAAGTAGGGTGGGAGGAGGCTCGTGTGGAGCATAAACACCGATACGGACCAGTTGGGTTAAATGGCCTGTTTCTGTGCTGTAAATACAATATAAAAACAGATTGGGAGTGGCTCTATGCTGGTGAGGTTGTATTGTTTGCAATAAATTTCTTGTGATATTTAACAGACAACGTTACACGGCTCAGGCTTGGCACAGAACCAATGAATACTACGCAGTGCGTTCAGAAAGGACACCCTTGCTCACTTGAGGTGTAACAAACCCAGGATCTGACCTGGCTGTTACAGCAGCAGAGGCTGCGAGTGTGAGCTGGTGGTGCCAGGCTCTGGCGGGTCGTGCCAGGCACAAGGGGCATCCTGTTATTCAGCGCAGACATTCCTCAGCTTGTGATAAGCAGGAAACACCTGCCCGATAAAGAGCTCGTATCAGCAGCGTGCTTACCTCGCCAGATTCTGCTTCCGTAGCATCTCCTGCTGCCGTGCAAACATTTCAGCCTGGGCAGGCTGCAAAAAGCCGTAACCTGCAAAGGATGTTCGAGAGTTAAGAGCTAGCAAGAATATTCATTTGTCTGATTATAACTTACATATTCCGCCTGCCAACTACAAAATCAAACCCTTTAACGCCCGATTCACTGCTATTAAACCTCTGGTGTGATTTAAAAATCATGTGAAACCTGCTGTTTTTGAAATGAATTCATCATTTAATGAAAGACTTGCATTTCTATAGCGCCTTTGACGACCACCGGACATCCCGAAGCGCTTTACAGCCAATGAAGTACTTTTTCGAAGTGGAGTCACTGTTGTAATGTGGGAAACGCGGCAGCCAATTTGCGCACAGCAAGGTCCTACAAACAGCAATGTGAAAATGGCCAGATAATCTGTTTTAAATGATGTTAATTGAGGGATAAATATTGAGCAGGATAACAGGGAAAACTCCCCTGCTCTTCTTCGAAACAGTGCCATGGGATCTTTTCTGTCCACTTGAGAGAGCAGACGGGGCCTCGGTTTAACGTCTCATCCGAAAGACGGAATGAGATTTGAGAAATTAATGCAGGCCGACACTCCCGGTGCAGTACTGAGGGAGTCCTGCATTGTCGGAGGTGCTGTTCTTCGGATGAGATGTTAAACCGAGACAGACTGCCTGTCCCAGTGGTTCAGGTCAACTTTAAAGATCCCTTGTCACTGTTCGAAGGAGAGCAGGGAGTTCTCGCAGTGTCCTGGCTAACATTCTTCCTGTTACAAATCAAATAAAGGGATCCTGGGCTTCATAAATAGAGGCATAGAGTACAAAAGCAAGGAAGTTATGGTGAACCTTTATAAAACACTGGTTCGGCCTCAACTGGAGTATTGTGTCGGGTCTGGACAGAGTAGAGAGAGAGAAACTGTTCCCATTGGCAGAGGGGTCGAGAACCAGAGGACACAGATTTAAGGTGATTGTCAGAAGAACCAAAGGCGACATGAGGAAAAACTATTTTACGCAGCGAGTGGTTAGGATCTGGAATGCTCTGCCTGAAAGGGTGGTGGAGGCAGATTCAATCGTGGCTTTCAAAAGGGAATTCGATAAGTACCTGAAGGAAAAAAAATTGCAAGGCTACGGGGAAAGGACGGGGGAGTGGGACTAGCTGAAGTGCTCTTGCAGAGAGCCAGCACGGGCTCGCCGGGCCGAATGGCCTCCTACTGTGCTGTAAACATTCTATGATTCTAAACACCATCAGAAACAGATTGACTGGTTATCAACCTCACTGCTGCTTGTGGGATCCTGCCTGTGTGCTTGCCAGGTTTATAGTCACTGCAATTCATTTTTAGTATGTGAAGTGCTTTGCGGTGTTTCTGGGAGATGTTCTATATCAATACAAGTCTTTCTTTCCCACTGCATCTCACAATCAAATTTAAAAAGTTGCCCAGTTAGTTTCCGCTTTATTCAGAGATTGCTATAAGTTAAGTGAGGTTGGTTCTAAATGTATCACTCTTATTTTTACCCCTCTGCCTCCCTCCCTCCCCCTCCATTCCCCCCCCTTCCCTGCCTCCCTCCCTCCCCCCGCCCCCCCCCCCCCACCCCTCATGGCACTGACTCATTCCTGGGTAAAGGTTCTACGGGCTCCCGCAGGCTTCCATCTGGCCATTCCATGCATGGGCCTAGGTTGTGAGCATCAGTGGACTATTCAACTGAGGCCGGCATCATCGCTGAGCCGGGTCCACCTGACCGACTGACCACAATCCTGGACCAGGGAGGTAAGAAGAGTTCTGACGAAAGGTCATCGACCTGAAACGTTAACTCTGTTTCTCTCTTCACAGATGCTGCCCCGACCTGCTGCGTATCTCTAGCATTTTCTGTTTTTATTTCAGATTTCCAGCATCTGCAGTATTTTCTTTAAGCTAAGAAGAGAGTTCTCCTCAAATAAATAATAAAAAGACAATCCATTTAGCACTCACCTGGAGTCTGGCACAGGGTGGAGTGCACTCCTAGGAATGGAGGCCTAAGGTGGGGGCCTAAAGCAATGTGTGGTGCATTTTGAGGTGAAAGCAAAGGGTTTGCGTGCGACATTTCCCTGGAAAGAAAAAAGACAAAGAAAACAGTGGTTATACAAAAAAAAAATTTAAACCACCTCAGTGCAATTCTGAAAATGGTGAGATCTTTGCAACTACCGACTGCACTGGTAACTGCCCCTCCTAGCTTTGCGCCTTCAAATATTGCTTCAAATCACTGCTCTAAAGATTTTTACCACTTTCCTTTATGTTAAGCTCGTAGGAAATCGATAAGTTAAATGATAAATGGACAAATAAACTGCACACAAAACGTTCCCAGATTCCTGTCACATTATCTCTTCAGAGCCACGCTCTGTGTCGCCCATTTGCATCTGTCAAAAAATGGCTGCTTCGTTAGTTTGCAAAATTTGGACTGATTAATTAAGCGAGCGAGCAGGCAGTTAACGAGGTTCAATCCCCCCACCCCCCCAATCCGAACTGATCTCCGCTGGGACAGCAGTAGGGCCTCAGCTCCTAAGGGTCAGGGATGGGAGAAAATCAGCCAGGGTGCAGAGGCCTGGGGCAGGATTTTTATTGGGCCGTGGAGGCGGGATTGGAGGCGTGTGGGGGGTTAAAATCCCAAAATCTGGGGGGGGGGGGGGGGGCACGAACCCATCCCGCCCCCAACCCGCCTCCATGCCAGTTTCAAAGGAGGCGGGTACCCGACCCGCACTGGGACCCACCTCCCCGAGGCGGGAAGGGATTAATGCCAATTAACTGCCTGTTAACAGGTAGTTAACAGGCAGTTTTTAGCCTAATCCCTATTTTTATTCCTGAAGTGTAGGATTCCCGACAGCTCCAAACCACGCCAAGTTAGCGAGGCGGGCCGTCGGGGCTGAAGGGCTTGGAGGGGTCGAGATGTCTAGTGTTCAGGTGAGTGATGGGTGCATGAGTGCAGAGGTAAGTGTGTTTAAAGTGTTTAAAGAAGTTTTACTTACCTCTACAGCCTTCCTTCCTTCAGGTCTCGGGAATCCCTCATCTCACCGGCACAGAAAGCAGAATGGCCGTGATCTGTCAAAAATTGCCGCATTCAGCTTTCTGTTCCGGAGAAATCTCTAAATCATCCTGAGAGGAAGGAATTAACTTAGAGTACAGATTGTCAGTGTTTGACAGCTTCAAACAGCTGTCGAACGCGATATTTCATCTGTCAAAAGCTCTGGACAGATGAAATGTCAATCTGTGATGTCACCTGTTGCCGGGTGGCCCTTAATTGGCCTGCTGAGCCTGCTGGGCGGGCGCAACAAGGTCAATCAAGTCAAAATCGCATGGGTTGGCTACAACTCGATGGAGGCGGGACTACAACCCCAAAAGTTGTAGTCCCGCCTCCTACCTGCCTCCTCAATGAAAATCCAGCCCCTGGTCTTTACCCAGTGACCTGTACTTGATGCAAATACATGCAGCTGTCAAGCCAGGGCTCGGCTGCCCACGAGCAATTACCCTGTCGACATTCACTGGCGAGGCTTCCACATGGTGAATGGCTACTTGAGCGACTATTGGGAGGGCTACCAGCGCTCATGGAACTCTACAAAGGGCCATTGCCTTAAGCGAAGGGGAGAGGAGAAAATTCACAGGGGGAGGAAAGAAATATCAGCTAGCACCCAGTCATTGAAAATATGCACCCATTACCGCCAACATTCTCTTGCTTCAGTTTACAAATCCACATAACCACTCAAATTCTGAAATATCCTGATATGTTTGGAGGTCCTATGTAACGTATTTAATTATTAACAATTTCAGTCTAAGCAGCAGGTGTGCGTGCGGCAGTTTTACAGCACGAACTCCACAGGGAGAAGAGTCCTGTGTTATCAATATTTAAAATAGTCCGAACCACCTTCTAACCAAAACCTTTAACAACTGTTATCTCGATAACAACATGCATCGGTGATGAGTAACAGAAAAATACAATCATTTAATTAAATGTGCTGTTCGAACTATTGGAGATTTGTTTTTGCTAGTCAAGGTATTTTCATGATTGCGAGAAATATAGACAAACATATTAAAATAATACACTCTGCAGCCTTAACCTCGAGGTTAACAACTTTAGATTTTAACCACCGCTCCCATTGTCTCGGCCAGCCGGCACTGGTAATGGAGGATGGCCGCACCAGAGCTGCTGGGAGTGGAGGTGGTGTGGGCTGGTGCTTGGGATGGGGATCTCCTATACTGCCGGTAGGATGGTCTGCACCCCTGGGGTCTCCCTGCCGTTCTCCGCCACATTCCCGGGCCATGGGAGCCTTCTCCTCTTTGCCAGATTATCCATGCTCCCCTCCCCCTCTGCTATAACCATTTACATCTCCTCTGGACCCATCTTTTGTTCCTTTACTTGTCCCATTACCACCCCCTTTTGCCTTGTACCTTGAATGAGAGGTGATCTCATTGAAACATAAGATTCTGAAGGGGATTGACAGGGTAGATGCTGAGAGGTTGTTTCCCCTGGCTGGAGAGTCTAGAACTAGGGGGCATAGTCTCGGGATAAAGGGTCGGCCTTTTAAGGCTGAGATGAGGAGGAATTTCTTCACTCAGAGGGTTGTGAATCTTTGGAATTCTCTACCCCAGAGGGCTGTGAATGCTGAGTCTTTGAGTATATTCAAGGCTGAGATCGATAGATTTTTGCACTCTAGGGGAATCAAGGGATATGGAGATCAGGCAGGAAAGTGGAGTTGAGGTCGAAGATCAGCCATGATCTTATTGAATGGCGGAGCAGGCTCGAGGGGCCGTATGGCCTACTCTGGCTCCTAATTCTTATGTTCTCTTATTATACTCCCTTGAAGACTCTCGCTTACACGCGTCCTCCTGAAGAAGTAAGGGTTCTGGATAGTGGCGCCCATTATGATGGCCGCTGCTGCTCCACACTTGGACAGGAGGATGGTCGTGACCTTGGCTAAACCAAGAAGCAATACTCCCCAAGAGGGAAATATTTGGTGTCGATATAGACCTAATCTTCAGTAGCCCTACTGAGAACTAGGAAATAGGCTGGTGGATCAAACACTGGGTGAGCCTGCCAGTGAAGGTATAACCACAAGAGACAGGTACAGGCCCTCACGGCTCTGCTTTCATTCCAAGATCCAAGGAGACGACATATAAATTGGCCAGAAAAAGCAATAATCCTGAGGATTGGGAGCAGTTTAGGATTCAACAAAGGAGGACAAAGGGATTAATTAAGAAAGGGAAAATAGAATATGAGAGTAAGCTATCAGGGAACATAAAAACTGACTGTAAAAGCTTTTATAGATATGTGAAGAGAAAAAGATTGGTGAAGTCAAGCGTAGGTCCCTTGCAGTCAGAATCAGGGGAATTTATAATGGGAAACAAAGAAATGGCAACCAACTAAATTCATACTTTGGTTCTGGCTTCACAAAGGAGGACACAAATAACCTCCCAGAGATGCCGGGGAACATAGGGCCTGATGAAAGGGTGGAACTGAAAGAAATCAGTATTTGTAGGGAAATGGTGTTAGGAAAATTGATGGGACTGAAGGCCGATAAATCCCCAGGGCCTGATAATCTACATCCCAGGGTACTTAAGGAAGTGGCCCTAGAAATAGTAGATGCATTGCTGGTCATCTTCCAGAACTCGATAGACTCTGGAACAGTACCCATGGATTGGAGGGTAGCTAATGTTACCCCACTATTCAAAAAAGGTAGTAGAGAAAAAGCGGGGAATTATAGACCGGTAAGCCTGACATCGGTAGTGGGGAAAATGCTAGAATCTATTATAAAAAGATGTAATAGCAGAGCACTTGGTAAGCAGTGACAGGATCAGACAAAGTCAACATGGATTTACAAAAGGTAAATCATGCTTGACTAATCTACTGGAATTTTTTGAGGATGTAACTGGTAAAATAGATAAGGGAGAACCAGTGGATGTGGTGTATTTGGACTTTCAGAAGGCTTTCGATAAGGTCCCACATAAGAGATTAGCGTGCAAAATTAAGGCACATGGGATTGGGGGCAAGGTATTGACTTGGATAGAGAACTGGTTGGTGGACAGAAGGCAGAGAGTTGGAATAAACGGGTCGTTTTCCGAGTGGCAGGCAGTGACTAGTGGGGTACCGCAAGGATCGGTCCTAGGACCCCAGCTGTTCACAATATATATTAATGCTCTAGACGAGGGAATTGGATGTAATATCTCCAAATTTGCAGACGACACAAAGCTGGGTGGGAGGGTAAGCTGTGAGGAGGATGTCGTGAAACTCCAGTACGATTTGGACAGATTGGGTGATTGGGCAGAAACATGGCAAATGCACTATAATGTGGATAAATGTGAGGTTATCCACTTTGGTGGCAAAAACAGGAAGGCAGATTATTATTTGAATGGCAATAGATTGGGAGAAGGGGAAGTGCAAAGAGACCTGGGTGTTCTTGTGCACCAGTCACTGAAGGTAAGCATGCAGGTGCAGCAGGCGGTTAAGAAGGCAAATGGTATGTTGGCCTTCGTAGCAAGAGAGTTCGAGTACAGGAACAAGGATGTCTTGCTACAGCTGTACAGGGCCTTGGTGAGACCGCACCTTGAGTACTGTGTGCAGTTTTGGTCGCCTTACCTCAGGAAGGACGTTCTTGCCATGGAAGGAGTACAGCGAAGATTCACCAGGCTGATACCTGGGATGGCAGGAATGACGTATGAGGAGAGATTGTGTTGATTGGGCTTATACTCACTGGAGTTTAGAAGATTGAGAGGGGATCTCATCGAAACCTACAAAATTCTGTCAGGCCTGGACAGACTAGATGCAGGAAGGATGTTTATGATGGCTGGGGAGTCCAGAACCAGGGGTCATCGTCTAAGGATAAGGGGTAAGCCATTTAGGACTGAAATGAGGAGGAATTTCTTCACCCAGAGAGTGATGAACCTGTGGAATTCTCTGCCACAGAGGGCGGTGGAGGCCAGTTCATTAAATATATTCAAAAAGGAGTTGGATATATTTCTTAAGGCTAAAGGGATCAAGGGATATGGGGAGAAGGCAGGGACAGGGTACTGAATTTGGATGATCAGCCATGATCTCATTGAATGGCGGAGCAGGCTTGAAGGGCCGAATGGCCTACTCCTGCTCCTATCTTCTATGTTTCTATGTTTCTATTATTTTTGTATAGAAGCAAAATGTTGCAGATGCTGGAAATCTGAAATAAAAACAGAAAATGCTGGAAATACTCAGCAGGTCAGGCAGCATCTGTGGAAAAAGAAATAGAGTTAATGATTCCAAATATTTTGGTCTGGCCTATATGTGACTCCAGACCCACGGCAATGCGATTGACTCTTAACTGCCCTCTGTGGTTAAAGAAGGTGGCTCACCACCACCTTCTCAAGGGCAGTTAGGGATGGGGAATAAATTTATGAGTATCATTCCAGGAATGAGGGACTTCAGTTACGTGGATAGACTAGAGAAGCTGGGGTTGTTCTCCTTGGAGCAGAGAAGATTGAGAGGAGATTTGATAGAGGTGTTCAAAATCATGTTAGGTCTGGACAGAGTAGATAGAGAGAAACTGTTCCCATTGGCAGAAGGGTCGAGAACCAGAGGACACAGATTTAAGGTGATTGGCAGAAGAACCAAAGGCGACATGAGGAAAAACTTTTTTACGCAGCGAGTGGTTGAGATCTGGAATGCACTGCCTGAAAGGGTGGTGGAGGCAGATTCAATCACAGCTCTCAAAAGGCAGTTGGATAAGTATCTGAAGGAAAGAAATTTGCAGGGCTACAGGGAAAGGGCGGGGGAGTGGGACTAGCTGAAGTACTCTTGCAGAGAGCCGGCACAGGCTCGATGGGCCAAATGGCTTTCTTCCGTGCTGTAACCATTCTATGATTCTAAATGCTGGCCTTGCCAGCGATGCCCACATCCAATGAATATTTAAAAAAAACTCACTGTCCAGGTCACACATGATGAATTACCATTGGGCCAAAAGTGCCGGAGGGTGATTGCCACCAATGGAATCGTAACTCCTGTGAAGTACGTGGCTTCAAGAGAGAAGGGAAGAAAAAGGAAGCTGAAACTATACTACCCTCAGTGGAAACCCAGATTAAAATAGGAACAGTACAAAGCAAACATCCAACCAGAGGAGGGAGACTTTGAGTCCCAGTGCTGGTAATTAAACTCATTGGCCTTATGGGGTGGGGGGGAATTCTTGGTTTGACGAGGACTTCATGTTAAAGCGACGCTTTTTTTTTAATAAGGAAATAAAATTGATAGTGCAGGACAAGATAAATCAGAAAACAGTTATTAGATGATGGGTTTTAAAATCGTGACAATTGTGAGGAAGGGAAGATTAGGGAGGGATGCATTTCATCATCTCTCGCGCCCATTTGAATTGTGGTTCTTGGTGGCACTACATAAAGCAGCACAATGGAGACCCATCAGGAGCCTGGCGCACTCGCCCAGAACGTGGTTACTGCAAGCAACGTCCAAGGACAGAAAAATGGAAGGACAAGATGAACACTTTAACGACAGGAAATCAAAGACCATTGGCACAAGGCATTAGCTCAATAATATGCTATGCCGGGACTGGCTTTGCAACATTAATTTCTCAGCAGTAAAGTCCTGATCTCAGCCATGGGAAGATGGCAAGACAGGGAGTATCAGAAAGCATGAAAATCAGAGGGAACAGAAGTAGGCCATTCATCCCCTCGACCACGGACCTGAGGGTCGGACCTTCACAGAGAAAGGAAGACCTGAGGAACGGCAATTCATCAGAATCTGGCTCTGCTGTGATGGCCCCACCCCAAGGTCAGATAGCCCACCAATCCATGCCCTCTAGGCTCATACATCAAGAATTTGTCGCTGGGATGAGCTACTAGATATTAACTGACACCTCTGGAACTGTAGCCCAGCATGAGCCAGTGTCTTCCACAGAGAAAGGAGAAAAAATCTTTAAATATCAAGAGCACAAACCACAGGTGGCCAGATCTCATCTCCAATTATCTGTTAGTCGAATAAAGAAGGTGTTACTTTGGTCCCCATTAGTAAATGGTAGAGCTGCAGTGCTTTAGAAAGCAGTACGAGTGGATGTATTTTTTTTTTAGCCTTTGTGTTTGCAAGACAGAGGAAAATCCATAATGCAAGTATTGTAACTCATTACGAAAATACCAGACGTGGAAGTGAAAGGAGAATGATCAATTCTACCACTTAGCAATACTTTCAGTTTTTATCAAACCACCTGGTGTAACACTTTCAGTGACACGAGCCATTAGCCTTCAGTTCATACGATCAGTGATACCTCATCTGTATTAGAATGGCCAAGTGATGAATGGACCTGCCAACATGCCCGCACTCTCGCTTGGGAGATTACCATCTCGCGTCTCAGGATCACAAACTCACCTGCTCATAATTTCAAGCATGTCTTTTGTCAGCTTGGCTCAGTGGGTAGCATTCTCACCTCTTGAGTTACGAGTTTGTGGGTTCAAGTCCCAATCCAGAGGCTTGGGTCCCTAAATCTCAGTTGGCACTTCAGTGAGCATTGGCAGATTGCTGCACTGGCAGAGGGGCCACCTTTCAGAGGAGACGTTGAACAGGGAGATGGAACCTCAGTTTAGGTGGATGTAAAAGGTCCCATTGCATTTTATTTTGAAGAACAGGGAGTTTATGTTGCAATGTTCTTGTCCTCGGGAATTCCCAAAGCATTTCACAGTTAATGAATTACTTCCGAAGTGCCGTCACTGTTGTAGGCAACTGCAGCAGCCAATCTGCAAGTTTCCACAAACAGCAATGAGATGAATAATCAGTTAGTCTGTTTTGGTGGTGTTGGTTGAGGGATGAATATTGGCCCGGACATGAGGAGAACTGCCTAACTCTTCTACGAATAGTGCCATGGGAACTTTTGCATCCATCTGAGAGGGCCGACAGGACCTCAGTTTAATGTCTCATCTGAATGACGGCACCTCTGACAGTGCAGCACTCCCTCAGTACTGCACTGGAGTGTCAGCCTAGATTATGAGCTAAGGTCTCTGGAGTGGAGCTTGAACACACGACCTTCTGACTCAAAAGCGAGAGTGCGCTACCGCTCAGCCAAGGCTGATAACCTTTACACCAGGGCGCTCCATACACTCAACACCCGATCTCGACACAGGTTCAAGAATAACCGTGGCAGAGTCCTGCAAAAGGGGCATCTCCCATGTTTCAATCAGATTGTCCAAGACAAGGTGGAGGTGGGGGAGGTGGGGGTGGGGGGGGGGGGGGGGGGCGAGAGAAGGTAACTGCACTGGGAGGCAGGACCAGTCTGGCATAGCTTAAGGGAAAGTGTCCTTGACTTATGCTGCACTGGGTCTATCTCCCAGTCAGGACTGGGCTCAACTGGGATGCCCCTCATAGGCAAATAGCCAGCCAGCTCTTACTGTCTAGCTTGACGCACGAAGAATGAAGTGCGGAAGAGAGGGCTACTGGAGATCATGGAAATTTGTCCCAGCAAACATCATTACGTTTTGGAGAGATGGAGCAAAGATTTGTCGGTGGTGGGTGTGGCGGGTGTGGGGTCAGGGGAGGCAGGTTGGAGCGAAAGGAAGTTCCTTAAGGCCTTCCTTAGCAATGACTAAGAACCACTGACCGAGGAGGTCATTGACATTCAGTGTGCCTGTGGAGATATATACTGAATAAAACATGCAGTCCTCCCGACACATGGACTTAGGGAGAGGTAATGAGCAAAAATACGTCAACTACGAAATTCAGCATTTAAAAATGTGAGATCAAATGAACTGCAAGCCAATCTCGATAACTGTCATTATGAAGAACATTTCAACAAACGCAATGGGTTAGCCGAGGCACCAACTAACTAAGGCAATATTCTCAACATGCACAGCTGCTCCCTTCTCATCACATTTCGAGCTCAGAATACACCACAACTGGCGAGACAGTTATTCTATGTGGTTAGTTAGCGATCGAGTGGAAAATGTGCTTGCCTGGGTCAACCCAACACCCAGCAAGGATCATCAATGTCTACAGTGTGAAGGGACCACCTTCAGTTGCAATGAATGACAGATGACAATGTACAGGAAACTCTTTGGTATCCGGCACTGACGGGGCCGGCGTGTTGCCGGTTGATTAAAAATTCGGGATGACGGAGAGGGTTATCTACCGAGGCTATTTTTAACAAACAAAAATTAAAAATGAAGAAATGTGCAGTATACAGTAATTGGCGCCAAGAAGCCGAGTAGTGGCAGTTTGGAGAACTACCCCCACTGACTAACTCGGCCACCGCGGGAGACTCGGACTCGGCAACATTGCCGGTTATTGAGGTGTTGTTTTCGGAGTATGAATTTTGCCGGTTAATAGAGAATTCCGGATATTTAGGTGCCGTTTAAACGAGAGTTTCCTGTACTGTGGAAACGAGAGGCCCTGGCTTATCAAGAGCATCCAGTCCTCAGGACAGTTCAGAAAAAATTTCTGATTTCCTTCTGTGCTGTCATTTCCTGTAAAAGGAAACGGGGAAAAGGCAGGGAATTGGATCCGAGTAGTTAGCTCCAGTTGAAGATGGTAGCTAGGTAGCTAGTACTGGTATGGTGCTTGAATGGCCTATTTTGTGCTATAACTTCTGAGTAAAGAAAGAAAGACTTGCATTTCTATAGCGCCTTTCACAATCTCCGGACGTCCCAAAGCACTTTACAGCCAATGAAGTACTTTTTTGAAGTGTAGTCACTGTCTTAATGTAGGAAACACGGCAGCCAATTTGCGCACACAGCAAGATCTCACAAAAATGCAATGTGACAATGACCAGACAATCTGTTTTTGTGTGTTGGTTGAAGGATAAATATTGGCCCAGGACACCGGGAAGATCTCCAGCAGTAAAGCTGGTGTATGTATCGAGTAGGGAGTCATTATGATATTCTTCTATGTTTTGGCTACCTGCACTTTGCACATTAACTGCATCCTCACGGTGACACCCTTTACAAGATGCTCAGATTTTACAGAAAGAACAAAGAAAATAACAATTCCTCATTTAACAATATTGGTATAACAAAGACTGGCAATAAATATGCTCTGGAATCGTCTTCATAGAATCTTACAGCACAGAAGGAGGCCATTCAGCCCATTGTGCCTGTGCCGGCTCTTTGAAAGAGCTCTCCAATTAGTCTCACTCCCCCACTCTTTCCCCATAGCCCTGCAGATTCTTGTACAATCTAGCAACTAAATAGGTTATCCACTTATATAGTAAGCACAATCTAGTGGTCATCAGTTCCACAGTCAATGCCTCAGACGGTGCTCTTGGAAGAATTGCCCAGAAAACGAAACATTGAAGGGGTGGAGCCCCCCCCGCCCCACCCCACCTCCCCCCCCTCCCGCCCCACCCCACCTCCCCTCCCGCCCCACCCCCCCCTCCCCCTACCCCACCCCCCCTCCCCCTACCCCACCCCCCCCACCTCCCCCTACCCCACCCCCCCCACCCCACCTCCCCCTACCGCCCCACCCAGCCCCCCCACCCCGCCCCCCACACCCTGCCCCCCCGCCCCACCCACCCCCCCGCCCCCCCACCCCCCGCCCCACCCCACCGCACCTCCCCCCCTCCCGCCCTACCCCCCCGCCCCGCCCCCCACCCCCCCTGCCCCACCCCCCCCCCCCCTGCCCCACCCCCCCCGCCCCACCCCACCGCACCTCCCCCCCCTCCCCCCGCCCCACCCCACACCCCCCCCACCCCACCTCCCCCCACCCTGCCCCACCCCATCGCGCCCCCCCTCAGCCTGGTGTACACAGAGGAACCTCGTTACACCTCAACAAAAGTATCATCAATGGCATTTCAAAGCAGTGAAGGGGAAATTTCCAGACAATTGTTAAGCTGAGTAATGGGCTGTGGAAAGCCTGCTCTTTACAGCCCCAGACTGACCTCTACAACAGCTGTGTCACTGAATGTTGGCGCATTCTCAGAGCCGGAGCAACGAGGCTCGTGTTTCACAAGCCGCAGGAAAAACAAAACACCGGTTGCCCCTGAAATCACCACAGCCCAAATCCAGAGAGACCAGGAGACTCGGTGAGGCAGGGCCAGGCTATGTTGCAGTCCAACATGGAGGTGGACATAAAAGACCTCGTGCACCATTTGAAGACAGCAGCGAGTTCTCCCTCGTGTCCTGGCCAACATTCCTCCCTCAACTAACATAACCAACTGGTCGCTTCGTTCATCGCTGCTTATAGGCCTTTGCTGTGTGAAAATATTGCCTGCCACATTTACCTATTTACCAAGAATTACTGCACTTCAATTTGGATTTGAAGTACTTTAGGATATCCTGAGAGACAAGGTAAAGTGCTACAGAAATGCAAGTTCTGTCTTCCTTATTGATGAGAATGTTTTTTTTTCAAGGTGGGAATTAGAATAGAATTAAGCCCGTCACCAGCCCCATCAAGATGATAAATTACCACGAGGAGAAGAACAGAATCGTTCCATTTTGTCTCCACAATGTGTTTAATACAGGAAACCTTGGCTGAGAGAGAAAGCATTGTGGTAATATTTCATATAGAAAGAAAGCAAAGAAGACTTGCATTTAAAAAGCGCCATTCACTACCGCAGGACGTCCCAGAGCACTTGACAGCTTATGAATTACTTCTGAAGCGGAGTCACTGTTGTAGGGAAATGCGGAAGCCAATTTGCGCACAGCAAGCTCCCACAAACAGCAATGAAATCATAACCAGATCATCCGTTTTCAGTGATGTTGGTTGAGGGATAAATATTGGCCCCAGGACACCGGGGAGAACTCCCCCTGTTTTTCTTCAAAATAGTGCCATGGGATCTTTTGCATCCACCTGAGAGAGCAGACGGGGGCCTCGGTTTAATGGCTCATCCAAAGGGAGAATACAGGGGAGAGGTTGCTGAATAAAATTCCCCAAACGTAAAAAAATCTAAACTTGGGATACATTGGAATATTTTGAAATGAATCTTTAGAGAAAAGTTGGTTGCAATTATCAAGATCTGTCTAAATGACACAAACATGGGCATTAAATTCAGACGTCATTCTGTAAACAACTTGAGATTTGCTAACGATTGTATTGCTAAAAAGTAGGAATGACACCTGGAAGTTAACCAAATACATTTTTTTAAATTCGTTCCTGGGATGTGGGCGTCGCTGGCAAGGCCAGCATTTATTGCCCATCCCTAGTTGCCCTTGAGAAGGTGGTGGTGAGCCACCTTCTTGAGCCGCTGCAGCCCGTGTGGTGAAGGTGCTCCCACAGTGCTGTTAGGGAGGGAGTTCCAGGATTTTGACCCAGCGACGATGAAGGAACGGCGATATATTTCCAAGTCAGGATGGTGTGAGACTTGGAGGGGAACTTGGAGGTGGTGGTGTTCCCATGCGCCTGCTGCCCTCGTCCTTCTAGGTGGAAGAGGTCACGGGTTTGGGAGGTGCTGCCAAAGAAGCCTTGGCGAGTTGCTGCAGTGCATCTTGTAGATGGTACACACTGCAGCCACGGTCCGCCGGTGGTGGAGGGAGTGAATGTTTAAGGTGGTGGATGGGGTGCCGATCCTGTGGGCTGCAAGCAAGTTAATATGTGTCCTAAACATAAGCACAGACAAGATGGAAATCCATCTTCAGAAGACTGGAAAACCCTAATCTTCTGAAATTGTTCTTATAAGATTTAGAAGTTTCCCAACAAACAGATACATTTGTACATCTTTGGTGGGACAACTGTTGCATAGACTCGGCTTATATTCCCTTGAATATAGAAGAGTAAGTTGTGATCTGTTTAAGATGATCAAAGAGTTGATAGGGTAGAGAGAAACTATTTCTTCTGGTGGGAGAGTCCAGAACAAGGGGGCATCACCTCAAAATTAGAGCCAGGCCGTTCAGGGGTGATGTCAGGAAGCACTTCTTCACACAAAGGGTCGTGGAAATCTGGAACTCTCTCCCCCAAAAAGCTGTTGAGGCTGGGGGGTCAATTGAAAATTTCAAAACTGAAGTTGATAAGATTTTTGTTAGGCAAGGGTGTTGAGGGTTACAGAACCAAGGGGGATAGATGGAGTTAAGATGCAGATCAGCCCTGATCTAATTGAATGGTGGACCGGCTCAGGGGGCTGAATGGCCTCCTCCTGCTCCTATATTCTTCCCTATGTTCCAATTTCAGAAGATGACAGATGGAGTGATAATGGGACCAGCGTGACAGCAGCTAATCGCTCCAAATTGAAGGGAACACAGAGAGCGAGGAGCATCTCTTTCGAAAACAATGTGTCTCTGGGTAGAAAATGACGAAAGATTGTTAAGTGTCAGAAATGGCTGACTTGAGATGATTTCTAGCAATGTCACAGGCTTAGAAGCAACTCGATTCAAAGGAAATTCAGAAGGAGCAAAACGGTAAAGGGCCGTATCGCCAAAAGACCAATTCGGATGGTTCAACGTGTAAACGGAATGAGCAACAAGAGATTTGCCAAGAACGTTATGCAGTCTTGCGTAGGGAGATTAGAGGAAGATCACAAAAATGCTGCTTCAACTGCATTTAGGATGATTTATCTTCACGGAAGGAGATCTGATAAAAAGGAAAGGTGCAGTTTGATTCATTGATGACCCAGCTACTGATCTGATAGTGAAAATCGTGTTGCTTAATCATTGACTTCTTTTCTGAAGTGTTTCAGCGCAAGAAAGCAGGGGGAGGGGGAAATCAACAAAACTCTGCCAGACTTCGGAAGCGGCCTGTTGTTTATTAATTTACACTTAAAACTTTATTTATGCAAGCTGTTTGGCCTTGCTTAATGAGGTAATTATCTCAGGAAATGTGAATTATAAACAGCGCACCTCCGAAGCAAAGATAACCGTCTTTCTTTCACCACTCTCCATATTTCATTAAATCAGAAAGAGAATGCGCTGTTAAGACATCCCACTTAAAATGCAGGGGGGTGTTCCTGACAGCTTCCATGTTGAAAAGACAGACACAGCGCAGTGTTCAACAGGTCAGTGTTGCCCTACACATTCTGCACTGCAGCATGCTCTTCAATTATGTGGCCAAACTAGAAACGCTGAGATTGTTCTCCTTAGAGCGGGGAAGGTGAAGGGGAGATTTAAAATAGAGGTGTTCAAAATTACGAGGGGTTTAATCAGGAGAAGCGGTTTCCACTGGCAGGAAGGTCAGTGATCAGAGGACACAGATTTAAGGTAATTGGCAAAAAGAACCAGAGAGGAGACGAACAATGTTCCCATTAGAAATAAAAACAGAAAATGTTGGAAATACTCAGCAGGTCAGGCAGCATCTGTGGAGAGAGGAGCAGCGTCGATGTTTCAGGTCGATGACCCTTCGTCATCGACCGGAAACGTTAACTCTGTTTCCTTTGGTGGAAAACCACAGTGGAAAAGGTCTGTGGCTGCTGAGTGAGTTGCAATTTTCAAGACTGAGATCGATAGATATCTGTTGGATAAGAGTATCAAGGGATATGGAGCAAAGGCAGGCAAATGGGGCTATGGTGCAGATCAGCCATGATCGAGCTGAATGGCACAGCAGGCTCGAGGGGCTGAATGGCCTGCTCCTGTTCCTAAGCCAAGTGCCATTATTCTATTCTTAATTCATTTTGATGTTGTGAATATTGCATTTTTATTTGTAAATAAGCCAGTGAGTGTATCCGGATATTCTCGATAATTTTGCAAATCCAGACTCCACCCACTGCAGAACAGAATCTGGATTAGTACGGAATGGGAACACTGATAAAATATGAGTGCTCAGGACGCAGGTCTCACTGATGGCTGGAAGAAGGTACAGCCTGAGGTAGACAGATATTTCTTGGATATTTTACCAGACTGCAACCCACCCCCTTAACTAATATGGAACATGTTACTGAAACACCGTTTACATATTGCTCAAGTTCCATTTGGACTTGGGAAAATACCAGATAACCGCCTCCACCACCCGCCCCACAAACCCTTCCCAAAGATCTAAACCACTCCCCAGGAAGAGAGAAACCATCACAGGACAAAGCAACCAATCTGCAGGACCGCCAGTTGATGATGTGAGGAGTCCCGCCTCATCTCCCTTCAAGCCAACTCAACCAGGCAAAACCAATTGCCTCAACTCTTATAGACACGCTCCGACGGGTCCCAGCACATAGGACCAGGAGCAACGTCCCTGTAAGCTGCACTCTGTTCTGCGTGGCCAGTTTCTTTTAGTGCGCGGTCCCTTTAAATTTCCCGCACATGCGTGGCATTCACAATGGAGAAGCCGGTCAGCGGCCTGCGCGGGACCCGTCAGACTGCTGCGCAGGGAACATTGACCAGGCGTAGGCCATTCAGCCCCTCCAGCCTGTTCCGCCATTCAACTGGCTCATGGCCAATCTGTATCTTAGCTCCACCTTAACATGCAGGGCCGCGGAAGTGAACCAGAGTACTCTTCCCACGAGCACTATGCAATCAAAACGTACAATGACACCACAAAATAGACTACGGTACTAAACTCTCGAAAATTTATTCTGGAGAAGAAAAAAAAGCAAATCAGTAGATTTTGAATTTTGCCAGAAAACTTAACAATGAGAATATTGCAACACTAGATGCCTGCTCCTCTTTTTATTTCCCATTGTCTATCTGTCCTTAAAATTTTATTTTGATTTGAGGCACTTGATTGTCAGTTGTTAATATTGAAGGTGTTAAAAACTGACAGGATGAAAATGATGGCGCTGTAATAAAGATGTTCCTATTGCACCGCTAAACTAATTGTGCAGCATGGACTGTCTGAGAGAAGCTACTAATCGATTTGGTGCAACTGAACGTTAATACTAATCATATAAGTGCTCTGCTGGTACCTTGCACTTGCTGGCAGCTGAGATTAATCTCAGGTAACGCAGCTTGTGACCTTAGCCTCAGCGCTGGGGCAGCAGCCAAGCATTGCTTATGTAATTACACTCTGAACTGTGTAATCACCTGCCCTAATCCCCGAGGGCTCACAATTAGCCAGGTCCCCGGCCCGCCGCTGGGCTCAAGGAATTGCAGCCTGCCAATTGCTTCTGCCACCGCGGACAGCCTGCAGATGAATAACACTCAATTAAAACCGGCCTGGTAACAGCAAGAAGGAGGCGTACATTCGATCGTAATTAGCTGTAATCATAGGGAAAGGTCCCCCCAGACAGGCATTTAGTTTTACCGGCTTAACCCTCTCCCTCCCAGACACCTTCCAACATGGCTTCCCCGCTTTACCAACAGTCTCAGCGCAACGCCTCATTGTTGCCAATATTTGGTACAAAAATCACAGAACAAGCTGGCTTCCAGGATGAGCAAAGGTCATTCTGCCTACTGAGGCTCATCCCTCCAGTACCCTAACTCTCCTATTAATGCTCGTCTCTCTAGTACCCTAACTCTCCTATTAATGCTCGTCTCTCTAGTACCCTAACTCTCCTATTAATGCTCGTCTCTCTAGTACCCTAACTCTCCTATTGATGCTCGTCTCTCTAGTACCCTAACTCTCCTATTGATGCTCGTCCATCTAGTACCCTAACTCTCCTATTGATGCTCGTCTCTCTAGTACCCTAACTCTCCTATTGATGCTCGTCCATCTAGTACCCTAACTCTCCTATTGATGCTCGTCTCTCTAGTACCCTAACTCTCCTATTGATGCTCGTCTCTCTAGTACCCTAACTCTCCTATTGATGCTCTTCTCTCTAGTACCCTAACTCTCCTATTAATGCTCGTCTCTCTAGTACCCTAACTCTCCTATTGATGCTCGTCCATCTAGTACCCTAACTCTCCTATTGATGCTCGTCCATCTAGTACCCTAACTCTCCTATTAATGCTCGTCTCTCTAGTACCCTAACTCTCCTATTAATGCTCGTCCATCTAGTACCCTAACTCTCCTATTAATGCTCGTCTCTCTAGTACCCTAACTCTCCTATTGATGCTCGTCTCTCTAGTACCCTAACTCTCCTATTAATGCGCGTCCATCTAGTACCCTAACTCTCCTATTAATGCTTGTCTCTCTAGTACCCTAACTCTATTAATGCTCGTCCATCTAGTACCCTAACTCTCCTATTAATGCTCGTCTCTCTAGTACCCTAACTCTCCTATTAATGCTCGTCCATCTAGTACCCTAACTCTCCTATTAATGCTCGTCTCTCTAGTACCCTAACTCTCCTATTAATGCTCGTCCATCTAGTACCCTAACTCTCCTATTAATGCTCGTCTCTCTAGTACCCTAACTCTCCTATTAATGCTCGTCCATCTAGTACCCTAACTCTCCTATTAATGCTCGTCCATCTAGTACCCTAACTCTCCTATTGATGCTCGTCTCTCTAGTACCCTAACTCTCCTATTAATGCTCGTCCATCTAGTACCCTAACTCTCCTATTAATGCTCGTCCCTCTAGTACCCTAACTCTCCTATTTTAACATCCGACATCCACCTTGAATGACCCGAATGTTTTGTCTCTACTGCCTTGTTTAACAGACTATTCAAAACCTTTATCACTCTCTGAGTAAAGTTCTTCTCATACATCTGCTATTAGATTTACAATTCACTAATGTAAATTTATGTAGTTTGGTCCCGATTCTTGGCTTGCTTTGAAATAATAATTTGTAACACCGTTGTACGATCTCTTCACAAAAATGACAAATTGAAACTGCTCAAATTTTTGTACCAAACTAAAAGGGGGAAAAAAAACATTTGGAACTCTACACGGAGGCTGGAAGCCATCTGCGACCACTTTGAAGAATTGCACAATGGATCATTTTGGCATTCCGAGTGCGAAGGGCTTAAGCTCTCGCAGTGTTAACTATTAAGAGTCCAGACTTTGTTGACGATCTTATCAGACCATCAGAAGTCCTGATTGCACATCCGGTTGAGTGGGGCTTGTCTCTGACCCGGTGTATTGTGACAGGTGCAGACCTGGCAGGTGGGGGGGGTTCCTGTTTTTTTTTGCTGGAACAATTAATATGTGGTAGCTGACAATAAAAGTAAAAGTGGGCATCGATTGAACTGCACTGTGCCAGGGAGACTGGATGGAAGAGCAGGTTAGCGCACTGTTCTGTCTTTTTCACCATCCAGATCCAAAAGCAAGACCGACTTGGATTTATATAGTGCCTTTCACGACCTTTCCTCACCACTCCGCTTCTCCCATACTTTGTTAGGTATTATCTGTTTGTGTGTGTTCAGATACTATGCCCCCCCCCCCACCCTGCAAAAAAACAGATTTCTCTTGCACACTACTGCCAACTTTTCCACGTGAGTGAGTGAAAGACAGACAGAAAGAGCATTTATATAGCGCCTTTGATGACGTCCCAAAGCACTTTACAGCCAATGAAGTACTTTTTGAAGTGTAGACACTGTTGTAATGTAGGAAACGCGGCAGCCAATGTGCGCACAACAAGATCCCACAAACAGCAATGCGATAATGACGCGATAATCCGTTTTTAGTGATGTTGGTTGAGGGATTAAATATTGGCAGGGACACCCGGGGAGAACTCCCCCTGCTCTTTTTCCAATAGTGCCGTGGGGTCTTTTACGCCGACCTGAGGGGCCAAACGGGGGACCTGGGTTTGACACCTCATCCGAAAGACGACCCCTCTGGCAGTGCAGCCTAACTCATGCGATCGGGTCTCTGGATGTCACCCCACAAAATCTTCTGACTCAGAGGCGAACGTGCTACCCACTGAGCCATGGCTGACGCCTAAACTGATGGAATGAGTGTGTCTCCCTCTGTAGTGATTTTTATGAGAAATTGAGGTTGGCAGTCTTAAACCCAGTGGGCTCAGTTTCTCAGCACAAAAGCTGCTGCAGTTTGGCAGTAGATTGGCAATCTCATTCAAACAGGCCAGGAGGATGACTTATATGCAAAGTGCTAATGCTAGGTCAGCACAATAGGGGAAAACATTTCTGAAGTCATGGTTAAGGAAAACAGTTGGGGCAGAGTAAAGGGATGTACTAAGGTCAATATTTGGTAGAAAAAAAGTGTTCCATTCCCCGGGAATGACTTCTCTTAACTTGCAAAGCCAAAAAAAGAGAAAAACTAAATGGATATAAATTAACTGAGATGCGAGATAAGGCCGAACAATAAAAAGATGGCAGAAGGTCAGATCTGTTCAAACCTAGTAAGTTCTTGGAGGAGGAGGGCAGAGGAGAGGAGGAATAGCGCAGCTGGCATGTTAGACTTATTAACCAACATTGTTCAATGGATGAGACTGTCTTAAATAACAGAAAACAAATGTAAACGTTAATGTTCAGGCCTTGACAACCGATTTAGGTCCAAGAATGGTTATAACTAGTTGAGGACCAGGCTTGACTGGGTCGATGGTGCTGATGTATTGTTCCTGTAACGCTGAGGGTTATTTCGCTGCCGTAACTAATACCAGGAATTCCTTTGTGGGCAATTATTTTCTTCTTTTTTTTTTAAACACAGAAACCACGCCGCTGTTCGCAGCCCAGATAGTTCCCTACGGTGCACTCCCCGGGACATACAAATGGAATTTTAAGGGAGTGCCTGATTGCCTGACGGACTCTCCCAATCTGGCTTCTGGTGTGTTCAATATTTCTCCTGAAAAATACAAGCTCAAAGTACGATTTTCAAAACCCTTTCCGCCAAAAAAAAAACAACACCCACAGCATTTGCCTATTCGGGGCCCTTGTTAGAAAGATCGTTGCTGTTTGCTGGTAAAGGAACAAAACCCTTTCTTTTAAAGAAATCTCTTTTGTGATGCTTCTTCCGAGCTAACCTATTGCAGATTGCTGTGCCACTTTTGGCTTTTGTTCATGTCTGTCCCATAATATAACGCTGCCCTTCGCCTTCTCGCTCCCGGTGCTCAGATAGAAACTGCCCCGTTCTGAGTTAATAGGGTTTTTGTTCTTCAAATCCAGACCAACATCTATTAATTTTTATTAATAAATGTGATTTTTTAAAATATATATGTGATATATCTATATATAAAGAAGAAATGGTTTCGAAAATACAATATAGATAATAGACGAGGCTAAAACCAAAATAACCGAGTTTGGAATAAGCAGAAAATAAAATCAATAATAAAAGCTCCATACACATCCAAAGTATTTGATTTATTAAATCTGCATCATAGTTGTAAATCTTTAATCTGATTGCGTTCTGTAATCTGATGGAAAGGTATTGCATTTAGCGGTTAATTTGATAGTCTCTGCTTTCACGTTTGTTTAGTGGGAGCCATTCGTCTATTTTATTACATACCTATTCCTGACAGCTTTTAAACACCACAAAACACAAGGAAAGCAATAATTCATCATGCTTCACCTAATACTGTCCCTAACGCATGGAGTACGCTGGCTCCTGAAGGCGGTCCACGCAGTGTTGGACCGAGTCAACATTGTTGAACACGCAAGACCACAGCGAAGCCTCTTTTACGTGCAGCCACTCACAGCCGACTCATTTCACGTCGACAAAAATGTTTGAGGTTTGTTTTTTTTGCTGTCGATTCTCTTCCCCACCAGCTCAAAGGCATCAGCTTTGTCTGGCCTCCTACACCCCGGGATGTTGGGAAATTCAGGGTTTAATCAGTAAAAAAAAAAATACCTCGGCAGACCTTTTGTGGCCTCAAGTCAAGGTAATAAACAGGCGTAAGCTCAAGGAACAGCACCTCATCTTTCGATTAGGCACTTTACAGCCTTCTGGACTCAACATAGAGTTCAACAATTTCAGATCATAACCTCGGCCCCTATCATATTTATATTTTTTATCCACAATTTTTGTCTGTGTCTTTTTTTCTTCTCTCCCACATGGCAGCTGTCCTTCATTCTGCCAGCGCAATTCACACTCCATCTAGAGCCATCCTTTGTTTCTTAACCTGCCCAATTACCATCTCCTCTCGCCTTGAATATCTCTCAATGTCTCTTAACCTCTCCTGCCTTCTATCCTATCACAGACCTTCCCTTTCGTTCTTTCATCCCCTCCCGCCTTTCCCAGCCCTGACACTTGCTTAAAAATCTGTTCCATTTCCTGCTTTTTTCCAGTTCTGACGAAAGGTCATCGACCTGAAACGTTAACTCGGTTTCTCTCTTCACAGATGCTGCCTGACCTGCTGAGTATCTCCAGCATTTTCTGTTTTTATTTCAGATTTCCAGCATCTGCAGTATTTTCTTTTTGTAATAAACAGGCCCCCTTGGCCAACGGGCCGGTTTTTAATGATTTCTTTCGTTTCATCAGCAAACCTGAACCTGCCTGCAGTCACACTCGGGGAAGTTCACAAGGGTGACTGGTATGAGAGGCAGGAAAGTGTGTGCAAGAGGGAGTGAGTCTTTGGGGTTGGGAGTCAACACACATTGGGGGAAGATTGTACTCTGTGTTAGTAAAATCGTAGAACCAACCTTTAAAAATGGGTTTATCATTTTGTTGTGTATGCTACACAGGAGAGCTTCCTCCAACCTTTGTGGCATACTGGAAGGGAGTCTGTGTCTAGCCGTGCTGTGCCTGACCTGGCGCTGTTTCAGCTGACACTGGATGACATTCTCCAGCACTGATATCCTTCACCTTCACAAAGGGTTAGTGGAAATCTGGAACTCTCTCCCCCCTCAAAAAAGCCATTGAGGCTAGGTGTCAATTGAAAATTTCAAAACGGAGATCGATAGATTTTTTACAGGCAAGGGTATTAAGGGTTACAGGACCAAGGGGGTAGATGGGCGTTAAGAAACAGATCAGCCATGATCTGATTGAATGGCGGAACAGGCTCGAGGGGCTGAATGGCCTACTCCTGTTCCTTCTTATGTTCAGCACAAAATTCCACCCAAAGGAAAAACTGAACTAAAAAATACCCACTCGAAATTATCAAGGCTGACACAACAGTGCAGTGCTGAGGGAACGGTTATTGTCAGAGGTGCCATCTGTCAGTAAAGATGCTAAATCAAGGCTCCATCTGCCTGCTCCAGTGTGGCAGGTGGATGTAAAAGATCCCATGGCACTATTCAAAGAAGAGCAGGGAGTCCCGGACAACCTTCCTCCCTCAAACAACGGCATCAAATCAGCATGACCGGTCTTTCATCTTGATGGCGGTTTGTGGCATCTTGATGTGGGCAGATTGGCTGCTGCATTCGCTTCAAAACAACAGGGACCACCCTTCAAAAAACCAATTCACTGGTTGTGAAGTGCTTTGGGACATCCTGAGGATCCAAAAAGGCGCTATACAGATGGTACGTTCTTTGAAGGTTTACCGTTAAAGAGACCAAAATGTTGACTCTATGGGACTAGCTCCAACACAGCCAGTTAAAATTAATCAGCAAAAGAAGCAGAGTGGGTGCGCAGTATTTAAAGAACAGACCTTCGTGGGAAAAAGCAGTTCTGCTTTAGATTGTATCCCGCTAACCCAAGCACGTGCTGCTTCACCAGCTCAGTCACACCAGCCTCTGGCTACTTCCCTGTTACATATGAATCAGATTTCCTTTAGCACACCACAGTCTAAATGCAGGGAGCTTCAGAACCACAGCAATGAACCGGGATTAGGATCCGCTTCCTACGCAAAGTAAATCTCCCAGCTTTACAACACCCATTCGCCTTGGCTCTTTGCAAAGAAGAGATGCAGCAAAAAATAAAGTGATACACTGTCCGGTACAGTCTACACATCGTGAGCAATAGGCATCGATGGGCCTATCACCCCCCACCCCCCACCACGGCCAAATTACAAAGCAGAGAGAATAAAACAAATAATCCAAATAAAAGAGAGTGAAAACATGCTAAAAAAAACCCAGAAAATGTTCTAACTGGGTTATGGCCTCCATGAAGCTCAGGGCCTTTGGAAGGTGACAGAAGGGCCTTTGCTGTGCCAGATTGTAGGGTTTCCACTTTGCCTTTCATCTCAAGGTAGCAACTCAAAGTCCTGTTGTTAATTTGAGGAAATACAATACCGCTCCTTTTTGGTTCTTTTATTCACTTGTCATTTACTTCCATCTGTCAGCTTTCAGCTGTCTAGGCCCTTAAGCTCTGGAATTCCCTCCCGAAACCTCTCCGCCTCTCTCTACTCCTTTAAGGCCCTCCTTAAAACCTAACTCTTTGACCAAGCTTGTGGTCACCTGTCCTAATGTCTCCTTTGAGATTTGGGTGTCCTCGTGCAAGAAACACAGAAAGCTAGCATGCAGGTATAGCAAGCAATAAGGAAGGCAAATGGCATGTTGGTCTTTATTGCAAGGGGGTTGGAGTATAAGAGTAAGGAAGTCTTGCTACAATTGTACAGGGCCTTGGTGAGACCACACCTGGAGCACTGTGCACAGTTTTGGTCTCCTTATCTAAGGAAGGATATACTTACCTTGGAGGCGGTGCAACGAAGGTTCACTAGATTGATTCCTGGGATGAGAGGGTTGTCCTATGAGGAGAGATTGTGTAGATTGGGCCAATACTCTCTGGAGTTTAAAAGAATGAGAGGTGATCTCATTGAAACATGCACGATTCTGAGGGGGATTGACAGGATGAGAGGTTGTTTCTCCTGGCTGGAGTGTCTAGAACTAGGGGGCATAGTCTCAGGATAAGGGGTCGGCCATTTAAGACTGAGATGAAGAGGAATTTCTTCACTCAGAGGGTTGTGAATCTTTGGAATTTTCTGCCCCAGAGGGCTGTGAATGCTGAGTTGTTGAGTATATTCAAGGCTGAGATCGATAGATTTTTGCACTCTAGGGGAATCGAGGGATATGGAGATCTGGCAGGAAAGTGGAGTTGAGGTCGAAGATCAGCCATGATCTTATTGAATGCTGGAGCAGGCTCGAGGGGCCGTATGGCCTACTCCTGCTCCTAATTCTTATGTTCTCTTATTATACTCCTTTGAAGACTCTCGCTTACACGCGTCCTCCTGAAGAAGTAAGGGTTCTGGATAGTGGTGCCCATTATGATGGCCGCTGCTGCTCCACACTTGGACAGGAGGATGGTCGTGACCTTGGCCAAACCAAGAAGCAAAGAGGGAAATATTTGGTGTAGATATAGACCTGTAATCTTCAGCAGCCCTACTGAGAACTAGGAATAGGCCGGTGGATCAAACACTGGGTGACCCTGCCAGTGAAGGTATAACCACAAGAAACAGGTACAGGCTCTCAGTCATTGAGTATATTCAAGGCTGAGATCGATAGATTTTTGGACTCTGGGGGAATCAAGGGATATGGAGATCGGGCGGGAAAGTGGAGTTGAGGTCGATGATCAGCCATGATCTTATTGAATGGCGGAGCAGGCGCGAGGGGCCATATGGGCTACTCCTGCTCCTAATTCTTATGTTCTTATGTTTTTTGGCTCGGTGTCAAATTGTTTGTCTGATGGCTCTTCTGTGAGCGCCTTGGGACATTTCACTACGTGCAAGGCACTGTATACATGCAAGTTGTTGTTGCCTCATTCCTTTTTCACCAATTTTAGACACCAGCTGTGCTGTCACCAACACGATGATCGGCCTCACCCCCTTGCCCCTCCAGTATACACAATGATCTCCCTCACCCCCCTCGTCCCTCCGGTATACACAATGATCTCCCTCACCCCCTCGTCCCTCCGGTATACACAATGATCTCCCTCACCCCCTCGTCCCTCCGGTATACACAATGATCTCCCTCACCCCCTCGTCCCTCCGGTATACACAATGATCTCCCTCACCCCCCTCGCCCCTCCAGTATACACAATGATCGACCTCACTCCCCTCGTCCCTCCAGTATACACAATGATCTCCCTCACCCCCCTTGCCCCTCCGGTATACACAATGATCGGCCTCACCCCCCCTCACCCCTCCGGTATACACAATGATCTCCCTCACCCCCTCACCCCTCCAGTATACACGATGATCTGCCTCACCCCCCTCACCCCTCCAGTATACACAATGATCTCCCTCACCCCCCTCGCCCCTCCAGTATACACGATGATCTGCCTCACCCACCTCAACCCTCCGGTATACACAATGATCTGCCTCACCCCCCTCGTCCCTCCGGTATACACAATGATCAGCCTCAACCCCCTCACCCCTCCAACATACACAATGATCTCCCTCACCCCCTCAACCCTCCGGTATACACGATGATCTGCCTCACCCCCCTCGTCCCTCCGGTATACACAATAATCTGCCTCACCCCCCCCTCGTCCCTCCGGTATACACAATGATCTGCCTCACCCCCCTCGTCCCTCCGGTATACACAATGATCGGCCTCAACCCCCTCGCCCCTCCGGTATACACAATGATCTACCTCACCCCCTCGCCCCTCCAGTATACACAATGATCTGCCTCACCCCCTCGTCCCTCCGTATACACAATGATCTGCCTCACCCCCTCGTCCCTCCGGATACACAATGATCTGCCTCACTCCCCTCGTCCCTCCGGTATACACAATGATCTCCCTCATCCCCTCGCCCCTCCGGCATACAAAGAGGCCCAAAATGGCTTTCACGTTCTGAAAAATTCCAGATTGCAAAAAACCCTGCTCAACTATTTAATGGTTTCAGAACGTAGCATCAGTCAGGTGTCATAATTCCTAAAGCTTTGCAGTGTGTTCGGGACTTGTTAAACTTGTGGCAGCAGTGCCTTAGGAAACCACCCGTTGTAAGTGAAGGGTGGAGCAAAAAAGGCTGCCAAAATAAAACAAGTGTGGGAATGGGGGGGGGGTCGCGTAAATTCACAATTATAATTATAATAACATGATGCTGGTTCGGCCTCAACTGGAGAATTGTGTCCTATTCTGGGCACCGCACTTTAGGAAGGATGTGAAGGCTTTAGAGAGGGTGCAGAAAAGATTTACGAGAATGATTCCAGGG
Organism: Somniosus microcephalus; assembly: GCF_052327205.1. Classification (NCBI taxonomy): domain Eukaryota; kingdom Metazoa; phylum Chordata; class Chondrichthyes; order Squaliformes; family Somniosidae; genus Somniosus; species Somniosus microcephalus. The sequence goes on from NC_141011.1 coordinate 47,483,394, forward strand.
ATGAGGGACTTCAGTTATGTGGATAGACTGGAGAAGCTGGGGTTGTTCTCCTTGGAGCAGAGAAGGTTGAGAGGAGATTTGATAGAGGTGTTCAAAATCATGAGGGGTCTGGACAGAGTAGATAGTGAGAAACTGTTCCCATTGGCGGAAGGGTCGAGAACCAGAGGACACAGATTTAAGGTGATTGGCAGAAGAACCAAAGGTGACATGAGGAAAAACTTTTTTACTCAGCGAGTGGTTATGATTTGGAATGCGCTGCCTGAATGGGTGGTGGAGGCAGATTCAATCACAGCTCTCAAAAGGGAATTGGATAAGTATCTGAAAGAAAGAAAATTGCAGGGCTCCGGGGAAAGGGCGGGGGAGTGGGACTGGCTGAAGTGCTCTTGCAGAGAGCCGGCACGGGCTCGACGGGCCGAATGGCCTCCTTCTGTGCTGTAACCATTCTATGATTCTAAATGCTGGCCTTGCCAGCGATGCCCACATCCAATGAATATTTTTTTTTTTTAAACTCATTTTCCAGGTCACACTTGACGAATGACCAAAAGTGCCGGAGGGTGATTGCCACCAATGGAATCGCAACTCCTGTGAAGTACGTGGCTTCAAGAGAGAAGGGAAGCAAAAGGAAGCTGAAATTATACTACCCTCAGTGCAAACCCAGATTAAAATAGGAACAGTACAAAGCAAACAGCCAACCAGAGGAGGGAGACTTTGAGTCCCAGTGCTGGTAGTTAAACTCATTGGCCTTATGGGTCGGAGGGGAATTCTTGGTCTGACGAGGACTTTTTTTACGCAGCGAGTGGTTAGGATCGGGAATGCACTGCCTGAAAGGAAGGTGGAGGCAGATTCAATCGTGGCTTTCAAAAGGGAATTGGTTAAGTACCCGAAGGAAAGAGATTTGCAGGGCCACGGGGAAAGGGCGGGGGAGTGGGACTGGCTGAAGAGCCGGCACGGGCTCGACGGGCCGAATGGCCTCCTTCCGTGCTGTAACCATTCTATGATTACAATTGTTGAAGTAAGACTGGAGCAAGAAAAAAATGATTGCCACATGTCCAAATACTGATGACGCCTTTCACGAAAAGCAATGTGGAATTTTATTTTTGAAAGGCAGTCTCCAATAACTCAGCGATGGGTATTTTTGCATTCATGAAATGGAACCTGCTGCAGCAAAGTTACGCCCGAGTCGACACTGACCTCTCGTTAAAATGTGCGTCTCTGTGCTGAGGGAGTCCTTGCTTCCTCCTCTGACTCGATGAACTGCTCGACGATGGACCGTGAGCCTCCATGGCACTGGAGTTCCGAACAGCAGCGACCGCCTCCTGCCGCGCCCTCAGCAGATCTGCAAGGAGGTAAAAACATTTTACATTTTCTCTTTTTTCCCCACCCCCCGCCTTAGCAGCTAAGATGTACAGACACTTCAGTCCTTCACAAGCACCGTAAAAAACGTGGGCGGAAGCCATCGCACACAGAAAAGAGCACGGTGTTTATTTTCAGTCTGCCGCACTTGCATCTGGCTTGTTTTTATTAATTTTAAAATCCCCCGTTTTTCTCCTGTAATGCTTGTGTTTTGGATACTTGTGGCAAGAGTCTCCAGCTGCACGCGCTCTCCCATTACAGTGTGGCGACTTTCAGTTGACGTAAACCATCTTTAGAGATGAGCAATTTGTGATGAAGGAGCCCAAAACATGAAGTGAAATGCTCTTGTTTAACTAAAAAGGGAGAGGAGGATATCACCAGACTGTTTCTTCACAGTGAACACAGTGAACCCTCACTAATCGACTCGTACCAGAGAGCAGATTTACAGTAGCACGTGACCAGGTGCAGAGTTCAGGGAAACGACACTATTTCCCAATTTTATTTTTGGTGATCAACCTCCATCTTATTGCTGCGTTCTAAACGTGGTGACCTGGTGTTGGCTGTGCATTATAGTACAACCCTCCGAGGTCACTGCACTCCTCCGATTCTGGCCTAGTGCGCAACCCTGATTTTAATCGCTCCACCATTGGCGGCCGTGCCTTCAGCTGCCTGGGCCCTGGGATCTGGAAATCCCTGCCTAAACCTCTCCGCCTCGCTACCTCTCTCTCCTCCTTTAAGACGCTCCTTAAAACCTATCTCTCTGACCAAGCTTTTGGTCCCCTGTCCAAATAGCTCCTTATGTGGCTCGGTGTCAAATTTTGTTTGATAATCGCTCCCGTGAAGCGCCTTGGGATGTTTTACTACGTTAAAGGTGCTATATAAATACAGGTTGTTGTTGCTGTTGTACTTTTTGACTTATTAATGATTGTTAAGAGTTAGGATTGGTGCTATTAAAGCGGCTCTTTGTCCCTGGGGAGGAGCGGCGGCCGTGGGTTATTTTGACACCACATCCTGGCGTGAATTGCATCATGCGCTGCACGGTGTAGGATTGAGACCTGTGGCTCAGGAATTTTCCTGCTCCAATACCTGGTCTGTGCTGAATTAGCTGGTCTTAACTGGGGCGGGGGTGGGGGGAATCCTCCTGTTGGCCTCAGTGCCCTGGCAGGGTAGAGGAACATAAGTTTGTCAGGGTATCACTGTCCAATATCTCTTGCTGAAAAGCATATTTAGTTTACCAAAGGGCGAGGTTAGCATCAGGTCTGATGACGTTCAGCGTCCAGTTTTGCACAGCGCGCAGTCTAATTTCCTCCCGGTTAACAAGCTCAAGTAAAACTCCTCGTTGAGTATATTCAAGGCTGAGATAGATTTTTAGACACTAAGGGAATCAAGGGATATGGAGATCGCGCGGTAAAGTGGAGTTGAGGTCGAAGGTCTTACTGAATGGCGGAACAGGCTCGAAGGGCCGAATGGCCTACTCCCGCTCCTAATTCTTATATTCTTAACACAGTTGCTAACTTTAAAACTCGTTAACAGCTGTGTTGAATTAGGAATTTTATGCCAGCACATTCACCAGTGAACTGAGGAAATTAAACCTTCAAAAATGCTGAGAGAATCTTGCCCCAGCATGGGGTCAACGCGTTCAGAGAAGAATGGGGTAAGGAGAGAAAGTTCAATGAATAAAGACTGTACCATCTTGCAATATGATCCAAGGAATCAGCTACCATTATAGAATCATAGAATGGTTACAGCACAGAAGGAGGCCATTCGGCTCGTCCAGCCCGTGCCGGCTCTCTGCAAGAGCACTTCAGCTAGTCCCACTCCCCCGCCCTTTCTCCGTAGCCCTGCAAAATTTTTTCCTTCAGGTACTTATCTAATTCCCTTTTGAAAGCCACAATTGCATCTGCCTCCACCACCCTTTCAGGCAGTGCATTCCAGATCCTAATCACTTGCTGGGTAAAAAGGTTTTTCCTCATGTCACCTTTGGTTCTTTTGCCAATCACCTTAAATCTGTGTCCTCTGGTTCTCGACCCTTCTGCCAATGGGAACATAGAAACATAGAAGATAGGAGCAGGAGTCGGCCATTAGGCCCCTCGAGCCTGTTCCGCCATTTAATGAGATCATGGCTGATCATCCAAATTCAGTGCCCTGTTCCTGCTTTCTCCCCATATCCCTTGATCCCTTTAGCCTCAAGAAATATATCTAACTCCTTCTTGAATATATTTAATGAATTGGCCTCAACTGCCTTCTGTGGTAGTGAATTCCACAGGTTCACCATTCTCTGGATGAAGAAATTCCTCCTCATCTCAGTCCTAAATGGCTTACCCCTTATCCTTAGACTGTGACCCCTGGTTCTGGACCCCCCGCCATCGGGAACATTCTTCCTGCATCTAGTCTGTCTCGTCCTGTTAAAATTTTTCTCTCTATCTACTCTGTCTAGACCCCTCATGATTTTGAACACCTCTATCAAATCTCCTCTCAACCTTCTCTGCTCTAAGGAGAACAACCCCAGCTTCTCCAGTCTATCCCCGTAACTGAAGTCCCTCATCCCTGAAACCATTCTTGTAAATCTTTTCTGCACCCTCTCTAAGGCCTTCACATCCTTCCTAAAGTGCGGCGCCCAGAATTGGACACAATACTCCAGTTGAGGCCGAACCACTGTTTTATACAGGTTCATCATAACTTCCTTGCTACTATTATTGATCCACAGACCCTAATGATGATTACATCAAGATATATCACCTAAAAAGGACACAAAAATTCACAATAAAATTCAGTCTTTCATGTCTGTGTAATTTCTTCTCTTGTATTGTCTGATGTGAGACTAAAACGAGTTGCCTCTCCTCATTCCCCTTGGCGGACGTATAAAACTCAACATGATGTTAGTAATAAAGCTCACATAACATCGGGCTTCAGAGCCCAGGTGATTCAACACTTGGCTGAACGAGGAGCCGGTAATAAAAACCTACCTACCCGTCTGTTGGTGTGAACAGATCACAGAATCACAGAATCACAGAAACCCCACAGTGCAGATAGAGGCCATTTCGGCCCATCGAGCCTGCACCGACACATATCCCACCCAATCCCCGTAACCCCTACACCAACACATATCCCACCCTATCCCCGTAAACCCAAGTATTTAATCCCCCTAACACTAAGGGTCAATTTATCATAGCCAATCAACCTAACCCGCACATCTTTGGACTGTGGGAGGAAACCGGAGCACCCGGAGGAAACCCACGCAAACACGGGGAGAATGTGCAAACTCCACACAGACAGTCACCCGAGGCCGGATTCGAACCCGGGTCCCTGGCGCTGTGAGGCAACAGTGCTAACCACTATGCCACCGTGCATATGTAGAGGATCTTTGAGTAAATCACACTGCAGAGGTCACATCGCAAAGCGTCACGCCTTTGTGACAGATTCAAAACTATCTTTTATTTTTAAAAAAAGAAAGCCAGTCATTTCCTGCTGGGTTTTTAGTTTCCTAAACTTGTACAGGAGCCAGGGATTTCCAACTAATTGTGCTCTAACTGACCTCAGGATGTGCCAATTCACAACACGCTTAAAAACATAAGAAATAGGAGCAGGAGTCGGCCATTTGGCCCTTCGAGCCTGCTCCGCCATTCAATAAGATCATGGCTGATCTTCTACCTCAACTCCACTTTCTTGCACTATCCCCATATCCCTTGATTCCCTTAATATTCAAAAATCTATCGATCTCTGTCTTGAATATACTCAACGACTGAGCCTCCACAGCCCTCTGGGGTAGAGAATTCCAAAGATTCACCACCTTCTGAGTGAAGAAATTTCTCTTCATCTCAGTCCTAAATGGCCGACCTCTTATTCTGAGACTGTGACCCCTGGTTCTGGGCTGCCCCACCAGGGGAAACATCCTCCCTGCATCTACCCTGTCGAGCCCTGTAAGAATTTCGCATGTTTCGATGAGATCATTAAAGGGACCGTAAAGGGACGCACGGCCCTACCTCCGTAGCAAAATAGCATGTTGCGCGTTACAAGATATGACTCTGCGGTCCTTATAAAACAGTAGCACCTTTTTCTGCCTCATCCTGAGCAATGCCACTGGAGATCGGTTAATAGTGCATGCAAATTGTCAATGGAAGCAGCACTATCACCAAATCTATTCACATGGCCCCTGTTGTCACAGTCTGTTTTTTCTCCCCCAAGGTTCAAAGTATATGGGAAAGACGGATGGATAATCATAGCGACACTGTCATTTAATTCGATCTTGAACCCCCTAGGCCCCCACCTCCCCCCTTCCACCCCCACCCAACGACCAGGTCAAGCCGAGCCGCCACAGAGCCAGCAATGGCCGTCACAGCCAAAGCAAAACGACGCTCATCATCCCCGCCCCCCCCCCCCCCCCGAGTTAAGCAGCGCCCTCCGGGAACATCCACGCTGTTGTGAATGATTCATGTCTCCAGGCAGCTCAAGTGGCTCAGCTGCCCAGCTAATCCTCTGGCAGATAGCGTGCCTCCAGGGTAATTACCTGCTCACTCTGTCACGACTCTCAGTTTAAAAAAAATAAAAATATGCACAGTTCTCACTTTATAGCATCCAAATCCCATATATGAATTTCTGCACTCGTTAAACTAAATAAAAATCTACTGAAGAGTGTGAAAAGGAACGTCTGGAGAATCACATTAAAGGAACTTGCCCTTTGACTGCACGAGATCAATACAGCTTAAAAGCAGCAAGTTGCCTCCTCCTCCTCTTTGCACTGTAGGCTCTAGATCACTAAACATCACACCGAGCCCTTTCACGTCAGGAGAAGGCACGACTAGTATCTACAGCACAGGAACAGGCCATTCGGCCCAACTGGTCTCTGCCTGCTCCACTCCAGCCAAATGCCCCACCGTGCGATTGAAGGGTACGGATACAGCGCTGAGAACGAGACACTCTGGCGTGGCTCACACGGTGTCGTCGCCGTCCCTGCCTATCCTGATCTTTGACTCCCCACCCCCCCACTCCGCCCCCACCCCACCCCACCCCCCCACTGGACTACCTGATGGCTGCTTGTCTCAAGTCGTTTTAGCACAAAGGGCCGGTTACGGTTCACGGAGAAACTGTTCACAGCGAGACCGGGAATTGTACAGTCGGCACAGACACAGGAGATGATCAGAAAAACCTATCCTTGCTGCGAGAGAGAAACAGCTGCATTCAAACAAACCTTTCAGGCACCACAACATCCGCTCGACAGGAAACACGAACAAAAAAAAAAATCGCATTTATAGTTAATAAAGTTAAGGCGAATTTAAAAGCCAAGTTCCACACAATGCCGTTTGCATCTAGTTATTTTATCCGCTAACACCCCCCCCCCAGCCCCCTCCCCATCCCTTCTGTTCTAACTTCTTTCGCTGCCGTGGCAACTTGCCAGCAGACTGCCAGTTAAATATATTCCCTGTTAATCCACAAGCGTCACCTGAATGAGTCATTTAGGCCGCCTGGAGCTACAACTCAGTTTGAACCCTGTGTTCATGCAGCAAAAAGGCCAACCACAGAGCGATTCCCCACCCCCACAATGTGCCTCTTCCCTTTTAGCCCTCCGTTTGGAGCTCGGCAGCTTAAAAGGGCAATGCCTTTCTTAAAATGGCATCGCCTGCCGCTTTCATGGTGTCTCCCGACTCTCTCACTTGCGCCTTTCCTTACCTCACCTTATCCACCCGCAGCTTTCCCCCCCCCGAGGAAGCACGCACTTACCCCCCGCCGCTTAAATTTATTTTGAATTCCATCTTTTTTTTTTTTAAAACACACAAGGCTGAACTCCACATTAATTTGGCACTCCTGGGTTCAATATTACAGAGCGATAGACCGTTATGCGGAGACGACAATTTTGTTTGTTTTATACCTCGACAACCTGAGTCGTTCTATCGCGGGAAAAGCCAGTTCAGCGAGGTGGAACTCTGTGGGCCGAATCCGACAGTATTTTTAAAACGGCAGGGTTAAAAATCCTCAAATAATTGCCTGCTTTGGCCAGCAGAAGTGACACCCTAACTTTGCTCAATGCCACTGTACAACAACAAGCACTCACGAGTTCATGAAAGGGATCCTGAAACCAGTTTACATTACAGAGGAACCTTAAGCAATGCATCGAACCTATATGGAGTTCAAAGATGTCCCTTTAACACCGTGCGGCACAAGATCGCCTGACCACCTGTGTAACTGCTTCCCATGGCCTTAAGTCTTTCTAATTCTGTGTGCTTACCTTATCTACGCAGGCTAGGAAGTGCTGCAAAGTGTAAGTGCTTACATCACACATGCAGGAGGGGAGAAACCATGTGTGGGCTGCTGATCATGTGTCTTTAAAGAAAAGCCTACTGGGTTTCGGGCCTAGCAAGGGGAAAAAAAAATTGTACTTTCCATTCGGTGACTAATAAGGAACATACAGCCAAGGTAGGGTAGGCTGAAGAAATCATTGTTGTCACATAGCAAACAAATCACTAATCACCTCCCCTTTAAAGAGACAGTATTACTCCAACTTGGCTCATGCAGGCTTACTGAACAGACTGCAACAAGATCACATCTGGTTAACATAAGTTATTAAAATGATCTCACTTTTGAATAAGAAGTTTGGTCTGTGCGGCGCACCCTCCCCTCCTCCCCCAGTTTAGTTCGAATTGATTTTTTTTTTTTAAGTTTTCCGAGAATGATGCAGACGGGGACAGAGCGGGCACTGTGCTATTATATTAGCATATACTGACTGGCCAAAGGTCGGATCTTACATGGTACTGTGAAACCAAATAGCACGTTAGTGGGAATGAAGTAATGTACAGCAAAAAAAAAAATGACAAGGAAAATGATCCAGGGAATGAACAGACCCAGATGTATTAGGAAAAGTTTTTTTTAAACCAGAACACCTTGGGTAATGAAAGAAAGACTCCTGCATTTCTATAGCGCCTTTCACAGCCTCAGGACGTCCCAAAGCGCTTTACAACCAATGAGGTACTTTTTGAAGGGTAGTCACTGCTGTAATGTAGGAAACGCAGCAGCCAATTTGCGCACAGCAAGCTCCCACAGACAGCAATGACCAGGTCATATTTGTTTTTTAGGTGTTGGTTGAGGGATAACTATTGGCCAGGACGCCAGGGAGAACTCCCCTGCTCTTCTTCGATATAGTGCCACGGGATCTTTTACGTCCACCTGAGGGGGCAGACGGGGCCTCGGTTTAACGTCTCATCTGAAAAGTCGCCACCTCCGACAGTGCAGCGCTCCCTCAGCACTGCGCTGGAGAGTCAGCCTGGATATTTGTGCTCAAGTCTCTGGAGTGGGACTTGAACCTTCTGACTCAGAGGCGAGGGCTGACGCCACTCAAGTATAAAGGAGTGAAGATGGGACCTTTCCTAAAGAATACAAGACAGAATGGCGGAGTGCCACTGATAGAGTGCGGACGGCAGGAGGCTTACACGTCCGCTCGACTGATCTCTCAGTTGACGTGCAGATCGAAACGAAGGGTAGAAAAAATTAACTTCGGAAAAGAGATTTTTTATTTTAGAGTGGGCAAGTAAACTAAGGAAGCACAGACGTGATGGGCCGAACGGCCTTGTACTGTGCCGTAAGTTTCTATGATTCTATAATTTTAAGCCAAAAGGAAAGGTGGGGGGCGTGGAGGGCGAGGCAGTACAGTGCCGTCAGGGAGGGAGCCGTCCCATGCTGCACCTTCCACTAAGAGATAGCCTTGAGGATTGGAATATCTCGTCCAGGGTCACATCAATTGTAGGGCTCCCACTGTTAGCCTGGTCGATGTTAGCTAACTCCAGGCATATCAGCTCAGTATCACGCCACATGATGCATTCACCCACTGACGTGAAGCCACACTGCTGTAGAATTATTTTTATTTCATTGTTTTACTGAGTTATGGGGCGCAATATGATGGGTGGCTCCCATTGTGTTGCCGTCATCGAGAAGGTCGAGATATGCAAAACCTCTGCAGGGTACCATCCAACTTCTAAAACCTCAGCGACAATCTCCACCCACAGCTGTTAAAATCACCAACATACAGACACACTCGACAGAAATATAACATGGACAGAGTCTCATGGGGTTAATTCCACACTCCCAGGGAGCACAAGGGTCAAAGAATCAGGGTTATAATGTCGTAGCTTCTCCTCACCCTCCTGCCCCCCCCCTCCCCCCCCCCCCCCCGCTGATCCCCACTCTCTCCTCGCACCGCTTCTTCCCTGAGATATTGGAATCACCCCTCCTCCCTTCTCCATGAATCTTTAAAATTTCATCTGAGGTTCGATGGGGAATCTAGAACATTCTCTCCCTTTCTAAATAAAGGAAAGTCTATCTAAAGATTGTTTCTCCCCTCCCCGCTTCAAGTTACTGTTTGGGTTATTTTAAATGCAAGGATGTGATGAAAAAGCTTTGTAACAGTCTTCTGAGGAAAATGGAATCACTTTTACAGTAGACCAAACATCTAACCGTTATACTCTGGCCTCTCTGACGGAGAGTACCAGTTTAGTGTCCACTTACGGTCAGTTTGCATTTCTATAGCACCTTTCACGACCTCAGGACGTCCCAGAGCACTTTACAGCCAATGAAGTACTTTCTGTTGTAATGTAGGAAACGTGGCAGCCAATTTGCACGCAGCAAGCTCCCACAAACAGCAGTGTGATAATGACCAGATAACCTGTATTAGTGACATTGATGGAGGAATAAATATCAGCCAGGACACCAGGGATAACTCCCCTGCTCTTCTTCAATATAGTGCCGTGGGATCTTTTACATCCACTTGTGAGAGCAGACGGGCGCCTCGGTTTAACGTCTCATCCGAAAGACGGCACCTCCGACAGTGCAGCACTTCCTCAGCACTGCACTGGGAGTGCCAGCCTACATTTTTGTGCTCAAGTCTCAGGAGTGGGACTTGAACACACAACCTTCTGACTCAGAGGCGAGGGTGTGACCCACTGAGCCACAGCTGACACTGCTGTGTCAGGGTCCATTCTCACTATGAACTACGTTGGTAGTGGTCCAAACTCATTTGACTGACAGCACCTACACAAGACTTTTACCCCATCACTTTGCACTTTAATACAATCTGCTACCCAGTCCCCTGGCCCTAGCTTCGTTATCTAGACTCAAAGGGCTAGGAATTCGTTTCGGAAGGTGGTGCAAAATGGGCAGTAGCGGAATGGCCGCCCGTTATACGCAGCGCCTGATCTTCAGTTCCACTGCAGTCACCGTGTGAACAGTCACCAACAGAAATCCATATCCCACCCACCACAACACAAGGCACTGGTACGACAACCCACCAAACCCCAATCGCTAAGACCGACAGCTTCTGCGTAAAGCCCACTGAATTCCTGGAAGAACATCCCTGGTCTCATTGCATCCTTGGTCTTATTTATTAAAGGCGCTCTGCCACGGTTACAGTCCTGGCCGGCTGTCCTGAAAGACACGTTAATTGAAAGCAACAAAGGAAAACGTCACCCTCAGGAGGAGTGGAGAGGTTCAGGTGCTCCTGTCACCCCACTATGGCCTTAGACTTGAGTCATAGAAACATAGAAGATAGGAGCAGGAATAGGCCATTCGGCCCCTCGAGCCTGCTCCACCATTCAATGAGATCATGGCTGATCATCCAAATTCAGTCCTGCTCTAACACATCAACCAACACTTGTAACAGCTCCTGTTTCTACTTACTGTCTTTTCAAGCATGCAAAGCCGCCACTCCTTGGAAATCCACATCTGGGCTCTCCTCCAACTGGCAGCACGGTCACTGGATGTATGTACGTGTGGCTTAACTTCCTGACTCACCAGACTCATAGAACCATACAGCACAGAAGGAGGCCATTTGGCCCATGGTGTCTGTGCCGGCTCTTTGAAAGAGCTCTCCAATTAGACCCACTGCCCCCCGGCTCTTTCCCCATAGCCCTGCAAATCAAGAATATATCCAATTCCCTTTTTGAAAGTTACTGCTGAATCTGCTTCCCCCGCCCTTTCAGACAGTGCATTTCAGATCACAACAACTCGCTGCGTAAAAATAATTCTCCTCATCTCCCTTCTGGTTCTTTTGCCAACTACTTTAAATCCGTGCCCTCTGGCTACCGACCCTCCTGCCAATGACAACAGTTTTTCCTTATTTACGCTCTCAAAACCCCTCATCATTTTGACTCAGGGACAAATTGCGTGCAGTATGAGGCAAGGGGCTGAGCCAATTTCTTTTGGCCATTTTGGGGATAGCTGTTTGGAAGCAATTGTTAGATTCTAGAAGAAATATCAACTATCAGGTATTTGTATTCATGTAATACCAATTGGCTTTTTTTTTTACAACTGTGGAAAAAAATCAATGCAAACTTTTACGGAAATAAGAGTTAGTAATGGGTTTACCACCAGAATTTACCCTGTAATGATTTTCCATTAGCTGCTTTTATTTTATATTAGATTTACAAAATCTTTATGGTCCAGTCAGTTTAAGTGTCAGCCATGGCTCAGTCGGTAGCACTCTCTCGCCTCTGAGTCGGAAGGTTGTGGGTTCAAATCCCACTCCAGAGACCTGAACACAAAAATCTGGGCTGACACGCCCAGTGCAGTGCTGAGGGAGTGCTGCACTGTCGGAGGTGCCGTCTTTCGGCTGAGATGTTAAACCGAGGCCCCGTCTGCTCCCTCAGGCACTATTTCGAAGAACAGCAGGGGAGTTATCCCTGGTGTCCTGGGGCCAATATTTATCCCTCAACCAACATCACTAAAACAGATCATCTGGTCATTATCACATTGCTGTTTGCGGGAGCTTGCTGAGCGCAAATTGGCTGCCGCGTTTCCTACATTACAATAGTGACTCCACTTCAAAAGCAATGTTCCCCGTATCTTTTTCTGGGTGCGCAGCCCCTTTAAGGGGCTACGAGCACCATTCACAGGTCCGAACTTTAACATTGCAAAAGCCGGTCCCAGGCGGCGGAGGACAGGCAGAGAGCTGCCGGTTGCGCAGCTCAAAGGGAACGTTGTTCAAAAGTATTTCATTGGCTGTAAAGCACTTTGGGGCATCCGGTGGTCGTGAAAGGCGCTATAGAAATGCAAGTCTTTCTTTCAGTCCGCTGAAACAACAAAAGGAAAGTAAGCCGAATCGGTTGGTAATCTGCAATTTTGTGTTTACAATATGTGCCTGAGACAACAGAATGAATTTTTAAAAAATAAATTTGATTGGTTTGAGTTGCAGAGGCCCTGGGTGGGGTTACGGGTTGGAGCATTGAACCTTCACCTCTAGGGGCAGCGTTTGTAATCAGAGTCTCCTCCTGTCAGCTGGAAGTGTCAGTAATTTACGGGAAAGCCTGGAACTCCTATGCTGCTCCTTTACTAATCCAAGAGAGGAAGTATGAGGCCTTCTCCTTTGGGTTTGATCTTTTCTGCTGTTTATTCGCCCTCAACTCCCATTGGCCTTTTCAATGCCCACCACGGGCTTGCCCGATCTACCCTGCCACCTCAGGACCACTGAGCCTGCCACAGAGATTTGACTCGGTTTCAAATCTCCCATCACTAAGCATGTCATCTTGGAGCCAACCTAACCACGCTATCATGTGGAAGAGAGGAGAAAGAACTGATCTTTCATTCTCAGGATGTGAGCGACACTGACAAGACCACATTTAAGAAGGTGGTAGGCCTTCTTGCTTTGCGGAAACCGGATGGCTTGCGAGGCCACTTAGGGCATTAAGAGCTAATACTGAATATATTTAAGAAGAAGGAGATAGATAGATAGATTTCTAGACACAAAAGGCATCAAGGGGTATGGAGAGAGAGCGGGAATATGGTATTGAGATAGAGGATCAGCCATGATCATATTGAATGGCGGAGCAGGCTTGAAGGGCCGAATGGCCGACTCCTGCTCCTATTTTCTATGTCTATGTTCTAATCATGTAATGTGGGGACGGCAGTCAAGCGTAGGCTAGACCAGGTAGGGCTGGCTGGTTCCTTACCCTGAAGGGAAACAGATTGGTATTTTACAACAATCCTGCAGTGGTGACTCTTTCTGGAGCCAGCCCATAAATTATTCACTTTCACAAGGTGTCTGGTGGGATTTGAACTTGTGACCTCTGGGTTGCAAGTCTAGTCCCAGAACCACACCTTTCTCAGTCGAGTCCCAAGCCAATTTGAGCATCTAAAAGATCCCCCCCCCCCCCCCCGCCACAAGTATCAAATGAATTAATAGTTGGTACAGACACAAATGCGATGTGTCATTGGCAGACTCATTTGGAGATGTGCTCCACTCACCCTCTTGAACAACGGGCTAAGCAGCGATACAAGGCGGTGGGTTTGCCAAACACTGTTTTACCCCATTTTATGGCTCAAGAGGGGATCTGATGAAAGGTCATCGACCTGAAACGTTAACTCTCTTTCTCTCTCCACAGATGCTGCCCGAGTGTTTTTGCAGATTTTCAGCATCCGCAGTATTTTGCTGTGGTGTTGGCATAGATACCCCTTTGCTTCTTCCAATTGGTACCATCAAGATCTCCTTAACTGAGCCACAAAAAGAGGTGATACCCTCTTTGAATTGTGCAGCACCCAATACCATATCTCACTATTGCTTAGCCTACCGTTCGAGATGGTGAGCGAGACACATTCCCCAAATGAGGCTGCCAGCAACACATCAGCTGCAGAAAGTGCCGCAATTCGTTCAGAGTGCCTGGATCGGACACTCCAACAGTCCGTTACGAAGCCATCCAATCTATAACCTCACACCTTAAATTAGCCAAGGAGCTACAGGAAACTTTCGTTTAAACGGAGGTTAAATATCCGGAATGTTCTATCCACCGGCAAAATTCAGGAGTCGGTTCAGATAACTTTTTTTTAACTTTTAGTTGCTTTTTTTCTCCATTTCTGGCTCTGCAAGCGTCTAGCTGAAGCTGTTGCTTAGCTACAGAGATGCTTGCAAGCTGCGCCGACTGTTTTGAAGACAGGGTTTGTTGCTTCAAACGGAGCTCTGAGCTCCGTATGTTTTAACATTAGCGCTGGTTTCTCCGGCAGTGTTGATCGACCGGCACCAGCTCGGTCCCGTCAGTGCCGGATACCAGAAAGTTTCCTGTAAAATGCTGTCAGTATTGCCCATCTCAAATCAGGAAATCGCTGAAAGATTTTTATCTTTTCCTTGAAGGAAGCTTGAATTGGCGCTGCTTCCGCTGCCTGACAACTTGCTTTAATGCAACACAGAAGTGGCTTACTTGTGGGCGCCGTCCTGGAATTTCCGCAATCTCCTCCTGTGCTCCTCGGCCCTAAGGCAGGACATTGCGAGCACCTGAGAAAACCAAACCAACTCGGAAGCAGAGGAAGTCAGATGGGAGGGGCGAATTGCTCTGCCTATGTTGTAAATAATAATAAAAATGTATACAAACAAAAAGAGGCAGCACGACCGTGCAAATCGAAGAGATTCAGGTCAATGCTCCCTCAGTGGGTGCATGCCCCGCAGGGTGTGGCACTGATCCATGCAGATTGGAAAGGTCCCAGCTCAATCGTCAGTCTGTGCTGAGTTAGCTGATGTCGCTTTATTTTTAAACTCTCTGGAGTTTAGAAGAATGAGAGGTGATCTCATTGAAACATACAAGATTCCGAGGGGGATTGACAGGGTAGATGCTGAGAGGTTGTTGCCCCTGGCTGGAGAGTCTAGAACTAGGGGGCATAGTCTCAGGATAAGGGTCGGCCATTTAAGACTGAGATGAGGAGGAATTTCTTCACTCAGAGGGTGGTGAATCTTTGGGATTCTCTGCTCCAGGCGGCTGTGGAGGATGAGTCGTTGAGTATATTCAAAACTGAGATCGATAGATTTTTGGACTCTAAGGGAATGAAGGGATATGGAGATCGGGCGGGAAAGTGGAGTTGAGGTTGAAGATCAGCCATGACCTTATTGAATGGCGGAGCAGGCTCGAGGGGCCGAATGATCTACTCCTGCTCCTAATTCTTACGTTCTTATGTCAGCTGGGACAGCAGTTACTACAACATGGCTTCAGTGTCTCCAAGCTGAGGTGCGATCAGGCTCCCATTCCCGATCAGTATCCAGTGACCTGTGGATATAACGTGAGGTCAGGTTCCAGCGAGCCCACTGATGCAGCACGGCCCGAAATGCTTGCCGACACTCTGGTGCAGGATTTCTACATGTGTGTCCTCCTGATCACCTGCCGTAACGTCAGTGGGAGATTGTGGAGGTAAACGCCATTTCTCTGGGATTCCCGCGGGGGGTCTTGCGCTGGAGTTATATCAGACGACCCCTCCACAGAAATTCTACCCCTGACTGTCTTGAGTCACCCAGGTAAGATATCAGAGGGGCAAAGCAGCATTCGGCAAACTGTGTCCCAACAAGATTCGGGTGAGAAAGGGAATAAAAACACATTTTGATTGTCCAAATTACACTACTTGGCTTAGTGTTCTCGCTCAGGCCAACATCGAAGCTTTGACCACGCTCGATCAGCGCCGATGGACGGGTCACATCGTCCACATGTCGGATATGAGACTCCCAAAAAAAGCGCTCTATTCGGAGCTCCGGCACGACAAGAGAGCCCCAGGTGGGCAGAGGAAACGCTTTAAGGACACCCTCAAAGCCTCCTTGGAAAAGTACAAGATCCCCACCGACACTTGGGAATCCCTGGCCCAAGACCGCACAAAGTGGAGGAGAAGCATCCGGGAAGGCGCCGAACACATCGAGTCTCTTCAGCGGGAGCAAGCGGAAGCCAAGCGCAGGCAGCGCAAGGAGCGCACGTCAACCCAAGCACCCCACCCACCCGCCCCTTCAACCACCGTCTGCCCCACCTGTGACAGAGACTGCAGGTCCCGCATTGGACTCATCAGTCACCTGAGAACTCAGTTTTAATGTGGAAGCAAGTCATCCTCGGTTCCGAGGGACTGCCTAAGAAGAGAAGACTTGGCTTAGCCATTAACACCAATCTGCCTGTTTCGTGGGTCATGATTAACATTGTCAGCCACTAAGTGGTAAAAGAGGGGAGGCTTATCTTAGAAGAAAAACACACCCTGGCTTGTCGCACCTCGCAGTGAGTGCACTGTCTGCAGGCCGGACTGATGTTAACAGTATCAGGTGAGACACTCAGTCCACGGACTGTGTCAACCTAAGGCGATGGAGGGAGGGGAGTGTCTGTAAAGATGGGATGTGCAGCCTTGGCAATAGTGCAACAACATTTAAAATAAAATCATAAAAGCAACTTTCAACAATATAGACATACAAAAGCAAAATACGGCGGATGCTGGAAATCTGAAATAAACACAGAAATTGTTGGAAACATTCAGCGAGTCAGGCAGCGTCTGTGGAGAGAGAAACACGCGAGTTAACGTTGCAAGTCGATGACCCTTCGTCAGAACTAAAAGTTAAAGAGATATAACAGGTTTTAAGCAAGGTCATCGACCTGAAACGTTGACTCGGTTTCTCTCTGCACAGACGCGGCCCAACCCGCTGAGTATTTCCAGCATTTTCTGTCAATCCTTACGTGCGGGACACATTCAACAGATCAAGGCTCAAACTGCAGTATGCCTTTTAACATGCACTTTCAGGACACTCGTTTTTACAGTTTATTTCTGTAAAATGACAACAATTAATTTCCCATTGGTTCAACTCTGCCAACTGATCACTTTACTAATTGAATTGTCTATATTATTGAAGCAATTCTCAAATTATTCAAACTGTCAAAGCAACAGCACCTGATCCCAACTAAATCTTCAATCAGCGCTAATCTCTCTTCTGTTGATCTCAGCTCATGCACATTATCAGATTTTGTTAAATGTCTACTGTCCAGCTAACCAACCCAAAACCAAAATCTGCTTTTTGTTGTTATTGAACCAGTCATTTTTCTGTCCATATTGTTGAGCTAACTTGTCCTATTACCACCTCCTCTCGCCTTGAATATCTCTTAATGTCTCTCAATCTCTCCTGCTTTCTATCCTATCACTGACCTTCCCTTTTGTTCTTTCATCCCCTCCCCCTTTTCCCATCCCCTAAACTTGCTTTCCATTTCCTGCTTTTTTCCAGTTCTGACGAAAGGTCATCGACCTGAAACGTTAGCTCTGTTTCTCTCTCCACGGATGCGGCCCGGCCTGCTGAGTTTTTCCAGCGTTTCCTGTTGTTATTGAGCTAATTGCCTGATTAACTGGGTGATCATTTACATCACTGATTATTCACATTTTATACCTTTAGTACCTCTAGATTCAACTAAGTCAACGCTCCCCTGGTCAGCCTCCCACCTTGCAGGCTCCATAAACTCGAGCTCATCCAAAGCTCTGCTGCCCGTGCCCTAACTCGCACCAAGTCCCGTTCACCCATCGCCCCCGTGCTCGTTGACCTACATTGGCTCCCGGTCCGGCAACGCCTCGGTTTTCAAATCCCTCCATGACCTCGCCCCTCCCCATCTCTGTAACCTCCTCCAGCCTTACAACCCTCTGAAATCTCTGCACTCCTCCAATTCTGACCTCTTGAGCATCCCTGATTTTCATCGCTCCACCATTGGCGGCCGTGCCTTCAGCTGCCTGGGCCCTAAGCTCTGGAATTCCCTCCCTGACCCTAACTCTCTTTCCTCCTTTAAGACGCTCCTCCACCCCTTTGACCAAGCTTTTGGTCATCTGTCTTAATATTCCCTTATGTGGCTCGGTGTCAAATTTTGTTTGATAACTGCTCCTGTGAAGCGCCTTGGGATGTTTTACTACGTTAAAGGTGCTATATAAATGCAAGTTGCTGTTTAATCTGTATAGGATCAACACTGTTATTGAAAAGACCTGCATTTGTTTAAAAATTCCCCAAAGCCTTCAAATTAGTTTCTGTAAAAAATTCTAATTTGGAGATTGAATATCCCACAATCCAGTCGGATTCCTAGATTACGACCCTCTCCTGTCACTCAAGTGCACTAAAACTTTTCTTGGATGCTTTCAAAAGGCTAACCCAATGAAAGCAAACAACTTGCATTGTTTATCAGCTGCTTGTGTTGAACAGATTACGCATGTTAAAAAGATTCATTCAACAGGTGGTGCAGCTTCCATATTTGCAAAAACTCGACACTAAATCTATTCTGAAACTTCTTTCGTGGAGGCTGGGGTTCAGTTTGGGAGTCGGGATCAGGAGCGACCATGAAATTAAAGCTAAGGGTCTTGCCGGGGGTATCAAGTCAGTGACAATGCAGGAGAAAAGGAACACCACCAGTAGAATGGCATAGCGATTGGTACTGTGTCAATAAAAAGGACTTCTATTAATTTTTCCTTGTGCTCCCCTCACCGTTCTATATATATATATCAATCAACTCCGATGGACGGGTCACATTGTCCGCATGCCCGATACGAGACTCCCAAAACAAGCGCTCTACTCGGAGCGCAGGCACGGCAAGAGAGCCCCAGGTGGGCAGAGGAAACGCTTCAAGGACACCCTCAAAGCCTCTTTGAAAAAGTGTAAAATCCCCACCGACACCTGGGAATCCCTGGCCCAAGACTGCACAAAGTGGAGGAGAAGCATCCGGGAAGGCGCCGAACACCTCGAGTCTCTTCGCCGGGAGCAAGCGGAAGCCAAGTGCAAACAGCACAAGGAGCGCACGTCAACCCAAGCACCCCACCCACCCGCCCCTTCAACCACCATCTGCCCCACCTGTGACAGAGACTGCAGGTCCCGCATTGGACTCATCAGTCACCTGCGAACTCATTTTTAATGTGGAAGCAAGTCATCCTCGGTTCCGAGGGACTGCCTAAGAAGATATATATCAAACACACTAAATTATAACAGGTAAAAGTATCACTTTTCTCCGTTTCTCCAATTGTTTTGAGACGTGTATGTGTGTATACGGAGGAAATGAGACAAAAATTAATATGTTTCATTATTTACTTCAGTCAATTAATTATCTGAGATTCAAGGTTTTTTTTTGTGTTGCCATGGTATTTATAATTTAGGAGCCTGGCTGGCTGCCAATTATGAGCAGTTGCATCGATCTTAGTCCTGTGCAAACCCCTGATGCTTCTGTCAAGAATGCAAAGCAAAAACCCTGCTGCACAGTGACATGTGGGAATCACGCTGATTGACACATTGACATTGCTGTTGAGAGGTTCAGGAACAGGAAGAGCTTCGAGGGAAAAAAAAACTGCAATACATAAATTATGATAAATTCTATTTTGATTAGAAATAATTGGCTTCTTGGTCAATTTTTGCCCCTTTTACCAGAGTTACAGCACGCTCCATGGCTTAAGTGCAAAAACCAGCTTAGCCGAGTCTCGAAGGTGGCAGAATGCAACTGTGTGTGTATGCTGCGTAATTCGTTCCCAATTATGTAGTTACACCAGAAGTGCACAGAATTAAATCAGAAAAACCTACACATTACAGTGATTTTATGTTTATTTAGCTTCCTGACAGCACAAATCAGGCTTGGCGGGTTATTTTTTGTGGGGGTGGGGGGGGAGGGTATAAACAAGTATAATAATAAATACATTTGCATTTATATAGCACTTTTCCTGTCAAAATGTCTCAAACTACTTCAGACCAATGTTCTCTGGACCTCCCACACAGCCGACTTAGAAACATAGAAGATAGGAGCAGGAGTAGGCCATTCGGCCCCTCGAGTCTGTTCTGCCATTTAATGAGATCATGGCTGATCATTCAAACTCAGTACCCTGTCCCTGCTTTCTCCCCATATCCCTTGATCCCTTTAGTCTTAAGAAATATATCTAACTCCTTCTTGAATATATTTAATGAATTGGCCTCAACTACCTTCTGTGGTAGAGAATTCCACAGGTTCACCACTCTCTGGGTGAAGAAATTCCTCCTCATCTCTGTCCTGAATGGCTTACCCCTTATCCTTAGACTGTGACCCCCTGGTTCTAGACTCCCCCGCCATCGGGAACATCCTTCCTGCATCTAGTCTGTCTAGTCCTGTTAGATTTCTATAAGATTCAATGTGATGCTTGCGGCTTTTCAAAATGCGCGGTTTTCTGAATGAGTCTCGCAACCCCTTAAAGGGGCCTCGCACCCAAGAAAAAAAATGAATGGAAACACTGCTTCACACGAGTCACTGTTGGAAAAATTCAGTATCGCCCCATTTGGGGCGCCATTATCGGTCGTGCGCAAAGTTTAGTGCCTGGCACTAATTATCGCCTCCGACGGCAAACTTGGCTTTTATCGCCCCTGGAGGTGATTGGCGCGCTAAATCAGGCGCTTCACACCTGTCTTAAAGCGCAAAGGCCGAGGAGCGAGGCGCTACCTCAGAGTGCGGACGAAGCAAGGAAGAGCAAATCAAAATGAACCTGCAAAGTGCTGCTCAGTACCCAAAACTCCTTCACACAGTGTTGAATCTCTCCAGAAGTCTCTCTCTCTCTCTCTCAGAATGCGTGGTGCAAAAATGTCACCAACAAAAAAAGGCAGGAAGCGGTCGCCTTTAAATAGCGCTCACCCAGTCCCTTCCTGACTGCAAAACGCTCCCCTCAACCTGTCGTTGCTAGCGGCAGGCGGTAAGGCAGGGGGCGCCACTCAATATCTGGTCCGGGGCGCTACCGGGGCATTGCACACTCGACTGACGTCACAATCTGCCGGCGCAGGAGACTGTGGCGGTAGTGTTTAGCGCCGCCGCAAAATGTCTAGTTAATTTCGCGAGCGGCGCAAACATCGCCACGCACGGGCGCTAGTTGCTTTGCGCTCCATTAGCGCCCTCTTAAGGCGCTAACGGGAGGCGCAAGCAACTGAACTTTTCCCCCACTGACTATTGTTGCGTGGCAGCAGTCCCACAAACAGCAACGAGGTGAATGATTAATCACTCTGGGTGTTTTTTTTGTTGGTGGCATTGGTTGTGAAAGGAAGCCCTCCCCGTCTATCTTCAAAGAGCCCCACGAGTTCTGTACTGCGCACCTGGAGGGTGAGGCAGAGCTCTGGGTTTTAACAGGTCCTGTGAAAGGGAACGCAGCATTTCCTTAGTACAATGCTGGAGATCTGGCGTTGGGCTCAAACTCACAACCTCCCGCCTCGGGGCGGGGGGCAAGGCTGGTAGCGGTGAGCCAAGCTGAGCTCCAGAGAGAATTCCAAATTATGTCCCAGATTCGACATTATAACACTTTTACTGAAAGCCCAGGAAAATCAAGAAGGACCCCTCTGTGTAACAGAGCTGCAGGTCCAGCATTTTTTAAGTTGCATTTATTTTTGATCATCCATGCAAATTTTTCTTAATGTCGTACTTTCGATTCACTAAAAACAAAATTGCGAGATCGCGGCTTTCTGTTGACCAACCGTTTTCTCCCCCGTTTTGCACGATGCTGTTTTGACGGGAAACACGGCCCCCGTTAAGAAAAGCACAAATACCTGCAGCATTGATCAGTCTGCACGCGACTAGAGGTGACAGCGTCTGCAAATCAATTCATCACCCCCTTGTCAGATTGGAGCGCCAACCATTCTCGCAGACTTTGACTGACATTTTCCCAAAGTGTAATAAATACAGGCTTGCTGGGAGCCGGCCTTTGATGAGTTGTCCTGTGCGCCATTAGTCGAGTGCACTGGATCTCATTAATGGCACTAATAGTGTTATTTTTTTTAATGAATGAATATGCAGCTTGGCCTTCAAGAGAAGGTGTTATGTGGGAGAGGGTCGGTGGGGGGGGGGGGGGGGTGGAGTAAAGGATAACTGGCTATTAATAAAAGACCAAGCTACTCTGCTGGGCTGACTCAGATTGGGTCTGCAGTTATGTGGTACAAGTTCACCTCAGTGAGCTCTCAATGTGGGGTGTTTATGTGGTAATAATAAATTGCCCGTCTTTCATTATCACAGCTTGCCGTCATCTGTACCCTTTAATTAGGCGACTCCCTCCAAGGATCCATTTCCTCCCAACCAGCTCTCCTTCTCCCCTGGAGGTGTTCACTCAACCTGCCGAACGTTTCCACAGCTGCCACCAGTACCACGCCCGAGTGGCCGTTCCATAGACGATAGGAGCAGGAGTCGGCCATTCGGCCCCTCGAGCCTGCTCCGCCATTTAATGAGATCATGGCTGATCATCCAAATTCAGTACCCTGTCCCTGCCTTCTCCCCATATCCCTTGATCCCTTTAGCCTTAAGAAATATATCTAACTCCTTCTTGAATATATTTAATGAATTGGCCTCAACTGCCTTCTGTGGTAGAGAATTCCACAGGTTCACCACTCTCTGGGTGAAGAAATTCCTCCTCCTCTCAGTCCTAAATGGCTTACCCCTTATCATTAGACTGTGACCCCCTGGTTCTGGACTCCCCCGCCATCGGGAACATCCTTCCTGCATCTAGTCTGTCTAGTCCTGTTAGAATTTTAAAAGTTTCAATGAGATCCCCTCTCATTCTTCTAAACTCTAGCAAATATAAGCCCAATCGACCCAATCTCTCCTCATACGTCATTCCTGCCATCCCAGGTATCCAAATCATACAAGTATCAGCAGGCTGTTTGACTGCAGGGGCATCACAGCACGCCCAATTCTGTTCTCCCGTGATATTCACTCACACACTTTTCAGTGGCGGGGGGGCGGTGTCACTGCACATTAATTAGGAGTGATTATTTTCCCAACCTTAGCCCAGGGTCACGGAGTCTAATTGTAGCTCTCCAACCGCTGCCCTGTCTGATATCAGCTAACTGCCTACAAACTGGATATCAAGACCTCTGTATGATTCAGCACCATATCACATGGTGCATTTACCCACGGTAATATAGGGGCGCCTCCTGATTTCTCTGTTTGTTGCGTTCTTAAAGTTCAGTTACTTTAGTACTTATCAATAAATTTACTGACTGAAATTGAAAATCTCCTGTCCTGTGCTATCCTGGTCTAGGTTAAACTGTGGCTACTTTTGTGCTCAAGTCCCACTCCAGAGACTTGAGCACATAGATCTAGGCTGACACTCCAGTGCAGTGCTGAGGGAGTGCTGCACTGTCGGAGGTGCCGTCTTTCGGATGAGATGTTAAACCGAGGCCCCGTCTGCTCTCTCAGGTGGACGTAAAAGATCCCGCGGCACTATTTCGAAGAAGAGCAGGGGAGTTCTCCCCGGTGTCCTGGGGCCAATATTTATCCCTCAATCAACATCACTAAAAACAGATTATCTGGTCATTATCACATTGCTCTTTGTGGGAGCTTGCTGTGCGCAAATTGGCTGCCTCGTTTCCTACATTACAACAGTGACTACACTTCAAAAAGAAAAGTACTTAATTGGCTGTAAAGCGCTTTGGGACATCCGGTGGTCGTGAAAGGCGCTATAGAAATGCAAGACTTTCTTTCTTTCTATTGTAAAGGACCTGGTTGGGAATTTGCCACCACTACTGTGGGGGAAGATCGAGAGGGAAGCCACAAGGGTAGACATTTCTTGCCCAGTCCGAAGCCAGATTACAGGCTACGGGACAAAAAGAAGCTTCTTAGCAGCCCCAATCTTGTCCACTACAAGCACAGATTGCTAGACGTCCAATTTGCCCCTCTCTAATCAAAGGGTAGTGATGTCCATGGCAATGCCCCGACTGTAATGGCTTCAACTACTCTCTGTGGCGTCCTCCAACACTGTGTGTATAGAAATTTCTCCTAACCTCTCTCCCGACTCGATGGTTTTAAATTGATGACTCGCGTGACGAACTCTCCAACTAGAAAATATACTAGAACAACAACAACTTGCATTTATTTGGCACCTTTAACATAGTAAAACGTCCCCAGGCACTTCACAGGAGCGTTACCAGACAAAATTCGACACTAAACAAAATTTAGCACCGAGCCACATAAGGACAGGTGACTAAAAGCTTGGTCAAAGAGGTCGCTTTTAAGGAGCATCTTAAAGGAGGAGAAAGAGGTAGAGAGGCGGAGAGGTTTAAGGAGGGAATTCCAGAGCTTCAGGCCCAGGCAGCTGAAAGCACAGCCACCAATGGTGGAGCGATGAAAACGAGGATGGGCAAGATGCCAGGATTGGAGGGGCGCAGAGATCACGGGGGCTTGTAGGGCTGGAGGAGATTACAGACATAGGGAAGGGGTGAGGCCATGGAAGGATTTGAAAACAAGGATGAGAATTTGAAAATTGAGGCGCTGCAGGACTGGTAGCCAATGTAGGTTAGCGAGATTATCTATACACATTAATGAATACAACTTTGTAGGGCCGATGAGGAACGATAATGGGTGGGGGGGGCATAAAAACAGATATATAAAGGACAACTTTAAAAGAATTTAAGAAGCAAGTACAGGAAACTCTTTTTTTATCCGGCACCCACGGGACCGGCGTGGTGCCGGTTGATCAAAAAGTCCGGATTACAGAGAGATATACTTACTAAGGTACGAGAGCCCCGTACACGGCCACAGATCCAGGCGTCCCTGTTGCATGGCAACAGGTGCAGGAACCCCGGTTACACGGCCACAGATCCAGGCGTCCCTGTTGCATGGCAACAGGTGCAGGAACCCCGGTTACATGGCCACTAATATGAAGTAAAACTTACCTGAACTGACTCCTGAATTTTGCCGGTTAAGAGAGATTTCCGTTTATTTAGGTGCCGGTATAAAGAGAGTTTCCTGTAATCAGAAAGGTAATATAGAAAATGGATATCATACATCAACTCGAATTATGCACTGGAATCGGATAAACAGATATGTTTATCTGTAAGGAACGAAGTTCAGGGTCGGAGTTTCCCCACAAGAGCGGAAGGGAAAACTCAAAACACAGAAACGTCAGCTGACTGCCGTCATGGGCCTCCCTGTTACTGGCTAAAGAGTAGTGCTAGTAGACATCAGGGAAACAGGGTTGCCTGTTCTCTTGGCTGTGGCCCAGAAAGCTTGAAAAAAGCTGAAATATACAGGGGAATTTCTACCCTTACTTATAAAATGATGATACGTGTTCACCAGCTTCGGCACGTACCCACCTACTGACGTATAAATTGTTCCCGAAGCTATGCCAGTCTTCAGAAGCATTCTGCCCAGGCAGGAGGTAGTCTACTGGATGGATGTTCCCCACTGTGTTGCGGAGGCCGGCCTGGGGTTAGATGTGGTCGCTTTGGGGAACTAGTGGAAAGTCAAAAAAAAAAGGGAAGCGGCAGTCTAGGAGCTGCAGCTCTGTTGGGTGGGAACCGGAACCAGTGGGCCGCTACAAGGAGCCGCAAACACGGGTGGGATTTCTTGTGGCCCGCTAATTTGTAATAAATTGGTTCTTTGTACATGTCTTATGACTGTGCTCCAAATAACAAGAGTAAATCCTCCCCCACCGCACCCCCCTCCCGGTGTAGAGGGAAGGGTTCACTAGATCAAGCCTAAATCGATTATTGGCCCATCGATGGCCTGAGGCTAATTTTGTATGTGGTACTGTAATATCCATTGCACAAATCAAATTGCGCAGATCTTTCAGAACCTTTGAATCCAGACATGCAAGGGGAGAAATTCGTCTTGGCCTGCAGCACAAAACTGGCGGTAAGCCATTGGCCGTCCATTATACACCCCGCCTGATATTCAGTTCCACTAACTCTAATAGACCTCACCAGGAGACCCCACTCCCTGCCCCCCCCGCCCCCATTTCACTCCCACACCCAAAGAAAAGGACACTTTCTCTCCGGCCCCTGATCCGTCTATCCTTCTCAGCCCGAGTCTCCCCATCCTAGCCTAAATCCCCTACAGCCTTCCACCCAGACACGGGCCTCTGCGGTCTGTCAGGCCCCCGGTCCTGGCCCTCAATTTCTCTCGCGTGCATGTGTCCTGGGGGGCCGGGGGGGGCAGAGAGACACCGACTGCCATTTGCTTTTGCGGAGCATGGCACTGCCGACTTCCTCGGAATGATTCAATGAAAGAAGTACAAGGACCGGAATTAGAATGGGCTGTGGCTCTTCCTCCCAGCCTCTGACAAACCCATCTCACAACATGCCGAAACGGGCTGGTTTTTGAAGTGTGCAAGTTTGGATTGAGATACCCCACTTGGGAGGTGACTCCTGGAGGATAATCTTGACCTTGGGTGACAGTGTAAAAGGACCAATGTCGATGGTTTCAACGGAAATGAAAAGTGAGAGTGATGTACATACAACAGGTGGCTGAATTTACACGATCACCTATCAAAATGACCCCCCCCCCCAACTCTATTATTTGATTGACGTGTTCCTGTGTTGCTCAAACTGTTCTGAAGGGAATTTGAGAATTACACTGATCCCTGAAAAGCGTCATGGCTTCGTCCCCTGGTGCAAACGAGATCATTTCAACATCTCTCTGTGCGTCTGAGTCCCGAGTCTGCCTCGAGGTCTCCATGGGAGACGAGGGGGGAAAAAAGGGAATGAGAGACACAGAGAAAAAAGATCAAGAGACCAAAGAAAGAAAGAGAGAAAGAGAGAGAAAGAAAGGGAGGCAGTGGGTAAGAGTCAAGTAGAGAAAGAATGAAAGACTTGAATTTATACAGCGCCTTTCATGACCTCAGGACGTCCCAAAGCGCTTTACTGCCAATTAAGTACTTTTGAAGTAACAACAGAAAATGCTGGAAAAACTCTGCAGGCCAGGCAACATCCGTGGAGAGAAATTAGAGTCAACGTTTCGATCAAAACCCTTTATCAAGACTAAAGAGGCACAGGGAATGAAATAGATTAAGAGGCCAGGCTGGGAGAGAACAAAAGAGAAGACATTAAGAGGTATTCAAAACGAGAGGAGATGGTGATAGGACTAGTGGAGACAAAAGACGGCTCTAGATTAGGTGTGAATGCGCTGGCAGAATGGGAGACAGCTGCCATGTGGGAGAGAGAAAGAGGGGGGGGGGGGAAACCAAAACAAAGGTGTGGATAAAATAAAAGTAAAAATGTAATAGGGGCCGAGGTTATGATCTGAAATTGTTGAACTCGATATTGAGTCCGGAAGGCTGTAAAGTGCCTAATCGGAAGATGAGGTGCTGTTCCTCGAGTTTACGGTGAGCTTCCGTGGAACAATGCAAGAGGCCAAGGACGGTGAGGTCCGAGTGGGAATGGAGCGGTGAATTAAAGTGGCAGGCAACCGGAAGCTCGGGGTCACCTTTACGGACTGAACGGAGGTGTTCCGCAAAGCGGTCACCCAATCTGCGTTTGGTCTCCCCAATGTAGAGGAGACCGCATCGTGAGCAGCGAATACAGTATACTAGATTGCAAGAAGTACAAGTAAATCGCTGTTTCACCTGGAAGGGGTGTTTGGTCCCCTGGACAGTACTTTTGAAGTGTATTCACTGTTGTAATGTAGTGGAAGACCTAGAGAGAGGCAATGTAGGCAAATTGTGTAAGACATAGAGGGGGCGGAATTCAACCTGACAGGTGCACAAAACAGGAGCTAAATAATTGGCTACCCATTATACATCCCAGGAGCAATGTTCCCTCTAAATTTTTTTTGAGCCGCGCGGTCCCTTTAACGGGCTGCTGCATGGCCCCTTTCAAAATTCCGCGCATGCGCGTTTTTTTCCATTTCAAAGCCGGCCGGTGAACTGGCTGCGCAAGAGAGTCAGAGAGCGGGAGTACAACAGATAGTCCTTCCACTACCACCTGATTTGTATCCCGGCCAAAGTTGAAGTTGACCTCCCCCCACAGAGAGTTTGCGAGCCAGGAGACACTGTAAGGAGAGAATTACAGAAAGAGAGAGAGAGAGAGAGAGAGACAAAGAGAGAGTCAGAGACAAAGAAACACCAGCGACGAGAAGAGAAAGCATTTCGATGCTCCAACTGGCACAAGGGGGCCAAAATGGCCGCCTTCTGTGCTTTAGTTTCTATGAGAAGAGCCATAGAGTGAAAGAGAGGTAGGGAGAAAGAGAAAGGGGTAGGGAGAGAGAGGAGAGATAGGTAAAGAAAAAAAGAAAGTAAAACAGAATAGGAGAAAGAAAGGATTAGAGGGGAGTTCAGGAGAACTTTTCCACCCAGAGGGCGGTGGGGGTCTGGAACTCGCTGCCTGAAAGGGTGGTAGAGGCAGAAACCCTCATCGCATTTAAAAAGTACTTGGATACGCACTTGAAGTGCCGTAACCGACAGGGCTACGGACCAAGAGCTGGAAAGTGGGATTAGGCTGGATCGCTCTTTGTTGGCCGGCACAGACACGATGGGCCGAATGGCCTCCTTCTGTGCTGTAAATTTCTATGATTCTATGAAACAAAAAGCCAAAAGACAAGAGAAGAAAACAAAGAATTAAGAGCAGGAGACAAGCAGAGAACTCGTTACAAGGGAAGAGACACAAACGCTAGTTTTATTTTTGATCCTAGGCTGCACCACATGACATCAGCTGGTGTTAGTATAACTGCGTTTGCAATAGCTGCAGCTTTGCCACGTGAAGCTCTTGTGTTAAAAGTGGATTGAAGGGAATTAGCATGAACCGAGTGGAAATCAGATGTTACATTGCGATATTTGTGTGTGTGTGTACTGGCGTGAAAAAAATTAAATTTTCTTTCCTTTCAGTTGTGCTGCCCTCCTCCCTAGATGGCATCGACTCTGGGTCCTACAGGTACTGGCCACACCCGTGTTTCACCCAAGCGCTCCACTCTTCATTTTTGAGTCTACGCGGTGAGTGCGTGCAAGCCACTCCCTCATGGAGGGCATCACAGCCCAGCCTCATCCTGTCCCTACCCGCAATGTGCTTTCCCCAGAAAGAAAGACCGACTTGCATTTCTATAGCGCCTTTCATGACCACCGGACGTCTCAAAGCGCTTTACAGCCAATGAAGTATTTTTGAAGTGTAGTCACTGTGGTAATGTATAACACGCGGCAGCCAATTTGCGCACAGCAAGCTCCCACAAACAGCAATGTGATAATGACCAGATAATGGGGGGAAAATTCAGTATCGCCCTGTCTGGGGCGCCATTATCGGCCGCGTGCAAAGTTTAGCACCTGGCGCTAATTATCGCCTCCGACGGCAAACTTGGCTTTTATCGCCCCTGGAGATGATTGGAGCGCTAAATCAGGCGCTACACACCTGTCTTAAGGCGCAAAGGCCGAGGAGCAAGGCGCTACCTCAGAGCGCTGGCGAAGCTCATGTGATGTCAGTCAGCAATGGAACACAGGCACACTGGTGCGGGCCAGTTCTTAAAGGGGAGTTCTGACGAAAGGTCATCGACCTGAAACGTTAACTCTGTTTCTCTCTTCACAGATGCTGCTTGACCTGCTGAGTTTCTCCAGCATTTTCTGTTTTTATCTTAAAGTGGAGGGTTGATTTTGCTCTCCATCCACATCCTGCTCATTGCAGCCTTGAATCTCGGCCTGGAGAGACCTGTACATCAAATCTGCTGGAAAGAACAATGGAGAGACCCAGGGAAAGAGCTCAGAGTGCAGCCCCCACAGTCTCTTCTAAATCGATGCAAGGAACGGCAAATCAAAATGAACCTGCAAAGTGCTGCTCAGTACTCAAAACTCCTTCGCACAGCGTTGAATCTCTTCAGATGTCTCTCTTTCTCTCAGAATGCGTGATGCAAAAATGTCACCAACAAAAAAAGGCAGGAGGCGGTCGCCTTTAAATAGCGCTCCCCCAGTCCCTTCCTGACTGCAAAACGCTCCCCTCAACCTGTCTTTGCTAGCGGCAGGTGGTAAGGCAGGGGGCGCCACTCACTATCCGGTCCGGGGCACTACCGGGGCGTTGCGCACTCGACTGACGTCACGATCTGCTGGCGCAGGAGATCATGGCGGTAGTGTTCAGTGCTGCCGCAAAATGTCTAGTTAATTTCGCGAGCGGCGCAAACATCACCGCGCCTGGACGCTAGTTGCTTTGTGCCCCATTAGCGCCCTCTTAAGGCGCTAACGGGAGGCGCAAACAACTGAATTTCCCCTCCAATCTGTTTTAGTGATGTTGGTTGAGGGATAAATATTGGATAGGACACCGGGGATAACTCCCCTTCTCTTCTTCGAAATAGTGCCATGGGATCTTTTACATCCACCCGAGAGGGCAGACGGGGCCTCAGTTCAACGTCTCATCTGAAAGACGGCACCTCCAGCAGTGCAGCACTCCCTCAGCACTGCACTGGGAGTGTCAGCCTAGATTTTTGTGCTCGAGTCCCAGGAGTGGGACTTTGAACCCACGACCTTCTGACTCGGAGGCGAGGGTGCTACCCACTGAGCCACGGCTGAGCGTGCAATGACGCCTATTCGCTCGGCACAAATCCGGACTGGAACCCGGAATCTTCTAGTCTAAATGTCCAAGTAGGACATCAGGGTGGGGGTGAGGGGGCTTTCCCCACTAGGCCAGTCGGTGACCTTTAATCAAAGGGCATGACAATACTGAAGACAGAAGTGGCTCAGCGCGGAGAGCAAATGGGGAGTCTCAGCAGCATCACGTGCCTCTGCTGTACCTGGCTACGTATTGAACAGTAAAGCCCGTCGAGAGATAGACCTCCATACAGGAAAATCAATTAAAAAAACAAGGTCGGGGGGGCTTGGGGGGGTCCAGAAACCAGGTTACAGCTCTCGGCCAATAACGGGGTTAGATTCGCAGTCTCGTTCTGCGGGCTTACGCGGGCAGTATTTCAGCAGGCTTCAAAATAAAAATACCAAAATAAATCCAATAAACAGGACTTTCCCTTAATATACTGCCGCTGTCTCAGGTAGGCTGTTATTAATGTAATCTTCAGCTCTGACGGCAGCACTGACAAACGAGGTCTTGTCTCCCCGGTACCAAGAAAAATGACTTACACCGTTACAGATTTAAAACGGGGAGAGAGGGGGAAAAAAAAACCTGCTCTAGGAACCGGCAAAAGGAGAACAGCCCAGCATCAGACAAAAAACAGCTTCATTCAGTCTAACCGATCAAGAGTGCGGAGTCCGAGAACAAGAAGGGTCCACACAATTCTTCCATTGGTGCAAATCCCTGCTACAGACAAAACCCTACAGACGAAACTATACACACCTTAAAACTATCCCCGTTAAGTAATTAGGGAGATCAGCGTACAAAGGGTAATCTGTACCAGGAGAGGTCGTTTTACAATTCTGGACATCCAGCTAAATGTTACGTAAAATAACGAATACAAAAATGTGTTTGTAAGGAAGACAGACTTGCATTTCTATAGCGCCTTTCACGACCACCGGAAGTCTCAAAGCGCTTTACAGCCAATGAAGTACTTTTTGAAGCAGAGTCACTGTTGTAATGTGGGAATCGCGGCAGCCAATTTGCGCACAGCAAGCTCCCACAAACAGCAACATGATAACGGCCCAGATAATCTGTTTTTGTTATGTTGGTTGA
This sequence comes from Somniosus microcephalus, assembly GCF_052327205.1. Classification (NCBI taxonomy): domain Eukaryota; kingdom Metazoa; phylum Chordata; class Chondrichthyes; order Squaliformes; family Somniosidae; genus Somniosus; species Somniosus microcephalus. The sequence goes on from NC_141011.1 coordinate 47,514,817, forward strand.
GGGATAAATATTGGCCAGGACACCGGGGATAACTCCCCTGCTCTTCTTCGAAATAGTGCCATGGGATCTTTTACGTCCGCCTGAGAGAGCAGACATTGGCCTCGGTTTAACGTCTCATCCAAAAGACGGCACCTCCGACAGTGCAGCACTCCCTCAGCACTGCACTGGAGTGTCAGCCTAGATTTATGTGCTCAAGTCCCTGGAGTGGGACTTGGACCCACGACCTTTTGACTCGGAGGCGAGTGTGCACCCACTGAGCCACAGCTGACATGTAATTGTGTGTATATCTACATATATATGTACACGCACACACTGATCTACACACAGCTGCAGATAAGATTAATAATTTACAACAACAACAGCACAACAACTAGTATTTATATAGTGCCTTTAACGTAGTAAAACATCCAAAGGCGCTTCACAGGAGGATTATAAGACAGAAAATTTGACACTGAGCCACATAAGGATAAATTAGGGCAGGTGACCAAAAGCTTGGTCAAAGAGGTAGGTTTTAAGGAGCATCTTAAAGGAGGAAAGAGAGGTAGAGAGGCGGAGAGGTTTAGGCAGGGAATTCCAGAGCTTAGGGCCTCGGCAACAGAAGGCAAGGCCACCAAAGGTTAAACGATTATAATCAGGGATGCTCAAGAGGGCAGAATTAGAGGAGCGCAGATATCTCGGGGGGGTTGTGGGGCTGGATGAGGTTACAGAGATAGGAAGGGGCGAGGCCATGGAGGGATTTGAAAACAAGGATGAGAATTCTGAAAGCGTACAGGCCTCGTTAATTAGGTTAGTCCAGCCCCTTGTTGTGTTGAGCTGTACCTACCTTGATTGTGCTGTTCATTCCTACCATCTAATTAAGATTGTGAAAATTCACAAATTTTACTGGTGATACAACAGTGCCAGGAAACCCGACTGGTCCGTTCGGGCACGATAGTAAGAGGCAGTGATAGTGATTGGAATTAACAGCACAGAAACAGGCCATTTCGGCTCAACTGGTCCGTGCCAGTGTTTATGCTCCACACGAGCCTCCTCCCGCCCTACTCCATCTCACCATATCAGCATAACCTTCTATTCCTTTCTCCCTCAAATGCTTATCTAGCTTCCCCTTAAATGCATCTACGTTATTCGCCTCAATTACTCCATGTAGTAGGGAGCAACTTTCCCGTTAAGCTGTGTGGCCGCGCAGCGGTCTGGAGGCCCCGCACAGGCTGCTCACCAGCTTTTAAATGGAAAAATAACACGCACACGAGAACATCTGAATGGGTTGCGTAGCCAGTTAAAGGGGCCACTCACCCAAGAAAAAAAATTAGTGTGAACATTGGTAGTGAGTTCCAACTTCTAACCACTCTCTGGGTAAAGGAGTTTCTCCTGAATTCCTTAGTGGATTTATTAGTGACTAGCTTATATTTATGACCCCTAGTTGATTCTCTACATCTACTTTATCAAGCCCCTCCATAATTTTAAAGATATCTATTAGGTCACCCCCCTTAACCTTCTCTTATCTAAAGAAAACAAGTCCCAACTGGTTCAGTCTTTCCTGAGGGTTATAATCTCTGAGTTCTGGTATCATCCTTGAAAATCATTTTTGCACCTTCTCCAGTGCCTCTCTATCCCTTTTGTAATATGGGGGGTGATTTTGCCAATGGGGGCGCGTTGGAGGCGGGACTGCTGCTTGTCGGATTTTTGTCCCGCCTCCATTGACTTGTGGCCAATCCATGCTATTTTCCCTTGATTGAACTTGTTAAGCCCACCCAGCGGGCTTAGCAGGCCAATTAAGGGGAAGCTGGTTACAGAGAACGTCAGCGTATGACGCTCATCTGTCAAAAATTTGACAGATGAATTGTCATCGTTTGACAGCTCTGTGAAGCTGTCAAACACTGACATTCTCTGTAGTTTGATCAGTTCTTGTATTCAAGACTCCTCAAACCTATCTGCTCAGCAGAAATTAGATGGTTGTTGCATCAGAGAATGCAGCAGCCATCTGTCATCTCTGCCGGGGAGATGCGGGAGTCTCCGGATCCCCAACGATTGAAGCCTGCAGGAAGAAACAAAGGGAAGGAAACATTTTCTAACACTTTTCACTTATCTCACATACTTACCTCTCCACACTTGCACCCATCACTTACCTCCGACCCCTGCAGACCCACTGCTTGCCTCGCTGACCCTGGCAGGGTTTCCCGACGTCGGGAAGCCCGCACCTCTGGTGGAAAAATGGGGATAATCCTCTTAACTACCTGTTAACAGGCAGTTAAGTGGCTGTAAGCCACCTTCCTGCCTCAATGAGACGGGGCCCGGCGCGGGTCGGTTACCCGCCTCCTGGGAAGATGGCACGGAAGCGGGTTGGGGGCGGCATGGGCACCCGCCCCCAGATTCTGCCACTTTCCCGGCAGTCCCGGCCTCCTAACCCGCCTCCCCAGGGCTGGCAAGATCGCCCCCATAGAGTCCGGAACTGTGCACAGCAATGTTCCCTTTCAGCTCTGCAGCCGTGCAGCTGTCTGGACCTCCCGCGCAGTTGGCTCACCGACTTTTAAAATTGCAAAAACTGCACTTGCGCAGATTTTTGAACAGGCCACGCGGCCCCTGAAAAAAAAAATTAAGAGGGAACATTGTTGTACAGTACTCCTTTAAGTGTGATTTAACCACGTTATATATACGCGAGTCAGATATCAGAACAGAGCAAGTGATTTGCTATTGCACAGATATCAAAACCCAGAGCAGCTCTCCTTACCTCCGTGAGTTGGGACTCCCATACTGTTGGCCAGCTGGTACAGACGTTGCTGCTGCTCCTCGTACGTCCCATGCTCATTCAACGCAGACATCATTCGCCTGTAGTGTTCTTCCGGTGTCATCTGAATAATCTGATCCTCGATTAAGGGAGTGTTGCACTTTTCTGGATGAAGGGGGAGACAGAAAAGGTAGAACATTTGAGCATTGACAGCAAGAATAAACCAGTCACTTCTGAATTGGGTAAACAGTTGAAGGGGAAAATGTTTATGCAGGGCTATGGGGAAGAGAGTATGGGGTGGGAATGGTGAGATTTCTTTTTAACGCAACGAGCTATCATGATCTGCAATGCACTGCCTGAACAGGGCAGTGAAAGCAGCTTCTATAGGAACTTTCAAAAAGGAATTGGACATACACTTGAATAGGAAACGTTTGCAGGGCTACGGGGAAAGAGCAGGGGGGAGTGGAATTAATTGGAGAGCTCTTTCAAAGAGCCAGCATCGGCAGGATGGGCCGAATGCAGTGTTCCCGCTAAGGCGTGCGGCAGTGCAGTAACCTGAAAGGTCCCGCGCCGGCCGCTCACCATTTTTACAACGCGAGTACCGCGCAGGCGCTGAAATTTAAAGGGACCGCGCATTAAAAGAAACAGGCCGCGCAGAACAAAGCGCAGCCTACATGGAACACTGGTCGAATGGCCTCCTTCTGTGCTGTAAGATTCTATGATTCTTAGGTTAACAAGGCCATTAAAAAAAAGCAAACCAGGCACTAGGGTTTATTTCTAGAGGGATAGAATTGAAAAGTAGTGAAGTTATGCTAAACCTGTATCAAACCTTGGTTAGGCCACACTTAAGAGTACTGCGTACTCCCCTGCTCTTCTTCGAAATAGTGCTGTGGGATTTTTTACGTCCACCTGAGAGAGCAGACGGGGCCTCGGTTTAACATCTCATCTGAAAGACGGCACCTCCGACAGTGCAGCACTCCCTCAGCACTGCGCTGGGAGTGTCAGCCTGGATTTATGTGCTCAAGTCTCTGGAGTGGGACTTGAACCCACGACCTTCTGACTCAGAGGCGAGGGTGCTACCCAGAGCCATGGCTGACACTAAGAAAAGATCCCACGGCACTATTTTGAAGAGCAAGGGGGCAGTTATCCCCGGTGTCCTGGGCCAATATTTATCCCTCAATCAACATCACTAAAAAACAGATTATCTGGTCATTATCACATTGCTGTTGGTGGGATCTTGCTGTGTGCAATTTGGGCTGCTGTGTTTCCTGCATTACAACAATGACCGCAGCATCCGAACCAGGACCAGCAGGTTTAAGAACAGTTTCTATCCACAGGCAGTGCGCCTACTGAACTGCTAATCGCACTGCCCCATATATTATAGTTATATGTTTATGTAAATATATATATTATATTCATATTACCATATATTTATCATATTACATTACTATTATTTCCAGTGGTAATTGAAGCTTTTTTGTACTATTCATCATATCCTGCAACTTGGACTGTTATTGCTATACTTTTTGCTTATTTGCTTATTGTTTTTATTTATACTTGTTTTTATTTTTTTGCTTTTATATTATATGCTTGTATTGTGGGAGTGAGTGGGGAGTAAGCATTCCATTGTACTAGTTACATATGGCAATAAAATGATCTTGGATCTTGGATCTTGGACTCCACTGGTCGTGAAAGGCGCTATATAAATGCAAGTCTTTCTTTTTTTTGTCTTGAACCGTAAGGGCCAGCAGAGGACAGAAACCTTAATGCCTCACTAAGAAAAACACGTCGGCCCGATATAATTTTCTTTGCCCTTAGGCTGACGCCTTTTTTTTTTTAAAGACTTTAAAATTCTTTCAGCATTACAGACCCATAATTGACTTTTTGAACCCTGTGCCTCCCAATTGCCTTCATGCTGTAGGGTGGACAACAGATACTTTCTACATGGGACATGTGAATGCAAAAGGCAAACCGCTGAACATCACAGTAACAATCACTAAATAAACCGAAGAGATATAGAACCTTGCATTATACACAGGACCCCTCGTTATCTACACTCCAATTAATCGGCATCCCAATTAGCCATCAAGAGTTTGCACGAGGCAGCGCCTCTTTACACAGCTTCCATTCCATCTCGTGACAAATCTAAAACCCATCTTGTTTAAGGACAAAGGAAGCTTTATTTAAAAAAAAAATTTTAATGGTGAGAGAGAGCGAGAGAGCAAGAGAGCAAACTGATTTCTGATGACTTGGGATCTCTGTGTAGAGGAGAGAGAGTTCACAGTCACACTGCGAACAAAGGGTCACCGACCTGAAACGTTGGGCTCGATTTCCCAAGCCCCGAGGAGGTGGGTTTGGAGGCGGGAGTGGTGGGAAAATTGCAGAAGCGGGGGGCAGGAACCCATCCCGCCCCCAACCCGTCTCCGTGCCAATGTCCCAGGAGGCGGGTACCCGACCTGTGCTGGGAGCCGCCTCCCCGAGGCAGGAAGGGGATTAGTGCCAATTAACTGCCTGTTAACAGGTAGTTAACAGGCAGTTTTTTGCCTAATCCCTATTTTTAGCCCTGAAGTGTGGGCTGTCCGACGGCTCCGAACCACCCCAAGTTAGCGAGGCGGACCGTCGGTCTGCAGGGGTTGATGGGGTCGAGATGTCCGTTGTGCAGGTGAGTGATGGGTGCATGTGTGCAGAGGGAAGTGTGTGAGGTAAGTGTAAAGTGTTTTAATAAGTTTTACTTACCTTTACTTTCTCCTGCAGTCTTCCTTCCTTCAGGTCTCGGGAGTCCCTGAGCTCACCGGCACAGAAAGCAGAATGGCCGCTGAGCTGTCAAAATCTGCAGCCTCTGCTTTCTGGTCTGGAGAGATCTCTAACTGAGTCTGAGTAGAAGGACTCAAGTTAGAAGACAGATTGTCAGTGTTTGACAGCTTCACAGAGCTGTCAAACGCTGATTTTTCATCTGTCAAAAGCTCTTGAGAGATGAAATGTCAATCGCTGACGTCACCAGTAACCAGGTGTCCCTTAATTAGCCTGCTGAGCCCGCTGGGCGGGCTTAACAAGATCAATCAAGGGAAAATCGCGTGGGTTGGCCACAAGTCGATGGAGGCGGGACTAAAACCCGACAAGTGGGAGTCCCGCCTCCAAAAGCTCCCCATTGACAAAATCGAGCCCGTTAACTCTTGTTTCTCTCTCCACAGATGCTGCCTGACCTGCTGAGTATTTCCAGCATTTTCTGTTTTTATTTCAGATTTCCAGCTTCTGCAGTATTTTGCTTTCGTCACAGTCACACATCTGGCTAGGAGACCGGACACGGTTTCAGGTGCATCAGTCACCCGCTGTAAAAGCCGACCGATCCCAACTAATCAGAGGCCATCGTATCCTTCCCTTTTCAATTCTCCATCCGAAACATGGGGCGGAGGGATCTGCTGTGTATCTTCAGCATGTTTCTGTTTTTATTCCACATGCAGACAGTGGCTCTGAAAGGTTAGGTGTGAGAATGTGCAAGTATCTTCAGACAAAATCAACACTCTGTTGGCAGGAAATTCCCAGTACATTTGTTGTTTGACGAGTGCCAATGTAAAATGCCTGCTAAACTTAACTAACAATGAGGGAGGGGAGCCACAGGTTGTCTCTCGGGGAGGGGTTGATTGACAGCTCCATGCCAAGACAGTACAATATATTTGACAGCTTTTCACCAGTTTGGTAGTTCTTCGTGATTCATCAATGTAGGCGTGAGCAGTGAGGATAGTCTGACTCTCAACCTCACAGATTGTGTTCGGACACTGGTTCCGGTTCAGAGATCTTGTGGGGGGGTGGGGCGGGGAGGGGGTTAATCGGTGGATAGATCACTAAAACCAGCAGCACGATGCGCACCTGCAGTAAGGAAAGCTAACTGGATCTCGGGATGTAAAGCCGTAGGGACAGAGCATAAATCCCAGGAGGTGATGGTACTGGTACAGCCGCACCCAGAGTGCTGCGTAAAGTTCTAATTGCTGTGCTACAGCAAGGGCATCCAGGCACTGGAGGCAGTGCGGAAAGGGGTAAAGATATTTGATGTAAGAAAACTACTAGGCACTTGGTCTGAGTATTAAACAAGGCTTTAATCAACTGTTTTACAACATGGAGATCTAGTTGTGTCCTTCACTAGTTCCTGTTAAAGAATGTCCTGAGCAAGCTGGGCCCATGCCCGAGTATTTATACTCTCCCTGGACAGCGCCACCAGCAGGCCGCCCAGTATTATTACATAAGTCATTTTCACATGAATGATAAGATTCATGTCAATACTGGTGCCTAGCTTAAGGCATCTGAACTACGAGGAAAGGTTGACAAACCTGGGATTGTTTATCCCGGAGAAGAGAATTGGGGGATGGGGGATATCATTCAAATATTTAGAATAGATAAATTGGACCCTGATAATATGTTCTAAATTGCCACAAATTCCAGACAGGAGGTTCAAGAGGGTATGTGGACAGACTATTTAGATTTAACTGCATGTGTGGAATGAACAACCTAAGGAGGACCACACAGAGGTAGAAATATTGCCCTGCTGTACTGAGGTGATCTTCTGAGATCGGGTGCATGGGCACGTTATTGGAGGCCAGCCGGGAGAGTCAAAGGGGGCATTCTCTGCTCAGCAGCAAGTGTGGAAACTTTTAAAGGAGAATTGGATAGATATACAAGGGAGTGGTAGCGTGAGCGATCTATTGGAGTGATCGCTCTTCCGCTGTTCAAAGACTAAGAGCAGGGAGAGAGCTCATGTCCGAGCAAATCACAGTAAGAGAGGTTGGTGTCCAACCCTGGGCAAAGCTACATGATCAGATATTGGTCACTTAGGTCACACTTGAGTTCATAGGGAGCAAAGGCTCAGTTACTGGAGTGGTCCTTGATACTGAGCACAAACCGATCATCTGGATACCGCCGGAAAATCATTAGATGGCTTCCTTCCTTATTTGCATTTAACCTCCACTTCTTGCTGATTATAAGTACATAGTGTTTCATTTGTACTGTGAGGCTTCACTCCCAGGCCCAGGGCATTGCTGTACCAGACGTGCAAGATCACCATTGAGGGATTCTCAATTATCTTCCAATTTCCACAGGGGAGGCAGATCCCTTCTATTTGGGAGGCTAATAGAGGCTCCATTAGTGTAAGATCTTTATACAGAATCGGTTCTACAAGTTCATTCTCGCCTCTTCCAAGTGTTCCTAAAGCCTTGTTATTAGACTAAATTAGTTCAAAAGATTTTTGTAGAGTAATTCTCCCCATTATAATGTTGAGATTAGTACAAGCGACAATTCATATTGATAGCCGATGCAAGATTCACGGTGATTATTTCACATTCTTATCAACGTTACTATAAACTCTCTAACTTCACCCGAACAAAACACTGCATCAGTCAGGGGTGAGGTTAGCATAGTCCATTCTTCTCTGCAGCCTGGGTCTGAATCCAACCCAGACTGATGGGATCAACCTCTGCCAGGTCCTACATGGCAAGTTTCATTCCATATTTTTTGGCGGGTTGGGGTTGATCACAAAAAAAAAACCACTACCCATTAATTAACACAAGTCAACACTAAATCAGCAGTCTCCCTGAGAGAGAGACCGTAAAGGTAGAAATAATGCATTGCTCTATTAAGGCGGCGCTCTGCTGAGTTTGGGTGCGAAGGCACATTATTGGAGGACAGCCGAGAAAAGGCAGAGGACGCAGGTCAGAGATAGGGCTATGACACTATCGAGGCGATTGTGCACATGCTCCCATCTAGTGAAGCTCCACACCATAAGGCCTCACCTCACAAAATGACACCTTCACTCCACATTAGGCCCATACCATGCCTAACTCTGGATTGCCTGGTGCTGACACTGAGGGGGAAATGTTTTTTTTAAACTCTCTCCTCTCTACCAAGGTCCGGGAGATAAAGTAGCCCAGGGCTCAAACTGGTGGCGTTGGGCAGCATTTCACAGCAGCAGTGCCTCATACCTTGATGTGCACGAAAATACATTCTCCTCCGAAATACATGAACAAACTGAAAGAAAACATAGAAGATAGGAGCAGGAGTAGGCCATTCGGCCCCTTGAGCCTGTTCCGCCATTTAATGAGATCATGGCTTATCATCCAAATTCAGTACCATGTCCCTGCTTTCTCCCCATATCCCTTGATCTCTTTCGTCTTAAGAAATATATCTAACTCCTTCTTGAATATATTTAATGAATTGGCCTCAACTGCCTTCTGTGGTAGAGAATTCCACAGGTTCACCACTCTCTGGGTGAAGAAATTTCTCCTCATCTCAGTCCTAAATGGCTTACCCCTTATCCTTAGTTGGTGCGGTGGATTTGTCACGGAAACGGCATCATTGCGGGACTAAAAGACTCCGTGCAAGCTTTCATTTAAAAGATTGGAATCCTTCTAAAAGGTTAAAATTGGCCAGGCCAGTTGAGGCAGCACAGAAAAAGGTCGACATTTCAAATGGGGCAATGGGAACCCTTGGTATGGGTGCGCGTTTTTATGTTGGTTAAACCCGTTCTAAGCAGGCAGCCATCGGGGATCCTGCAGCTTTCAGGTGTGTGCACAGTGCCGGCAGTCTCAAAGAACGAGCAGATTCCGCGGCAAAGTTTGAGATCTTGAAGTGCTCAGCCAGTGATGATTCCAGCTCACTGCAGCTTTTGTGTCTGCTCCTGTCATTACAGTGTAATACCGTCCCTGATCCTCCCAAATCCAAGTCACCCAGGTGTGAAAGCCCTCACAATCTACCCAGCTCAGATCAGACACAAGCATCTGTCCCGTCTCCCCCTCCCTCATTAATTACAGACTGCGCCACATTCTCCATTTTACTCGTTAATCTGCGTTTGAAGACAGCACTTTCAAAACATTACGCGTCAAAGGGAGGCTTGGATGAGCGGGCACTAAATGCAGCTTACCAGAACCCAGACGTAATTCCTGATACACAACAGCTTCATGATAACATTCTAGTATTTATGATTAGGAGAAAGATTAAATTGGAGCTAAAGTTACAATAACACACCTTAAAGTCTGATCATTCTCAACTAAAACGTGCTCGGCCGTGCACAGAATCGCAGGCCCTGATATTACCCGGCGGAATGCTAGTTTAGAGAGAGAAAGAACTTGCATTTATATAGCGCCTTTCACAACCTCAGGACGTCCCTTTACAGCCAATGAAGTACTTTTTGAAGTGCAATCACTGTTGTAATGTAGTAAATGTGGCAGCCAATTTGCGCACAGCAAGCTCCCAAAAACAGCAATGAGATAATGACCAGATAATCTGTTTTTCTAGTGACGATCTTTGAGGATAAATGTTGGCTAGGAGAGAACTCCCCTGCTCTTCTCAAATAGTGCCATGGGATCTTTTACATCCTCCTGAGAGGGCAGATGGAGCCTGGGTTTAATGTCTACATCCGAAAGACGGCACCTCCGACAGTGCAGTGCTCCCTCAGCGTAAACCTAGATTAAGTGCTCAAGTGTCTTGTGTCAAGTGGGACTTGATTCAGAGGCGAGAGTGTCAAGGGTAACACTTAAAAGCACCATCTGAAATTCCTTCCTGTTATTTTGGAGGTAGCATTAACCCATTTACTTAAAAAAAAAGGTTAACACACTCACTAAAATAGTGGAGAAAGGCATTTCGGACAAACATTCTTAAGTGCTCATAGTCTAGTACAGGTAGACTATCCTTTATCCGAAAACCTCGGGACCAGCCGAGTTTCGGATAAAGGAGAATTTCGGATTTCGGAAGGTGGGTCGGAGGGGGTCCGCGGGGGGTCGTGCGCACGACTTACGCTGACGCTCAGTGTAAGTCAGTCGGGGTCCGCGGGGGGGTCGGCGGTTGTCGGGGCTGGCGGGGTCGGCGGTTGTCGGGGTCGGCGGGGGGGTCGGCGGTTGTCGGGGCTGGCGGGGTCGGCGGTTGTCGGGGCCCGCGGGGGGGTCGGCGGTTGTCGGGGCTGGCGGGGTCGGCGGTTGTCGGGGCCGGCAGGGTCCGCGGGGGGGTCGGCGGTTGTCGGGGCTGGCAGTTGTCAGGGCCCGCGGGGGGGTCGGCGGTTGTCGGGGTCGGCGGTTGTCGGGGCCGGCGGGGTCCGCGGTGTCCGCGGGGGGGTTGGCGGGGGGTTGTGCGCACGACTTACCCTTTATCCGAACTTCCGAAACCGGAACCCTCTAAAAACCGAAGGTTTTTTTGTTCGTACGCACCACTTACGCTGAACGAAAAAACCTTCGGTTTTTAGAGGGTTTCGGTTTTCGGAAGTCCGGATAAAGGGTAGTCTACCTGTATCTCAATGTTAGTGACCTCAGAATATATACTAACAATAAACTTTGCCTTTCATTTTATATTTAACATGTGTCTATTGTTTAATACGACAAATTTTGACAGGGTAGGGTTGCAAACCATCAACGTCCCACCCAGCAGTCATGTGCCCCCTGTCTTCCAATCATGAAGAAAGATCTGGCAGCGGTTGTGCAGACACCTACAGCCCACATCATCCCACCTTTCTTGCCAAAGTGGGAAGTGTGACGGAAAAAAGCAGCAGATCGTGACCTCAGTGGAAAAGGTTATTATATAAATAAACTCCCCTTCGCTTTACAAGAATCCTCGATATTGGATTTAACCAGCTCTTACTGATCCCGGTCATATCCAGATACTCATCTACTTCCACACCTCAGGAAGGATGTGAAGACCTTAGAGAGGGTACAGAAAAGATTTACGAGAATGGTTCCAGGGATGAGGGACTTCAGTTATGTGGATAGACTGGAGAAGCTGGGGTTGTTCTCCTCAGAGCAGAGAAGGTTGAGAGGAGATTTGATAGAGGTGTTCAAAATCATGAGGGGCCTGGACAGAGTAGATAGAGAGAAACTGTTCCCATTGGTGGAAGGGTCGAGAACCTGAGGACACAGATTTAAGGTGATTGGCAAAAGAATCAAAAGTGACATGAGGAAAAACCTTTTTACGCAGCGAATGGTTATGATCTGGAATGCACTGCCTGAAAGGGTGGTGGAGGCAGACTCAATCGTGGCTTTCAAAAGGGAGTTGGATAAGTACCTGAAGGAAAAAAATTTGCAGGGCTACGGGGAAAGGGTGGGGGAGTGAAGTGCTTTTGCAGATAGCCGGCATGGGCTCGACGGACCGAATGGCCTCCTGTGCTGTAACCATTCTATGATTCTCCAATCCAACCAAATATCGTCAATCTGTCTTCGCCCACCTATCACAACATTTTAACAAAGCAGCACAAGTCCTGCACAAGTGAACTTAAAAAGCACACGCTCAGCGCTCCCCCCATCCATCTCTGACTGCTGCTGAAAGCTCGAACGTTAAAGGAAGCATGAACGATTTTTTTCCTGACATTGGCAACTGTAAAGTGGAGACCAGAGTAAAGCTCAAGTGGATGTGTCCTCCAGACAGGAACATGGAAACTCCGAGTAAACCATTCAGCACCTCAAGCCTGTTCCGCCATTCAATTAAATCACGGTTCATCGGTACTGCAACTCCATGCACCTGCCTTTGCACCATATCATCCCCCCTCCCCTCCCCTCCCCTCCAACTCCATGGCAGCTAAAGTAACAACAACTGCCAGAAGAGCCAGAGGGGAGGTGAGGAGAAATCCTTTTAATACGGCGAGTGGTTATGACCTGAAGTGCAATGCCTGACAGGGTGGTGGAAGCAGATTCAATACTTTCTAAAGGGATAATGGGAATCCCTGGCCCAAGACCGCACAAAGTGGAGGAGAAGCATCCGGGAAGGCGCCGAACACCTCGAGTCTCTTCGCCGGGAGCAAGCGGAAGCCAAGCGCAAGCAGCGCAAGGAGCGCACGTCAACCCAAGCACCCCACCCACCCGCCCCTTCAACCACCGTCTGCCCCATCTGTGACAGAGACTGTAGGTCCCGCATTGGACTCATCAGTCACCTGAGAACTCATCTTTACTGTGGAAGCAAGTCATCCTCAGTTCCGAGGGACTGCTTAAGAGAGACTTTCTAAAGGGAATTGTATATATATATTTGAAAAGGAAAAATTTGCAGAGTTATAGGGAAAGAGCAGGGGGAGTGGGGCCAATTGGAGAGCTCTTTCAAAGAGCCGGCAGGGGGGGCACGATGGGCCGAAAGGCCTCCTTCTGTGATGTATGATTCTATGATTCTAACAGCCGAACCCACTCCTCCCATCTCTACCCAGAAGCTGACAGAATAATAGCATCCGTGTAATGCTGAAGAAGTGTCACCTCTTGTATGGAATCAATGTAAGCCTAACCCCAAAGGCGTAATTAAAAGCCACACTAATCCCAGAGCTATTGATGGAGTGTTGTAGACCAACAGGTACTGTAGAATCAGCAACTAATGACCTCGAAATTTGTGGCCACTTAGGGGGGTTAGCGGAGGGTAACCAGCGCCCTTGAAACCATTACCCAGCATGAGGCATGCCTTCAGGAGAGGAGGGGAGGGAATTGGGTTAAAAAGAGATATATAGTCAAAAAAAAAGCATTACTACCACAACTGTTCTTTTTCTCCTCTCCCCAAATTTTCTCCTGTCCTTCCCTGAAGGCACAGATTGCTTGCTGAGGAGTAGGCCATCAACCCCAGGCACCTTCTGGTATCTTGCTCAAGTTTCAGTAGGCCATTCAATCACGAGACGGCGCAGCCAAGCGCCAATCTTGTCCGCCGCACACATCTACGGGCAAGCAGGGTCACTGGACAACGAGCAGGTGCATGACCCCCCCGGCCAGGTTTCCCCTCCCCACCTCAGGGGTGCTGAGGTTAAAGCAAGTGCCTCTGCTGCTGTCCCAACTAAGATCCGTTGACCCGGCACCGAACCTAGGACTTTCCGGCTCCCTATGCCTCAACCACTCATTCCGTAACATCCGTGAGCCGGCCCGTTTTACATCATTAAGCAGGATTTATTTTTTGCGTTATTGGCCAACTACAGGAAACTCTCTTTTAACCGGCACCTAAATAACCGGAAATCTCTGTTAACCGGCAAAATTCAGGAGTAGGGTCAGGTAAGTTTTACTTCATATTAGTGGCAGTTCCTGGATCTGTGGCTGTGTAACTGGGGTTCGTGCACTTGTTGCTAAGCAACAGGGACGCTTGATCTGTGGCCGGAGTTCCTGCACATGTTGCTAAGCAACAGGGAAGCCTGGATTTGTTGCTGTGTACGGGGCTCTCGTAACCTTTTAACTATACCTCTCTGTAATCCGGACTTTTTGATAAACCGGCACCACGCCGGTCCCGTTGGTGCCGGATAATAAAGAATTTCCTGTATGACCTGCAGTACAGCAATTTGCTCTTTAACTGGACAATGGAATTAGATTTCTGTTTGGTGATACGCTGAGTAACCTTTTGACCAAAAGGTTTAATAAACTAGGCCGATGAAAGGTGATGAGGCCTGGCTTGAGTTCCGATTATTTTGACCCCAAACAAATTTCTCGCAAAATAATGATGGGTGAAACCGGCTTTGAAAAGTATCCGAGAAGAAGACCACGTATAATCATATTACACTTACAAACTAACTGAGGTGACGTGTGTTAGACACCACCCAGTCTGGCGGCGGCGCTGAAAACTCGAGGAGGAATGGCACAGTATTCAGAGAGAAGTAAATTAAAAAATTGATAGAGCTGCTTATAAAGCATCCCTTTGAATTATTTGGTTCCACTCCCGAGGGTGCTGAATCTTCCCCTCACCACCCGGGGCGCTGGGAACCGGTTGCCGCATCCGCACTGCTGCTCTGGCCGGGATCGGCCAATTGAAGGCAGACTGGGATGCGAACCTGGGAACTTCCAGAGGAAAAATAAAATGATATTTGCATTCAAACAGTCCCTCGTCACTTCAAAACTTCTGGTAGCTTTTCAGGTAAAGGTTTTGGTTTGAAGTGCAGCAACTGTTGTTATGTGAGCAGATGCGACAGCCATTCCTCAAAAAACAGCACTGAGATAAACAACCAGTTCACATTTATTTTGGTGGTACTAGTACATGTTTAAGCATTAAAAGTTTATGTAGTTTTGTTTTTTAAAACAATCAACGCAAGCTAAGTAGAAGGAAAGACTTGCATTTCTATAGCGCCTTTCACGACCACCGGACGTCCCAAAGCGCTTTACAGCCAATGAAGTACTTTTGAAGTGTAGTCACTGTTGTAGTGTGGGAAATGCCAAATTGCGCACAGCAAGCTCCCACAAACAACAATGTGATAATGACTGACCTGAATCAGTCATTCATGAAAGAAAGACTTATGAAATAACACTGAGCGGCCTGCGGGTGGCGCTGTCCAGGGAGAGTATAAATACTCGGGCACGGGCCCAGCTTGCGCAGGACATTCTTAACAGGAACTAGTGAAGGACACAACTAGACCTCCATGTTGTAAAACAGTTGATTAAAGCTTTGTTTAACGCTTAGACCAAGTGCCTAGTAGTTTTCTTACATCACAGACCAGATCATCTGTTTTAGTGATGTTGATTGCGGGATAAACATTGGCCGGGACACTGGGGAGAACGCCCCCCTGCTCTTCTTCGAAATACAGGAAACTCTTTTTTATCCGGCACCAACGGGACCAGCGTGGTGCCGGTTGATCAAAAAGTCCAGATTACAGAGAGGTATACTTACCAAGGTACGAGAGCCCCGTACACGGCCACAGGTGCAGGAGCCCCGGTTACGCGGCACTTGTGCAGGAGTCCCGGATACACGGCACTTGTGCAGAGAGTCCCGGATACACGGCCACAGGTGCAGGAACCCCAGTTACATGGCCACTAATATATAGTAAAACTTACCTGAACCTACTCCTGAATTTTGCCGGTTAAGAGAGATTTCCGGATATTGAGGTGCCGGTTAAAAGAGAGTTTCCTGTAGTGGCGGTGGGATCTTTTACGTCCACCCGAAAGAGCAGACGGGGCCTCGGTTTAACGTCTCATCCGAGAGACGGTAGAGCACAGCAACCTCATTCAATATAGCCATAAATAATGCGGACGTCTCTCACTTTACACCCGCTCTTAGCTAAGATATGCCTAAGTTCTATATGGGGTGGTGCCTTTACAGACAAGAGCCTTTGGGGCCACTACACATATATCTATCGATTTAAATATTACCTATACTAAAGGTCTTGCACCATGCATGCACTTCTACAACTGTTACAACTACTTTCTGTAACATTTTCCCGCTCACACGTTTAGGTAACACACCATGAGCAGTTCCACGGGAGATCTGCTAATATTCTATATGTTTTGAATATATCCTTCATACTCCAAATGACACGCTTTATATATACACAACACTAACAAATCCAGACTGAAAGTCTTAAAAAAAAAAGTATACAAGCCCCAGTTTTCTGACCTTGCGATAACCCCAAAAAAAGTTCTCGAGGTAACAGATCGAGCAGCCAAGCAGATGCCAACCTAGCAAAACTTCCAAAAAAAAAACCGTCAATAATTGGCTTCTAGTTGACCTCAGGACCTATTTCGAGCACTTCCGCACAAGGAGCAACCGGAGCGTGGACAGGCCAGGTCAGGAAGCATGCTTCAGACCGCACGCCATCCATGGGCATCCGTCCCGTGTGTAACTGAGAGTCCTGTTTACTGCACGTCGCGCATTAAATCTGAAAGGTGGCATATTAAGTCAGGATTTTTAAAAAGACATGCTTTTCTCATTGGCTCAAATAAGCAACTCCGTCATGCTGATTTGCTGATATATTCACCCACAAAGATCCCACAGGAACGCAATCACCTGAAATGAACTATGTCACTCCAATTATTATTTCAAGGTGGTCCCGGGCACATTTTTATTCCCAACCTCGATGAATCGTTAAAAAAAAAGGTTCTATAATTCCGCCCAACTGCATGAAACTTACCCATAGATTTGCCTCCATTCTCATCTCTATTTCTTACCACAGGCTGGCCTGTCCTCTAATTCTGCCCTCTTGAGGATCCCTGATTATAATCGCTCCACCATTGGCGGCCGTGCCTTCTGTTGCCAAGGTCCTAAGCTCTGGAATTCCCTGCCTAAACCTCTCCGCCTCTCTTTCCTCCTTTAAGACGCTCCTTAAAACCGACCTCTTTGACCAAGCTTTTGGTCACCTGCCCTAATTTATCCTTCTGAGGATCGGTGTCAATTTTTTTTGTCTTAAAATACTCCTGTGCAGCGCCTTGGGACGTTTTACTATGTTAAAAGCGCTATATAAATACAAGTTGTTGTTGTTGTGTCTCGAGCCGGTGAGATTCACTTTACCGATCTGCCTACAGCATGCCACCATCCTTTCTTCCTATGGCCTTTCTTACCTACTTCTTTACAATCAAGCACCTTCCACACATCTACTGTATATTGGTGTCAATTGAAAATAAAATTTCCTTGCCTCCTTTTTCTGTTCTTACCCAGTGATCTTTCTCTTCCCTACACAGATTTCCCAATTGTGATCCTGTCGCTCAAATTCAGCCTGATTGAGCCCGACTTTCACCACCTACCCTACACGTGTGCTCACCTATTCCTCTTCTTTCAATCTGAGAACAACCCTCACAGGAGATGGACCATATGTATTATTCATAGGGTTTATAGAATCATCGGAACTTACAGCGCAGAAGGAGGCCATTCGGCCCATCGTGCCTGTGCTGGCCCTTTGAAAGATCAGTCGTGCTTAGACCCACATCCCTGCTTTCTGTCCGTAACCCTGCAAGTTCCTCATCCTCAAGTAGCCGTCAACTCCCTTATAAAATTATTTATAGAATCAGCTTCCACCACCTTTTCAGATCGAGCGTTCCAGATCCCGACAACTCTCTGGGTGAAAAAATTTCTCCTCTTTTGCCAATGATTTTAAATCTGACCTCTAGCTATCGACCTACTCGCCAGAGGGAATAGTTTTTCCCCCATTTACTCTATCAAAATCTCTCATCATCTTGAAAACCTATTAGGTCACCTCTTCACCTTCTCGGGTTCCAAGCCAAGGGGAACAGTCCAAACTTTTCCAATCTCTCCTCATTAACTGAAGTAATTACAGTAATTACATACTGGACAACCCCACAGGAGATGGGCTATATACACGTCACTCTGTGAATTTATCAGCGGTAGTGTACTTATTTATTATGACATGCAATGGCAGCACAAATGGTCCAATCACAGCAGAGCAGAATGCTCCCAAAGAAACTCCCAACACTTTCTTCAATTACAACAATCACCAACAACAGTGGGCAAATAGTTTTACAAAGAAAATTCTTTAAACATTTGTAACCTATATTTCAATTAAAATTGCACCCACGTGTGCAGCAGCAGTATGAAAAGGATACACAACAGGGTGTGGGGTGAGACACCACATGAGTCACGCCAAGAACTCACTTGTGGCTTTGGAACTCATGAGTAAATCAGGCCTGAGGTCGCCCTACCTCAAGCCCCCGCCTCTCCCCCAAATCTATCCTGCATGCAATACAAATATTCCGCTTTGGCTTTTTATTCACTATTATTAAATCTCAGTTCTACCACCTAGAAGACAGTCTCTTCTTTCTGGCCAGGCAGCTGGACCGTCTGGGACACAGCGTTCCCTGTGGTTGCTGCTAATGTTGCTGAATGATTAGCTGATGGGTAACTTACCGTTTCTGCCTGGCAAGCCAGTACTCCCTCCCACAGAAAGGCAGTGCTGCTGTACTAATCAATTCCCAGCCGGTCAGTCTTCATCCACGCCTTTGTTAGCTCTAGATGTGACTACTCCAACGCACTCCTGGTCGGCCTCCCATCTTCCACCCTCCGTAAACTTAAGCTCATCCAAAACTGCAGCTGCCCGTGTCCTAATTCGCACCAAGTCCCGTTCACCCATCACCCCTGTGCTCACCGGCCTACATTGGCTCCCGGTCTAGCAACGTCTCGATTGTAAAACTCTCGACCTTGTTTTCAAATCCCTCCTCTCCTCATCTCTGTAACCTCCTCCAGCCCTACAACCCTACGAGATACCTGCGCTCCTCCAATTCTGGTCGCTTGCGCATCGCTGATTTTAATCGCTCCACCATCGGTGGCCGTGCCTTCAGCTACCGAGGGCCTAGGGTCTGGAATTCCCTCCCTAAACCTCTCCGCCTCGCTACTTCTCTTTCCTCCTTTAAGATGCTCCTTAAAACCTACCTCTTTGACCAACTTTTTGCTCATCTGGCCAAATTTTGTTTGACAAAGCTCCTGTGAAGCGCCTTGGGATGTTTTACTACATTAAAAGCGCTGTATAAATGCACATAGTTGTTGTTGCCAAGGACTGGAGAGACTTTACAACTAAAGGAAATGGGAGCTCTGCAACACATCAAAAGACTACATTTTGACCTTTGACCCTAGTGTTCGGGGGTCCAGTACTAGAATTGTTCTAATGTCCTCTTTCTTTTCACATTCACTTGTTATACTAACCACCACTGGCAGCCTGGCACTGGTCTTATTTCTGATATTAATGTAATAAAAATCACCAAGGTCACTGATTTTATGGTTTACACAGAACAAATAGAGAACCTGCAGGATTGGAACCCCGAAACACTGGTGACAATTAGGGGTCATAATCTCAGGACAAGGGGTTGGCCATTTAAGACGGAGCTGAGGAGGAATGTCGTCACTCAGAGGGTTGTGAATCGTTGGAAGTCTCTACCCCAAAGGGCTGTGGAGGCAGAATCGTTGAACACACACACACAGACACAGACACACACACAGACACACACACACAGACACACACACAGACACACACACAGACACACACACACAGACACACACACACAGACACACACACACAGACACACACACACAGACACACACACACACACAGACACACACACAGACACACACACAGACACACACACAGACACACACACAGACACACGGATCATCGAGGGAACCTAACGAGGCGGGTTCAGGTTGAATGTCCATTTTAGGCTCCATTGAGGTCAACCGAAAGCGGGGTGTAAAATGGACGTCCGACTCGAACCCGCCCCGCTCCCAATCCTCCAAGTATCTCAGGTGGGGAAACTACTTTTAAGCTGAAGTCCGCAGAGACATTTTTCACACTTACTCTGTTCTTAAATTCAGCATACAATTAAAAGTTCGCAACCTCAGTTTCACTCCCGCAAGCTGTGATTCGAGTATAGACCCATTTCAGAAATAGGGCAGTGAAGGGGTATGAAATAAAATTCATACCTTCTGTCATGGGTGGGCACCAAACTTTGTCAACTAGCCATACCAAAGCGAAATAAGAGAACTTGTTATTTTTCTACTGAAGGCAGTGACTCATACTGTGGCACAGATCCATAGGATACTGGTAGCTCTCCAGCACCTCATTCAAGTGGCCATTTTTCCTGTCGCGGCCTAGACAGCAACTGGCAATAGGCTATTCAACCTGGAGGAGCCTCTCAAATCAAGCCCAATCTTGTCCTTACCCAAAGTCCAGACACATGCACTCTTCAGCTGTAGTTAGTGATCGGGAGTGGGAACCCTGGTGGATTTGGCCCCTCCCCAGCCCAAGAATGCTGAAGCCAATTGTAATGCCTTCAGCCACCCAACCCCGCCACCACCACCACCCCACACCAACCACCACCACCTAGCTCGACGGAGATCTTCTAACTCAACATGGAACAGGGGTTGAACCTGAACTCTCCCTGGAGCAAATGTCTGGCCAGCACACCACGCAGCTCACTTTCCCCATGAAACATTGAGAAACCCTGCTTTTCATCTTCTAACAATACCACAGGGCAACTATAGACAAGGAAGACCATTTGGCCCCTCTTTATTCATCCATGCAGAAAGACTCTACACTCCCCCACTGCAGCATCAAATGGATTCTTAAATTATTCCAGCGTTTTCACTTCCACTACTCTATTATTGTAATTGTTTTAAACAAAGTATTAATTAGATTTTTTTAAATTTGGGAAGAGGAAAGACCCTACATATGTGACTTCTCACTGCAGCCCTCAATCCCTTCGGTCCCCAGACACACATCTAATTGCCTCTTGAACCCACTTGTACTGTTCACTTCTACTGCCTTGCCTGGTAATTTATTCCACTGGTCTATTACACTGTGGGTTAAATCCTTCCAGCTGACTTCCTCACTTATTCCGACATTGCTTTCTTCTTCTTTTTGCAGCCAGGCACTGCGTGTTGGGAGCTTGGTGCCGAATCCTTTGAAAATGTTCCGAAACATGAGAGCAACTGGGTCATCCGGCTGATAGTTACTAAGCAACATTCTGAAATTAACTCAATCGCTCAGTATTTTTGAGACGGAGGTTGGTCTAGTTTAAAAATGCAGAGATCTTCTCTCATTTCTCCCCCTCCTTCTTTACAAGGTTCCTGCTCCAAGAGCCAAAGATTCAGGCATCCATCCTTGCACCAACATTGGTTCCTTTTGAGCCACGATGACCTTAGTTCTAGGCAGGTTCTAGGCCAGTGGTGAACAACGCTATTGTGGTGGGTGGTGGGTGGGGGGTGGGGGGGGGGGTGGGCAGGGAAGTCAGGAAAAGCAAAGCCCACAGCAACAGACAAAGCACTCGAACAAGAACACTGAGAGCAACATCACAGTGTCACAGCTGTGGCTCAGTGGGTAGTATCCTCGCCTCCGAGTCAGAAGGTTGTGGGTTCAAGTCCCACTCCAGAGACTTGAGCACAAAAAGCTGGGCTGTCACTCCAGTGGAGTGCTGAGGGAGTGCTGCACTGTTGGAGGTGCTGTCTTTCGGATGAGATGTTAAAACGAGGCCCCGTCTGCTCTCTCAGGTGGATATAAAAGATTCCCGGTGTCCTGCCCAATATTTATCCCTCAACCAACATAACGAAAACAGATTATCAGGTCATTACAGGAAACTTTCGATTTACCGGCACCTAAATAACCGGAAATCTCGGTTAACCGGCAAAATTCAGGAGTAGGTTCAGGTAAGTTTTATTACTTGCCTTCCTCCATCTGTTGCTGTGCAAGGGTGTGGCTGCAGCTGTTGCTAAGCAACAGAGACGCTTGGAACTTTTGGCCATTGTTCTGAACCTGTTAAGCAACAGGGTTTGTTGCTTTATACGGAGCTCTCAGCTCCGTATCTTTTACTATAGCTTTCGGTTATCCGGAATTTTTGATGAACCAGCACCACGTCGGTCCCGTTGGTGCCGGATAAAAAGTTTCCTGTATTACATTGCTGTTTGTGGGAGCTTGCTGTGTGCAAATTGGCTACTGCTATTCCTACATTACAACAGTGACTCTACTTCATTGGCTGTAAAGCACTTTGAGACATCCGGTGGTCGTGAAAGGCACTGTATAAATGCAAATCTTTCTTTCCCTATTCCTGCGTTGGTTTTCATTTGCTCCCCTCACTGACCCACTCTGCTTATTAAAAGTTCTGATCACAGCACTGCTCTGAAGATGCGTTTGGCCATTGCTCCAGTTATTCATAACGAGCGGCTCATTAATTTAAAAAAGCATAAGGGACCAATTCAGAGGCTTCCACCAGCTCAGAGGCACACTACTGAAACCTAAATACAGTTCCGGTTCTGTTAAAAAAGTGTCCATTTCCATTATCATTTTTAACGATAAGTTGGCCTGAACATTAGTGGAAAATTCTACAGCCAATAATTAAGCTGAACCACAGCCAGTCAGTCAGTGTGGGACAGGGAGCTTTGTATATCGGGACAAGTAGGTGCAAAACTTGGTGATCCTACAGCAGACCAGTACCACTAACTCAGGACCAGCTTCATCAGCGCTGCTCGTTCATTCACAAACACAAAATGTCAAAATAGCACTGCGGATGCACCCAGCGTTTCAGTCTCTTGGAAACACCAATAGAGTGGATAGGAAGGACCTATTTCCCCTTCGCAGAGAGGTCAATAACCAAGGGGCATAGACTGAAAGTAATTGGTAGAAGGATTAGAGGGGAGTTGAGGAGAACTGTTTTCATCCAGAGGGCGGTGGGGGTCTGGAACTCACTGCCTGAAAGGGTGGGAGAGGCAGAGACCCTCATCACATTTAAAAAGTGTTTGGATATGCACTTAAAGTGCTGTAACCTACAGGGCTACGGACCAAGAGCTGGAAAGTGGGATTAGGCTGGATAGCTCTTTTTCGACCGGCACAGACACGATGGGCCGAATGGCCTCCTTCTGTGCCGTAAATTTCTATGATTCACATGATTTTTCTATGAAATAGTTTTAGCAACAGGAAACAGTCACTGGTTCAACAAACCTGACCTTTTTTTGTGATAAATCCAGAAAACTGTCTCTGCATTCTCTCGCTCTCCAAATGGCCTCCTTCTGCACCATAAATTTCTATGATTCTATGACCAAAATTGGGATCTATGAACATAATGGGCCAGTAGGGCAGAGACATCTTCACGATTCATTAACTCCGACTGCTTGCACAGATATAAGCACCAGGCGATGGTGCCTTTAGGGAGTTGCACACGGGTCTGTGCCCGTGAAAGCCCCAAGTCCCCAGTCACAACTGCGGCCTTTCCCTGCACGGAGAATCGCCCCCTCTGGGCAGTTCTCATGTACCTGGCAGCAGTCAGCATGAGCCGAGGCCCGGGTGTGGACTCACTGTTCAACCCTTAGCTGTGGACAGCGGAAGGACGAGAGGCTCCAACGTAGAGGAAGAGGACGGCGGGGGGGGGGTGGGGTGGCGGGGAGTAAATAACTAAAATAAATAATCTCACCACAAAAAAGAAGCACAAGACAGAAATAACTCTGCTTAGCTATAACCCATTTTCTTTAAAAATTACAAACCTACCCTTTGGTGACTCACTTCTTTGCCTTTTGATTTCCGGACACTCACTATTGCTGTTTGGTGAACATACTCTTCGTTTTCCTAAAATTTCATCTGTGGGGAAAAAAAAAGACACCAAAGGAATGTCCATTATACTTAATCTTAGACCATCTGCACATCATTTAATTTGAAATGGACTTTGGTCGCTTTGCAATGTTTACACGTCAATACTGTAAAAATTCATTACTGGGTCGCCTGTCTAATTGCTTTTTATTTCTCCCTCTCTGCACCGTCATTTTCATGCTGCTGTAAATTTGGGATTTTTTTCTCTTCCTTCCTTTCCTCAGCTAATTAATCCCTGTGCCCTCGCCAGAGATCTCTAAATCACAGAGGCTGACAGGTACCGAAGCGCTCACAAAAAAAAACTGACCTTGTTTGCTGTTTGTCTGAATAAAATACTTCTATCAGACTGAACAAAATGCACGCAGGACGTGGGCTGCTAGTCAGTCTGCACAGATGACCCGTATCTGCATAATGCACGCTGTCAATTTTACCTGTGCGTTCTCAAGATTGTTACAAAACAGCATCCTTACTTATTCCCTTCCTCTAATCTACTGCCTTTCCCCCTCCCTCATTCTGCTTGGATCGTCTCTCCTGGTTCTAAAGTCCCCTTGCGAGTCCCGTTATTTTAGTTCTACCCACTCCTTTCCCTTAAACCCCCAAGGTCCTCACTCTTCTCCCGCAGGATTATGTGGCAATGGATAATTCTTGCATCCGCGGCACTCTCTCTCTCTCTCTCTCTCTCAACACTGACGCCAGCTTCTAATATACAATTACAGCATACACTGAACAGATTTAAAATCAATATGCCCCTAATATCGCTGGTGAGACTGAAAGCATGATGCTGCATACGAACAGGAAGCAGCAGAGTGTGCGCGTTTCAAACAACAAATTTTCAGCTGTCAGGTGCTTATTAACCACCAAACTGAGGAGACAGACACATGCGGCAGCATTCATTCCTCCTGACTGATGAATTCGGAATGCTGCAGGATCACTTATTAAATCCGCACCAGCCCTCCTTGCCGGCCTTCAAAGTTAAGTGTTACAATCACTAAAAAAAAACCCGGCACAGCAGCTTCGATCGCTGGCTTGTGCTGACTTGGTGGCCGCGGGCAGCTCAGTAGGCAGCTTGGTCACTGTCCTCGCCCGCTCCTGGATTGGGGTTTGGCGGGGGGTGGTGGAAAGGGAGAAATAAAATCTGCCAGGATTCCCCACTCCCAATTGCAACCCATTAACCTCTGCTGGAAAGTGCATTCGCTTGGAAGCTCGGGCGAGGACAAGATTGGACCCGGCTGCGATGCCACGCATGGCCAAACAGCCTGCCGACGCTCACCATCTTGGCTCGCACGTGACCGCCAGCTGCTTGGGTGAGGTGTCAAAGAACCACAGCCATATCATTCTGATAACTGTGAAGATACACCCCGGAAATTCAATGTGCCCTTTACAGACGAACACATTCTTATCTCAAAACCAGGGAGGAGGGGAGAAGATTGGCAGAAAAACACATGTACACACACACGCATGCACAAACATACATGTACACACGTACACGCAAACACGCTCACACACATACACACGCACAAACACGTACACACGCATGCACACACAAACACGCATGCACACACACACAAACACACATACAAACATGCATGCACGCACAGAAACACGCATGCACGCACACAAACACACACTATATGAGGGGCGATGGCTTTAATCATAAAAGTATATTCCCTCTCTCCAATATAGTGTGTCAATCTGAGAGATTTAAAAACCCAAGCACCTAGTAACCTCTAAAAATGAAAGAGAAATTATTTCTGAAATAAAATACGATTAACATTTACACAACAGGAGTTCAGGACTAAATGACTGCGGCAATATGAAGAAGGGACAATGCACTTTAATTTGATCTGAAAGATAAGATTAGCAAAGTGGCAAGAAAATGGATGTAACATCATTAAAAGCCACATACTCACAAGGGTCAATTTAGTTAGGTTTTTCTGACAATTTAGAAAATGAAAATGTGACTTTCAGGACTGGCGCTGGCCTTCGAATAAGATTACAAATTTGAGCAGAAGTTCACGTTCACGTAAACATTTAAGAGACGTGCATCGCAAAAATTGTTCTTCCTCCTGCAAAAAAAAATCTCTTGAGAAAACTGCTGATTGCAGGAGGGGCTGATACGGTGAAGGTTTTTATACGTTTAAATGTTGCCCATGCAGGGAACAGAAAGAAAAGTGGACAAAACCACAGTCTCCTGCCCCTTCATTTCTCAGAACATGCTCCTGTTCCAACTATAATTTATATTTACCAAAAGTACACAGAGATTATGGTAAGTTGTCCACCACACTCATTGACTCATGGATTTGAAATTCATACCAAGCCACACGGATCTGGCATCAAATTAAAATGTTTAAAGGCACTAAACTCGCACTCATTTTGCATATACTTGCACTGCAGCAACTCACCAAGGCTTCTTCGACAGCACCTCCCAAACCCGCGACCTCTACCACCTAGCAGGACAAGGGCAGCAGGCGCATGGGAACACCACCACCTCCAAGTTCCCCTCCAAGTCACACACCATCCTGGACTTAGAAGTATATCGGCCGTTCCTTCATCGTCGCTGGGTCAAAATCCTGGAACGCCCTCCCTAACAGCACGGTGGGAGTACCTTCACCACACGGACTGCAGGGTTTCAAGAAGGCGGCTCACCACCACCTTCTCAAGGGGCAATTAGGGATGGGCAATAGATGCTGGCCTTGCCAGTGATGCCCACATCCCATAAAAACGCGTAATTTTTTTTAAAAATCAACATTTTGAACAATTTTTTTAACTAATTGTGTAGCGTTCGGTCTTTTGTGCTCATCTCCTGTTCTATGTCCCTTAGTTAGAAATTGTGTGTATTCCCAGAAAGGGGACTGGGTGGTGCAATGGGTGGCATCCTAATCATCCAGCTGTTAGACTTGGGATTAAGTGCTGCCCAGATTGCCGGGAATGAATGTCTCCTCCCTCTCTGATGAGTCCCATGCGGAAAGGAGCTTGGACAGATCTCACCCCAGGTTCCAAATGGGAACGGCTACATGACACAAAACTATTCGCAGTCCAGAAGTGTCGTTTTATTGGCTCTCTTGATGTTAATCAGAAAGGCACTATGAGAATAGTTTATGCAGCAAGTGGTAATGTTCACAACAGTGCAGTAGGGGGCCATCAACCGAGATTGGAATGAGAGTCCCAATGTCTGGGCCTTTACCGACGTAGAGTTAGGGTTAGGATTAGGGTTAGGGTTAGGGTTAGAGTTAGGGTTTCCGGGCAGGAGGGTTAGGGTTAGAGTTAGAGTTAGAGTTAGGGTTAGAGTTAGAGTTAGGGTTAGAGTTAGAGTTAGAGTTAGAGTTAGGGTTAGAGTTAGAGTTAGAGTTAGAGTTAGGGTTAGGGTTAGAGTTAGGGTTAGAGTTAGGGTTTCCGGGCAGGAGGGTTAGGGTTAGGGTTAGAGTTAGGGTTTCCAGGCAGGAGGGTTAGGGTTAGGGTTAGGGTTTCCGGGCAGGAGAGTTAGAGTTAGGGTTTCCGGGCAGGAGAGTTAGAGTTAGGGTTAGGGTTAGAGTTAGGGTTTCCGGGCAGGAGGGTTAGGGTTAGGGTTAGAGTTAGAGTTAGGGTTAGGGTTAGAGTTAGAGTTCGGGTTTCCGGGCAGGAGGGTTAGGGTTAGGGTTAGGGTTAGAGTTAGGGTTAGGGTTAGGGTTAGGGTTAGAGTTAGGGTTTCCGGGCAGGAGGGTTAGGGTTAGGGTTAGAGTTAGGGTTAGGGTTAGAGTTAAGGTTTCCGGGCAGGAGGGTTAGGGTTAGGGTTAGAGTTAGAGTTAGGGTTAGGGTTAGGGTTAGGGTTGGAGTTAGAGTTAGAGTTAGGGTTAGAGTTAGGGTTAGAGTTAGGGTTCGAGTTAGGGTTAGGGTTAGAGTTAGAGTTAGGGTTGGAGTTAGGGTTAGAGTTAGGGTTAGAGTTAGGGTTAGAGTTAGGGTTAGGGTTAGGGTTAGGGTTAGGGTTAGAGTTCGGGTTAGAGTTAGGGTTAGAGTTAGGGTTAGGGTTAGGGTTAGAGTTCGGGTTAGAGTTAGGGTTAGAGTTAGGGTTTCCGGGCAGGAGGGTTAGGGTTAGAGTTAGGGTTTCCGGGCAGGAGGGTTAGGGTTAGGGTTATGGGGTGCATTTAGGGTTAGGGTTAGGGCTAGGGTTATGGGGTGCAGGCAGGAGGGTGCATTTAGGATTAGGGTTAGGGTTAGGGTTAGGGGGTGCAGGCAGGAGGGTGGTTGCTCCCTCGTGTTTGTATTCTCTCCGAGTTATTTTTTGTCTGCCACTTTTGTCTGGCTTACGCTTTTCGGTTGCTTTTTGTCTCGTTTTACTTACCATTATCCTTTTTATTGGTTGTTTTTCTTATCCCCGGCTGGGGTTACGGCAGTGGGGCTTGATTGCGGTCAACATCAAACTGTCACTTCCTAGCTTTGGGTTGTTGGCTCCATGGGTGCAGTTTATTTTGAGTGTTGTGGGTTGGCTTTAGGTTTGAGAGCTGGGGTTCGAGGCATATATTGGAAACTTAAGAGGGTAGATCTGATCTCCTCAAACCTTGAAAGGTGTCGCCCACCCCGTGCACTGACATCCCTCCATGTTGATTGCCAGAAAAAAATAATTCAAACTTCCCAAACCGAACACTGCAAATATGATTCCCTGAAGCTAATAACTTATTTTCAAAATGCCGACAACGGAGGCAAACTTACTGGAACCCAATCTACAAAAATTCAAAACATGAAACATAAACCATTTTTTATGGACCAAAATTATGCCCCCCCCAGCTTACTAAATAGCTCAAGACCTCATAAATTGAACACCTCACACAACAAGCAGCAGATGAGTGGAACAATCCATTCACAGCAAGGAATCTCATTCTAAACAGTCAGTAAAACTGAAAGTTTTATTCATGATTCTAATGTGCTTTGATTAAGAAACCAGTTAGCTGTCAACTAAAATGTTTCCGTCAGTCATTTAATTTAATGATTCGGATGAGACGTTAAACTGAGGCCCCGTCTGCCCCTCTCAGGGGGACGTACAAGAGCCTTTCGATAAGGTCCCACATAAAAGATTAGCGTGTAAAGTTAAATGGGATTGGGGGTAAGGTACTGACTTGGATAGAGAACTGGTTGGCAGACAGGAAACAGAGTTGGAATAAACGGGTCCTTTTCCCGAGTGGCAGGCAGTGACTAGTGGGGTACCGCAGGGATCGGTGCTAGGACCCCAGCTATTCACAATATATATTAATGATCTAGACAAGGGAACTAGATATAATATCTCCAAGTTTGCAGATGACACAAAGCTGGGTGGGCGTGTGTGCTGTGAGGAGGATGCCGAGAAACTCCAGTATGATTTGGACAGGTTGGGCGATTGGGCAGATGCGGTATAATGTGGATAAATGCGAGGTTATCCACTTTGGTGGCAAAAACAGGAAGGCAGATTATTATCTGAACGGCAATAGATTGGGAAAGGGGGAAGTGCAACGAGACCTGGGTGTCCTTGTGCACCAGTTGCTGAAGGTAAGCATGCAGGTGCAGCAGGCGGTTAAGAAGGCAAATGGTATGTTGGCCTTCATAGCGAGAGGATTCGAGTACAGGAGCAAGGATGTCTTGCTGCAGTTGTACAGGGCCTTGGTGAGACCGCACCTTGAGTATTGTGTGCAGTTATGGTCACCTTATCTGAGGAAGGATGTTCTTGCCATGGAGGGAGTGCAGCGAAGATTCACCAGACTGATACCTGGGATGGCAGGAATGACGTATGAGGACAGATTGGGTCGATTGGGCGTATATTCACTGGAGTTTAGAAGAATGAGAGGGGATCTCATTGAAACTTATAAAATTCTAACAGGACTAGACAGACTAGATGCAGGAAGGATGTTCCCGATGGCGGGGGAGTCCCGAACCAGGGGTCACAGTCTAAAGAAAAGGGGTAAGCCATTTAGGACAGAGATGAGGAGGAATTTCTTCACCCAGAGAGCGGTGAACCTGTAGAATTCTCTACTACAAAAGGCAGTTGAGGCCAATTCATTAAATATATTCAAGAAAGAGTTAGATATATTTCTTAAGGCTAAAGGGATATGTGGAGAAAGCAGGGACAGGGTACTGAATTTGGATGCTCAGCCATGATCTCAGTAAATGGCAGAGCAGGCTCGAGGGGCCGAATGGTCTACTCCTGCTCCTATCTTCTATGTTTCTATGTTTCTATCCATGGCACTATTTTGAAGAAGAGCAGGGGGAGTGCTCCCCCGGTGTCCTGGTCACTATTTATCCCTCAACCAACATCACTAAACCATATCATTGTCACATTGTTGTTTGTGAGAACTGGCTGTGCGCAAATTGGCAGCCACGTTTCCTGCACTACAACAGTGACTATACTTCAAAAAAAAGTACATAAATGGCTATAAAGTGCTTTGTGACGTCCTGAGGTCATGAAAGGTGCTACATAAATGCAAGTCTTTCTTTTTCTTTATTCTTCAAAAATTCTTTTTAAACAAATAGACTATTTGGCTGTAACTTAGGTAGCCGCGCCTTAAAACCCCCTCCTCCCCGCTCCCAACGAGTCCGCAAGCCACCCTGGTTAGGGTTGACCCCAGCCCTGGCACTGGACACCCCTCACCCAAAAGTATTGTACTGTATAATTGTGTATGACCTTCACTGCATTTACCCGCTAGTGTTGTGAAATGTGTACTATAGGATGCACTCTGTATGGAGCCATATCCTAAGAACATGGACAGAATAAATAAAGGGGGGGAAAAAAACTCAATTTAAGGGTAGAATTATGAGCCTAGGATTTTTTTCCTACTATATTCCAAGACTGATAACAGCAATGTTTTTACAATCTACAGTGGAACCTCCATTATCCAACTTCACAATTGCCAAAATTATCACAGGGAAAGGTCTCCATGAGATCAACTCATTACACAGTAATTTCTCTCATTTATATCTAATATATCCTTTCCTTAGTGAATAAAACTACGTCACATTTCTTTTGTTATTTGTATTGTACTTGTCTCCATTCCCATACTCAGGGTATTGCTGTACACAGGTGCCAGCCCAACGTTTGGGGCCTCTCAATTATCTGCCATTTTCTTTAATCCACCTTGGGCGGGGGGGGGGGGGGGGGTGGAAGAAGGATGTCAGGTGGGAAGTCTGCTCCATTGGTAACGGAGGCCTCACTGTCTATTCAAATAAGCTTCTCTTTCTGCTACGACATCCCTTACAGAATCCCTTTGGTAACTTCTCAAGTGTCTGAATTTCACCTCAAAATTGATGTTTTTTGTCCCCCAGTGAATGACTCCGCGTATGACATCAGAGACTGAGCTAATTGTTTCAAAGAGCGTGAGCGAGAGCGACGCTCCGCTTCCGGTGTCGTAAGAGGCGCGCTCCATTTGACAGCAGGCCAGCAGTCTAAATAAGTCTGCAGTAAAACTTAAACGCACCGTGTATAGTTTGAGCTTTTTTGTAAATTATGTTTTTAATATGGGGCCCATTAGTTGTCAAGAGTTTAACAAGTAGGCTTTTAGTCACTTAGCTCAGGGAGCCGTTTTAACAGGGGTGGCTGAAGGAGTGGTAGACCCCATATTATTAGATGCACTGCAGGGAATTGGGTTGATACGTCCTGTTATGATGATATAGTGCTGCCATTATATCACTCGGGTAGTTCAGCACATTGCAAGTCACTTGGGTCTTGGCGCGCACAAGTGTGATACAACTTATATTTTCGATGGATTCTGCCACAAGCCAGTTTAGCGGAATAATAATGGCCTTTTTTTTTTTACAGTCGACTCCTAAGGACCCTTGTTTCTCCCTGAAGTGCCAGCTGCCCTCCGGTATCTCACCCAAGTAGCCATTCTTCACATGCGGGACTCGACGGAGAACGTCAGCAGGCTGTTCAACCAGGAGGCTGCATCAGCCACTGGATCCGAATCTCCCTGTCCCCCGATGTCCACAGGTCTGCCCCCCCAGCAAGGGGGGTCTGCTGGACAGCCATCAGGAGCAGGAACGCTGGGGGGACTTTTTTTTTTGTTTTGCCAGGGGGCACGGAGGTCATTTGGCCAAGGGGGGAGCACCCAGTCCATTGAGCCAAGGGGTAACTGAGGTCACTGGCGGAATACCAACCCGGCTGATACCAGCTAACTCAGTTACAGACTGGTGGATCAAACCTGGGACCCTCCTGGCCGAGTACCATTGCCCAGCCGTGCATCCGCCTGCTGAGCCACCCGGGGAAGCTTACTACTTTCCCCTGAAGATCGGCTTTCTCCGCCCTCGATGCCAAGTTACTGTGATGGAGTGAGACTTCTGAAGCTGGTGGGACATATTCATGGGATTTTAAGGCAGACTGTGGTTAATTTGTGCCAAACAGATATAGAAAGTGCACGCAAGGACGACACTATAACACTTTTCAGCCACAGCAACTTAAAAATGGCAGCGATTTCTGGAACTGGACCCATTTCCTTTAATAATTACCCTGGGGTACTAATTAAATGATAATGAATGAGAACACATGCATTAATTAGTAATTAATGAATGCCAGCATGAGCTTAGACAGAAGACAAAAAAAAAGAGCTGCATAATATGCACTTACTGAATTCCTTGAAGTTCCTTCCCGTTATACAAATGCAGTTGACTATTTAGTTAAGTCAGGGGGAGGGCTGGCGGAGGCCTGCTGGATTGGCGAGAGGCCTGGAGGAGTGCTCCTGCTCCTGCTGGCCCAGCACAAGTAAACACACAGACGTACCAGTGGAATCCTCCATCTGACGTTCCGCTCAGTACCCGCCCCGCAGTGGCAATCAGGGTCCGATGTACGTCACAGGAGCCTGGTTTGCAAGTTAAATGGGCCTAGCTCTCGGCTCGGGGGAGGGGGCCCGCTCCGGCAGTAGGGTTTGCAACCCTCCAGGACGGCCCCG
The DNA here is from genome assembly GCF_052327205.1 of Somniosus microcephalus. Taxonomy (NCBI): domain Eukaryota; kingdom Metazoa; phylum Chordata; class Chondrichthyes; order Squaliformes; family Somniosidae; genus Somniosus; species Somniosus microcephalus. The sequence continues at coordinate 47,547,182 of NC_141011.1, forward strand.
GAGTCCCCCAAGGAATTGAAGGTTAATCCCCAGCACACTGCTGCCAGCAAACCCCGGGAGAAGAAAAATCGTAGGGGCGTAAAAAAAAGTGTTTAAAAAAAAAAAATTATTTGAAGACTTCTATTTATTCGTTTACAAGAATATTAAGAGATGGTGAAGAAAGGCTGTTGGACTGGGGGTGAGGGGGGAGTGATTGGAGTCAAGAGGTCATGGGTTGAAACCTCTAGGGATACCAGAGTTGGGATCCCTATCCAGTTGCCCAGCGGTAGGCCCGGGGGTTGGCGGGAGGGGGAGTATTACCATGGCAACAGGAACTGTGGGGGAGGGGTAAAAGGCATTCCCCACAATTTTTGGGATGCTGCCACATTTTCACCCGATGGAAGACCTTGGAATTCAGCCCCACGTATTTTTATTTTTTTACATACATAGAACTACATAGAATAAACAGCACAGAACCAGGCCATTCGGCCCAACCAGCCCATGCCGGCCTTTATGCTCCACACGAGTCTTTCCTCATCTAAATCTATCAGCATAACCCGTCTCCCTCATGTGCTTATCTAGCCTCCCCTTCAATGCATCTCTACTACTCGCTCCAACCACTCCCTGTGGTGGCGAGATCCACATTCTATAATAAAACAGTCGACATTTTTTTTTTTTTAAACCCTCACCGTCCAATTAAATGACTATAAAAGGGGATTCGTTGCATATGCGCAGCTTGCTGTGCAAAGGGGGGGTAGAGGGAGGTTGAAACAGAAAGTCTTAACCTCATTACACCCCTAGCATGTGCAAAGCACCTCCCAGTGCTCGAGACCCCAAGGCTTCAGTAATCGTTTCAGAGATGAAGAAAAGCGCCTGCAGCAAATGACCTTGATAAGACACAAACCTTTTTTTGAAATCTGTCCCTAACCCTCGAGCTGAAATGTATTCCCCCCCCCCCCACCCCACCCCACCCCACCCCCACCCCCGCAAAAACAAATCTGCTACGGAATGAGAAATGTAAACATGAAACTGAGATTAGGTGAGAGAGGTGTTAACAGGCTGACAGGCGACCGGTGTAAATGTTTTATCAGTCTCCACTTGGCCACTTTTCAAAGTGCGGTTGATAAATATTCACTGATGTTTCCCAAAAAAATTCACAACAAATAATTTAATAGATTGCAGCCTCCTCCTATCCACCTTTAATCACGCTGAGTTTTATCCTGCTGATTAACAGACACAAACACCGAGGGAAGCTCATTTCTGGCCTGATAATAGCTAACCCTTAACACCATTTAAAGTCTGCATGCATTCCCTCCACCCGCCCCAGCTCAGGAGAAAGAGAGAGAAAAAAAATCAGCACTAATGTCCAGCCAGTGACAGCTTTGACAGCCAGACTCCTTAATTCCCTTTCCTTAGTCCCTTAATCTGTCATCTTTATCAGGCTGGGATGTGCCAGGCAGCATGCAGAAGCCCTCCTTGTGATCAATCTCAACATTACAGCTGACAGAATGGTGCTAATAACTTATTGATCTCATGTTTGCCCAGTCCTGCTGGGCTGAAAGGCTGCCATTGATTGGTTCGAGACTTCCTCCGGGAGATGGGAGAGCATTATAATGGTCTTGGGGTCTGTGTTTTTCTCTCCCAGAAAGCACAGAGGGGGGAAAGGAGAGTGGAGAACACAAGACAGCGTGGCTGCTTCTGAATGAGGCACCAACAAAGCATTCATCAATAAAGTCAGGAGCAGCAGGGCATAAAGACAAAATACGAGGTGGGGTGTATCAGAAATACGGCCCCGTTCTATTCAAACACATTAACACACACACACACACACACACTCTAATACACACACACACACACACACACTCTAATACGCACACACACTCTAATACACACACACACACACTCTAATACGCACACACACTCTAATACACACACACACACACACACTCTAATACACACACACACACACTCTAATACACACACACACACACTCTAATACACACACACACACACACACACACTCTAATACGCACACACACTCTAATACACACACACTCTAATACGCACACACTCTAATACGCACACACACACTCTAATACACACACACACACACACATACACTAATACACACACACACACTCTAATACACACACACACACTCTAATACACACACACACTCTAATACACACACACACTCTAATACACACACACACACACTCTAATACACACACACACACTCTAATACACACACACACACTCTAATACACACACACACACTCTAATACACACACACACACACTCTAATACACACACACACACACTCTAATACACACACACACACACACACTCTAATACACACACACTCTAATACACACACACACACACACTCTAATACACACACACACACACTCTAATACACACACACACACTCTAATACACACACACACACACACTCTAATACACACACACACTCTAATACACACACACACACACTCTCTAATACACACACACACACACACTCTCTCTAATACACACACACACTCCAATACACACACACACACTCTCTAATACACACACACACACACACACTCCAATACACACACACACACACTCCAATACACACACACACACACACTCTAATACACACACACACACTCTCCAATACACACACACACACACTCTAATACACACACACACACACTCTCTAATACACACACACACACTCTAATACACACACACACACACTCTAATACACACACACACACTCTCTAATACACACACACACACACACACACTAATACACACACAGACACTCTAACACACACACACACACTCTAATACACACACACACACACACACTCTAATACACACACACTCTAATACACACACACACACTCTAATACACACACACACACACTCTAATACACACACACACACACTTTAATACACACACACTCTAATACACACACACACTCTAATACACACACACACACACACTCTAATACACACACACACTAACACACACACCCGCACACACCAACACACCCGCACACACCAACACACACCCTAACTCACCCACCCACATACTAACACACCTGCACACACACTAACACACCCACCCACACCAACACACCCGCACACACCAGCACACCCGCACACACCCGCAACCACCCGCACACACCCGCACACAAGCACACCCGCACACCAGCACACGCACACACACCCGCACACACCAACACACCCGCACACACCAACACACCCGCACACACCAACACACCCGCACACACCAACACACCCGCACACACCAACACACCCGCACACACCAACACACCCGCACACACCAACACACCCGCACACACCAACACACCCGCACACACCAACACACCCGCACACACCAACACACCCGCACACACCAACACACCTGCACACACGGGGATAGGGCTTGGGTGGGATGGCTGTCGGTGTAGGGACTGGGTGCTAGGGTTTGGATGATCAGCCATGATCTCGTTGAATGGCGGAGCAGGCTCGAGGGACCGAATGGCCTACTCCTGTTTCTATGTCTATGTTTCTATGTTTCTAACACACCCGCACACACCAACACACCCGCACACACCAGCACACCCGCACACACCAGCACACCCGCACACACCAGCACACCCGCACACACCAGCACACCCGCACACCCGCACACACCAGCACACCCGCACACACCAGCACACCCGCACACACCAGCACACACACCAACACACCCGCACACCAGCACACACCAGCACACCCGCACACACCAGCACACCCGCACACACCAACACACCCGCACACACCAACACACCAACACACCCGCACACACCAACACACCCGCACACACCAACACACCCGCACACACCAACACACACCCGCACACACCAACACACACCCGCACACACCAACACACACCCGCACACACCAACACACACCCGCACACACCAACACACACCCGCACACACCAACACACACCCACAAGCACTAACACACCCCCACACACTAACACACCCCCACACACTAACACACCCCCACACACTAACACCCCTGCCCCCCCGCCGTTGTCGGGAGCAGTGAGAGCAGAGGTTCAGCTCACCAATCTTGCAGACCGGCGGCGGCGTTCCAGAGCCACGTCACGATTCAAAACGTGACACGGGCAGGAGAAAGCAGCTGATTGGGTGAGTACTTATACTACTCTATAGTTTGACAGTTAAGGTTCATAGTTTATAAAGTTTAGAAGGTCTTAATTTTGTGGTTATAGTTTCTAAGGTCTCTGTTGTGTAGCGGGGAATGCTAGGAAACAAGGGCCCTCGAGTATATCTTTTAATTGTAGTATAATTGGTGATATTGATTTAATTTAAATTAATTAAAGGGCAAGTCATGGCAGCAAAGCTCGGCCCCGTGGCATGCTCCTCCTACACTATGTGGGAAATCAGGGAAACTTCCTGTGTCCCCGACGACCATGTGTGTGGGAAGTGTATCCAGCTGCAGCTACTGGCAGACAGCATTGCGGCGCTGGAGCTGTGAATGGATACATACTGGAGCATTCGCGATGCTGAGGACGTCGTGAATATCACGTTTAATCAGTTGGTCACACCGCAGGTAAAGGCTGCACAGGCAAGAACGGAATGGGTGACCACCAGGAAGAGTAGTAGGCGCAGGCAGGTAGTGCAGGGGTCCCCTGTGGCCATCCCCCTCTCAAACAGATATACCGCTTTGGATATTGTTGGGGAGGTTGGCTTATCGGGGGAAGGCAGCAGCAACCAACTTTCTGGCACCATGGGTGGTTCTGCTGCACGGGACGGGAGGAAAAAGAGTGGGAGAGCTATAGTGATAGGGGATTCTATTGTAAGGGGAATAGATAGGCGTTTCTGCAGCCACAAACAAGACTCCAGGATGGTATGTTGCCTCCCTGGTGCAAGGGTCAAGGATGTCTTGGAGCGGCTGCAGGGCATTCTGGAGGGGGAGGGTGAACAGCCAGTTGTCATGGTGCATATAGGTACCAACGATATAGGTAAAAAACAGGATGAGGTCCTAAAAGCTGAATATAGGGAGTTAGGAGGTAAATTAAAAAATAGGACCTCAAAAAGTAGTAATCTCAGGATTGCTACCAGTGCCACATGCTAGTCAGAGTAGAAATAGAAGGATATTTCAGATGAATATGTGGCTAGAAGAATGGTGCAAGGGGGAGGGTTTCAAATTCCTGGGACATTGGAACCGGTTCTGGGGGAGGTGGGACCAGTACAAACTGGACGGTTTGCACCTAGGCAGGACCGGGACCGATGTCCTAGGGGGAGTGTTTGCTAGTGCTGTTGGGGAGGGTTTAAACTAAAATGGCAGGGGGTTGGGAACCTGTGCAGGGAGACAGAGGAAAGGGAAGCAAGGATAGAAGCAAAAGACAGGTAGGAGAAAAGCAAAAGTGGAAGCCAGAGAAATCAAGGGTGTAAATCAAGCACGGCCGCAGTAAACAATAATTCTAAAACGTCTAAGAGTGTTAAAAAAACAAGCCTGAAGGCTTTGTGTCTTAATGCGAGAAGCATTCTTAATAAGGTGGATGAATTAGCTGCGCAAATAGATGTAAATGGATATGATATAGTTGGGATTATGGAGACATGCCTCCAGTGTGACCAAGGCTGGGAATTCAACATCCAGGGGTATTCAATATTCAGGAAGGACAGGCAAAAAGGAAAAGGCGGTGGGGTAGCATTTCTGGTTAAAGAGGAGATTAACACAATAGTAAGGAAGGATATTAGCTCTGATGATGTGGAATCTGTATGGGTAGAACTGAGAAATACCAAGGGGCAGAAAACGCTAGTGGGAGTTGTATACAGACCCCCAAACAGTAATGTTGAAGTTGGGGATGGCATTAAACGGGAAATTAGAGATGCGTGCAATAAGGGCACAGCAGTTATCATGGGTGACTTTAATCTACATATAGATTGGTCTAACCAAATTAGTAACAATACTGTAGAAGAGGAATTCCTAGAGTTTATACGGGATGGTTTCCTGGACCAATATGTCGAGGAACCAACTAGAGATCAGGCCATCTTAGACTGGGTATTATGTAATGAGAAAGGATCAATTAGCAATCTTGTTGTGCGAGGCCCCTTGGGGAGGAGCGATCATAATAATGATAGAATTCTTCATAAGATGGAGAGTGAAGTAGTTGATTCAGAGTATTGAATTTAAATAAAGGAAACAATGATGGTATGAGCCGCGAGTTGGCTAGGATGGATTGGGGAATGATACTTAAAGGGTTGACGGTGAATAGGCAATGGCAAACATTTAAAGATCGCATGGATAAACTACAGAATTTGTTCATCCCTCTTTGGCATAAAAATAAAACAAAAAAGGTGACTCAACATTGGCTAACAAGGGAAATTAGGGATATCATAAGATCCAAGGAGAGGACATATAAATTGGCCAGAAAAAGCAGCAAACCTGAGGATTGGGAGCAGTTTAGGATTCAGCAAAGGAGGACAAAGGGATTAATTAAGAGGGGGGAAATAGAGTATGATAGTAAGCTTTCAGGGAACATAAAAACTGACTAAAAGCTTCTATAGATATGTGAAGAGAAAAAGATTGGTGAAGTCAAGCGTAGGTCCCTTGCAGTCAGAATCAGGGGAATTTATAATGGGGAACAAAGACATGGCTGACCAATTAAATACATACTTCGGTTCTGTCTTCACAAAGGAGTACACAATTAAACTCCCAGAGATGTCGGGGAACATAGGGTCTAATGAGAGGGAGGAACTGAATGAAATCAGTATTTGTAGGGAAATGGTGTTAGGGAAATTGATGGGATTGAAGGCCGATAAATCCCCAGGGCCTGATAATCTACATCCCAGGGTACTTAAGGAAGTGGCCCTAGAAATAGTAGATGCATTGGTCATCTTCCAAATTTCTATAGACTCTGGAACAGTTCCCATGGATTGGAGGGTAGCTAATGTTACCCCACTATTTCAAAAAGGTGGTAGAGAAAAAATGGGGAATTATAGACCGGTAAGCCTGACATCGGTAGTGGGGAAAATGCTAGAGTCCATTATAAAAGAGGTAACAGCAGAACACTTGGAAAACAGTGACAGGATCGGACAAAGTCAACATGGATTTACAAAAGGTAACTCATGCTTGACTAATCTACTGGAATTTTTTGAGGATGTAACTGGTAGAATAGATAAGGGAGAACCAGTGGATGTGGTGTATTTGGACTTTCAGAAGGCTTTCGATAAGGTCCCGCATAAGAGACTAGCGTGCAAAGTTAAAGCACATGGGACTGGGGGTAAGGTACTGACTTGGATAGAAAACTGGTTGGCAGACAGGAAGCAAAGAGGTGGAATAAACGGGTGTTTTTACGAGTGGCAGGCAGTGACTAGTGGGGTACCGCAGGGATCGGTTCTAGGACCCCAGTTATTCACAATATATATTAATGATCTAGACGAGGGAACTAGATGTAATATCTCCAAGTTTGCAGATGACACAAAGCTGGGTGGGTGTGTGTGCTGTGAGGAGGATGCAGAGAAACTCCAGTACGATTTGGACAGGTTGGGCGATTGGGCAGATGCATGGCAGATGCAGTATAATGTGGATAAATGCGAGGTTATCCACTTTGGTGGCAAAAACAGGAAGGCAGATTATCTGAATGGCAATAGATTGGGAAAGGGGGAAGTGCAACGAGACCTGGGTGTCCTTGTGCACCAGTCGCTGAAGGTAAGCATGCAGGTGCAGCAGGCAGTTAAGAAGGCAAATGGTATGCTGGCCTTCATAACGAGAGGATTCGAGTACAGGAGCAAGGATGTCTTGCTGCAGTTGTACAGGGCCTTGGTGAGACCACATCTTGAGTATTGTGTGCAGTTTTGGTCACCTTATCTGAGGAAGGATGTTCTTGCCATGGAGGGAGTGCAGCGAAGATTCAACAGACTGATACCTGGGATGGCAGGAATGACGTATGGAGAGAAATTGGGTCGATTAGGCTTATATTCGCGAGAGTTTAGAAGAATGAGAGGGGATCTCATTGAAACTTATAAAATTCTAACAGGACTAGACTGACTAGATGCAGGAAGGCTGTTCCCGATGGCGGGGGAGTCCAGAACCAGGGGTCACAGTCTAAGGATAAGGGGTAAGCCATTTAGGACTGAGATGAGGAGGAATTTCTTCACCCAGTGGTGAACCTGTGGAATTCTCTACCACAGAAGACAGTTGAGGCCAAATCATCATTAAATATATTCAAGAAGGAGTTAGATATACTTCTTAAACCTAAGGGGATCAAAGGATATGGGGAGAAAGCAGGGACAGGGTACTGAATTTGGATGATCAGCCATGATCGCATTGAATGGCAGAGCAGGCTCGAGGGGCCAAATGGCCTATTCCTGCTCCTTTCTTCTGTGCTAACACACCCACACACACTAACACACCCACACACACTAACACCCACCCAAACACACTCACATACTACAGTAACACACACATCCACACTAACACACACCCACAACACACTCACACACACACTCACACACTAACACACCCACACACACTAACACCCACCCACACACTCACATACTACAGTAACACACACACTAACACACATCCACACTAACACACACCCACAACACACACTCACACACACTCACACTAACACACCCACACACACACTCACTAACACACCCACCCACACCCCAACACATCCACACACTCACACTAACACACACTAACACACCCACACACATCCACACACTCACACTAACACACATCCACACTAACACACACACTAACACACCCACACACACTCTCACACACACAAACACAGCCACACATTAACACACCCACCCACACCCCAACACACCAACACATCCACACACTCACACTAACACATACACACACTAACACACCCACTCTATCACACACAGTGCTTCCCACTTCTATCTATTTAGATCCAAAGGCATCAAGTGATTATAATTCCCTCTCATCAAACATGTATTAATCGGCACAGATGCACCAGTTGCGCCTGAGGGGATGATGAGTGGCCGAGCATCCCTCCAGCAACCCCCCCCTGCCCCCCCCCCCCCGCCACCCCTGATTAAACACAATCTGAGAGAGCCACTGCACTGGAGGCCGGAGATCTAACCACAAAGCTGCAGCTAAGTCTGCTGCCTAGACGGGCTAGCTGTCAGCTGCCAGCTGATCCAATCCCCAGGCTGTAGCTAAGGCAGTTTTACCCGTGCTGGCGATGACAGGGTCTTCTCTAATGTCTCCATCTCAAATTTAATTACGCCTTTCTCCATCAGGATGCCCCTTTGCTGGTGTTGTGGCTTCGGAACCGTACTGGCCTTAACGCTGTCTGTACTCCAACTCCAGTGCCTGATCGACAGCTACCTCTGACATTCACTTCCCAGAAGTAGACCTCCCGATTTGGGAAATCAAATAATTCATGTCATAACAAACCCACAGACTGCTCCATGCAGAGCAGAGATTCATTTTTTTCTCCCTAATTCTGCGGCATTTTGGGGAATTTCTTTCTACAATCAAAACTAAAATTATATAGCGTCAAAAAGGAACACTATTAGCATGGTTTTAAACCCATGATAGTGCAGGTAAATCTTTAATAATTATTGCTCTTAAACCCGACCAATTTGTATTAGTGTTCCAATAGCCATGCTTATGAACAATGAGGTTCCCTCCCAACAATGGTAAAATGCTGAGATCCATGTTAATGAGATTTCACTGTATTTAAAAGCATCCGTAATTCAGATACTTAGAAATAGTCTCAGGATAAGGGGTCGGCCATTTAAGACAGAGATAAGGAGGAATTCCTTCACTCAGAGGGTTGTGAATCTTTGGAATTCTCTACCCCAGAGGGCTGTGGAGGCTGGGTGGTTGAATATATTCAAGGCTGAGATCGATAGATTTTGGGACTCTAGGGGAATCGAGGGATATGGGGATTGAGCAGGAAAGTGGAGTTGAGTTTGAAGATCAGCCATGATCTTATTGAATGGCAGAGCAGGCGCGAGGGGCTGTATGGCCGACTCCTGCTCCTAATTCTTATCTCATCTTATCTTACCAAAAATCGACATCGATTGCTGCTTTATAACAAGAATGATGTTCAGCCAACACAGTGTCGCACCAGCAGGGAAATGGGAACTCACTATATACGGATTCAAGAGAAACATAACTGAATGATTATATATTAATATGCTGCTTTCCTTATAATAAGCAGTTTGGGATTTCCACAATAAAAAATCGCTAGTCAAGCCTTCGGGTCCCAAGCCGATAAGGCTGCCTCACTAAGTGACTGAACTTCCATCAGTAGACAACTCATAAACCAACACTTAGGAAACCCGCACACGTTCACTGGCACTTCTCTACTTTGTCAAGTTGATTGCCCATGTTGCATCCAGACCCTCCCGCCTTGGACAGTGAGTTTTCAGTGCGATTTCAGACAAAACACGAACATAATTCTCCCTGAACGCAGCTTGAACTTCATGGGGTAGACCTTTGCCTTTGCAATCTGGCGGGGCAGACCGCACGCTCTTTATACAACCAACCTGAGCTTCATTCCATTGAACTGAATGGACCGGAGATCAGGCAAGTGTTCTCTAAATGGGTGAGGGATTGTGATTCACACATAAGTTTTGTCCTAAATCTTTAAAAAAAAAACGAACCTGGCAGGGCTCTAGAGGCAGTGTCTCATGGAGTGGTGGGATTCCAGTTTGAGTGGTGAGATCCCAATCTCAAATGCACTCCTTGGACAAGGTCTCCAAGTAGAAGGCCAGGCATCGCCCCGCACGGAGAGAGAAAATTGGATAGGGAGATTCCAACGGTTCTGCCTCTTCCTGGCGACTAGCCCAGAGAGACACTCACTGGCAGTAATCTGGGAGTAGGGCTCCTGACCCATTGAATGAGGGGTGCAGCCTTGGGGTTTGGTGGGGGGGTGGGGAAATTTATTCGACAGCACCTCCCAAACCCGCGACCTCTACCACCTAAAAGGACGAGGGCAGCAGGCGCATGGGAACACCACCACCTCCAAGTTCCCCTCCAGCTCACACACCATCCTGACTTAGAAGTATATCGGCCGATCCTTCATCATCGCTGGGTCAAAATCCTGGAACTCCCTCCCTACCAGCACTGTGGGAGTACCTTCACCACACGGACTGCAGCGGTTCAAGAAGGCAGCTCACCACCACCTTCTCAAGGGGCAATAAGGGATGGGTAATAAATGCCGACCTTGCCAGCGACACCCACATCCAAGGAACGAATTTATCCAGACAGAAATGGATAACCCGGTTCCCCAAGATCACTACGGTCTGAATTTGTTCCAAGGAGCAGAGGCAGACAGAATTAGACAAACTGGATCAGAGGATTGGGCTTGTTTATAGACACAAATCTAGCCGATTAAAGGAGCGCTAAATCCTTGTTTAATGCACAAACCTTCAGATTTGCTGCCACACCACGTTAGGCAGCCCTGCCTGCTCATCCCTGTACACGTGTCTTTCTCAATTAAGATTAAAGGCATCTCCAGCAATCACTTCAACTCAAGTTCAGACAGATGTGACGTGACACAAAAACACCTTGATCTACTCTGTGGCGCTTTAGGTCTTTTCGGGGTGGGGAAAAAATATATATTTAGGTTCGACAGCAGGAGATGATTTGATAGGAAAGTAAAGCAGCTGTTTGAAATTGTTAAGACAATTGATAGACCTCCCTCCAGAAGGTAGCAATCCCACATTGGGAATCACAATCTGCAACCTTGCAACTCGGACAAATGTCTAGACAATTTTTTTTTTTACCCTTTTTAAAAAAATGTCTGCTGTCAGGGATCCTTCACCAGTCTTCAAATCTTGACAGATACCCTAGTAGCAGATGCCCGTAGACGAGTCATAAAGCACGCCCTTTGTGACAGCAACTTGACGCTCGACCAAGATTTTTATCACGCAGCCTTTGGCACAGGCAGACCCAAGATCTCACTTTCCAGCTGAAGCAGAGTTTGTTCAGAACACATTAGCCAGTTTCCTGTGAGCGGAAAGATGAAACAGGAAGTGCTTGCTCTGTCAAACGGCTTCCTGAGGGTCTGGAACTGTTATTTTTACGCTCTCCATTTCACGTGGCCAGATTCAGAGTTCTGGGGGATTTTCTCTCAGTGTTCCCTGCTCCCTCCGCACCCTCACACCGGGTCCATCCCAGTTTGCCACAATTTCTCTTAGGATCATAGAATGGTTACAGCACAGAAGGAGGCCATTCAGCCCATCGAGCCTCTGCCAGCTCTCTGCAAGAGCACTTCAACTAGTCCCACTCCCCCCGCCATTTCCCCGTAGCCCTGTAAATAAATTTCCCTTCAGGTACTTATCCAATTCCCTCCTGAAAGCCACGATCGAGTCTGCCTCCACCTCCATTTCAGGCAGTGCATTCCAGATCATAACCACTCGCTGTGTAAAAAGTTCTTCCTCATGTCACCTTTGGTTCTTTTGCCAGTCACCTTAAATCTGTGTCCGCTGGTTCGCGACCCTACCGCCTCTCTTAGAGCTGAGAGATCAGACGTCCAGAACCAGAGGCCACTTCAGTCTCAGTCCATGGACAGTCCGCAGGAGGGTACGATCCTACACACCACCAGCTTTTCCTTTGCTCTCTCCACATCTCCAAGGTGGAACACTCGGTTACTGGACAGAGCTCCATCTGGTGGACCAGCCACAAATTACAAAACTGTTCTCAAGGAGAGCAAGTGACACAGTGGGCTGGGTTTTGCCAGTGTGGGCGGGCTGGGGCGTGTCAGGTGGAGATCGTGTCAGGACCCCGACTCCTAAGTGAAGTGTTGAAAAAGTGCGATTTTCCCCTAATTGGCCAATTGATTTCCTGCATGTGGGAACCCCTGGCTCAATGAGTCTTTTCATACAGAAAGTCGCCTCCGATGATGTCATCAATGCTGTTGGATTTAAGGCCTGCAAGCAGCCTTGATTCTTCTGGAGACTGCAAAGGCTCTGCAAATTGTATGAAGGGGTTGAATTGTGGAAAATGTCAATGATCAAGCAAAAGTGTGCTCCTCGGTTTGATGAGCCCTCCCTCCAAGCTCTGGTGCACGGAGCCAGCTGTAATAAAGAGGTGCTGTTCCCTTCCTCGGAGAAAAAAGCCACCCCAGCAGACAAAAGCTGTGTGGCTACAAGTGGCCCAGGTTGTCAACACCATTTCAATGAGCCGCAGAACCTGGCTGCAATGCAGGAAGAGGTTTCATGACCTTCTCCGCACCGCAAAAGTGAGTATGACTTTCCCATCACCCTCAATCTGATTCCCATCGCCTCTCCTCACCAGCACTCTGCTTTGCCAACCTCTTCCTCTACATCTCACTTGAGACTTACATCCCTGCACCCTTACCCATTCCCTCTCTATGGTCACATTCACTTAACTATTCGACCATGCAGCCTTCACACTTCCTATCACCGTGATGCCATGGCAACAACAATGTACAACACACAGGGAGGGTCCTTTGTATCCTTCTAAGCATCTATGCTATGCATTCACTGCACTCACTCCTTCCATGGTCCATGGAGGAGCTTAGTCGCCAGGGTATTAAAAACATGGTCATTGTTCAGAATAGAATGACATCTCTTGAGGAGCGATGGTCAGCTATTGAGCAAACAAAGCAGACCTTCATGCAAGTTCTCTGCAGTAGGACTTCCAGTGCAGAAATGGGTCCGCTTGGCCCCCCTGCAGTGCAGCAAGGTGCTGTCAAGCCACTTGCTGCCTCTGAAGTGGGGCTGACCCATGAGAGGGATGTTGGTGGCAGACAACAAGGAAGTGGGGGCTCCTCTCCAAGCGCTCACACGACCATGCCCCTGCAAAGCCTTTGATCAGAGCCCCACCAGAGTCCTCACCCAGCTGAGATGGGCGTCTCAGCCCCTGCACAGCCGTAGGAGCAGCAGACTGTTGGCGAGCCCGCACAGGTTCGCCACCCCAGAGGATGCCCGCCAAAGGCGTCGAGACAGGAGCAGCAAGAGAGCGAGCAAGGGGCCTCCACATCTGCTGAAGCCACAGGGGAAGCACCATGTAGGAGCACGCGTAAGAGGAAGATAAAGCACAAGTGGTCACAAGGGTAGTCACTTGGGTGCTGTGTAGTTTTGTTTTTGGACCAGCCATCATTGTGATTGTATTATAAAGTGTTTTGATGGCAAACTGTTGAAGTTGTGGCCTGTGTCATTTCACAAATGGGACTTTCACATTGAGGGCTTAGGGCGCCTTGCGATTATCAGAATGGTGGTCAGAGTGATAGGATTCCGTATGTTCTTCTCCATTGTCGATGCTCTGGTAAGGAGCGAGACTGAAGTGTTTGATTGTGCAGGCTAAGCAAATCTGGCCAGGATGAGTGTGTCCCTTGCATCCCGGGCAGCAATGTGGTCGCGCGCTGGCACCTTCTGGCCTGTGCATCTTCAGGTGGGTGACTAGCAGCTTGGCGCTCCTGTTGATGCTCCTGCTGTTGGTGCTGCTGTTGTTCATGGTTCTGCTGCTGCCGCGGCTGGTCTGCATCCGAATCTGATGTCCAGGAAGAAAGGAATTAAATGTTCGCCATGCTTCTGGAATATGCCTCAGTTGAAGAAGCGCTTAGTCAAGGTAGGGAGAGGGGTTTCCCAGGAGGTCACACTGGAGATGGGTGTCAGGCTCCAAACTTCCACAACACTGAGTATGCCTGCTAAAAGTTCCCCCAGACCTGAAACAACAAAGTTCTGCCACCTGCAAATGATCATCGGTGAAAACTCGTTTGTAATGGTGGAGCTGCAGCTGTTCGTAAGCAATCCACTAGTGAGGCCGCCAGGATTACCTGGCGTGTTCGAGGTGGTGCGTAGGATAGGGGAAATGTGTTAAAATCGGAAAGGCCTCTCAAAATGGGATTATAGAGGCAATTAAGTGGTTGTTAAGGGCCTTACGGGCCTATCCCGCCTCTTGGAGGCGGGATGGAAAGCGGGTCAGAAAACACGCACTTGGGAAAATTGCTCGGAGGCGGGAACGGGCCCGCCCGCCAGGTTTAACGATTTTAACAACTCGCACACCTCCAAACCCACCTCCTCGGGGCTGGGAAAATCGAGCCCTCAATGTCAGTTGAGGACATGGTTTAATCTTAAAGAGTCCAACTGTCCCATCACTAGAGATAATAGGCTTCACCATTCTACTGATTCCTGGGATGGGGGGATTGTCCTATGAGGAGAGATTGAGTAGACTAGGCCTATATTCTCTAGAGTTTAGAAGAATGAGAGGTGATCTCATTGAAACATACAAAATTCTTACAGGGCTTGACAGGGTAGATGCAGGGAGGATGTTTCCCCTGGCTGGGGAGTCTAGAACCAGGGGTCACAGTCTCAGAATAAGGGGTCGGCCATTTAGGACTGAGATGAGGAGAAATTTCTTCACTCAGAGGGTGATGAATCTTTGGAATTCTCTACCCCAGAAGGCTGTGGAGGCTCAGTCATTGAGTGTATTCAAGACAGAGATCGATAGATTTTTGGATATTAAGGGAATCAAAAGATATGAGGATAGTGCAGGAAAGTGGAGATGAGGTCGATGATCAGCCATGATCTTATTGAATAGCGGAGCAGGCTCGAAGGGCCGAATGGCCTACTCCTGCTCCTATTTCTTATCTTCTTATGTACAGTGAACCCTGTACGAATGCAACGCCAGATTGAAAGGTACAGTGAGAATCTCTGGCCCTGGAGTGATGGTCCACACTGTGTACATCTGTAAGGTCATGAATCTATCTGTTCTTCCCCCCCACCCAGTCTCTAAGAAACATGGGCCTAGAAATTTAGTGGGCTGCGACACCCGTTAGCGCCTTAAGAGGGCGCTAAGTGGGTCGGAAGCCACTGGCCACGCCTCCCGCTAAATTCAGCAGGATGCTAATGGCGGCGCTAGCCGTTAGCGCTGCACCGCCACCGATGACGTCATCGGTGTGCGCAGCGCCCCGCTACCGCCCCAATCGCGATATTTAGATACGCCCCCTGCTTTAACGCCGGGCGCTATTTGCGACCGGTTCAGGGGGGCCTACCTGCGGCGGTAGAGGCGCTAATTAAAGGAGGTGCGGGGCGGCCATTTTTTTGGCTGGCCACCTGCCAGTACCTCTCCGCGCCGCCGTCTCCGGCCTCCTAAGCCCCCCCCCCCTTCCGGGCAGTGCCGGCTGTTTCCCAAGAGCCCGGCACTTCTCCTCGGTGCTGGGCTCTTTTGCTGGCACTCGCGATCTCCGATCGCGCTGGTGCAGGCCCCTCCCCTTTAAGAAGGGGAGGAAGGACTGCAGTACCGCAGCACGCCGTGCCGCAGCGTGTGGTGCTGCGGCACGTGGCGCTGCGATATTCAGTTGCAGCGCCCCAAGAGGGATGCGGGGCGCCTCGAACAGCGCCCCGCTTCCGTTTGGGGCGCTGAAACTGAATATCAGGCTGGCGCAAGCGGCTCCGTCCGGAGCGGTAATTCCGGTGCCCAGGCGAGCTTGGCGCCCCATCGAATTTCTAGGCCAAACTTTTTGTAAAATGTTTTTATTAGTTCCTGGGATGTGGGTGTTACTGGCAAGGCCAGCATTTATTGCCTATCCCTAATTGCCCTCGAGAAGGTGGTGGTGAGCCGCCGCCTTGAACCGCTGCAGTCCGTGTGGTGATCGTACTCCCACAGTGCTGTTAGGGAGGGAGTTCCAGGATTTTGACCCAGCGATGATGAAGGATCGGCCAATATATTTCCAAATCAGGACGGTGTGCGACTTGGAAAGGGAACTTGCAGGTGGCATTGTTCCCATGCACCTGCTGCCCTTGTCCTTCTAGTTGGTAGAGGTTGCGGGTTTGGGAGATGGGAGATTTGGGAAATCTACTGGCTTAATGATAACCTTGAATGACAGGGTCTTCACCTCTTGCCAAAGCATTCTCTGTTGCAAGCCCGGTCATGTGTTATTATGCAATGCACTCTGTACTCAAGAACTCTGCTTTTTGGTTCCTTTGTGCCTCAGTTTGGAGCTTAGTCATAGAGAGCAGGAAGATCCCAGGTCCGATCCTCAGATTTATTAAGCTCACCAGTCTCGGCTAGTTTAGCTGTAGGGAGGATTTGCTCACCACCTGGCTTGGGAAAGTAAAGTGTGTGAGTAGCCTGCCAGCATTCACCGCAATGGCCTCTTGGGCGAGGTACCAGCGGGCTACCGGTGCCTAAAGAACCGTGCGCCAGAGGGAGAGAGCTGGAGTGAAAAAAATAACACTGGGCTAGATTTTACAACCTGTCGCCCAGGCGTAAAGCTGGCGATGTGGACCAACATGCGATATTCATGTCCATCACGGTCAAAGGACCAAACTACAGTCAGATATGGAAAATACTTGGAAAGAGGACAACCCGGATCCACAGCTTGAATCATGGCATTTGTCGATTGGTATTCAGTACTTGTGTCAGCTGTGGCTCAGTGGGCAGCTCAGAAGATAGTTGGTTCAAGTCCAAGACTTGAGCACAAAATCTTGGCTGACGCTTCAGTGCACTTCACGGGGTTGGGGGTAATATATTAGCATGGATAGAGAATTGGCTAACTAACAGAAAGCAGAGAGTCGGGATAAATGGGTCATTTTCTGGTTGGCAATGGGTAACTAGTAGTGTGCCACAAGGATCGGTGCTGGGGCCCCAATTATTTACAATCTACATTAATGACTTGGATGAAGGGATCGAGTGTAATGTAGCCAAGTTTGCGGATGATACAAAGATAGGTGGGAAAGCAAGTTGTGCAGAGGACTCAAAGAATCTGCAAAGGGATATAGACAGGCTAAGTGAGTGGGCAAACACTTGGCAGATGAAGTATAATGTGGGAAAGTGTGATGTTATCCACTTTGGCAGGAAAAATAAAAAAGCAAACTATTATTTAAATGGAGAGAGATTACAAAATGCTACAGTTCAGAGGGACCTGGGGGTCCTTGTGCATGAAACACAAAAAGTTAGCATGCAGGTACAGCAAGTAATCAAAAAGGCAAATGGAATGTTGGCTTTTATTTCAAGGGGGTTGGAGTATAAAAGCAGGGAAGTCCTGCTACAACTGTACAGGGTATTGGTGAGACCACACCTTGAGTACTGCGTACAGTTTTGGCCTCCTTATTTAAGGAAGGATATACTTGAATTGGAGACAGTTCAGAGATGATTCACTAGGTTAATTCCAGAGATGAGGGGTTTGACTTATGAGGAAAGGTTGAGCAGGCTGGGCCTATACGCATTGGAATTTAGAAGACTGAGAGGTGATCTTATTGAAACATATAAGATACTGAGGGGGTGCGACAGGGTAGATGCAGAGAGGATGTTTCCCCTCGTGGGGAAATCCAGAACTCGGGGGCACAGTCTCAGAATAAAGGGTCGCTCTTTTAGAACTGAGATGAGGAGGAATTTCTTCTCTCAGAGGGTCGTAAATTTGTGAAATTCTCTGCCCCAGAGAGCTGTGGAGGCTGGGTCATTAAATACATAAGGTGGAGATAGACAGATTTTTGCAAGATAAGGGAGTGAAGGGTTATGGGGAGTGGGCCCAAGATCAGCCATGATCTTATTGAATGGCGGAGCAGGCTCGAGGGGCCAAGTGGCCTATTGCTGCTCCTATTTCTTATGTTCTTATGAAGGGAGTGCTTCCCTGTCACGAGGTGACGTCTTTAGATGAGATATTAAATGGAGGCCCGGTATGCCTTTATCTTAGATAAAATAACCCACGGCACTATTCAAAGAGCAGGGGAGTTATCCCCAGTGTGCTGTCCGGTGTTTATCCCTCAACCAACATCACTAAAAAAAAAAATTATCTGGTCATTATCACATTGCTGTTTGTGGGAGCTTGCTGTGCGCAAATTGGCTGCCACGTTTCCTACATTACAACAGTGACTCCACTTCAAAAAGTACTTCATTGGCTGTAAAGCGCTTTGGGACCCCCTGGGGTCGTGAAAGGTGCTATAGAAATGAAAGTCTTAACTGAGATGAAAGCACGTCCTAATTAAAACCAACACTCCACCCTCTGTAGACCAAATCCGATTTGAATATAAAATGTTTGGAGAACAACTGCGTGGTCTGACATTGGGATATGCGGTGTCCCACTATACTGCCCTCGGCCAGAGTGAACTGGAAGGAGCGTGAAGCAGCACAGAGGCTGACCGCAGCAGCAGAAATATCTCAATTACCGATGCTGCTATCACTGGCTCCAGTTTGGATCAATACAGCAATTAGATTTTATCAACACTGAGCCCTCGGCCTGCGCATCAAATTCTTTGAGCAGACGCCAAACCTAACCACACGACTTGAAGCTCGTGTATCTTGGAGAAGTATCGTTACTGAATTTAAGAAACACTTAGCCCAATAATGATTGCGAGCGTTCCGGGTAGTAACCAAACTCCAGCTTCGCAGCAAATAGCAATCAGCTGCCAACATTAACCCGGTTTCCTTTTCTTTTCCCCAAGCTGTACGCTGGCAAAGCATTATTGGCTCAAAATTTATTACGGCCATATGACTTTTGATAAATCGGGTGTCCGTCTAAATTATTTTGAGTACAGAAGATTGAGGGATGGTCTGATTGAGGCGTTTAAAATGTTAGAAGGATTCAGTAGGGTAGATACAGAGAAACTATTTCTTCTGGTGGGGGAAATGAAGAATAAGGGGACATTGTTTAAAATTAGAGCGAGGCCATTTAGGAGGGGAATCAGGAAGCATTTCCTCACACCAAGGGTAGTACAGACCTGGAGCTCTCTCCCCCCAAAAGGCTGTGGATGCTAGGATAATTGGAGCTTTCAAAATGGAGATCGATGGATTTTTGTTCGGTAAATGTATCAAGGGATACGGAGCAAAGGCAGGTAAATGGGGTTGAGGTACAGATCAGCCCTGATCGAACTGAAGGCCGGAGCAGGCCTGAGGGGCTGAATGGCCTCCTCCTGTTCCTAAATGCAATACCTTGTTCAAAATGTCCAGGACAAAAGGCGAGTGATTTCATTCATTGGCCCAGTAATTCGGGTCCCAACGCGTGAGTACGGACGGGGTACTCACGCGTGGGCCCGATGGAAGTGTCGGTTTTCAGCATGCACAGCGCATGCGCGGAAAACCGGCATTTCCTTTCCTCTGAACCAAGGGGTTCAGAGGTCGAACGCGTGCGCGCTGAAATTCCTTTTTTTTTAAAAAGGTTTGCCCGTGCATGAAGGCCTCAACTTTTTACGAATGAAAAAAGCAGACATAAGGACATAGTTTTAAAAGGTAAGTGGTCTAATAATTAAAAGTTTAAAAATAATAAACCTGTGGAAAAAAATTTCTAAGACTTTACAGTAAGGTAAGTGTATTTTTAGACCCGATTTGTTAAAAAATTATTTTTTTCAAATATTTGAATAATTGTTTAAATTAGTTTTTTTTACAGTTATTAATAGTTCATTTAATTAGTGGGATGTTTTTTTAACTTTTATTTGAAGTTTAAGTACTGTTTTGGGCGCCCGGAGTTTTCATGAGTTTGACAGTTCTTACTATCAAACTCATGAATGAACTTTTGCAACCTCCGATTGGTTGCCCAGTGCTCACGTGATCCCAGCCGGCTCATCGAACTAACTACGCTGCTGGATCACGCAAGCACAGTGCGCCGGGAGCTGAACCGGGCCACTGACAGGAAATCCACGCAGGGCCAGGCTTCAACTGTCGGTGCACTATGTAAGTGTAGGTCGGGAGCTTGCACCCGCGGGAAGCCCTCGACACCAATTTCTGGGCCATTGTGTTTCAATTAACTTGGAAAAATATGAGGCTTGCAACGACACTGTGCTTCGGCAGCACCTCCCAAACCCACGACCTCTACCACCTAGAAGGACAAGGGCAGCAGACGCATGGGAACACCACCACCTCCAAGTTCCCCTCCAAGTCACACACCATCCTGACTTGGAAATATATCGGCCGTTCCTTCATCGTCGCTGGGTCAAAATCCTGGAGCTCCCTCCCTAATAGCACTGTGGGAGCACCTTCACCACACGGACTGCAGTAGTTCAAGGCGGCAGCTCACCACCACCTTCTCGAGGGCAATTAGGGATGGGCAATAAATGCCGGCCTTGCCAGCAATGCCCACATCCCGAAAATGAAACACTGAAGGTTATCATCCAAAACTTAATGATCTCGTGTGAAATTCCGTTCTCTCTTTAACATGGGCGTTTAAATGAAGATATTTAAAATAGGTTAATGCCTCCAGTAACATAGCAGACAAAGGGGTGTCATATGGATGCATTAGAGGGCTAAGTTTATGAGTTTGTGCTGTCGGTGGTCACGAGCCACGTGTATCGGGAAATCACAGGCGCGCAGCCCGCAATTTTCCCGCCATTAAGCGGACAGCACAAACCTGGATTTGTTTTTGGGGTATTAAACAGCAGTATAACTCAGCTCTGGGGAAGGGTACATACCCCTTTAAAAAACATCATAACCCATCTTTTTTATCTCTCTCTCTCACATGGCAGCGGTCGATCATTCAGCCATTGCCATTTACACTTCATCTAGAGCCATCTTTTGTTTCTTAACTTGTCCCATTACCATCTCCTTTTGCCTTGCACCATCATCACTTTTGTCTGTTAATCTCTCCTGCCTTCTATCCTATCACAGACCTTCCCTCTTGTTCTTTCCTCCCCTCCCCCCTTGCCCTGCCCCTGCACTTGCTTAAAAACCTGTTCCCTCTCCAGCTTTTTCCAGTTCTGATGAAGGGTCATTGACCTGAAACATTAACTCTCGTTTCTCTCTCCACAGATGCTGACCGAGCTGCTGAGTATTTCCAGCATTTTCTGTGTTTTTATAACCCATCTTTTCTGTTTGCAGAGGTTGACTGACCCACTGTGAAGTCGCAGTGTTTTCATGCTTGTTTTTTTTGATATACAGCTGGAGGCCGGTTGATTGGTGAGCGTGCTAACGCAAGTGCGGAGAAACCAGCTTGGAGCAGGTAGTCTTACCCCCCACGTGGACTGCACATTGGGGGCAGTATAACTCCAGCCCCACGGCGAGGCCACTTTTTTGCAAATGCTCAGGCACTTTGGGGGTCAACTTTCCTGATCTTTCCTCATCTACCGACGGAGCAGATAAACCCCACTGGCACATTTATAACTCGCTGAACTCTTGCATGTGCATCCAAGCACACGTGTACAGCAGAGAAATTCCATCACTCCCCTCAACACGAGGAGCAGTCAGCAGTATAACTCCAGGATGCCAACCGAACATCGATACCCTACAGGTGCTGTTTAAATCGGTGGTCTAACCTTTACAGGTTCAGACAGAAAGTACCAGCAAAATATTTGCACATTTCAGTATCATGATCCTTTCTGCCCGAATGCTTTTCCTTCCAAGTTATTCAGATTTTCACTCAGAAACGTCCGAATTTAGTGACTCAACTCCGAGTAGGTACACTGGGGTGATTGGCCGGTTGTGTCGACATGTACCAGCAAGGAGGATTCTGGTACCTGTCTTGAATTATACAGCGCCTTTCACAACCTTAGGACGTCCCAAAGCGCTTTACAGCCAATGAAGTACTTTTTGAAGTGTAGTCACTGTTGTAATGTAGGAAAAACAGCAGCCAATTCGCGCACAGCAAGCTCCCACAGACAGCAATGTGATAATCATCAGATAATCTGTCATTTTTAGGTGATGTTGGTTGAGGAATAAATATTGGCCAGGACACCGGGGATAACTCCCCTGCTCTTCTTTGAAATAGTGGAATGGGATCTTTTACGTCCACCTGAGAGAGCAGACGGGGCCTCGGTTTAACGCCTCATCCAAAAGACGGCACCTCCGACAGTGCAGCACTCCCTCAGCACTGCACTGGGAGTGTCAGCCTAGATTTTTGTGCTCAAGTCTCTGGAGTGGGACTTGAACCCACAACCTTCTGACTCACAGGCGGGTGTGCTACCAATTTGCACAGACAGCATACCGCACAGACAGCAACTGAGACGAACAACCAGTGAATCTGTTTTTGATGCTGTAGTTTAAGAGAGGACTGTTGCGCAGAGCACTGAGAGAAACTCCCTGTTGTTCTTCCAATAGTGCCATGGGATCTTTTACATCCACCCGAGAGGTGGAAGGGGCCTCGGTTTTAATCTTTTATATAAAAGACGGCACGCCCAACAATGCAGCACTCCCTCAGCGTTGCGCTGACGTATCAGCTTCATTTATGCGCGGAGGGTGGGAATTGAACTTTCTGCTTCAGAGCTAAAAATGAGCCAAGCCTGATCCTGTCGCAATGAAAGGATGGCGTTAAGAGGGGGAATCCCAGACTGATTGTTCTGTATGATACTCAATGCCTGATGCACTGCGCAATTTAACCAGCTTTATTTATTTATTTTTTTAAAAGAAGATATCACGGTCGCTGTAGTTTGCCGACTAGTTCTAAGCGAGTGTAGTTAACCGGTTATTTTTGAACCAATGTACCTGTATAAGTAATAATGTATTATTTCATACCTTGCACACAAGACACACATACACCGTGTAATAAAGGGATAGAAATAGAATGACGGTATCGTACGTGTATCTTCCAGCGGGAACATACCAACAGTGCCTGTTTGTTTTTCACGAGCCTGTATATTTAAACAGTCTTAAACACAGTAACAAGTAAAATACCTCAGAAAACATCCAGGCTGCTCAGAATAAAGCGTTTTGACGGTCAGATTTTCAACCCAGTTTAATTGAAAATTTAAAATAAAAATTGATTGTTATATTTTTATTTATTTAAAAACCATTAAAAATAGAGGCTTAATGGATTAACTCCGTCAGTACTTAACTTCGCAGCTTTACAAAGTTTTCGATTGTATCGATAAATGATTGCAAATTGATAAAACGTACTATTTTGTGGCAGAAATGTATGGAACCAAAGAGATGCACTGCATCTGCAGTGGTCAGGAAGTCCCGTAAAAAAAGGAATGGTAACTTTGCTGCATCACTGTGCAATCAAGTCCTTAAAGGGTTAAAGCTCTCTCAGTAGCCTAATGGTAAGGACATCACGTGGTGTGTTACTGAGCCGTACAGTCCAGCAGGTCCCAGGTTCAATTGCTACACCGCTGCTGTGTTGGCTGAACACAGCTAAGGCTGCAGTTGGTGGGACTATGTCTGGCCCAAGCACACCTGCCGTATAGAAACAAATAAACTACTCCTGATTACTTTCCAGTGAGCCCTTCTGGATTGTGAGAGAGTGTGAGAGAGTATGAGAGAGAGTGTGAGTGTTTGTGTATGATTGTGTGTGTGTGATTGTGTGTGTGTCATTGTGTGTGTGTGAAACATAGTAGGTCGGAGCAGGAGTAGGCCATTCGGCCCATCAAACCTGCTCCGCCATTTAATGAGATCATGGCTGATCATCCAAATTCAGTACCCTGTCCCTGCTTTCTCCCCATATCCCTTGATCCCTTTAGCCTTAAGAAATATATCTAACTCCTTCTTGAATATATTTAATGAATTGGCCTCGACTTGTCTCCTGTGGTAGAGAATTCCACAGGTTCACCACTCTCTGGGTGAAGAAATTCCTCCTCATCTCTGTCCTAAATGGCTTACCCCTTATCCTCAGACTGTGACCCCTGGTTCTGGACTCCCCC
Organism: Somniosus microcephalus; assembly: GCF_052327205.1. Taxonomy (NCBI): domain Eukaryota; kingdom Metazoa; phylum Chordata; class Chondrichthyes; order Squaliformes; family Somniosidae; genus Somniosus; species Somniosus microcephalus. The sequence goes on from NC_141011.1 coordinate 47,571,703, forward strand.
GCCATCGGGAACAGCCTTCCTGCATCTAGTCTGTCTAGTCCTGTTAGAATTTTATAAGTTTCAATGAGATTCCCTCTCATTCTTCTAAACTCCAGCGAGTACAAGCCCAATCGACCCAATCTCTCCTCATACGTCATTCCTGCCATCCCAGGTATCAGTCTGGTGAATCTTCGCTGCACTCCCTCCATAGCAAGAACATCCTTCCTCAGATAAGGCGACCAAAACTGCACACAATACTCAAGGTGTGGTCTCACCAAGGCCCTGTACAATTGCAGCAAGGCATCCTTGCTCCTGTACTCGAATCCTCTCGTTATGAAGGCCAACATACCATTTGCCTTCTTAACCGCCTGTTGCACCTGCATGCTTACCTTCAACGACTGGTGCACAAGGACACCCAGGTATCGTTGCACTTCCCCTTCTCCCAATCTATTGCCGTTCAGATAATAACCTGCCTTCCTGTTTTTGCCACCAAAGTGGATAACCTCGCATTTATCCACATTATACTGCATCTGCCATGCATCTGCTCAAACACCCAACGTGTGTGTGAGATTGAGATTGAGAGTGTGATTGTGATTGTGTGTGTGTGCGAGTGTGAGTGTGATTGCGAGTGTCTGCGTTGCGCGCAGACACGCAATCAAGTTCAGCCGTTAAATTTCTCCCACCCCACGGTCGAACAGCCTGCTAATATCCACCAGCTTAAGCTCACACATTAAGATCGGGCACTTAGGTAAGGTAACGGAAAGCGAAAGATACCCGCGTAATTTCAGCCAGCAAAAAAGTTTGTGTCCTCGGGAAAGGAAGGAGAATTGGAGGAGGAACAAAGTCCTTAAAGGGTTAATTTTTCTCAAATCTGCGATCTTTAATGTTCAAAAAACCATTTTTGCAGTGCCGCGTCTAAAATCAGAAAGTTAATTGCTGTTTGTGGCGTTTCGCAATCTTACCAGCCTGTCCTGGGAGTAAGTCGATGCCGTTTTTCTTTATCTCATTCCGACTCTGACTCTCTGGCATAACGAGCTGTCTGCTGTGGTGCAGGTTGGAGATGATAGTTGATAGATCACTTTCACGACTGCAACAGAAGAACGGAGCAGAGTTAGGGAATCCGGCGATTCATTTTTTAAAAAGCCCTGCCCGTGTATTATTGGGGGGTAAAGAGGGATTTCTATTCCTGTGACGTACAGGGTTAGAGGTCTGGGCTGAAATGGAAATCCTTTGGACCATTCCTCTAAACCCATTGTTGTGTGTTTGTCCTTAATGTGCGACTTGAATATTTGCATCTTAACAGCGACCCCAAGCAATTCAATGCAATGTTCTTTTAAAACCACGGGTGCTCCTTTTAACAAAGCAGAACCTAAATATTAGTACGATGTCAAGTCGTGTAATTGCTACCTATAATTTCATCGTCCATTAAAATGCTTTACTATAAAAAAAAATCTGAAGCTATTAACTTTCCACAAATACATAATTAACAGAAACGGCAACATCTTAAGGGATAGGGGCACACAGATTGCTCTACTCACAGTACAAAAGCACTGTTCTCCAGCCTCACCCGGCCAGGGCACATGATCAAGCATTGGGAAGCTCCAGTACAACTGACCTATCCTGCCAGCACCACACACAACTTTATTGCCATCGCACGACCGAGAAAATGATCACAACCGGCCCGCCACTTTAAATTCTTCCCTCCCCTTCCCCCCCCCTCCCCGACCCTCCCAATGCTCCCAGCTCCGAGTGGAGGAGAGCTTTAATCTACCGTCTATCTGTGCTAATCAGATAAGTTTGTGTCGGAAAGTCCCCAGACATTAGGTACGTTTTAAGTATCGTCTGTCTGCGGATTTTCAAGCACACGCAGAATGTCAGACAGTGCGGCTTCGCTCAAGACACCCCGTCTGCCTTCCCGGACCCCGCAGTCTGCTCCTTCCACCAACCTGCAAATCCGTCTCCCGAGTGGGACATCTGCACAGACCCTTGCACGTAAACACCCATTAATTCCATAAATGATCTTACGGTAGAAAAAGGGATTGAAGCAAACGCTACACAGATTCACAAATCAAGCAATTTTGCTTGTTATCCCTCCTGAGCTGGCACATTACATGTATTAATGCACAGTGTTTTTAAGAAGTTTAAGAGATTAATTCAAAAGGAGTTATTAATCATTCCTAATCACGCTAATCAATAATTAGACACCATGGCCACAGGATGCCCCTAGAGTGCTGCCATCTTGGCTCCTACAACCACAGTGAGACACAGAATGGTCTGGCACTCGAAATTATTTGGTATGATGTTATCGTTGGCAGCAGTATACACAATAGTTTACAGTTTATTTCAATGATGCTGTAGAAACCATTAACGGAAGATAGTAAAGGAGCGAGGGAAAGACCAGGAAAAAGGGATTAGAGGAGATAGTGCGAAGCTGGGACGATGGGCCAAATGGCCTCTTTCTACACTTAAATTCCTGAGGTTCAATGCAAGAGAAATTGGACATTGATGCGCCTGTTTTTTTGGGCGAAAAATGAGCATTGGTGAGGAGAGCAAACTTCCGGTCGCAAGTCAGGAGTGTGATGGAATACTCTCCACTTGCCTGGATGAGTGCAGCTCCAACAACACTCAAGAAGCTCGACACCATCCAGGACAAAGCAGCCCGCTTGATTGGTAACCCATCCACCACCTTAAACATTCACTCCCTCCACCACCGGCGTACCGTGGCTGCAGTGTGCACCATCTACAAGATGAACTGCAGCAACTCGCCAAGGCTTCTTCAGCAGCACCTCCCTAACCCGCGACCTCTTCCACCTAGAAGGACAAGGGCAGCAGGTGCATGGGAACACCACCACCTCCAAGTTCCCCCTCCAAGTCACACACCACCCTGACTTAGAAGTATATCGGCCATTCCTTCATCGTTGCTGGGTCAAAATCCTGGAACTCCCTCCCTAACAACACTGTGGGAGTACCTTCACCACACAGACTGCAGCGGTTCAAGAAGGTGGCTCACCACCAGCTTCTCAAGGGCAATTAGGGATGGGCAATAAATGCTGGCCTTGCCAGCGACGCCCACATCCCATAAGCAAATAAAAAATAAAATAAATAAATAACTCTCGCGCCCGATCTTCCCCAAAAGTCCGACGGCTGCCTAACTGGAAGGCGGCGGCTTGCAGGTGCCCATGGGAAACAGGCGTGAACAGGCAAATTGGGGGCCTCGCGCAATAGGTCATCAACTGGGCGGAGCTTGTGCCACGCATGCTCCGCCCAGTTGTTCCGGGTCTTCAGCGGCCTAACCAGTGGCTCCTTATAAAAGGGACCACCAGAGGCCGCCGACACAAAAGGGTAAGGATACCGTTTTAACTATTTCATTTCTGTGGATCCAGGAAATGCTGGAAGGACTGTTGGGCCTCGGGTTCTCATCTTCAGGGTGCACAGTGCGATTATGTTGCCCATAATAATGCCCGCTATATCGGTGAAGGCATAAAAAAAGATGGATCCAGGGCCCGCACCTTGAACAGGCAATAGGCCCTTTGCACGTGCAAGGCAGCAGCCTAAAATTGAAATCCCCTTCGCTGGCCAGCTGCCTGGGACACCCAGTAGGCATCTGCAGCTTGCCGGTCTCATGTAAATGAGGCCCAAGGCCCAATATCGATTGTGCCTCAGGCCTACCCATTCCGGCACAGGGATCGCCCGCCGTGCCCTCCCTCCGAATCACTTTCCCCCCCAACCCAGTTGCTCTCTCCCCCGATTGCTTCCTCCCCCACCCCTTCCCCATCCTGATCTCTCTGCTAATCACAGTTTGGGAACAAATTTAAAATTAGTGAAGTAGGGCACTGGGGAATAACAAATCTTTGAACCAAAATACTTCATCCCATCAAATAAAATAGTAGTTTACAGTTCTTTCAAAACACTTCAAACAATAGTCAATCTTTTAGAGTAAAAAGAACGTGGAGTAAGGATCACATATTCAAGTCATCCCAGAGTAGAGAGAAGCTGTTCCCATTGGCAGAAGGGTCGAGAACCAGAGGACACAGATTTAAGGTGATTGGCAGAAGAACCAAAAGCAACACAAGGGAAAACTTTTTTACGCAGCTCATGGTTATGATCTGGAATGCACTGCCTGAAAGGGTGGTGGAGGCAGACTCAATCGTGGCTTTCAAAAGGGAGTTGGATAAGTACCTGAAGGAAAAAAATTTGCAGGGCTACGGGGAAAGGGCGGGGGAGTGGGACTAGCGGAAGTGCTCTTGCAGTGAGCCGGCACGGGCTCGACGGGCCGAATGGCCTCCTTCTGTGCTGCAACCATTCTATGATTCCATGAACCAATTAATGGCTTTTGAAGTGCAGCCATGAACAAGTGCAGATACCGAAATGTAGCTAATAAAGGGGTCACTCCGTGAATCCGTGCTCCCAGAACAAAGTGTGTGTGTGGGCCAAAGATCAGGGCTGCACTATTGTTAACTCTCTCTCTGACCCAAGGCCCCTTCAAGCATTCCTCCTCACTGGGAGCGTAGGAGCACAGAATTACCCCCTTTATCGGCGTACAATTATTTCCTCTTGCAGCATGTCGTTAAAAAAAACACAATATAACTTCTTGCTCTTATGAAGATTTCAGATTTTTGCTGCTGCTAATTGACCCTATAATTGTCACATGGTGATCACACCTTCCAACTAAGAATTGCTCTTAAGCGGAGCACGGAATGGAATTCTGGATTCCGTGCCTTCTTACTTGGTCACTATTAAGGCAAGTTTCAGAATCGATTCATTCTAAAAGCTGTTTTGTTTGGTTGTGATTGGATAATAAGCACAGTCTCCTCAATCCAAAATTGTAATTGACATTTTTCTTCAGTACTAAACTCTCACTTTTGTTGCGCTATGTATATCGCTTACTTCAAATAAATAGACAATTCCATTTTTCTTGGAGCAAAAAGACAACATTGGATTCAGGAGTCGATTGCAAATATTCCAAGGCCCTCTAAGGTCAGTCCGCCTATATTTTCACAGGAAGGGGGGAAAAGTCATTACCCGACTCAGAAACTACCAGGCTCAACACTAGGGATTGACACAATTTACTCTTGTTCTCTATCTATACGTCGTACCTCTCGATACCATGGCACCAAACTGTCAAAGCGCATTTAATGAGCGCAGTGGCATTGTTAAAACAATAAGATTATATTTATCCCCTGAAATAGCCTAATAATTTCAAAATACCAGATTAGCATGGGTTAGATTAAGACGCATAACTTGATAGGTCAATCAAAAGAGAATCCAGCTTCCGATATGAAACTTGGTACTTACTGCCCACTAAATTACATTAAAAAGCACTTCAACACCCACCAATAAATCCTTCTCTCTACGGGCTTTACAAAAATGACCTACACACGTACATAGCCTCCTTATATCTTCACAAAAGATATTTCACAATTGAAAAAACATTATGAAGTAGATAAAAAAGGAATTCAAAATATGGAATCATTCATTCAATCATTTCTCGGTTAAACACAGAAACTAAAATTCAACTTCATATAAATTGCTTGTTCCCTTCAAGATTCAGTTTTACTGAAATGACTCCCGGTTTGATGCCGGATCTCTTCCATAATTTCAGCACTGCAGGTGACCTGCAGCGTCAACCTCAGTTCAGCCTTTTTCTGATGACGGATGTCTGCGTGTGATTCGGACTGGCACTCATGGAGTTAAGAAAGCCCTCTCGGAGGCAAAGTGGCCAACTGGTCCCCATCATTACCGATAATCAGCATGGAGACGGGAGCCACCAGTTCACGGCAATGCTCCAGCCTTTTCATGCTGCACCTCAGCTTCTCATTAATTAGCGAGAGGATCCTCTTTTATCAAGCAAAAGAAAACTACAAGAGTACCGCCATTACCAAGATAGTTAAATCTCACTCCCAACATCTGAATTACAGCTTCACAATCAAACCGCTGCACCGAACGTTAACCTCTTCCAGTGTCACAGTGTTGCTGTATCAAAGCGGGAAGTATTTATAGTCTATCAATCAGGGCTGAAACTATCTAATCCACATGGTTGTATCCGTGTTAATTGGACCGTTCATAAACGACCACTCCATCGCCAACACTTTTTCTGCCATTCAAAGCGACTTTACATTTTTTTTTTGCAAATCATTGAAATTTAGATCGTGAGATCAATTCTCAGACGCTTCAGAAAGTACACGATTTGGGCATAAAGAAATAAACCCAGAAATCTTGTCCCTTCAGTAAAATATATATTTTTTTTTAAAAACTTTGTCCGGCAATTTTTAAAAACACGAGGAGAGACACCACTTGTTTACCATAATTTCAGTCACTTCACCCTTGGAAGCAAGATAAAACGTTAAGCACAGTGATTAAAAGTCTGCAATTATCATATGCCGTAAGTGCCTCGTTTATCGCAGGTGAGTGCAAGACCTGAGCAGCAGATATGTGAACAGAGATGCACACCAAAGCCACACAGGTATATGAATCAACTCTGCACAACAGGATTGATAGCAACCAACAGCACATTTAATAAAGTGAAAATTTACTGCTTTTTTATCGATTTGCAGGAAAAAAAGCGCATAAACATTTCTCCAACTCTATAATGAAACTGTCTGCTATCTTTATGGACACCACAGAGTCCCCCATCCATAATCTAAACAGCCGTATCCTGCTCAGCCACAGCACTGACCAGTTAGATTTCATTAATCATACTTGCCTTTGATGCCTGCTGTGCTATATAGTGCACAAGGTCGGTCTAAAGCAACACTAGTCCTGCTCAAAATCCTGCAAAAACCAGAAACTATTTGTTGCTGACAAACTGCAATGCTTCTTTTGCAGAAGATTGGCAGACTCAAAATGACCACAGAACAGACTCTTTCTACTAACCTGCAAGTGAGAGAAAAAAACCCTGCAGACTCTCTTTTCAATGTATAATGCAGTTCACCTTATCCCATTGGGCAAGAGAAGCAAATCGAGGTTTAATTTATCATTGACTGGGTGCACTGCTTCATCCTCTTGTCAGTATTCTAATCTCTCATAACATGATCCGCCCTCTAGTGCATATGAATCGTACGATAAAACGCAGCTACATAAGCCTATAAAGGATTGGGAATCCACAGTCTGGTGCTGATGGTCGCAGAGTTAAAGTAATTTACTGTACAGTACAAGCAGCTGAATAGTCCTCTTTGCAAGGCTTAAAAATTTAAAACAGAATTGGCAATAAATGTATTAAATAGCCTCATTTCAACACTTGCACTGCTAAATCTCCTAGGCATTATGATTTCTGAGATCACGATTATGTACAAGGCTAAGTATTCAAAGAAACGCCAGCAGGGAGAGAGTGCGGTGCAGGTGCTGAGAAGGCACAACACGCTGGGGAAATATTTCTCGACAAATAGCCTTTTCCATACAAGCAAAAAACCAGTTTTAATACGTGATCATTAATACTTAAAACATGAAATAAGCTTCCTAATATTCGGGCACGTTACTAATAAGAGGATCAAATTAAATTTCCAATTAGCGAAAAATAAATTTAAAAATAGAGCACATTTTTAAAAAGTTAACATTAACACATGTTACAAGATATACAACAGATCAAGGGTGTTGGTAGAGCTCTTACCGAGAAGTTATACTGGCAGTATAAGTACTGATATTAATATATACTGACCGTATTATTTCCCAATAATCAAATTGTAACATCCTGCAATTGTATCACAATCGTTAATCTTCCAGCGAGGATAGCACTGGCTGTCAATGATATGCTGACCACTGGCATCTACCTTGACAACAGCAAAACAGGCCCCAAAACTGAATAACAACTGTAAAAATTATATGAACTTTCAGGTATAAATCATTTAAAAATATTCGTCGAGATGATTTCAAGGCAATAATCTCTGGGGTTTGTAGATGATGGTTATAAACTGCTCATCATTCACTCTTGTGGTTTATGACATCATTTGAATGGCTCAGTGAGATTACTGCCTTGTAATCACTCCCAGGTAGCCATTATTCTCTATTTAATACTGCTTAGCGAATGATCCGGCAGCTTTTACGCTAGAATAGAGAACAGAGAGCTCGTGCCAAGTGCTAATTACTTAGTTTGAGGTTCTCTATTGCAGAATCATCCTCCTCTTGCCCAGTACTTAAGCATGAAACAGAACAAAAGGTCACTGTGCCACTCACCACGTTAGAAGATGGTGCACAAACTTGGTCTGCGGAAACACTTCTCTACTATTCTCAGATCAGCAGTTAAATCTTTCAAGTTGCATTTCACTATGGATACTCTCTTTCAATGCAAAGAGGTGCATTTTATATATATATATATATATATATATATATATATATATATTGGGCCGGAATTTGCTGTGGGTAATAATGGTAAACTAACAGCGTTCGGCGTTATTACCCTTTTGAAACTGACCTTAACTTCAAGATTTAGAGCACATGCATCTAAACGCGGAAATCCTGAAGTTGCGGTCAGTTATTCACTGCTGGTCAGTCATTCAATGCTCCGACACAGGCTGCACTGTGGATCTCCTCATAGCCAGCAATCAGTTCAACTGCCGAAAACTAAAGCTTTTCCCATCTAAATGCGCTGTTAAACACCCCATTAAAGGTTGAGCCTTGCTGGAATAGGTGCAACTGAGGTTTTAATCTCATATTGACCACTAAACAACCGTTCTGGCCCTGAAAAACAAATTTTATATTTATGGAGTGTCAAATTTCTCCATTCAGATAGAAAATTACTAAAATAATTTTAAAAAGTTAAAATAAACAATTTTTAAGGTTTGTTTATGATTTTCAGCTTTTACCTTAACCCCGTGTGTATGTCCTAATCTTTATTTCGTTCTCTGTAAACTTTTAAAAAAATGAATTGAATCAGTGCTTTTTATTTCCTGGTTTGCTGCCTGTGAGAATTCTTCAATGTGATTGGCTGCTTAGACAGCTTGATGATGTCACCGCTGCATTGCGTTGGGGATCCCCTTTTGACAGCGCTGCAATCAATTTAACGTCGAGAAAGCTTAAGTTTTCGCCACGGAGATCGCGAGGTCTTTGTGGGTAGCTTTCTTTGTGGTTAGCAGCGATCACTGCTGACCGCAAATTCCAGGCCGATATCAACTCTGCTCCATTGCTAATAATCTTGCCTCTGGGTCAGAACGTTCTGGGTTCAAGCAGCACACTAGGACTTGAGCGTGTAAACTAGGCTGATAATCCAGTACTGTACTGTGGGTGTCTTGCACTGTTAGAGCTGTTGTCCTTTCAATAAGACATTAAGTTACAGAACAGATAGTTGCCTGTGCTGATATTCTGCCTTCAGCCAATATCACCCCAAAAATGGCCATTATCTCATGAGTAAAGTAAGGATAAATTTGTACAAAACATTGGTTAGGCCACAGTTACAGTAGAGTACTGTGTACAGGTTAGGATGCACCCATTATAGAAAGGGCATTGAAGCCATAGATAGCATAAAGAGTAGATTCACCAGAATAGTAAAAGACTTAAAAGACTTGTATTTATATAGCGCCTTTCATGGCCACTGGACGTCCCAAAGCGCTTTACAGCCAATTAAGTATTTTTTGAAGTGTAGTCACTGCTGTAATGTAGGAAAGGTGGCAGCCAATTTACACACAGCAAGCTCCACAAAGCAATGCGATAATGACCAGATTATCTGTTTTAGTGATATTGATTATAGAATCATAGAATGGCTACAGCACGGAAGAAGGCCATGCGGCCCATCGAGCCCGTGCTGGCTCTGCAAGAGCACTTCAGCTAGTCCCACTCCTCCGCCCTTTCCCTGTAGCCCTGCAATTTTTTTTTCATTCAGGTACTTATCCAACTCCCTTTTGAAAGCCACGATTGAATCTGCCTCCACCACCCTTTCAGGCAGTGCATTACAGATCCTAACCACTCGCTGCATAAAAAAGCTTTTCCTTATGTCACCGTGGGTTCTTCTGCCAATCACCTTAAATCTGTGTCCTCTAGCTCTCGACCCTTCCACCAATGGGAACAGTTTCTTTCTATCTACTCTGTCTAGACCCCTCATGATTTTGAACACCTCTATCAAATCTCCTCTCAATCTTCTCTGCTCTAAGGAGAACAACCCCAGCTTCTCCAGTCTATCCATGTAACTGAAGTCCCACATCCCTGGAAACATTCCCATAAATTGAGGGATTAATATTGGCCGGGACACAGGGGATAACTCCCTAACTCAAAATATTGCCATGGGATCTTTTACATCCACCTGAAAGAGCAAATGTTTAACATCTCATCCAGAAGACGGTAACTCCGACACTGCAGCACTCCCTCAGTACTGCACTGGTGTGTCAGCCTATATTTATTTTTGTGCTCAAGTCTCTGGAGTGGGACTTGAACCCACAACCTTCTGACTCAGGGGCGAGGGTGCTACCCACTGAGCAACAGCTGACACTGAGAGATACGGCTCACACAAGGACAGAAAACTGTAGTCCCTCAAGGACCTATCCTTGGCTCCCCCCTTCTATTTCTCATCTATATGCTGCCCCTTGGCGACATCATCCGAAAACACAGCGTCAATTTCCACATGTATGGTGACGACACCCGGCTCTACCTCAGCACCACTTATCTCGGCCCCTCCACTATCTCTAAATTGACGCACTGCTTGTCCGACATCCAGCACTGGATGAGCAGAAATTTCCTCCAACTAAATATTGGGAAGGCCGAAGCCATTGTCTTCGGGCCCCACCACAAACTCCATTCCCTAGCCACCAACTCCATCCCTCACCCTAACATCTGTCTGAGGCTGAACCACACTGTTCGCAACCTTGGTGTCATATTTGACCCTGAGATGAGCTTCCGACCACATATCTGTGGCATAACTAAGACCGCCTATTTCCACCTCTGTAACATCGTCCGTCTCCGCCCCTGCCTCAGCTCATCCACTGCTGAAACCCTCATCCATGCCTTTGTTACCTCTAGACTTGACTATTCCAATGCACTCCTGGCTGGCCTCCCACATTCTACCCTACATAAACTTGAGGTCATCCAAAACTCGGCTGCCCGTGTCCTAACTCACACCAAGTCCCGTTCACCCATCACCCCTGTGCTCTCTGACCTACATTGGCTTTCGGATAAGCAACACCTCGATTTCAAAATTCGCTGTTTTCAAATCCCTCCATGGCCTCACCCCTCCCTATCGCTGTAATCTCCTTCAGCCCCACAACCCCACCGCACCCACCTCCCCACCCCCACCACACCCCGAGATATTGGCACTCCTCAAATTCTGCCCTCTTGAGCATCCCTGATTATAATCGCTCAACCATCGGTGGCCGTGCCTTCTGTTGCCTAGGCCCTAAGCTCTGGAATTCCCTGTCTAAACCTCCAAGCCTTGCTACCTCGCTTTCCTCCTTTAAGACGCTCCTTAAAACCTACCTCTTTGACCAAGCTTTTGGTCATCTGCCCTAATATCTCCTTATGTGGCTCGGTGTCAAATTTCTGTCTTATAATAGTCCTGTGAAGCATCTTGGGGCGTTTTACTACATTAAAGGCGCTATATAAATACAAGTTGTCGTTGTTGTTCTGAGATAAGACTGGAAAAGCTGAACCATTTACATTTGAACAGAGAAAGCCAAGAATAGATTAAATAGCATTTTTTTTCCAAAATGAAGACTTTTGATAGAGTGAATAGAGAAAGACTGGTTGGGGAGTCAGTGATGAGGAGTCATCAATTTAAAAGGGGCACGGAGAGAGTAAGAAGGCAGGTTAGGATAAATTTCTTTATGAGCATGGAATGTTTGGCCACAGGGAACAATTGAGGCAAGGACCAGGGCATCTTTTAAAAAGGAAAATTGGATAAGTAGTTGTACCAGAGAAAGATCCAGGGCTATGGGGAAGAGTTAGTGCAGCGGGATTAGTTTTGGATAGAAAATGCCCACACAGACACGATGGGCCAAATGGCCTCCTTTGTGCTGTAAAATTCTATGACTCGATGTTGTATGTCAGATGCAAGTGCCACAAAATTGTTGCTGCATTCGCCTACACCGCGGCACTTAGTGCCCTGAAAAAGTCACAGCGTGAAGCACTTTGAGAGCTCTGAATGAGGAGATACGTTACAACCAATGTTCACTCGAATTTTATTTTGGGCTGCGCGGTCCATTAAACATTCCGCACATGCGCATTTTTTTTCCCCTTTAAAAGCCGGCGAGCCGGCTGCGCGGGACCGCCAGCGCACTGCACAGCCGCGTGCCCACGCAGCTTAAAGGGAACAGCGGCTACTACTGTACACGACTGCAAAGATTTAATTGTAATTTTTTTGTTACATTGCTCCCTTCCATCACTGCGTACAGAAGCTTTCTCTCCATTGTAGAATGCTTGACAAGATTTTTTTCTGGGTTGACTGAAAAATGCGCATCATTGCTCCGTAAAGCCAGCGCATTGCGTGCAAACCCATAAATCAATCACAAGAAAATGAGGTGCAGCTGTTTGGACTTCCCAATGACTCTGCTGTCTCTCCGAGTCTAGAACTTGTTTTGCCAACCCCAAGTGTCTTCACCAGGAAGTAACAACTGCTGGCCTGCCAATCAATATCTCAGATTTTTACTCAACCGCCTGCTAACGTCTCTGAAGCAATATCTGGCAGGTCGTTTCAGGGTAGATTATGAAAGACAAACCTCTTACCAACTTTCACTGCAGTTCTCGTCAGGTAACAATGAACAATTTCACTGGGAATTCTACATTGGCCACAGGCGACCTGCAGGCTGGGGCTTCCCGAGGGTAAAGCAAGGTCAAAATTTGTGTCATCACAGGTAACACTCCAGTACCTGAGTCAGCTGAAGCTCAATTGAGGTCTGGATCAAGGAGCTGACAAGCTTAGACTGATAAGTCTTGCTTATCACCATGCACAGGCTGGAAGCACGCAGAAAATCTTCATTAATCACATCCTTAACTGTCAATACCTTCATCCCAGTCAACTCAAAACATAATGACGTCAATAATAACAGGCCAGGTCTGTCCACCAGAGGACTAGGTGATTAGATATGATCCAAAGGTTGTAAGATTTCTACGCCTACATATGTAGTGAGACATTCAGAGGGGGGATTTTTCTCCGCATTCCCTCCTGAAATTGGCAGCGGAAACGGCGGAAGAATGGGGCAATCAGGCCTACCGCTGCCTTCCCACCCTGACTGGAATTTCCCGCTCACCCACCACCCCAAACCCCGTCCTCACCGGGACTGCTTGCTCCTCCCCCGCCCGTCACATGCAAATGGTGGCAGGAGGGCGGGGTAGGAAACTGCGGATTTTCCGTCTTTCTGCTCACGTTCTCGCTGCTGCGTCGGGTCACCATGGCGGATGGTGGGGGTGCATCTGCCCCTTTAAAGTCCCCCACTGAATCTTCTACTGCAGCACTGCAGGGATTCTCCGCCCTTGCACTGGTGGGCTCCCACTTGATGGCAGGAATCCTGCCGGAAGCCAGGGAAGGGATACTGTAGGTTTCTATGGAAGGGTGAACTAAATGACCTTCATCGTCATCAACATCATCATCAACTTGAATTTATTTAGCACCTGTAACAGAGTAAAACTTCTCAAGACGCTTCACAGGAGCGTTACCAAACAAAATTTGACACCGAGCCACATAAGGAGATATTAGGGCAGATGACCAAAAGCTTGGTCAAAGACATAAGTTTTAAAGAGAGTCTTAAAGGAGGAGAGAGAGGTGGAGAGGTTTAGGGAGGGGGCTTCAGAGCCGAGGGCCCAGGCAACTGAAAGCACAGCCGCCAATGGTGGAGCGATGAAAATCGGGAATGCGCAAGAGGCCAGAATTAGAGGAACGCAGAGATCTCGGAGGAATGTAGGGCTGGGGGATGTTACAGAGTTAGGGAGGGGTGAGGCTATGGAGGGATTTGTAAACAAGGATGAGATTTTTAAAAACTGTGGCATTGCCAGACCGGGAACCAATGTAGGTCAGCGAGCACGGTTGATGGGCGAACGGGACTTGAGTTAGGACACGGGCCAGAGAGTTTTGGATGAGCTCAAGTTTATGGAGAGTGGAATATGGGAGGCCATTCAGGAGAGTGTTGGAATAGTCAAATTAGAGGTAACAAAGGCATGGATGAGGGTTTCAGCAGCAGATGAGCTGAGGCAGGGGCGGAGTCGGGCAATGTTACAGAGGTGGAAGTAGGCGGTCTTGGTGATGGGGCGGATGTATGGTCAGAAGCTCAACGCAGTGTCAAATATGACACCAAGGTTACGAATGGTGTGGTTCAGCGTCAGACAGTTGCCAGGGAGAGGGATGGAGTTGGTGGCTAGGGAAGCAAGTTTGTGGTGGGGACTGAAGACAATGGCTTCGGTCTTCCCAATATTTAGTCGGAGGAAGTTTTTGATCATCAAGTACTGGATGTTAGACAAGCAGTGTGAGAAATGTTGGACGTGCAGTGTGACAAATCAGAGAAAGTGGAGGAGTCGAGAGAGGTGGTTATGGTGAGGTAGAGCTGGGTGTCATCAGCGTACATGTACTTATCTTTGTTATTTGATTGGCTTTGTCGATAACAGCTTTGCATTGACTCAAAACTTGATAATCACACCCAGATCCTTTTTCCTTCTAGTACTCTGCTAACAGACAACCGTCCAATATCTGCCTCATCCTATTTTGATATTTTTTTTAACTAATATTTATCTATCTACATTAAAATCCATCTGCCTTCATTAGCCCAACATTTCTAACTGATCCAGATGCATTTCAATGTAGTTTTCCACCCTTGTGTTAATCATGGGTAGCCTCGGCAAATTTTATTTCATACCAGTGGATCTCCCATGGCATTGCTCAAGTCACAGGATAAAGTCTCTGGTTTATGTCTGTGTAGGAGGTGGCCGTCTTTATCTGCATGGGGCGGGGAGGGTGAGGGGGAGGTGAAAGGTTATGGTTTTTGTCTAATGGGGGGGGGGGGGGGGGCGCCTTTTTACCTAAGCAAGATAGTTTACCAACACTTTTTCTCCCCCATATCTTTTATGCTGCTACATTCTTCAGCGACATGCATTCTGGAGATTACCGAGACTTATTTATAAGACCTTTTTGCCTATTTTAGTGGTCGAGAAGCTTGACAAGAAAAGGTGTTCTGTAAATCTATCAGAACCTTTATTTTAAAAAAAACACATTTCTCCATCTTGGGTGATTTTAAAGCTCTTTCGCCAAAATATATTTTTGCTATGGGTGTCACATAACATTATATCATGTAACATTAGGCAAACGGCATCATCTAAATACCATGGGGTATTTGAGACCACGCACCTTTTTAATATGCTCGATATCATTCAGAATACATTAAGTAATTCCTCCAAGTCATTTATGGATAGTGTTACGATTGTGTATTTCAGAACCCAAGCTAAGATAAACTCTCTCCCTCCCGCATGAGAGGGCTGAATGTCTAAGGGTGACAGTGGTGTTAGTGGTACAAAGAAGCAATGACACATTTGAAAAAAAATGGATGATTTAAGGGGGTTTAGTCACTGACCTTTCACCTCTGGGATCTGGGTGCAATTCAAATGCAGTACAGATTGATGGGTTGAAAATCTCCTCTGTCTGCTGGCCATAAGCGTCCAATCTGAAACGAGTTTGATCATTCTCAATGCGGTTCCCAGTGCACATGAGCTACACAATACAATTACCTCGAATTTGGCACTAATGAACATTAAGTTGGCAATAACACTCAGGATGGCACATGGAAAATATCAAATGAGGTTTGAGCGGAGGGTCATTGTTGGGGACAGAGTAGAGGGAGCTTTACTCTACATCCAACGATGTTTGACACGCACCGAGTCAAAAATGGAAAAAAAAAATGTTCCATTCCCTAGAACCAACATCCCAAACTTTGATAAGTACAAAAAAGAAATAATAGCCTACTAGTGTCTTACAAAGCTTTAACGAAATGGCAGAGGTCAGAGGCTGGGTATTCTGCGGCGTGTGTCTCACCTCCTGGCTCCCCAAAGCCTTTCTAACATCTACAAGGCACAAGTCAGGAGTGTGATGGAATACTCTCCACTTGCCTGGATGAGTGCAGATCCAACAACACTCAAGAAGCTCGACACCATCCAGGACAAAGCCGCCCACTTGATTGGCACCCCATCCACCACCTTAAACATTCACTGCCTCCACCACCGGCGTACCGTGGCTGCAGTGTGTACCATCTACTAGATTTCTTCGACAGCACCTCCCAAACCCGCGACCTCTACCACCTAGAAGGACAAGGGCAGCAGGCGCATGGGAACATCACCACCTCCAAGTTCCCCTCCAAGTCACGCACCGTCCTGACTTGGAAATATATCGGCCGTTCCTTCATCGTCGCTGGGTCAAAATCCTAGAATTCCCTCCCTAACAGCACTGTGGGAGCACCTTCACCACAGGGACTGCAGCGGTTCAAGAAGGCGGCTCAGCACCACCTTCTCAAGGGCTACTAGGGATGGGCAATAAATGCTGGGCTTAATGCCCACATCTCAGAAATGAATTAAAAAATTCAGGTGAAATGGCAAAAATAAAGGGGTTATACTATCCATGACAGGACATCACCTGAATCCTTGCAACACATTGAGTCAGGTTGGGTTTATTCTCAAAAAATAGAAACCAAATAAAGTAGGCCTTTCTGTAAGTGTTCCCCACGTCTCCTAAAGACTGTTACACAGCAGGCTTATTGCATTACACTGTGAAGCAAAACGACACTGATTATCACAAAGGCAACACTATTACCATCATAGCCAACATTTGCTTTATTCCGCACTTCATAAACCTTCTGAGAGTCTTCAAATGATTCACTGAGCATATCTTAGACAGCTCTTCGCTGGCAAGACCGGGCAGGATCAATGAATTTACCTTATACTCTTAAACCCCCAATGATAAAAACACCACCCTGCTGTCATTCAAAGAAGCACGTTATTTCGCACACCGAGTACATTATCCCACTTCCATTATTTATTGTGCAGCAGACTTGCAACAGGCCACACACGCAGCACCTCACTTTACTGAGAAAGGGTGAGAATCTCGCCTGGTGAGGGAATTTCCCTCTCTGCGTCATGGCTAGACACAAGGGCGAGCCTCTCTCAGAGGGTGGGGGTGCTCTGCAACTAGTCACCAAGGTCTGTGGCCGGCCTGCCCTCTGTCCTTGTGAGCGAGTGGCTCCTCCTCATAATGGCAGGGTGAGCATGGCCTCCCTGACTGCTGTGCAGAACACCACAGCGTGCGACTGAGATTGACTTTTCCCATACGTGGAGAAAAAACTAACAGTTAAAAAGAGCGTGCTTACAAAATCACTACAGGCGGTGCACTGAGGAAGTCCCCCCCACCCCCTGTGCTGACCCTCCCCAACGTTCCTCAAGGATGGCACCCGATCACAAGACAGATAATAATGTGGAGATCAGAGGTTAATCAACAATATTTTGTAGCTAATCGGAGTCAGATAGATACTCCTGCTTCCTAAAGTCACAATAAGAAATATAAATGGCGCCAAAAATTATAATGATGCTTTTGAGCAGATGGAATAAAAATATTTTTTTTTTTTTACAGAGTAAGAACTGGTTAAGTACTGCGCTGTGTCCCCAAATCAACACGTGACTGGTCAGAGCTTCGATATGCTCTTAAATATGTATTTCTAGTAAGCAAAAAGGATGCAATTTTCCCGCAGTTTATATGGCTGAAACAAGAGCTATTTTTCACTTTTAATGCTCGGGTACGAATGGTTTCACTTAGCTATTATTTGTAATGAGCGCCTGTATAAGTGCCAGGGCTGATGAAAAGCCTTTTGAACGGGAAAAAAACCCTCCATACACAAGCTCTCACACACCCACACTCTCAGTCACGCAAACACGCTCTCTCTCCCGTACAAACAGCACTCTCTCTCACGTGCACACACATAGAAACATACAAACATAGAAGACAGGAGCAGGAGTAGGTCATTCGGCCCCTCGAGCCTGCTCCGCCATTCAATGAGATCAGGGCTGATCATCCAAATTCAGTACCCTGTCCCTGCTTTCTCCCCATATCCCTTGATCCCTTTAGCCTTAAGAAATATATCTAACTCCTTCTTGAATATATTTAATGAATTGGCCTCAACTGCCTTCTGTGGTAGAGAATTCCACAGGTTCACCACTCTCTGGGTGAAGAAATTCCTCCTCATCTCTGTCCTAAATGGCTTACCCCTTAACCTTAGACTGTGACCCCTGGTTCCGGACTCGCCCCGGCCATCGGGAACATCCTTCCTGCATCTAGTCTGTCCAGTCCTGTTAGAATTTTATAAGTTTCAATGAGATCCCCTCTCATTCTTCTAAACTCCAGCAAGTATAAGCCTAATCGACCCAATCTCTCCTCATACATCATTCCTGCCATCCCAGGTATCAGTCTGGCGAATCTTCGCTGCACTCCCTCCATGGCAAGAACATCCTTCCTTAGATAAGGCGACCAAAACTGCACACAATACTCAAGGTGTGGTCTCACCAAGGCCCTGTACAACTGCAGCAAGACATCCTTGTTCCTGTACTCGAATCCTCTCGCTATGAAGGCCAACATACCATTTGCCTTCTTAACCGCCTGCTGCACCTGCATGCTTACCTTCAGCGACTGGTGCACAAGGACACCCAGGTCTCACTGCACTTCCCCTTCTCGAAAACTATTGCTGTTCAGATAATAATCTGCTTTCCTGTTTTTGCCACCAAAGTGGGTAACCTCGCATTTATCCACATTATACTGCATCTGCCATGCTTCTGCCCAATCACCCAACCTGTCCAAATCATACTGGAGTTTCTCGGCATCCTCCTCACAGCACACACGCCCACCCAGCTTTGTGTTGTCTGCAAACTTGGAGATATTACATCTAGTTCCCTCGTCTAGATCATTAATATATATTGTGAATAGCTGGGGTCCTAGCACCGATCTCTGCGGTACCCCACTAGTCACTGCCTGCCACTTGGAAAAAGAGCCGTTTATTCCAACTCATTGCTTCCTGTCTGCCAGCCAGTTCTCTATCCAAGTCAATACCTTGCCCCCAATCCCATGTGCTTTAACTTTACACGCTAATCTCTTATGCGGGGCCTTATCGAAAGCCTTCTGAAAGTCCAAATACACCACATCCACTGGTTCTCCCTTATCTATTCTACCAGTTACAACCTCAAAAAATTCTAGTCGATTAATCAAGCACGATTTACCTTTTGTAAATCCACGTTGACTTTGTCCGATCCTGTCACTGTTTTCCAAGTGCTCTGCTATTACATCTTTTATAATGGACTCGAGCATTTCCCCCACTACCGATGTCAGGCTTACCGGTCTACAATTCCCCGTTTTCTCTCTACCACCTTTTTTGAATAGTGGGGTAACATTAGCTACCCTCCAATCCATGGGAACTGTTCCAGAATCTATAGAATTTTGGAAGATGACCAGCAATGCATCTACTATTTCTAGGGCCACTTCCTTAAGTACCCTAGGATGTAGAATATCAGGCCCTGGGGATTTATCGGCCTTCAATCCCGTCAATTTCCCTAACACCATTTCCCTACAAATACTGATTTCATTCAGTTCCTCCCTCTCATTAGACCCTATGTTCCCTGACATCTCTGGGAGGTTATTTGTGTCCTCCTTTGTGAAGACAGAACCAAAGTATGTATTTAATTGGTCTGCCATTTCTTTGTTCCCCATTATAAATTCCCCTGATTCTGACTGCAAGGGACCTACACTTGACTTCACCAATCTTTTTCTCCTCACATATCTATAGAAGCTTTTACAGTCAGTTTTTATGTTCCCTGCAAGCTTACTCTCATACTCTATTTTCCCCCTCTTAATTAATCCCTTTGTCCTCCTTTGCTGAATCCTAAACTGCTCCCAATCCTCAGGTTTGCTGCTTTTTCTGGCAGTTAAGGACAATGAATGAAGATTCAAGCCATGTAGTTTTGTCCGAGCTCCATTCAAAGCAAACCAAAGTATATTAACACTTAGCTTTACTGCTTTCCCAACAAATTGCTGCACGCTCAGTTTATATAACACATAAACATAAGAACATAAGAAATAAGAGCAGGAGTAGGCAATTCGGCCCCTCGAGTCTGCTCCGCCATTCAATAAGATCATGGCTGATCTTCTACCTCAACTCCACTTTCCTGCCTGATCTCTATATCCCTTGCTTCCCCTCGAGTCCAAAAATCTATCGATCTCGGCCTTGAATATACTCAAACACTCAACATTCACAGCCCTCTGGGGTAGAGAATTCCATCACAACCCCCTGAGTGAAGAAATTCCTCCTCATCTCAGTCTTAAATGGCCTACCCCTTATCCTGAGACTATGCCCTCCTAGTTCTAGACACTCCAGCCAGGGGAAACAACCTCTCAGCATCTACCCTGTCAATCCCCCTCAGAATCTTATGTTTCAATGAGATCACCTCTCATTCTTCTAAACTCTAGAGAGTATAGGCCCAATCTACTCGATCTCTCCTCATAGCACAACCCTCTCGTCTCAGGAATCAATCTAGTGAACCGTCGTTGCACTGTCTCTAAGGCAAGTATATCCTTCCTCAGATAAGGAGACCAGAACTGTGCACAGTACTCCAGGTGTGGTCTCACCAAGGCCCTGTACAATTGGAGCAAGACTTTACTCTTATACTCCAACCCCCTTGCAATAAAGGCCAACATGCCAATTGCCTTTATAAAAGGCTTCTTTCACTTTCTTTATCCTGCTAACTGCATAACACAAAGAAAGGGGTATGGGGCCCACTCCACTTGACATGTCAGCAGGAACCCTCCCACTGTAAAGACATCGGCACGAAACTAAGGTGGAAACTCCCCTGCTGCCCCCGGAGTTTCGGGTGGGGGGATCTTCCAAGCATAAACAGTGAGGCAACCCGAAACTAGGCTCCTGTCTCAGTGGAAACTAAAATGCTGGTGCGATGGCGTCAGTGAATTGTGGTGGAGCCCACGGGCTTTTCTTGCTCACGAGTTTCACACAGCGACAGGAGTGCTCACTGCCTGGAATCGTCAGTGTACATGAGCACCATTATCAATGAGGAGTGTCACGCTGCAGTGTTGACAGGGCCAGTTCAGGGGTCGAGAGGCTGCAAACGGGCCCAGTGAGTGGATAATGGGTCCTCTCGACTGTAAAAAAAAAATGATCTGATGTTTAGTGTACCAGGAAAACCAGACATTATCAAGTTACTTGCAGTTACAGTGTGTACATTCGCTTAATTGATTTGGATGCAGAACTTAAAACTATTTGAATCCATTTAATGTAAATGAAAGGTGCGATTAGTTCAAAAACTAACACTTGTATGTTGCTTTTAACATAAAAAAACATCCCGAGGCATAAGGAAGCAAACCCGTCACAGGGTACTTCAGTTATCAGCAAAACGAATAAGCATTTCCACAACAGATAACAGGCGGAAGTATGTAATAGTTTAACTCCAACCAGAACATGCTGGATATATGTACACATTTAAACATCACTTTTTAAAATAAACTTCTTTTATGACATAAACGTGCAGATGTGAAAAGAAAGAACTCTGTAGGTCCTTAACTAGATTGATTCCTGGGATGACAGGGTTGTCCTGTGAAGAGAGTTTGAGTAGATTGGGCCGATACTCTCTGGAGTTTAGAAGAATGAGAGGTGATCTCATTGAAACATAAAAGATTCTTAGAGGGCTTGACAGGGTAGATGCAGGGAGGATGTTTCCTCTGGCTGGAGAGCCTAGAACGAGGGGTCACAGTCTCAGAATAAGGGGTCGGCCATTTAGGACTGAGATGAGGAGAAATTTCTTCACTCAGAGGGTGGTGAATCTTTGGAATTCTCTACCCCAGAGGGCTGTGGATGCTCAGTCGATGAGTATATTCAAGACAGAGATCGATAAATTTTTGGATATTAAGGGAATCAAGGGATATGGGGATAGTGCAGGAAAGTGGAGTTGAGGTAGAAGATGAGCCATGTTCTGAATGAATGGCGGAGCAGACTCGAGGGGCCATACGGCCTACTCCTGCTTCTATGTCTTATGTTCTTGTATTCTTAACACCTTGGGTAAAGGTCTCCTATACCAATTTAAACTATCGTTATGTGTCTGTTACTTTATCACCACCCACTGCTGGGAGCACACATTCTTCCCCAAATGTTCACAGACCATTTGTAAGTGAAATTAATGCCCTAGGCTATCAAGGGGTGCAAAGGTCTGTCGGCGCGTCAGCAAGATGTGCCTCAGGGGGCACTCCGCTGTGACAGTGGGGGCTTGGAGTAAAACTGGGCACTTCCTCATGGGCAATATTGGAAAACAATGAGCTCCTCCGATGGCTCAGCCGGTGAACTGCACCATGTGGTGTGTAACTGAGCTGGCGCAGACTAGGAAAATCCCAGGCTCCAACTCAGGCCTGTGTTGAATTGTCTGATCTGAGGCAGGGCGTTAGAAGGAATGCTACAACTGACTTTAGTGTCTCTGGGTTAGGAAAGGGGCGGGGAGAAATATTCGTACTGCGATCACGAAACATCCTCCTAATTTTAAAGAAGTGAAAGGAAAAGGTAAAGGAAGGAAGCTTGCATTTGTGCAGTGACTGTCATGATTTCACGTAATTCCAAAGTGCATACAAATTGCTTTTGAAGTGGAATCACCAGTTATGTAGGCAAATACAGCTGCCAAATTAAGCACGATCCCACAAACAGCAATGAGATAAATGACCAGTTAATCTGCATTGTGGTACGATAGCAAAATACTGCGGATGTTGGAAATCCGAAATAACAACAGAAAATGCTGGAAAAACTCAGCAGGTCAGGCTACATCCGTGGACAGAAATTTGAGTTGACGTTTCGGGTCGAACCCTTCTTCAAAACTGGAAAGAAAAGATAGGTCGGAGGCAGGGCTGCGATCGGACAAAAGAATAAAAGAAACAAAAGAAGTAAAAAAGAGACAATAAAAGGTATTAGAAGCTAGATGAGATAGTAATAGGCTGAGATTAGGTGTAAAGTGTACTGGCAGGGCAAGAGATAGCTGCCAGGTGTGAGAGAGAAACAAAAGGAAAGGGGGGGGGGGAAAGGAGTGGAAAAATTACAAGAAAAAATGAAATAGGGGCCGAGGTTATGATCTGAAATTGTTGAACTCGATATTGAGTCCGGAAGGCTGCAGAGTGCCTAATCGGAAGATGAGGTGCTGTTCCTCAAGTTTACGTTGAGCTTCCGTGGAACAATACAAGAGGCCAAGGACGGTGAGGTCCGAGTGGGAATGGAGCGGTGAATTAAAATGACAGGCGACCGGAAGCTCGGGGTAACCCTTACGGACTGAACGGAGGTGTTCCACAAAGCGGTCACCCAATGTTTCAGGCATAAATGTTGTTCATTCAACTAGTACCATGGGATCTTTTACAGAGCCTTGGTTTAACCTCTCCTCCGAAGGGCAGTGACCTCCCCCCCCAACAGCACACAGCTCCCTCAGTACTGCACAAAAGTATCAGCCTAGATTCTGTGCTCAGACCCTTGAGCAGGGCTTGAGCCTATAACCTTCTGCGTCAGAGGCAAGGGTGCTGACAGTGTCAGCCGTGACTCAGTGGGTAGCACACTCGCCTGAGTCAGAAGGTTGTGGGTTCAAGTCCCACTAAATGGTATGTTGGCCTTCGTAGCGAGAGGGTTTGAGTGCAGGAGCAAGGATGTCTTGCTGCAGTTGTACAGGGCCTTGGTGAGACCACACCTCGAGTATTGTGTGCAGTTTTGGTCGCCTTATCTGAGGAAGGATGTTCTTGCCATGGAGAGAGTGCAGCGAAGATTCACCAGGCTGATGCCTGGGATGGCAGGAATGATGTATGAGGAGAGATTGGGTCGATTGGGCTTATAATCGCAGGACTTTAGAAGAATGAGAGGGGATCTCATTGAAACTTATAAAATTCTAACAGGACTAGGCAGACTAGATGCAGGAAGGATGTTCCCGATGGCCAGGGAGTCCAGAACCAGGGGTCACAGTCTAAGGATAAGGGGTAAGCCATTTAAGACAGAGATGAGGAGGAATTTCTTCACCCAGAGAGTGGTGAACCTGTGGAATTCTCTACCACAGAAGGCAGTAGAGGCCAATTCATTAAATATATTCAAGAAGGAGTTAGATATATTTCTTAAGGCTAAAGGGATCAAGGGATATGGAGAGAAGGCAGGGACAGGGTACTGAATTTGGATGATCAGCCATGATCTCATTGAATGGCGGAGCAGGCTCGAGGGGCCGAATGGCCTACTCCTGCTCCTATCTTCTATGTTTCTATGTTTCAGGGGCTTGAGCACAAAAATCTAGGCTGACACTCCAGTGCAGTGCTGAGGGAGCGCCGCACTGTCGGAGGTGCCGTCTTTCGGATGAGACGTTAAACCGAGGCCCCGTCTGCTCTCTCAGGTGGACGTAAAAGATCCCATGGTACTATTTCAAAGAAGAGCAGGGGAGTTCGCTCCGGTGTCCTGGGGCCAATATTTATCCCTCAACCAACATAACAAAGACAGATTATCTGGTCATTATCAATTTGCTGTTTGTGGGACCTTGCTGTGCGCAAATTGCTGCCGCATTTCCCATATTACAAGTGACTCCACTTCAAATAGTACTTCATTGGCTGTAAAGTGCTTTGGGATGTCGTGGTGGTTGTGAAAAGCTCTATATAAATGCAGGTCCTTCTTTTACTACTGAGCCACACTCTGCCTCACATTCATGCGCAACCAAGAGTGGGAGAAAGTGACGTCCGATTGATTGGTTTCGGCAGAGTCTCAGTCGCGCCCACCAAAACGATCTAATGGGTTCTTATTGACCGCCTCTAACCCCAGTGAAAAATGCTGATTTTCTTGTGAAACACGGATAAGCTGCCAAGCTGGTGCGAATGAATACTCACTGACCATAGGCAAGAACCCAATCGTACTTAAAATAGGAGTAGGGCTTTTTTCTTAAATAGCTTAAATGACACTTAAAAAAAAAAAAGCAAAAGATTCAAATTTGCAGAGGATAAAAAAAAAACCCAACTGGGCTAAAATCTGACCGGCTGATAATCCGTGGAAAACTGCAGGATGACACCGAATAATCTGCCGTGAATGAGCAGGAAACTCCCAGATGTGCGCTTTGCGAATCGACTTCCCAAATATGCAAAGAACCCGAGCTGTGCATTGCACCCGGGAGCTTCCAGGGTGTAATTCACTAATAAAGTTGCCCTCTAATCCTTGGATGGGTTTTTCAAACTATAAATGCTGGGACAACCAAAATCTATGTCTTGATAACTTAATCTTTGCTCATGGCTGCTCAAGGATAACTACCTTTGAAATAATTTTCCCCATCTTGACAACTATAGTACATCATTTTTACAGTTTCTTAACAGTGCCCGGGAAGACTGCCTCGTCAAGACCACTGGATTTCTAATGCATGTACTCATTGTCAATGATTCATTTCAAAATATGCAAATGGGACGGGAAGATTCATGTCGGTAAAATGTTGGTTTTTGGTGGTTAAATAAATGGAGTATGAAGGGCAAATCAATTTGAAGCACAAGCATGAATATTAACCAACTTGCGTAAAAAACAAATCTTTTCCCGTTATGTGTGACCTCTATGAACTACTGATTAATTCATTGAGGGTTGCACGTGTTTTACGTCTTTACATATACACAGATATTTTCTTTAGAATCCTTTTACCCCAAAACCCGTTTCTCTCTCCTTTTCTCCTGAAGGCACTGACACAGACACTTTGCTGAACGTCACATGAGCCCAGGCAACAAGTGTTGGGTGACTATTTGACTGTGGAGGGCGCCACTGCTGAGCATTATCCGGCGCCCTCGTGCAACGCATGCACGCGCACACACAGAGCCAGGCAGACAGAGTCACACAGACAGACAGAGAGACAGTCAGACACCCACAGAGACAGTCACACAGACAGAGACAGACAGTCACACAGACAGAGAGAGTCAGTCACACAGACAGTCAGACACCCACAGAGACAGTCACACAGACAGAGACAGACAGTCACACAGACAGACAGACACGCACAGAGACAGACAGACACGCACAGAGACAGACAGACACACACACAGACGTGCACATTTTCCAGTCAGTTTCACTGTGTAAAGAGCATAAACAGACTTAGTGAAACCAAGCATAACACCACGACCAGAATCCCATATGCGATTGTCTAAACCAGCACAAACCAGGGGACTTCCTACATATGCTCCACCCTCACCAGGCAGTGCATAAACTTCCCGAGCAAGCGGAGAGCTAGCATTTTCCATGCTGGCAGGTACCATGAAATAGAATTAAATAGAATGCCAGACCTCTGCATATTTCCCACTAGTTACGCAATAAATGCAGTCTTCTGTTCAGCACTCAAAGTGTTAAATAAGGTAAGTGCCTTCAGTTTGTATCCCTTCCTGAACATCTCCCACCAGTCGATTCCATCCATTTCAACGGAACTAAATCCCAATTACGGCACTGTTCCAGAAAAGAATTACAAGGTTGAGCCGAGACAGTCGACAGCCAGCAAATGCCAACCAATTAGAACAAAGTGCCAGTCAAGAAAACTCAGGCTGCAAGTCAAAAGTGCGGGCAGGGGTCTGAAACGGATTTAAGCACATCAGCTCCTCGTCGGCACTCAGTTGGGGGGGCACTCGCATTGGTCTCCGCACGCTGGGCTACCGGAGGAAGCCGACTGTCCCCGAGCTTTCCGGCAAAGCGAGCGCCTGGGGAAAGGGACAATAAAAGGAGGTCTCCTGCGCCCGCCAAGGGTCCTGGCAGCAGACAAGACGGTTTTTTTTTGTGGGGCAGGAGGAGCATTAAGAAAAAAGTAGCGACTAAAAACTTACCTGGCGTATTATCTGAGTGGTCTCCAGCGGTCCCGGTGGCCTGCCACTTTAATTCGCCACCCCATTCCCACTCAGACCTCACGGTCCTCGGCCTCTTGCATTGTTCCACGGAAGCTCAGCGTAAGCTCGAGGAACAGCACCTCATCTTTCGATTAGGCACTCTACAGCCCACTGGACTCAACATAGAGTTCAACAATTTCAGATCATAACCTCGGCCCCTATCATATATATATATTTCTTCTTTTTTTTTATCCACACTTTTTGTTTTTTCTTCCCTCCCTTCAGCTGTCCTTCATTCTGCCCGCGCAATTCACACCCCACCAAGAGCCATCCTTTATTCCTTAACCTGCCCCATTACCACCGCCTCTCGCCTTGAATATCTCTCAATGTCTCTTAATCTCTCCGGCTTTCTATCCTATCGCTGACCTTCCCTTTTGTTCTTTCATCCCCTCCCCCTTTTCCCAGCCCCCAAACTTGCTTTCCATTTCCTGCTTTTTCCCCCCAGTCCTGACGAAGGGTCATCGACCTGAAACGTTGACTCTATTTCTCTCTCCACGGATGTTGCCCTGGCCTGCTGAGTTTTTCCAGCATTTTCTGTTGTTATTTCGGATTTCCAGCATCCGCAGTATTTTGCTATCCCTTTAAAAGGACTGCTGGTTTGGCTGCTTTATGCCGCGTTCCAGTGGGTGGGTTTTGCGCTGCGCGCGCAATACAGCATTAAAATAGCAACAGGGTCCTAGGGCCAATGTTCCCTTTAAGCTGTGCGGCTCTGCAGCGCTCCGAGGGTCCTGCGCAGCCGGCTATTAAATCGAAAAAATACGCGTACGTGCAAACTTTTGAATGGGCCGCACGGCCCCCCCAAAAATTACAGGGAACATTGCCTCGGACCCTGATCTCCATGTCGGGCTGGACATCATTAGGAAGGGTCGCCAAATGCTGTACTATGATTTTGGTCCCACTCGTGTCCATTCCCAACGAAAACAGGGCAGGTAATGAAAGCAAAATCGGCTGTTAAGCATCCAGAATCTACCTCGCTCCCCGCTTTAAGTAGCTTGTTACTGTAGAATTTTGTTTCAACAGATCATTTCACAATAACAAACCACAGAATCATACAGCACAGAAGGAGGCCATTCGGCCCACCGTGCCTGTGTCAGCACTTTGAAAAAGAGCTATCCAATTGATCCTTCTAAGGATAAGGGGTAAGCCATTTAGGACAGAGATGAGGAGGAATTTCTTCACCCAGAGAGTGGTGAACCTGTGGAATTCTCTGCCGCAGAGGGCAGTTGAGGCCAATTCATTAAATATATTCAAGGAGGAGTTCGATATATTTCTTAAGGCTAAAGGGATCAAGGGATATGGGGAGAAAGCAGGGACAGGGTACTGAATTTGGATGATCAGCCATGATCTCATTAAATGGCGGAGCAGGCTCGAGGGGCCGAATGGCCTACTCCTGCTCCTATCTTCTATGTTTCTATGATCCCACTCCCCTGCTCTTTACCCATTTTCCATTTCAAGTATATATGCATTCCAGATCATAACAACTTGCTGCGTAAAAAAAAATTATCCTCATCTCCCCCCTGGTTCTTTTGGCAATTATCTTAAATCTGTGGCATCTGCCAGTGGAAGCAGTTTCTCCTTATTCACTCTATCAAAGCCCCTCATAATTTTGAACACCTCTATTAAATCTCCCCTTAACCTTCTCTGCTCTAAGGAGAACAATCCCAGCTTCTCCAGTCTCGCCACATAACTGAAGTCCCTCAGCCCTGGTACCATTCCAGTAAATCTCCTCTGTGCCCTCTCCAAGGCCTTGACATCCTTCCGACAGTGTGGAGCCCAGAATTGGACACAACACTTCAGCTGAGGCCTAGCCAAATATGAACGAGGCCCCTCCTGTTAATCTTAAATCTACGCAGACAAATCTGAACAGATCCTGGCTACACCCCATCGGATTTTCCTTCTTATTGAAGTCCCCAAAGTTGCTTAATTCAAATGATCAGGTAATTTACATTTTTTAAGTGTAAAATAAAAAGCTCTGAATTATCAAGAGTTGCAAGTGATCCTATTGTTGGCTCCATTCAAAGTGATTCTAAAATGGATAACAAATTACATAGAATTAACAGCACAGAAACAGGCCATTCGGCCTAATGGGTCTATGCCAGTGTTTATGCTCCACACGAGCCTCCTCCCACCTTACTTCATCTCACCTTATCACCGTATGCTGAAAAGAGCTGTGGCGAGCAGGTTATTGGCGAGTGGTGGTATTACCAACCTACTTAGTGCGGTCCTCAGAAATGTCTCCAATTGGTGTTCAACATGGAGGAGCACTGATTCAGTAGGTGGCAATCAGCAGGCGGTTTCCTTGGCCTTGTGCGACCTGAAGCTAAGAAACTTGATGGGTTGTGGAGTCAATGTTGAAGGACTCCTAGGTCCACTCCCTCCTGAGAGTCTACCACTGTGCCCCACCTCTGGTGGATCTATGCTGCCGTTGGGACAGGACATAACCAGGGATCGTGATGAAAGAGTTTGGGATGTTGACCGATCGATATGATTCTGTGAGTTCGACTATGTCGGGCTGTTGCTTGATTAGTCTGCAAGGCAGCTTTCCCAACTTAACGTTATGTCAACTTTACTTTTACTCTACTTAATCTATTCTATCATTGTTATCTTTCCTAATCCCTTCCACCTCCTCCCTAAAAGTTTATACTTGTCCGTTTTAATTTTCATTAGTAACATTATATTTCTAAAAAGAACACGTTAATCATAACTGCTCGTATTGAAAATAAAGACACATTGGGCTGGATTTTCATTGGGCCGTGGAGTCGGGATTGGAGGCGTGTGGGGGTTTAAACTCCTGAAATCGGGGGTCCCAACCCCATCCCGCCCCCAACCCGCCTCCATGCCAGTTTCAAAGGAGGCGGGTACCCGCCCCGCACTGGGACCCACCTCCCCGAGGCGGGAAGGGGATTAGTGCCAATTAACTGCCTGTTAATAGGTAGTTAACAGGCAGTTTTTAGCCTAATCCCTATTTTCATTGTTGAAGTGTAGGATTCCCGATGGCTCCAAACCACGCCAAGTTAGCAAGGCAGGCCGTCGGGATGAAGGGCTTGGAGGGGTCGAGATGTCCGGTGTTCAGGTGAGTGTTGGGTGCATGAGTGCAGAGGTAAGTGTGTTTGGTCTGTGTAAAGTGTTTAAAGAAGTTCTACTAACCTTTACTTACCTTTACAGCCTTCCTTCCTTCAGGTCTCGGGAGTCCCTCATCTCACCGGCACAGAAAGCAGAATGGCCGCCAGCTGTCAAAATCTGCAGCCTCTGCTTTCTGTTCTGGGGAGATCTCTAAATCATCCTGAGAGGAAGGAATTAACCTGGAGTACACATTGTCAGTGTTTGACAGCTTCAAACAGCTGTGAAACGCTGATATTTCATCTGTCAAAAGGTCTTGACAGATTAAATTTCAATCTGTGATGTCACCTGTTGCCGGGTGGCCCTTAATTGGCCTGCTGAGCCTGCTGGGCCGGCTCAACAAGGTCAATCAAGTCAAAATTGGATGGGCTGGCTAGAACTCGATGGAGGCGGGACTACAACCCCAAAAGTTGTAGTCCCGCCTCCGACCCGACTCCTCAATGAAAATCCAGCCCATTAATGAATGAGAATGTCCAACTTGAAGAAGAAAATGGACCCAAGAGCGGATTAACCGAAGAAACTGCACTTATAAAGTGGGCAGGTCATTGGATGCCCATTACCGCAATACGTTACAGAATCAATACACCATGAAAAGCCATGAAGAGTATTTACTGCTACCTATGTACACGATGTACTCTGGCGGAATAATGATACAAGTCACCGGATTGCCCACCTCAGGAACCCACAGCACAGCTGTACATTTACAGTGGCGATGCCTCACTCAGTCAGCTGACTAGTTCACAGCGACAGATATACAGCGACTAAAATTTGCATTACACACTAGGAACTATATGCACTCTAGACTCCCTGCTGCACAGGTGTAACAGGACTGCCCTGCAGGGTGCCAGATCCCCAGGTCTCTGCCAGCACTGCTCTGTTGCAATATGCTTTCATGGCCAGCACTGGTCTCTGGTACCATAAAGAACATAAGAAATAGGAGCAGGAGTCGGCCATTTGGCCCCTCGAGCCTGCTCCGCCATTCAATAAGATCATGGCTGATCTGGTCTTGCCCTCAACCCCACTTTCCCGCCCGCTCCCCATAACCCTCGACTCCCTTATTGTTCAAAAATCTGTCTCATCTCCACCTTAAATATATTCAATGACCCAGCCTCCACAGCTCTCTGGGGCAGAGAATTCCAAAGATTCACGACCCTCTGAGAGAAGAAATTCCTCCTCATTTCCGTTTTAAATGGGCGACCCCTTATTCTGAGACTATGCCCCCTCGTTCTAGATAACCCCACGAGGGGAATCTCGGCATCTACCCTGTCGAGCCCCCTCAGAATCTTATATGTTTCAATAAGATCACCTCTCATTCTTCTAAACTCCAATGAGTATAGGCCCAACCTGCTCAACCTTTCTTCATAAAGACAACCCCTTCATCCCAGGAATCAACCTAGTGAACCTTCTCTGAACTGCCTCCAATGCAAGTATATCCTTCCTTAAATAAATAAGGAGCAAAACTGCACGCAATACGCCAGGTGTGGTCTCACCAACGCCCTGTACAGTTGTAATAAGACTTCCCTATTTTTATACTCCATCCCCCTTGCAATAAAGGCCAACATTCCATTTGCCTTCCTAATTACTTGCTGTACCTGCATGCTAACTTTTTGTGATTCATGTACAAGGACACCCAGATCCCTCTGTACCGCAGCATTTTGTAGTCTCCCTCCATTTAAATAATCATTTAAAATTTTTTTTTTTTTTTTTTTTTAAACAGTGACTGTCGCTGACCTACTGTGGAGCTGTGTGTTATTAGAGTGCAAGTGATCTGCATGTTAGGTAGAGTCAGGTAAAATCTCTTCCTGCCTGTATCTGGGTTTACGAACGGATTTAACAATCATTGACTCACAAGAAATGAGGGTTCAGGGTGAACCACAATGTCACAAGCATCCTTCGCGCACAGTTCTAAAATACCATCAGTGTGTTCCTTCATTGTAGGGCAACAACGGACCCTGGGTTTGTGATGTTCCTTCAAGACATCGCCTCCTCAATTCCTCATACAATATTCTTTAAAGATGGGTAGAAATGATTCTGGGTCCATTTTCTCAGGGCTGCACTGTTATGGGTTCAAGTACAACTCCAGAGACTTGAGCGTAATATCTAGGCTGACACTCCAGTGCCGTGCTGAGGGAGTTCTGCACTGTCAGAGGTGCCGTCTTACAGATGAGACATTAAACCGAAGCCACGTTCGCCCTCTCAGGTGGACATAAAAGATCCCGCGGCACTTTTTCAAAGAAGAGCAGGGAAGATCTCCCTCTCGTCCGGGCCAATATTGATCCCTCAATCAACATCATGTATCACATGGCTGTTTGTGGTACCTTGCATAGAATTTTACAGCACAAGACAAGACCCAGATTATCCATCCCGTTGCCGTTTGTGGTCCATTGCTGTGCGGAAAATGGCTGCTTTGGTTCCCGGCACAAAAGCAACTGCCCTTCAAAGTAACGCAATGCACGTGGAGCGCTTTGGGACGCGATAAGGCGCTATATAAAACGCAAATCCTTTTGCTTGGCAGGTCTCTCCAGCGAGCCCAAGCAATAAAAGGGATATAGTGGCAGGGTGGGGTCAAGGTCGTTCAGAGTGAGAGGAGGCCCGTGTGGAGCATGAACGACATAAACCAGTTGGGCCAAATGGCCTGTGCTGTAGATTCTTTGTGATTCAATATTCCGACTCGCTACAAGAGATACACACTGACATGAATCAATCAGTCATTCATGAAAGAAAGACTTATGAAATAATACTGAGTGGCCTACGGGTGGCGCTGTCCAGGGAGAGTATAAATACTCGGGCACAGGCCCAGCTTGTGCAGGACATTAACAGGAACTAGTGAAGGACACAACTAGACCTCCATGTTGTAAAACAGTTGATTAAAGCTTTGTTTAACGCTTAGACCAAGTGCCCAGTAGTTTTCTTACATCACACACACCATGTAGTTGTATACGCCGTCATGTAGAAACATAGAAAAATAGAAGCAGGAGTAGGCCATTCGGCCCGTCGAGCCTGCTCCGCCTTTCAATATGATCATGGCTGATCCTCTATCTCAATACCATATTCCTCTCTTTCCCCATACCCCTTGATGCCTTTTGTGTCTAGAAATCTATCTATCTCCTTCTTAAATATATTCAGTGACTTGGCCTCCACAGCCTTCTGGGGTAAAGAATTCCACAGGTTCACCACCCTCTGAGTGAAGAAAATTCTCCTCATCTCAGTCCTAAATGTCCTACCCCGTATACATGTATAGCCCGCTACATGTGCGTAGATCAGTTGGTCTTTTTTGAAATCTATACATTTTTGGACACCGCTCACCTTTCATAAGAACATAAGAAGTAGGAGCAGGAGTAGGCCATACGGCCCCTTGGGCCTGCTCCGCCATTCAATAGGATCATGGCTGATCCGAATCTAGACTCACGTCCACTTCCCTGCCCTCTCCCCGTAACCCCTAATTCCCTTATCTGCTAGGAAACTGTCTATCTCCATTTTAAATTTATTTAATGTTGCAGCTTCCGCAGCTCTCTGGGGTAGCAAATTCCATAGATTTACTACCCTCTGAGTGAAGAAGTTTCTCCTCATCTCAGTTTTGAAAGGGCAGCCCCTTATTCTAAGATTATGCCCCCTAGTTCTAGTCTCACCCATCAGTGGAAACATCCTCACCGCATCCACCCGATCAAGCCCCCTCACAATCTTATATGTTTCGATAAGATCGCCTCTCATTCTTCTGAACTCCAATGAGTAGAGTCCCAACCTACTCAACCTTTCCTCATACGTCAACCCCCTCATCTCCGGAATCAACCGAGTGAACCTTCTCTGAACCGCCTCGAGAGCAAGTATATCTTTTCTTAAATATGGAAACCAAAACTGCACGCAGTATTCCAGGTGTGGCCTCACCAATACCCTGTATAACTGCTGCATTCACTGTAATGACATATCAGCGACACGGATAACCAGCTTTGCTTTGCTGAATTGTTTTTGCACCTTTGGCTGTTCTTCCACAGATTAAGTCTGGAAGTTGCGCAGCTGCTTTACATTTTACTTGCAGGTTTCCCCTCTGGTTTTCAGAAATCAAATTATCTGTGATTTAGGACTATTAGTTCTATAACCCGAACCTATAATTCTAGCAGGCGCGGGCACCCGGCTGACTCTTTGAAAAGTACAGGAGACCCAGCTGCCTGTTCAAATGTAAAATGATACATCATCACCGTGTAATGTGAAATAAATTTATTACCACCACCACTTACAGCAGCCAAGGTATTTGCAAGATTGACTCAAAAAAGGTAAAAGGCAGTGTAACTGGATCATATTTCTTTCATCATTCAATAGCCTTAATGTAAAGCCACTCACAATCTGCCCCTTTTCACACATTTTAATTCTGCGGAACAGGCTAGTGAAATGGGTTAAAAACTTTCTCGGGAGTCAACACCAACAGAAGATCGCTCTTGGAAATAAAATATATTTCTAAAGAGAAAAACCGGGCTTACAATTAGATTAGAGTGCGGTGAAATCCATCTTTTCTTTGAGCACATGAAAAGTATTGACTATCCTCCAATTTATTTGCTCAGTTTACAAACACCTTTATATCATCCTATACGGAAGTGACGAGATCAACTATTAATCCCCATCCCAAAAGTGTTTCCCCACCCCCTCGCCCATTTTCTCCCCACTTCTCCTGAAGTCAATGATTCCTTGCTGGGATATAGCTCCAGGGGCGCTGCTCACCCTCCAGTAACTCCCACGGCAGGCTGGACATTGTGCTCAATACAGGAAAAATCAGCCACTGCCAGACCTAATCCCGTCGTCATGCAACTTCCACGCTCATTCAAATTCCAGCGTAATTAGAGACCAGCGAGTTTCCTCCCCTCCGTAGCCCAAGCACGTTGAAGCCAGCTACAGGGTCTTCAGCACCTCTCCAACTGAGGTAAGCTAACTCTGGCCAGTTTAGGGATCGGATCCAGGGTCTATCTGACCCGCGGGACTCAGCTACTCACGGTGTAGACCCACTGAGCCATCAGCAGAGCGTCGGAAGTCTGCTTCGAAGTGAAAAATCTATGCAAGCATCTTCATCTATTGTACTCCTCGAGTGAACCATGAAGGGAATCTTTTACATCGAAGAAGCAGGATAATATCCCCATTGTGTCTCTCGTTTCAAAACAGAAAGATGTGTAAAGGACCCTGACTACTTGACTGCTTCTTGTGCAGTACCGTAACAATGCTGGGCTGTAATAAAATGAAACAGGAGCAGAGCGTACATGCAAAGAAATACATAGAAACTAAACATGGAGACGGGCCATTCGGCCCAACCAGTCTGTGCTGGTGTTTACCCTCCACACGAGCAAATAGTCCTAATTGCATTTACCTGCCCTGTTTCCATATAGAATAGTACAGCACAGAAGGAGGCCATTCGGCCCATCGAGTCTGCGCCAGCTCTTTCGAAGGGCAATCCCTTGATGCCCTTACCAGTCAGAAATCTATCGACTTCTGTTTTGAATATACCCAATGACTGAGCCTCCACAGCCCTCTGGAGTAGAGAATTCCAAAGATTCACCACCCTCTGAAGAAATTTCTCCTGATCTCAGTCCTGAATGGCCTACCCTTTATCTTGAGGCTGTGGCCCCTGGTTCTAGACTCCCCAGCTAAGGGAAACATTCTCCCAGCATCCATCCTATCAAGCCCTGTAATAATTTTGTATGCTTCAATGAGATCCCCTCTCATTCTTCTGAATTCAAGAGAATACAGGCCTAGTTTACTCAATCTCTTCTCATTGCTAGGGGGATAGAATATAAAAATAGGGAGGTATTGCTTCAGTTGTACAAGGTATTGGTGAGACTGCACCTGGAACACTGCATACAGTTTTGGTGTCCATACTTAAGAAAGGACATACTTGCTCGCGAGTCAGTACAAAGAAGGTTCACTCGGTTAATCCCAGGGATGAGGGGATGGACATATGAGGAGAGGTTGAGTAGATTGGGACTCTACTCATTGGAGTTCAGAAGAATGAGAGGCGATCTTATTGAAACATATAAGATTGTGAAGGGGTTGGATCGGGTGGATGCGGGGAGGATGTTCCCGATGATGGGTGAAACTAGAACTAGGGGGCATAGTCTTAGAATAAGGGGCTGCTCTTTCAAAACTGAGATGAGGAGGAACTACTTCACTCAGAGGGTGGTAGGTCCATGGAATATGCTGCCCCAAAAAGCTGTAGAAGCTACATCATTACATAAATTTAAAACAGAAATAGACAGTTTCCTAGAAGTAAAGGGAATTAAGGGTTACGGGGAGCGGGCAGGAATTTGGACATGAGACTAGGTTCGGATCGGCCTGGCCCTGTGGGTAGCGGAGCGGGCCCAGGGGCCGTGTAGCCTGATCCTGCTCTATTTCGTGTGTCTAATTCTGTTAGATTCAGGAGATGGTTCTATGATAGTGGATTGGTGGTTAGGATCAGATCAGCCATGATCTTATTGAATGGCGGAGCAGGCTCGAGGGGCCGATTGGCCTACTCCTGCTCCTATTTCTTATGTTCTTATACGACAGTCCCGCCATCCCAGGAATCAATCTCGTGAACCTTCGTTGCACTCCCTCTAAGTAGCTAAGCAAAACATGCCAAGAAGGTTGCAGGTTCAATCCCCAGTTTGTGATGAATAAGCTGATCTCAGACAGGACAGCAGTTGGGCACTACAATCGCCCTCCACACCCTGGACTAGGGAGGGGATAAAATCAACCAGGTTGCCCACTCCTGATCTCTATCCATGACCCCCTGTCAGAAGCAGCCATGTGAACATTGAGAGAAGACTGGATCAGGCTCAGCCGTCATGCTTCCCACTATCAAATAACCTGCCTAATCTTGCTGTCGAGGTCACGCATAAAATACAAGGACATCAAAGTGGCGAGACAACTAAAAGTCAAGCAATATGACCTTCAAAATTGGAGAGCCCATTTTGAAAAAAAAAGAAAGACTTGCATTTCTATAGCACCTTTCACGACCACTGGACGTCCCAAAGTGCTTTACAGCCAATGAAGTACTTTTTGAAGTGTCGTCACTGTTGTAATGTAGGAAACGCGGCAGCCAATTTGCGCACAGCAAGCTCCCACAAACAGCAATGTGATAATGACCAGATAGTCTGTTTTAGCGATGCTGATTGAGGGATAAATATTGGCCAGGACTCCGGGTATAACTCCCCTGCTCTTCTTTGAAATAGTGTCATGGGATCTTTTACATCCACCTGAGAGAACAGACGGGGCCTCGGTTTAATGTCTCATCATCATTTTGCTGCAAGTAGGTGCTAAAGCTCATGTGCTGGTTGTGTGGTGCTTTCTGAGTAAGACTGCAAAGCCACTGGAGTTGGCACACCTTGCCGTTGCTATGGTGTCGAAAAGGAGGGTTAAAATAGCTCAGGTAAAGCAGCTAGGTCCTGCTCTGAGCAAGATTGCTACCCCTTATCTTGTCCTATCTCATTCTCTTCGTGTTTGCTTTCTTTGTTGTAGCCGTGTGGCATCTTTCTGTTTCTTCTGACGTATTCCTGACAGAGTCTCCTTTATCAGGATGGAGGATGTGGAACAGACTGAGGCTAGGTCAACTGGTAGAGTTAGGCCGCAGATAAGTGGACACCAATGATGGCAGCCTAAATGGTCCAAAACATACCAGAATAATCTGCGACAATCTCCATGCTGGAATTGGCACAGCACTTGACCACGGTTGAGAGGAAAATATGGAATACTGACAGAATGAGGTAAAAATAACACTGCCATACAGCAGAGAGTGAGAACACAACCTGTCACTACAAGGAAGCAGCCAAGACACTCAGCAGTAGACTGTGGGAGGCCTACTGTTGATGTAATCAAAATTCTTCTCAGCAGCCTCCTATACCTTCAGAGCTCTGAGGTTTAAAATAGTCTTGGAAAGGGCTGATAAAAATCAGATGTTCAGTTCTAATTAAGCCGGTGACAAAATACGAATATGCTATAAAACAACCAGTTAGTATAGTCAGTGTCGTTGTTTCAAAGTATGAAAATTTGATTTTTTTTTGTTAACTCAGAATGCACATTTTTTTTAAAATGTGTAAGATAACATATTTAACTCAACCCTGTGTCCACAAATAACCAGTCTTCATTTTTGGGACATTTTATTTTTGGTTACCAGAGCTGTTTGCTAGAATTCCGCTCAAACAACTCACACTTGTTTACATCTAAAACTCTCACTGCCATTTGAGGAACATAGGGACAGGAGGAGGCCATTTAGTCCCTCGAGCCTGTTCTGCCATTCAATGAGATCATGGCTGATCTGCAACATAACCTCATATACCCGCTTTTGCCCCATATCCCTTAATATTTTTGTTAACTAAAAGTCTCTCAATTTCAGAATTAAAATTAACAATTGACCCGGCATCAATTGCCGTTTGCGGAAGAGAGTTCCAAACTTCTACCACCCTTTGTGTGAAGTGTTTCCTAATTTCACTGCTGAAAGGTCTGGCTCTAATTTTTAGACTATGCCCCCTAGTCCTAGACTCCACAACCAGCGGAAATAGTTTCTCTCTCTCTACCCTATCTGTTCCCCTTAATACCCTGAAAACTTTGATCAGATTACCCCTTAACCTGCTAAATTCCAGGGAATACAACCCTAATTTGTGTAATCTCTCCTCGTAACTAAACCTCGAGTCCGGGTATCATTCATTATTGCAAAACAATTGTTTTCTTTTAAAGGGTTTCCTCATTTTCTCTCAAGCCACTTCCATCTTCCGTCTCCTAAATCCATCCTTTTCTTAAAAAAAACAGGTGAGAAGGATATTGAGGGCCACCTCACCAGACTCTATTAATTCATATTATTGGTCAAAACAACATTAAACGTGCCCTCCTTACCTCAACCGGTTTTAACTACCGCACCCATATAATTCAACCAGGATTGCCAAACCTGTACAGCAATTCAGAGAGTGAAAGTCAGTCAATAACATAGGCTGTAAACTTTCTCCTAATCCTCTACCAATGCTATATACCAGCCATCGGATTTTCTCTCCCTATGGGAAGGGCCCACCACTTGGTTCCTCCCACCACTCCACTGGGATGACACTGGGAAGCTACGGTTTAGGAAATTGGGGGGGTGCAGTTTCAAACTAGGTCATGAATATTATTTTTATTAAATAAATAAAATCATATTAATAATCAACAGCAAATACAAATCTTGCAGAACAATTCCATTATTGAAAAGTTGCAGTTAATTTCCCACTTTCAATAATACCATATAATAAATCCTTTACATTATGTAATGGAGAAGTACAGATAACCTCTGGTCAGGTTGTTAGCCAGGACATCAAGAGAACACCCTGTTTTTCCTTAGAGAGTGATATGAGATCTTTAATCTCCACTTGGTCAGGGCTGGAGCTGAACCTCTCATCCAGCAGCTCCACGTGACTTATTTATATTGATATTGCTCAGCCATGTTGCTAAGAGCAACAAACTATCGGTGAAAATCCCAACGAGCTGCAGCAGAGGTTGTGATCGGAGACACTGATAGAAGAATCTATCTCTTGGGAGTGGAGGGTGGGAGATATCTAACCAGGAGCTGGCTGCAGGCCATCCAACATCACCCACCAAAACCCAATGACGCTGGAGCACTCCAACAAGAAACAGATCACAATCCATCCACACAGCTCCAGCATACAGAGGTTAAGGCAGATAAATTCAAATAGGCCAGTAAAGTCACAGTCATAGAGTTATACAGCACAGAAAGAGGCCCTTCGGCCCATCGTGTCCGCGCCGGCCATCAAGCCCTGTCTATTCTAATCCCATTTGCCAGCACTCGGTCCGTAGCCTTGTATGCTATGGCGTTTCAAGTGCTCATCTAAATGCTTCTTGAATGTTGTGAGGGTTCCTGCCTCTACCACCCTTTCAGGCAGTGAGTTCCAGATTCCAACCACCCTCTGGGTGAAAAGGTTTTTCCTCAAATCCCCTCTAAACCTCCTGCCCCTTACCTTGAAACTATGCCCCCTGGTTATTGACCCCTCTACTAAGGGGAAAAGTTCCTTTCTAACTACCCTATCTATGCCCCTCATCATTTTGTATACCTCAATCAGGTCCCCCCTCAGCCTTCTCTGCTCCAAGGAAAACAACCCCAGTCTGTCCAGTCTTTCTTCATAGCTGAAGCACTCCAGCCCAGGTAACATCCTGGTGAATCTCCTCTGCACCCTCTCCAATGCAATCACATCCTTGCTATAGTGTGGCGACCACAATCAAATAAGAGCCACGATCAGTTAACTTGGACCAAAAAAGTAGCAGGTGGCTTCATTTTTTAATCTGGTTTCAGACACTGAAAACCCAAATCATTTTCAATCTATCAACCAAGGTAGAAATACCGATTATACAAAAAACAGAAAACACCACAAGAGAAACAAATTTCTGTCCATTTTAGGATAATACAACGGTTTGAAAACCAGGGGAGTCGAGGGTTATGGCGAGCGGGCAGGGAAGTGGAGTTGAGGCCAAGATCAGATCAGCCATGATCTTATTGAATGGCGGAGCAGGCTCGAGGGGCCGAATGGCCGACTCCTGCTCCTACGTCTTATGTTCTTCTGACTGAGCTTTCTCATCAGTCAGTTGGCTTCAGGGTTTCTGGACCTGCACCAGCGAGTATTAAATATTCAAGTGTTTACATAACACACGTTTGAGCTATTTTTTTCCCCCACAGCTAACAGAGCAATCTATACGAAGAATGTGTGAGTGGTTTCCCAGCTTTGCATTGAGAGGACCCCCACATATCTTGACATTCTCAGGCACCCTTGAAAATATTAAAACACTGATGGGAATCCCAGTCATTAAATTGCAAAAGATGCTCTCACGGCAGACGGTGTTTTTTAAAATTAGCATATGTGGAATATATACACAGCAACAGTGAATAATGTTCTAGGAAGTGAACAAATGCAGAACCCTGGACAAAACCGCAGGTTCCTGGGATCCACTTCATGGACCAGCAACCCGTGATTGAAAACCGACAAACTAGGGGATATACCAGTCTGAAAACTGGTTAATGCACGACACTATTGCATGCGAGTCGCTGATGCTCAGAACGTGATGGTCTCAATTATACCTGCCAAGTCCTTCAATTATTTAATAAGTCTGCATAAGCAAATTAGATCTCATTAGCAATATTCATTTATATCTCTAATGATTAAACTCAAAGTTTTGTAAAGATAGGACTTGAGCTGTGGTAAAAGTCTATTTTCTTTTTAAAGACATATATAGAATCAGAACAGCACAGTAGGAGGTCATTCGGCCCGTCGAGCCCGTGCCGGCTCTCTACAAGAGCACCTCAGCTAATCCCAAACCCCTGCCCTTTCCCCGTAGCCATATAAATGATATTCCGCTATAAATATTGACCGCAATTTGCACTGCCCTGCAACCCGCTTCAGACATTGAAACAGAATTAAAACCGCAACTAAAATCAGGAATGTAGCTCGTTGCAACCAGAATAAAAATTCATTTTCACTTGTGCTTTGCTAACCTTTGATCTGAAGTGCCTGTCGGTCATGCACACCGATACGCAGGCAGTACTGGGGGGTGGCTCACAGTTACTGGTGCTTGGGCTCGTTTCTATTCCAAGACTTTTTTTTTTGGAGGGGGGCAGTCCGTCGGCCCCACTTTCTGCGCTTGGCCTCTCTTCCAGCTGGGCGAGACTGCCGAGCAGAGCTGCAGCACTCCAGCACAAGCGTTGCTTTGTGAGTAAGCCAGTGCCAGCTGTGCATCCAAACGCCCCCCCCCCCCGCCCGCCCCGTCCCATCCCCGAGGGCAGATGTGAATGAGAGGCACTCCTGTCAGCTCTTCCACAAGTGGGAACAGCCCCCGCCAGCATCCAGTCAAGACTTGACTAAGCCTATTAGTCATCACTTACATGTTCAACAGGTTGGCACGTCTTTCTCCACAAGGGTTCAACGCAGAGGTATGGAGGAGTTGCTAACCACTTTGTACAAATTTTCGTAC
The DNA here is from genome assembly GCF_052327205.1 of Somniosus microcephalus. Taxonomy (NCBI): domain Eukaryota; kingdom Metazoa; phylum Chordata; class Chondrichthyes; order Squaliformes; family Somniosidae; genus Somniosus; species Somniosus microcephalus. Next base: position 47,613,578 of record NC_141011.1, read on the forward strand.
CAGTAACGGCCGATGACAACATAAAACAGAACAAAAATCCCTGCACATTCCTCGCCCTATGGTTCAACTCTTAGAGACATTTAGGGTAGAGATTCGTATGCGCTGTACCAATTTTCAGGCACAAAATGGCCGCACAGCTTACCAATTTAGCAGTGGGACTACCTGCACCCAATCTGCGCAGGCACTGATCCCACTGCTAAATTAGCGGGTGGATACCAAAAAACAAGCTTTAGGTCCCCTAAATATGTAAATTAGAGGCCCAACACCTGTAGAAGGGTCTCTTGCTGAAAGTTACCGATGAACAGTGCAGGCACGGGCCTGCCCTACTCAGGATTCTTCAGCGGTCCCAGCGGCCCCCAACCAAAGGCAAGTTTAAAATTAATCTCCACAGGAGTCACGATCGCCCCCCCCCATCCCACCCACACCCCCACCCACCATAGTCCGCGACCAGGGGTCTTCTTCATGATCACATTCCAGTGACCTGTGCTAGAACGTGCCCTTGTGTTGACCTCAGGCAAGGAGCGGAATGAGCTCAGCACCCCCCCCCCCCCACAATCATATAGTCTAGCCTCTCAACAATTAAAGGGGTCACGTTGCGAAGTGAGGCTCCCAGCATTATCCTATCTCCAAGCCGCTCTTTCGGATGAGACGTTAAACCGAGGCCCCGTCTGCTCTCTCAGGTGGACATAAAAGATCCCGGAAGTGAAGGGGAGTTCTCCCCGGTGTCCTGGCCAATATTTATCCCTCAATTAACATCACTAAAACAGATTATCTGGTCATTATCACATTGCTGTTTGTGGGAGCTTGCTGTGCGCAAATTGGTGGCCGTGTTTCCCACATTACAACAGTGACTTCACTTCAAAAAGTACTTCATTGGCTGTAAATCGCTTTGGGACATCTGGTGGTCGTGAAAGGCGCTATAGAAATTGAAATCTTTCTTTCTTTCTCTCCTATCTAACATGATTCATGGCCAGAAGCGGACTCTCACAACATTATCCCTTTACTTACGAGTCTCAAAGCATGAAGAATCGGCTCTTGGAGAAGGTACCAGAGGGCAACGAGCGCCCATGGAACCATGGCCCTGCACGAACCAGTTACCATTGGTTACACAATGCTGCTCCATAAAAGGCAAAGCGGAGTGGAGTTTACAAAGTACAGTAGTTTTGCCATTACATAAAGACAATCGCATAAATATCAATAGGGAGAATGGTAAAGAGAGAGAGAGAGAGACACACAGCGAAATAAAGATCAATTATTGGTTCATGAATCTAAACTGCCTTTCAATCCAGGAATCTGCTACTAACTGTACAGTGGTGTTCAAACACATTGGCCCCGATATTTACTGGGGAGCGATTTCCAAGCAGTTGGGGGATGGGGGGAGGAGTTGCAGATGGGAAAATCCGGCCGGCCAGCGATATAGCTGGAAGTGAGCTAAAATCTGAGGCACGCAGCCTCATTAAAATATTTAAATGAGAGACCCGCCTCCCGGGAGCGGGTTGCTCACCCGGCCTGGCTCCATTAAAACCGGAAGGGTCGGGGTCAGGTTTGAGATTTTAAAATGTTCTTTTTTATTTTTAACATCCCACCCGACCCAAACCCATGTGTTTTGGGTGGGGGCGGTGGGGGGTTTAATATTACCCCCACTGTGCCCCAAGTGCGGATCCATCCAGTTCCTTCTCTCCCGATGCTCCCTACGTTGTAAACATCCCCCCCCACCCCCACAACCCCTCGGAGTTCCCCTATGCGATTCTCTGCAGTCACTTCCAACTGCTGCTACACAAGTCCCAGTGGCCAGGTTAACCCGCCGCTGCTAGAAGCCCGACAGCATAGAAACATAGAAACATAGAAGATAGGAGCAAGAGTAGGCCATTCGGCCCCTCGAGCCTGCTTTGCCATTTAATGAGATCATGGCTGATCATCCAAAGTCAGTACCCTGTCCCTGCTTTCTCCCCATATCCCTTGATCCCTTTCGCCTTAATATATCTAACTCCTTCTTGAATATATTTAATGAATTGGCCTCAACTGCCTTGTGTGGTAGAGAATTCCACAGGTTCATCACTCTCTGGGTGAAGAAATTCCTCCTCATCTCTGTCCTAAATGGCTTACCCCTTATCCTTCGACTGTGACCCCTGGTTCTGGGCTCCCCCGCCATCAGGAACATCCTTCCTGCATCTAGTCTGTCTAGTCCTGTTAGAATTTTATAAGTTTCAATGAGATCCCCTCTCATTCTTCTAAACTCCAGCGAGTATAAGCCAAATCGACCCAATCTCCTCATACGTCATTCCTGCCATCCCAGTTATCAGTCTGGTGAATCTGCGCTGCACTCCCTCCATGGCAAGAACATCCTTCCTCAGATAAGGCGACCAAAACTGCACACAATACTCAAGGGGTGGTCTCACCAAGGCCCTGTACAACTGCAGCAAGACATCCTTGCTCCTGTACTCGAAGCCTCTTGCTACGAAGCAGATTGTGTGCCAGTGCTCTCCGGCAGACAGCAGTGCACAGCATGCCGCATGGGGAAGTGTAAAAAGGAGAATTAAACAAAAATATTTTGGGCAGGAGGCGGGGGGGGGGGGGGGGGGAGCATAAAAAGGGGCTCCAAATTAAATTAGAGAGAGTGTGGCAATTCACATCCAGTATTAACTCAGGATTTCCTTGGTTTTTAAACAGAATTAGAATTGAACGAATACAGCCCCAATGTCATTTTATTTTAAAAACGCTAGCTAACCTCCCACACACAATTCCTTCTGTGGCCAAGTACTGCACATGTGTGTGGGATTATGTTCAGTGGTGATCTGCTGCAGACGCTGTGATCTTTGAATCGTGCAATCTGCAATCGGAAAACAAGCTGAGAATGCCTCAAGAGAGCCGCTATGAAACAGATAAGAAATTTTGTAAAACGCAATCTCTTTCCATGTTTTGAACACAGAGAAAGCCCCCCTCTACCCGCCGCCCCCACACCTACCTCGTTTTGATGACACGCTTTAAAGGTTCAAATCGCAAGCACCTTCACAGAATGCGAAATCGCGTCGCGACGCTACTGGGTAAATTTTCTGACCGCGTGCTCGGCTGCCAATGTGGAGCCTCACCGCCGGCATCACCTATCGGGTGCCGAGCGCAGCTTATGACTTCCCGGCGTGCGCCCGCAGCGCATGCAACTTCCCGGACATGCCGGAGGACTGCAATCGGAAAATTGACCCTTACATCGAAACATCGCTTTTGCATCTTCGCTCATTGGTCCTCCTTGCCGGCAGAACTAGTTTGCCCATTCGTTGTGGGGCCCGGCTTAAAAGCTACATTTATAATATTGAAGCAAAAAACTACAAACGAGGAATCGCTGCTAATGGTTTTTTCCCCACAGGAGAAGAAAGTTGACTGTTGCCTTTTTTTTTTTTCGTTGTTGTTCTAAAATAATTCAGTTCTTTTTCTGGAACCCGTTCCAAAGACAACAAAGTGGGCGGCATGCAGGCCAAAAATTTAATTCTTAAAAACCCTTTCCTCTGCAGTCACTTTTATGACTTATTCTCATCCGTTCTTTGTTAAGGAAGGTCTATTGTCTGGCCATTTGTCATTTTAATACTGCATTATTGCTGGGATATAAGTAGTCATTTCCTTTTAGTATTGGCTCTTAATCCTCATTAGATCAATTGCAGCTTCCTGAAATCCTGGCCCAAATCCAACATACACTTTGTAATAGGACATATTTGAAGGATTTTTTTCCCTTGTGGGTTTTTGTGTCCTTGCTATGCAAAGGAAACACCTTCAAATGCATTTTTCTTTCTCAAACAGATGTGTCTTCAAGCATGTGTTACAAAACAATTAAAAATTCAATAGTTTTTAAGTACATTTTGTGTCACGGAAGGAGGAGCGGCTGGTGAGCAGGCCCGGGCGTTGGGCTGAAGATTGTCGGACAGGAGGAATGGTGGAAATGGAATGGCGGAAATGGAATGGCGGCGCGCACCGACGCAGCGGCTTTGCTTCTCCCAGTCATGGGAGCTTGCAAGATCACATTTCGTTGTTCATGTACTTGTGCAATGACAATAAAGTTGAATTATTATTATTATTATATGGAACACTTTCCATCTCGGGCATTCCAGTGCCAGTATCAAAGGCTCCCAGGTCGGGTATAGCCGGGTTAGATGCAGAGTAAAGTTCCCTCTACCGTGCCAACAATGTGTCTCAGCCACAACCTCTGGAGATTACCCCCCCTACCTCACCAGTGTGACATTTTTCTATCTCCTACACAAGCCTTTCTGTGGCCCCATTGAGTGCAGCTGCCAATTTCCTGCCGGTTAGTACCAACGTACGGGCAATTTTCAGGCTGTGGCTCCATGCCCACTAGGAGCTCAGTCAAGACAGGCCCAAACTCAGGTCATGTTAAACCCTTAACAGCCGGTAGACAGGAGGTTTTCAATTCATCCACTTGGGCTGGATTTGAAACCAGGCCTCAAGAGAGGAAAGGAGATTTGATCTTTCTGTTCACATCCTGATCTATTTCACTTTCACGCCAACTACAAGCCATTAAGCAGCAACACCAGCGCTGCAACATGAAGATCACACTTTTACTACAAATTGCCACCTCTTCCTTTGTCACCATCAACAACAACTTGCATTTATATAGCACCTTTAACGTAGTAAAACGTCCCAAGGCGCTTCATAGGAGTGTTGGAGAACAAATTTGACACCGAGCCACAAAAGGAGTATTAGGGTAGATGAAAGAGGTAGATTTTAAGGAGCGTCTTAAAAGGAGGAAAGCGAGGTAGAGAGGTGGAGAGGTTTAGGCAGGGAATTCCAGAGCTTAGGGGCTTGGCAGCTGAAGGCACGGCCAACAATGGTGAAGCGATTAAAAATCGGGGATGCTCAAGAGGCCAGAATTAGAGGAGCGCAGATATCCCGGGGGGGGGGGGGTGGTTGTGGGGCTGGAGGAGATTACAGAGATAGGGAGGGGCGAGGCCATGGAGGGATTTGAAAACAAGGATGAGAATTTTAAAATCGAGGCGTTGCTTAATGGCGAGCACATTCACTCTGTTAATGCTGGTCAGTGTTTTTGGACATTAATGGCGAGCACATACACTCTGTAATGCTGGTCAGTGTTTTTGGACATTAATGGCGAGCACATTCACTCTGTTAATGCTGGTCAGTGTTTTTGGACATTAATGGCGAGCACATTCACTGTAATGCTGGTCAGTGTATTTGGACATTAATGGCGAGCACATTCACTGTTAATGCTGGTCAGTGTATTTGGACATTAATGGCGAGCACATTCACTGTTAATGCTGGTCAGTGTTTTTGGACATTAATGGCGAGCACATTCACTCTGTTAATGCTGGTCAGTGTATTTGGACATTAATGGCGAGCACATTCACTCTGTTAATGCTGGTCAGTGTTTTTGGACATTAATGGCGAGCACATTCACTCTGTTAATGCTGGTCAGTGTATTTGGACATTAATGGCGAGCACATTCACTCTGTTAATGCTGGTCAGTGTTTTTGGACATTAATGGCGAGCACATTCACTCTGTTAATGCTGGTCAGTGTTTTTGGACATTAATGGCGAGCACATTCACTGTTAATGCTGGTCAGTGTTTTTGGACATTAATGGCGAGCACATTCACTGTAATGCTGGTCAGTGTATTTGGACATTAATGGGGAGCACATTCACTCTGTTAATGCTGGTCAGTGTATTTGGACATTAATGGCGAGCACATTCACTCTGTTAATGCTGGTCAGTGTTTTTGGACATTAATGGCGAGCACATTCACTGTTAATGCTGGTCAGTGTTTTTGAACATTAATGGCGAGCACATTCACTCTGTTAATGCTGGTCAGTGTATTTGGACATTAATGGCGAGCACATTCACTGGAATGCTGGTCAGTGTTTTTGGACATTATACATGTCCTGAGGAGCAGTGACGATAAAAGCATCGGCACCATTAAAGAAAGAAGAAAGAAAGACAGACTTGCATTTCTATAGCGCCTTTCACGACCACCGGACGTCCTAATGCACTTTACAGCCAATTAAATACTTTTTGAAGTGTAGTCTCTGCTGTAATGTTGGAAACGCAGCAGCCAATTTGCGCACAGCAAGCTCCCACAAACAGCAATGTGATAATGACCAGATAATCTGTTTTAGTGAGGTTGATTGTGGGATAAATATTGGCCCAGGACACCGGGGATAACCCCCCTGCTCTTCTTCAAAATAGTGCCATGGGATCTTTGACATCCACCTGTAAGAGCAGACGGGGCCTCGGTTTAACGTCTCATTCGAAAGATGGTGTCTCCGGCAGTGCAGCACTCACTCAGTACTGCACTGGAGTGTCAGCCTAGATTTTAGTTAGCTAATATTGATGCTGTACCATTTCCCCTTCTCCCCCTCCACCATCAAACTTAGCCAGCACCTCATGGACACCCTGCTACTTCCCCAGCTATCAACAGTTGTCTAGCTGGGAAGCTGCAGCTAGCTGCCTTTTTTTTTGGAATTATCCAATAAATTATGATGATACCTAACCAAAGTGTAAACCATTGGAAATGTTGGGACAGTGCATCAGTTGGAATACTATAAACTCTGCTTTTCCACCAATATTTTTCTCTCTCTCTCTCTCTCTCTAGGAGTTGACTTCCTGGGGTACATTTCCACAGCTGCCCTTTGGTACCTCACCCAAGTGGTCATTGTTCATGAGCGCCTTGATAATGAGTGCTGGCCAGCTATTCAACCACGGGGGCTTCATGACTGAACCTGATCCAATGTTCACACATTCCAGCAAGGGGTGCCATATAACTATCAGGAATGGGAGCTCTGGTCCAGTCCCCTCCGCCCACGTAACCCCCCCCCACTTCAAGGGCACTTAAGCACAATGTAGTACCTCGCCTGCCATCCCCACCATCAATCAACAGAGAATGGGTGTCAAATGTGGGATCTTCCTGGTCTGCGCAGCTCAGCTATTGTGGACACATTCACTGAGCCATCAGAGGTAGCCATTACTGTAAACTGTTCAACTCTGGTTCACAGATAAAAAGACTTGGCTGAACGATTTAGGTTATCTTATTCATTTAGTTCTTTTATCTATTTCTACTCTTTACTTTGGTCCATTATTGGAATGAAGATACATCTGTATTCACTCATGCTCCGTGTGAGGCACATGCTTTTATATACACAACAACTTACACTGATGTAGGACCTTTAAGACAGAAAAATGCCCCAAGGTGCTTCACACAGGTGTGGAGGTAACAGACACCAAGACAAAAGAGAACTCAGTAAGGTGCCCAAAATCTTGGTCAAAGAGGGGTTTGGGGAGGGAACTCCAGACGGCGGTCCCTCGGCAGCTGAAGACATGGCTGCCAATGGAGGGCAAAGAAAGGGGAGAGGCCGGAGTCAGAGGAAGGGACAGTTCGGGTTGGTTGGCAGTTGTAGAGCTGGAGCAGGCTACGGAGTTGGGGATGGGGAGGGGTTGCAGGGCAATGGAGGAATTTTAAAGTCGACGACGAGAATTTTTTTTAAATTTGAGGCTTGGCGGGACGGGGAGCTAAATGTAGGTCAGAGAGGACAAGGGCGAGAGGCAAGTGGGACTTGGATAGGATCAGAGCAGCAGTGTCATGGATGAGCTGGAATTGAGAGGTTGGAAGTCGGGAGGCCGTAAGAAGAGCACTGGAGTAAGTTGAATCCGATGGTGTTAAAGGTACATACAAGGGTTTCAGTGGCGGACGGGCTGAGTTAGCGGTCAAGTGGCCGATGTTACGGAGCTGGAAGCAGGCGGTCTCAGCCAACTTGGTGCCCTCGGCAGGGGACCTTGCCCACCAGGAGAATGTAGCAGAAATGCGGCAGGCCATTTTTTCAACGGGCTGAAAATCAGGCGACGAGCGCTACAACTTCCCCTTAACGCGCTCCTGACTGTCAAAACTCCCACCAAGGCTCTGGGGTTGGAAAATTACTCCAGAAAGCATCGGCGCTTCCCTTAAAGAACCCTTAGACGGTTACGCCGATAGGGTGAGATGAAGCAGAGTGGGAAGAGGCTCGTGTGGAGCATAACACGGGCCTGTTGGGCCGAATGGCCTGTTTCTGTGCTGCAAATTGTCGGCCACTCTATGTAGTGTAACCTGCAATGTGTCAAATCAGAATGATTGCCAGCAACAAAATTCACTCTTAAAACCATTAGTAAAGCGGGCAAGAAGGGGAGATGGTTTGAGGTGGCACCTTGGCACAGTGTGTTTGTGCTGCAACAGACTCTGCCAGAGCGGTAGGGTGTGGATCTCTGCCCACAATGGGGTTGATCTGCTCTAGAAGCACGCCAGTCAACATGTCCATGTAAGGCTCCATTATGCACTAATCCAACACAGTCTAAATGGGTTAACGCACCAAAATGGGGCCTGCAGAACTACATGGGGCATTAATCCTGCAGCTCGGCTTAAATCCATATTTATAACATTAGAGTCCAAACTACGAATGAGGAATCACTTCTAATTGTTTTCTCCCCCCACGAGAAGAAAGTGGACAGTTGCTTTTTCTTCTTGTTCCAAAAATAATTCTGCTCTTCTTCACGCGAGGCTACTTTACACACGAATCCAGCACAGTCTAAAATAGTGCACCATAGAAAAGTATAAACCGGTGAACCACCACAGGAAATTAAACCCACCCCATGAGCTCGTCATCTCGACTGTGCCGTCTGGAAGATGCGGCAAGTGAAGACACGGCCACTTCTCCCCGGGGAGGCGGGGGGGAGGGAGGGAGGAGGAAACAGCGGTGAGGCATCGACAGAGGACAAGCCACCACAGGCCACTGCTGCAAGCCTCCCAGCAGTGAATCACATTACAATGGCGGTAGAAGCTTTGGGAACGTGTGGTATTTTAAATTTTTTTGCTTCCGACTTCACCCGGGGGAATGCGCGGGGCGAGGGGAGACCCAACGGAAGGGGAGATTTCTTTCAAAAGCCCCGTTGAGCAACACGCTGAATCAAATCTGCGCAGATGTACTCTCAACCCTATTTGAAAATCTGCTGATTTTTTCTTACAATTAAAATGAGGTTAGAATTTTAAAAAATTTTTATAAACACAGAGGGTTGTGGAAAGTCCTACCAGAAACAATGGTGCGAACAGAATCAAACGGCAGCATTTTTTTTAAAAAAAAAGGGGAAGTGGGTAAATATTTGAAGAAGGAAAACATTGAAAAGGTTATATGCAGGTTGTGGGGGAGGGGAGGTGGTCGGTGGGCCGGGGGGGGGGACAAAAGACACTCCACGCCGCCACTCCTGGTGCACACTGGGAGAACGCGTCACAAAATGGGGCACTGCCGGTTAATAGGTGGGGAAAAAAAATCCGCAGGCTAGCAGTGCGCAATTTTTGCGATACATGTTCCCGGGCACACGGCAGGAACAGCGCAATGAGGTTTGCCCCACTTTCAGAGAGCCAGCACAGCCACAAGGGGCCGTACGGCCTCCTCCTCCGCTCCGAAACTCTCGCTGCCAATGACAAGTGAAAAGTCTCACACAGCGAGAACTGGAGCACATCAATTTTTCTATCCGTTCCCTTCTGGGTTTTTTATGGCCCAACAAATTATACCCGCTCAACAAATTGGATCTTTATCACAGTGCAGCATTGCTGTTTATAGCAAGATGATTAAAATCACTGACTATTGTCAAATCACTTGCCACCACTGTGACAAAATTTGCAATGTAACGGATAGAAAAATGTCGATCTCACTGCCCTGCTACAGTAGAAAAGCTGAACACCATGGTTTGCTAATTATACAGACAACAATGTATCATAGAGTACACCGTACATAGTCTTTGTACAATAGCCTCAAGGATCTATCTTCCAACATAAATTAACGCTTAGTAAACTGTTACCTTCGTTTCATTGTGCTAGCCTGAATCTCCTCTTCCTGTTTTACCTCAGGAGGGCGGTCACCATTTGCTTTCTCGCTCTCTTCACTATCTTCACTATTTGTAAAAGCCGAGGACAGTTCTTTCTTAGGTACTCTTGTTGGCGGCAAAGGAATTGTTCTCTTTTCAGCCAAGCGTCCCCGATTCTATCACACACACAAAAAAAAAGATCAAAAGATCGGAGTTATTCTTAGGAAGGTTGCCCGAGCATAAGAATTACTAAAATCAACCACCCCTCTTTTCAGTCAGGTTTCAAGTGGGCACTGCCCGCCCTGGACATGGCATTTCCCCCACAACCCCCCTCCAACAAAAGAAAGTACATCCATCGGTTTGGATGGATACCACAAAAAAAAGGTCAACGCAGGTTAGAGCCCAGATGGATGGATTGTCTTTAGGTCCCTCGACATACTTCATTGCTACGCACACTTTAACTAGCTCCACCGTAACAAAATACATTTTAACTTGGAACGTTGGAGCTCTTAAAAAGGTGTTCCTATCTTAAACAACTTGCACACTCTGAAGTGATTTCTCTAACTCTTATTTTGTACGCCAACGGCCTGATGTGATTTGTTAAAAAGGTGTTGAAATTACCGACCCTACCAAAAGGACATCTGAAAAATTCCATCCGAGGCTAATTGCAATAGGTTGCATGGAAATCTGTAACGCAAGTATTTCTCATCTTCAAACTGTTTGGTGGTTAAGTAAGAAGAGCCCAAATACACATTAACGCCTATAACAACATAATTTTCGTCCAACACTGATTATTATTATCCCTTGGCGGCTATTATAGACCCACAAAGACCAACTTAAGGCCAACAATAACTTTGAATGGCCTACGAGTGGGTATACTAGCACAGCATCACCATTTCAGCAGATTCCTCTTTTGAGGACAGTCACGTTGCCCCAAAGTGGACAATGTATTGAAATGATCGGATATCCACAAAGTAAACACATCAGATTTGGCCCAACTACTTGCAGCCTAAATGTATATAGCTATTCGACCTTATAGTCTTTCCACCAATCTTTAAGAAAGATGTTAATTAACGTGGAACAGTGACCAACAGAGACTTTGTTGTTCCAGTAAGTTGTCAAATCGAGTTACACATCGAACAGGGTGATCAGCAGAAAATTTAGTGCTGCAATTTCTTATTTTATTGTTATTTCCTCTTTAAGAAAAATCACTTCTGTCAGATCCCCCTCAGTCCACGCCTTCCTTCCTCGACCACTGAATGGAACTTCCCTTTCATTCTACATTGAACTTTCAATTCAGGCATGTGGCCTCGAGCTCCCGATAAAAATAGCTCAGGCATTTTTAACCTATTTAACTTGGCCTTTTACACCCACTTAATATTTTTCACCATCAACGAGTGTGCCTCAGAGACAGAGCTGGTAGCTGACACAAAATCCCTTATCGATGACAATCCTTATCTACCTGACAATTCACTCCTACCATCTGCCAAATTACACCACCTTACACCTTCATTATTTAGAAAATAAAGGATTATAAGATCGCAACTCCGAGTCCTTTTTCATCATGAACAACACTGGGAAAAAAAAATCAATAGGGCCCCCTGTTAATGATGACATGAAACAGTTTAAATTGATAAGTCTGCATGGTTAGATTGTTTAGCTACATGCTGCGTGATTTCTGCTAAAGTGTAAAGAGACACTTTTACCTGGAAGTTGAATAGCTCTCTGCACAGGCCGGTGGTGCGGCTGAACTCGTTACCGAGCAGAATTAAAGATGCACAACTGAAACACACATTATTTCTTTCAGAACAGCCCAAATGAAATAGTGTCCCTCTTCAGGGTTCTAAAATTTCTCTTCCTGTTAAATGACTAGTTTCGATTTTTTTTAAAAGTGCTTCCACGTTTGCTGTTTTTCATATGCCCGCCTTCGAAACATGTTAGACTTGGTGCATTATCACTTTACACTTAAAAGTAAAGGCTTCCTTTTCACTCTCAGCTAGAGATACCCAGTGGTCACGTGTACCGAAGCATAGACTTTAGTATCTTCCGGGCTTCGAATCATAGGAGGTAAATTGTGCTGCAGTTATAGGCCCCACACACGTACCAATGTAGCCCACAAAAAAAAAATCGCACCAACTATGAAGCTGTTACTTGTGCTTGTGTGACCGAGAGATGTTTCACTGTTGTGAAGCAGAGTGCAGTGGGCTTTCTCCCGGTGGTGGCAGACTGACCTTCCTCTGCCGACTTCTGGCTCCACAACAAAGAAGCCTTTTATGTTTGAGCAAAGTAGAGAAAAAAAAAATCCAAGAGCAGCAGTAATAAGGAAACAGATCATAGGACCAAGCAACCTCATCCAAACAAAGCGTGTTTGTGTACACCAGGATATAACCACAAGTGCGGGAGAAGGTATACCGGCAAAAAGATGTAATAGGAGACGTGAATATTAATTACAGGGAGCTACCCATACAGTTTGTTCTAATATTAAACAGGCCTTTCTAACCCAATGTGTTTAGGCCTTTCTAACTCAAAGTGAACAGGCCTTTCTTTTTTATTTTAATTCGTTCATGGGATGTGGGCGTCACTGGCAAGGCCAGTATTTATTGCCCATCCCTAGTTGTCCTTGATGAGGTGGTGGTGAGCTGCCTTTTTGAACCGCTGCAGTCCGTGTGGTGAGCATCCTCCCACAGTGCTGTTAGGGAGGGAGTTCCAGGATTCTGACCCAGCGACGATATACGTCCAAGCTGGGATGGTGTGTGACTCAGAGGGGAACCTGCAGATGGTGGTGTTCCCAGGCGCCTGCTGCCCTTGTCCTTCCCGGCGGTAGAGGTCGGGGGTTTGGGAGGTGCTGTCGAAGAAGCCTTGGCAAGTTGCTGCAGTGCATCTTGTAGATGGCACACGCTTTTCTAACCCAAAGTGAGCAGGCCTTTGCTGCAAAGTGTCATCATCATTACTGAATGAATTTGAAGCTTCCTTTCTCATTTGCACTTTCTCACACTCAGGCCGCAAACCATTTCCCAGCTGAGAGGGCAGGTAGGCAACCCAGTCTCTCCACTGCTACTCAACATCTAACTACAAAGATGGTCATTGGACAACTTGTCTGCTGATTTGCCCTTCTTTTGGAAAAGCCCCTCACTTTAACTGCAACAGTTTGCATTTATATAGCGCCTTTAACGTAGAAAAATGTCCCACTTTGTGGGCACAGCTGTCATTGTGGAACCATAGGTGGAGAACACTTTAAAAAGGTACAACATGTTGGGTACAGCAGTGAAATATGTCAGCAACCGTACAACCATAAATGTTGCTTGTTTGAACTAACAATGACATTGTCCAAATTGTCTGAGGTGAATTTTCACTTTCACTACCGGGCAAAATAATGGGCGGTAGTGGATCAGCTTCAACAGAAGAGTTAATCGGACGGGTGTAAAAGGAACGGCCGAACCGCTACCGCCCGGCAGTAGAAGTGAAGATTTATCCCTCTTACTCCAAACTGCCAAAGCGTGACCAGAGGTTCAAGCAAATTACGATCACTGCCAAAAAGAAGAAAGGGAGTGGGTCGGAGTAGATTTTTTTGGCAGAGGCTGCTGAAGACATGCAATGCCCCGACCAGAAACAGCGGCGGAAGCAGAATCCATAATAGCTTTTACAAGGGAAGTGGAAAGGGCAGTGCTTTCAGTGCGCCGGCAGCAGGAGCAATGGGCTGAATGGCCTCCTCCCGTGCGGCAATATTCTATGGGGATCATTTTAAACTGGCACACCCAGCGGAAAACTGACCAGATCGGGTTGGCCCTCCCTATTTTACACTCCGTCTGATTTTACTTTCTATCGAAGTCAATGCAGTGTAAAATCGAGCGGGGTGTAAAATGGCCAACTCGATCCCGTCAAGTCTCCCACTAAGCAGATTAGGTTAAAATTACCCCATGACTGTAAGCCTGGAAGCTACTGTTGACAAGATAACCGGTTAAATGCCTGACACATTCATTCGACATTATTTGCTATCAGTGAAGGCACAGATTAATTTAAAACGAAAGGGTTAACATCTGCATTCAAACAGCAGACCGAGGTGTCTCAGGCAAGCACATTAACTGTTTGCCCGTTAATATTGCCAATAATAATTTCTGGGCAAAGGACACGACAAATTAATTGCACTCTCTGTGTGCCTTATTCCTGTTAACTGAACAGCAAATTCGGTATCTATTTAACAGGAATTTACACCAAATACTGTACTGTGCTAGAAGTAAATGCATGTTAAATAAATGCACTTTTACAACAGAAAATATTGAAACACTAACCATGATTGACTCAAAGGCCATCAAAAATGCGGAGACAGATTTCGTGATTGCTCGCTAACTTGATGCAGCTGAGTTAGAAGGGGTGATTTTACTTGCTTAAAAATCTGTTCCATTTCCTGCTTTTTTCCAGTTCTGATGAAAGGTCATCGACCTGAAACGTTAACTCTGTTTCTCTCTTCACAGATGCTGCCTGACCTGCTGAGTATTTCCAGCATTTTCTGTTTTTATTATTGGTGATTTTACTAATTGTACTGAGTTACGCCCGTTGGGGGGGGGGGGGGGGGGGCACATATCAGAGGCTTGGGCGCGCACTCTCCGCGATTTTCCGCCCATTCGAAGCGCGTGCCCAAATTCCTGATGCAAAGCTCCCAGCGCGCAGAGCTCCTTGACCGGAGCATGGATTGATGAACTGATCCCTTTGGTGAACGATGTTTTAGCAGGAAACAAACAAAGACAGCGGCAACCAACATTATAGCACATAGGCTGTGCAAAAAAACATCCCCTCCGAGGCTATAATAAAATAAATATTGACTGCACACCAGGTGCGCACATTGCAGAACTGCACAGCCCCGCGATTCTCCATCCATTGTTATGGACAGAAAGAGAAAAAAACAAAAATTGCAGGCGCAATTTTACCATAGGTGTTCCTGCAGGTACCAAGGAGCCGTACATCAGATTTTTACCCCATAGGGGTTTGAATTTGAAAAATTAATTGCACTCTCTGTGTGCCTTATTCCTGTTAACTGAACAGCAAATTTGCTATCTATTTAACAGGAATTTACACCAAATACTGTGCTAGAAGTAAATGCATGTTAAATAAATGCACTTTTACAACAGAAAATATTTCACCGTGAATTGCTAACGAGAGTTGTGGCCAGCAGGTTGCTTTGCCCATGTAACTAGATGATACCGTCAATGCTCAGGCAACTGCAAGGTCCCTCTAGTAGGCCAGACTGAAGCTTGTAATCTAAGCTCGCTTTTTGCATTACCCAGCTTCCCTCGTCTGTCCCTCTCCCCCCTCACCACTTCAAGGCCTCTCGTCTACGCGTGACCTTTATCAGCTACGAGGGTCAGACAATCCAGGACCACAGACGGCTCCGAAAGCACCTTTGATGTCGCTTAAAAAAAAAACGACCACCCAACAAGCGATACGCTGGCATCAAAGCAAACTGCAGAGTAAAGGTTAGGGCAGACAGCATTCTCACTGCACCTCTCTGTGCAAAGGCAGAGCTTAAACAGCTCCTTAGCAAATAGTATATCTTGGCAAATTTGTGGGGGTGGAGGGGATTGCGGGGTTGTGGGGAGACTGCAATAGCTCTATTACTTCAAATGACCCAAGCATTGTACATGCAAAGCATTAGGAACGTTTGGTCGTGGGGGGGAAAAAGGTGTCATTTCTATGAAAATAATTCCAACTAATAGGCTTGTGCATTTCCACCTCAACCTGACAGTCACTTCTCACTGTAACATGTCCTTTGACGTTAGCTGACAGGTAAATTAGACAACCGCACATTGAGTATATTACTTACCTGTTATTCATCCTGAAGCACTATTCATTTACGAGTTCCTTTGATGGTTGGCATGAGCTGCGCTTTTGAGCGCAGGAAGTGGCCGCATCATGCAGGAATGAACATGCAAAGTACTGCGTTTACAGAACAGGTCCGACGGTTGGTTATAGGGACACCAACCCAGTTCGTCACCAGTAATACAACACTTGCCAGTTGAACATTTATCGAGTTGGTAATAGATTGCCTGATAAAATGGCAGCCAACTGTTGGGAGCACCATCTGTGCCTCAATGTCAGGGCAAATTTTCATTACATCCAAAAAAACCAACAGCTCACAAAAAAAAAGAGAGCTTCAAATACAGAAGCAAAACACAACAGCGTATCATTATTCGGGCAATGCACGGCCTTCCATCTTACCTCAGCAGACATCTCAGCTACAGTTTTTACTGTGTCTGAAATTAAACCGTACAATCTTTCATCAGCTCGGGTTTATTTCCATAATATTACCCCGATTCTATCCAAGCAGTTGAACGGGAGGTACGTTGTAGCAGGAAAATTGAAAGAAATCAATAGTTAGATTAGCCTTTCCTTTTGAATTCAGGAGAACCTCCGGTATCCACCATAATGGAGTGGAGAACTAAAATTGGCAAATATGAGCAAGAGTCCTGACGAACCTGACTCATGACCCCACTCGACCTAAAGCTGCTTGCAGTCCAGTGGAGACAAATGACCCCACTAATCTGATATATAGATAGCCACGAACATGGGTAATAGGCTGGACAATCAAAGCTCTACTCGCTTCCTAGGTTTGCACCAGATTATTCAAACCAACTTTGTATTTAGCCTAAGGACAACTCTATTACTATTAAAATACACATGGTGGTGAAGAAAGTAAAGAACTATTGGCTCATTATGATCCTTCAGCACTGATCCTTCAGCACTGAGGGAGTGCTGCCCTGTCGGAGGTGCCGTCTTTCGGATGAGACGTTAAACCGAGGCCCCATCTGCTCTCTCAGGTGGACGTAAAAGATCCCACGGCACTATTTCGAAGAAGAGTAGGGGAGTTATCCCCGGTGTCCTGGGCCAATATTTACCCCTCAATCAACATCATTAAAGACAGATTATCTGGTCATTATCACATTGCTGTTTGTGGGAGCTTGCTGCCACGTTTCCCACATTACAACAGTGACTGACGTAAGAAAACTACTAGGCACTTGGTCTGAATATTAAACAAGGCTTTAAGCAACTGTTTTTCAACATAGAGATCTGGTTGTGTCCTTCACTAGTTCCTGTTAAAGAGTGTCCTGAGCAAGCTGGGCCCGTGCCCAAGTATTTATACTCTCCCTGGACAGCGCCACCAGCAGACCGCCCAGTATTATTTCATAAGTCATTTCCACATGAATGACAAGATTCATGTCAGTGACCACACTTCAAAAGTACTTCATAGGCTGTAAAGCGCTTTGAGACGTCCGGTGGTCATGAAAGGCGCGATATAAATGCAAGTCTTTCTTCTGTCATCTTTTGGCACTAGCATAACATATCACCAAGTACCTACTATGCTAAGGAACTGGAATGGGTTCAATGCATTTGGGTCTTTCATTCTAAATCTATGAGGCTGAATCCCACAGTTTATGGGTTATGTGAATCTGTGACCCGTTCCATAAACAAGAGAATGATGACGACAATCATCTATGACTGATGCCATCGAGGTTGCAAGTTTAATGCAGGCTCCGCGTAGACTGAAAAGGGGAAATGGGTGTGCCACACAAAAAATTGCCTCTAATTCAGCAGACTTCACTCCAAGAGGATCAGGTTGAACGTGAAGAGATTGGAAATGTTGTTTGATGTGAGAGGGCATCGAGAGTTTAGATTTCATTAGCGAGCCTTGGGCACAGCATAGTTCTGCTTCCAAAGACAGTCATTAATTCAAGAAAAAAAATCAATCAAGGAAAAGACCAGCATTGTCTTAAACACAATCACTGCCATATCTGAAATACAACGTTACCAATAAGCAACCAAGCTATTTTATCACTATGCTATGCCATGTAGAGTCTTTTACTGAAGTAGCGCATTGAAGTCAGCCAGTGCCGATAAACTTAAAGATTAACTGTCAGCCGTGGCTCAGTGGGTAGCACTCTCGGCTCCGAGTCAGAAGGCTGTTGGTTCAAGTCCCACTCCAGAGACCTGAACACAAAATCTAGCCTGACACTCCAGTGCAGTGCTGAGGGAGTGCTGCACTGTCGGAGGTGCTGTCTTTCGGATGAGATGTCAAACAGAAGCCCCGTCTGCCCTCTCTGGCAGACATAAAAGATCCCACGGCACTATTTTGAAGAAGAGTGAGGGAGTTCTCCCCGGTGTCCTGGTCAATATTTATCCTCAATCAACATCACTAAATCAGATAATCTGGTCATTATCACATTGCTGTTTGTGGGAGCTTGCTGTGCGCAAATTGGCTGCCGCGTTTCCCACATTACAACAGTGACTACACTTCAAAAAGTACTTCATTGGCTGTAAAGCACTTTGGGACGTCCTGAGGTCGTGAAAGGTGCTATATAAATGCAAGTCTTTCTTTTAAACTTTTCAGTTGAGTTATGGCCAGTCCCATAAATGCAGATATTGACCATATTTCACTGCTACTCTTGGCTTGTTTTGCTTACCACATTTAAAGTTTAGATATAATTTAACTGATGTGTTTTTAATTGAGAAAATGGTGACTGTGCACCATTACATTATTTGAACGGTTTAGGGAAAGTAGTGCCAGCTGAATATACTGGTATAATCAAAGAGAGTGAAAATAAAACATCGCCACAGTCATTACTCCATTTCCAGACAAGTATTTTAACTTGCAATACTGCGCTCTCCATCCTTTTACACCAGTTACTTATCATTATATCATCTTGAAATGTTTGGGAATTCTGTTCCCTTGGAAGAGAAACCCAGTTTAAGGGTAAGGCACTCTAACATAAAGCAAGAGTTAAAGATTTTTTTGAAAACTGTACAGTGTATCTAATATTTCTGTTAAGTACCTTTCCCCCAACCGCCCCCCCCCCCACCCCGCCCCCATTGTGGATTGACAAACTTTCCCTAACCATTAGGTTTAAGTAGTATGCTAAAATGTATAAAATGATATATGATTATCTAATCATAGTGCTATTTCCAGGTAATCAACTGTGAAGTATCACTTGACAAGCTCAAGACAATCATTACAATCCTTAATCAATCATTCAGTATGGACCTTGCCACATGTCCCCACATGGTGCATCTCAGCTGATGTTCACTATGCCACCGGTTGCCAGAAAACAAAAAATTGAAAAAAATCAGAACATTTTCTCCACAATTTTTTTTTCATATTCCTTCCTGGGGATGTGGGCGTCGCTGGCATGGGCGGCATTTACTGCCCATCCCTAATTGCCCTTGCGGTGAGCCGCCTTCTTGAACCGCTGCAGTCCGTGTGGTGAAGCTATTCTCAGTATACTTCTTTGTAGCGGTTTGGCACAACTGAGCGGCTTGCTCGGCCATTTCAGAGGGCAGTTAAGAGTGAACCACACATTGCTGCAGGTCTGGAGTCACGGGTAAAGGCCAGACCAGGCAAGGACAGCAGATTTCCTGCTCTAAAAATGACAGTAGTGAACCAGATCGTTTTTACGACAATCCCGTAGTTTCATGGTCACTATTATGGATACCAGCTTTATATTCCAGATTTATATGGAATATTAAACTACCTATTTAAAAAAAAAATCGTACATGGGAATGATTTTTTGGCTGTAACCTTATCTTGAGATTCGGATGATACAAACCCTTTGACTCGCGATCCTACTGTGGAGATCGTCGGAACTACTTGTTGAAACTACCACCATGTAATAGGTATCCATTACTCTCTATTTATTCACTTAGTTACTTACAAGTTACAATATGGGCTTTTCTAAATATCTTTTAAGAATGTATATAAACTGTTGCCGCTGGTTGGAGAGTCGAGGACTGGGGGACATAGTCTAAAAATTAGAGCCCGGCCTTTCAGGAGTGAAATTAGGAAACACTTCTACACACAAAGGGTGGTAGAGGATTGGAACTCTCTTCCGCAAATGACAGTTGATGCTCGATCAATTGTGAATTTTAAATCCGAGATCGATAGATTTTTGTTAACCAAAGGTATTAAGGGATATGGGGCAAAGGCGGTTATGTGGAGTTAGGTCGCAGATCAGCGGAACAGGCTCAAGGGGCTGAATGGCCTCCTCCTGTTCCTATTCCTGTATTAGAGTGATTAGAAATTTCAAATTCAACCAAATGTTACAACATGGATGACTAAAACCTGGCTGCTTAATAATTTGATATTTCACATTAAAACCATATGATCAGGTAGCTGGATTTAGTTTCCACGGTCAGGTCGTCCTAAAAATGTTTGCTTATGTGACCGGATTAGGCAGCAGAAGTAGTTGTTCCACCGATTGCCAAGGAACAATAGGATACCGTGGGCTCATGGTCTCGGCCTTGCTATCAGAGAGAGCCGCAGAGTAGATCTTCCTATGAGGGAGGTGGGCGAGTCGCCCAAGACAGTGTCACACACCTTGCAGCGTCTAGCTACAGGAGTTGCATTAGTGGAGTCCTGCAGAGCAAGTTGTCTATCTGCCTGCTTAATCAGGGCAAGGTGCAACTCGGGGAGATCTGAAAACGTGGGGGACAACAACAACTTGCATTTATATAGCACCATTAAGGTAGTAAAACATAAGAAATAGGAGCAGGAGTCAGTCATTTGGCCCTTTGAGCCTGCTCCGCCATTCAATAAGGTCATGGCTGATCTTCTACCTCATCTCCACTTTCCTGCACTATCCCAAACGTCCCCAAGGCACTTCACAGGAGTGGGTATCAAACAAAATCTGACACCGAGCCACATAAAGAGATATTAGGACGGGGCTTGATCACAGCAGTAGGTTTCAAGGAGCATCTTAAAAAGGAGGAAAGAGATCAAACTAACCTATCCCCCCAAAAAAATTAGCAATGGAAAATAAATGGTCCTCAAAAAAAAAAACAGGATATTGGCACTTTCAGGCTTTCCAGTGCGGTGGAAATATCTGCATTTCATCCACAATCTGCCTCGTACGAGAGAAACAAGGGAAGCAAATTTTCCAATCAGGCTAAACTCAGCAAGGTCATGCCCCCTGCACACTGCCGGCCAGCTACGATACTGGGGATTCAGTACAAATGCTTTCTGGAGACTGGTTAATTGATCCCAGTGATGCAGAGGCCTCTTCCTACTCAAGCAGCCAAGAAAGAACCACTGCCATGGGTTCCGATCAATTAGGAGCCAAAAAAATCTGAAGAATGACAGCACAGAAATTCAGGCCACTCGTCAAAACAGGTGCAAACCTTGTGCATGTGTAAATTAAATGTCAGTCTTGGAAATCAATTCTCCCAGGATGTCTCAGGCTCTCTCCGTATTTTCAGATTGCACGTACTAAATCTCCCCTGGCTGACAAAGTACAGACACATCTACCGTATTGGGATGTACTGTATCGGGGAGGAGTAAAAAGGACAGGACTGACTGTGTGCTGCCAGTGCTGAAAGCTTCAGGATGCCAGTTTTGTTCCACATGAAGGAAACCTTCGATTCCAGACACTTGTTCGTATTTTTCCCCCCCAAGGATGGAGCACAGAATGCGAGTCCGTCCAAATGAGGCAGCAAATAGAAACATAGAAAAATAGGAGGAGTCGGCCATTCGAGCCTGCTCCGCCATTCAATATGATCATGGCTGATCCTCAGTTCAGTTCAATTTTATTTGCCATATGTAACCAGTACAAGTACAATTACAATGGAATGCTTACTCCCCGTAGGGACGCGTCAGCTATACATACAGCGCCGCGTTCAGAGGGTCAATATAATGGCTTCCCGTGGCAGTGGGAGCACGATGTCCCTCAGCCGCTCCGTCCTCCTCGTCACCTCAGCCTCCTCCTCACTGTTGCCGGCTCCACGTGTGGTGGCCTGCTTCTCCCGCTCACAATCCGACCTCTGGCCGCCATTCCCGGCTCCCCTCCTCCCAGTCGGGACTGCGAGTTTCCCGCCATGGAGCTGCCGGCCGACGTGCTGCAGCGGGTCATTGTGGCTGCTGCTGCTGCTGCTCGTTGCGCTGCGCTGCCTCTGCCCGACTCGCCGAACACATCGTCGGGTTGTGAATGCTCCAGTCGCCGCGGCCTCCTCCTCACCGTCGCCAGCTCCACGCTCCACGGTCCGACGGCCTGGGGCCTGCTTCTCCCTCTCAGGGTTCGGCCTCTGGTCTCAATACTATATTCCTGCTCTCTCCCCATACCCCTTGATGCCTTTTGTGTCTAGAATATGAACAAGTTATTCCAAAAGGGACCATGATGTAAAAGTTGGGTATTTTTTAAAATTTAAATCAACAACTGTTTTCTTTTAAATATGCAATTCTCACTTTTCCACAATTTTTTTTAAAGCTGCATGTATAACAAATACAAGTTGTTACTTTCTTTACCCTACAGACTCTTCTGTCGCTCAGGACACGCCACATAGATTAGGTTTTAAGAAGTACCAAAACGGATTCAGCATTCGAAAATTTAAAATATTATACAACATAAAAAGGCTGAAGCATATCAGATTACATGCCTAATACACAATTTGTAATGATCAAATGCTTTCACGAAAGGTGAAATTATATTAGATGTCCATACAAAGCACACTTTACTGATTTAAAAACAAAAAGGCACAAATAGTGCCTTACATATGATCCTGAGGTGGTGCAATTAAACTGAGCTGGAGTAGAAAATTGCAGGATACAACTGTCTGCCCCTTAATGTACTTACTTACTTATAACAAACAACTTATAGCAAACAACAATACAAGATAAAATGAATAAAACACTTTGTAAAGTGAGGATGAAACGGCTTTAATTTATAGTTCGGCTAATACCATCTGTGTTTACCTTTCTTTGTTATCAGCGTTTTAAAACTCCATTGTTCCTTTTTTGGGGGCACTTAAAAGAGTATGTTCTATTATGGTTTCAAGCAAAATAAATTATGGGATGCTTTTGGCATCTCCAATGATTGGTACAACAGGTACAACTGTCAGTTTAAAAAGGTAACTATGATTCCAAAAACAATCGCAAAATGGACAACTTACAGTCCCTGTTCCTGGGACTAGGGACAGGGTCACTGGCAAGGCTTGGAAGCTAAGCAGAGCCAGGCCTGGTTAGTACCTGGAGGGGTAACCATCAGGAAAGACCAGGTGCAGAAGGTCACGGAAGGAGCCCCGAGGAGGGGTGGTTGGTGAGAAGGTCACGGAAGGAGCCCCGGGAGGGGTGGTTGGTGAGAAGGTCACGGAAGGAGCCCCGGGAGGGGCGGCTGATGAACAGGCCCGGGCGTTGGGCTGAAGATTGTCAGACAGGAGGAATGGTGGAAATGGAATGGCGGCGCGCACAGACGCAGCAGCTTTGCTTCTCCCAGGATGGTGCTATTTACGTTTAATGTTAATGTTATTTGTACTGGACTCATGGGAGCTTGCAAGATCACATTTTGTTGTGCATTGTACAATAAAGTTGAATTATTATTATTATTAGCTGTTACAACACAAGTCCTCGATAACGAAGGAACTCGTTAGTTAAGACATTTTTAATCAACTATTCTGGTTATATGTACTCTCTTAAAGGTATACTTTCCTCTGCTAAACATCTTCAGTTTCACCGTGGTCATCTAATTATTGATAGACCCACTTCAAAAATCAACCCGATTTCACTTAGAAACTGCAGGCTGCGAGGCCATGGTGACACTTTGGGCATTCCATGGTAGCATAGCAGTTAGGCCCTCAGTCTGGGTCTCAACCTTTGTCTCTTTTCCAAGTGCCACTAGGGGGTGTGCGAGAGCAGCTAGGGGTGATTCTCCTGCCTTCCTGACCCCCCCGGGGCGGAGATCAGAAACTCGCTTGCCATGTGGCGAATTTTAGCTGCAGACCCTCAAACCTACCAGTCCGTAACATTGCGCATGGGGGCACCAACTCCCACGCAAATCTGATCGTGAAAGATTAAATTATACTGCAGTGGCTTGAAGCTCCCAACTGCATTCTATACAAGCATGACCTGTTACATTCGTATGCACCCTACAAAGTGCCTGCTTCCCAGCTCCCTGAAGGGTTAGTGGACAACTGCGCAACCGGGTGTAGTACGAAGCTGTACAAGTCAGAAGATTGTAGGTTCAATTCCCAGTTCCTGCTGCGATGCCTGTTCTTAGCAGAGGCAACAGCTAAGGCACGACAACTATCCGTAGTGCTCCTGGCCAAGAAGGGGAAAAAAGAAACCGTCAAAGATTTGCACTCCGGATTGCTATCCGACTGGAAAGTGTACGTGTTGTTGCAAACAGGATTGCACTCGGCAGTGAGGTTCCCCACACTCTCATACCCTGCTGACATTCACCGCCTCATGTGAAAAAACCCAGTTAGACGAGGTACGAGAGGGCTGCCAGTGCCAACAGAATTAGGCCCCAGCGAGAGAGAGAGGGAGGAGGGGAGAGAGGGAGGAGGGGAGAGAGGGAGGAGGGGAGAGAGAGAGGGAGGAGGGGAGAGAGAGAGGGAGGAGGGGAGAGAGAGAGGGAGGAGGGGAGAGAGGGAGGAGGGGAGAGAGGGAGGAGGGGAGAGAGGGAGGAGGGGAGAGAGGGAGGAGGAGGGGGGGGAGAGGGAGGAGGGGGGGGAGAGAGAGAGGAGGGGAGAGAGAGGGAGGAGGGGAGAGAGAGAGGGAGGAGGGGAGAGAGAGGGAGGAGGGGAGAGAGAGAGGGAGGAGGGGAGAGAGAGGGAGGAGGGGAGAGAGAGAGGGAGGAGGGGAGAGAGAGAGGGAGGAGGGGAGAGAGAGAGGGAGGAGGGGAGAAAGAGAGGGAGGAGGGGAGAGAGAGAGGGAGGAGGGGAGAGAGAGAGGGAGGAGGGGAGAGAGAGGGAGGAGGGGAGAGAGAGGGGAGGGGAAAGAGAGAGAATGGAGGAGAGAGGGGAAAGAGAGAATGGAGGGGAGAGGGGAAAGAGAGAATGGAGGAGATGGTCGGTTCTGCAGTGGGCAGGCGAGAACCACGGTGATTGTTAAATCTTTTATGGCAAAGTCTTCGGCCACATAGCTGAATTCTGTTTGAGACGAGCTTTCCGGTCCCTCTGATTTTAGTACCTGGGAGCTCACTTGCGATGGCATGTTCCCCTAATTAACATGAAAGCAAACTAGAAATGAATGTTAACTTGGGATTTTTCTGAAAATTGCTGGTGTATTGAAATCCCCAGCATCCAGCCGGCAAATTTAACTCTCGCTCATTTTATCGGATCACATCGAGCTGTAACTAACGGAGCTAGCTCACTCCAGGTCAGATCAGACCCATCAATGTTTAATGGGAATGTCACTGTTCAAGCATGGCTTGCTCTTTCACTGTCATTTTAATCTTTTTGGAATCTTTATAATAAAATGTCTTGTATTGGACACGTGCATTGGGTCCATCATCTACACGGTGACCATCCTGTCTGTCTGGTCAATTTTCCTCTTCCTCATCGGTGCTACTTTCCCTTCTAATTGTTTATCTTCAACTATTCCTACTTGACAATCATATACAAAACCTTTCTCCACATTTCAGTTTTCTCCCCATTCACGTTCCAGCAAAACAGATACCCAGACTCCAGGGGTTAACTTACAACTAGAGATTACACAAACCAGGGTTGTATTCCCTGGAATTTAGAAGGTTACGTGGCGATTTAATTAACGTTTTCAAGATATTAAGGGGAACAGATAGGGTAGAGAGAGAGAAACTATTTCCGCTGGTTGGAGAGTCTAGGACTGGGGGGCATAGTCTAAAAATTAGAGCCAGACCTTTCAGGAGTGAAATTAGGAAACACTTCTACACACAAAGGGTGCTGGAAGTTTGAAACTGTCTTCCACAAATGGCAATTGGTGCTAGATCATATGTTAATTTTAGATCTGAGATCGATAGATTTTTGTTAACCAAAACTATTAAGGGATATGGGCCAAAGGCGGGTATATGGAGTTAGATCGCAGATCAGCCATGATCTCATTGAATGGCGGAACAGGCTTGAGGGGCTAAATGGCCTCCTCCTGCTCCTATGTACCTATATCGCCATTCCTTCATCGTCACTGGATCAAACTCCTGGTACTCCCTAACAACAATGTGGGAGTACCTTCACCGCATGGACTGCAGCGGTTCAAGAATACGGCTCATCACCACCTTCTCAAGGGCAACGAGGGATGGGCAATAAAACAAGGAAAGCTGTGACCAAACTTTGGTCGCCCTTCCTAATACTTCCTTCAATGTCTACATGTCGATTTTTTTCCCTTACACCCCTGTGAAGCACCTTGGTACATCTTTTTCTACACTATAGGTGCTATATAAACACAAGCTGTTGCTCTTCTTGTGGCAGAGAAAGAAGCAGAGGTGGACAAAGAGAAAGAAAGAGAGAGCTGGGGCGAGAAGAGAAAGAGGGAGAGAACTAAACGAGAGTGGAGACCCTACTGCTGGGGGGGGGGGGGGGGGGGGGGAGGAAAATGGTAGATGGACTCTGATGGCAAATGTTGGGGGCGGGAAAGAGAGACTGAACCTGTTGAACAATGCAGAGGGCAAATAGAGAGAAAGAAGCCCTGTTGCAGGGGCCATTTCTGGCTTTCCAGGCACATACTCTAGGTGGCTGGTCCAGTACCAAGCTTGCTGACTGCCATTTCTTATCAAGTATGCATCTCGTATTTTATCGGCAGAATAGCATCTGAACTTACACCTTAGTCATCCTTATAATATGGCCTCAAGTTCCCTCTATCACACTCTCACCTACCTCCGTCTGATTCCACCTAGATTCCATACTGGATTGTACATCTTCCTTCTTCTTAGGCAGTCCCTCGGAACCGAGGATGACTTGCTTCCACATTAAAAATGAGTTTGCAGGTGACTGATGAGTCCAATGTGGGACCTACAGTCTCTGTCACAGGTGGGGCAGACGGTGGTTGAAGGGGCGGGTGGGTGGGGTGCTTGGGTTGACGTGCGCTCCTTGCGCTGCCTGCGCTTGGCTTCTGCTTGCTCCCGGCGAAGAGACTCGAGATGTTCAGCGCCTTCCTGGATGCTTCTCCTCCACTTTGTGCGGTCTCGGGCCGGGGATTCCCAGGTGTCGGTGGGGATGTTACACTTTTTCAAGGAGGCTTTGAGGGTGTCCTTGAAGTGTTTCCTCTGCCCACCTGGGGCTCTCTTGCCGTGCCGGAGCTCCGAGTAGAGCACTTGTTTTGGGAGTCTCGTATCGGGCATGCGGACACAAGGGATGGTAGGATGTGATGCGAGTGAGCCGCACACGCTCAAGGTTCTTAATTAAAGTTTTTCAGTAGATTGCAGTTGTGGCTTGGGGAGCTCACGTTTGTAAAACAGCACATCCTCCAACTCACCATGAGCAATGATATAGGAGACCACTCATTTTTAAAAATGCATTTAAAACTATTTACTGGGAAAAGGTAAGCAGTGGAAATCAATGTACTTCTTCGTGTAACATGAAACGGATCATTGGTCCTGGTTGCCCGCTTCATGACGTGGCGGCTCTAATGGCATCAAGATAAATGTTCTCCCAAGACTAAACTACCTCTTCGCGATGTTACCAGTATCTATTCCCAGTACTCTTCTGACAGCTAGATTTAATTGAGTTGATAAAATGTCACGAGGGGTAAATAGATAACCCTAAGTAAAACTGTGTTGTTGTTGATGCCCAGTTACACATTCAAACAGTAAAAGCATTCGCTCCCTCCACCACTGGCGCACCGTGGCTGCAGTGTGTACCAGCTAGAAGATGCACTGCAGCAACTCGCCAAGGCTTCTTCGCCAGCACCTCCCAAATCCGCATCCTCTTCCAACTAGAAGGACTGTGAAGGAATAAGCCATATAACCTATTCAGAAAAATACACTATCTTATGAAAGAATTCTGGTCTTGTTAAAACATGACAAACTGGGTTTGGAAATTTAGAAACATAACTATGAAATAGCTATGAAAGAATTCTGGCTATTGAGATAAAACAGTTGTTGACCCTGAATAAATAACCTTATTGAAACAGAAGGTGCATGGCTCCGACAGGCTGACCTTTGGGAACAAAAACAATGGTTCACCCTGGATAAGGTGTTCTAATTTAAACTTCGTAAAGATGGCACATAAGATAAGGAACATCTGCCCTTCACACCGTTTTTATATGGTCAACCCAGAACACCTGGAGATGAGACAAGATTCTGGAATGCTACAAGCTGATGTAGCAGTAAGAATTGCAGAGGTCGGCAAAAAGATGAACAGGGATAATTAACTTGGGTCAGCAGAAACTTTACAGGAAATACCACTGAAAAAGGGTATAAATATTGAACTCTCAAATGGGATATCAGACTCGCTTTAATCGGGCAAAGCAATTCTCGGCTTCAGAGGCAGCTCTGTGGTCTACCACTCTTTGTACCTCGGGGATCAAAGGTATTTGATATTGATGGATATCCTGTATAGAAAATTTAAGAACTGTAATACAGTAGTGAAGTTGAGATTTAAAAGTAAGATTCTCTGTTAATAATAAGGTAGTATTTTTTCTCTTTTTAGAACTGTTAACGTTGCGATTGACCGATTCACCAACTGTAAATTGCATGTCAGTTCTTTTAATAAATCTCTATATTTTTAGAATTGTCTCACATAAGTCTTCTGTATCAATAACTCGCAAACTCAATCTCTGTAAACTCTTTGGTGAAGAGTTACAGAATTCTGAGGGAGTTTTCTGGACCCTCATAATATCCAGGACGTTACAGTCTAGCTAAACTTATTAAAAGCGCTATCTGGAGGACGGTAACATTCTCGGGTTGTTCCTTTCCTTTAGGGAGAGATAGCCTAGACCTTTAGACCCAATTAAGTGTCTTTAGGATTCGGCTACCTCAAATTTTAGTTGAAAGTGAACGTCTGAGAAATACACCTGATCCGGGGTAGCCCTAAAGGGACTAGGACTAGTAAATATCCCTTCAGGACAAGGGGCAGCAGGTATATGGGAACACTACCTCCTCCAAGTCTCCCTCCAAGTCACACACCATCCTGACTTGGAAATATATCGCCGTTCCTAGTTGCTGGGTCAAAATCCTGGAACTCCCTCCCTCACAGCACTGTGGGAGTACCTTCACCACTCGGACTGCAGCGGTTCAAGGCGGCGGCTCACCACCAATTTCTCAAGGGCAATTAGGGATGGGCAATAAATGCTGGCCTTACCAGCAACGCCCACATCCCATGAACGAATAATAAAAAAAACTAGAGGCTTTTATTTGTTCTCAGAATATGGGTGAAGCTGACAAGTGTGTAGTATTCCAGCTATTCACAATATATATTAATGATCTAGACGAGGGAACTAGATGTAATATCTCCAAGTTTGCAGATGACACAAAGCTGGGTGGGCGTGTGTGCTGTGAGGAGGATGCCGAGAAACTCCAGTATGATTTGGACAGGTTGGGTGATTATACTGCATCTGCCATGCATCTGCCCAATGTGGATAAATGCGAGGTTATCCACTTTGGTGGCAAAAACAGAAAGGCAGATTATTATCTGAACGGCAATAGATTGGGAGAAAGGGGAAGTGCAACGAGACCTGGGTGTCCTTGTGCACCAGTCGCTGAAGGTACGCATGCAGGTGCAGCAGGCGGTTAAGAAGGCAAATGGTATGTTGGCCTTCATAGCGAGAGGATTCGAGTACAGGAGCAAGGATGTCTTGCTGCAGTTGTACAGGGCCTTGGTGAGACCACACCTTGAGTATTGTGTGCAGTTTTGGTCGCCTTATCTGAGGAAGGATGTTCTTGCCATGGAGGGAGTGCAGCGAAGATTCACCAGACTGATACCTGGGATGGCAGGAATGACGTATGAGGAGAGATTGGGTCAATTGGGCTTATATTCGCTGGAGTTTAGAAGAATGAGAGGGGATCTCATTGAAACTTATAAAATTCTAACAGGACTAGACAGACTAGATGCAGGAAGGATGATCCTGATGGCGGGGGAGTCCAGAACCAGGGGTCACAGTCTAAAGATAAGGGGTAAGCCATTTAGGACTGAGATGAGGAGGAATTTCTTCACCCAGAGAGTGGTGAACCTGTGGAATTCTCTACCACAGAAGGCAGTTGAGGCCAATTCATTAAATATATTCAAGAAGGAGTTAGATATATTTCTTAAGGCTAAAGGGATCAAGGGATATGGGGAGAAAGCAGGGACAGGGTACTGAATTTGGATGATCAGCCATGATCTCATTAAATGGCAGAGCAGGCTCGAAGGGCTGAATGGCCTACTCCTGCTCCTATTTTCTATGTTTCGATGTATTGCCCAGCCCCCTAGTCACCCTGTGAAGGCGGTGATGGTCCTTCTTCCAGCAACTGTTCTTAAAGCTGAATGGCTTGCTGGGCCACTTCAGAGTGCATTACAAGTCAACCACATGGTGCAGGCCAGACCGGATCGGGCTGGCAGGCTTCCTTCCCTGAAGCTTCTGTTTTTGTGACATTACTGCAGCTTTCGTGGTAATATTATCCGGTGCAAGCCCACAATTTACCAGATTTACTGAATTCAATTTCACAACTTGCCACGGTGGGATGTGACCTCCCAACCTCTAGGCCGCTTGCCCAGTACCAAGCTGGTTGGCTGTGCCAGTTCCTATCAAGTACCCATCTCGTATTTTAAGGGTAGACTAGCATCTGAACTTTGGCGTTACTCATCCTTAAAATATGGCCTCAAATTGCCTCTACCAGACGCTCACCCACCTCTGTCTGATTCCACCTAGATCCCAAACTGGACTGGACATAAACATGAATCTCAGGATGTGATGGGAGTGAGCCTCACACGCCCATGGTCCTTAACATTTTCCAGCCGATTGTACAGGAACATCAGTTTGATAATGAGGAGTTTTCAAATCTACCTTCAAGTGAGGCAGGGCACAGGCAGGATTTGTATCCTTGCCAGTTCAATATTAGAATGGATCTTTGCCAAAGGTGGATGGAAATAAATAAGTAATCCCTCGGATATATAACTTGCTAACTGGGTCCAACGAAAACTTAGCTGAGAAAGTCCAGAAGTCATGGGAAAAGAGCTGATCCAAAAGGAGCCCCTATAAGCATTAGCGTAGGAGGAGATTTGGCCTGCAGTCCACCCAGCATATATGTGCAGCTCAGCAAGGGGGCTGCGGTTATAAATATTTCACCAGTTTTACTACACACCTAGCAGACTTTACAGGATTGACCCGCTGAGCCGTGTTGTGTGTGGGAGGGCACACATCTTTATATCTTCTGGGTGTGATTTAATCAAATCCGTCGGAGGAGATTCCGAGGAGGGGGAGGAAAAAAAAGTTTACTTAAAAAAGGAACTTCAAAATGTGGCTCAAATCAATTCAGAAAGCAAGCTCTCCGGACAAAGAAGGCCCACTGGTCTCTGCTAATTTCCTTGACCTTAGTTGGAGTGACCGTGGAAGCACTGACCTCAGCCACAGGTCCTCTATGTATGGACATTAGTTGAAGTCAGCTATTGCAGCTCACACATGCTGTGTCTGACAGGAAAGAATGGGTAAGGAGATAAACAAGGAGGACAAACACCCCCCTAGGGAATATGCCACATCTCTCCAGAGTACCACTGGGGAATACGTACGTCTTCAATGATAGCTCCAATACCATCGGGTGGGGGGGAAAGGATACATTCTCCACCACTTAATTAGCAAGGATCCCTCAGGAAAACACGTTCCTATTCCACCGCTAATCAAATCCCATGACCACAATAAGCACCCTCGCTGCCACTGGGCAACCAGTGATGACCATATGGCCACTTAGGGGTACAGTAGCATAGTGGTTATGTTACTGGACGAGTAATCCAGAGGCCTGGACTAATTATCCAGAGATGCGAGTTCAAATCCCACCATGGCAGCTGTAATGGTGGCCATGAAACTACCGGATTGTTGTAAAAACCCATCTGGTTCACTAATGTCCTTTAGGGAAGGAAATCTGCCGTCCTTACCCGGTCTGGGCCTATATGTGACTCCAGACCCACAGCAATGCGGTTGACTCTTAACTGCCCCTCTGAAATGGCGGCTCACCACCACCTTCTCGAGGGCAATTAGGGATGGACAATAAATGCTGGCCTTGCCAGCGACACCCACATTCCATGAATGAATAAAAAAAAAGACATCTGCCGCTACTGACCAATAGCAACTGACTATTTTCCACCACAGGAAATAACAAAACACTGCCACCCACCTTTGTGGTTCAGGGTTCCATCAGAGAAGGCACTGCTGCCCACCTACCACTAACCACGGTAGTGGGACGGCTTAGGCAAGGTTAAGAAAACAGCAGCACTCACGCACAGAGGAGCAATTGGTGTGTCTGTACATACACAGCATTGTTATCTCTCCCTCCCGCCCACTCCCCCAGTTTTCTTCCAAAGGCGTGGATTCATGTGAGTGCACAGTTCCAGAAGCATTAACAACCCTTTGGTGCCTCATCCAAGCGGCCTTCACAAGTGAGCGTCTGCAGGCAGTGGGTAGACATCATGACGTAAGAAAACTACTAGGCACTTGGTCTAAGCGTTAAACAAAGCTTTAATCAACTGTTTTACAACATGGAGGTCTAGTTGTGTCCTTCACTAGTTCCTGTTAAGAATATCCTGCGCAAGCTGGGCCCGTGCCCGAGTATTTATACTCTCCCTGGACAGCGCCACCCGTAGGCCGCTCAGTATTATTTCATAAGTCTTTCTTTCATGAATGACTGATTCATGTCACATCACAAGCTCTGTCTTTCGGATGAGACGTTAAACTGAGGCCCCGTCTACTCTCTCAGGTGGACGTAAAAGTTCCCATGGCACTATTTCGAAGAGGAGCAGGGGAGTTATCCCCGGTGTCCTGGGTCAATATTTATCCCTCAATCAACATCACAAAAACAGATGATCTGGTCATCATCACATTGCTGTTTGTGGGAGCTTGCTGTGCACAAATTGGCTGCCGCGTTTCCTACGTTACAACAGTGACTACGCTTCAAAAGCATTTCATTGGCTGTAAAGCGCTTTGCGACATCTGGTGGTCGTGAAAGGCGCTATAGAAATGCAAGTCTTTCTTTCAAGCCAAGTCTATGCTGTCCAAACCCCACCCCATTCCCATTGGATAAAAGCTGCTTCGGCGCCAAGCTCTGGAATGCCCTCCCTAAACCTCGCCACCTCTCTCCTCTCCTGTAAGACACTCCTGAAAACCTACTAAGCTTTTGGCCACCTGTCCAAAAATCTGCTTCTGTGGCTCGGTGTCAAATTCTATTTGTTAATGCTTCTGTGAAGCACCTTGGGACATTTTACTATGTTAAAGGCGCTATATAAATGCAAGTTGTTGTTGCAAACCCTGGCTAATGTTTCCCTTCCCTAGCCCATGGGCGCTGAGGCTAATTGTCAGATTGGGAGACTACACTAAAAGGTATGAAGGTTGACATACAATGGCTAACATTCAAGGAAGTAATGCACAATTTGCAACAAACATATATTCCTCTAGGGAATAAAAACCCAAAAGGAAAAGTGATCCAACCATGGTTAACAAAAGAAATTAAAGCTAATATTAAGTCAAAGGAGGAAGCTTATAAAGTTGCCAGAAAAAGCAATCAGTCTGTGGATTGGGATCATTTTAGAAATCAGCAAAGGGGGACCAAGAAATTGATAAAGAAAGGGAAAATGGAATATGAGCACAAACTAGCGAAAAATATAAAAACGGATTGTAAAAGCTTCTATAGGTATGTGAAAAGGAAAAGACTGATGAAGGTAAATGTAGGACCTTTACAGTCAGAGATGGGAGAATTTAAAATGGGGAATGAGGAAATGGCAGAGAAATTAAATAAATACTTTGTTTCTGTCTTCACGGAGGAAGACACAAAAAAACTCCCAGAAATACGAGAAAACCAAGGGTGTGACGAGAATGAGGAACTTAAAGAAATTATTATTAGTAAAAAAAACAGTACCAGCAAAATTAAATGGGACTAAAAGTCGACAAATCCCAAGGACCGGATGACCTACATCCTAGGGTTTTGAAAGAGGTGGCCATTGGAATAATGGACGCATTGGTTGTCATCTTCCAAAATTCTACAGATTCTGGAACGGTTCCTGCAGATTGGAGGATAGCAAATGTAACCCCGCTATTTAAGAAATGAGGGAGAGAGAAAACGGGGAACTACAGACCTGTTAGCCTCACATCAGTAGTTGGGAAAATGCTGGAATCTATTATAAAGGATGCAATAACTGAGCACTTAGAAACTAATAGTAAGATTGGGCAGAGTCAACATGGATTTATGAAAGGGAAATCCTGTTTGACAAACCTACTGGAGTTCTTTGAGGATGTAGCTAGTGGAGTAGACAAAGGTAGATGTGGTGTATCTGGATTTTCAGAAGGCCTTCGATAAGGTCCCACACAAGAGGTTGGTGAACAAAATTAGGGCACATGGAATTGGGGGTAATATATTAGCATGGATTGAGAATTAGTTAACAGACAGAAAACAAAGAGTAGGGATCAACGAGTCTTTTTCAGGATGGCAGGCTGTGACTAGTGGGGTACCACAAGGATTGGTGCTTGGGCCCCAGCTATTCACAATCTATATCAATGATTTGGATGAGGGGACTAAATGTAACATTTCCAAATTTGCTTATGATACAAAGCTAGGTGGCAGTGTCAGTTGTGATGAGGATGTGAAGAGGCTTCAAGGGGATCGCGACAGGCTCAGTGAGTGGGCGAGAGCATGGCAGGTGCAATATAATGTGGATAAATGTGAAGTTATCCACTTTGGTAGAAAAAACAGAAAGGCAGAGTATTTCCGAAATGGTGAAAGATTGGGGAATGCAGATGCTCAAAGGGACCTGGGTGTCCTTGTACATGAGCCACTGAAAGTGAATGTGCAGGTGCAGCAAGCCATTAGGAAGGCAAATGGCATGCTGGCCTTCATTACAAGAGGATTTGAGTACAGGAGTAAAGAAGTCTTACTCCAATTATATAGGGCCTTGGTGAGACCACACCTGGAGTACTGTGTACAATTTTGGTCTCCTTACCTAAGAAAGGATATACTTGCCATAGAGGGAGTGCAATGAAGGTTCACGAGATTGATTCCTGGGATGGCGGGACAGTCGTATGAGAAGTGATTGAGTAAACTAGGCCTGTATTCTCTGAATTCAGAAGAATGAGAGGGGATCTCATTGAAGCACACAAAATTATTACAGGGCTTGATAGGATGGATGCTGGGAGAATGTTCCCCTTGGCTGGGGAGTCTAGAACCAGGGGCCACAGCCTCACGATAAAGGGTAGGCCATTCAGGACTGAGATGAGAAGAAATTTCTTCACACAGAGGGTGGTGAATCTTTGGAATTCTCTACCCCAGAGGGCTGTGGAGGCTCAGTCATTGGGTATATTCAAAACAGAAGTTGATAGATTTCTGACTAGTAAAGGTATCAAGGGATATGGCGATAGGGCCGGTGAATGGAGTTGAGGCAGAAGATCAGCCATGATCTTATTGAAGGGTGGAGCAGGCTCGAAGGGCCGAATGACCTACTCCTGCTCCTATTTCTTATGTTCTTATGTCCTTAGTCATTTCTTTGACTTTGGAGTATACAAGGGGGATGAGGATGATTTTTTTAAACGCAGCGAGTTATGATGATCTGGAATGCGCTGCCTGAAAGGATGGTGGAACCAGATTCAATAGTAACTTTAAAAAAGGGATTTGGACAAATACTTAAAAAGGAAAAATTTGCAGGGCTGAGGGGGAAAGAGCGGGGAGGGGGAAAGAGCGGAGGGGGGGGGGGGGGGGGAGTTGAGACTAATTGGAGAGCTCTTTCAAAGAGCCGGAACAGGCACGATGGGCCAAATGGTCTCCTTCTGTGCTATATGATTCTATAACTTTGGAGCTCACAGTATCTGCAATCACATGGGGGGGGGGGAGGGGGAAGAGGGGAGGGGGAAAACCACCATTAAAAAAAAATCAAAATTCAATCACAAAACTTGGGATAAATTTAATTTAGTTACTTATTTAGGATAAAGGACTCAAGCAGTTTGTGCACTGTAACATTTACCCTTCTGCCTACTCGATAAGGAATAATGGGTTTAAAAAAAAATATATAAAACAAACAATAAAGCAACGTCGACCTTCTGGAGTGGGTAAATTCTTTCCCATTTTATGAGCAGCCGGTGGTCTGTGAAAAAAAGTGTGTCCGGGGTCACTGATGGATGGCAGGCTGTGACGGAATTCACCTACCACAGACGGATCCAAGGCACGTCCCACAGTCACGGATCATTCGCCAAGCCAAACTCCGCCACTTCAAACAAAGCGCAGCACCCACCTCCCAGCATGCAAACTGCAGCAGCAGATACAGTAAAAGTCTGCATGAAAAAAAAAGTCTGCACAGTCCCAGCCCCACCTCCCCCCGATACACCAACATTTGGAAACGATTCCAACGAGAAGCGGGCTGTTAGAACACTTCGGGGGATGACTGATATTAAAGGTGTACGCTTGCCAAATGTCCCACCCGCTAAATCGTCTCATTTAAAGGAAGACCGGGAACACGGAGAATGGGATTCGCCAAATGATTCTGAAAATCAGCTTAGGGTTCCCTTTTTTTAAATTATTGATGCAGTTTGATTGGTGTCAGATTACACCAAGTTTACCTCAGTAATACTTCGTTGCATTTAGTCAGTCCCACACTGTGAAGTTTCAATACCAATTTTTTATGGTTATATAAAACAGGATATGGTTGGAAATATTTTGCTGCTTATTTAATGGGTGCCCTGGGGTACAAATTCTGCTTCTGTGCTCCCCAGCCCATGATTTTTGAAGCCCAGTCGCCGTGGCTCAGTGGGTAGCGCTCTTGCCTGAGTCAGAAGGTTGTGGGTTCAAGTCCCACTCCAGGAACTTGAGCACAAAAATCTAGGTTGACACTCCAGTGCAGTACTGAGGGAGTGCCGCACTGTCGGAGGTGCCGTCTTTCGGATGAGACGTTAAACCGAGGCCCCGTCTGCTCTCTCTGGTGGACGTAAAAGGTCCCGTGGCACTATTTCGAAGAAGAGCAGGGGAGTTATCCTCGGTGTCCTGGCCAATATTTATCCCTCAACCAATATATCACATTGCTGTATCATTATCACATTACTGTTTGTGGGAGCTTGCTGTGTGCAAATTGGCTGCTGCGTTTCCCACATTACAACAGTGACTATACTTCATTGGCTGTAAAGCGCTTTGAGACGTCCGGTGGTCATGAAAGGCGCTATATAAATGCAAGTCTTTCTTACAGGAGGGAAACTCACAGGTGGGGAAATCTCTCTCGTGTGTCTGTCTATATGTGTGGGGTGGGTGAACAGAAACTAGAGCTGCAGTTACACTGTGATGCCGGGCAAAGGTGGGATCACATATAAACAGTTGGAAAGGAGGACATAACCCTTGCCAAAAACATTTGGGGGATCCTACCTCATGTGTGGCTGGTCTGTAGCTGCACAGTGCGATTCGCAGCAAGCAGTATGGTGCAAACTACAGATCACTTTCTAGGTCACTCTAAGGATAAGGGGAAAGCCATTTAGGACAGAAATGAGGAGGAATTTCTTCAGCCAGAGAGTGGTGAACCTGTGGAATTCTCTACCACACAAGGCAGTTGAGGCCAATTCATTAAATATATTCAAGAAGGAGTTGGATATATTTCTTAAGGCTAAAGGGATCAAGGGATATGGGGAGAAAGCAGGGACAGGGTACTGAATTTGGATGATCAGCCATGATCTCATTAAATGGCAGAACAGGCTCGAGGGGCCGAATGGCCTACTCCTGCTCCTATCTTCTATGTTTCTGTGTTTCACTCGTGGCCAGCACACTATTAATGTTTGAAGGGGCAGGTGGGAGACATCATGTTTTCTCAAAACATTATTAAAAAATAACTCTGCTTAAGTTTCAGAAGTACCTGGGAGATCCAAGTGACCCCCGCACACTCCCCAACTGAACGATTTGTAAATCTGAAATAACAACAGAAAATGCTGGAAAAACTCAGCAGGCCAGGCAACATCCTGGCCTGCTGAGTTTTTCCAGCATTTTCTGTTGTTATTTCAGATTTCCAGCATCTGCAGTATTTTGCTATCGTACTACGATTTGTAAATCTGGCTTGACAGCACACTGGAGTTGTACTCTGTGCAACGTTAATCCCAACCAATGTGAATTACCTTCCCAAGGGCATTTTATACCGTTGCCCTGCGGAGGGAGATCAGGACTCAACTCAACTTCAAGTTTTTTTTTAAGAAGTAGTTCCGTGGGGCAAGAACAGGCCGAAACAATGGGTCTAACGAAGGGTCACTGGCCTGAAACATTAACTCTATTTCTCTCTCCACAGATGCTGCCTGACTTGCTGAGTATTTCCAGCATATTCTCTCTTTATTCCCAAGTTATACCGTCACTTTTGCATTATGAAGTGGAAACCATGGCTGAAGCAACGAGGCAGTGTAACTGCTCCGAAAGCTTGTGATTTCAAATAAAGCTGTTGGACTATAACCTGGTGTTGTGTGACTTCTTACATGCATCCTCAATGGCATTTTTAAAAAGAGATTATTTAATCTCCACTGTTGTAAATCGATTTTTTTGTTGTTTTCTGAACGGGCACAATCGTCCTTGTTTAGAAGGGAGTGACGTCAGGAAGGAACAAAAGAACTTGCATTTATATAGCGCCTTTCACAATGTCCCAATGCGCTTTACAATTAAGTACATTTGAAGTGTAGGCACTGGAAAAGTAGTGTTATAATTGACACAGCTAATGACACTAAATTAAAAATAAAAACAGAAAATGTTGGAAATACTCAGCCGGTCAGGCATCTGTGGAGAGATCCAAGTGACCCCCACACACTCCCCAACTGAACGATTAGTAAATCCGCTCGACAGCACACTGGAGTTGTACTCTGTGCAACGTTAACTTGTCCCATTACCATCTCCTCTTGCCTCGCTCCATCATCCCTTTTGTCTCTTAATCTCTCCTGCCTTCCATCCTATCACAGACCTTCCCTTTTGTTCTTTCCTCCCCTCCCTGCCCCGACACTTGCTTAAAAACCAGTTCCATCTCCAGCTTTTTCCAGTTCTGACGAAGGGTCGTCGACCTGAAACGTTAACTCTCGTTTCTCTCTCCATGGATGCTGCCTGACCCGCCGAGTAATTTCCAGCATTTTCTGTTTGCCTTTCAGATTTCCAGCATCTGCAGTATTTTGCTTTTACACTAAAATTAAAGATTTGTAAATTTAAAAAAAAAAAAAAATTTCCATTAAGCTGGTGCCTCTTTAAGAAAAAAAAATAACACACTTGCCCAGTTGCGCAGCTGAGCCACAAGGACCGGAAGGTCCCCAGTCCAAGTCCTGGTCTGTGCCAGGTTCGCTCAGCTCAGCCAGGGAGGAAGCAGACGTGCTACAACTGGCTCTGGCACCGACGGGCTCGGGAGGAGAATCAGCCCAGGCTCAAGTTTCGAGCGCTCTCCAATCAATCATTCCTGCTGGAAAATGAACGTCAAGTGAGACGGGACTGGGTGGGGCTCGGATGGTCAAATACCCTTCCCGACACTCATCAGCTTTGGCTCACAATTGATGAATGAGCATTGCCGGCACCTCTCGGGATTAAATCATCTCATCCACACAGTCATTGCCTTCAGGAGGGCTAAAGTTTCTCTTCAAATGCAACATAGATTTAAAGTAAAAAAAAACAAAAGCAAAATACTGCGGGTGCTGGAAATCTTGGTATAAAAACAGAAAATGCTGGAAATACTCAGCAGGTCAGGAAGCATCTGTAGAGAGAGAGAAACAGAGTTAATGTTTCATCGACCTGAAACGTTAACTCTGTTTCTCTCTACAGACGCTTCCTGACCGGCTGCGTATTTCCAGCATTTTCTGTTTTTATAATAGATTTAAAGTAATTGGTAGAAGTATTAGAGGGGAGTTGAGGAGAACATTTTTCACCCAGAGGGTGCTGGGGGTCTGGAACTCACTGTCTGAAAGGGTGGTAGAGGCAGAAACCCTCATCGCATTTAAAAAGTACTTGGATACGCACTTGAAGCGCCGTAACCCACAGGGCTACGGACCAAGAGCTGGAAAGTGGGATTAGGCTGGATCGCTCTTTTGGCCGGCACAGACACGATGGGCCGAATGGCCTCCTTCTGCGCTGTAAAATTTCTATGATTCAATGATTTCATTGGCTGTAAAGCGCTTTGGGACGTCTGGTGGTCGTGAAAGGCGCGCTAGAAACGCAAGTCAGTCTTTTCTTTGATTAAAATAAAATATACAAAAAAAAACCAGTCTGTTGCCTTAAAGTTCAAAGTGTTAATGTTTGAAGTATATATGTTCCATCAGGTTTTTGTTTAAAACCCCAACAAAACAACAGACATTGCGTGGGTGTGGGGTGCTTTTATTGTGACAGGCAACTCTGGGCCGGGGAGGGGGGCGAGGGGAGAGACTGAAGTAGTTTCCATGTGGCTGCTAGGGTCAGAAGAACAACCGCCCCCTTAAAGCCAATGACGCACGGATGGGGGAGGTGGGCAAAGGTTCCGGCAACACTTGGCCACATGAAACTGCACAGAGGGAAAATTACAACCTCGCAGTTATGAATCTAACAACGAGAAGTGCCTTTTGTTTTATATACACACGATGCAGAAATGCAACCAGCCCGATGTGTTGCGCGGAATTTTCCTTTTGAAACTGATTTTGTTCTTTTGCATATTTCATTGGGTGTTGGTTCCCTCAGGGTGGAGGTGTTCCTCTCCATAGGAAGTCTTAAATCTTTCTTCCTACCTTTTAATGCGCTAGCAGTAAGAAAATCTGACTTTTTGTAAGTTAGAAGACTTTAAAATTATGTGCATAAATCTCTCAGTGAAAAGCAGCAATATTTTTTTCAAGTGAGTTTTAGTTCATACACGAAATTAAGTTCTCAGTAGCTTCAAAACCCGTACTGCACAAGATAAAAACTTCACTGAAAGTTGCCCTTTTGTCCCTCAACTTTACAGCGAAAACCTACATCAAAGAGCTCAAAATCACATTAGACCTAGAATTTATCATTCTCGATTTTTTTTGGAAAAAGAAACATTCATTTCTTGCCTCCCGCGTTACAGAAAGTGCACGACAGTCT
The DNA here is from genome assembly GCF_052327205.1 of Somniosus microcephalus. Classification (NCBI taxonomy): domain Eukaryota; kingdom Metazoa; phylum Chordata; class Chondrichthyes; order Squaliformes; family Somniosidae; genus Somniosus; species Somniosus microcephalus. Next base: position 47,654,326 of record NC_141011.1, read on the forward strand.
GCAAAGTGTTTTCCTTGAGAAGGCGTTTATCATCAAGCTCCGTCCCCCGCGTCCACTACCCCGCGGGGACGCCGGCCGAGTGAGTCAGCGACCAGCCGGGGAGCGAGCTCCAGGCGGCGGGGCTGCGCCAGACTGGGTGGGGCTTTCGGAGAGACAGCCGGGTCAGGCTGGGGGGCGAGTGGTCGCTTAGAGATAGGAAAAAAGAACAGAGGGAGGGGGAAAGAGATGGAAAAAGAACAGAGGGAGGGAGGGAAAGAGATGGAAAAAGAACAGAGGGAGGGAGGGAAAGAGATGGAAAAAGAACAGAGGGAGGGAGGGAAAGAGATGGAAAAAGAACAGAGGGAGGGAGGGAAAGAGATGGAAAAAGAACAGAGGGAGGGAGGGAAAGAGATGGAAAAAGAACAGAGGGAGGGAGGGAAAGAGATGGAAAAAGAACAGAGAGAGGGAGGGAAAGAGATGGAAAAAGAACAGAGAGGGAGGGAAAGAGATGGAAAAAGAACAGAGGGAGGGAAAGAGATGGAAAAAGAACAGAGGGAGGGAGGGAAAGAGATGGAAAAAGAACAGAGGGAGGGAGGGAAAGAGATGGAAAAAGAACAGAGGGAGGGGAAAAGATGGAAAAAGAGGGAGGGAAAGAGATGGAAAAAGAACAGAGGGGAAAAGAGATGGAAAAAGAACAGAGGGAGGGGAAAAGATGGAAAAAGAACAGAGGGGAAAAGAGATGGAAAAAGAACAGAGGGAGGGAGGGAAAGAGATGGAAAAAGAACAGAGAGAGGGGAAAAAATTGTAAGAGGGAACAGATGGAAAAAACAGAGGGAGGGGTAAAAGACAGGAAAAGAAAACAGAGGGAGGGGGAAAAGAGATGGAAAAAGAGGGAGAGGAAAGAAGGGAATGAACGATGATGGGAAAAAGGGGGAACAAAATGAAGTGAGAAAAGGGAAGAAAAGAAAGAGAAAGGAAGAGAAAAGAAAGAAAGACAGAACAATCTAAAAAAAGAGAGGAAAGCATTTGAGAGGGCGGGTGGGCGGGTTCTCCTGTCTCTATCAGTGATCCCACTCACTAACCACAGAGTAGATTGTAAGACTAGCCCACGCAGGTACACCTCTGCGGAAAATGCGATCAAACACGGGCCAGGGAAGAGAGAAATGAGCAGGCGGTGTTATCACCAACAAATTCAACACACGCCTCTGATCTCAATTACACGGAGAGTCAAGATTGCTGTTAGTATCAGGGGTCTATCTGATGTAATTACAGGGCCATTTCATATGAGGGACGAGGTGATCAAATCTTCGATCAATTGGATTTTAATTATTTTTTTCTAAGCCACACGTCAAATCCACACACTCATTTTAATCACATTTAACGCTGTGTTTTTTTTTTAACCCTATAAAATGGGCATTTACTCTTGTTGTCGCATTGTTTTCAGGGCAAATGTCTATTTGGTGATTCCTTATTGCTAAGCTCAGTTTGCACTAATGTGTAACATAAATGCTATTAATTTACTAGACCCACCACCCCCCCCAAACCGGGTCCACATTCTGCATGAACACCTTGCCCCAACTTAGTTTGGCTTCCATAGAAACATAGAAGATAGGAGCAGGAGTAGGCCATTCGGCCCTTCGAGCCTGCTCCGCCATTCAATGAGATCACGGCTGATCATCCAAATTCAGTACCCTGTCCCTGCCTTCTCCCCATATCCCTTGATCCCTTTAGCCTCAAGAAATATATCCAACTCTTTCTTGAATATATTTAATGAACTGGCCTCCACCGCCCTCTGTGGCAGAGAATTCCACAGGTTCACCACTCTCTGGGTGAAGAAATTCCTCCTCATTTCAGTCCTAAATGGCTTACCCCTTATCCTTAGACTATGACCCCTGGTTCTGGACTCCCCGGCCATCAGAAACATCCTTTCTGCATCTAGTCTGTCCAGACCTGACAGAATTTTATAGGTTTCGATGAGATCCCCTCTCAATCTTCTAAACTCCAGTGAGTATAAGCCCAATTGACACAATCTCTCCTCGTACGTCATTCCTGCCATCCCAGGTATTAGCCTGGTGAATCTTCGCTGCACTCCCTCCATGGTAAGAACGTCCTTCCTCAGGTAAGGTGACCAAAACTGCACACAATACTCAAGGTGCGGTCTCACCAAGGCCCTGTACAACTGCAGCAAGACATCCTTGTTCTTGTACTCGAACCCTCTTGCTACGCAGGCCAACATACCATTTGCCTTCTTAACCACCTGCTGCACCTGCATGCTTACCTTCAGTGACTGGTGCAAAAGAACCCCCAGGTCTCTTTGCACTTCCCCTTCTCCCAATCTATTGCCATTCAAATAATAATCTGCCTTCCTGTTTTTGCCACCAAAGTGGATAACCTCACATTTATCCACATTATAGTGCATTTGCCATGTTTCTGCCCAATCACCCAACCTGTCCAAATCGTACTGGAGTTTCATGACACCCTCCTCACAGCATACCCTCCCACCCAGCTTTGTGTCATCTGCAAATTTGGAGATATTACATCCAATTCCCTTGTCCAGATCATTAATATATATTGTGAACAGCTGGGGTCCTAGGACCGATCCTTGCGGTACCCCACTAGTCACTGTCTGCCACTCGGAAAACGACCCGTTTATTCCAACTCTTTGCTTTCTGTCCACCAACCAGTTCTCTATCCAAGTCAATACCTTGCCCCCAATCCCATGTGCCTTAATTTTGCACGCTAACCTCTGATGCGGGACCTTATCGAACGCCTTCTGAAAGTCCAAATACACCACATCCACTGGTTCTCCCTTATCTATTTTCACAGAATCACAGAATCCCCACAGTGCAGATAGAGGCCATTTCAGCCCATCGAGCCTGCACCGACATATATCCCACCCTATCCCCGTAACCCCACGTATTTAATCCCCTAACACTAAGGGTCAATTTATCATAGCCAAATCAACCTAACCCGCGCATCTTTGGACTGTGGGAGGAAACCGGAGCACCCGGAGGAAACCCACGCAGACACAGGGAGAATGTGCAAACTCCACACAGACAGTCGCCCGAGGCCAGATTTGAACCCGGGTCCCTGGCGCTGTGAGGCAACAGTGCTAACCACTATGCCACCTTTACTAGTTACATCCTCAAAAAATTCCAGTAGATTAGTCAAGCAGAGTGTAACTTTTTTTTGAACTAGTGGAAACTTTCCTTTTTGCTCTGGTATACACCTAACCACATTAGGGCGACCTGTGGAAGGGGCCGTCTTATATACTGCAACTTGCAATATATTTTAACTGCAAACCCACCCCCAAAATTAAAATCATGTGATGAGTTCATGGTTGAACTTACAGACACGTGGGGACACTTCACCACACTTTGCAAAATACACCCACTTACCATTGCTGGGGCAGTGTGTTATATTCCACCCCCCCCCCCACCTTCCCCAATAATAATTACTGGTAGCTGCATAACAAACTTACCCACCTGCCCGTATGCGGTCTGCCTGCAGCAAGGCTACTACTATTTAAAGGGACAATGTCCCCATGAGTTGTAAGGAAATTTTTTTTCTAAAGAAAGACTTGCATTTCTATAGCACCTCTTACGACCACTGGACGCCCCAAAGCGCTTTACAGCCATTGAAGTGCTTTTTGAAGTGTAGTCACTGTTGTAATGTAGGAAAGGCGGCAGCCAATTTGCGCACAGCAAGCTCCCACAAACAGCAGTGTGATCATTCTGATGTTCATCAACGTCTCTCATGTTGGCACTGCAAAAATACCATTGCAGCGCTGGCGAGACCTACGGCTTTTCTCCGCCCCCCCAAAATGCCGCTGATTCCCCTTTAAATAATCCTTAGCTCCATTAGCTGTTAATATCTATTGTTGAGCAACACCCCATGCTTGCCAGTATGATTACACAGTCAATTACTGCTTCCAGGAACATAACCAGCAAACGTGTCTTGGGAATTATGGAGGATTGCCAGCTGTGGCTCAGTGGGTAGCACTCTCGCCTCTGAGTCAGAAGGTTGTGGGTTTAAGTCCAGGGACTTGGGCACAAAATCTAGGCTGACACTCCAGTGCAGTGCTGAGGGAGTGCTGCACTGTCAAAGGTACCGCCTTTTGGATGAGACGTTAAACCGAGGCCCCGTCTGCTCTCTCAGGTGGACATAAAAGATCCCGTGGCACTATTTCAAAAAACAGCAGGGGAGTTCGCCCAGCGATCTGGTCAATATTTATTCCTTAACCAACACCTAAAAACAGACTACCTAGTCATCATCTCTTTGCTATTTGTGTGCAAATTGGCTGCTGCGTTTCCTACATTACAACACATCAAAAGTAAAACGCTTTTGGACATCCTGCGGTCATGAAAGGCAAATATAAATGCAAGTCTTTCTTTTTCAATGGGAATATATGAGAGATTATTAATGGGAACCAGAGGAATTTATTTTTACTGGTTATTTTTTTCTCTCCTTTCCAGTGCCTCCATCCAGCACATCATCCAATGGGCTAGTACCCAAGACCTGCTCTGCCAAATGCCATTCAGTTCCCAGCCAGTATGAGGAGTGACAGCCCCTTTGATTCTCGCTTCCTCTCCAGGGGGGAATGCTTCCTCTCCACTTGGAAGCTCTTCACAAATATGCAGGTGAAATCCAGACCTCACCGAGCAGGGAATGAGAGACATGATGAGCCCACACCCTGCTGTGGTCTGGCATTGGATTGCCAAACTGCTGAGCCACTCTGCTGCCCCCTCTGGTATTACCCATTCCCATTCCATGAGGGAGTCCACACAGCACCAGAGATGAAGGGAGTGAGTGAGACTTTGCGAATGACACCAAACTTGGGGGTGTGGCAAACAGTGAGGATGATACCAATCAACTGTAACAGGACGTAGAAAGGCTCGCAGAATGGGCAGACAAGTGGCAGATGGAATTTAATACAGAGAAGTGTGAGGTGATGCATTTTGGCAGAAGGAACAGGGAGAGACAATATACACTTAATGGCACAGTTTTAAAGAGTGTGCAGGGACAGAGGGACCTGGGAGTTAATGGGCATAGGTCCCTGAAGGTGGCAGGACATATTGAGAGAGTGGTTAACAAAACATATGGGATCTTGGGCTACATAAATAGAGGTATTGAGTACAAAAGTAGAGAAGTTATGTTGAACCTTTATAAAGCGCTGGTTAGGCCACAACTGGAGTATTGCGTCCAGTTCTAGTCACCACACTTTAGGAAGGATGTGAAGGCCCTTGAGAGAGTGCAGAGGAGATTTACCAGAATGGTTCCGGGGATAGGGGATCTTAGCTACAAGGACAGGTTGGAGAAGCTGGATTTGTTTACATTAGAGCAAAGGAGGTTGAGGGGATGATTTGATAGAGGTGTACAAGATTATGATGGGTTTGGATAGGCTAGATGGGGAAAGGCTGTTCCCACTAGTTGATGGTACAAGGACTAGGGGACACAGATTTAAGGTTTTGGGCAAGAGATACAGGGGGGATGTGAGGAAAAACTTTTTTACGTAGTGAGTGGTGAGGACCTGGAACTCGCTGCTGACGGAAGTGGTGGAAGCGGAGACACTCGATGTTTTCAAGGGGAGACTGGATAGGCACTTGAGGGAAATAAACTTGCTGGGCTACAGGGATAGAGCGGGGGAATGGGACTGACTGGATTGCTCTGCAGAGAGCCGGCATGGACTCGATGGGCCAAATGGCGGCCTCCTGTGCCGTTATGACTTTATGACTTCCTCAGACCATATTAAGGGTTGTTTTTTTTTATTCATTGATAGGATGTGAGCGTCGCTGGCTAGGCCAGCATTTAGTGCCCATCCCTAATTGCCCTTGAGAAGATGGTGGTGAGCCGCCTTCTTGAACCGCTGCAGTCCATATGGTGTAGGTACACCCACAATGCTGTTAGGAAGAGAGTTCCAGGATTTTGGCCCAGCGACAGTGAAGGAACGGCGATACAGGTCCAAGTCAGGATGGTGTGTGGCTTGGAGGGGAACTTGTAGGTGGCGATGTTCCCATGCGTCTGCTGCCCTTGTCCTTCTAAGTGGTAGAGGTCGTGGGTTTGGAAGGTGCTGTTGAAGGAGCTTTGGCGAGTTGCTGCAGTGCATCTTGTAGATGGTACACACTGCAGCCACAGTGCGCTGGTGGTGGAGGGAGTGAATGTTGAAGGTGGTGGATGGAGTGCCAATCAAGCGGGCTGCTTTATCCTGAATGGTGTCGAGCTTCTTTAGTGTTGTTGGAGCTACACTCATCCAGGCAAGTGGAGAGTATTCCATCACACTCCTGACTTGTGCCTTGTAGATGGCGGAAAGGCTTTGGGGAGTCAGGAGGTGAGACACTCGCCGCAGAATTCCCAGCCTCTGGCCTGCTTTTGTAGCCACAGTATTTATATGGCTGGTCCAGTTCAGTTTCTGATCAATGGTAACCCCCAGGATGTTGATAGTGGGGGATTCAGCGATGGTAATGCCATTGAATGTCAAGGGGAGATGGTTAGAGTCTCGCTTGTTGGAGATGGTCATTGCCTGGCACTTGTGTGGTGCGAATGTTACTTGCCACTTGTCAGCCCAAGTCTGAATGTTGTCCAGGTCTTGCTGCATATGGACACGGACTGCGTCAGTATCTGACGAGTCTCGAATGGTGCTGAACAGTGTGCAATCATCAGCGAACATCCCCACTTCTGACCTTATGATGGAGGGAAGGTCATTGATGAAACAGCTGAAGATGGTTGGGCCTAGGACACTGCCCTGAGGAACTCCTGCAGTGATGTCATGTGATTGAGATGAATGACCTCCAACAACCACAGCCAACTTCCTTTGTGCTAGGTATGATTCCAACCAATGGAGAGTTTACCCCTTGATTCCCATTGACTTCAGTTTTGCTAGGGCTCCTTGATGCCACACTCGATCAAATGCTGCCTTGATGTCAAGGGCAGTCACTCTCACCTCACCTCTTGAGTTCAGCTCTTTTGTCCATGTTTGGACCAAGGCTGTAATGAGGTCAGGAGCTGAGTGGCCCTGGCAGAACCCAAACTGGGCGTCAGTTAGCAGGTTATTGCTGAGTAAGTGCCGCTTGATAGCACTGTCGACGACACCTTCCATCACTTTGCTGATGATTGAGAGTAGACTGATGGGACGGTAATTGGCCGGGTCGGATTTGTCCTGCTTTTTGTAGACAGGACATACTTGGGCAATTTTCCACATTGCCGGGTAGATGCCAGTGTTGTAGCTATACTGGAACAGTTTGGCTAGGGGCGCAGCTAGTTCTGGAGCACAAGTCTTCAGTACTATTGCCAGAATGTTGTCAGGGCCCATAGCCTTTGCAGTATCCAGTGTCTTCAGCCGTTTCTTGACATCACGTGGAGTGAATTGAATGGGCTGAAGACTGGCATCTGTGATGCTGGGGACCTCAGGAGGAGGCCGAGATGAATCATCCACTTGGCACTTCTGGCTGAAGATAGTTGCAAATGCTTCAGCCTTGTCTTTTGCACTCACGTGCTGGGCTCCACCATCATTGAGGATGGGGATATTTTTGGAGCCTCCTCCTCCTGTTAACTGTTTAATTGTCCACCACCACTCACGACTGGATGTGGCAGGACTGCAGAGCTTTGATTTGATCCGATGGTTGTGAGATCGCTTAGCTCTGTTTATCGCATGTTGCTTCCGTTGTTTGGCATGCAAGTAGTCCTGTGTTGTAGCCTCACCAGGTTGACACCTCATTTTTCAGTATGCCTGGTGCTGTTCCCAGCATGCTCTCCTGCACTCTTCGTTAAACCAGGGTTGATCTCCCGGCTTGATGGTAATGGTAAAGTGAGGGATATGCCGGGCCATGAGGTTACAGATTGTGGTTGAATACAATTCTGCTGCTGCTGATGGCCCACAGCGCCTCATGGATGCCCAGTTTTGAGTTGCCAAATCTGTTCGAAATCTGTCCTATTTAGCACGGTGGTAGTGCCACACAACACGGTGGAGGGTATCCTCAACATGAAGACGGGACATCGTCTCCACAAGGACTGTGCGGTGGTCACTTCCACCAATGCTGTCATGGACAGATGTATCTGCAACAGGTAGATAGGTGAGGACGAGATCAAGTAGGTTTTTCCCTCTTGTTGGTTCCCTCACCACCTGTCGCAGACCCAGTCTGGCAGCTATGTCCTTTAGGACTCAGCCAGCTCGGTCAGTTGTGGTGCTACCGAGGGGTGTATTCCACAATTACTTAGATTATTCTACTCATATATGAATGAAAAAAAAATATATATATTATATATATATAAAATGTATATTATATGTATATATATGAGATATATATATAGATATATTCCCCTCATTTTGTGACTCTCCTGAAGCCAATAACGCCTCCTTTTCTCAAGTAATTATTATCTATGTATGAGCCTCTACGATAAATATCAGCAAGCCACGCGACTTTGCATTTATGTGGTGTCCTTAATGCAAACACATGTCCAAAGTGCTTCACAGTTGCAGGTCAGAATCAAGGAGGAACAAGAGGGGAATTAGGGGATCTGACCAGGGGTGCAGTCAAAGAGGTCAATTTTAAAGGAGGCTTGCAAAGGCTAGGTGAGATGTCGCAAGGCAGAGGGGGTTTGGGGAGAGAGTTTGAAAGTTTGCAATTTTTTCTCCTTCAAATCTTTATCCAATTCCCTTTTGAAGGCTACTATTGAATCTGTACCCACCGCCCTATCAGGCAGCGCGTTCCAAATCCTCACTGCTCGTTGTGTAGAAAAGCTTTCCCTCCCGTCACCTCTGGTTCTTTTGCCAATCACCTTAAATCTGCGCCTTCCCGTTATCGACCCTTCAGCCACTGGAAACAGTTTTTCTTTATTTACTACCCTTCATTACCTCTGGAACCTCTTTCCATCTTAGAGCCCTGCTCATCTGACTATAACTTACTGTACATTCGCCCTCACTCTGCTGCACCATTAGTGGCAGAACCCTCAGCCATCTAGCCCTCTCACTTTGGATTCTCTCCTTGCTACATCTCACTATACCTGCAAAAGCCACCTTACAATCTACGTCTCCGACTGTACCCTTAATACATAGATAGGTTGATTGGCTGTGATAAATTGACCCTTAGTGTTAGGGGGATTAAATACATGGGGTTACGGGGATCGGGTGAGATATGTGTCGGTGCAGGCTCGATGGGCCGAAATGGCCTCTATCTGCACTGTGGGGTTTCTGTGAACTTCTGTGAATAGGAGCAGGAGTAGGCCATTCGGCCCTTCGAGCCTGCTCCGCCATTCAATGAGATCATGGCTGATCATCCAAATTCAGTACCCGGTCCGTGCCTTCTCCCCATATCCCTTGATCCCTTTAGCCTTAAGAAATATATCCAACTCTTTCTTGAATATACTTAATGAACTGGCCTCCACCACCCTCTGTGGCAGAGAATTCCACAGGTTCACCACTCTCTGGGTGAAGAAATTCCTCCTCATTTCAGTCCTAAATGGCTTACCCCTTATCCTTAGACTATGACCCCTGGTTCTGGACTCCCCGGCCATCAGAAACATCCTTCCTGCATCTAGTCTGTCCAGGCCTGACAGAATTTTATAGGTTTCGATGAGATCCCCTCTCGATCTTCTAAACTCCAGTGAGTATAAGCCCAATCGACACAATCTCTCCTCATACGTCATTCCTGCCATCCCAGGTATCAGCCTGGTGAATCTTCGCTGCACTCCTTCCATGGCAAGAACGTCCTTCCTCAGGTAAGGCGACCAAAACTGTACACAATACTCAAGGTGTGGTCTCACCAAGGCCCTGTACAACTGTAGCAAGACATCCTTGTTCTTGTACTCGAACCCTCTTGCTATGAAGGCCAACATACCATTTGCCTTCTTAACCGCCTGCTGCACCTGCATGCTTACCTTCAGCGACTGGTGTACAAGAACACCCAGGTCTCTTTGCACTTCCCCTTCTCCCAAACTATTACCATTCAAATAATAATCTGCCTTCCTGTTTTTGCCACCAAAGTGGATAACCTCACATTTATCCACATTATAGTGCATTTGCCATGTTTCTGCCCAATCACCCAACCTGTCCAAATCGTGCTGGAGTTTCACGACATCCTCCTCACAGCATACCCTCCCCCCCAGCTTTGTGTCGTCTGCAAATTTGGAGATATTACATCCAATTCCCTCGTCCAGATCATTAATATATATTGTGAACAGCTGGGGTCCTAGGACCGATCCTTGCGGTACCCCACTAGTCACTGCCTGCCACTCGGAAAACGACCCGTTTATTCCAACTCTTTGCTTTCTGTCCGCCAACCAGTTCTCTATCCAAGTCAATACCTTGCCCCCAATCCCATGTGCCTTAATTTTTGCACGCTAATCTCTTATGCAGGACCTTATCGAAAGCCTTCTGAAAGTCCAAATACACCACATCCACTGGTTCTCCCTTATCTATTTTACCAGTTACATCCTCAAAAAATTCCAGTAGATTAATCAAGCATGATTTGTAAATCCATGTTGACTTTGTCCGATCCAGTCACTGCTTTCCAAGTGCTCTGCTATTACATCTTTTATAATGGACTCTAGCATTTTCCCCACTACTGATGTCAAGCTTACCGGTCTATAATTCCCCGCCTTTTCTCTACCACCTTTTTTGAATAGTGGGGTAACATTAGCTACCCGCCAATCCATGGGTACCGTTCCAGAGTCTATCGAGTTCTGGAAGATGACCAGCAATGCATCTACTATTTCTAGGGCCACTTCCTTAAGTACCCTGGGATGTAGATTATCAGGCCCTGGGGATTTATCGGCCTTCAGTCCCATCAATTTTCCTCTTAGTTCTGCGTGGGTCTCTGACCCCCAAATGTGAAGCACCGTAGGACATGTGCTGCACTAAAAGGTGCCATCTAAATAAAAATCTGTTTTTTTGGACCAGGTTCCGACTGAGGAGCAAGTGAAAAGCAGCCTGGGTCTCCTCCCAGTTATTTCCAGCAGATTACTAAAAACTCCACAGGGAGTTCTCAATCTTTTCTGGGCTCGAGTGTCGGCAGGAGGCATTTCTACAAGGCAGGAAATGTGCGGACACTGGTGAGCACAACAGCGAGTTTGCCTGTGGCATCTTCCAGAGTTGAACAGCAGAGGTTCACACATTAAGAATGGCTAACTGGGGGAGGTACCCGAGGGCAGTGCACTGCAGCAAGAGGTAGCGCCTTCAGCAGCAGATAAGAGGAGAAACTGGGAGATTCTTCTTTTGAAATAGAAGCAATGTTTGAGGGAAGGAAAGAAAAGTGAGTGAGTGGGTTTGAAATGCCGGCCACTTCCTGACATCTGGTTAGAGTTGAATTGTCAAAGGTCTGAGCTGACATCGCCTATTCCCCTTCCTGGTCTGGCAATAATGCACAGCAGACAGGGGAACCAAGAGAGGGAAAAATAATCGAAAATTGGAAAACATTTTTTTTTTTTTAAACCACCGTACTTCTGTGGCTGTAACACCCCAAATTTAAGCACAGTTTTCTGCACTAAATTTGACTGAATGCTTTCACTGCAGATTAAACAAAGACAGTAAAAATGATTTTTTATTTTTTTAATTATGAAAAAACTTTCATTTCTATAGCGCCTTTCACGACCTGAGGACGTCCCAAAGCACTTTACAGCCAATTAAGTACTTTTTGAAGTGGAGTCACTGTTGTATTGTAGGAAACTCGGCAACCAATTTGCGCACAGCAAGCTCCCACAAACAGCAATGTGATAACGACCAGATAATCTGTTTTAGTGATGTTGATTGAGGGATAAATGTTGGCCAGAACACCGGGGAGAACTCCCCTGCTCTTCCTCGATATAGTGGCCATGGGATCTTTTACGTCCACCTGAGAGAGCAGACGGGGCCTCGGTTTAACGTCTCACCCGAAAGACGGCACCTTTGACAGTGCAGCACTCCCTCAGCACTGCACTGGGAGCGTCAGCCTAGATTTTTGTACTCAAGTCTCTGGAGTGGGACTTGAACCCACAACCTTCTGATTCAGAGGTGAGAGTGCCACCCACTGAGCCACAGCTGACATGCGACTCCCTCAAATGGAAATAAAATCATTATATTTCTCTGCCATCCAGCATATTCTGTTTACAATGCTTGTGATCATATTTGACGTTTCAGAGGGTTTACCCCTTTGGATTTAAAGAGCATTCCGGAAGCATTATGTAAGCCGAAGCTCACACTTGGCGATTGGCTGCTTCCCCTAAAACTCTCCGAAATAGAAATTAAACATTAATATCACAGAACCATCTCTGCCCGAATAAGCGGTGCGGAAGCAGCAAGCACGAGAGCTAGCCTGAATGTTCAGCATTGTGACTCAAGGAACAGTTTTTAAAATATGCATTCTACCTCGCCACTCACTGGCTGCCCCGCAGCCAGTGAAGCCAGCGCTGCCGCTTCAAGTCCATGCCGCCTGGCGACTCTCGTAACCTGCTGAATTAAAGTAGAAAACCTGGAAGCTTCATAAATGTACTACATGAGGTGGTACTGAGCCAAGCCGATCAGAAGGTGCCAGTTTTGATCAGTCTGTGCTGAGTTAGCTAGGACAGTATTTAGACAAGGAAAGGGGAAAAAGCAGACAGACATAGAGTCCCTCCTATTTATCACTATCCAGTGGCTCTGGCTGGGAATGTGTGGACGTTGGGTTAGAACAAGAGTGGGCTCGGCTGCGAGGTCTTCCACAGTTGAACAGCAGACATGAAAACTGGCTAACTGGGCGTGGCTTCTGAGGCCACCGCACTGTAGCAAAAGGCAGCACCTTCGAGTGGGGCGAGGAGAAAAATTGAGAGATTTCTTTTCATTAGAAGCACTTTTGTGTGCATCTTCAGCTGCTGCAGAAATAGTGCTAATAACGCGACAGCCTTGGAAATATGGCCATTTGTTTCTGCAATTACCAACCCGCACAATTGTTACACTGTGTAACATTCCATAACAAAGACAAAGTCTTCTACAGCTATGTGATACAGAATAAATAAATGGAGATATAAATTAAAATCATGTACTTTCCTCGTTAAGTGCTCAACACCAATTATTGTGCACAGTGTATTCTGTTGCAAATGAAGAACCTTACCGCAGGAAGAAATCGTTTCTAATCATAAACATAAATGTGGTGACATAGCTAGAAAGCATTTGCCTGATTCCTCTACAGCTGCAGGTTCACAGAGGCAACAAACATCAAACCACATTCAATTAGACTGGAATAAAGAAAGAAAATCTGGTGTCATAAAAGACAATATTCATATTTAAGAATTTATCTTGAAAACATCAGGAGTCCTTTAACAAATCCCAGTAAATAGAGTCATAGAGTTATACAGCACAGAAAGAGGCCCTTCGGCCCATCATGTCCGCGCTGGCCATCAAGCCCTGTCTATTCTAATCCCATTTTCCAGCACTTGGTCCGTAGCCTTGTCTGCTATGGCGTCTCAAGTGCTCATCTAAATGCTTCTTGAATGTTGGGAGGGTTCCTGCCTCTTCCACCCTTTCAGGCAGTGAGTTCCAGATTCCAACCACCCTCTGGGTGAAAAAGTTTTCCCTCAAATCCCCTCTAAACCTCCTGCCCCTTACCTTGAAACTATGCCCCTTGGTTATTGACCCCTCTACCAAGGGGAAAAGTTCCTTTCTATCTACCCTATCTATGCCCCTCATCATTTTGTACACCTCAATCAGGTCCCCCCTCAGCCTTCTCTGCTCTAAGGAAAACAACCCCAGCCTGTCCAGTCTCTCTTCATAGCGGAAGCACTCCAGCCCAGGTAACATCCTGGTGAAACTCCTTTGCACCCTCTCCAATGCAATCACATCCTTCCTATAGTGTGGTGACCAGAACTGCACACAGTATTCCAGCTGTGGCCTAACTAGTGTTTTGTACAGCTCCATCATAACCTCCCTGCTCTTATATTCTATGGGCTAGAAATTCAGTAGGCTTTGCGCCCACTTTTTGCCCAAAGAGGGCTTTTGCGCCAGTTGCTGAGATTTCGCCGATATTCAGCGCTGCGGTAATGGCGGCGTTAGCCAGTAGCGCTGCGCCGCCACCGATGACGTCATCGGTGTGCGCAGTGCCCCGCTACCGCCCCGATACCAGCCCGACCGCCATATTGAGTAGCGGCCGCCTCTTCCGCAGCGGCCGCAAACAACGTTCAGAGAACGGGGCCATACTGTAGCGTTAGTGGGGCGAGTTAAGGTGGAGGTGCGGCCGGCCGCTTTTTCGGCGGCCGCCTGCCCGCACCTCCTTCCCCGGCCTCCTCCACCACCCCCCTCCCCGCGGCATTGCCAGCTGTTTTCCAGGAGCCCAGCACTTCTCCGTGGTGCCGGGCTCATTTGCCGGCACTAGCGAGCGGCGATCTCGCTGTTGCAGGCACCTCCCCCTTAAGAGAGGAAGGCCTGCAGTACCGCAGCCTGCCGCTCCGCAGCGGGTGGCGCTGCGGCACCTAGCGTGCCGAAATTCAGTTTCAGCGCCCCAAGCGGGGGCAGCCACACCCTTGAATAGCGGCCGCCTTCGACTTGGGGCGCGCAAACTGAATTTCCGGCGGGCGCAAGTGGCTCCGCGCGCAGCGGTAACTTCTGGGCGCAAGCGAGCTGGCGGGCCCAAACTGAATTTCTAGGCCTATGTTCCTGGCTGGGGTGGAGATCGCCTTTACAGAAGGTAAGTACTGTAGAAAATATAGGGACAGAGTGATCTCCTGGAAGAGTTTCGATCGCCTAGATGGGTCGGAGATGAATTTCCCAGATTTTTTCTCCCAAATTGGCCATTGGGTTTTTTATCTGGTTTTTCGCCTCTCCCGGGAGATCACATGGGTTCGGGTGGGATGGAGGGTGATAGAAGATTTGAGGTTAGGATCAGGTCAGCCATGATCTTATTGAATGGTGGAGCAGGCTCGAGGGGCCGATTGGCCTACTCCTGCTGCTATTTCTTATGTTCTTATGCCTCGGCTAATGAAGGCAAGTATCTCATATGCCTTTTTAACCACCTTATCTACCTGTCCTGCTGCCTTCAGGGATCTATGTACGTGCACACTAAGGTTCCTCTGATCCTCTATCCTTCCTAGGATCCTACCATTCATTGTGTATTCCCTTGCCTTGTTAGTCCTCCCAAAATGCATCACCTCACACTTTTCAGGGTTAAATTCCATTTGCCACTGTTCTGCCCATCTGACCAACTCGTCTATATCATCCTGTAGCCTGCGGCTTCTCTCCTCACTATTTACCACTCCACCAATTTTTGTGTCATCTGCAAACTTACTGATCATACCTCCTACATTCATATCTAAATCATTAATGTACACTACAAACAGCAAAGGACCCAGCACCGATCCCTGCGGTACACCACTGGACACAGGCTTCCAGTCACAAAAACAACCTTTAACCATCACCCTCTGCCTCCTGCCATTAAGCCAATTTTGGGTCCAATGTGCCAAATTACCCTGGATCCCATGGGCTCTTACCTTCTTGACCAGTCTCCCATGCGGGACTTTGTCAAAAGCCTCACTGAAGTCCATGTAGACTACATCAACTGCACTACCCTCATCCACACACCTAGTCACCCCCTCGAAAATTCAATCAAATTGGTTAGACATGATCTCCCCCTGACAAAGCCATGCTGACTATCCTTGATTAATCCTTGCCTCTCCAAGTGGAGACTAATTCTGTCCCTCAGAATTTTTTCCAATAATTTCCCTACCACTGATGTTAGGCTCACTGGCCTGTAATTCCCTGATTTATCCCTACTACCCTTCTTGAATAATGGTACTACGTTAGCTGTCCTTCAGTCCTCTGGCACCTCCCCTGTGGCCAGAGAGGTTCTGAAAATTTGTGTCAGAGCCCCTGCAATCTCCTCCCTTGCCTCACACAGCAGCCTGGGATACATCTCCTCTGGGCCTGGGGATTTATCCACTTTTAAGCCCGCTAAAACCACTAGTACCTCTTCCCTCTCAATACTAATTTGTTCAAGTATATCACAATCCTCCTGCCTGATTTCTATACCTACATCGTCCTTCTCCATAGTGAACACAGATGCAAAATATTCATTTAAAACCTTACCCACATCTTCCGGCTCCACACACAGATTGCCACTTTGGTCCCTAATGGGCCCTACTCTTTCCCTGGTTATCCTCTTGCCCTTAAAATACTTATAAAACACCTTGGGATTTTCCTTTATTTTGCCCGCCAGTGTTTTTTCATGCCCCCTCTTCGCTCTCCTAATTTCTTTTTTAAGTACCCCCCTGCACTTTCTATACTCCTCTAGGGCTTCCATTGTTTTTAGTCCTTTGTATCTGCCAAAAGCCTCCCTTTTTTCCCTAATCCATTCTTGTATATCCCTTGACATCCAGGGTTCCCTGGGCTTGTTGGTCCCACCCTTGACCTTTACGGGAACATAAGTAGTAGGAGCAGGAGTAGGCCATACGGCCCCTCGGGCCTGCTCCGCCATTCAATAGGATCATGGCTGATCCGAATCTAGATTCACATCCACTTCCCTGACCTCCCCCCATAACACCTAATTCCCTTATCTGCTAGGAAACTGTCTATCTCTGTTTTAAATTTATTTAATGTTGCAGCTTCCACAGCTCTCTGGGGTAGCAAATTCCATAGATTTACCACCCTCTGAGTGAAGAAGTTTCTCCTCATCTCAGCTTTGAAAGGGCAGCCCCTTATTCTAAGATTATGCCCCCAAGTTCTAGTCTCACCCATCAGTGGAAACATCCTCACCGCATCCACCCAATCAAGCCCCCTCACAATCTTATATGTTTCGATAAGATCGCCTCTCATTCTTCTGAACTCCAATGAGTAGAGGCCCAACCTACTCAACCTTTCCTCATATGTCAACCCCCTCATCTCCGGAATCAACCGAGTGAACCTTCTCTGAACCGCCTCGAGAGCAAGTATATCTTTTCTTAAATATGGAAACCAAAACTGCACGCAGTATTCCAGGTGTGGCCTCACCAATACCCTGTATAACTGCAGCAAGACTTCCCTGTTTTTATACTCCATCCCCCTTGCAATAAAAGCCAAGATTCCATTGGCCTTCCTGATCACCTGTTGCACCTGCATACTAACTTTTTGTGTTTCATGCACCAGGACCCCCAGATCCCTTTGCACTGTAACACTTTGCAGTTTCTCTCCATTTAGATAATAACTTGCTCTTTGTTTTTTTCTGCCAAAATGCATAACCTCACACTTTCCAATATTATATTCCATCTGCCAAATCTCTGCCCACTCACTTAGCCTGTCTATGTCCTTTTGCAGGTTTTTTATGTCCTCCTCACTCACTGCTTTCCCTCCCATCCTTGTATCGTCGGCAAACTTGGACATGTTGCACTCGGTCCCTTCCTCCAAATCGTTAATATAGATTGTAAAGAGCTGGGGTCCCAGCACTGACCCCTGCGGAACACCACTAGTTACTGATTGCCAGCCCGAGAACGAACCATTTATCCCAACTCTTTGTTTTCTGTTGGATAGCCAATCTTCCACCCATGCCAGTATGTTACCCCCAATCCCATGATTTTTTTATCTTGATCAGTAATCTTTTGTGTGGCACCTTGTCAAATGCCTTTTGGAAGTCCAAATACACTACATCCACTGGTTCCCCTTTATCCACCCTGTTTGTTACGTCCTCAAAGAATTCGAGCAAATTTGTCAAACATGACTTCCCCTTCATAAAACCATGCTGACTCTGTCCTATTAAATTATGTTTATCCAAATGCTCTGTTACTGTTTCCTTAATAATGGACTCCAATATTTTGCCAACCACAGATGTTAGGCTAACTGGTCTATAGGTTCCAGCTTTTTGTCTACTTCCCTTCTTAAATAAGGGTGTTACATTAGCAGTTTTCCAAACTGCCGGGACCTTTCCTGAGTCCAGGGAGTTTTGGAAAATAATCACCAATGCATCCACAATCCCTACCGCCACTTCTCTCAAGACCCTAGGATGTAGGCCATCAGGTCCCGGGGATTTATCCGCCTTAAGTCCCATTATTTTACCGAGTACCATCTCCTTAGTGATTTTAATCGTGTTTAGCTCCTCCCCCCCCCCCCCCCCATTGCCCCCTGTTTGTCCAGTGTTGGGATATTTTTAGTGTCCTCTACTGTAAAGGCTGATACAAAATATTTGTTCAGCGTCTTTGCCATCTCCATGTTCGCCACCACTAGTTTCCCGGTTTCATCCTCTAAGGGACCAACGTTCACTTTAGCCACCCTTTTTCTTTTTATATAGCTGTAGAAACTCTTGCTATCTGTTTTTATATTTTTTGCTAGTTTACTTTCATAATCTATCTTCCCTTTCTTAATTAGTCTTTTAGTTATTGTTTGCTGGCTTTTAAATGCTTCCCAATCTTCTATCCTCTCACTAGATTTGGCTACTTTATATGCCCTTGTTTTCAGTCGGATACTATCCTTTATTACTTTACTAAGCCACGATGGCTGTCTTTTCTTTTACTCCCCTTTTCCCTCAGTGGAATATATTTATCTTGAAAGATGTGAAATATCTCCTTGAATGTAGACCACTGCTCTTGTACCGTCTTACACTTTAATCTGTTTTCCCAGTCCACTTTAGTCAATTCTACTCTCATATCTTCATAGTCTCCTTTATTTAAGCTCAGTACGCTGGTTTGAGATCCAACTCTCTCACCCTCAAACTGAATTTGGAATTCAACCATATTATGGTCACTCATTCCAAGGGGATCCTTTACTAGGACATTTTTTATTAATCCTGTCTCATTACACAGGACCAGATCTAAGATTGCCTGCCCCCTGGTTGGTTCAGTTACATACTGCTCAAGGAACCCGTCCCTAATACACTCTATGAACTCTTCCTCCAGGCTGCCATGCCCAATTTGATTAGTCCAGTCAATATGAAAGTTAAAATCCCCCATGATTATAGCTGTTCCCTTATTACAAGCCCCAACTATTTCCTGATTTATACTCTGAGCAACAGAGTTGCAACTGTTAGGAGGCCTATAGACTACGCCCACTAGTGATTTTTTCCCCTTATTATTCCTTATCTCCACCCAAACTGTTTCACTATCCTGATCCTTTGACCCAATATCATTTCTGACTATTGCAGTGATTCCATCCTTGATTAACATAGCAACCCCACCTCCCTTTCCTTCCTGCCTGTCCTTCCTAATTGTCAAATACCCTTGTATGTTTAGTTCCCAGTCATGATCATCTTGCAGCCATGTTTCCGTAATGGCCACCAGATCATACCCATGTGTAGTTATTTGTACCGTCAACTCGTCTATTTTGTTACGAATGCTGCGTGCATTCAGATAAAGAACTTTCAAATATGTTTTCTGACAATTTATTCCTGCTTTTACCCCTTTTACTACTTTACCTTTATCATTATATACATTCTGTCTCTTCCTGACACGCTCTGGTTTTTAATTCCCCCACTGCTACCTTGCTCTATTGCCTTCTCCGCTGTCATTTTTATTTTTCGCTCTCTTAAAACCTCCCCCCCCACTAATTAGATTAAAGCCCTCTCTACAGCCCTAGTTATTCGATTCGCCAGGATTCTAGTCCCAGCACTGGCCAAGTGAAGTCCGTCCCAACGGAACAGCTCTCTCCTGTCCCAGTACTGATGCCAGTGTCCCAAGAAGCAAAACCCATTTCTCCCACGCCAGTCTTTGAGCCACGCATTTAACTCTCTAATTTTATTTACCCTAGCCAAATTTGCACGTGGCTCAGGTAGTAACCCAGAGATTATTACCCTTGTGGTTCTGCTTTTTAATTTGGCCCCTAGCTGCTCAAACTCCCTCAGCAGAACTTCTTTCCTTATCCTATCTATATCGTTGGTACCAACATGGACCACGACAACTGGATCCTCCCCCTCCCACTCCAAGTTTCTCTCCAGCCCAGAGGAGATGTCCTTAACCCTGGCACCGGGCAGGCAACACAGCCTTCGGGACTCTCGCTCTCGGCTGCAAAGAACCCTATCTATCCCCCTAACGATACTATCCCCTACCACTACAACATTTCTTTTAACTCCCCCCACTTGCATGGCCCCCTGCTCACGGTGCTGTGGCCAGGTTGCTAATCCTCCCCGCCGTCCCCGTTCCCATCCTCACAGGGAGTAAGAGCCTCAAACCTGTTGGACAAGAGCAAGGGCTGTGGCTCCTCCAACACTACCTCCTGGATCCCCGTACCTGCCTCACTTCTAGTCACACCATCCTGTCCCTGGCCACGGACTACATCTGAATTAATTAATCTAATTGGTGTGACTACCTCCTGAAACAGAGTCCAGGTAACTCTCCCCCTCCCTGATGTGTCTCAGTGTTTGAAGCTCGGACTCCAGCTCTTCATGTTGGCGTTGTACTCTCTCTCTTTCCTTTCTGAAAGACTCCCACTGCTCTGATGTGGATTTTCCTACAAGTAGCTTATCCCAATCCACTTTGGCCAGATCCTGCCTTATCATATTAAAATCAGCCTTCCCCCAATTTAGAACCTTTATTTCCGGTCCATCTGTGTCCTTTTCCATGACTACCTTAATTCTCACCGAATTATGGTCACTGTCACCAAAATGCTCTCCTACTGACACTTCTATCACATCAAATTCATGCATTCAAAATCAACAATCGGCTTGTCTTCTTGTACTGGCGTTTACGGTGCTCCCATGGCTCTATTCAAAAGAAGAGCAGGGGATTTCTCCCCGTGTCCTGGGCAACACCTATCCCTCAGCCAACACCAGCAAAAATAGATTAGGCGATCATTCAACTCACTGCTGTTTGTGGGAGCTTGCTGTGCACAAATTGGCTGCCATGTTTCCTGCAAAACAACAGTGACTACACTTCAACAGCAATTCGTTGGCTGTAAAGCACTTTGGACGTGAAAGGCACTATATAAATGCAAGTTCTTGTGTATTGTGATGAAGATCAGCAAGTGCCTAAGAAAAGGAGTGATACAACTTAAACTCCACCCTTCTTCTATCTACCCTGTCCCATGCTCTCATTATTTTAAACACTTCCATCATATTGCCCCTTAATCTGTGTTGCTCTAATGAAAACGAGCTGATTTTTTAAGTCTTCATTTGTATTTGTATTTCCTCCGACCAGGCTGCATTCGAGTGAATCTATGTTGTACCCTCCGTAAAGCCTCAATATCCTTCCTATAATATGGAGCCCAATACTGCACAAAGATCTTATTAAGGTTTTATATAGGCTCACCATTACCTCGGTTTTTATATTCTATACCTCTTGTGATAAAACCGAGAATTCCATTAGCTTTTTTTACAACCTTATCAACCTGAGTTGCTGCCTTTAATGTCCTGTGAACCTGTCCTCACAACTCCCCCTGCTCTTCCCCAGCACCGAGCCTACTTCAGGGGGGTTATGCTTCAACTGTATAAAACACTAGTTAGGCCTCAGCTAGAGTACTGCGTGCAGTTCTGGTCACCACATTACAGGAAAGATGTGATTGCACTAGAGAGGGCACAGAGGAGATTTACGAGGATGTTGCCGGGAGTAGAGAATCTTCGCTATGAGGAAAGACTGGATAGGCTGGGTCTGTTTTCCTTGGAACAGAGGAGGCTGAGGGAAGACCTTATTGAGTTGTATAAAATTATGAGGGGCATAGATAAAGTGGTTAGAAAGGACCTATTTCCCTTAGCAGGGGGGGTCAAAAACCAGGGGGCACAGATTTAAAGTAATTGGGGTGAAGGTTTAGAGGGGATTAGAGAGGAAATTTCTTCATCCAGAGGGCGGTGGGGGTCTGGAACTCACTGCCTGAAAGGGTGGTAGAGGCAGGAACCCTAACCACATTAAAAAAGTACTTGGATGTGCCCTTGGGATGCTCTAACCTGCAGGGCTACGGACCAAGAGCTGGGAGGTGGGATTAGGCTGGATAGCTCTTTGTTGGCCGGCGCGGACACGATGGACCGAAATGGCCTCCTTTCGCGCTGTAACTTCCTATGATTCTATTCAGAGTATTTGTTTGGCCCAAAATGCCTCACCTCATACGTACTGACATTAAATTCCATCTGCCCATTCTCCCATCATATCGATAATCCTTTACAATTTTCTTTGGTATTCTAATGAAGTAACTGTACTGTTTGTTTTGATATCACCTGCGGATTTCGGCACCACTCCCTCTAAGCCTATATCCAAATCATTGATATACACAGTGAACAGAAGTGGCTCCAGAACTGAACCCTGTGGAACACCACTACTCACTTCCAACCACTCGGAAAAACTGCTCTTAACGCCTATTTCACTGTTTTCTCCAATCGAACCAATTTTTAATCCAGTTTGCTATTTTCCCCCCTAATTCTATACTCCTTAATCTTCTCTAGTAATCTCCCATGTGGTACCTTGTCAAAGGCTCTCCTAAAGTCCATGTAGATTGCATCCACTGCACTTGCCCCCAACTCCCATGCCGGTTACAACTTCAAATAATTCTAAAAAATTTGTCAAGCACGGTTGTCCCTTTTAAAATCTGTGCTGGCGACTTCTAACTATTTTCTCTTGATCCAGATACGTGATATTTCATCCTTAATTAAAGACTCTCAGATTTTCCTTACCACACATGTTAAGATAACTGGCTTGTAATTACCTGGATTAGCTTAGTCTCTTTTCAAAAATTGGGCACGACATTGGCCACTCTCCAGTGCTCTGGCACACATCCACACTCAATAGACCCCAGACATATAATTTCTATGGCCTCGGCAATTTCCCGTCTTCCCTGCTGCTTTGTCTTCCTTTAGCCTAACAAACTCATCTAATATTTTCCTTGTATCCATCATAATATCGCTCATCTCGCTCTCAACCACTTCAGGGTTCACCTCCTCTCCGATATCATTCTCTTTGGGAAAGACCAAAGCTAAAAATGCCTCCACCTTTTTTGATCATCACCTACAAATTGACAATCCTCTCCTCTCAAGAGGTCCCACCTTGCTTTTAACAATTCTCTTTTTACTGATATACTTGTAGAATACATTACTGTTCCAATAATCAGCCTATGGAAGGGTCAAATACTTGACTTCAATAAATTACAATTCATGACAAGGCCCAGTGCTAACAGGACGTAACAAATTTTGGCTGAACTCATTTGAGAAAACTTAGGCCAAATGGTGTGACATCACAACACGACAAAACAAGCAAAGTAGCGGTGACTTTAAAGAGCAGGATTGGATATTCAGTATATATGAAAGAAAGAGAAAACACAACCTAGAATGGTATGATCAAATAGTAATAACTAGCTTGTACTTGCTGAAAATTCAGTATCAGCTTGGCTCAGTTGATGGTGCTCTCACCTCTGACTCAGAAGGTTGTGATTCAGGACTTGAGTGCATAATGTAGACTGACATTCCAGTGGATATACTGAGGAAATGCTGCAACAATGGAGATGCTGTCATTAAAAGCTAAGAAAAAAGAGTATTCCGTGTTACCTGTTCACATGATGCACATTCGAACAATAAGGATATCCTCGTTGGATGGAATGTTCTAGGAACCAGCAGGACTTCACATGAAATTCTCTGTATACGTGAAACCCTTTGAGGCATCTCTGAGAGACATGATAAAGTGCTATATAAATACAAGTCTTTCTTTCAATCTCATCCTATAGTTGTTTAACCTATCCTTAGTTTAATAGGGCAATGTACACGTACACCCATTGATGCCTAAACCTAATGGCCCGTAATTTCCGATAGGAGGCTTCCTGCGTGCGGATGCCTCCTGTCGGAAAGAAATTTACGAACTTACCCGAGGGTTCCCGAGGTCCGGATACTTCCGATGCTGGGCCTCTCCACAGTCGAAATGCGCAGGGCCCACGTATCCCAGGGGCGCGTGTGGTTCACGAGCGTCCCTTGGATCACGTGGGCCAGGCCAGCCAATAGGAGAAGGGAATCTCCCTTCATACTTTTGACAGATAGACCTGTCAAATATATGAATGGAGATCACCCCAAAAACACAGTAAAACATTAAATACATTTTTTTAAAAACCATCACGTTTTTAAAATGCGTTAAAATTACAATAAATTTAATATTTTAAATAAAAATTTAATTTTTTGAAAAAATAATAATTTTTTTTTACAGGGCTAAAAATAAACTTACCTTTTTTAAAAGTATTTTAAAATTATAAATGAGTGAAATAAAATTATTTTTTAAAAACTTTTTTCAACTCTTATGCTGGTAAAAGCAGGCCTTACGCTGCTTTCAGGGTTTTCAGCGGGCAGAGGTTCTGCAGAAAGCGGAACTCTCCCCCCCCCCCACCCCCCCCCGTGGAGGCCCTTTTCCAGGGCAGGCATCCGATCTGTCAAGAGCATTCTTGACAGATTGGAAATACCGGTTTTCAGCACATGCGCTTCGCATGCCTGAAGCCAGCATTTCTGATGTCCCTATGGGTGGGTACACAGCCCGTATACACCCATAGGTATCGGAAAATACAGCCATTGTGTAATGAGTCTCATGGTTCTCATCTGGCTGCCAACTTATAACCTTAGCTGGATAGCCACAGGATAGAGAAGCCCAACTATTTATGGCTACCCAGTAAGTGAAAGTATCTTCCAGCTACTCCATACAGCTGGGCAGCAAAGGTTCCTTAGAATCACTGACTCCATCTTACACGGTATATAATACAATGTGAAGAACACTATAAAACAAGGAGACTTTCCTTCAACACTCGAGACACATTCTTTCATAGCAATTCCAGCAAAACAAGATTGTTACAAAGCACATATTATAATCTAAAACCAACCAGGTATATTTTGGTTTTTTTTCCCTGCACAGAGCCAGCTGTAATATTTTGTCCATGATAAAATGAGCACTGATCACTAACACAGGACTGGGAGCAGGCAACGGGACTTCACAATCTGTTGTGTCTTTTTAGCATGCAATATACTGTACCACATAGGTTGCACACAGCTTTCAGAAATATCTCCAAAATCAATTAGGTGGCTTAATAAGAGTAATACAGTGACATTTTGATCTATAAAAAAAGAAGCTCGCTGACCTACATTGGCTCCCGGTTAAGCAACGTCTCGATTTTAAATTTCTCATCCTTGTTTTCAAATCCCTCCATGGCCTCACCCCTCCCAATCTCTGTAATCTCCTCCAGTCTCACAACAACCCCCGAGATATCAGCGCTCCTCTAACTCTGGCCTCTTGAGCATCCCTGATTTTAATCGCTCCACTGTTGATGGCCGTGCCTTCAGCTGCCTAGGCCCCAAGCTCCGGAATTCCCTCCTTAAACCTCTCCCCCTCTCCGCCTCTCTCTCCTCCTTTAAGGCGCTCCTCAAAACTTACCTCTTTGACCAAGCTTTTGGTCACCTGCCCTAATTTCTCCTCATGTGACTCGGTGTCAAATTTTGTTTGATAATGCTCCTGTGAAGCGCCTTGGGACATTTTACTACGTTAAAGGCGCTATATAAATACAAATTGTTGCTGTAAAGAAGTGGGCCTGTTATGTTCCTATGCTAAGCCCCATTGATGGTTATTTGCACAAAAGGTACCAGATAAAGGGTTACAGCTATTTCACCTTTTTTTTAAAAAAAAGTCTGAGCTCATTTCATCGGATGTGTAGTACCTGATATCTTGACATCAACAAGGACTTCCTCAGAACAACAAATACCTTATGCACCTTAGTGCACCTAAACAAGTGGTAAAACTGAAAGAAGGTACTTGTATTTATATAGCATCTCGAGTTCACGATCTCAGGTCATCCCAAAGTACTTGGCAGCCAATGAATTACTTCTGAATTATAAACATTGTTTTTACATAGGCAAACGCAGCAGCCAGTTTGCGCACAGCAAGGTCCCATAAACATTAATGAGATAAATGACCAGATAATCTGGGTTTTTTTTTAAAGTGATGTTGGTTGAGGGATAAATGTTGACCAGGACACCAAGAAAATTTCCCCTGTTCGTCTTTGAACAGTGCTATGGGATCTGAGTGTGCAAGACGGGCCTCGGTTTAATGTCTCAACTGGAAGATGACGCCTCTGACAGTGCAGCAGTCCCTCAGTATTGCACCATTCTACCATCAGCCTAGATCATGCGCTCAAGCCCTGGAGTGGGGCTCGAACCTTCTGAATAAGAGGCCAGAGTGCTAGCGCTGAGCCAAGCTGACACATCTATAAAAATCATTGCCTGACAATTAAAATAAAGGGGCATAAACTTTCCATTTGTGGAACTCATTTTTCTCAGCAGCTACAGTATAGCTCTTATAGGCTGTAAGACAATGGGAGAATGAAAATTTTCAGCCTTTGTAATTGCTGTATTCCTCCTCTCCCCCATTCATCAAATGCAATGACAGTGATGGTATTTAGTTAAACACGCATTCAGGTATTTTAGCATCTTCTTAGGGAACACTCCGTAGCGTCAAACAATCATGAGCTTCGGACTGATTACCCACCAATTGAGGTGGGTTATCTTTTTTCATTCGGTGTTAAAGTGGCACAGCAATGGGATTCAGCCAGAGACAAAGGTGATGAGGCCAGTTGCCACACAAACTAGACCCTAGTAACTGCGGAGTGCACAGAAAGGCCTGGAGAATTTCTAATGGGCGACAATGAGCAAGTCAGAGAGAGTCCACCGAACCCAAACAGGTTCAGACTCATCTGGCCGGAATTTAACATTCTGCAATTCAATTTCTGCACACGAAGGATAGAATTCTAATGGCTGCACAGCCTGAGAGAGAGAGAGAGGGACATTCACCAGTAAGAGAAAGAGACGTGTAAAGGTTTACTGCTGACTTTTAAAATTGATACTGAACTTTGAGGAGCAGCTGCAGCAGCTTTTGTGTTGCTGATATAAGCATTAATCTGGTTTAACCTCTATCTGTAATCTTGTAGAAGTTCAACATCACAGTCGCATAAGTTATTGATGTGGTAGATAATGGACACCAGCATGAAGTGGGCCAATCCCAATCACTCTGTTGGTTTTCATGGCTTTCTGTCCTATACAGAGACTAGGAGCAAAAAGGCTCGTGCATGGTCGTTTCATGGCTGCTGCTGGCACTCGTAAAACAATTTGCTGCGTAAAGGCAATGAATTTCAGAGCACCAGCAGTCTCAGCAGAATGCTGGCCTACTTCCAATGGCAGCTGATCTGCAGTTTGTAGATGAGTTCGGCGTTCCAAGACTCTCCTCACAGAATCATAGAAATTTACGGCACAGAAGGAGGCCATTCGGCCCATCTTGTCCGCGCCGGCCAAAAAAGAGCTATCCCAGCCTAATCCCACTTTCCAGCTCTTGGTCCGTAGCCCTGTAGGTTACGCCACGTCAAGTGCATACCCAAGTACTTTTTTAAATGCGATGAGGGTTTCTGCCTCTACCACCCTTTCAGGCAGCGAGTTCCAGACCCCCACCACCCTCTGGGTGAAAAAAGTTCTCCTCAACTCCCCTCTAATCCTTCTACCAATTACTTTAAATCTATGCCCCCTGGTTATTGACCTCTCTGCTAAAGGAAATAGGTCCCTATCCACTCTTTCTGATGGATAATGTTCTAATTCTTCTGCAGCTTCAACTGAGAATAGTTAACATGCAAACAAATGCACCGAGCATCTCATCGCCCAAGGTGATCCCCAAAAAAACATATTGCCACAAAGATAAGAATAAGATTTCATCATTGGATTTAGGTACTTGGCTTTCTGTTCAAAACAAAATTGATTATTTTGCTTTCAAGTAGCTACTCCGATTATTTGGAATTTGTACTTGACTTACAACTAAACAAAGAGCCGATTGCCACTGCTTTACATGTAAAATAGGTGTAGTGTATGTAACCTGTACTACCTTAAGAGGATACCTTAAGGGATGGACTACTTTTCAATGGCTCCTGTACATTGTAGTACCGGTGGTGACCACACCGGTATATAAACCCTGCGGAGCAAAGTGTACCTCAGTTCCGCCCTGACCCTCAATCACTAAAGACCTGTTTACTTACTTCTGTAGTCTGTGTCCTGTTTTTCAGTATAACTGCACTTGTAGACACAGACTCAACAGTGGCGACGAGTCTGATCGTACCTAGCGGCAGTTTTGCATCCAAGGAACTTCGTCCTCAGGAACGGGCGTCGAAAAAGGGCATCCGCCCTCAACATCCTGCTGAGCACTGCATCGCACGGGAGGCCATTGGGAACCCGGGTTGGTTTTCTGGCCACGAAGTCCAACATCGGCAACAGGCAGTGATCATCCCTTCTACGACAGCGGCGGGTAAGCCCGATCGAGCGGCACGGGGGGGGAAGTCGGCCGAGTTGTCAGTGGGAGAAGGGGAGGGAAAACGAAGAAAAGGGCGGAGAACACGACCGCAGCCGGTGTCAGGGGCCGGACTGCAATCGGGGCAGAGACGCGCAGCAGCGCAAGGAAAATAAAGGCAGGAAGGACCGCTGGGAGGCGTGGACGGCAACAGCGCGGGAATCGCCATCTTGAGTCGGCGGGGAAAGAAGACAAGCGCGGGAAAAGCCGCCATCTTAAATTTAAAAAAATTAAAAAGTTAAATAATATCCGAAGGGAAAGGAGAAACTCAGCAAGGATGCCAAAAACGGGTAACATCACTGCTTTTGATAATGATGTGGAAGATTGGGCCACTTATGTGGAACGCATCGAAGTTTACTGTACAACGAATGATGTACCGGATGATAAGAAAGCACTAACCCTATTAAACTCAATGGGTGCGAAGACGTACGGGTTATTAAGGAACCTGGTAACCCCAGACAAACCGGTAGGGAAGAGTTTCGCGGATATTGTTACTATCCTGCAAGAGCATTTAAACCCCACACCCGCTGCTGATAGCGGAACGATTTAAATTCGACAAAAGAATTCAACTTAAAGAAGAAAGCAACGCTGAATTCCTAACAGAACTGCGCAAGTTATCAAAGTACTGCCAGTTCGGAACAGGACTAGCAGACGCACTGAGAGATAAGTTTGTGTGTGGGCTCCTAAGGGAAGGAACCCAGAAGCGACTGCTAGAGGAAAAGGATCTTACGCTGGACAAAGCTTTCAGCATCGCAGCATCCCACGAGGCAGCAGCACGGGGCGCTGCAGAGATACAGCAAAGGCCACTGGAATTTAGCACCAATGAAATGGCATTGGACGCAGTAAAGTGCTATCGTTGCGGAAGGACAACGCATGACCAGAACCAGTGCTGGTTCAAAGACAAAGAATGCAGGCAATGTGGCAAACTTGGTCACATAGCGAGAGTATGCCGGTCAGGAAAGAAGACCAGCAGCAAAAAGTCACCGCCGGAGAAGCACAAAAAAGTACACAAGGTGACAGAGAACAGTTCGGATGAACAGAAGACGGATTCAGACTCCAGCAGTAAGGAACTGGGTTGTCTGAAAATACATAATGTGGGTAACACAGTGGACCACCAAACTATCTGGGTCATGCTCCGGATAGCAGGAGTTCAAGTGAAGATGGAATTGGACACAGGGTCGGCATTAATGGTCATGAATAAGCAAGGTTACAAAAGGTTTTTCTCGCACATTCCCCTGAGGGATACGGAGATTGTATTGAAAACATACACGGGGCAAATAGTATACCCAAAAGGAAAGATAAAAGTAAATGTGGTCTACAATGGTAAAGAAAGTCAGAAAATGGACTTGTATGTGTTACCTGATGGAGGTCCGCCACCACTGGGACGGGAATGGATCCGGAGAATAAATTTGGACTGGCATTCCATACAAGCACTGACTGTGGATGCCTGTAAGGAGGACGACGTCAAACCTAAACGACTGTCCAAAATCTTAGACGATGCTAAAGAGGTGTTCCAACAGGGACTTGGAACACTGAAAGGAATTACGGCAACCATCAAGGTTGAAGAACATGCAAACCCAAAATTTTTCAAAGCCAGACTGGTGCCCTATGCGATACGACCTGCTGTGGAAGCAGAGCTGGAAGGGCTAGAACATTCAGGGGTACTGTCCAAGGTGAACTGGAGCGAATGGGCTACACCCATTGTTCCTGTCATGAAGCGTTCGTTGAGCAACAAGCCGGGGGAACCTGGGAAGGTTCGCATCCGTGGCGATTTCAAGATCACTGTTAATCCAGTTCTTCACACGGTGCAATATCCGCTTCCGCGGATTGAAGATATCTTCGCTTCGCTGTCGGGCGGGAAGCACTTCACTAAGATAGACCTGGCGCAGGCGTACCTACAGATGGAAGTTGATGAAGCGTCACGACAGTATCTCACGATCAACACACATAAGGGCTTGTATCGGTATAATAGGCTGGTTTTTGGAGTGGCATCGGCTCCAGCGATTTGGCAAAGGGCCATGGAGCAGATATTGCAGGGAATCCCAGGCACACAATGTTACCTGGATGACATCCTGATTACAGGAGATAACGATAATGATCACCTCGCGAATTTGGAGCAGGTGCTCATCAGATTGAAAGAATATGGGCTAAGAGTTAATCGCCAGAAATGCGAGTTCTTTCAAAAGTGAATCTCGTACTGCAGCCACGTCATTGACCAGGAGGGGCTCCATAAGTCACCTGACAAGATCGAAGCTGTTGTCAAAGCTGCAGCACAGGAAAATGTATCCCAGTTGAGGTCGTTCCTCGGGTTGGTTAACTATTACCACAAGTTTCTTCCAAATTTATCCACGGTGTTACACCCACTAAACACTCTTTTGCAAACGGGAATACCATGGAAGTGGAGCGATGATTGTAAGCGGGCTTTTCGAAAGAGCAAGGCACTGATCACCTCTAAGGAAGTGTTGGCTCACTTTAACCCAACGCTGCCTATTCGCTTAGCTTGTGATGCTTCTCCAGATGGTATCGGGGCAGTGCTCTCACATAAGTTTCCAGATGGCTCGGAAAGGCCAGTCGCTTTCGCATCCAGATCATTGACCTCCGCTGAGCGCAACTATGCTCAGATAGATAGGGAGGCTCTCAGCCTAGTGTGGGGAGTTAAGAAATGTAACCATTACCTGCAAGGCCAAAAGTTTACGCTGCTGACAGATCACCAGCCGTTGGTTTCCATTTTCAACCCTAAGAAGGGTGTTCCGGTAATGACGGCGCAGAGGCTTCAGAGATGGTCCCTTTTCCTAGGGGCACATCAATATGATATTGAATTCAAAGGTACAAAGCAACATGGAAATGCTGATGGGCTGTCGCGCCTGCCATTACCTACAGCGGAAGAGGCACCGGCAGTTGACCCTATCGAGATATTTCACTCGACCATCATCGAATGCTTACCAGTCACCAATGCGGGTATTGAGAGAGAGACCCGAAATGACCCGACACTGTCTCGGGTCTACGACTTGACAGTGAAGGGATGGCCAGCAAATGGCGACCCACTGTTACCAGCATTCTCAGCCAGACGAGAACAGCTGTCCGTATGTCAAGGAACATTGATGTATGGAACAAGGGTGATTATTCCTCCTAAATTAAGGGAGAGAGTTCTAAAAAAATTGCACGAAGGTCATCTGGGGGGAGTCAAGATGAAAAGCCTTGCTAGGGCTTATGTGTGGTGGCCAGGTATCGACAAACAAATAGAGGATCTGACTAAAAGCTGCTCAGGGTGCCAAAAAGTTCAGAACGCACCTCCAATTGCACCGCTGCATCCGTGGGAATGGCCTTCAGCCCCATGGCAACGTGTGCATATCGACTTTGCAGGTCCATTCATGGATTCCATGTTTTTGATAGCAGTAGACGCACATTCTAAATGGCCAGAAGTGATTAAGATGTCGACCACTACCTCTGAGAAGACGATTGCAGTTCTAAGAACCATATTTGCAAGGAATGGATTGCCGGAGCAAATATGTTCAGACAACGGACCACAGTTCGTGTCAGAAGAATTCCAGAAATTCATGAAAAAGAACGGGGTGAAACACTATACATCTGCCCCATATCATCCGGCTACAAATGGGTTGACCGAGAGATTTGTACAAACGTTCAAAAAGGCGATAAAGGCCATGAGTGAAGATCATATTCCACTACAACACAAGGTGAACAATTTCCTATTGGCGTATCGAAACACCACGCATGCAGTGACAAATCAAAGCCCTGCCATGATGTTCTATAACAGAAGGTTGCAGTCCCGGTTGGATTTGTTAATACTCAATGTGCGACGGGAAGTCGAAAACAAGCAATTCCAGCATGTAAATAAAAAGGCCACTCGTAGTTTTGAAATAGGACAACCAGTGTTGGCCAGGGACTATAGGGATGATAAATGGCAACCTGGGACAATTCGTGCACGACAGGGACCCTTGATGTACACGGTAGATGTTAGAGAGAACGTAATATGACGTCATGCTGACCAACTTGTGGAATCGAGAACAAGGGTCGACCCCATGTCTACGGCAGAGACACCAGTTGAAGAACTTATTGAGCCTGTAGCATCTACCTCAGACTCTAACGTATTGGATGATGTTGAATCCATAGGAGATCAAGTGGATGAGTCACCCCAGCAACGGAACCAGAGATCCCTGAAAGGCGTTATCCAGGCCGGATCAGGAGGCCTCCTCAGAGACTGAATCTTTGAACAGTTATTGTGTGTAAATTGTATATATGTTATCCATGTAGTGTATTAATTGGGGGTGTCCACTGTTAAGCTAAAAGGGGAGGAATTGTAGTGTATGTAACCTGTACTACCTTAAGAGGATACCTTAAGGGATGGACTACTTTTCAATGGCTCCTGTACATTGTAGTACCGGTGGTGACCACACCGGTATATAAACCCTGCGGAGCAAAGTGTACCTCAGTTCCGCCCTGACCCTCAATCACTAAAGACCTGTTTACTTACTTCTGCAGTCTGTGTCCTGTTATTCAGTATAACTGCACTTGTAGACACAGACTCAACAATAGGGACCACAAAAAACGACACTTGCTACTTGTTTTTAGGATATACGACACAGAAACAGGCCATTTGGCCCAACCAGTCCATGCCGGCGTTTATGCTCCACTCGAGCCTCCTCCCATCTTTCCTTATCGAACTCTATCAGCATAATCCTCTATTCTCTTCTCCCTCATATGCTTGTCCAGCCTCCCCTTAAATGCATCTATACTATTCGCTTCAACCACTCCCTGTGGTAGCGAGTTCCACATTCTCACCACTCTCTGGGTAAAGAAGTTTCTTCTGAATTCCCTATTGGATTTCTTGGTGACTATCTCATATTGATGGTCTCTAGTTATACTCTTCCCACAAGTGGAAACACTTTCTCTGTATCTACTCTATCAAAACCTTTCATAATTTTAAAGACCTCTATTAGGTCACCCCTCAGCCTTCTCTTTTCAAGAGGAAAGAGACCCAGCCTGTTCATCCTTTCCGGATATGTATACCCTCGCATTTCTGGTATCATCCTTGTAAATCTTCTCTGCACCCTCTCCAGTGCCTCTATATCCTTTTTATAATATGGCAACCAGAACTGTACACAGTACTCTAAGTGTGGTCTAACCAAGGTGCGATACAGGTTTAGCAACATCATCAAAAAAGCCACTGCATGAATTTTCAGTTAAAATATTCACAAATTTGGTGGTTTTCATTATTTTACCACAATACATTCTGGAGAGTGTGTAGCAAAGTAACAAGTTTATGAAATGATTTATGCCAAAATTAATGAGAAACAGTCTTGTTTTAATATTCTAGTGGCAAGACTGAACTATCAACACATTTGTTTCTGGGAGCTGGAGTGGAGTCCTGCAGTGTTCCTTAAACTGACCGTCATATGAGACTCTAGTGTGTAGCGGATTAGCACCCCGTCCTTTCACCTCTGGGGTCCCGGGATTCAACCCAATCCAAAACAGATGGCTCCTTCCTGGTCCATCTGTAAACATCTTCAAGGAAATGAGTCGAGCACTCATTACCCAATTTTGAATGGGTACAGTCCACAGCACGAAACCATTTACAATTCAGCATAAATTGGCACCGAATTGGGAATCACATACGAATTCTTGGAATGGGAAATGGAAACATTCAGAATATTGCAAGACTGGTTGGTCTTCTGAGGCTGATGTCAAAGACATTGCTGGGACAGAGTAAAAGGAGCTTGCGCCAGCATCTGCCTGCGCTGTATCTCAGCAGCCAGTGTTTAATCCTGACACCGACGTGCCAAACTGGAATAGTGTCCACTCTCCAGCATAAAATTTAAAAATATATATATTTTTTAAAATGTATAAAATAAATATTTTATGCTCATTTAACATGGTGACACACTCCAATTCGAGCTAGAACCTTTTTAGGTGAGGAATGAATATTACAACCGAACATATATCTATAATTATTCTTCGGAGTTAAATAATTGCACAAGCTTTTTTGACGATGTCAGGTCTAACCTTAGACCTAGAAGCATATATTATAAATGTGAGTATAGATGTAAGCAAGTTACTCCTTAAAAGCATTTTATTGATACTCTTAATCAAGTTTTAAAATGATAACTTCGATGACAACTCAATAGGCCAGTAATTCCGTTCCCAACGCGTGAGTATGGACGGTGTACTCACGCGTGTGGCCGGAGGAATTGCCGGATTCCAGCATGCACAGCGCATGCGCGGGAAACCGGCATTTCCTCTCCATCGAACTAAGGGGTTAAGAGGTCCAACGTCCTGCGCGCACGCTTTGAACTTCCTTTGTTTTGACAGGTTTGCGCGTGTGCAAGGGTCTGGACTTTTTGGAAATGAAAAAAGGAGGCGTAAGTAGTGGATTCTTGAAGGTAAGTGGTCTATTATTTAAAATTATTACATTTTTCCACAGCTTCATTGTTTTTAAGGACTGTACAGTAAGGTAAGTTTATTTTTAGACCCGAATTCGTAAAAAAAAAAAATTCAAAAATTTTATTAATTGTTTTAAATAGCTTTTTAAATTATTTATAGTTTATTTAATTATTGGGATGTTTTTTAAAATTTTAATTAAAGTTAAACTAGTCTTTTGGGCGCCCATACTTTTCATGAGTTTGACAGTCTTTACAATCAAACTCATGAATGAGTTTCCCCTCCCCTGATTGGCTGCACAGTGCTCACCTGATCCCAGCCAGCACATCGCACTAACTACGCCTCTGGATCAGGTAAGCACATCGCGCCGACAGCTGAACCGGGCCAGTGACAGGAAATGCAAGCAGGCCCGGGCTTCAGATGTCAGCGCGCAGGGTGAGTGCAGATCGGGGGCTTGCACGCGCGGCAAGCTCCCGATCCTAATTTCAGGGCCAATATACCTCTGGTCATTGTTACAGTGCAAGTTTTCCTTGACCAATAACCTTTCTTGTCCCTTTTCTTTGAAATCAATACTGCCGTGGTTATTGTTATGCAGAACCTTCCTCTCTTATTCCTCCTAAAATCCAAAATTGTTGTCCTACACACTCTTACTTATATATGAGTCTTTACTGCTTTGAAATCAATATTTATTGCATTCCTACTGTAACTCATTCTTCCCTAGAACCTCAAAACTCTGGAACTCGTTACTTTACTCAGTCTTTCCTTCCTCCTAATAAAATTCAGACTTTTAAAACCAAGGCTTGGCATCATCTACTCACTGCTTCCTGATTGACTACATCGCTTTAACTCTTTCCAATCTTGGTGCTTTCCTGCACTCTGGTCACGGTCCTTCACCTAGCTTTGTCTATCCTGATCATAACTGTATGATTATAAAATGACAAGTAAATTGTTTAACAATAAATAATAAAGTTGTCATATAACATTCAATGAATCGAAGTTGAAAAACTCAATTTTCCTTTGAAAGAAGAATATAAAACAGAGGTAGACTAATAATGTGTTTGTGAATTTAAGTATAAAATAACCAATACAGATCGACAAA
Source organism: Somniosus microcephalus (assembly GCF_052327205.1). NCBI lineage: Eukaryota > Metazoa > Chordata > Chondrichthyes > Squaliformes > Somniosidae > Somniosus > Somniosus microcephalus. The sequence goes on from NC_141011.1 coordinate 47,689,955, forward strand.
ATATCCAGCAATTAGTGCCCGTCAAAATGAGTAATAATATTTGTTCAGTGATAAGAGCAGGTGATCCAGATGATATTTTTTGATTAACAATTGAAATAGCACAGAACTCCCAGATAGACAATGTCATCGTACATTGACTGGACATAAAGTATTGCATTTAATTTTAAACCTCTGGACTTTGTGGATCACCTGGTAATCACAGTGCTGGAGCATTTGACTCTGAATCTTGGCCAAACTGATATTTGTATGTTAATGCCCTGTCTAGGTACAAAGGGGTGGGCAATTACTGGAAGATCTTTGGCTGGGTTACATAGGAAAAAGAAAAAAAAGTTTCACGGCCACCGGACGTCCCAAAGCGCTTCACAGCCAAGGAAGTACTTTTTGAAGTGTGGTCACTGTTGTAATATAGAAAACACAGCAGCCAATCTGCACACAGCAAGCTCCCACAAACAGCAATGTGATAATGACCAGATAATCTATTTTAGTGATGTTGATTGAGGGATAACTATTGGCCAGGACACCGGGGAGAACTCTCCTGCTTTTCTTCGAAATACTACCATGGGATCTTTTACGTCCACCTGAGAGAGCAGACGGGGCCTTCGTTTAACGTCTCATCCAATGCGAGGGGAAAAAGTACCACGGTCTCTCCCTGCAATGGTCCAATGAACTGTCATGAGGAAGACAATGGCCCAGAAATTCGGCTCTCCCCGGGTGAGTACGCACGGGTACACACCCGTAGGCTGAATGGAATTGCCGGTTTCCTGCATGCACTGCGCATGCGCGGGAAACCGGCACTTCCAATCCTCTGAACGAAGAGGTTCAGAGGTCGAGCGCGCGCGCAGGGGAGGCTGCACGTGCGCTTTGAACTTAGGTTTTTTTTTAAACAGGTTTTCCCGGGAGGGTAAGCCTGCAGGATTTACACATTTAAAAAGCAGGCATAAGGCCTGCTTTTTGCAAGGTAAGTGGTCAATTAATTAAAATTAAAACATTTTTTCCACAGGTTTATTATTTTTAAATACTTTAAAGCAAGGTAAGTTTATTTTTAGCCCTGTTATAATATAAAATTATTTTTTTCAAAAATTTAAATTATTGTTTAAAATAGTTATTTAATGTAATTTATAGTTTATTTAAAAAGTGTGATTTAAAAAAAAAATTATTTGAAGGATTACTGCTATTTTGGGCCCGTAGTATTTATAAGTTTTGACAGGTCTACCTGTCAATCTTATGAATGGGCTTTTCCCTCCTCCGATTGGCTGCCCATGGCTCACGTGATCCCAGGGGACGCATCACACTAACTACGCCCCTGGGACACGCAAGCACAGCGCGCCGGCAGCTGGGCCAGGCCCCGGAGCGGAATTCCACGGGGCCCTACAGCTCAACTGCCGACGCGCAAGGTAAGTGCAGGTCGGGGGCTTACACCCGCGGGAAGCCCCCGACCCGAATTTCTGGGCCATTATGTTATGGGGAGAGGAAGATGAGAAATATCAACAGTGCAAAGTTGCACACAAAGAAAAAGTTAACAGATTTTCCTATATCATATTGCTTTTTATCCCTTTCTATCTATGAGACTGATAACATTTAATGCAGACTCTCCTTTTGAATTATATTTATATTTAATGCCTCAGTGTCAGCTGTGGCTCAGTGGGCAGCACCCTCACCTCAGTCAGAAGGTTGTGGGTTCAAGTCCCACTCCAGGGACTTGAGCACAAAAATCTAGGCTGACACTCCAGTGCAGTACTGAGGGAGCGCTGCACTGTCGGAGGTGCCGTCTTTCGGATGAGACGGTAAACCAAGGCCCAGTCTGCTCTCTCAGGTGAATGTAAAAGATCCCATGGCACTATTTCCAAGAAGAGCAGGGGAATTCTCCCCAGTGTCCTGGCCAATATTTATCCCTCAACCAACATCACTAAAACAGATTATCTGGTCATTATCACATTGGTGTTTGTGGGAGCTTGCTGTGTGTAAATTGGCTGCCACGTTTACATTACAACAGTGACTCCACTTCAAAAAGTATGTCATTGGCTGTGAATCACTTTGGGACGTCCGGTGGTCATGAAAGGCACTATATATATGCAAGTCTTTCTTTTTCTTTTTCCTATGTAACCCACAGGGCAGATTTGATTTAAAAGTCATAGGCCTAGAAATTCAGTATAGCCACTTTTGGGGCGGTAAAGTCGGGCGGCCGCTAAAGTTTGCGCCCGCCGGCAAGTGGAGGCCACTTCGCCGATATTCAGTAGCTTTGGCCAAGGAGTTTGCTCGAGCGCTAAAACTGGCGATGCACGGCTATCTTTAGGCGCTAAGCCGGCGGTGCAGACTGATACCGCCGAGGCCGGGCGCAGCGCAGGTGCGGTCATGTTTTGATTGACAGCAGACACCCTGGCGCCGGCCAGCTCTTAAAGGGGGAAGGGTCGACTTGGTCTGCTGCCATGCCCTGGATACTGCAGCCCTCCAGCTAGGCCTAAACACTGCTGCTGGAGAGAAATAGCGCCAGGAAGGATGCAGAGGGCCCGTGAGCGAGCGCAGCGCTTCTCTGCCCATGATTTAAAGGTGCTGGTTAGGGCTTTGGAGAGGAGACGCCATATCTTGTTCCCGGACAGTGGCAAGAAGCCTGCCACCAGGGTGTACAGGAGAGCCTGGAGGGATATCGCCCAGAGGGTCACAGCCACCTGCGATGTCCCCAGGACTGGTGTCCAATGCCGGAAAAAGTTTAACGACCTCACTCGGATTGTCAGGGTGAGTACCCTTTCCAGTGTCCTCCTCATCCTTGCATGTGCACCTCACATTATGGGCAAAGGGACCTCAAAGCCCTAATGGCCAGCCCTCATCCAGCAGCTATGGCACTGGCATGAACATCAATTGCACTTTCTGCACTTTACACACTGGCCAAGCTATTCGACCATGGGAGGCAGTGCACACAACAACAGGGCACCACACTGTACTTAGAGGCCGTCCTTTCTCTTGCAGGCCAAGCTGGCCCAGAATCTGAAGAGCCGGACTGTCACCGGGGGAGGCCGTCCCCAGTTCCAGCAGCTCAGTGACCTGGAGGAGCGCGTGGGTCGACTCATGGGTGGCCGCCTGATTGGCCCCGTTGCATGTGGAGATGCCGACCCTGTGCTGGGCCCCAATGGTAAGGACATGACCTTTTGGACCTCTCTCGTTCCCCTTGCGCTTCAGATCTACATCCTTTGCCACTGTCCGACCAATGCACAGAATGCCACCACTCATGCCTCCCTCGTTGACGCCCTGTCCTCACTCTAAAGCTACTCTTGTGCCTTCCTGCTTTCAGCTGGTGAGGAGGAGGTCCCTGAGGCTGCGACTGACAGTCCCTCGGAAAAGGAGGACGAGGAGGAGCAAGAGGAAGGCGGCCCATCGGGGGAACCTTCATCCGCGCCAGGGGATGGCAATGGAGGGGACACGTCTTCCCTGGAGGAGAGCCAGGGTGAAGTGTTGCAGGGGGGTGTAGCTCCTGTGCCCAGTGGCGTCCAGCCACGCGGGAAGGGTCGGGCAGCTCGGCTGCCTTCTCCCCAGAGGAGGGATGTGTTGCAGGGGAGTGTAGTTGCTGGGCCCAGTGGCGTCCAGCCACGCGGGAAGGGTCGGGCAGCTCGGCGGCCTTCTCCCCAGAGGGAGAGTCTGGCCTCCAGTCCGGAGACGGTCCTCGCCCAGGAGGTGCGCCTCCTTGATCAAATGTCCGCGGACTCGGATCATCGGCACACCGAGTTCATGGGGGTTGTGGCACGGTTGCCGGAGGCCATCGAGTCCCTGGCTCATAGTGTGTCCGATTTCGGGGCCTCACAGGCCAGGGGTTTCGAACAACTCGCGGCAGCACAGGCCAGGGGTCTCGAACAATTCGGGGCAGCACAGGATGCGAGTCGGGCCGAATTCAGGGCAGCACAGGACGCGAGTCGGGACGACTTCAGGGCAGCACAGGACGCGAGTGGACAGTTGATCAGTGGAGCCGTGCAGTCACTGGCTGGTCTGATGCGGGCACAGACCAGGGCAGTACGGGCACTCACTGCTGCCACACTCGCTGTGTCAGGCAGGCATCGCCAGGGCACCCGCCGCGCTGCAGCAGCACAGCGGTCTGGCCTTCAGCAGATTGCTGCGCTTGCTGCAGTGCCAGCCCGGCCGAGTGCCAGTGTCTCAGGCGAGCAGCGAGCGCCTGGCATCAGCCAGCTTGCCCCCATTGCTGCAGCCGCCACTGCCACTCCCCCAGCGAAGCTGCCACGAGCTGCTGGAGAGACTGATGCTGGCCAGCCACAGCTGCAGCAGTCAGCAGCCGGCCCCTCGAGGGCCAGAGCTCGTCTAGGCCGACCCCCAAGGGCATCTGCCGTCACGCAATGTGCCCCTCAGGAGCCTTCCCCCAGCCTTGCAGCACCCACAGGGCCCAGGTTGAGGCGGAGCAGCAGGTCGGCCAGGGGCCGGAAAAGGCCGGACAAGGACTCGCCCTCTCGGCACATAAAGTAGAGTGTGTTGCCAAATGTTTTTTTATATGGGGGTGGTTGTGTTGTCTATGGGGGGGGTTGTTTTGGTAAGGCCGAGGATGAAGGCCATTTGGATGCAAAACTTTTGCTATTCCTCCCCAGGTTGTGGGAGTGAGTCATGTGTTTGACTGTTTTTTGGGGGTGTTGTCTGTTTTTGGGTTTCATGTGGGAAGGGCCCTGAGTTTGTTCAATAAAGCTTTTTCTTTATTCAGCTTGTCCATGTGTGATGTTTGAAGTGGTTGTTGCGTTAACCGGCTGAGGGCTTGCGGAGCGGCTGCATTCATGTCCCTTCATTGCCACAAGCCATTCCCTGACAGGGGGCCTAGAAGTGTCGTTCAATAAGCCGGCGACGGACGGCCCTTGGACCTTGTGGCTCCCTCCTGGGCTGGTACTCCTCCTCCTCCTCCTCCTCATGGTCCTCCTGCTCCTCCTCCTGAGGTGGTGGTCCAACGTGAGGTGGCAGTGCCTGAGTCCTGCGGATAGCCAGGTTGTGCAGCATGCAGCAAACGACGACGAACTGGGAGACTCTATCCGGCGAATACTGCAGAGATCCGCCGGAGCGATCCAGGCAGCGGAACCGTTGCTTGAGGACACCAATCGTTTGCTCTATGATGTTCCTTGTGGCTTGATGGCTTTAGTTGTATGCCTCCTCAGCAGGGGTCCTGGGCGCGCGGAGCGGGGTCATGAGCCATGTACACAAAGGATAGCCTTTGTCCCCGATAAGCCATCCTCTTGGGGGAGGCTGTGCCTGGAACATGTCAGCCACAGTAGTCTGGCGCAGGATAAATGCATCGTGGCTGCTGCCTGGAAAGCGGGCATTGACAGCTAGGATGCGCTGCCTGTGGTCACACACCAGCTGTACATTGAGGGAATGGTAGCCCTTCCGGTTGCGGTAATCCTCGGCATTGTCGATAGGTGCCCGCAAAGCCACATGCGTGCAGTCAATGGCGCCCTGCACCATGGGGAAGTCGGCGATCCTCGCAAATCCGACTGCACGCTGCTCCTGCCTCTCTAGGGTCATGGGGAAGGAGATGAATTGGTATCTCCTTGTGAAAAGGGCATCGGTGACCTGCCGGATGCAGCAATGCACGGCGAACTGGGAGATGTTCGCTATGTCCCCAGCAGCGGCTTGGAAGGAGCCGCTTGCATAAAAGTTCAGAGCCACCGTGACCTTCACTTCCACCGACAGAGACGTCCTGCACATCAGCTGTGGACGCAGATCTCTGTGAAGCAGCTGGCAGATCTCTGCAACCACCTCCCTTCTGAAGCGCAGCCTCTTAACACACTGCGCGGCAGTCATGGTGAGATAGGACACCTGCTGGCAGTATTCCGAGTGGGTAAGGCCTACGTTGCCGACGCCTGATGCCCCCTCTGCGTCTAGGCATGGCTGCCCCTCTCACACAGCGTCTGCGAGCCCTTCGCACATAATGCTGGCACTGAGGGTTGGAACCCCATGCAGCCCCCATAATATACTTGCAAACAATGAAATCACAATGAGGCAAATTTCCAAGCTCTGGCCAGAAGCCAAAAATACCTCTCCTATGTTGGGCCAAATCAGTAAGGTCTCTTCCTTGGTCTCTGTCCAGAAATCCGTTGCACAAAAGTCATTGCAGCAAAATGGCTGGCCTTTATAGTTCAGTCTAAGTGCCCTTTAATTAGCGCTCCCCGAGGCCCGCAGGGCCTCTGCTGCGTTCCACTTCACAGTTCTTAACACCGCCACGCCCACATTGGGCGGGCGCGACTGAAGTTCCGGTTTGGGGCGCACAAAGGGCGTTGCACGACGAAATGACGTCATAAGTTGCGCGCGCAGCTGAGCGCGCACAAACACTTTGCGCCAGCGCTAAATATCTACTGAAGTTGGGCGTAGGCGCAGATCGTCCTGCGCCCGGCCGCTAAGTGCCTAGCGCTCGAGATCTACTCCTCCTGAGGCGCTAACGGCTGGCGAACGCAACTGAATTTCTAGGCCATAGAATCATAGAATGGTTACAGCACAGGGGGAGGCCATTCGGCCCATCCAGCCTGTGCCGGCTCTCTGCAAGAGCACTTCAGCTAGTCCCACTCCCCCGCCCTTTCCCCATAGCCCTGCAATTTTTTTTCCTTCAGATACTTAACCAACTCCCTTTTGAAAGCCGTGATTGAGTCTGCCTCCACCACCCTTTCAGGCAACGCATTCCAGATCATAACCACTTGCTCCGTAAAATGTTTTTTCCTTAGGCCACCTTTGGTTCTTTTGCCAATCACCTTAAATCTGTATCCTCTGGCTCTCGACCCTTCTGCCAACGAGAACAGTTTCTCTCCATCTACTCTGTCCAGACCCCTCATGATTTTGAACATCTCTATCAAATCTCCTCTAAACCTTCCCTGCTCTAAGGAGAACACCACCAGCTTCTCCAGTCTATCCACGTAACTGATGTCCCTCATCCCTGGAAACATTCTCTTAAGTCTTTTCTGCACCCTCTCTAAGGCCTTCTCACTGTTCACTATACTTCCAAGTGTTGTGTCATCTGCAAATTTTGAAATTGTGCCCTGTACACCCACATCCAAGTCATTAATATATATCAAGAAAAGCAGTGGTCCTAGAACCAACCTATGGGGAACACCACTGCAAACCTTCCTTCAGTCCTTAAAACAACCGTACACCACTGCTCTGTTTCCTGTCTCTTAGCCAATTTTGTATCCATGCGATTGGAACATTATGGTCAGTACCTCCGCGATTTCTTCCTTCACTTCCCTCAGCGTCCTAGGATGCATCCCATCTGGTCCTGGTGACTTATCTACTTTAAGAACAGCCAGCCTTTCTAGTACCGTCACTTTATCAATTCTTATTATCCCATCCAGTATCTCCTCTACCTCCTCCTTCACTATGTCTATGGCAGCATCTTCTTCGTTGGTGAAAACAGATGCAAAGTACTCATTTAGCACCTCAGCCATACCCTCTGCCTCCATGCGTAGGTCTCCTTTTTGGTTCCTAATCAGCCCCACCCCTCCTCTTACTACCCATTTACTATTTATATGCCTATAGAAGACTTTTGGATTACCTTTTATGTTAGCTGCCATTCTATTCTCATATACTCTCTCTTTGTCCCTATTATTTTCTTTTTCACTTCTCCAAACGTTTTATATTTAGCCTGATTCTCAGATGTTTTCTCAACCTGACATACCTGCTCTTTTTCTGTTTCGTCTTACTCTCTATCTTTAATTCATCCAGGGAGCTCTGACTTTAGTTGCCCTACCTTTCCCCCTAGTGGGAATGTACCTCGACTGTACCCAAACTATTGCCTCTTTAAAGGCAACCCATTGTTCCATTACAGTTTTGCCTGCCAATCTTTGATTCTAGCTTACCCAGGCCAGATCCATTCTCATCCCACTGAATTTGGCCTTCCTCCAATTTAGTATTTTTACTCTAGATTGCTCCCTGATGGGAAGTGAAGAAGTCCAAACTGAAACTAGGATCCTAAATCTAAACAAAGGAAACTACGAATGTATGAGGAGTGAGTTGGCTATGATAGATTAGGGAGCTTCATTAAAAGGCATGACGGTGGATAGGCAATGGCTAACATTTAAGGAACGAATGCGTCAATTGCAACAGTTATACATTCCTTTCTGGCACAACACCACAAAAGGAAAAGCGGCCCAACCATGGCTAACAAAAGAAATTAAGGATAATGTTAGATCCAAAGAGGAGTCATATAAAGTTGCCAGAAAAAGTAGCAAGCCTGAGGATTGGGAGCAGTTTAGAGTTCAGCAAAAAAGTACCAAGAGATTGATTAAGAGGGGAATAATAGAGTATGAAAGTAAACTTGCAAGAAACATAAAAGCAGATTGTAAAAACTTCTACAAGTATGTAAAAAGAAAAAGATTAGTGAAGACAAATGTAGGTCCCTTACAGTCAGAAATGGGAGAATTTATAATGGGGAACAAGGAAACAGCAGAGCAATTAAAAAAATACTTTGGTTCTATCTTCATGGAAGAGGACACAAATAACTTCCCAGAAATGCTAGGGAACCAAGGGTCTAGTGAGAAGGAGGAATTAAAGGAAATTAGTATTAGTAAAAAAAGAGCTGGAGAAAATAATGGGACTGAAAGCCGATAAACCCAAGGCCTGATAATCTGCATCCCAGAGTACTAAAAGAGGTAGCCATCGAAATAGTGGATGCATTGGTTGTCATTTTCCAAAATTCTATAGATTATGGAACAGTTCCTACAGATTGGAGGGTGGCAAATGTAACCCCACTATTTAAAAAAGGAGGGAGAGAGAAAACAGGGAACTACAGACCGGTTAGCCTAACATCAGTAGTAGGGAAAATGCTAGAGTCTATTATAAAGGATGTGATAACAGGACACTTGGAAAATATCAACGGGATTAGACAAAGTCAACATGGGTTTTGAAAGGGAAATCTTGTTTGACAAACCTACTGGAGTTTTTTGAGGATGTAACTGGTAGAATAGATAAGGAAAACCAATGGATGTGGTGTATTTGGATTTTCAGAAGGCCTTTGATAAAGTCCTACATAAGAGGTTAGTGTGCAAAATTAAAGCACATGTGATTGGGGGTAATATACTGGCATGGATTGAAAATTGGTTAATACACAGGAAACAGAGAGTAGGAATGATGCGCTATTAATTACTCATAAAAGACGGAGAGTTAGGAGAGTAACTAAAAGGCTTTTATTAACAAAGAACAGAGCATGCCTCTCGTGGTTGACTGGTTTCCAAGAGGCAGGGGGCTGCAGAGCAGTCACCTTTATACCTGGGCATGTGGGTGGAGCCAGGGGCGGAGCCAGCTGAGGCATGCATAGATACAACAGTGTGCAACAACAACAACTGTGAACAACAATAACAGTGGTTTACCACATTCACCCCTTGTTTAAAATTGAGTCCGGCGGGGTGAAGTGTACTAAAGGTTCGTGTAAGTGAGTCTATCAGGTGGCCTTGTATGCCATCCTGATCGTCGTGGTGGCGGCAGTGATGGTGCAGCATCCAACGTTGAATCTGGCGTCTCATTGAGTGGTTGGGTGGTCAATGACGGGTCCTGGGGCTGCGGCATGCCGTCTACAGGGATTGGGTTGTGGGTAGTGGTGGATGGCAATGGTAGTGTTTCAGGGGCACCCGAAGGTGCGAGGTCGCGTATGGAGACTGTGTCCTCCCGCCCGTCCGGGTACGCCACGTAAGCATACTGGGGGTTGGCGTGGAGGAGGCTCACCCTCTCGACCAGGGGGTCCGTTTTATGGGACCTCATGTGCTTCCGCAGTAGGACGGGTCCTGGAGACGTCAGCCATGTCGGTAGCGAGGTCCCCGATGTGGACTTCCTGGGGAAAGTGAACATTTTTTCATGGGGGGTGGCATTGGTGGCCGTACAAAGCAGTGACCGAATGGAGTGGAGCGCCGCAGGGAGGACCTCCTTTGCAGGCACTGACGTAGTTGATAATAAAATTGATGCACTATTAATTACTCATAAAAGACGGAGAGTTAGGAGAGTAACTAAAAGGCTTTTATTAACAAAGAACAGAGCATGCCTCTCGTGGTTGACTGGTTTCCAAGAAGGCAGGGGGCTGCAGAGCAGTCACCTTTATACCTGGGCATGTGGGTGGAGCCAGGGGCGGAGCCAGCTGAGGCATGCATAGATACAACAGTGTGCAACAACAACAACAACTGTGAACAACAATAACAGTGGTTTACCACAAGGAATAAATGGGTCTTTTTCGGGGTGGCAGGCGGTGACTAGTAGGGTACCGCAGGGATCAGTGCTTGGGCCCCAGCTATTCACAATATATATCAATGATTTGGATGAGGAAACCAAATGTAATATTTCCAAGTTTGCTGATGACACGAAACTAGGTGGGATTGTGAGTTGTGAGGAGGATGCAAAGAGGCTTCAAGACAATTTAGACAAGTTGAGTAAGTGGGCAAATACATGGCAGATGCAGTATAACGTGGATAAATGTGAAGTTATCCACTTCGGTAGGGAAAACAGAAAGGCAGAGTATTATTTAAATGGTGATAGATTGGGAAATGTTGATGTACAAAGGGACCTGGGTGTCCTTGTACACCAGTCACTGAAAGCAAACATGCAGGTGCAGCAAGCAGTTAGGAAGGCAAATGGTATGTTGGCCTTCATTGCAAGAGGATTTGAGTACAGGAACAAGGATGTCTTACTACAGTTATACAGGGCCTTGGTGAGACCACACCTGGAGTACTGTGTGCAGTTTTGGTTTCCTTACCTAAGAAAGGATATACTTGCCATAGAGGGAGTGCAGTGAAGGTTCACCATACTGATTCCTGGGATGGCAGGACTGTCGTATGAGGAGAGATTGGGTCGACTAGGCCTGTATTTACTAGAGTTTAGAAGAATGAGAGTGGATCTCATTGAAACGTATAAAATTCTGACAGGGCTAGACAGACTGGATGCAGGGAGGATGTTTCCCCTGGCTGGGGGTTCTAGAACGAGGGGTCACAGTCTCAGGATACGGGGTAGGACATTTAGGGCTGAGATGAGGAGAAATTTCTTCACTCAGAGGGTGGCATTCTCTACCACAGAAGGCTGTGGAGGCCAAGTCACTGAATATACTGTATTTAAAAAGGAGATGCAGGAAACGTTCTAGTATCCGGCACTGATGGGACCGAGCTGATGCCGTACCATCAAAACTGCCGTAGAAACCAGCGCTAATATTAAAACATACGGAGCTTTTGAGCTCTGTGAGAATCAACAAACCCTGTTGCTTAGCAACAGCTTCAAAACAGTCGGCCGCAGCTTAAAAGCATCTCTGTAGCTAAGCAACAGCTTCAGCTAGACCTTGCAGAGCCTGACTGGAAAAAAAAAGCAACGAGAAGTAAAAAAACTTATAGGAAACTGCTCCTGAATTTTGCCGGTAGATAGAGCTTTCCGGACATTTAACCTCCGGTTAAACGAAAGTTTCCTGTAGATAGATTTCTAGACACAAAAGGCATCAAGGGGTATGGGGAGAGAGCGGGAATATGATATTGAGATAGAGGATCAGCCATGATCATACTGAATGGCGGAGCAAGCTCAAAGGGCCGAATGGCCTACTCCTGCTCCTATTTTTCTATGTTGCTATTTTTTTTCTATGTCCTTTTCCATAGCTAATCTAAACCTTATGATACTATGATCACTGTTCCCTAAATGTTCCCCTACTGACACTTTCTCCACTTGACCCACCTGATTCCCCAGCTGGAGATAGAACTTTTTCCAGTTCTGACGAAGGGTCCCAGACCTGAAACGTTGACTCTTGTTTCTCTCGCCACAGATGCTGCCTGACCGGCTGAGTATTTCCAGCATTTTCTGTTTTTATTCTATTTGAAGCTTCCCTGTTCGACACATCTCAGATTGAGTGGAGCAGTATTCAACTTCGTGTGCATCGCCACTTCATGCTATTGAATGTTAACTTGAATAAGAAATGCACTTTCATAGTTTATTGAAACCATAAAAAAGAACCTTGGCTAAATAATTTAACAATTTGTCCTTTTTAGGTGAATAAACAGGATATCAGATAAATTGGTTTACTTACGAAAGCCATTCATACAGCTTACACCAGTTAATGTCGAAAGCTTGTTTACAATACACAGCACAGTGCAAAAGATCTCTCAGCTTTTGAGGCAGTATTCTTTGAATGCAGTTATCCTCCACTTACCATTATTAATTCAGACGATCTATTAGGAAAAGTCACGTGGTGTGCTTGACCATTTAAAAGATTTTCATTCTTTGCAATGTGCCATTATATAACATGGAAAGACACTTGCAAAAGACTGAAAGTTGATGCGAGACTAGGCTACAGAATCCAGCATGCGTGCACCAGGTACAACTTTTGATATTTTCTGTAGCTCTCCTTAATAGTTAAGTGAAAGTAAACATCATTTAGATCTATGGCTCCAAGCCAATCCACGAGCGTACTTGCTTAAAGATTGTGGACGTTAGCACTATCTTGAACTTCCTCCTGTTTGAGAACCTTGCTCAGTTTCCTGAGGCCTGTAATGCAATGAAAGTCCATTCCTTCTGAGGATGATAAAATAGCAGAAATAGAACCTGCTAACCTCCATATATTACTATAAAAAGATACACCCCGATAAGCTCACCGCATAATGAAACATCTACCTTTCCAAGAGGAATACTTCGCAATAGACCTCACAGTGACTATCCTCAAGTATTTGTGGAAAAATACTCCCCTGGATTTATGCAAAAATGTATTTGGCGAGTGGTCTGGGCATCATCTTCTGGTTATTTTCAAGCTGGGCACAGAAGTATGATGTTTCAGTCTCTCGTTTACTTCCCAAAACCATCTACTGCCTGTAAACAGTGTATGGAGGAGTGGGGGTGGCAGGAGGCGGAGGAAATCGCCATGGGCTAAATGCACAGCCCAGCGCAAAAGATCTCTCAACTTTTTGAGGCAGTATTCTTTGAATGCAGTTATCCTCCACTTACCATTATTAATTCAGACGAGCTAAATAGGAAATTGAGTGGCTCAACCTTTGAAACTGCTCAAAAGATGGTGGCATCAATTGGAAGACTAATTAGATTGTGGTAATTAAGGGGTTAATTTGTCCATGAATTCCTGAGTATTATTCAGCCATTTCCTGGAATATTCTTTTACTGGAGATCTCTACATGACAACAGTCATTGCATTACGGTGACTGCATCAATCAAATTCAGTTACCATTATATAGGATTCGTGCTGGTGTTTTGGAGATTACATTCCACAATTCTATCCATTTTTCAATGAAAACCGCAAACTAGTGACCTTGAGAATGGCCCTAAACTTTTGGACGGTACTCTGTATTTTACAGAATACTCGTTTGCAATGGTCCCAATTACCAATACATCAAAGATGATCTGTGTGCAGGTGCTTTATCAAATTTATCAGCCTACCCCTTACTAAATTGTCCACAGCCTCCAACAGGTAACACAGGTCAGGAAACTCTGGATATCTAAATCTCATGTAGGTTTAGTTCAAAAAGGATTACGTTAAGGGACCTAGGTCACTTTGAGTCTGACCACTGATAAGTCCCGGTCAGAACTGATGTTATCAAGGAATAGCTAATGTGTGCAGCTTTATAAACTCTTTATTATTGGGTTTCAAACCTTATGCCAAACATAAATGCAGTGCTGGTACCAAAGATTCTCCAAGTATATTACTGGAGCTCCTTCTGCTCTCCTCAATTTTGCTTCTGCCACAAATGTGATTCTTCATAGCTGTCCTCCCCAACTCAAGGAGCTGACCAAAATTGAGGTCCACTGACTTTGCGGGATGAATTTAACCAAGGCTGATATCTCTCAATGTCTCTTTATCTCTCCTGCTTTCTATCCTATCACTGACCTTCCCTTTTGTTCTTTCATCCCCTCCCTCAACTTGCTTTAAAAGCTATTCCCTTTCCTGCTTTTTCCCAGTTCTGACGAAGGGTCATCGACCTGAAACGTTAACTCTGTTTCTCTCTCCACGGATGCTGCCCTGGCCCGCTGAGTTTTTCCAGCGTTTTCTGTTGTTATTTCTGGTCCTAATGATTATATCTTGGCAGATAATGCAGTATTCACTGAGTGCTCTCCAAATGCACCAAGTCTGAGCCCAATTTATTGAACACAGTATGGGAAAATGGCTATTGGCCACAAAGGAAGTCACTACTTCATTAAAACCTGTTCTGTGTTAACATTCCTTGAACATTTTGGCAGAACAGATTCTATTTGATGTTATGATCAATTGAAAGATACTGGAGACATTAATTGTGATAAGTGGTCAACTGGAAAGGCCATCCTGCTCGACGCACTCGCTGAAGCCAAGAGTTGATTTACCTTTAAACTTTCCGAGAAAGCATCAAGTCACAACTCGAACTCACATTAATAACTGAGCAGCTCCCAAACTGAGAATGAACACAAAAATTTTCAGATTTTTTTTCTCATCCAAAGTACCATTGTGAACAAAGCTGATGACTGGAGAACCAATTGAACACAGGTCATAGCGGGAGCTCTCTGAAGGGCAAGAAAAAGAAGTCACACTGTGCAGGGACAAGCATCCTTTGCAGCTTTCCCTGTTAAGATTGCTTGATCTATCCATTGCATGTGAAGAATAAGAAATGAAGGAGAAAATCACTTTTATCCAGAAAGTGATACCAACGTGGAAAGAAATGGCCAAACTAAACAAGGCAATAAAATCCAGAAACCACCACTAGAACTAGATTTGTTGCCTTTAGGAATATTCCACCAAAATGTGTTGGGCATTCCTCTTTATTTCAATTTCACTCTCCAGGTATTTACATGGTTCCCTCAACTTAAATGATTCTACTCCCGTCTCATGTTTAGCTTAAACCTTTGAAGCCATAATTCCAAAAACAACAACTTGCATTTATATAGCACCTTTAACATAGTAAAATGTCCCAAGCCACTTCATAGGAATGTTTTCAAACAAAGTTGACATAGAGATATATTAGGAGAGGTGGCCAAAAGCTTGGTCAAAGAGGTAGGTTTTAAGGCGTGTCTTAAAGGGGAGAGAGGTAGCGATGCCGAGAGGTTTCGGGAGGGAATTCCAGCAACACGTCCTTTGATGGCTATCCCAATGACACATGGTCACCATTTTCATCAAGGAATACAAGTTTTGATTTATTATCCTTTTACTTTTACAACTAGACACCTCTTGTCCTTCATAGGTGAATTCCCAGCTATAGGACATTCAGTGTTACACTTTTTGAAAAGACAATCATATTTGGCGGAGTTTTGAAAACCTATCAAATAAGAAATAACTTGCTTTCATATGGCGCCTTTCACAACCTCAAGACGTCTCAAAGCCGTTCACAGCCAATGAAATTTTTGTATTATATTTCTGCAATGCAAGAAACCCGACAGCCAATTTGTGCACAGCATGGTCCCATAAACAGCAATGAGATAAATGTGCAAAATAATCAATCAGTCAGGGACTCCTTAAAGAGGATTAAAAAGAAAGAACCTGCATTTATATAGTGCCTTTCATGACCTCAGGATGCCCCAAAGCTTTACAGCCAATGAAGTACTTTTTGGAGTGTAGTCACTGTTGTAATGTGGGAAATGCGCAGCCAATTTGCGCACAGCAAGCTCCCACAAACAGCAGTGTGATAATGACCAGATCATCTGTTTTAGTGATGTTGATTGAGGGATAAATATTGGCCAAATTTAAAAAACATTATAGAGGGTGAGAGGAATATTTGAGTTCTATACTTTTATTGGTTTAAAAAAAAAAATCTGGTTTAGCCTTGTAAAATAAAACATTGCAATTTTCAGTTTGTCCGCCTCATGCTGCAATGGTTTTCCGAGTGAAAGTTTTATTTATAGAGCAAACGAATCTTGGCTTCCATCCGAAAACCTATCTATTGTTAACGGGTGCCTGCAGCCGCCTGCCTATTAATGTTTGCTTTAACAGCACTGGGTCAAAAGGTGGATGAACTCATCAACAGGTAATTTTGAGGACAGACAGTTCCAGGGACGAACGATTAACTGCATGGTTGCAGAAGTATGGAGAGAAAAAAGGAGGCAGCAGAGGGAGAGAATTGAACACCACTGATCATTGTACCTACGCGTTGCTTTAATCAATGGAAAATGAACACATTATTCAGCAGCCAGGCATATTTTAATTAGAAGCCACACGTCCACCAAGCTGCTGTACTGTGGGTTAAAGATGGAGTATCAAATCTTTCATTCTTGTCAGTTTTACGATTTAAATCTCGGCCAACTAAAGATCTGACTCTACTATTGCCTTCTTTTAAAGCAAGTATTGACAGAAAATCGCTGGTTGGCTTCAAAAGGATAATGCAGCTTAAAACATTCAAGCTCATAAAAGTAATATTGACTGCAATGCCAGATTATAAATGTATCTCCGTTTATCTTTTCCAAGTGCTAGTCACCCAAGGCTTCCGAGAGGCGTGTGTGGTTTGAAAGTTGCGAGGCAGCAAAAGAGTTAAATCATCGACTCCCATCACACATTAAGCATTCCCTCAATCGTTACCTCGTATTGACCATTCCTCCACGATCATTACAACACACGTTGCAGGGAGGTAGGATTTATTTGTTTAAGAGGTGAAACCTTGGGAACACACACACGCAAAGGAGGAGGAACAGGCAGTTATTGAAGTGGAAGAGACTGCCCAGCCTCGGGAGCCAGGCAGCTAAAAGGTAAATTGAGAGCAGCCCCAAAATCTATATGAGATATATATATATATATATATACACACACACATATACCAGGGTTGTTGACAAAAATCGCAATCAGGTGTTGAAAGAGGTGGGGGGGTGGTGGAGCCTTTCATCTGGGAGAGAACAAAAAAACCGCAGTGGCATAGCCCTGCTATTCATTACCTGAGCCCACACAGTGTAAACACTGCCCCCGCTCTCATATAACGTGCTCTAGTTCACTCTGGCAGGGGAGGGGGGCTAATCCAAGCACGGCATTACCAACTCCCACTGGGTCCTAGCGCCATTTAATTCCTCCTCCTACTCCTCCACACCCCCCCCCCCCCCACCCCATAAATCTAATGACAGCGTTTCCTTATGGAGACTGAAACTTTTCTGTTCAGTTACCTAACAGCCGATCTCTATCAAAGCACGTGTCAGTAATAGGCTCTTTATTAATGAATTCATCTTATGAATTAATCACCGTAACTGGTTTTCTATAAGAATTTTTAATTGGATTATTTAAAATAGGGTTACTAATCTTATTTTCTGTACAGCTGCCATGAATTGCTTTCCATCTTTCTACAAAGTAGTTCAAAACCAGCATATATGTATCAATAACAGCTCGCCAAGGTTGCTTGGTCCAACCATGATAGCTTTTGGTATAAGGGGCAGAAATGGTCATGCTACCCATCAATTAAATTATGTTCCTTCTGAAATTATAGTATTTTACAGGCCTCTTTGTCCAGAGTAACCGTTACGAGGATCAGCATCTCTTTTAGTTTAGACCAGCTCCATCTTAAATCAGTTTCATACTGGAATTGGAACATTTACTGATGAATGTACTGCTTTGGGGATATTTTAGGCGTCTGTTTGGCTCAGCTGGTCATACTCTCTCACCTCTGAAGGTTACAGGTTCAAGCACCAGTCCGGAATTTGAACACACAGTCTGTGCTGACATTCCAGCCCAGTGCTGAGGGAATGCTTCCTAAATGCAACTATATTTTAAATTTAAAAACATATTTCATTAACCAGCATAACTTCCAACAGCATAATCATCCATGTTAGGGTCTACTGCTGAATATTGTACATTTTTCCAAACAGGTTAAAATTATGTATGTGTAAATTTAAAACTTTTGCATAATCTAATCATAGCCGACAGACTTCTTTAAAAGTACATTCATTTTCTGTCACAATAAAGATACTCAATTATAAATTCTAAATACTTTACTTTTTACAAGAACTGATAAATTAAAATGCAATTTTATAAAGTGCATCTCCAATTAAAGGGGTATTTGTTTGACTATCTGTATTCATCACACTGATTTTGTAATTTAAATCTTTTTTACCAACTCTGGATATAAACTCTTAATTCTAAAGTACTACTTAGTTTATTCATTCAGCCCAATGCCTCAGTAGAGAATTTCAACAGAGTGCTTTGCTGAGACCTCTTGCTCTCTGGTTCATCGCTCTTGTTTTTGAGGCTTCAAGATATTTTTACCTATGTAAATTGCCTGTTATTTAGAAAGTTTTGTGGAAATCTTCAAGTCGCTAACTGAAATGGCAATGTACCTGCAAACAAAAAAGTCGCCTGCTTTGGTTTAAAATGTCTCCAATTTTTGAAGCATTAAGAATAATGCTTTAAGAAATATATATCATGCAGGGCAGGATTGATATTTGATCCTTATTAAATGAGACCTTGGTCAACCAACAAAGGGGCCATTGTATCCTTCCTTTAATATTTGTGCCATTTTTAGAATTGGACTCTGCAAAAAAAAAAACTCCTCTTTGAAGTCTATATAAAATAATCTTCCCTCCCAGTGTGCTGGTGTGTAACCCAAGGTTGTTCTGGATCAAGAGGAGAACCTGTCTCTCGTAGTTTAACTGCTTTGAGTTATTGTGTTTCCCTCCCCCACTTCCAGGCAGATTGAGATCACACAGCACAGTCTGCAGCCCCATACCTTCAAATTACCTGGCCAAAAATACCCTGTCTATCACATTGGCACACGTCGTTTCATGGGTCTTATCCTCGGGGCCCAAACATTGGCAACTGCTGAATATGTCCCCAGTGTTTCATCAATTCTCCACAGACGCTGGGAGTCCGCTGCATTTGCACCATTCCCCGCCCCCCGCACCAAATTTCCCAGTTCGGTTTTCTAATCATTGAGATCAACTAATTCTTAATAAGCAGAGCTCATTAGTTCGGAAGCACGCCGGAGTGAGGATTGACAGCTTTTCTCAGCTCCCAAGCTCTGTCTCCAGTTGCTAAGCAACACAGACTCCGGGAGACCAGAGTACCACTTTATCGCAGCATCCTTTTGTGATTACTGCACACCCAGGCTGATTGCTATAAATCACATTGGGAGCAGAACCTCTTAAGCTTGACATCTATCTTGAAAGGAACATTACATATTGCAGTGCAGAATTTTTTTTAAAAAAAAGAACAGGTTCTCGAACAGAACTTACCTCTAAGGCCATCAGGCAAGAAAGTTGTGTTTGTGTAGTTGTAAATTGTGAGAATAGTTGATGCCAACTTGGGTTCAAAAAAACTGATTTAACTAACCGTGAAAAGTAATCACAGATTTCTATATTGGATAACATTGGGGACTCTGGTTAAAACTGTAACTGAATAAAATCTTGGACAGGGTAATTCTAGAAGTCAGTCATGTGCGAAATTTTGATTAGTGCTAATAAATGGTGGATTTTTATATGTACATTAGTTCAGTTGAACCTGGTAGGAAAAATTTCCTTTTCAATTTTACCCCATTAAAAAATTGAAAGAATATGAGTTTAGTTATTATTAATGTTCAAATAGCATTCCCACCATCTTAAATTACTTTTTTTTGTTAGATCCCCGCCCCATTGCTGATTATAAAACTGTTTGACATGAAACTGTACAGCAAGCAGCTTTGTAGAAACTGCATGTTTATTTATGATGAACGCGTTGATTCCAATTACTGCGTTTGTGAGGGCGTTTCCCCCTCCCTCTCGCGTCTGTAGAAATGTATTAAGTAAAGTCTAACAGCTGGAACTCAGGGAGACCATTATCTTTAACCTGAAACGACGAGTAATTTCCGCCAACCTCCAGGTTTCTTATTTTTTGGGGGGGGTGGGGGAAACACACACACTCCAACGGAGAGGAAACGCATTTCTCTGGGGAGTGCGGCCAGTTCAATGTCAACATCGCAGTCCAGGGCAAGGGCGCCTGGTTTTAAAGTTACCCCCACCCCCCAAAAAAATAATAAAATCATTAGCTTTAAAGTTGCAATGTCCATTTCTCCTAGCACAGATGGTCAATAGGAAGCCAATGTAAAATTGAGAAGCCAAAAATGTTGTATACAGAACAAATGCGTCGCTATAATGAAACGTAAATATCTCGGGAGAGGAGGGCTTGGATTTGGACCGAGCTCAGTGCAGTCAAAATAAACAATTAGGGTAGTTTCAAAACAGAATCGGATGCTGAGAAATGTATTGGAGGCTGGCCTTGTTTCTCTTGCACCGATTTTAGATAGAAAGCCTGCCAGAATTGGGCTGTTTATTAATTCATGTTTTCGAGTCGGCCAGACACACTCTGCTAGTGAGAGGGGCGCTGATAATAACGATAATATAAAGCAGCTCGCTTCTTTAAATTATATGGGTAATATTGAGAGAGAGAGAAAGAAAAAGACATTTGCAAGTCTTTTTTTTTCCACAAACAAAGATCTTTTTCTTTCTGTGAGCTCCAGGTCTGGTCTGACTTATCTTCGTGTGTGTGTGAGTGAGAGAGGGAGAAGTTTACTGCCGATCTGGCGATAAGGAATGCGCCACACAGTTGACCAGCCGCCCCATGCAGACGGCGGCGCCTTGGAAAGCCCTGACCACTGGTTTCCTGTGCGGAGGAGCTGCAGCTCACAGCTGCAAAGAACGTCTCGCCTCTCGTCTCCCTGCAGTACCAGGAACCCGCAGCCACCAAGGCGGCTTAAAAGGGGCCAACCGACGGCTTAACGTGGAGTTGTATTTCTCTGCGCTGACCCCTGCCTTGAGGTACAAAGTCCTCACCTACGATAGCACAAGGTGCATGCTCCCGGCGACGTTTTTTTTCCGTGCGCGTTGTGAAAACAATTCTCGCTCGTGGTGGGACCCACTAACACTTTCATGGCCAAGCCTTTGACAAAGAAGAGTTTCTCCTCCCCCTTTACTGCAAACCACAGCCCTAACGACTGTCACTGAAGCAAGAGTTTCCTTATTGTGCCAAATAGGGAACACTTCTTTTTTAAAAATGCACAACTTTAAATAGAGCAAATTTGAATTTAAAATTTAGCTTCTGATACCCATAAACTCAAAAAAAATACAACAGCAAAAAATACCGCTAATACTGGAAATCTGAAATAAAAACAGAAAAAAGCTGGAAATACTCAGCGGGTCAGGCAGCATCCGTGGAGAGAGAAACAGAGTTAACGTTTCAGGACGATGAACTTTCGTCAGAACTCTAACTTCTTCTAGTTCTGGCGAAAGGTCATTGACCTGAAATGTTAACTCTTGTTTCTCTCTCCACAGATGCTGCCTGACCTGCTGAGTATTTCCAGCATTTTCTGTTTTTAACTAAAAAAAACCTTTTCCCTGTGGCTGGGGAAGGGGGAAGGGGGGGGAGGGGGGAAGGGGAAGGGGGAGGGGGAGAGGGGGTGCAATAAGACAAATTGTTCGACACTCTACTCAGAAATTACTTGTCAAGTTTGTTAGGCCATTATTTCTTTGAAATGTTAATATATTCAAGATTTCAGATCAAAAGGAAAATTGACAAATTTTATTATTGGTAAAGACTAACCCTCATTTTTTCCCATGATGGAACAGGAGCAGGCCATTCAGCCCCTCGAGCCTGCTGCCCCATTCACCTGGCTGATCTCAACTCCATTTATCCGCCTTAGTTCCATATCCCTTGATACCATTGCCTAACAAAACTCTATCGATCTCAAGTCATGTAAGCTCCAACTGTTCCAGTATCCTTTTGGGGGGGGGTGAGGATTCCAATTCCAGAAAATATAGCTGTTAGTTTTACACGATGGTCTCGGTGTGGTGTTCGCCACCTTTCAGAGAAAATGGGACACTGTGCTGGGCATTGCACATGGTCTCCTGTGCTTTATGTCATTTTTAATAGGTAATTGTTAGTCATGTGGCAAGTTATCCCATTCATAACCAGCATAAAAGGTACAGGTTTTGGTTCATAGGAGACTCGGCCAATTTGTAGAAATTAATTTTAACTTAAGTGTTTCCAGCAATAGGTGTTGGGAATAAGCCTGATCCTTAACAATACTAACAAATGCATGAAGACTTTTCCAGTTACCACTGGTAACTCCATCCCCTGGCAGCAGCCATCTACTGTCAAGATTTTGATTTGAACATCGATCATATAATGATATTTGGTTCCATTTGACTGAACATCCAGCTATTAACTGTGCAGAGAACTGGATTCTTATACCTGGTTGAAGAGGTGGGGTCCAATTAGTTTGTCGCCAACTATATGTCTAATACCTGGCTTACTGAATCAAAAGGTTAATGGGGCATTTATAAGTGTGTGTGTGTGTGTGTGTGTATATCACAGAAGGCAGTAGAGGCCAATTCATTAAATATATTCAAGAAGGAGTTAGATATATTTCTTAAGGCTAAAGGGATCAAGGGATATGGAGAGAAGGCAGGGACCGGGTACTGAATTTGGATGATCAGCCATGATCTCATTGAATGGCGGAGCAGGTTTGATGGGCCGAATGACCTACTCCTGCTCCTACCTTCTATGTTTCTATATTTCTATGTACACGCAACTATCAAATTGGACAGAAATATTAAGTCAACAACTGCGTAGAAAATAGTAGGAATAGATCTAATTCTTCTATTTCTGAACTATAGACTTTGTTTTCGCCCAAGCATTTTTGGCGTAACTCAAACTAAATAGATGCAAATGATGCAGAAAAGAGCTAATTTCTAAAGGCATTACAGAGAAAAACAACTTGGTTATGGGAGTATAGGATATACATTTAGGAATGTCCACGGAGCTCATTCAACTTTATAAACTCTACACAACTGTCCACTACACCTTAATTAGAGCATCCAACGGCATCACCTACAGCTATTAGGCATCCTTTTCGGCTTTTGTTTCACTTGGAGGTAACACTGTACTCTCATTAGCTTTGCTTATTGCTGCCATAAACCACAATGTTAGCATCTGATGGAACCCACCATGGACAGAATGGCAATTTGATTTGAATTTGCTCACGTGACATGCCACGGCCGTACACAACATGTAAGCATCGTTAATGTGCACACACACACACATAAACATTTACATTTTTAACTTTACGTCTTTTGAAAACCTCATTGGGCTGTCCTGTGGGGCCCATCAGTAGCCATGAGTACCAGCGAAACACTGCTTCACATAGTATCACCTCCTCACAAATGTAAATGTGGCTTAAAAATATAATACAGTCACAGCTTCATTCTTCTTTTCAAAACTACATTTAGATACTTTGGGATTTTTCATGGATTCTTTTTAAAACTATAATTGTTATCTAATTGGGCTCAGCAACACCTTTTAAGGATTTTAAGTAATAACCCAATGATGGGAAAGAAAGACAACAGTTTTTATCTAATTGATTACTCATTTCCAGACATTACATTGCTGGTAACTTGCTAGAATTTCCTGGTAACATTTTGCCTTGGCTAGCTGGGAAATTTTGGTCATTCCACCAACTGAGATATGATAAGCTGTTGACCTACCACAACACGGCAGTTTGGCAATCACATTTTTGATTTGTCAAATGCATTCGTAGGAACACACCAGTAATAACATGATGAACATTGGTACTAAATTAGTGCTGAGTAGGAGAGTGAGGCAAAATCGAGAGAGGATATTGCCTGCCCAAACCACCCGGTATCCAATTGTACCTGTAGAGCGCGTTGCGTCATTGAGACCAGCCAAATGGATTGTACTGGTCTTTACTTTTTAAAATGGAATTTGGCAAGCAAAATTATCATTTCCAAAGATCATTAAAAGATACATCATTGAAGTCGTCATGTAATATATCTGAATAACCTCCCGTCAATAACAACATGAAACAGGTTTTGAAAATGCATAACTTCTATTGCAATGAAACAAAATACCTTTGGATACAATTACCTTTTTCCTCCTTCTGTTTCCCCACCTCCCACAGTGGTTATAGATCCTCTATGAAATTGCAAACTTCTGACCATGATTGGCTTCCTAGAAGTGTAATGCATCATCACAATGCTTCAAAGCCTTGAACATGGCCCTTTGTAAGTTACCATTAAAATGGCTGACAGAAACAGAGCCTCACGGTTACGTGTGCAGCTATGGAAGATTTGACACCTGTAGCCCATTAGGCCTTAGATTGGCACTAGAGATTGGCAATGCAACACAAGATAGACGTTCATCACAAACAACTGATGGAGTGTTTTAGATGGTTTTATGGTACAGTAAAGATAGATCTGGATGAAAAACACTGACTGTTTACTGCTTATTAAATCCAACAACAAACACCGTAGACAGATCTTTTCTCTCCTATATCAAGAGTTTAGGGACTCCGGCTAGGAGAAGGAAAATTATAGTCAGATTGAGCTTTGAAATGGATTACATTACACAGGATATATGGCACAGAAACAGGCCATTCGGCCCAACCAGTCCATGCCGGCGTTTATGCTCCACTCGAGCCTCCTCCCGTCTTTCCTCATCTAACTCTATCAGCATAACCCTCTATTCCCTTCTCCCTCATATGCTTATCCAGCCTCCCCTTAAATGCATCTATACTTTTCGCTTCAACCACTCCCTATGGTAGCGAGTTCCACATTCTCACCACTCTTTGGGTAATGACGTTTCTTCTGAATTCCCTATTGGATTTCTTGGTGAGTATCTTATATTGATGGCCTCTAGTTAGGCTCTTCTGGGTCTGGATAATGGAACAAACTAGACTTGGTTGAATGGCCTTTTCCCACCCATGCAGTCTTATCTTCATGTTCTATATTGTTGATTTACACCAATATTCTTGCTGTTATTTTTGTTAGGTAAAGGTATCAAGCAATGTTCCCCCTAAGGTACGTGGATCGATCGAGAGATCCCGCGCAGGCCATTCACCGTCTGTTGCTGCTGGGAACGATACCACGCATAGCAAATTTAAAGGGACCACGCACTAAAATAAAACATTAGAGGTATCAAGGGATATATAGCTAAGGTGGGTAAATGGAGTTGAGGTACAGATCAGCCACGATCTAATTGAATGGGGAGCAGGCTTAAAGGGTTGAACGGCCTCCTCTTGTTCCTATGTCATAACTGTGCTTCACAGGCACAAAGAAAATTTTATTGGACTAACTGCTACTAAGGAATCGCAATTCACAACATTCACTTGGTGCATGAATGTTGACTGCAGATTCTGACTAAGGAAGTAACCAAGTGATGAACCACGCTACCAGAAGTTACCTGCTAGCTCCAGCCACTCTGTGTGGCCACAGTGCTACACAAATCTGTACTTTATCTATAGTTATGTTAAGACCAGTTGGCACCAGTTTGTTTCCCCGCTGTGATGTGCAATAGTGACACAGAAAAAAGTGAGCATGGGACAGGCACTAGCTCTCTGAAGGAAAAAGCAGAAGAGACAAAAAAAAGGATAAAGCAGAAAGGATAAGAGAAAGAAGGCCCTGAAGACAGAGGCTGTAATAATTTTACACATTCACTACATTGGAACAGTCCACTCCAGAGTACAAAGCACAGGCCAGTGTCCTTACAGACTGCCAGAAGAAAATAGACTTTTCAATTAGATATGCATATACATATTACTGTGATGTAGAAGATATCTGTACAATATTAAGCTACATTCTCAGTAATAGAAATCAATTGCAGGGGAATTATATTAGCAGATAATGCCTGTAAGAAGGTTTAGCAGTGATTATGCCAACTAGGCTGCATGTTAAGACCACCAAAGAACACAGAATATCCATCAACTTCAAAATACCTTCAGAAATGCCAACTCAATTTTTTTTAATTCATCCACTTTTAGTTATATGTCATTCCGATGGGCATCATGAAACACACTAAAAGGCGTTTAACAGTAGTCTTTTCATAAGCAAGGACAAGAGAGCTCAATTTTATGATTTAAAAAAAAATGTGTACTTTGTTACCAAATAAACTCACGGGGTGCACGAATAGTGGGACCTTGATGTTGATACCAAATGGCATCGGGTGCATTTTGAACATGGCAGTGGCGATATAACTGGAAACTCCAAAGCCCACAAAAGTCAAGTGGGGTGAGCCGCCACCACCCCATCCCCCCCATCCAGGAGACCGTCTCACTATCAATATCATTATCAAGAGTGCACAGTTGAGTTTCCTACAGTGTGTGCTGTGAGATCTTCAATTATCCTGTAAAGGCAATATTGTATGGCTTTAATCGTGTGCTCAGGTGCTTGGATACAAAAGGACATCCTCATTTCCACAAGGGCAGCCTAATACCAGCTAGTTACACACATTTACACAGTACGTTCCACACGGCCCAATAGTTAACAGAAAGCACACACCCTTGGTAACCATTTTTTTTTCCAGTTTACAAAATGGAAAAGTCCTTCAGTGTCATTTTCATTTGGGAAAGCCGTTAGGATTAGTGGTTTGTGGCCGCATTTAATTTGGCCAGGTGTTTCCAGCTTTTCCAGACTTGTAAATCAGGAAACTGTCTCTTTAAACTCGACTGAAATTACTTTTTTTTTTAAACCTAAAAATGTTCCAACCACCAGCAATGGCCTCCAAAATTCTACTACTGCATAGCAACCAATGTCTGGGCTGGGATTAACTGTGCTCCCCTCACCCTCCCTCAACAGAATTATTATTTATCAAATAACCAAACAGTGGACGGTGGTCCACTTGAGTTGCCCCAGCATATATTAAACAGCATTATGCAGATACAGTGCCAATCAAAACCCAACAAATGTTAAACTGAGGGGGGTGTCATCTTTGCAATAATTATTGAACCACTTTAAGCATTTTATCAGAACCGGACATTCAGAAATAGGCATTTATTTCATTCATTGAATAGGAAAACGCATTGACTTGAATTTCCCTTTAACAGTTTATGTGCCAAACCTATGCAGAGTGCAGCCTGCGAGTAATTAGCTTGAAATAATGACCCGTCCTCCCATTTCAATTAGCTCACATAAACGCAGCGATTTGTGCTTCTGATTATTTTAAAACCGGCGTTTTCCTGTCGGAGCCCGTTCCAAACAGGTACCTGTCTTATTAGTTTAAATCAAACCCAACTCAACCAGGCATTCGGTCTGAATTTCAACAGACGTTCAGGAAGGGGAAAACAATTACTTGTTATTTTTTGTTGTGAAGTTGCCAAACTTTTTTTTTTAAAAGGCCACAGGGATCGAACCTGCGACCTCGCCAACAAATTGATAAATGACCTGGACACCACCACTCCCACCTTTAGCCCAGGAACAGTAAAAATGGACTGATGTGATTGACAGGGGGAATATGCGAGGCGGATACGATTTATGCTTCATCTGCAATGGATCGGGTCAGCAATGGAAAGTTAGTTGTTGAGACGTTGACCACAGGAGTCTCCTCTTGTGTGTTTTTCAAACAGTTTAAAGTTACAGCCTTTTGACTGACATCTATTACAGAAATATTTACCCTCTGCGTCTCCCGAATAAACAGATCGCCATTATTTAATTAAAACGACTGCAGTTACTCATTGTCGATGGTATCGCCACCAGCCCGATTATAAATTGATTTGCAATTGCCGAAACATTGCAGAATGAGTCACTGCAAACAGTTATTTCGCTTTCTTGTCGCTTATTCTGAAAGGTAATTCTCCGTGCTGGCACTACACTTGGATCTGAGCTGGTTAAAAATGGCATTTTCTATACCCAGAACAAAGAGACTTAAAATTCAGGGTTTTTTTTTAAACAACAATCTTACCACTGGAGACGATATTCGACACCCAGGGCAGTCACAGATTGGAGGATGTACCTGCAAGACTCCTTTTGACATAAGCGTCTTCAAACTTTTCCCTGCGTTGAAAATAAAATGAAATATTTTTAAAAAATCACCCGAGATCGCGCTGTTGTTCAGCGTTAACTTTCGTGCGTGTGTGTGTGTTAATAACATGTAAAATATTATTTAACAATTCACCTCTCTCAAATGTTCACGGTCCTCCTTAAATAGACGTTTAATTAGTTACCAGCCAGCCCAGGAACCGCAGCAACACGATAGGACACCTTAACAATTGCACTTCCCTATCGCTGCTTTCATCTCTGCTCCGTCACACGAGCAGAACACTGCGGCTTTACATTAAAGCGTCGCAACTCTGAGGAAGTGCGGCAGTTTTCCTATCTGTAACAATGGCGCTGGCAGGAACTGTTGTTTGGAGTGAGCCGGAGTCACACACTGTTAAGACAACCAAAAAAAAAGCTGCCCGGAGCCAGACACTGAAGTCTGCCAGAAGCAGATACTCCCGGAGCCAGACACTGTTAGAGAGAGACTAACACTGTCGGGGCCAGAGAGCACAGACTGCTAGAGAGACTAACACTAGCAGAGACAGACAGTGCCAGGGAGTCACAGACTGCTGGAGACCAACACTGGCAGAGACAGACAGTGCCAGGGAGTCACAGACTGCTAGAGACTAACACTGGCAGAGACAGACAGTGCCAGAGAGCACAGACTGCTAGAGACCAACACTAGCAGAGACAGACAGTGCCAGGGAGTCACAGACTGCTGGAGAGACCAACACTAGCAGAGACAGACTGTGCCAGTGAGTCACAGACTGCTAGAGACCAACACTGGCAGAGACAGACTGTGCCAGTGAGTCACAGACTGCTGGAGACCAACACTGGCAGAGACAGACAGTGCCAGGGAGTCACAGACTGCTAGAGACCAACACTGGCAGAGACAGACAGTGCCAGGGAGTCACAGACTGCTAGAGACCAACACTGGCAGAGACAGACAGTGCCAGGGAGTCACAGACTGCTAGAGACCAACACTGCCAGAGACAGACAGTGCCAGGGAGTCACAGACTGCTAGAGACCAACACTGGCAGAGACAGACAGTGCCAGGGAGTCACAGACTGCTAGAGACCAACACTGGCAGAGACAGACAGTGCCAGGGAGTCACAGACTGCTAGAGACCAACACTGGCAGAGACAGACAGTGCCAGGGAGTCACAGACTGCTAGAGACCAACACTGGCAGAGACAGACAGTGCCAGAGGCAACTCTCAGCCCTCATCAGTTTCAGCGGCAGCACGTGGGAATCCTAATGTCATTCCCTTAAGGATCAAAACACGAGGACTACACGCCAGCGAGTCTGTGGTCGGCACCGTACGAACGTGCATCTAGTTACATTCCACAACCTTGCTCACCGCCTTGCTGCTTTAAGGGCAGTCAGAACACTCGGCCCTCCTTCACTCTTCCCCCCCCCCCCTTCACCCTCATAAAGAAAAGGCAAAATGTCAAACCCATGGTTACCATTTCTGCAACTGATCGATTCAGAGTATCACGTTGGCCATTCTGAAAGAGGTACAACTAACGCTCTGTCCAATCTGATTGCATCCCATGCCCTTGCTTACCACATCCTGGCTTTCTCAATCTTCAAATCATTCCTCACAAACACAGTCAAATGCACCCAATCACCCCCCCCCCCCCCACACACCGCGCCTCCCTCCCCACCCCCGCCTCCCTCCTCACCCCCGCCTCCCTCCTCCATACCCCTTTCATTCCTGATCAACTCACGTCAATCGATTCTATAAGCAGAGACAGATCATTGCATTTTTTTCACGGTTGGGCTTAAGCCACTTCCTGATTTCCTGTAAACTTTTAAACCATTCACAAGCATAGCGACAAAAAAAAATGTGCGATGGTCCCCCCACTGAAAATAATGGTTCTTTTTTTCCTTTATGCTAAACCGCGACCATCCTGTCAGTTGAGCCTGAGATACCGAGAGCGAGCAGACTCCCAGGCAAAGCCACACTGCAGACAGCAAGCTCACTTCCTGGTTTGCCTGTCTCTCTCTCTCTCTCTCTCTCTCTCTCTCAACTTCACACAAACCCTTGGCAAACAAAACAAAAAAATACTGCAGTAACATTTCCTTGAGGAAAAAAAAGTGCATTTACCCCAGCCAGACTAATTGCACTTGATCCCACTTGCTGGGCATTTGTTGGGATGTATTAGAATAATTACCTTAGGACATTGCTGCAAAATGATTATCCATTTGTTCAATTTGTCCAAACGGGGACCACTTTATCCAACTTTTACGCATTGGAACTTTCTCAACCAGACATAAGACTGTCCCCGCGTGTTCAATAATCACATTTTAATCTCTCCCTCCCCTCCATTGATAAAACGCAATGATCTCTTACTCTCCACTCTCTCTCTCTCTCTCCGATTTTACTCTTCCTTTCCCCCCCCCTCCAATGCACTCACCTTTGTGCCTTATGCTCCGTTTCCAATCCTTGGCGGTTTCCCTGCCGCTGACGAACTGAAATTCGTTGGGGGTCAACCACTCGCCCCGGTACCGAATGGAGGGTCCCTTGCTCCCTTGGCACAGCTTGTGGATGTAGAGCAGGGCTTTGTTTTCGCCGCATTCCACCTCGATGCAGGGCTCGCCGTTGTCGAAGACGGGCTGGAAGTCGGGGATGGAAGAGAAGCGCTCCAGCATCAGGTCCTCGGGGTGGCGAGCCTCGGGGAGCCCCAGCAAGGCGCGCTGGTGCTGGGCAAAGAGGTGGTGGTAAGGCGGCGGATGGGGAGTCACCACCGGGATGGCCGCCGCGTTCAGAGGGGCCAGATACTCGGGCAGACCATCCAGCAGCCCCCGAATGACCATCTCCCCCTCGGCTCGCTCCTTCTTGATGGCTGGCATCCTCATGAACAGCCCCTTATCCTTGGCGAGCACGCCTGCGATAACTTCTTCTCCCTGTACTTTGTCGTGCTTCAAGACGCCGTTCAAATGCAGGAAAAGCTTCGACCTGTGATATCCCCAGCCCTCAACGAGGCAGGACCTGTCTGCTTTACTCAGGTCTAGCACTCCGACCTCTCCCGGCTGTCTGATCTGGCCCTCCGTACCTGACATCTTGGAAAGGTATTCGCCGCCGTGTACATTATGTTGCTAAAATGCTTATTGATCCGCTATCGACCCACCTTCTCGCTGGAGCATTTTCTACTGATACCCTTTCTCTGATTTCCGGGCGAACACGAAACTGGCAGCGGTTTTAATTCGATTCAACCACACTGGTCCGAGATAAAGTTTCTTTTTTCCCCCCTCCTTCTTCTATTTCTCTTTTTTCTCCTCAATGAACCTTAACGAGATCTGCGGGGGCACATCAACTCTCTAGACGATCACACTTGTACATCTCTGCCTGCACTCTGATAAAAGACACTTTCTAAAAGTTGGATAATTTCCATAAAATGCAAAAGTTTTTTTAAAAAAAACTCCCTCCTTAGATTTCTAAATAGACCCCGATTTCTTTTTTTTTTGAAAAAGGAAGTTATTACTACTGGACCGCTTCATACATTTTATTTTAAGCCTACATTTTTTTTCTGGAGTCACGCTTTAGTTCAGACATAGACGGAACATGATTTGCCCTCTATACCGCTGCTAACTTCGCCCATTTAAACATCACAGTCTGTCAG
This sequence comes from Somniosus microcephalus, assembly GCF_052327205.1. NCBI lineage: Eukaryota > Metazoa > Chordata > Chondrichthyes > Squaliformes > Somniosidae > Somniosus > Somniosus microcephalus. The sequence goes on from NC_141011.1 coordinate 47,721,234, forward strand.
TGCAAGGAGAGGGGGGTGCGCAACAGACGACACACAGTGACATTCTCTGTCCAATTAATGATGGAGTATTTCCTCCTCCACCGCTCATATTCCGTGCCTCTCTGATTTTTGACAGACATTTCCAACCAAATGAAATGATTGCTTCGTTTTAATTTCAAGAAATGTGGCCTTAACTCCAAGGCAGAGGCAGTGGGTGTTTATACACAGTATTGTTTAATCATTTAATCCAGAAACAGGGCATGTTGTCCAGGGTATGGTTTGCTAATTATTTGAAGCAATTAAAACATTGTAACATTGTTAGTAATTTTTGGGATTAATTACTTGCCCTTGTATCAAATCATAGAATGATACAGCACAGAAGGAGGCCATTCGGCCCATCGTGCCTGTGCCGGCTCTTTGAAAGAGCTCTCCGATTAGTCCCACTCCCCCCTGTTCTTTCCCCATAGCCCTGTATTTTTTTCCCCTTCAAGCATTCAACCAATACTCTTTTGAATGTTACTATTGAATCTGCTTCCACCGCCTTTCAGGCAGTGCATTCCAGATCATAACAACTCGCTGTGTACAATAAAAATGTTTCCTCGTATCAGCTCTGGTTCATTTGCCAATCACCTTAAATCTGTGTCCTCGGGTTACCATATCTCAGTTCTGCCTTCACCAGACCACCAGCTCCAACAGGAGTCACTCAGAATGGAGTGACTGTGTGACAATTTTTTGCCATCTCCCTCAATGGAATAATCCATTATCACAAAGTGCATCGCCTCGCAGTTGCTCCAAGATGTGATCAAGCATCTACCTGTGGCAGACAGGTTGAAGTAACCTTCAGGTACGGTTCTGAAATCCAAGAGCAAATGCCATGCCATTCTGAACCCAATGGGCATCTAGACAGCCTTTGTTATGAGTTAGTTCTGTTTCAATTAGTTTCCTAACCAATTTCATCACAATTCAATACTGAGGATCACATTTGTGGTGTAAATGCAATAAGGTCCTTCTCATCGCCCCACCTCACCCCATGGATCGGCCAGTTTGCTCACTCAATAGTTGAGCCACATGGACAAGAGAGGTCCTAAGTTCAATTTCCCGTCTTTGAATGAATCAGCTGCTCTTAGCCTGGGAATTTGTAAGTTCAACACAGTTGACCTTAGTGCTTCTGGTTTAGGGAGCAGAAAATCAGCCTACGTTCCCACTCCCATTGCCTTCTGCTGACACTGCACATATGTAGATGTCATTTTTGAGGTTCAGCTGTGATGCATCCTGCAGTTCAATAGCCTGCTAACACTCACTGTCTGGGCACACGTGAATAATGCTACTTGGGGAAGGCATTGGGTGGGTGCTGGGTGCCCATGGAACCAGTAAGGAGTTAGTGCCTTAGGTGAGCAGAGAAAATTGGGAACAAACCAACAAAGAAAATCAGAATATTCAGTAACGGGTTATTGATTATGAAATTTACTACATTGTGAAGAGCACCTATGTACCTCTTGAGTGCCACGTCATTCAGTCTCCTCATATCTGTTATCCATTCTGTGTTAAATGTCTTACTTGGAGTATTTGGTTTAAGCCAAATATGGTCTAGTTTTTTGCCCTTGCTTTGATCTCTCTCGCCACCTCCTGTCTTATCACACACTATTCCTGTCTGAGATAGAAAGGGACATACCAGCGCACCAAAGTGGTATGGCAATGGTTCACTTATATCACAAGTGTGAAATAAAATCTAATATTGAATTACATTTATTTTACATTTTTTTGGTGTATACTTTGTATTCATCGAGTGCTGAGGAAAGGAATAGATTTCCACTTTTGGCAACCAACTTCACCATTGAGCATTCCAAAGTCAGATGTAGAGATAAAGTCCTTTTGTATTGCCCCACCTCATACAGCCCCTTTGAAAATTCTTCTTTCCTAACTAGCTATCTTCATAGCCCTTTAGTGCTAATGAATGCAGCCATTGGCAGTTTTGTGCGGTGGATTTGTGCCCACTAGGAATTGGAGTGAGACCTCTCAGACACATTTCACAAAGGAAGTTTAAAGCCAACAGGTAGAAAACACTCTCATTCCATCAGTCTAGGTTGGATTCAATCTCAAATCATGGAGGTGAAACTAAGGACAGTGTGGTAGCTCACTATGCTAATCATTCAAATTATTTTTTCCTTCTAATTTCCTTCCCTCCTCTCATTTAAGTCAATATCACATGCAGGGGTATGGCTACATGTGGACCAGATTTCCACTGGCTCACTTAAGTGGTCACTTTGCATGTGTGGGCTTTATGCAGTGATTACGGCACGCTATCTGACCATAGGAACATCACAACTGACCTGCTTCTATCATCATCTGACATCCACGCAGGTATATTTTCCTGCAGGGATCATTAGATGGTACTGTGGAGCAAGAGCCCTGGCTGGTTTTCCCCATCCCTGATGCAAGGACATTGAGACCAATTGTAGCACCTCAACTTGTGCGCCAGCTGAGACCAGGAAACTCAGTGCAGACCAGGGATTGGACATTCCTGGTTTAAATGACCCAGCACAATGGTAATTTTATTTATTCGCGGGATGTGGGCATCGTTGGCAAGGCCGGCATTTATTGCGCATCCTTGAGAAGTTGATGGTGGGCCCTCCTCTTGAACTGCTGCAAACATGTGGTGAAGTGCTCCCACAATGCAGTTAGGTAAGGAGTTCCAGGATTTTAACCCCAGTGACAATGAAGGAATGGCAATGTATATCCAGGTATATATGCAAGTGATGCATTTACCCAGTGACCCATCAGGAAACATAAGAACATAATAACAACATAAGAATTAGGAGCAGGAGTTGGCCATACGGCCCCTCGAGCCTGCTCCGCCATTCAATAAGATCATGGCTGATCTTCGACCTCAACTCCACTTTCCCGCCCGATCTCCATATCCCTTGATTCCCCTCGAGTCCAAAAATCGATCTACCTCAGCCTTGAATATACTCAACAATTCAGCATCCACAGCCCTCTGGGGCAGAGAATTCCAAAGATTCACAACCCTCTGAGTGAAGAAATTCCTCCTCATCTCAGTCTTAAATGGCCGACCCCCTTATCCTGAGACTATGCCCCCTAGTTCTAGACTCTCCAGCCAGGGGAAACAACCTCTCAGCATCTACCCTGTCAATCTCCCTCAGAATCTTGTATGTTTCAATGAGATCACCTCTCATTCTTCTAAACTCCAGAGAGTATCGGCCCAATCTACTCAATCTCTCCTCATAGGACAACCCTCTCATCCCAGGGATCAATCTAGTGAATTTCTTATTATTTTTAATTCAAAGTTAATTGTGACAAATTACGCAACAAATAATGGAAGACAATTTAGGTGAGTTGGCTTTCACCTTTCTCCTCTGGTACTTAACCACCATTTTGCAAATCGCCTTGGTAGGATTATAAATAGGAATCGGGTAGAGGTAATGGTCCCAAAATAAGACATTTGAACAATTTGTGACAGAGCTAGTTTAAATTCTGAGCTCCCTGTCTCATTGGCACCACAGATATTTTAAATATTTATAAATGGAGTTGAGATTTCTCCACAGGGAGGGAGGAGAAAAAGCAGAGGGCAAATCAAGCCAGAATCCTCTCGTGCTTTGAAGCAGCCTGTTACAGAGCAGCACCGCACCGCACCAGAGTCCTGGGAATTAGGCTGCCGGGCTGGCCTCTTAATTGGGGAATGTGAGACCTACACCGAGGGAGAAATAACTAAAAATGGCTGTAAAAAAGGAACCTTTCTTAAAATGTAAACTAAAAGATATATATTGTGCATCTATAATATGTACAGGATCTGCTGTTCCTTTGTAACATGCAGGAAATGAAATCCAATACTATTTCAGTTGAAATCATATAGTACAAAACCATTCCAGTTCTGATCAAGTTGTTTGAAGGTGGGGATCTGTAATTCATCGCTGTCCACCATGCCACCTATCTTCAAAAGAAATCTTGCCACAACCTTAAGGAAACAGCCTACCAGGAATGTTACCTGTACATATTGTCGAAAATAAGACCAGGTGAAGTGTATTTAAAGAATAGAATGTGTTAAGATAAATTGTTCCCACTTTACACTTGTTGTGGCTTATAGTGTCATCGTAACCCTTCAAGGACATCCTGGCCTCAATGTTATCGTGTATACAATTTTTACTGGCTGCCATTTTCTGGTACTCGGCAGCAGATTATCACTTGCGCAATCTGGAGTTATCGTGCTACAATCTTCAACCTGCAATGAAGGGGGTCATCGAGTGACAGAGCTAGTTTAAATTCTGAGACTATGCGTAAGGTGCCTTGACCATTGAGGTGCAGCATGGGACCGGCTACTGGCAAAGAAATGATCAAAAACAAAATGAAACTTCCCCTGCTAATTCCACGATCTATGTTATTTAGAAATGGATTTATGGGAGTAATTTCCAGGTAGTAGTGTCATTTCAGTTGCGGGTTATACTCTTGGTGTCTCATTGAACTAATAGGCAAAGGGACTGCCTATTGTAGTACCATTGTTGTAAAAAGGAAAAAGACTTGCATTTCTATAGCGCCTTTCACGACCACAGGACGTCCCAAAGTGCTTTCCAGCCAATGAAGTACTTTTTGAAGTGTAGCCACTGTTGTAATGTAGGAAACGTAGCAGCCAATTTGAGCACAGCAAGCTCCCACAAACAGCAATGTGATAATGACCAGATAATCTGTTTTTTAGTGATGTTGATTGAGGGATAAATATTGGCCAGGACACCGGGGATAACTCCCCTGCTCTTCTTAGAAATAGTGCCATGGGACCTTTACGTCCACCTGAGAGGGCAGACGGGGCCTCAGTTTAACATCTCATCCGAAAGACGGCACCTCCGACAGTGCAGCACTCCCTCAGCAGTGCACTGGAGTGTCAGCCTAGATTTTTGTGCTCAAGTCTCTGGAGTGGGACTTGAACCCACAACCTTCAGACTAGGCCATAAAGACCAGTCTTGAGTTAGCTGGCCTCAGTTGAGTCGGCAATTAGAACAGTGCAATTGGCTTCAGTAACCTGGGTTAGATAGGGGAAACAATCAGGCAGGATTTCCGCTCCTCACTGCTATCCAGCGATCCTTACCGGATGGTTTGTATTTGGTTCTGCTGGGCGAGAACAGAATCAGACTCAGCTGTGATATCTTCTATGATCAAGTAGCTTGCGGACACTCACTTTCTATACTCACCCATGAAGAATGGATACTTGGATGAGAGACTGGAAGGCGATTGGGGGAACCAGCAAGAGTTAACACATTCAGCAAAGCAGCGGAGAAAAGGGATGGAAATTTTGGAGGATAATAATATCATTCTCATTGTTTGCAACATGTCTGAACCGTTCAGTGAGACTGCTGCCTTGAACTCATTACAGGGCTTCCACTAGCCTCTATTTAAATAGCCCCTCCATTTAACATTACCATTAAGAAATGAGCAGGATTCTATGCCTCCATCCCTTCTCTGAATGAATAGTAAACTGAAGTAATGATGCATTAATCAGTAGGGTAGTTATTTATATTTTTGAAATAGTTACAGTGCCAATGAATAATGGTGAAAATTTCTAAACTACCCTGTTAGAAATGATCAAAATATAGTTTTGGGAACTTTGAATGAAAGATTGCCAATGGTTTTAAGAAAGCAGTCCCAGGTCTCACGATAAAATAAATTATGTTAATGAGAAACCTTTGAGTTAAAAAAAATCAGTGGCCTGTATCTACAGATAGTGAGACCCCACCCAGTGACATTTTTAAGTCCCTGCTCATGATGTCACTGAAATAGAACTTACCGTACTTAACTGTGCACAATTCTGGTCTCCATAACTACTGGAGAAAGTGTAAAAAAAATTTACAAGGATAATGCCCGAACTGAGGAGGTGCAACTATCAGGAGAGACTGAACAGACTGGGGCTCTTTTCTCTAGAAAAGAGAAGATTGAGGGGTGACCTGATAGAGGTTTTTTTTTAAATTATGAAGATAAGGTAGACATAGAGAAGATGTCTCCACTTGTGGGGGCAGTCCAAAACCAGGGGCCATAAATATAAGATAGCCACTAACAAATCCAATAAAGAATTCAGGAGAAACTTCTTCACTCAGAGAGTGGTGAGAATGTGGAACTCGCTACCACAGGGAGTGGTTGAGGTGAATGGTACAGATGTATTTAAGGGGAAGCTAGATAAATACACGAGGGAGAAAGGAATAGAAGGATATGTTGATAGGGTGAGATAAGTAAATAAAGTGGGAGGAGGCTTGTGTGGAGCACAAACACTGGTGTGGAACAGTTGGGCCGAATGGCCTGATTCTGTGCTGTAAATTCTAGTAACTTCATAACGTCACATTAGGAAGTACTCTAATAAAATATTGATTCTCAAGATGTTTCTAACTAGCAATTTTAAAGATCCTTGAACATGTTATTGCCTCCCAAATCTGTGCACATCTGAACTATAACTCCCTGTTTGAACCTCTCCAATCAGGTTTCTGCCCTGCCACAGCATGAAAAAGAGCCCTAATCAAAGTCACAAATGGCATTCTCTGCGACTGTAACCATGGTGCGCTAGCCCTCCTCAACCTCTCTGCAGCCTTTGACATGATCAGTTACACCATCCTTCTCCAACGCTTCGCCTTCATTGTCCAGTTTGGTGGCACTGCCCTCGCTTGGTTCCAATCTTACCCATCCAGTTATAGCTGCAGCATCTTCACCAATGGCTTCTCTTTCCATCCCTACACTGTTGCCTATGGAATTCCACAAGGATCTGTCCTTGGCTCCCTCTTCTTCTTCATCTACATGTTGCTCCTTGGCGATATCATCCATAAACATGGGGGTCAGCTTCCATATGTATGCTGATGACACCCAGCTCTACCTCTCCACCACCTCTCTCGACACCTCTACAGCTTCTGTGTTGCCAGACTGCTTGTCCGACATCCAGTCTTGGACGATCATGATCTAAGCCATTGGCTTCGGCCTCTGCTATCGTACCCTTGCCACTGATTCCAGCCCCCTCACCAGCCATTGTCTCAGGCTGAACCAGGCTGCTCACAACCTTGACGTCCTATTTGACCCTGAGATGAGCTTCCAACCTCATATCATCTCCATCACAAAGACCACCTACTTCCACCTCGGTAACATTGTTTGCCTTCACCCTTACTTCAGCCCATCTGCCACTGAAACCCTCACCCATGCTATTCCAATGCTCTGCTGGCTCACTTCCCACCCTCCGTAAACATTTAAAAAGTACTTGGATATGCACTTGAAGTGCCGTAACCTACAAGGCTACGGACCAAGTGCTGGAAAGTGGGATTAGGGTGGATAGCTCTTTGTCGGCCGGCACAGACAAGATGGGCCAAATGGCTGCCTCCTGTGCCATAAGTTTCTATGATTCTATGATTCAGCTCATCCAAATCTCTGCTGCCTCTACCCTAACCTGCACCAAGTCCTGATCATCCGCTAACCTGCCTTGGCTTTCAGCCTACCACCGCCTCCAGTTTACAATCCTCACCCTTGTGTTTAAATCCACTCTGAAACATCCTCCAGCCCTACAATCTGTTCCTCTGACTCTGGCCTCTTGTGCACACCCCCTTCATTTTGCCCCACCATTGGCGCCTGTGCCTTCAGCTGCCTTGGCCCCACTCTCTGAAATTCCCCACTTAAACCCCTCAAACACTCCACCTCGCTCTCCTCCTTTAAGAGCCTCTGTAAAAAACACCTTTTTTTTTAAACCAAGCTGTTAGTTACTTCTCTTCATATGTCCTTTGGTTCAGAGTGCATCTTTTTCATTACGCCTCTGTGAAGCACCTTGGGATGATTTTCTGCACTATACGTGCAAATTGCTCTTGTTCTTTTTCTTCTTTTTCTAGTAGTGTTATGTGGAAATGTCCAGTTCAACAGGCAGGCCGGCCCTCGGTTTAACATCTCATCTGACAATGCAACAGTCCCTCAGTCCTGCACTGGCGGGTCAGTTTAGTTTAGGTGGTTAAGTTCTGGGGTGGGACTTGAACCCACAACCTGTTCTGACCCAGAGGGTAGAGGTTATGATCAGATTACGCCATCTAGTTAATACCAAGCTTATTCCAATAATGAGATCGTCAGCTTCTAACTTTATTAGCGTCTTCCAAAATTATTGAATAAGCTTCGATATTCCACTGTGCCTGACTGCATATCTATAATCAGTATAATGGATTTTAAAATCTTATGTCTGTATGCATTTCCTGTCCACTTTTTTCCATTATAATCCTTATATTCACCCTGCCTTTGTAAGCTTGTCACTCCATAGTTACGGCCTCCCAAAGTGTCGCCATTGCAGTGCCACCACTGGCAGGAGGGTGTAATTTCAGTGTGACAGGTTTACATAGACAGTTTCCATTATAAATGATAACAGGAATTTATCATAGAAATATTTTAAAAAGGACTGGATTATTTAAAGTGAGGACTGAATTACATTTGTGTGCCTTAGTCCCATTAATCTAGCTCTCTAACCTGCTTCACCTGAAGACTACACTTAGTCTTGACTCCCCATGTGCAATGGGAGGTCGACTAGTTATCTATGAATTCTGTGGGTACACAGTTCATGATATAACCTTAAGTGTGTCCGTAAATTTATTCTGAGGCACTTAACACTGCTATTAGCCTTGTAAGCCTTAGAGGCACTGGAGAGGGTGCAGAGAAGATTTACACGGGTGATACCAGAAATGCGAGGGTATACCTATCAGGAAAGGATGAACAGGCTGGGTCTCTTGTCTCTTGAAAAGAAAAGGCTGAGGGGTGACCTAATAGAGGTCTTTAAAATTATGAAAGATTCTGATAGAGTAGACACAGAACGAATGTTTCCACTTGTGGGGAAGAGCAAAACTAGAGGCCATCAATATAAGATGGTCACCAAGAAATCCAATAGGGAATTCAGAAAAAACTTCTTTCCCCAGAGAGTGGTGAGAATGTGGAACTCGCTACCACAGCGAGTGGTTGAAGTGAATAGTATAGATGCATTGAAGGGGAGGCTGGATAAGCATATGAGGGAGAAGGGAATAGAGGGTTACGCTGATAGATTTAGATGAGGAAAGACGGGAGGAGGCTCGAGTGGAGCATAAACGCCGGCATGGACTGGTTGGGCCGAATGGCCTGTTTCTGTGCCGTATATCCTATGTATGAGTTTGTTTGCCCAGTATGAAGTGCATATTTTTTCGCTGTAGGGACACTTCCTGCTTAGATAGCTGAGGTGCAGTAGTTTTATTACAGGTCTCTCTCCAAAGAGATAGTTTCACCGCCACATACAGTCGACAAGGACGCCGTTTGCCTAGCCTGTGCAGAAGTTTGATTTGGGGCCCCTATATTTTACTAATGATACTAGATACTACAGGAAACTCTTTGGTATCCGGCACCGACGGGACCGGCGTGTTGCCGGTTGATTAAAAATTCCGGATGACGGAGAGGGTTATCTACCGAGGCTATTTTTAACAAACAAAAATTTAAAAATCAAGAAATATGCAGTATACAGTAATTGGGTACTCACCTACAGAATGTTGTGTTAAATGGATGGTGGAAGATGCTTGATTAAGTACAGTACTGCCAGTTGAGTGTAATCCATAACTCTTTAATTACTTAACAATGGCGGATCGGAAGAAACTACCGTCAGCGCGGGAGAGTCAGACTCCTGTTATTGAGGTGTTCGGACTTCCGACAGCGCCAAGAAGCCGAGTAGTGGCAGTTTGGAGAACTACCCCCACTGACTAACTTGGCCACCGCGGGAGACTCGGACTCGGACACATTTCCGGTTATTGAGGTGTTGTTTTCGGAGTGAGAATTTTGCCGGTTAATAGAGAATTCCGGATAATTTAGGTGCCGTTTAAACGAGAGTTTCCTGTACCAAACTTTTAGTCAAGTGTCCTAATATCTTGTCATGTGGCTCAGTGTCAAATTTTTGTTTCAGTACGCTCCTGCAAAGTGCCTTGGGATGATTTACTGCATTAAAGGCACACTATAAATTCAAGTTGTTGTTATACACGAGCACCAAACCACATAGGGAGATATTGGGATGGGTGGCCAAAAGCTTTGTCAAAGAGGTAGGTTTTAAGGGACATCTTAAAGGAAGAGCGAGAGATGGAGAGGTTTAGGGAGGGAATTACAGAGCTTAGAAAAATGTAAGAATAACTTTTATTTTACATAGAACGCGTGCACCCAATATCCAGCTCCATTTCCTCGCTCATTCTCATCACTTCAGTGAGACAGGAACGCATGAGTTCGACGGGATGCTTTTATGAGATTACCTCAGAGAGATTATCAGCCTCTTCTTATCAAATTGTGATGCTATACAAGCTATATGACAACACAGAAACTTAACATTTCCTGCAGCGAAGTCCTGTATAATATCGGAGTAGTCGAACTTCCGATTTATCACTGGATCCACTCAGGGTCCAACTGGACGGGGGGCCCTGTGCAATTAAACAATCCTCACACCACCCTGACAAATTATTCTCCTGAGAACAGAGAAGGTTAAGGGGAAATTTGATAGAGGTGTAAAAAATTTATGAGGGGTTTTGACAGAGTAAATAAGGAGAAAATGCTTCTACTGGCAGGAGGGTCGGTAACCAGAGGACACAGATTTCAGATAATTGGTAAAAAGGAACCAGGCGAGCGATCAGGAGAATTTTTTATGCAGCAAGTTGTTACGATCTGGAATGAAAAAGAAAAATGAGGACAGAGCAATGGAGCGGGATTAATCGGATAGCTCTTTCAAAGAGCAGGCACGATGGGCCGAATAGCCGCCTGCGCTGTATTATTCCATGATTTGTTATTGTAAAGTCGATGCAAAGTCTGCACACCTTCTTCAAAAGGACATTCAGTTTTTCTCTCTGCTCTTCTGGATGTAGCAATTGATGCGGGGACGATGGTACAAGGGTAGTTGGCGGCCCTTGGGTATCTTCTTCAGACAGCCATTCTTCATCCATGAAGTTGGGCAGTGAGCTCCGATAGAATATCCCTGCCTCATCCCCAAATGGGGAACAGAGAAAACGTGGGAGAAAATGAACTGGAAATGTATTTTTTAAATAGTCAAAACCTCCATCACCACCCCAGCTAAAAAAAATTAAGAAAGGTGGACTCATTTTGAACCGGCAACTGCTGAGATAGTAGCCACAGGTTGCTAAGCAACAAAATGTGTAGCCAGTGACATGATAGTTATCCTGCAAATCCATTGGCAGGCTAGGCGCACCAACATCAATGTTCTCGCTCAGGCCAACATCCCCAGCATCGAAGCTTTGACCACGCTCGATCAGCTCCGATGGACGGGCCACATTGTCCGCATGCCCGATACGAGACTCCCAAAACAAGCGCACTATTCGGAGCTCCGACACGGCAAGAGAGCCCCAGGTAGGCAGAGGAAACGCTTCAAGGACACCCTCAAAGCCTCCTTGAAAAAGTGCAACATCCCCACCGACACCTGGGAATCCCTAGCCCAAGATCGCACAAAGTGGAGAAGCATCCGGGAAGGCGCTGAACACCTCGAGTCTCTTCGCCGGGAGCAAGCAGAAGCCAAGCGCAAGGAGCGTACGTCAACCCAAGCACCCCACCCACCCGCCCTTTCAACCACCGTCTGCCCCACCTATGACAGAGACTGTAGGTCCCGCATTGGACTAATCAGTCACCTGAGAACTCATTTTTAATGTGAAAGCAAGTCATCCTCGGTTCCGAGGGACTGCCTAAGAAGAAGAAGGTTATTCATTCCCTTTACTGTGAGTTTTGGTCACTGGTCCCCTTAATTAGACACCCTCGTCCAGTATCTTTTATTTCCAATTGGTAAAAAATTGGATCATGGCTTAGAAAGTTGATTTTTACCAGCTTCATAAATTTACAATGGACTAGGCATTGATTACAATCCAATTTAGAAATAGCATTGTTTGTTAATACTGTATTTCTCCTCTTTCCTGTCAGGAAAGTTAAGGCTGCACAGGTTCTGGCAGCCCTTGAGTGCCTCAGCATTCCTCATGTGTTAGCCTAGGCAGTAAGTTTTTTTGATGAGGTAACAGAGAGGGTTGATGAGGGTAATGTGGTTGACGTGGTGTACATGGATTTCCAAAAGGCGTTCGACAAAGTGCCACATAATAGGCTTGCCAGCAAAGTTGAAGCCCATGGAATAAAAGGGACAGTGGCAGCATGGATACGGAATTGGCTAAGTGACAGGAAACAGAGAGTCGTGGTGAACGGTTGTTTTTCGGACTGGAGAAAGGTATACAGTGGTGTTCCCCTGGGGTCGGTATCAGGACCACTGCTTTTCTTGATATATATTAATGACTTGGACGTGGGTGTACAGGGCACAATTTCAAAATTTGCAGATGAGACAAAACTTGGAAGTATAGTGAACAGTGAGGAGGAGAGTGATAGACTTCAAGAGGACATAGACAGGCTGGTGAAATGGGCGGACGCGTGGCAGATGAAATTTAATGCAGAAAAGTGCGAAGTGATACATTTTGGTAGAAAGAATGAGGAGAGGCAATATAAACTGAAGGGTACAATCCTAAAGGGGTGCATGAACAGAGAGACCTGGGGGTATATGTGCACAAATCGTTGAAGGTGGCAGGGCAGGTTGAGAAAGCAGTTAAAAAAGCATACGGGATCCTGGGCTTCATAAATAGAGGTAGAGTACAAAAGTGTGGAAATGATGATGAACCTGTATAAAACACTGGTTCAGCCCCAACTGGAGTATTGTGTCCAATTCTGGGCACCACACTTTAGGAAGGATGTGAAGGGCTTAGAGAGGCTGCAGAAAAGATTTACGAGAATGATTCCAGGAATGAGGGACTTCAGTTACGTTGATAGACTGGAGAAGCTGTTCTCCTTGGAGCAGAGAAGATTGAGAGAAGATTTGATAGAGGTGTTCAAAATCATGAGGGGTCTGGACAGAGTAGATAGAGAGAAACTGTTCCCATTGGCAGAAAGGTTGAGAACCAGAGGACACAGATTTAAGGTGATTGGCAAAAGAACCAAAGCCGACATAAGAAAAAACTATTTTACGCAGCGAGTGGTTAGGATCTGGAATGCACTTCCTGAAAGGGTGGTGGAGGCAGATTCAATCACAGCTTTCAAAAGGGAGTTGGATAAATACCTGAAGGAAAAAAAAATTCAGAGCTATGGGCAAAGGGCGGGGGAGTGGGACTAGCTGAGGTGCTCTTGCAGAGAGCCAGCACGGGCTTGACGGGCCGAATGGCCTTCTTCCATGCTGTAACCATTCTATGATTCTATTCTTTAAGTGTTGCGAGGCTCCTTGACTGGGGAAGGGAGCATTACTACCAAGCTTGCTTTCCCCCAACTTCCACCCTTTCCAGAGGAACATAGGATTAGGAGCAGCCATTCATGGCTGATCTGTATCTTAACTTCATTTACCCACCTTAGTTCCATATCCTTTAACAAAAATCTATCATTCTCAATTGTGAAATAGTCAATTGAGCCCAGCCTCAACAGCTTTTTGGTGGGGGAGAGGAGTTCCAGATTTCCACTACCCTTTGTGTGAAGAAGTGCTTCCTGACATCACCCCTGAATGGCCTGGCTCTCATTTTAAGGTTCTGTCCCCTTGTTCTGGACTCCCCCCCCCCACCAGAGGAAATAGTTTCTCTCTATCAAATCCTTTAATCATCTAGAACTCCTCAATCAGATCACCTCTTAATCTTCTATATTCAAGGGAATACAAGCCTAGTCTATGCAACCTGTCCTCATAATTTAACCCTTTTAGCCCCAATATAATTCTAGAGAATCTGCGCTGTACCCCCTCCAAGGCCACTATATCCTTCCTGAGGTGTGGTACCCAGAACTGAACACAGAACTCCAGATGCAGTCCAACCAGATCTTTATACTGCTGTAGCATAACTTCCAACCCAGGGCTGACTATAGGAATCATCAGCAGGATCTTTGACTGATTAACCCCCCTCCCCCTCCCTAGCCCAGGGCCACAAAGACCAAAAGTAGCACTCCAATTATTGCCCTGGTAGAGATTAACTGACTCAGCAAAGACCAGGAATTGATCCTTCTGGTCCGTAGGTGCCTTTATGCACTTGGCAAGGGGGAAGCTACAGTGTAAATAAAATGTTAATAAATTCAAAGTTCTGGATGAAACAACAACATCAAAGAGAAGTAATTCTTCTTAGTTTAGACATCAATTAGTTGAGATTAGGTAGACTGATGAGTAATTCCAAAAGAACTTTCACTTTTCTATCTAGTAGAATATTATCTTTAATTTGATTACACTGGTTATTTTTTGAAATTCATACCTGCTGTAAGTCTGTAATTTTTGAAGACTAAAGTGAACTGTTAGCAGGGATTGTCTCTGCACTATACCGTACACACGAGAGCCCCATTTACACGACCAAGTTTATGAATGTGATAAGGAGAGCGAACCCAGTAGTGCAAAATTCACCAGCATGAAGATACCAACATGAAACCAATCTGAAAACTTACAGATCTATGGGTTTCATACCGGTAGAAAGATGTGAACAGAGAGATGGTAAGATGTTGCTATTTATTTTCAACTGGCCTTTCCAGTTTCTAACTGGCAAGCATTATCACAATGGAAAACCTGGCTGTCCTGTGCTTCTGAAAAAAGCTGTTGGGGCGTGACATAAGTAACAAAAACAGGGCAACTCGCATAACATCAGTGCAGTTACCCACCGTCTATAAAGTAGGTTTTATTCCCCGATGCCCCTCAATTTACAATGACTGCACAACAGCCTTTGTATAAAAACAGAGCAGACAAATTTAACATTCAAAGTGTAGACAGCATTTTTTCTGAGTTTTTAAAATTGAAATGGTAAAAATCCCCCACTTTATTCAGTGGCTCATTGGCATTAAGATCCCAGAACATGTTATGATAGACTTCGCATCCAACAACCATAATGAGGTAGTGTACAGTATCGTGGCTAATTTCTACTGTCATTTTATGTAAGCCCGCAGGTTTAACTTCATCACTGAAGTTGTTCCACTATATTTGTTCTTCATAACGTTAATACCAGCCCCAAGACCTCTACCACTGGGAAAGACAGGAACAGCAACATCGTGGGAACATCATCACCTCTACATTCCCCACCATCCTGACTAGGACGTTTATTGCCATTCCCTCAGCGTTCTAAGTCAAAATCCTGGAATTCCCTAATTAACGCCATCATGGGAACAGCATCACCACAAACATAGGAATGGTTCAAGAAAGTCCATCATCGCCTTCTCAAGGGATCGAGGGATGGACAATAAATGTAGCCTCACCAGTGTCACCCACATCCAGAGAACATTAGGACTTTATTAAAAACTAATTCATCTATTCAACCCCACCTTGGGCTGAATACTTGATTATTTCACACACAAAATTGAGCAAAGCAAATGTTTACGCATTGATATTACTCTCGGGTGGATGTAAAAGATCCCATGGCACTATTTCGAAGAAGAGCAGGGGAGTTAGCCCCGGTGTCCTGGTCAATATTTATCCCTCAATCAACATCACTAAAAACAGGTTATCTGGTCCTTATAACATTACTGTTTGTGGGACCTTGCTGTCTGCAAATTGGCTGCCGCATTTCCCACATTACAACAGTGACTACACTTCAAAGGTACTTCATTGGCTGTAAAGTGCTTTGGAGTGTCCTGAGGTCGTGAAAAGTGCTATATAAATGCAAGTCTTTTTTTTCTTTACACTATTCTGACTATATTATTCGGGTGCCGCAGTAGATCATTTAGCAGAGAGTAATGCATACTTCTTGCAAAAATACCAAGGTGTGTCCTTGGACTCTGAAGAATGACCTACATAGAAGCTCCCTTGATGTTTCAGTTAGTAAATGGACCATGTAGTGTTGTATGAGCCAAACAGACCAGAAAGGTCGCGGGTTTCAGCTCTGGTCTGTACTGAGCTAGCTGATTTCAGCAGAGGTGTCAATAGGGGTGCTACAACTTTCCTCGGAACTGGGAAAAACAGACAGGATTCCACTTCTGGTCATCCTGCAGTAGTGCCCCCCAGACGCGCCCTTCCCCCTTCCCCCCTGCCCCCAACCATTAGTGCATGTTTGCATATGGCTATTACGTTAAGTAGCAGTCAGAAGTGGGAACGCTGTGATTCTTTATCACCTCTTAGGCTTGACACACTAAGTTGGATTGTAGTAAACTGCCACCCCCACCGCCCCCCCCCCCCGCCCCCACCCTGCTGCCCTGCCCTGGCTGAGTTCAACTAACCTGGGATCTTCTTGACCTATAAGAGCAGGAACTTTCCCACATGATGCACTAACCCACTGAGCCATCATTGGAGCATCAATTTCCCTCCCACATTTTTTAATGTGTGAGTGATTAAGATTTCCTTGTTTTAAAAAAAAAGAAATTATTCATTAAAAAATTGACACATTCATTGAGTGAGTTCTCTGATTTTTTGAGAATTCAGGTACAAGACTGGTTCACACACTTAAGGCATTTTTACACTCGAGGAGTTCTCCATTGACACCTTACAGCCTTGTACCATACAAAGGAGTTTCAAGCCCGCATTACAATAGAATGGAACTGCCTTGAAATATGTTATAAAACTGTAAAAAGGGGAACCACACTATTGTGAGAGTTCTAAGAATATTATCATTTTCATTAGATTCTTGATGAACGTTTGTTCTTAAACACTCTGGATGCTGCAGCATAAAGCACAGGGTTTTGGTGAGAGAACAATAAGCTATCAAGGGCGAAGACCTTATACTTTTTCAGAAGATCTTATGAAGGCAGATCAATGATGTGATGTACCAGCGCACGGTGCCATAGACTTGGGACGCTGGTTTGATTCCCAGCCTCGACTAAACTTCACACACAGGCTTCACCCAGATGGTGATCATCAACCTTGGCAGGATCAGTAGGCACGGAACTGAGTGTGCACGGCTGACTGAAGGGGGGGGGGGGGGAATCTGGCACACTTCCCACTTTGGGTCACACTTCAGCACTCTTTATTGGCTGGGCGCAGACAGTGACATTGGCAGTGGATGTGAAGGTATCCATGGATACCTGCCTTTGCTCTCAGCTGCAATCCAGGATGCATGGCCCAGGAGATTTCAAGGGGGTGAAAGTGGGGATTTAGAAATGTGTGATTTATGGGAATTATACGAACAGGAAATTTTGCCTCGCAAGGCAGAAATTCCTACCAACATTCCTACGTGCAGACCTTAGTGAGCATCCAATTTAGTGTCATCAAAAATTGTGGCTAATGCATCATATCTGCCACAATTTCTATTTTAAACATTATTCTTGCCCTGGTTTGAGCTGAGTTAGCTAACCTCAACCAGGGAGGTGTGCTAAATTTGGCTCAATGAACCTGTCAGAGAAAAAAAGACTTGCATTTATATAGCGCCTTTCACGACCACCTGACGTCTCAAAGCGCTTTACAGCCAATGAAGTACTTTTTGAAGTGCAGTCACTGTTGTAATGTAGGAAACACAGCAGCCAATTTTCGCACAGCAAGCTCCCACCAACAGCAATGTGATAATGACCAGATAATCTGTTTTTTAGTGATGTTGATTGAGGAGAAATATTGGCCTGGACACCTGGAAGAACTCCCCTGCTCTTCTTTGAAATAGTGCCATGGGATCTACCAGAGAGGCAGATGGGGCCTCGGTTTAACATCTCATCCAAAAGACGGCACCTCCGACAGTGCAGCACTCCCTCAGTACTGCACTGGGAGTGTCAGCCTAGATTTTTGTGCTCAAGAGAGGGAGAGGGGGAAACAGCCAGCAATCCTATTCCTGAACACTTTTCCATTGCCCTTTGTTGGAAGGAACATGCGTGGGGCACTTCAGGTGAAGACGTGATTGGGGATCAGCTCCCATGGTCAAATAGCTCACTGACGACATTCACCATCTCGGCTGTCAGTTGGGCAGGCAGCCCAACCCAGCAGAAGTCACTGCCTTCAGAAGAGCAGAGAACATTGGGAAAGAAAAAAATCAAACAAGAGAGTGTTGACTGCCTTGGGCTGCTCCCGCGGCTGCTGTGATGGGGCACAGGCTCATTCACATGGATCCTCCGATCTCTCTGTCAAACCAGCAATGGAAAGCTCTGGGCAGAGGCTGGCTGAGAGGGAAATCAGAGATCAAGTCACCTCAGGCAGCTATCATACATTTTGCTCAAGACCATTACAGTATGGAGGACTCTCAGCTAAACAATCACACTGACCAACTTAAACCAGAAGAAAAAAGACATAAAAAGTTCGTGTGTGTGTTGGGGGTAAAATAAATTATAATTGATCTTTGACAGAGATCAATCTGATTATTCCAGGACTAGTTGTGGAAGATCCTCATATATTTATAATCCTGCAATTCTGGTCTCCGAGCCCCACAAACTCTTATAATAAATTGTAAACGAATAAAAAGCTGCCGAGATATTAAACTTCACAGCAAAAAGTTGGAAAGGAGTTCATTCTTTTCTTGGAAATGGAGTATGTGCTCCGTCTGCAAATGGCGAATCTCACTGTAAATCGTGATTTAAAAACAAACCTAAAGAGAGAAAATAGTCAGACAATGAAATTAGCTTCCGCTGGAAAAAAAACCCAGCAAACAAGCGGTTAACGTTACAGCAGTGTGCGGGGAGGAGGCGAGCAGCGCGGTCGTCAGTCTGGAACCCCCCTCTATGCGAGGATCTCCCCGCTCCCTCCCTCCCTCTCCGCTTGGCTCCGGCCCCGGAGCCGCAGCGCTGTCGCTCCAAGGCAAGCAATAAATTGTATACGGCGGCTCGCAATGACCTGCTTCAAACTGGGAAAAAAAAATCATTTCCCTTCCCGGGCAGCCCCATTTGACGGCTTGGCTCCTCTTTCCTGATAAGAGGCCCTTAAAGAGGCAGTGCGTCGGCTGATGAACTGAGATAGTGTGGGGTCTTTTTTGTGTGTAATAAACCACACACACACACACATTGTACCAGTTGCTTCCCACCCCCCCCCCCCCCACTCCATGTGAAGTTACTTTGTATTGTACCAGATGTGAATCGTATTTTCATGTACTTAAACAAAAAAAATTATGAATAAAGTATATATTTTTGGAAAAAAACCCACATTGGGACCACAGAACAGAGAACCTTAATCGAGAAAAAAAATAGTTGTTCATTATAATCAGTATTGAACTAGCTTGCCGATGCAATAAGCTTTAAGCCATGGCTGAAATACTCAAAGTTGTGCTGTTTTACAGTGTGTTCCCCCCCCCCCCCCAACATTTAGCACCAGAGATCGGTTGTTAACAAATACAATGTTGTGTTACATCCCATTCTTGTATTTTACCCCGCCCAGTGCATATTTCACCAAGTGGAGGAGGATTTTTTCTCGGGATATTTGAAGTATGTGTAAGTGATGTGGGTTACATTCAAGCCGCTCAAACATCAAGGACTTCGAGAACTGGGGAACAATCTTCCGTGCACAGAACCGTGCATGGGCGAGTACCAGTATGTGGATCAGTGTACAGATGTTTGGACTTGAGTACAGCTCTCACATCTGGCAAGGCTCTGCTCGCACCTCTGGCGCTCCTGTCTAGGATAGTGGGACGAGCCTGACATCCCATTGGGCAATCTCGCCTCTTGCCTCTCTCTCTCTCTCTCTGCAGCAACCCACAGCACTTATTCTCATCTGAAATTTCCTCTCATCCCCTCTAACAAGCCACCCT
The DNA here is from genome assembly GCF_052327205.1 of Somniosus microcephalus. Lineage (NCBI taxonomy): Eukaryota > Metazoa > Chordata > Chondrichthyes > Squaliformes > Somniosidae > Somniosus > Somniosus microcephalus. The sequence goes on from NC_141011.1 coordinate 47,740,841, forward strand.
GCACACGCCTTACCTTCCCTCGCCATCCCAATCCTCAAATCCCTTCTGATTCACTTTGCCCTTTACCTGTTTTTTTTTCTACCACGGTGGTGGTACGATGCACATTGACCTTTCACCTCAGGTTTCCCAATCATTAAAAAGAAACAACAGCAGAAAACGCTGGAAAATCTCAGCAGATCAGGCAGCATCCGTGGAGAGAGAAACAGAGTCAACGTTTTAGGTCGATGACCTTTCGTCAGAACTGGAAAAAAAAGCAGGAAATAAAAAGAAAGCTTTTGGAGTTCTGCACAAACTAGCCCAGAAATCGCGGCCACAATGTCAATCTAATCCCCTCTTCCTGTTCAATTGACCATGTAAAGAATATCAATTCTTTTATGACTTACCTGTGGCATAGATCTTTTTTCAATCGATTATAAATGGAAAAATATAATCCCTGTCTGGTAAGATCACCCCCTCGACACCCAGTCATAGACCCCAGTGAACAGGCATTCCTCTGGGGCAGATACAACACCTCGGAGCCCTTCTGACAAGGGTTCCTGTCACTTTAAATACAATCCCTAACTTTGTTTTTATTTATTTATTGTGGGGTTTAGATTTAAGGTTCCCCAGTGTTTTTAAAGAGGGGAGATGAAGCGATGCTGGGTGAGGGGGGGGGGGGGGTGTCTACAACAGAAGCGCCAGGAAGTCAGGGCACTGTCTCTTTAAGGACTGTGTAAGCCGGGCAGGCTGTCTGTCTGCCAGAAACTCCCCATCAGGCCGTCAGGGGCGGATTGATTCCGGAATTTTTTATAAAAAAAACCCAGCTACGAACAGCGCCGGGAGCCTTGATCTCATTACAGCCTCTCTCTCCCCATCGCCTTTAATTTGCGCAATAAAAGATAGCGTGCCTCCTGAGTTATAGCCAGACTTAGCGATGCATCACAACACCGACAGCACACAGAGAGAGAGAGAGAGAAAAAACAGGCGTTTGGCCATGATCTCCATTCTGTGTTAGTTGCTTAAAAAGACACGGAAATCCAACAGTGTGCTTGTTTAGAGGTGTCTAACCTCTGCAGGGAGTGGGATGCATTGTTTGGGGCTGAAATGGGGACAGCACTTAATCAGTAAAAGCAGTTTACAAATTAATCTACCATGCATTTTTAAAAATCATTTCCTCTTTATCTACACTTAAACCATTCATTCGATCTGCACCCACTAATTATAATGCACGTGAGATTAGGGAGGACAAAAAAACCCAAAGCAATTACCAAATAAACTTATTTGCTTGAAAATAAATCGGAAGATTCTCTCGGTGAAGTTACTTAATCCTGTTTTGCAAAATGTTAAAGAGGGTGATTTGGATTCACATTAACGCGCATTCACCAAACACGCTGCCGCACATAACATTTCCCCGGCTGTCCTATTCCCATCGATTCCCCCCACCCCGTGTCAAGAGGGATGAGCAATCAGCTCTGTGGTCTCCGAGTGCCCTGAAATCCGAGCCTCAGACGTCAGTGAAGCCGCCGACACGTTTCAATTAGTGAGACGCCTCTTGGCCCTTTCTGGCCCTGCGGCAACGCGGTGAACTGGGACTGGTCGCGCCTCTTGACAGCTCTCATCAACTGCACCAGACTGCACAGAGAGAGAGAGAGACGCCCCTGCTCCAACAACTCCCATCAACTGCACCAGACTGCACACAGAGAACCGCCTCTGCACTTACAGCAAATTGCAGACAGAGAGAGGGACTAGCCATCAGCTTTAGGCTACAGAGCCTGATTTTTTTAAATGATGGCTAGTAAGAACTTCAGCCCACCCCACCAGTGTACTATATCAAGCTGGGTTTTAAAAACAATTAATTTTTGATTTTATCTCCTGCAATTTTCCCTCTCTTTCAGCCTTCTGATGTGATGCAGCTGTAGTACTTAACAGGTCAATGACAGAGCAACAGCCCGAAACACAGTCCACCCATGATCATGATGAACCATCTCATGGACAGTGTTCGACGCGGAGATAGATCCTCTAATTCTGCCCTCTCGAGCAGGCCTGATTATAATCGCACCACCATCGGTGGCCGTGCCTTCAGCTGCCAAGGCGCTAAGCTCTGGAATTCCCTCCCTAAACCTCTCCGCCTCTCTATCCTCATTTAAGACGCTCCTTACAACTTACCTCTTTTACCAAGCTTTTGGTCACCTGCCCCAATATCTCCTTATGTGGCTCGGTGACATTCTTTTAATAACGCTCCTGTGAAACTCCTTGGGATGTTTTACTATGTTAAAGGTGCCCTAGAAATGCAAGTTGTTGTTACTGATTTATTTTAAAGACATATATTCTGACCTTATTTTAAAATTATACTTTGATTTTATATTATTTATAGGAAGAAAGAACTTGCATTTCTATAGCACCTTTCAGGATCTCAGAATGTCCCAAAGTGCCAATTAAGTACTTTTGAAGTGTATGCTGCAGCCAATTTGCGCACAGCAAGGTCCCACAAACAGCAGTGAGATGATTGGTCAGATAATCTGCTTTAGTGATACTGGTTTAGGGACAAATATTGACCAGGACATTGGGAAACCTCCCCTGCACATCTTCCAATAGTGCCATGGGGTCTTTTACATCCACCTGAGAGGGCAGACGGGGTTTAATGTCTCATCCGAGAGACGACGCCTCCGACAGTGCAGCACTCCCTCAGCACTGCACTGGGAGTGTCAGCCTAGATCTCTGGAGTGGGACTTGAACCCACAACCTTCTGAATCAAAGGCAAGAGTGCTGCCCACTGAGCATAAGACTGACACATAAAAGTTATTAAAACACGTGTCTTATATTTAAATAGCACCATGTGCAGCAATTTGAGGAGTACAGGTAGAGTTGGTTGGAGCATAGGAGTTTCTCCGCAGTGCAGATTGAGGAGCTGGGATACACAAGACTGAAGCACTAAAGCATCACCACTTACAGGAGGGTGACAAGTTTACACAGGCACTTCCCATTATAAGTGCGGACATAGGAATTTATAATGGGAAAAGTTGGCAGGAAATGAATGCAGACTTAAGATTTTTAATATTTACCAAGAAGAGTGAGACAAATTAAAAACATGTCTAAACTAATGTAACTGTTTACTTTTATGAGTGAGCTGCATTATGGTAGGTGAATTTTTAAATCAGAACAAGCAAATCTCACTCTAAATGAGTAGGCTTGCCATGAGCTGCAGTGACATACATTGTCAGCAGGTGATGTATTATCTCTTACATGTATACAACTCTCGAACATACGAACAATGACAGACAGGTAAAGACCCTCTTGCCCATCGAGCTTGTCCCACACAATTGCGATACCTTGTGTATCACAACATGTACACCCCACCTCACCTGAAACCATGTGAGCTCCTAGAAGAAATGAAAAACCAGATTTAAAAAAACAGGCCAATTTAGCAGGAGGGGGAAAGGGGGGGGGCGGAATCTGGGAAATTCCTCTCCGACCCATGTGGGCGAGCGAAACTAGTCCAGGAGATCACACTGGCCTTGAGTTCCCTGCAGTGCCTACCTTCTGTAAGAGGTGATCTCCGCCTCAGCCAGAAACAGGCCCAGCTCTCGCTCAAAGGGATTCAGCGAATCAGCATCCACCGTAACATGTAAAAGAATGTTAGAGCGATAAATAAAAGGGGAGGTGGAGCTTTCAAAGGTTTGGGAGGTTAACTGAATGCAAGCTGTAAAATGACTATCAGAGAATCTGTAGTAGTTGGAATTACAGAAATGCCGTGTTTCTAAAGCCATTCCTGCCACTATTCCATTACTGGTCCAGATATGAAATGCTTCCTTTCAGACTTATTAAAACACCAATTTCAGGAGCACAGCCAAGGACAGAACAGTGCCTGCCCAACAATGTGTCTGTGATGAAGCCCAGAGAGTCTTACAGCAACCATGGCTTCCAGCAACAGCAACTGACTGCACGCAGAATTGCTGCCGCCTCTGCTTCACATACTAAAGTTAGAAGGATACCCTCTTCCCACATGATTAGTCTGATACCCATTTTGTTTTAAAGGGATATCGTTAGTTTTAACTTCTAAAGAAGTTTTTCCAGGCAGTTTTAAAACCTGAATCAATCCGCACTGGAACTCCAACATGTTAGCCGTTGGGAAAGAATTCATTTTGCTGTAGTCACTCTGCTGTAGTTAAAAAAAAAATCATTTTGAAGATTCTTGTGGTCATCAAGTTCTGGAATATCAGTTTACCTGAAAGATTAACTCGGTTTCTCTCTGCACAGATGCTGCCTGACCTGCTGAGTGTTTCTTCAATATCAGTACTGGGGAATGGGGCACTTTTTCCACTTTTGACAACCAGTGTCAGTGTCAAACTCTCCTAGGTCAGGTATAGCATAGTCCAGATGCAAAGTAAAACTCCCTCTACTTTGCTTTGACAATGTACACACCCGCTGCACCAGTGTTGACATTTTCCATTTTCTATTATTGGCGGCCGTGCCTTCAGCTGCCAAGGCCCTAAGCTCTGGAATTCCCTCCCTAAATCTCTTCGCCTCGCTACCTCTCTCTCTTCCTTTAAGACGCTCCTTAAAACCTACCTCTCTGGCCAAACTTTTGGTCATTTGCCCTAATAACTCCTTATGTGGTTCGGTGTCAAATTTTGTTTGATAATGCTCCTGTGAAGTGCCTTGGGACATTTTACTACGTTAAAGGCGCGATATAAATACAAGTTGTTGTTGTTTCTACAGCAACCTTCATTCTGACCTTTCTGATTGAGACTAGCAATTTGTACCCAATTATGGGAAGTTTAGCACTGTTCCTTGTGTCCACTAAGAGCTGCATTAAGGCTGCCCAAACACATCTGATCAGTCTGGTCTGGATTTAAACACAGGGTTGGGAGATGGAAGAACAATGCACTCACTCATTCCCCTGAAAAGTCTTAAAAACTATTTTATTGTGGTGGAGATTTAAAAAAAATGTAAATTGTACATACACATTCGGCAACATAATGATATCATGCATCAAAATCATCATTAACATCCCTGTAAAGGTTTTATTTTGGACTGAATACCCCAACGTATTCTTCAGGAGAAAACTGAGGAGAGGCTGGCCAACTGCAAGATAAGATTAGGCCTTTTGTCAAGCTCCCTCTACTGTCACTTCAACACACAATGAAGTTATTTACTGCTATTCAATCAGAGTTTTCTTGAAAAAAGTGGAGAGATGTGTTCTTATGTGCACCTCACAAATTCATTCTATTGATGGGCATCATTACCAAAATAATTGCATCATGTATAACGTGGAGCACAGCTAAAGCTGCGAGGGTATTTTAAATCACATTGGAAGGAAACATTGTCTAGTCACTCAGAATGCTGTATTTTACTCGAACCTAGTTCATGGAACCTAGTTCAGTGTATCCATTGCCAATACAGCAAGTGTGAGCTAATAGTACGCCTGTTAATGAGAAACTTTGCCTGGACACCTGTTCCTCCCATGCATTTCACCCTGATTTGGAATTATTAGTTAAAGTTATGCACCCCAATTAAAATACTTCAACTGCCTACTGAATTGTGTCTTTAGAACATAAGAACATAAGAATTAGGAGCAAGAGTAGGCCATACGGCCCCTCGAGCCTGCTCCGCCATTCAATAAGCACATGGCTGATCTTCGAAATCAACTCCACTTTCCCGCCCGATCCACATATCCCTTGATTACCCTAGATTCAAAAAATCGATCGGCCTCAGCCTTGAATAAACTCAACGATTCAGCATCTACAGCCCCTTTGGGGTAGAGAATTCCAAAGATTCACCACCCTTTTGTGAAGAAATTTCTCCTAATCTCAGTCCTAAATGGCCGACCCCTTATCCTGAGACTATGCCCCCACAGTTCTAGACTCTCCAGCCAGGGGAAACAACCTCTCAGCATTTACCCTGTCAATCCCCCTCAGAATCTTATATGTATCAATGAGATTAGCTTTCATTCAAGGCTCCCTTCTCCCAACATTTCAGAATATGGGGATGGGTACCACCAATATCCCCACAAGTCATCGCCAGTGCAAGATTAGTTATTAATCACTGGAATACAGACAAGCTGGACTTAAAAGCTCTTTGGAGGAGCAGGGCATAGGGAAGTGAAAGGAACAATATTTTCTTGAGTGCTTTTATTTCAGAGAAAATCTAAAATAAATGATCACTCCTAAAACCAGGTCCACTCTGGAGATTGCTAGTGGTTTGACCTCTGAGTGAGTTTTGACAATAAACAAAGACCAACAGTTACTCCTTAGTTTTTCCATCTACTTTCCCCCCCAAAATATGAACCTAAAACTTATTGAAATACCTCCTGTCCTCTAGCCTCGCTTTACTTTGTATACATTTAAATGTGAAGCAAAGCAAAATAAAAGCCAAGATTCATTGCCTGTCTCACATCCTGTCTCCACTGAAGCCATTTCATCGTCGCTGGGTCAAAATCCTGGAACTCCCTCCCTAACAGCGCTGTGGGGGCACCTTCACCACACGGACTGCAGCGGTTCAAGAAGGCGGCTCACCACCACCTTCTCAAGGGCAACTAGGGATGGGCAATAAATGCTGGCCTTGCCAACGACGCCCACATCCCATAAGCAAATTTTTTTTAAAAATCACGTTTGACACAGCAACCTAAAGCAAACTGGAACTGAAATCCAAAATACCATTTATTGTGAATGAATCGATGCTCAATGCTAGTGTCATAAGAAATTAATTTTAAGAGTCTTTGAAAAATACTTTGTTCAGCTACAGAATGAGAATGAATGAAGTGTAATCTGCAACAAAACAAAAAAAAAGGCCATTATTTCAAAAGATTAACATGAGAGGAGATAATAGATCTTTAAAAGCACATAGGACATTGCCAGCTGCCCAAGACAGTACAAGGAGTTGAGCAAGCTGTCTCTGCCGCCACAATCAATACTAGCTAACCGACTTTCATGTGATCGGCACTTCCTGGAAAAGCCCAATATCAAATGAAACTATTTGCTGGGCAAATACTCTTACAGACAGATTTGGAGGCGGAGAGTATGTTAAGGTGAAAGGAACAATATTCCGTTTGTTAGGCTTTATTTACTGTCAAAATTTCCTGCCTACAGATAGTATTTCCATTTCCTGACCTCAGTACATGCACAAATTTCAAAAATAATCAATGGAGGTGGTAACATGAACACTTTAGCATTTGGTGACTATGATTCTATAGTGGGGTCCGCACAAAACAGGGAAACGTTACATAAAACAGAAATTTTTTACTCTTTGGTTAGCAAGTCCTAACAAGATTAACTTCCTGCCAAGAATTATCAGCGGCAAATTTGCCTGGATTTAGTTCTGACAGCTTCCTTGGTGTACACCAGAAGCATTTCATTAGGATCATAAGCAGCATGTCGGGACATGGTGAGATTTTCAGTGCAGTGGTGATCCAAAGGAATATTAAAGTGAAATATTAAAGTAATCAAAAAAGGCTAATGTAATGTTGGCCTTTATAAGAACATAAGAATTAGGAGCAGGAGTCGGCCATACGCCCCCTCGAGCCCGCTCCACCATTCAATAAGATCATGGCTGATCTTCGACCTCGACCCCACTTTCTAACAAGTGTACGGAAGTCTCGCTACAATTGTACAGGGCCTTGGTGAGACCACACCTGGAGTACTGTGCACAGTTTTGGTCTCCTTATCTGAGGAAGGATATACTTACCTTAGAGGCGGTGCAACGAAGGCTCACTAGATTGATCCCTGGGATGAGAGGGTTGTCCTATGAGGAGAGATTGAGTAGATTGGGCCGATACTCTCTGGAGTTTAGAAGAATGAGAGGTGATCTCATTGAAACATAAAAGATTCTGAGTGGGATTGACAAGGTAAATGCTGAGAGGTTGCTTCACCTGGCTGGAGAGTCTAGAACTAGGGGGGCATAGTCTCAGGATAAGGGATCGGCCATTTAAGACTGAGATGAGGAGGAATTTCTTCACTCGGAGGGTTGTGAATCTTTGGAATTCTCTACCCCTAAGGGCTGTGGGTGCTGATCATTGAGTATATTCAAGGCTGAGGTCGATAGATTTTTGGACTCTAGGGGAATCAAAGGTTATGGCGATCGGGCGGGAAAGTGGAGTTGAGGTAGACGATCAGCCATGATCTTATGAATGGCAGAGCAGGCTCGAGGGGCTGCATGGCCGACTCCTGCTCCTAATTCTCATGTTCTTATCACAAACTATATCTGAAGCTATTGTGAGGTGAGATCTCTTGCAACATTCAAGGAATATGCTCCTAGTTATACGAACAGTACTTAATATTATGTGAAAGGTCCCACTCCAGAGACTTGAGACATTTCACTGTAGTACTAAAGGACAGCTGCACTGTCGGAGGTGCCGTCCTTTGGATGAGACGTTAAACCGAGGCCCCGTCTGCTCTCTCAGGTGAATGTAAAAGATCCCACGGCCACTATATGAAGGCGAGCAGGGAAGTTCTCCCCCGATGTCCTGGCCAATATTTAGCCTTTAGCCAACATCACTAAACCAGATTATCTGGTCATTTTCTCATTGCTGTTTGTGAGAGCTTGCTGTGCACAAATTGGCTGTCTCGGTTCTGATATTACAACAGTGACTACACTTCAAAAGTACTACAGGTCTCCCAGGATGGTCAGAACAGGGCTTTAAGGTATAAGCTTGTTTAGCACCATTTGAAGAGTGTACATCATCTCCACGCTAAAGGACCAGATGAGGAATTTCACAGGATAATGGATCCTGGCAGATTTGGGGGGAGAAAGCATCTTCAGCATGTGCTACAGCCCTATATTTGTCATTCTCTGCAGTGATTTGGCTCTGTTCAATATTTTGATCTGCATAAGCTTTGGTTGTAGTCTCTACTCTGCAGTTTCAATACTTTCTGTTCATTCTTTGGAGGTTATTTTAATGACTAGGTCATTTGCCCTTAACATGAGGAGTTCTAATTGAAGTTCTGACTAAACATCAGTAAAAAAATCTAAATTTTGGTGAGATAATGGGTGCAGCTGACTTTTATTTCTTGACATTGTTCAAGCTTTCATTGGCCTCTGGGTATAACCTATTCCTCAGGTGATTTAAAGATTGAATTTTAAAAACTTAAGGAGGCTCCTTCCTATTAAGGTGAAGATCTGTATTAGCTACAATCCTTGAGAAATTGGAGCATAGCCACCAGCTATTGGGGCAGATGCCTTAAAGCATGTCCACTCCATAAAGTTCAGAGATTCAGGCAAACGTTATTGTCAAACAGATATTCTAGCGTGTGTGTTGATATGCAGCTCCTCCTTGTTAATAACCAGCTGGATTTATCAACTTGTGCTGGCAGTTGGAGTCACAATACTACAGATTTGATTTTGAATAAAACATAAGAGTATTTTTTTCTGCAGACGAATAACCTCAAACCATCCTGATCCATGCCCAGTTGTAATCTCCGCAGCAAGAGCATGGGACATCCTTTGCCCTAGAGGAACTGTCAAAACAGTTTGCTTATGCAGAGAATGAAGCCAGCTGGAAATTTCAGTCGGATAATTCGAATAAATATTGTATGCGAGGAATCTCTGACAGCTACCTACTTCTTGTAGTGTGTCAATACAACGCTACAAGAAGAAATGGGACTGGGTGTCACATTAAAAGGTGAGGTCAATTGAAAAATTCAAAACTGAAATTGATATCTATATATAGTTACATGGGGGGAAAATTTGGTTGGTTTGCGCCTCCCGTTAGGACCTTAAAAGGGCGCTAATGTGGCGCAAAGCAACTAGCACCCGGGCGCGGCGATGTTTGCGCCGCTCACGAATTTGACTAGACATTTTGTGGCGGCGCTAAACACTACCGCCACGATCTCTTGCACCTGCAGATCGTGACGTCAGTCGAGCGTGCAACGCCTCGGTAGCGCCCTAGACCGGATATTGAGTGGCGCCCCCCTGTCTTAACGCCTGCCGCTAGCAACGACAGGTTGAGGGGAGCGTTTTGCTGTCGGGAAGGGACTGGGCGAGCGCTATTTAAAGGCGACCGCTTCCTGCCTTTTTTTGTCTGCAAAATTTTTTCACCACGCATTCTGAGTGAGAGAGAGAGACTGCAGGAGATATTCAAAGCTGTGTTGAGGAGTGTTGGGTACTGAGCAGTACCTTGCAAGTTCTTTTTTATTTGATCTTCCTTGCACCGATTTAGAAGAGACTGTGGGGGCTGCACTCTGAGCTCTTTCCCTGGGCCCCTCCATTGTTCTTTCCAACAGATTTGATGTACAGGTCTCTCCAGGCCTAGATTCAAGGCTGCAATGAGCAGGGTGTGGATGGAGAGCAAGATCGACCCTCCCCTTTAAGAACTGGCCGGCGACAGTGTGTCTGTGTTCTATTGCTGACTGTCATCACATGAGCTTTGCCAGCGCTCTGAGTTAGCGCCTCGCTCCTCGGCCTTTGCCCCTTAAGACAGGTGTGCAGCGCCTGATTTAGTGTTCCAATCACCTCCAGGGGGCGATAAAAGCAAAGTTTGCAGTCGGAGGCGATAATTAGCGGCAGGCGTTAAACGTTGTGCCCGGCCGATAAACGTGCCCCAAACGGGGCGATACTGAATTTCTCCCCCATAGTATTTACACCACAGAAACAGGCCATTCGACCCAACAGGTCCATGCCGGTGTTTATGCTCCACACAAGCCTTCTCCCACCCCTCTTCATCTCATCCTATCAGCATATCCTTCTATTCCTTTCTCCCTCATGTGTTTATCTAGCTTCCCCTTAAATGCATCTGTGCTGTTTGTCTCAACTACCCCTTGTGGTGGCGAGTTCCGTACTCTAACCAAGGTAGAGAGTGCCACTGAATAGTTCCAATTTCTTTTGTGTTCTGAGTTCCTAACTGTGAATTTGTTTTTACTGCATTTTTACTTCCTATTCAGCCCCTCTTCAACACCTATGTTTGGGCAAGCAATCACAGACAGGGCTCTGCAGCCAACACAAGAACAAGAAAGTGGACCCCAGTGTTAGTTGACGGTGGAAGATTTCCAACCTGGGTGTAAAACCTCCGTTGCGGATCAGGCTGCCCGTTGTAGAATCTGTCCTGCCCACTCCCTGCTCTCCCCTCCGCGATCTTTGTTTCCGTTGAAAAGTTGAAAATCTACCCCGATATCTCCAGAGGAAACTGGGCAGGTCAACCCTATTGGAGTTCAATGGAATGAAAATCAGGCAGCTTCTATAAAGGGTGGGAGATCCACTCTGCGAGGTTATCACCTCGGCAGCGAATTTGAAATTGGCCCCCGACGCATCCTCCTAAAACCACCACAGGCATTACAACGTTTTCATGTTGCAAAGGAGTTTGGAATTGCCTAACTTCAAGCAACAACAACAACAACAACAAGAGCTTGTGTTTATACAGTGCCTTTTACGTAGTAAAACGTCAGAAGGCGCTGCACAGGCGCGTTATAAAACAAAATCTGACACCGAACTACATAAGGAGAAATGAGGGCAGGTGAACAAAAGCTTGGTCAAAGAGGAAGGTTTTAAGGAGCGTCTTAAAAGAAGAAAGAGAGGTGGAGAGGTTTAGGGAGGGAATTCCAGAGCTTAGGGCCCAGGCAGCTGAAGGCACGGCCACCAATGGTGGAGCGATTAGAATCAGGGATGCTCAAGAGGCCAGAATTAGAGGAGCGCAGATATCTTGGGCGGGGGGTTGTGGGGCTGGAGGAGATTACATTCCATCCTTTCCTCTTGCAAGGAGAATGAGAGGAAGTGGCAGCAGGGGGAGGGGGAATTGCGAATACCACTTCTTGCGGTTACCTGGAGTGGGGACATATCATAGTGTAACATCTATCCCATGCCTTGAATGTAGACACTATCGATAACTAATCATTTACTTTCCTGATGCCATTAGAACAAACATTTGTGACAACACAACAGTGGAACTTGTACATAAAACGTCTGCAAGAGGTCCTTGTAGGTCCTTCCAACACACTGATGGCAGATATTCCATTCTACAGTTGATGAGGAAATTCTGAGACTCAGGCCAGCTGCCTGGAAGCTGGGTGTGAGAACATACTCTCATATAGTCAAAGTTTTTTTGGGCAGATGCATGGCAGATGCAGTATAGAAACATAGAAACATACAAGATAGGAGCAGGAGTAGGCCATTCGGCCCCTCGAGCCTGCTCCACCATTTAATGAGATCATGGCTGATCATCCAAATTCAGTACCCTGTCCCTGCTTTCTCCCCATATCCCTTGATCCCTTTAGCCTTAAGAAATATATCTAACTCCTTCTTGAATATATTTAATGAATTGGTCTCTACTGCCTTCTTTGGTAGAGAATTCCACAGGTTCACCACTCTGGGTGAAGAAATTCCTCCTCATCTCAGTCCTAAATGGCTTACCCCTTATCCTTAGACTGTGACCACTGGTTCTGGACTCCCCCACCATTGGGAACATCCTTCCTGCATCTAGTCTGTCTAGTCCTGTTAGAATTTTATACGTTTCAATGAGATCCCCTCTCATTCTTCTAAACTCCAGCGAATATAAGCCTAATAGACCCAATCTCTCTTCATACGTCATTCCTGCCATCCCAGGTATCAGTCAGGTGAATCTTCACTGCACTCCCTCCATGGCAAGAACATCCTTCCTCAGATAAGGCGACCAAAACTGCACACAATACTCAAGGTGTGGTCTCACCAAGGCCCTGTACAACTGCAGCAAGACATCCTTGCTCCTGCACGCGAATCCTCTCGCTATGAAGGCCAACATACCATTTTCCTTCTTAACCGCCTGCTGCACCTGCATGCTTAGCTTCAGTGACTGGTGCACAAGGACACCCAGGTCTCGTTGCACTTCCCCTTTTCCCAATCTATTGCCGTTCAGATAATAATCTGTCTTCCTGTTTTTGCCACTAAAGTGGATAACCTCGCATTTATCAACATTATACTGCATCTGCCATGCATCTGCCCAATCTCCCAACCTGTCCAAATCATACTGGAGTTTCTCTGCATCCTCCTCACAGCACACACGCCCACCAGTTTTGTGTCATCTGCAAACTTGGAGATATTACATCCAATTCCCTCATCTAGATCATTAATATATATTGTGAATAGCTGGGGTCCTAGCACCGATCCCTGCGGTACCCCACTAGTCACTGCCTGCCACTCGGAAAAAGACCCATTTATTCCAACTCATTGCTTCCTGTCTGCCAACCAGTTCTCTATCCAAGTCAGTACCTTACCCCCAATCCCATGTGCTTTAACTTTGCACGCTAATCTCTTATGCGGGACCTTATCGAAAGCCTTCTGAAAGTCCAAATACACCACATCCACTGGTTCTCCCTTATCTATTCTACCAGTTAGATCCTCAAAAAATTCCAGTAGATTAGTCAAGCATGATTTACCTTTTGTAAATCCATGTTGACTTTGTCCGATCCTGTCACTGTTTTCCAAGCGCTCTGCTATTACATCTTTTATAATGGACTCTAGCATTTTCCCCACTACCGATGTCAGGCTTACTGGTCTATAATTCCGTTTTCTCTCTGCCACCTTTTTTAAATAGTGGGGTAACATTAGCGACCCTCCAATCCATGGGAACTGTTCCAGAGTCTGTAGAATTTTGGAAGATGACCAGCAATGCATCTACTATTTCTAGGGCCACTTCCTTAAGTACCCTAGGATGTAGATTATCCGGCCCTGGGGATTTATCGGCCTTCAATCCCGTCAATTTCCCTAACACCATTTCCCTACAAATACTGATTTCATTCAATTCCTCCCTCTCATTAGACCCTATGTTCCCCGACATCTCTGGGAGGTTATTTGTGTCCTCCTTTGTAAAGACATAACCAAAGTATGTATTTAATTGGTCTATATAATGTGGATAAATGCAAGGTTATCCACTTTGGTGGCAAAAACAGGAAGGCAGATTATTATCTGAATGGCAATAAATTGGGAAAAGGGGAAGTGCAACGAGACCTGGGTGTCCTTGTGCACCAGTCATTGAAGGTAAGCATACAGGTGCAGCAGGCGGTTAAGAAGGCAAATGGTATGCTGGCCTTCATAGCGAGAGGATTTGAGTACAGGAGCAAGGAGTCTTGCTGCAGTTGTACAGGGTCTTGGTGAGACCACATCTTGAGTATTGTGTGCCTTATCTGAGGAAGGATGTTCTTGCCATGGAAGGAGTGCAGCGAAGATTCACCAGGCTGATACCTGGGATGGCAGGAATGACGTATGAGGAGAGATTGGGTCGATTGGGCTTGTACTCGCTGGAGTTTAGAAGAATGAGAGGGGATCTCATTGAAACTTATAAAATTCTAACAGGACTAGACAGACTAGATGCAGGAAGGATGTTCCCGATGTCGGGGGAGTCCAGAACCAGGGGTCACAGTCTAAAGATAAGGGGTAAGCCATTTAGGACTGAGATGAGGAGGGATTTCTTCACCCAGAGAGTGGTGAACCTGTGGAATTCTCTACCACACAAGACAGTTGAGGCTAATTCATTAAATATATTCAAGAAGGAGTTAGACATATTTCTTAAGGCTAAGGGGATCAAGGGATATAGGGAGAAGGCAGGGACAGGGTACTGAATTTGAATGATCAGCCATGATCGCATTGAATGGTGGAGCAGGCTCGAGGGGCCGAATGGCCTACTCCTGCTCCTATCTTCTATGTTTCTATGTTTCTATGTTTGATTCCTCGTACCTTTCAGTTGCAGGTAGCCAAGCAGCTGTTGCTGAAGCTCCACACTTCCTATTGATGAAAACACCATTTAATGGAGTTTGATATGTGTCTATGCTGTGGTCAAGAAGATGGTGCTATGGCACTCGCACATTTTGTGGTGAGTCCAGATGTCACTCAGGAGAAGCTCCTGGTACCTCCCGCGACCTGCACTTGTCAGTTACCTAATAGCTAATTATTGACTAATCTACTTGGGAGGGTGGGGAAGGTAAACAGGTTTTTTTGGGGTCAACGTGTCTGGTGATGGGAGTTTGGAGCCAAATCAACCCTCTGTAGCAGACTCAGTAATCCAACACTTATCCAGGCAGATCTGCAGTCCTCCAAGACACTGCTGATGATTGACCAGCCAGCCTGGCCCACGAGTGGAACCTGAAGGGTGTAGACTTGCCATTGAGTGCTGTAATTCTTCCCGCTTGGCTTCAGATAATCCTGCCAGATAATACTTTAGCAGGGAGGGTGGTCTTGGCTGTATAAGCTTACCAGTCCAGTTTTAGCTGGTTAAACTACAGACCCACCCCACTGAAAACCTGTCCCTAAGCCTTGATTCTGTCAACCTGGATCTACACAACCTGGATCTACACAGTCTGGGCTTCAGTAACTGTGGTGTGTCTCAATGATGAGAGAGTGTGCACTCCAGAACAAGCATACAGAAATTTTACCTGTGTGGATTCCTCTGTAGTTTGGTTTGGAGACTCTTAAACACGACGATAAATTTCTACATCTGTCAGGCACTCGGTTAACCAAAAGAAAAGCTGCAGCAGAATAAGAGAACACATTCAGTTGAAAATCACATACCAAATATGCCTCACCCCACACAGACTCCACTGTACTCCAGCAGATACATTCTCCAACCAGCAGGGCACACTATACCAGCAGGTATAGAAGCCTTGGAGGCTGAGAACCATGATTGGTCACTCCTTCCCTCAGACCTGATCCATGTCTATTTGGCCTACAATTAGGGGGAGTGAGAATTCCCTACTATATGCAGGCTGGTACCATTCTCAGTTCAACAGTTAGAAGATGTGCCCCCCAACTGTGAGCCAATCCAACTGCCCCTTAACAAATGTGTGGACAAAACACTTGTGAGGGGCATATCAATCTGAATGAGTAGTGCTCAGACTTCATCTGAAGCTAAAGACCCTCCAAGCAGTATAAGCCTCTATTCCACCCAAGTGACTCCATGGACTTGGAATTCAAGGTCTGGAACTGACAGATGACAACCGCATCCTGACATGAATCTTGTCATTCATGTGGAAATGACTTATGAAATAATACTGGGCGGCCTGCGGGTGGCGCTGTCCAGGGAGAGTATAAATACTCGGGCATGGGCCCAGCTTGCTCAGGACATTCTTTAACAGGAACTAGTGAAGGACACAACTAGATCTCCATGTTGAAAAACAGTTGATTAAAGCTTTGTTTAACACTTAGACCAAGGGCCTAGTAGTTTTCTTACGTCACATCCCATAGCACACTTACACAAAGGAAGAAAAAAAAGAAAGGCTTGTATTTAGATAGCGCCTTTCACGACCACCGGACGTCCCAAAGCGCTTTACAGCCACTGAAATACTTTTTTGGAATGTAGTCGCTGTTGTAATGCAGGAAACGCGGCAGCCAATTTGCGCACAGCAAGCTCCCACAAACAGCAATGTGAGAATGACCAGATCATTTTTTTTTTATTGAAGGTGAGTGAGGGATAAATATTGGCCCAGGACACCGGGGAGAACTCCCCTGCTCTTCTTTGAAACAGTGTCATGGGATCTTTTACGTCCACCCGAGAGAGCAGATGGGGCCTCGGATTAACGTCTCATCCGAAAGACGGCACCTCCGACAGTGCAGCGCTCCCTCAGCACTGCACTGGGAGTGTCAGCCTAGATTTGTTTTGTGTTCAGGTCTCTGGAGTGGGACATAGCGTTATAGTTAAGCCACATTAATACTACCTGCACCCAGTGCCATAAGTCCACCCCAATTTTGTGCTCAATGTAATCCTCCTGCCGAGGAATGGCCTTGATCCTGACACTGTAAAACTCACAGTGCATGTACTTGCTGTGTATCTATTGTGTGATGTATAATGTACCTTGGCCCAATCAAATATGTAAACTTTTCAACATTCAATTAAAACATTTTTTTTTAAAGAAAATGATAAGGTATATTAATTTTTTGTTCCTTTCTATCTAGGAAGGCTTCACACCATCTGTGATTGAACGAGCAAGTAGACAACCATTGAGAATAACTTCCTCTGGTTGTTACATGTAGCAACGTCAGGTACAATTGCAGGAAAGTTTCCTCTTGTCAGAACTTTTACTGACATCGTAAACTCTCTAATTTGTTTCTAACGTCACTATACATAGTGATAAGAGGAAATTATTGACAGGAGTGTCAGCTGTGGCTCAGTGGGCAGCACGCTTGCCTCTGAGTCAGAAGGTTGTGGGTTCACGTCCCACTCCAGAGACTTAAGCACATAGATCTAGGCTGACACTCCCAGTGCAGTGCTGAGGGAGTGCTGCACTGTCAGCGGTGCTGTCTTTTGGATGAGACGTTAAACCGAGGCCCCGTCTGCTCTCTCAGGTGGATGTAAAAGATACCACAGCCACTATTCCGAAAAAGAGCATTTCGAAAACTACTAGGCAATTGGTCTAAGTGTTAAACAAAGCTTTAATCAACTGTTTTTCAACATGGAGGTCTAGTTGTGTCCTTCACTAGTTCTTGTTAAAGAATGTCCTGAGCAAGTTCTCCCCAGTGTCCTGGCCAATATTTATCCCTCAATCAACATCACCCAAAAAAAACAGATTATCTGGTCATTATCACATTGCTGTTTGTGGGAGCTTGCTGTGCGCAAATTGGCTGCCGTGTTTCCTAAATTACGACAGTGACTACACTCCAAAAACTACTTCATTGGCTGTAAAGCGCTTTGGGACGTCTGGTGGTCATGACAGGCGCTACATAAATGCAAGGCATTCTTTTCTATTGGTCGCAGGGCTCTCTCTTTCTGCTGTTGTATAACTGCCCACTGGCGGGCACCCTACTGCCCACTGGCGGGCACCCTACTGCCCACTGGCGGGCACCCTACAGCAGCTTCTCTCCAGTTGGTCCCTTCTCTCCCTGCGGGGAATTATGGGACCTCTATTTGTCACCTTCCCGCAATGCCACACCGACGATGGCAACTTGCCACTTGGGGACCCTGCAGGTACCATGCCCTACAACTGTGTGGGGCAACGGGTGCAGCTTCAACGGGATGCTCCTCAAACTGGCCATTTTTCAGCTACATCAGCTGAGCATGTCGCGCATTAGTTGAAAGCTCATGATTAGACAGATTCCGGTGAGATAATGAAGATGACTCATACGTGTGGGATCTGTGGGACAACGCTCCTGTATCTCTCTGTTGACTCTGGCAATGATGTATTTCTTGATGTTTTCTTCAGGAAGGAAATTAATTAGAAATCCAGCAAAGTCTTCCGATAGTCGGGGCCGACGTTTACACAGCTGTGTGAAAGGGAACCAAGCTGCTCAAATTTGACGATATGCTTCTTTATAAAAGGACTGACTAGAGTACGTTATACTGATCTAACTACTGTCCATAGCTCACAGGAAGTAACAAGTCCCTCAGATCTTGCTCCTGTTTGTATTTTCAATGTAACATTTAAATTAAGTGTCCAAATAATAGATTTTTAGAATCATAGAATAATACAGCACAGAAGGCGGCCATTCGGCCCATCGAGTCTGTGCCGGCTCTTTCAAAGAGCATCTTGCATCTGGCAATCTGAAATGTGAATACAAACTATAATGTAGTTCGCTCAATCTTATTCAATATCTTCTACTTTGACAGCATTAAACAGCCAACCATATTATCTATTGTCTGTACCATCAGGTTTGCAATCAGAGTTGTTGGCTGGGATAATAATCCTCCCGCGTTCTCTCCAAACATCATTACATGGTAGATTTTCTTTTAACAAACAAGAAAATTTGCATGTACACCAAAATACGAAGTGTTGCAGTGGACTGATGTACCCATACCATGGGGTGTGTTCCTGCATTACAACAGTGACTACATTTCAAAAGTACTTCATTGGCTGTAACTTGCTTTAGGACACCCTGAGACCATGAGAGGCAGTGTATGAATCATATAAGATTCTGAGGGGGATTGACAGGGTAGTTGCAGAGAGGTTGTTTCCCCTGGCTGGAGCGTCTCGAGCTAGGGGGGCATAGTCTCAGGATAAGGGGTCGGCCATTTAAGACTGAGATGAGGAGGAATTTCTTCACTCAGAGGATTGTGAATCTTTGTAATTCTCCGCCCCAGAGGGCTGTGGATGCTGAATTGTTGAGTATATTCAAGGCTGAGATATAGATTTTTGGACTCTAGGAATGAAGGGATATGGGGATTGTAATGTATTTTCACATGGTTTGTCGCATGGTTTAGTATGAGCATGCTCAGTTCGCTCTGGCCTAGTAAACAAGCACCTTGACAAGCAGCTCATCATGTCTCTGTCCTTCATTTGTTCTACCCACATACAGGAAACTCTCGTTTAAACGGCACCTAAATATCTGGAATTCTCTATTAACCAGCAAAATTCATACTCTGAAAACAACACCTCAATAACCGGAAATGTGGCCGAGTCCGAGTCTCCCGCGGTGGCCAAGTTAGTCAGTGGGGTAATTCTCCAAACTGCCACTACTCGGCTTCTTGGCGCTGTCGGAAGTCCGAACACCTCAATAACAGGAGTCTGACTCTTCCGCGCTGCCGGTAGTCTCTTTCGATCTGCCAATTACTGTATACTGCACATTTCTTGATTTTTTTTATTTTTGTTTGTTAAAAATAGCCTCGGTAGATAACCCTCTCCGTCATCTGGAGTTTTTAATCAACCGGCAACACGCCGGTCCCGTCGGTGCCGGATACCAAAGCGTTTCCTGTATATTACATTTTTGGCGATGAGGATAGGATTCCAAAGCCATTTTTAGGGATCATGGAAGGATACAATGTTCAACCTTCGAGTGGAAAAGGTTAAGGTGAATTTGTGACACCTAAACTGAATTTTTTGCGATGTTTTACTGTTAATGCTGATGCAGAATCGTCTGTGATTCGTCTTCGCGTGTATGTATACACGGCAACAGCGGCGTTGATTCTCACAGATACACGGGTAGCGTGCTGAGTCACTGTTCAACAGGATTGGGACAATCATGGCCATGCCTACAGGATTCAGCGGAAGCCTCGGCCAGTATGACCGAGCTCGCGAACCATTCAGTTCTTACATTGAGTGGATGGAGATGTTTTTAGGGCCAATAACATTATTGAGACCGAAGGTGCAGACGAGAATGTTCAAGCTCAAAATAAAGTAATTAGTGAACAGAAGAAAGCAATTTTTCTAACAGAGATCGGACAAGATGTCTATGGAACGTTGACAAACCTACTTGCGCCAGGGAAAGCGAAGGATGTGTCATTTGAAGACATTGTCGAGAAACTCGCGAACCATTTTGACCCAAAGTCATTAGAAATAGCACAGAGCTATTAGTTTGGTACCAGAAACCAAAAACAAAGTGAAACCATCAGTGAGTACATTGTAGCTCTTAATAACCTGTCTTTGTGTTGTAACTGCGGCACATTGTTGGATCGTGCGTTGCGAGATAAGTTTGTGTGTGGACTGGTGGATGAGCGCACACAGTCCAAGTTACTGAACACTCCGAACCTAACGTTTGACATAGCATGCAAAATTGTCCTATCCATGGAGATGGTGTCTAAGAATGCTAGAGAGCTCCGTCCAACTCAAGTGACGAGTGCAGCGGAGGTCTACAGTCACAAAGCTACCGCCGAACCTAAAGTTGTGAGACCGAGTCAAAAGCATGTTGGTGAGAGCAGTTCAGTGAATTGTTATCGCTACAATGGAAATCACTCACCACAGCCCTGCCAATACAGAAATGCGAAGTTCTTTCACTGCCAGAAGCAAGGCCATATTTCAACAGCTTGCAGAACTAGTTCGAAAGCAGGAAGTAAGAACCATTCTAGTGGCAATGCAAAGCAGCGACAACAAAAGGGAGGAATTCACAATATTGAAGTGAACACACCTGCTGTTGAAGAACGAGGCATCTACAGTATCTATGTCACTAGCGGCAACACCAGCAGTCATGAGAAAGACTTCCGTATAAAACTTTTGAAAAACTCAGCAGGTCAGGCAACATCCGTGTTTTTCCAGCATTTTCTGTTGTTATTTCGGATTTCCAACATCTGCAGTATTTTGCTATCGAGCAATATATTGATATGTGTATCAACACGGCGGCGGACTGCTCTATCATTAGTAAGGACACATGAGAGTAAGTTTAATCAAATACCACTTACAAAGAGTACCATGGAGTTAAAAACCTACTCTGGAGAAATCCTAGAAATATGTGGACAAATGGAATGTACAGTTCAGCACAATGGCCAGACAATAAAGCTGCCTATTATTGTAGCAAGCTACAACAGTAGGCCAACCCTCATGGGCAAAGACTGGTTGAGAAAGTTAAAACTAGACTGGAAAAACATCTTCAGTGTAGATGCTTCAAAAAAGCGACTCAAAACAAAGCTGAACAAGTATAAAAGCATGTTCACAGACAGTTATGAAGCCATCACTGGGTATGACACACATATCTGCATCAAGTCCAACGGGAAGCCTGTCTATTATATGGCAAGGCCGGTCCCCTGTGCGTTGAAAAGTCAGGTGGCGGAAGATCTAGAGAAACTGAGAGAGAACGGAGTGCTAGTAAAAACTGACAAAAGTGAATGGGCTTCCCCGATTGTGGTAGTGCCCAAAGCAGACAGAACTGTACACTTGTGCGGTGACTACAAAGTTACTATCAACCAAGCAGTTGATGATGAACAGTACCCGTTACCTACATCACAAGATTTGTATGCAGCGCTCTCTGGGTCAAAGGTTTTCTCTAAGCTTGACCTATTGCATGCTTACACTCAGCTGAATGTTGAAAAGAGGGTCAACAGTATCTCACCATCAACACACACAAGGGACTGTACTCATACACCAAGCTGCTGTATGGTGTAAAGTCCTCCCCCAAAATCTTCCAGGCTACGATGGATAAGACTTTGCAAGGGGTTCCAAATTGCTTATGCAATCAAGACGATGTGTTGATCGCAACAAGCAACGAGGAAGAAAATCTAGAAGTGTTAGATTTAGTGCTTCAAAGGTTGAATGCCCACAATGTAAAATTGAAAAGGAGCAAATGTGCTTTTGTGCAGCCTGAGGTTGTGTACCTTGGTCTGAAAGTTGATGCAAATGGCTTGCAACCAGTGAAGGAAAAGGTTGATGCTGTCATCAATGCTCCAAAGCCACAGAATGTGTCTGAGTTAAGATAGTTCCTTGGAATGGTCCAGTACTATGCATGTTTCTTACCTGAGTTAGTGACCATGTGTGGTGATTATTCTTGTTTTATAAGAAGCATTGTAATTGGTTGCCTGTTTTCCTGCCTTGAGATATATGCTGTAAACTTATTGGTTAGTTGATTCCATGTGACCTGTGGTGGCCATCTTAAATTCAGTTTTCTACAGTGGTTGAGACTGGGTGCTCAACATGTACTTGCTGGTTTTTTAAGGTTAATAAAGCCTAGCTTTTGAAAGGCAATCTACTCTTTATTTCAATTTATTAACCTTTTGCTATAATGGAATGATATCTTCGACCGGAACGATTTAATGCTGACCCTAATTCTGCAGGAGTGGATGATCAATGGAAACATTGGTATCGTACATTTAAAAACTTTTTGGGTGTGTTGGATCAGCAATCTCTGAATAAGTTGGATATACTAATCAACTACATTGCTCCGGATGTGTATAAGTATATTTTGGACTGTGAAACTTATGAATTGGCTATTGCTACGTTGGAATTTTTTTTTGTTAAACCCAAAAATGAGGTATTTGCACGTCACCTTTTATCTGCCCATAGGCAGCAGGTGGGAGAATCCTTGGATGCTTATTTACAAGCACTCCGGCGCCTTGGTGCTAACTGTAATTATAAGGCCGTGTCTGCAGAAGAACATAAGGAAGAGTCGGTACGGGATGCATTTATTAATGGATTACTGTCTAGATCAATTCGTCAGCGGTTATTAGAAAATAAGACTTTGGATTTGGCTCAGAGAAGTTCGGATTCTTATGCTCTTTTTGATCGGCCTGCGACCGTGGTTTCGGCAGTTCCGGATGAAAGGGAGTTACGTGGATTTAATAGGAGTGGTTTACCAGATTCCGAAACAGTTTCTACTTCGGCAGCTGTTGCCTCTAGAATTCAGAAGTGTTATTTTTGCGGGAACGCCCGGCACCCCCGTCTGAAGTGCCCTGCCCGGGAGGCTGTGTGTAGTAAATGCGGCAAGGGAGGTCATTATGCACGTGTTTGCAAATCGGTTGCCTCCTCTGCGACCATTCAGCCTTTAGA
The DNA here is from genome assembly GCF_052327205.1 of Somniosus microcephalus. NCBI lineage: Eukaryota > Metazoa > Chordata > Chondrichthyes > Squaliformes > Somniosidae > Somniosus > Somniosus microcephalus. Next base: position 47,763,892 of record NC_141011.1, read on the forward strand.
TAGGGCGTTTATTGCATCAGTTTCTGCCGCCTTTTCCCATGGCCTAAACAAAGCTATAGTTATGGCCCAAGTTAATGGGTTAGAAGTGGAGGCCCTTATAGATACGGGCAGTACTGAGAGCTTTATAAGTCTTCAGTTTGTGAGGGAGAAGCGTTTGAAAATTTCGCCTGTTTCCTATCAGGTGTGTATGGCTCAGACGACTCTCACCTCACAAGTAGCTGGTTGTTGCCTTGTGAAATTAATTCTCCTAGGTAATACGTATACTGATATACGCCTATCCGTTCTGCCTAATCTCTGTGCGGACATTTTGATTGGTCATGATGTGCTTCAATTACATGAGTCCCTCAATCTTTCTTTCGGAGGAACCAAGCCACCTTTGTCTATTTGTGGATTAACTTCTTTATTCATTTCTCCATTATCACTTTTTTCCAATTTGATGCCGGACTGTAAGCCAATTGCTACCAAGTCAAGAAGGTATAGCAGTCAGGATAAAGAATTTATTAATTCTGAAGTTCAACGTCTTTTATTGGAAGGAATCATTGAACCTAGTTTTTCGCCCTGGCGGGCACAGGTAGTTGTCACCACTAATGAGAGACATAAGAAGCGAATGGTGATAGACTACTCTCAAACTATTAACAGGTATACTCAATTAGATGCGTACCCACTGCCTAAGATTGATGAGCTTATCAATAAAGTATCTCAATGTAAGGTTTTTAGCACTATTGACCTAAAGAGTGCTTATCATCAGATTCCTATCGCTAAGAGGGACAAACCATATACGGCCTTTGAAGCTGGCGGAAAGCTGTACCAGTTTTGCCGAGTACCATTCGGTGTTACTAACGGTGTCGCCTGTTTTCAACGGGCAATGGATGCTTTTATAAGTGATAACTCTCTCTCTGACACCTTCTCATATTTAGATGACATCACGGTGTGTGGCAAATCAAGGGTGGAGCACGATTTTAATCTAGAAAGATTCCTTCAAGTTGCGGAAAAAGTTGGCTTAACTTTCAATAAAGAGAAGTGTATCTTTTCGACCACCGAGGTAAATTTACTGGGGTATATTATCTCGGGAAACAAGATTAAACCAGATCCAGAACGGCTGCGACCACTGATTGAGTTACCTTGCCCTACTAATTCTAAGGCCTTGCAACGAGTTGTTGGACTGTTTTCTTATTATTCTAATTGGATTGCAAACTTCTCGCAGAAGATCCGGCCCCTTATTCGGGTTACTACATATCCTCTATCATGGGAGGCCAGGATGTGTTTTGATAATCTTAAAAAGGATATCCTTGGAGCAGTTGTGCATTCTATTGATGAGCAGGTTCCCTTTGTGATTGAGACGGACGCTTCCGATTTTGCAATTGGGGCTACCCTGAACCAAAATGGAAGACCTGTGGCCTTTTTCTCACGTACTCTGAGCAATAGTGAGCAGAGACATTCATCAATAGAGAAAGAGGCGTACGCAATAGTAGAAGCACTCCGTAAATGGAGACATTATTTATCTGGGCGACATTTTACGTTAGTAACTGACCAAAAATCTGTGTCCTTCATGTTTGATGTCAAACATTTCGGAAAGATTAAGAATGATAAAATAATGAGGTGGAGGATCGAGTTGGCATGCTATCATTTCGATATAGTCTATTGTCCGGGGAAGGATAATGTTGCCGCTGATGCGCTGTCGAGGGCTTATTGTTCTGTGCTTCACGGAGATACGCTTATTAATCTTCATAATGCTTTGTGCCATCCTGGTGTTACGAGGATGATACACTTCGTACGCAGTAAGAATTTGCCCTTTTCAGTTGAAGACGTCAAGCAGATGACTTCGTCATGCTCTGTCTGCGCCCGGTGTAAACCGAATTTCTTTAAGCCTCAACGAGCTCATCTTATAAAGGCTACTTCTCCCTTTGAACGCCTGAGCGTTGATTTTAAGGGGCCTCTTCCTTCAACGACTCAGAATCGATATATATTTACTGTTGTGGATGAGTTTTCAAGGTTCCCTTTTGCTTTTCCTTGTGCAGATGTATCAGCTGCTACAGTTATTAAATGTCTGACTCAACTTTTTGTCATCTTTGGGATGCCTGCGTATATCCATTCGGATCAGGGAAGTTCTTTTATGTCTTCCCAGTTGAAGGAATACCTCCAGAGTCGGGGAATTTCTACTAGCAGAACTACCCCGTATAATCCCCAGGGTAATGGACAGTGCGAACGATACAATGGGGTGATCTGGAAGGCAGTTATGTTGGCTTTGACATCCCGGAACCTTAAGAATACACAGTGGGAAATGGTACTGCCTGATGCCCTGCATTCCATTAGATCATTGCTTTCAACGGCTACTAATGTGACCCCCCATGAAAGGCTCTTCAACTATCCGCGGAGATCCACTACGGGATATTCGGTACCTTCATGGCTTACTATGCAGGGACCTGTGCTGCTCCGATGCCATGTTAGACTGTCAAAGTATGATCCTTTAGTGGAGGAGGTGGAGCTATTGGAGGCAAATTCCCAATATGCTCACATTCGATTCCAAGATGGGAAAGAAAGTACGGTTTCAGTTAAAGACTTAGCTCCTTGTGGTGGCCAGCCCTCTCCTGAGGACATTAACAATAGCCATAATTCAGATAATGTTGATGTCGTCACAGATACTACAAACATTTCCAATCCTATTGCAGACACTTACAATTCTCTTAGTCTGCCCCCGATGGATGTTCATGACCCTCCCAGTCTACCTTCTAATGGGACTTCCAATCCGGAAATCGTTGATAATCGGGATATTGATAGCCTCCCTGCAGAAGATATTTCTGTGTCTCCTGGTGTGGGAGGGCAAGGAACTCCATCAAGGCTAAGAAGGTCGACACGAACAAGATATCCGGTCGACCGATTAAAAATGGACTTTTAAAATAATTAATAAATTAATAGTAACATTTTAAAATTGTTGAAGGCATTATACATGTATTGCTCTAGTCATAAATAACTAATTGTAAACTGTAAAGGCTACCTAGGTTGAAGTATATTTTAAAAGGAGGGGTGAATGTGGTGATTATTCTTGTTTTATAAGAAGCATTGTAATTGGTTGCCTGTTTTCCTGCCTTGAGATATATGCTGTAAACTTATTGGTTAGTTGATTCCATGTGACCTGTGGTGGCCATCTTAAATTGAGTTTTCTACAGTGGTTGAGACTGGGTGCTCAACATGTATTGCTGGTTTTTTAAGGTTAATAAAGCCTAGCTTTTGAAAGGCAATCTACTCTTTATTTCACCATGTTAGCTCCATTGCATAAGCTCCTCAAGAAGGATGTCCAGTGGAAGTGGACAAAAGCGCAACAAGAAGCTTATGACGCTTGTAAGAGAAGTCTCTCTAGCAATGCTCTACTTTTGCACTACAACACAGAGCGTGAGCTTAAGTTAGCTCATGATGCTTCTAGCTATGGTGTGGGAGCTGTCATAAGCCACGTAATGGATGACGGCCAAGAGAAACCAATCGCGATTGCATTGCGAACCTGCACAAAGAGCGAAAGAAACTACACGCAAATTGAAAAGGAAGCACTCGCCATAGTGTTTGGAATGAAGAAATTTCAACTGTTCCTGATCGGCAGAAAGTTTACCCTGATAATCGATCACAAACCGCTCCTAGCAATATTGGGGCCCAAATCTGCCATCCCTGCAATGGCTGCATCAAGAATGCAACATTGGGCAGTGTTGTTGTCACAAAATGACTACACGACTGAATATCGCACTTGAAAGCAAAACACAATCGCAGATGCCTTGTCCAGGTTGCCACATGAAGACTCGTGTAGGGAGTGAAGGTGAGATTTTCATGCTAGGTGCAGTTGACAAAGACTTTTCCATGAATGCAACTGAGATTGCAAATGAGACTCAAAAGGACTCAGTACTAACAAGAGTGTATGAAAACACCTTGAATGGATGGACTGATCAGTGTCTGGACACAGAGCTGAAACCATTCCATAACCGTCGTACTGAATTGTCTTGTGAGCAAGGTTGTATCAAGTGGGGAAAGAGAGTGGTGGTACCTACTTCTTTGAGAGATAGAATTCTGGCTGAACTTCATACTGAACATCCAGGGAGCGTCAGTATGAAATCAATTGCAAGAAGCTTTGTTCATTGGCCTGGATTGGACAGTAATCTTGAACCACTTGTCAGCAAATGCAGCGTTTGCCAAAATTGCAGAAACAAACCACCCAAAACTCCACTACAACCTTGGTCATGGCCAAGTAGACCTTTTCAGAGAGTGCATGTAGACTTCTGTGAGAAAGCAATGATTATTTCCTGGTACTTGTAGATAGTTCACTCAAAAGTGGATTGAAGTGAAACATGGGTTCAAATACTACAACTGAAAGTACCATAGATGAATTGAGGTCTGTCTTCACATGTCATGGCTTACCTGAAGAGCTTGTTTCTGTCAATGGCCCTCAGTTCTGTTCTGTTCTATTCCAAGAATTCATGAAACGAAACGGTATCAAACACACTCTCACTCCATCATATCATCCAGCTTCAAATGGAGCAGCCGAAAGGTCAGTCAGAATAGTAAAAGAAGCTCTCAAAAAGCAAGTGTTGCCGGGTTGTTCAGGACTCAGCATGAAGCAACATTTGGCAAATTTCTTGCTGAAGTACAGAACTACTCCGCACACTACAACTAGACATACCCCAGCAGAACTCTTGATGAAGAGGAGATTGAGAACACGATTGAGTCTAGTTCAACCAAATTAGACCGCAAGAGTTGAACAGAAACAGTTGAGTCAGAAACGTTATTATGACAGCAATCAGAAAGAACACAGTTTCAAACAAAACAAGTGTGTTTGTGTTCTCAGTCCCCCTGGCAAGTCGAGTTCACACAAGTGGGATATAGGAACCGAAGTAGATGTTGGTGGAACAAAGAGATATTTGGTTGAAATTGGTGACAACATCTGAAGTGTTCATGTAGATCAAATGATCTCTGCTAGAGATGAACCAAGACATGAGCTTGAATCACTTGAACACATAGATGAGTTTGACTCCGTTCAGACTCCAGAAACTGAAGTACCAAGTTCAAACATATCTGAGATAGAAACAGGAACATCTTTGAGTTCGGAACCATTATTGCGGTGCTTTTAGTGTCTTCTACCATGAAGACCGATACAAAATATTTGTTCAAAGTCTTCGCCATTTCCCTGTTTCCCATTATTAATTCCTCAGACTCATCCTCTAGGGGACATAGAAACATAGAAGATAGGAGCAGGAGTAGGCCATTTGGCCCCTCGAGCCTGCTCCGCCATTCAATGAGATCATGGCTGATCATCCAAATTCAGTACCCTGTCCCTGCCTTCTCTCCATATTCCTTGATCCCTTTAGCCTTAAGAAATATATCCAACTCCTTCTTGAATATATTTAATGAATTGGCCTCTACTGCCTTTTTGGCAGAGAATTCCACAGGTTCACCACTCTCTGGGTGAAGAAATTCCTCCTCATCTCTGTCCTAAATGGCTTACCCCTTATCCTTAGACTGTGACCCCTGGTTCTGGACTCTCTGACCATCGGGAACATCCTTCCAGCATCTAGTCTGTCTAGTCCTGTTAGAATTTTATAAGTTTCGATGAGATCCCCTCTCATTCTTCTAAACTCCAGCGAGTACAAGCCCAATCGACCCAATCTCTCCTCATACGTCATTCCTGCCATCCCAGGTATCAGTCTGGTGAATCTTCGCTGCACTCCTTCCATGGCAAGAACATCCTTCCTCAGATAAGGCGACCAAAACTGCACACAATACTCAAGATGTGGCCTCACCAAGGCCCTGTACAACTGCAGCAAGACATCCTTGTTCCTGTACTCAAACCCTTTCGCTACGAAGGCCAACATACCATTTGCCTTCTTAACCGCCTGCTGCACCTGCATGCTTACTTTCAGCGACTGGTGCACAAGGACGCCCAGGTCTCATTGCAATTCCCCTTCTCCCAATCTATTGCCATTTAGATAATAATCTACCTTCCTGTTTTTGCCACCAAAGTGGATAACCTCGCATTTATCCATGTTATATTGCATCTGCCATGCTTCTGCCCAATCACCCAACCTGTCCAAATCATACTGGAGTTTCTCGGCATCCTCCTCACAGCACACATGCCCACCCAGCTTTGTGTTGTCTGCAAACTTGGAGATATTACATCTAGTTCCCTTGTCTAGATCATTAATATATATTGTGAATAGCTGGGGTCCAAGGACCGATCCCTGCGGTACCCCACTAGTCACTGCCTGCCACTCGGAAAAAGAGCTGTTTATTCCAACTCTGCCAACCAGTTCTCTATCCAAGTCAATACCTTGCCCCCAATCCCATGTGCCTTAACTTTACACGCTAATCTCTTATGCGGGACCTTATCGAAAGCCTTTTGAAAATCCAAATACACCACATCCACTGGTTCTCCCTTATCTATTTTACCAGTTACATCCTCAAAAAATTCCAGTAGATTAGTCAAGCACAATTTCTTTTTGTAAAGCCATGTTGACTTTGTCCGATCCGGTCACTTTTTTCCAAGTGCTCTGCTATTACAGCCTTTATAATGGACTCTAGCATTTTCCCCACTACCGATGTCAGGCTTACCGGTCTGTAATTCCCCGTTTCCTCTCTACCACCCTTTTTCAACAGTGGGGTAACATTAGCTACCCGCCAATCCATGGGTACTGTTCCAGAGTCTATCGAATTTTGGAAGATGACTAGCAATGCATCTACTATTTCTAGGGCCACTTCCTTAAGTACCCTAGGATGTAGATTATCAGGCCCTGGGGATTTATCAGCCCTCAATCCCATCAATTTCCCTAACATCATTTCCCTACAAATACTGATTTCTATCAGTTCCTCCCTTTCATTAGACCCTATGTTCCCCAACATCTTTGGGAGGTTATTTGTGTCTTCCTTTGTGAAGACAGAACCAAAGTATGTATTTAATTGGTCTGCCATTTCTTTGTTCCCCATTAAGGAGTTTAAGGAGTTATTTTACAACCTCCAAAAAAATATATATTCCACTGAGAAGAAAAGGGTGTAAAAGAAAAGACAGCCATCCGTGGCTAAGTAAAGAAATTAAGGATAGTATTCGACTAAAAACAAGGGCATATAAGGTAGCCAAATCTAGTGGGAGGATAGAGGATTGGGAAAACTTTAAAAGACAGCAAAAAATAACAAAAAGATTGATTGAGAAAGGGAAGATTATGAAAGTAAATTAGCAAAAAATATAAAAACAGATAGTAAGAGTTTTTATAGTTATATAAAAAGAAAAAGGGTGGCTAAAGTAAATGTTGGTCCCTTAGAGGATGAGACCGGGAAATTAATGGTGGGAAATATGGAGATGGCAAAAACACTGAATGAATATTTTATATCAGTCTTTACAGTAGAAGACACTAAGAATATCCCAACACTGGACAAACAGGGGGCTAAAGGGGGGGAGGAGCTAAACACGATCAAAATCACTAAGGAAGTGGTACTCGGTAAAATAATGGGACTCAAGGCGGATAAATCACCTGGACCTGATGGCTTACATCCTAGGGTCTTGAGGGAAGTGGCGGTAGGGATTGTGGGTGCATTGGTAATAATTTTCCAAAACTCCCTGGACTCGGCAAAGGTCCCGGCAGACTGGAAAACTGCTAATGTAACACCCTTATTTAAAAAGGGCAGTAGACAGAAGGCTGGAAACTATAGACCGGTTAGCCTAACATCTGTGGTAGGTAAAATTTTGGAGTCCATTATTAAGGAGACAGTAACAGGACATTTGGATAATCATAATTTAATAGGACAAAGTCAGCATGGTTTTATGAAGGGGAAGTCATGTTTGACAAATTTGCTGGAGTTCTTTGAGGAAGTAACATATAGGGTGGATAAAGGGGAACCAGTGGACGTAGTGTATTTAGACTTCCAAAAGGCATTTGACAAGGTGCCACACAAAAGATTATTGCTTAAGATAAAAAATCACGGGATTGGGGTAATATCCTGGCATGGATAGAGGATTGGCTATCTAACAGAAGGCAGAGAGTTGGGATAAATGGTTCATTCTCAGACTGGCAATCAGTAACTAGTGGTGTTCCGCAGGGGTCAGTGCTGGGTCCCCAACTCTTTACAATCTATATTAACGATTTGGAGGAGGGGACCGAGTGTAACATATCAAAGTTTGCAGATGATACTAAGATGGGAGGGAAAGTAGTGAGTGAGGAGGACATAAAAAACCTGCAAGGGGACATAGACAGGCTAAGTAAGTGGGCAGAGATTTGGCAGATGGAATACAATACTGGAAAGTGTGAGGTTATGCACTTTGGCAGGAAAAATCGTAGAGCAAGTTATTATCTTAATGGCAAGAAACTGGAAAGTACTGAAGTACAAAGGGATCTGGGGGTCCTGGTGCACGAAACTCAAAAGGTTAGTATGCAGGTGCAGCAAGTGATTAAGAAGGCCAATGGAATGTTGGCTTTCATTGCTAGGGGGATAGAATATAAAAATAGGGAGGTATTGCTTCAGTTGTACAAGGTATTGGTGAGACCGCACCTGGAATACTGCGTACAGTTTTGGTGTCCATACTTAAGAAAGGACATACTTGCTCTTGAGTCAGTACAAAGAAAGTTCACTCGGTTAATCCCAGGGATGAGGGGATGGACATATGAGGAGAGGTTGAGTAGATTGGGACTCTACTCATTGGAGTTCAGAAGAATGAGAGGCGATCTTATTGAAACATATAAGATTGTGAAGGGGTTGGATCGGGTGGATGCGGGGAAGATGTTCCCGATGATGGGTGAAACTAGAACTAGGGGGCATAGTCTTAGAATAAGGGGCTGCTCTTTCAAAACTGAGATGAGGAGGAACTACTTCACTCAGAGGGTGGTAGGTCCATGGAATATGCTGCCCCAAAAAGCTGTAGAAGCTACATCATTACATAAATTTAAAACAGAAATAGACAGTTTCCTAGAAGTAAAGGGAATTAAGGGTTACGGGGAGCAGGCAGGAATTTGGACATGAGTCTAGGTTCAGAATGGTCATGGCCCTGTGGGTAGCGGAGCGGGCCCAGGGGCCGTGTAGCCTGATCCTGCTCCTATTTCGTGTGTCTAATTCTGTTAGATTCAGGAGATGGTTCTGTGATAGTGGATTGGCGGTTAGGATCAGATCAGCCATGATCTTATTGAATGGCTGAGCAGGCTCGAGGGGCCAATTGGCCTACTCCTGCTCCTGTTTCTTATGTTCTTATAAATTCCCCTGATTCTGACTGCAAGGGACCTATGCTTGACTTCACCAATCTTTTTCTCTTCACATATCTATAAAAGCTTTTACAGTCAGTTTTTATGTTCCCTGCAAGCTTACTCTCATACTCTATTTTCCCCCTCTTAATTAATCCCCTTGTCCTCCTTTGTTGGATCCGAAACTGCTCCCAATCCTCAGGTTTACTGCTTTTTCTGGCCAATTTATATGTCCTCTCCTTGGATCTTATGTTATCCCTAATTTCCCTTGTTAGCCACGGTTGAGTCACCTTTTTTGTTTTATTTTTATGCCAAACTGAGATGAACAAATTCTGTAGTTCATCCATGTGATCTTTGAATGTTTGCCATTGCCCATCCACCATCAACCCTTTGAGTGACATTCCCCAATCAATCCTACCCAACTCGCACCTCATACCATCGTAGTCTCCTTTATTTAAATTCAGGACCTTAGTCTCTGAGTCAACTATTTCACTCTCCATCTTAATGAAGAATTCTATCATATTATGATCGCTCCGACCCAAGGGGCCTCGCACAACAAGATTGCTAATTACTCCTTTCTCATTACATAATACCCAGTCTAAGATGGCCTGATCTCTAGTTGGTTCCTCGACATATTGGACCAGGAAACCATCCCGTATACACTCCAGGAATTCCTCCTCCACAGTATTGTTACTAATTTGGATAGCCCAATCTATATGTAGATTAAAGTCACCCATGATAACTGCTGTGCCGTTATTGCACGCTTCTCTAATTTCCCGTTTAATGCCATCCACGACCTCCGCATTACTGTTTGGAGGCCTATATACCACTCCCACTAACGTTTTCTGCCCCTTGGTATTTCTCAGTTCTACCCATACAGATTCCACATCATCAGAGCTAATATCCTTCCTTTCAATTGTGTTAATCCCCTCTTTAACCAGCAATGCTACCCCACCTCATTTTCCTTTCTGCCTATCTTTCCTGAATATTGAATACCCCTAGATGTTGAGTTCCCAGCCTTGGCCACCCTGGAGCCATGTTTCCGTAATCCCAATCACATCATATTCGTTTACCTCTATTTGCGCAGCTAATTCATCCACCTTATTACGAATGCTCCTCGCATTAAGACACAAAGCCTTCAGGATTGTTTTTTTAATGCTCTTAGATCTTTCAGAATTATTATTTACTGTGGCCATGTTTGATTTAAACCCTTGATTTCTCTGCCTGCCACTTTTGTTTTTCTCCTTCCTGTCTTTTGCTTTTATCCTTGTTTCCCTTTCCTCTTTTACTCCGCTCAGGTTCCCAACCCCCTGCCATTTTAGTTTAAACCCTCCCCCAGAGCACTAGCAAACACTCCCCCTAGGACATCGGTCCCGGCCCTGCCCAGGTGCAAACCGTCCGGTTTGAACTGGTCCCACCTCCCCCAGAACTGGTTCCAATGTCCCAGGAATTTGAATCCCTCCCCCTGGCACCATTCCTCTAGCCATGTATTCATCTGAAATATCCTTCTATTTCTACTCTGACTAGCACGTGGCATTGGTAGCAATCCTGAGATTACTACCTTTGAGGTCCTGTTTTTTAATTTACCTCCTAACTCCCTATATTCAGCTTTTAGGACCTCATCCCGTTTTTTACCTATATCGGTGGTACCTATACGCACCATGACAACTGGCTGCTCACCTTCCCCTTCCAAAATGTTCTGCAGCCGCTCTGAGACATCCTTGACCCTTGCACCAGGGAGGCAACACACCATCCTGGAGTCTCGTTTGCGGCCGCAGAAACACCTATCTATTCCCCTTACAATAGAATCCCCTATTACTATAGCTCGCCCCCTCTTTTTCCTCCCGTCCTGTGCAGCAGAGCCACCCCTGGTGCCAGGAAGTTGGCTGCTGCTGCCTTCCCCTGGTAAGCCATCCCCTCCATCAGTATCCAAAGCAGTATATCTGTTTGAGAGGGGGATGGCCACAGGGGACCCCTGCACTACCTGCCTGTGCCTAGTACTCTGCCTGTTGGTCACCCGTTCCCTTTCTGCCTGTGCCACCTTTATCTGCGGTGTGACCAACTGATTAAACGTGCTATTCACGACGTCCTCAGCATCGCAATGCGGTCTGCCAGTAGCTGCAGCTGGACACACTTCCTGCACACGTAGTTGTCAGGGACACAGGAAGTGTCCCTGAGTTCCCACATAGCGCAGTAGGAGCATACCACAGCAACAGGCTGTCCTGCCATGACTTACCCTGTAATTAATTGAAATTAAATTAAATCAAATAATCCCACCAATTACACTACAGATAAATGATATATTTTACTTTAGCTACTCTCTTCCTTTTTATATACCTGTAGAAGCTCTTACTGTCTGTTTTTATATTTCTTGCTAGCTTACTCTCATAAGCTATCTTCTCTCTCTTTATCATTTTTTTAGTCATCCTTTGCTGGTTTTTAAAAATTTCCCAATCCTCTGGCCTTTCACTATTCTTTGCAACCTTGTATGCTTTTGTTTTCAATTTGATGCCATCCTTTACTTCTTTAGTTAGCCATGGATGGTTCATCCTTCTCTTAGAGTCTTTCTTTCTCACTGCAGCTGATTTAAAAATAAAATGCCAGGAGTTTTTGTTACGTGATACAGGTAATGCTGGGAAAGTTGGGACCATAGTTTTGTTGTATTTGAGAAAGGAATATGAACATTCTTTTTACGGGGAAAGCAGCATAATGTATTGTCACATGGTTTAGTATGAGCATGCTCAGTTCGCTCTGGCCTAGTAAACAAGCACCTGGACGAGCAGCTCATGGTGTCTCTGTCCTTCATTTGTTCTACCCACATACATTACAGGGATCGGGCGGGAAAGTGGAGGTGTGGTCGAAGATCAGCCATGATCTTATTGAATGGCGGAGCAGGCTCAAGGGGTCTACTCCTGCTCCTAATTCTTCTGTTCTTACATAAATGCAATTCCTTCCTTCCTCCCATCCTTCCTTCTGTGGGGTGTAGGATATGGGTATACCACCCACTGCTTCCCATATGGCGAGTTCTCAATTTCAGCTGGGCCCTCTGTGGAAGGCGAGTGTAGATCCGGTGATTCCCCACAGAAGGAAGGGCACCGAAGGGTCGATAAACCTGCTCGTGCTGTCCCTCGTGCAGCTGCTGGCTCGAGCAGTGGGTGGAAGCCTAAGAGCAGCCTGACTGTCATTGGGGAACAATATAGCATATGGGGACCCAAAGAGGGAGAAATAATACATGGTGAGGCGGGGAATACAAGTACTATCAAAACGTACGGGGCTGGGGTGGTGGGGGGGGGGGGGGGTGTGGTGGAGGGCTGGAGAAACATTATGTAGATTATTAACAGGGGAGTTGTTGATTAGTTTTGGCATTTTGCCTTTAAATAGTTTTTGATATGAGCAGTGGGAGCGACTGAACCTGAAATAATAAAGCGTTACATTATTCGCTTCCTTCAAAATACTTTTTCAAAATTACCAACCCACAGAGATACAGTGCACCAAACTGTGGCTGAGAACTACATGGTCTTGTCTGCAGTAACGTTACCAGTGGCTTTCTGCTTATAAGAGAATTTTTTATCCTTCTGCAGTGAATTAAACCCAGCCGCAATGTTTTAGCAGAGTGTGGCCAAAACATCAGTTAAACCCAATTATTAAGAAGCAAACCTGGTCAAAATAAGGCAACCAGCACCCTACATCAAATCCGAACCCCCTCAGGGCCCTCGTCCTTGCCATCTCAAGGTGTGGAATGAGGTCTTAAGTGATCATTTCTGGCTCCTTTGGAAGAACAAATTCCCTTTATGAGGTGACATCCTCCGGGCCTCCTCTCGTGTTGGCCCTGCTGTACCTCTCGGATGTTGGACGTCTTTCTGCTCACTCCAATACTTCTTCCCTCTTGTCTTCATTTTCTTCCTTAAACAATTAAACAAACAGGAATCAGCTGTGATTTGGGACATGGATGAATCACCTGGGTCGATATATTAACTTAAAATATATGTGTTCCATATTTTTACACAATGAATAGTATGATCAAACGTGCAATGTTAACTTACCAATATCGGTGCTGCTATCGTCAATTCAGTAACCGTCAACGGCTTCTGAGAACACCTCAGAACAATGATATTTCACCCTTTTTTTTGCCCTTCCCTATCTCTGTAACCTCCTCCATCCCTACAAGCCTTTGAGATCTCTGCGCTCCTCCAATTCTGGCATCTTAGCGCATCCCCGATTTTAATCGCTCCACCATTAGCGGCCGCGTTTTCAGCTGTGTGGGCCCTAAGCTCTGGAATTCCCTCCCAAAACCTCTATGCCTCTCTACCTCACTCTCCTCTGTTAGATCCGTGGTTCAGTGGATAAAGAATTACACGGATGCTGTACATAAACAAACAACAGGTCTTTACTGGAGGAGGGTCATCTCTAGACTGGAGTACAGAGGCATGCGCACAGCTTATATACCGGTGTGGTTACTGCCGGTACTACAGTATACAGGAGCTGTAAAAAGTAGTTCTGACTTAAAGCACATACACTACAATTCCTCCCTTTTTAGATTAATAATACCCCCTTAATATTCAAATAACAATTACATTTTTACATGTACATTCAACAACAAAAAGTCCATTTATAGATTCAGGGCTAGATTTTCAGTTGCTTGCGCCAGCAGTTAGCGCCTTAAGAGAAGTGATTTTCGGGCGCTATTCGTGTAGCGCCCGGGCGCAGCGCAGTTTGCGCCCCGCCCCAAATTAAGTTGCCCGTTAGCGCCGGCGCAAAGTTTAGCGGCCGCCCGGATGCGCGCGCAGAAAATGACGTCACATCCTCGTGCAACGCCCTTTGGCCGCCCCGAATCCAAACTTCAGTCGGACCGCCCCATTCTGCGGCTGGCGTCCAGAGCGTTTGTAAAATGGAACGCTACACACCCTGGGGAGCGCAAATTAAAGGGCACTCTTCCTACACTATAAACGGCAGTCTGCATGTGTTGTGTGGAAGGATCCAGTGTGTTGATGTGAACGGTGTATTTTCCTCCTCCTCCTCATCCTCCTCCTCCTCCTCCTCCTCCTAAAAAAACACATGCACCCTTCCCCTTTAAGAGCTCACTGGCACCAGAGTGTCTGCCGTGCGCTGCGCCCGAGCTCGGGCGCTGCGCTCTGCACCGCCGGCTTAGCGCCTAAAGATAGTAGTGGAACGCCTCTTTTAGCGCTCCACCAACCTCTTAGGGTGAAGCCACTGAATTTCCGGCAACGGGGCGCTACTTTGGGGCGAGCGCTAACTTCGGGCGGGCGCTAAGGTTAGCGCCCCAAAACTGTCTATACTGAAAATCTAGCCCTCAGTCTTTGGGGCAGCTTCCTGACCCTTTCGGGATAGCACCTTTCCGGAGGTTCTTGTTCTTGGTGCAGAGGCGATTCTGACCCCTTTTCATCGGGTAGTTCATCGGGTTCCACTGCTACTGGGTCTGAAGTAGATGCTACCGGTATGTCGGGTTCATCCCCAGGTACTCGAGACATGGGGTTGACGCCTTCCTGTGATGCTAAGATCTGATCGACGTGGCGTCTCACAATGTTCTCCCCGACATCCACTGTGTACATTAATGGCCCCTGCCTTGTACATATCGTTCCGGGTTGCCACTTCTCTGTTCGATAGTCACGGGCTAAGACTGGTTGCCCTACATTGAAGCTCCTTGTCGGCTTCTCGTTGATGTGCTGGAATTGTTTGTCCTCAACATTTCTTCGCACATTTGGTCTGAGCAAGTCCAGACGAGATCTCAACCTTCGGTTAAAGAACATCATGGCTGGGGTCTGGTTGGTAACTGCATGTGTCGCGTTTCGGTAGGCTAATAAGAAATTGTCCATCTTATGCTGTAGTGGAATTTCCTCGTCGCACATGGCCTTTATCGCCTTCTTAAAGGTTTGTACGAACCTCTCAGCCAATCCATTGGTGGCTGGATGATACGGGGCGGATGTGTAATGCCTTACCCCATTCCTTTTCATGAATTTTTGGAACTCGTCGGACATAAACCGTGGTCCATTATCAGAGCAGATCTGCTCTGGCAAACCGTTTCTGGCAAATATGGTCTGTAGGACTGCAATCGTTTTCTCTGTAGTGGTTGAAGACATCTTTATCACCTCAGGCCACTTTGAATGAGCATCCACTGCTATTAAGAACATTGAGTCCATGAATGGACCAGCGAAATCAATGTGCACCCGTTGCCATGGAGAGGAGGGCCACTCCCATGGGTGTAGAGGGGCATGTGGTGGTGCATTTTGGACCTTCTGGCATCCTAAGCAGCTCTTAGTTAGGTCTTCGATTTGTTGATCGATTCCCGGCCACTACACATAAGCCCTAGCAAGGCTTTTCATGTTCACTCCCCCCAGATGACCTTCATGTAGCTCCTTTAGCACTCTCTCCCTTAACTTGGGTGGAATCACCACTCTGGATCCACACATCACTGTCCCCTGGCATACTGACAGCTGTTCTCTTCTGGATGAGAATGCTGGCAACAGTGAGTCGCCATGTGTTGGCCAACCCCTCACCGTCAATTCATATACCCGTGACAGCGTCGGATCATTGCGGGTCTCCTTCTCTATATCCGCGTTTGTTACTGGCAATTGTTCAATTATCGACGAATAAAATATCTCGATAGGGTCCACTGCTGGTGCTTCCTCCACCGTAGGCAGTGGCAGGCGCGATAGCCCATCAGCGTTCCCATGCTGTTTCGTGTCTTTATATTCTATTTCATATTGATTCGCCCCTAGAAACAGGGACCATCTTTGTAACCGCTGTGCAGTCATTACTGGCACGCCCTTCTTAGGATCAAAGATGGAGACAAGTGGTTGGTGGTCAGTCAGCAAGGTGAACTTCTGCCCATGCAGATAATGGTTGAATTTTTTTACTCCCCATACTAGGCTGAGGGCCTCCCTGTCAATCTGGGCGTAGTTGCGCTCGGCTGAGGTTAGTGACCGAGACGCAAAGGCCACTGGCCTCTCCAACCCGTCTGGGAATTTGTGCGACAGCACCGCTCCAATGCCGTAGGGTGATGCATCACATGCCAAACGAATTGGTAGTGCTGGGTTGAAATGGGCCAACACCTCTTTTGATGTGATCAATTCTTTACACTTCTGGAAAGCTTGTCTACGTTCGTCATCCCACTCCCATGGTACCCCTGTTTGCAGTAGGGTGTTCAGCGGGTGTAGTACCGTAGACAAATTTGGTAAGAACTTGTGGTAATAGTTTACCAGCCCGAGGAACGACCTCAGTTGTGACACATTTTCCGGTGCTGGAGCCTTGACTACTGCCTCAATCTTGTCAGGGGACTTATGTAACCCCTCTTCATCGATGACGTGGCCGCAATACGAGATCTGTTTCTGGAAAAACTCGCACTTGTGGCGATTAGCTCGTAGCCCATATTCCTTTAATCTGGCGAGCACCTTCTCCAAGTTAGCGAGGTGATCACCGTCATTTTCGCCCATGACCAAGATGTCGTCCAAATAACACTGGGTCCCTGGAATCCCTTGCAGGACCTGATCCATCGCCCTTTGCCAGATAGCCGGAGCCGAGGCTACTCCAAACACCAGCCGGTTGTATTGATAGAGACCTTTATGGGTGTTGATCGTAAGGTAATGTTTCGAAGCTTCTTCTACCTCCATTTGCAAGTACGCCTGGGCTAGATCAATTTTGGTGAAGCGTTTACCACCAGATAGCGAGGCGAAAATATCCTCAATTCGTGGAAGCGGATGTTGCACCGTGTGAAGGACTGGGTTCACTGTCACCTTAAAATCCCCACAGATGCGGACCTTCTTTGCTTCCCCAGGTGTATTACTCAACGACCTCTTCATTACAGGGACGATGGGTGTAGCCCACTCGCTCCAGTCCACTTTGGACAGTACTCCTGAACGTTCCAACCCTTCCAGCTCTGCTTCAACCGCTGGTCTGATCGCATAAGGCACTGGTCTGGCCTTCAGAAACTTTGGGCTTGCATTATCCTCTATTTTAATTGTTGCTATTATTCCTTTTAGTGTTCCTAGTCCCTCCTGGAACACTTCTTTTGTGTCAGTTAGCATTTTTGACAGTCGTCCAGGTGTGACGTCGTCATCCTTTTTGGCCTCCACCTTCAGTGCCTGTATGGAATGCCAATCTAAATGTATCTTCCGGATCCACTCACGTCCTAGCAGTGGTGGTCCTCCATTTGGCAATACATATATATCCATTTTAGGTATTTCCTGACCTTTATATGTCACTTTCACCCTTACTTTTCCTTTGGGGTAGACTTTTTGCCCCGTATACGTCTTCAAGACAATCTCTGTAGCTTTCAAGGGTATGTGTGAAAATAACCACTTGTAGTCTCTTTGATTTATGACTGTTAGAGCTGACCATGTGTCCAATTCCATTTCCACTTGGACTCCGTCTATCTTGAGTGTAACCCAGATAGTCTGGTGATCCTCTATTTCGGTTACATTATGTAGTTTCAGACAACCCAGCTCCTTGCTTCCGGAGTCTGTGTCACTTTTCTGTTCGTCTGAACCACTGTCCATCACCTGGTGTACCTTTTTGTACTTCTCCTGTGGAGATTTCTTACTGTTGGTTTTCTTCCCAGACCTGCAGACTCTTGCTATGTGTCCTGCTTTCCCACACTGTCTGCACACTTGGTCCTTGAACCAACAATCTTTCTGGTCATGTGTTGTTCTGCCACAGCGATAGCACTTCCCTGTTCCATAGGTCATTTCGTTGGTGCCATGTTCTTGCGGTCTCCATTGTATCTCTGCAGCGCCCCTTGCGGCTGCTTCGTGTGATACTGCCATATTGAAAGCTTTGTCCAGCGTAAGGTCCTTTTCTGATAGAAGCCGTTTCTGGGTTCCTTCACTTTGTAGCCCATACACAAACTTGTCCCTTAACGTGTCTGCTAGTCCTGCTCCAAACTGGCAGTATTTTGATAGCTTGCGCAGTTCCGTTGGGTACTCAGCATTGCTTTCGTCTTTGTGTTGGTTCCTTTTATGGAACTTAAATCGTTCTGCTATCAGCAGCGGTGTGGGGCTTAAGTGGTCCTGTAGGATTTCTACTATGCTTCCAAAATCCTTGTTTACCGGCTTCTCTGGGGTTATTGATTTTGCAGTAACCCATAAGTTTTTGCACCCATGGAATTTAACAGAACCAGTGCTTTATTAGCATCTGGCACTTCATTCGCCCTGCAGTACACCTCAATACGTTCCACATATGTCGCCCAATCTTCGACTTCATTGTCGAACGTAGAGATACTGCCACTCTTCGGCATCCTTGGTTGTGCATTAACTATCCCCAATGGCACCTCCTGCGCTTCCCCTTCTTCTCCGCTGGCACAAAATGGTGTCTCCCACGCTTTCCTTCCTTCCCGCGCTCGCCCGTCTTCTCCGCTGCAACTTCGCAAAATGGCGCCTCCCGCGCTCTTCCTGCTTCTCCACGGCTCAATGGCGCCTCCCGCGCTCTCCCTGCTTCTCTGTGGCTCAATGGCGTCTCCCCTTGCTTCGCCCCGCGGACCCTGATCAGCCCGTGATCCCTGGCTGTGCTCTGCGCGTTCTTCTCTTGATATTTGTCGACGCCGCTCAGTCTAGAACCCGACTGTTTCTTACCCTCTCTCTCTCCGGTTTGCAGTATTTTTCCTCGACGCCGCTCGGTGATCAATCCCCGGCTGCGCCCTGCTCTCTTCACCCTCTTTCTTACCCCGTCGACGCTGCCCGGCTCTCTCTCTCTGTCATCGGTCGGCTCCAGCCGCTGCTGCTCGGGAAGGGTCTGCTCTGGACCTGTCGTCGGTCTCTTACTGCTCGTTGTGGCTGGGGAACCAAGCCCAGCTCTCCACAGCCTCCCCAGCGAAGTTGGATCTCTGCCTGACTGCTGGGTGGTTGCTCGCGGTCGACGCCGTGTTCCTGGACTCGACTATTTTTTTTTTTTTTTTCTTTGTTTAATGTTGCAGGTAGATTCGCATCAACACTCGTCGCCACTGTTATATCCGTGGTTCAGTGGATAAAGAATTACACGGATGCTGTACATAAACAAACAACAGGTCTTTACTGGAGGAGGGTCATCTCTAGACTGGAGTACAGAGGCATGCGCACAGCTCATATACCGGTGTGGTTACTGCCGGTACTACAGTATACAGGAGCTGTAAAAAGTAGTTCTGACTTAAAGCACATACACTGCATCCTCCTTTAAGACGCTCCTTAAAACCTACCTCTTTTACCAAGCTTTTGGTCATCTGTCCTGACAGCACCTTCTGCGACTCGGTATCAATTTTCTTTTATTGCTAACGCTCTTGTTAAGCGCCTTTTGACGTTTTGCTACGTTAGAGGTGCGATATAAACGCAAGTTGTTGTCGTTATTGTTCTCCTCTGTGGCTGCCAAGGTTCTCAGGCTTGGGCCTTCCCCTGGTGCCTTTGTGAGTCTGGCGGTCGGATGTCGTCTCCTCCTTGGCAGCCTTTTTGAGGTGACTGATCTGTATTCTGACATCCTGCCAGGTGCTTTTATTGCAAGAGAGCGCATTCAACTTCTCAGCCAGCTCTCCCCAGGCCGTTCTATGGGCTCCAGGGTTTGGTGGATTTATGGTGGCCCCCAACACTCACAGGTCTGGCTTCTGAGAATCTACTCAGTGACAAGTTCAACCACCTGCTCCATAAATCCATTTCTTGCAGTGTTATAATGGCGATATTACTTTATAATAAGTTATAAGGGTCAGGGACCCAATTTCTGGCTAGTTAAACTGTATAAAACAATTATTGAAAATGTGTTTTCATTTGATGGCTTAACCTACCGATGGCAGTAAATTACAAATTGAGATTATGAAAAACTGCATTCCAACAGTTGCTTGGTAATTACGCATAATTATCTCATAGTAACGGCCGGCAGATATGATTCTGGTCTATATTAGAAAAGTATAATTTATTTAAATGTTAGAAATGAGACATACTTAAATATTGTGATTCATATTAAAGTAGATCACATCATTAAAAGATATATTTATATATTACGTACAGGTTTAGTGAAACCAGTAACCATTAATATGTATTAAGTAATTATAAACTAAATGCATAAATATATCTTACACTATTAAAAGGAAGGAATAGATAGAATGCAAAATCTCCAGATTTACAATGGGTATTGTTGTCATAAATATGCCCGTTGGACATTATAACAAGGAGCATTTATATAGCACTTTTAATGTAGAAAAGCCTTCCAAGTGCCTCACAGAGGCGGAAGAAGAATAGATACTGAGCCTCTGTGGGAGCTTTAGGAGAGGTGCTGAGAAGCATGGTCAGAGGTTTTAAGGTGGGGAGGAAGATGACCATTGACCAGAAACCTAACTGGACCAGCCACATAAATACTGTGGCTACAACAGCAGGACAGAGGCTGGGTATTCTGCAGCGAGTGTCTCACCTTCTGATTCCCCAAAGCCTTTCCACCTCTACAAGGCACAAGTCATGAGTGTGACGGAATACTCTTCATTTGCCTGGATGAGTGCAGCTCCAACAACACTCAAGAAGCTCGACATCATCTGTAATGTATGTACCTTTAAGGGGGGAACTACTTTCTACAGCTCATGTATACTGGAGTACCGGCAGTGACCACACCTGTATATAACGCTGAGTACTAATCTGTTGTTTCAGTTGCAGTTTGAACCACGTTGAGTAAACACCTGTTGTACCGTTCTCTGCAGTCCTTTTCTTATTATTACACGGACGTAACAGTGGCGACGAGCAAGTTCGAAACTACCTGCAACTCTGCATCACCTCCCAGGGATTCGCTCCTGGAGAACAGTGGAAGAAGGTCGAGTCCAGAAGCACGGGCATCGACCACGGGCAACCGCCCAGTCATCCAGCAGAGATTTGAGCATCGCAGGGGAGGCTGTCGAGAGCCAGGCTTGGCTTTCCAGTCACGGTGGTCCAGCGAAACGGGCTGGCAACAGGTACTGTGCAGACCCTTCCCGGACAGCGACGGGCTAGAGCCCGACCGAGCGGCACAGAAAGAGGCCGAGCAGCGTCGACGGGGGAGAGAGAGAGGGCAGAGCGCACAGGGCGCAGCTGGTGTTCAGGACCGAGCGGCGTCAACAGGGGAGAGAGGCGAGAGAGAGCAGAGCGCAGCCGGTGGTCAAGGGCCGAGCAGCGTCAACGGGGGAGAGAGGCGCGCAGGAAAACGCGAGGCGCTGCCATTGCCACGAGGACCGCAGAGAGCGGCATTGGCAACAGCACAGGAGCAGCGCACGAAACCCACAGGACATCGCCATTTGCCACGAGGACCGCCGAGAGCGGCGTTGGCAGCAGCGCGGGAGACGCCATTTTAAGCCGCAGCGGGGAAGAAAGGAAAGCGCGGGAAATGCCATTTTAAGCCAGTCTAACCACACCCAAAAATGCCAAAGAGTGGCAGTATCACAGCGTTCGACAATGAAGTCGAAGATTGGACGACATATGTCGAACGCATAGAAGTATACTGCAAGGCGAATGAAGTGCCAGATGACAAGAAAGCGCTGGTATTGTTGAATTCAATGGGTGCAAAAACATATGGCTTACTACGAAACCTAGTAACCCCAGAGAAGCCAGTAGAAAAGGATTTTGGAAGCATAGTAGAAATCCTACAGGACCACTTAAGCCCCACACCGCTGCTGATAGCAGAACGATTTAAGTTTCACAAAAGGAACCAGCATAAAGATGAAAGTAATGCTGAGTATTTAACGGAACTGCGCAAGCTATCGAAACACTGCCAGTTTGGAACGGGACTAGCAGATACTTTAAGGGACAAGTTTGTGTGTGGGCTTCAAAGTGAAGGAACCCAGAAACGGCTTCTATCAGAAAAGGATCTTACGCTGGACAAGGCTTTCAGCATTGCAGTATCACATGAAGCAGCAGCACGGGGCGCTGCAGAGATACAACGGAGACCGCAAGAATATGGCACAAATGAAATGTCATACGGAACAGTGACGTGCTATCGCTGCGGCAGAACAACACACGACCATAATGATTGCTGGTTCAAGGACAAAGTGTGCAGACAGTGTGGAAAAGTAGGACACATAGCAAGAGTCTGCAGGTCGGGAAAGAAAACCAACAGTAAGAAATCTCCACAGGAGAAGTACAAGAAGGTACATAAGGTGACGGAGAGTAGTTCAGACGAACAGAAGAGTGATACAGACTCCGGAAGCAAGGAGCTGAGTTGTCTGAAACTACATAATGTGATCAAAACGGAGGATCACCAAACTATCTGGGTCACGCTCAAGATAGCAGGAGTCCAAGTGAAAATGGAATTGGACACAGGATCAGCCCTAACAGTCATAAACCGAAGGGACTACAAGCGGCTATTCTCACATACACCCTTGAGAGATACAAAGATTGTCTTGAAGACGTACACGGGGCAAAAAGTCTACCCCAAAGGAAAAATAAGGGTGAACGTTATATATAACGGCAAGGAAACACCAAAAATGGACCTATATGTATTGCCAGATGGAGGACCACCACTACTAGGACGTGAATGGATCCAGAAGATACAGCTAGATTGGCATTCCATACAAGCACTGACTGTAGATGCCAAAAAGGATGACGACGTCACACCTGAACGACTGTCAAAAATGCTAACTGACGCACAAGAAGTGTTCCAGCAGGGACTCGGAACACTAAAAGGCATAACAGCGATGATCAAAATAGAGGAAAATGCAAGCCCAAAGTTTTTTAAGGCCAGACCGGTACCTTATGCGATCCGCCCAGCCGTCGAAGCAGAGCTGGAAGGTTTGGAACATTCAGGAGTACTGTCCAAAGTGGATTGGAGCGAGTGGGCTACACCCATTGTTCCTGTAATGAAGAGGTCATTGAGTAATATGCCTGGGGAATCAAAGAAGGTTCGCATCTGTGGGGACTTTAAGCTGATAGTGAACCCAGTCCTTCACACTGTACAATATCCGCTTCCGCGGATTGAAGATATTTTCACCTCGCTATCTGGAGGGAAACGCTTCACTAAGATTGATCTGGCCCAGGCGTACCTGCAAATGGAGGTAGAAGAAGCCTCGAAACAGTACCTCACAATCAACACTCATAAAGGTCTCTACCAATACAACCGGCTGGTGTTTGGGGTAGCATCAGCTCCGGCTATTTGGCAAAGGGCAATGGAACAAGTCCTGCAAGGGATTCCAGGGACCCAGTGTTATTTGGACGACATCCTGGTCACGGGCGAAAATGAGAGTGATCACCTCGCCAACCTGGAGCAGGTGCTCACTAGATTGAAGGAATATGGGCTCCGAGCTAATCGCCACAAATGCGAGTTTTTCCAGAAGCAGATCTCGTATTGTGACCACGTTATTGATAAAGAGGGGTTACATAAGTCCCCTGAAAAGATTGAGGCAGTAATCAAGGCTCCAGCACCGGAAAATGTGTCACAACTGAGGTCGTTCCTCGGGCTGGTGAACTACTACCATAAGTTCTTGCCGAATTTGTCTACCGTACTACATCCACTGAACACCCTACTGCAAACGGGGGTACCATGGAAGTGGAGTGACGAATGTAAACGAGCTTTCCAGAAGAGCAAAGCACTGATCACATCAAACGAGGTGTTGGCTCATTTCAACCCAGCACTACCAATTCGGTTGGCGTGTGATGCATCACCCTATGGCATTGGAGCGGTGCTGTCGCACAAATTCCCGGACGGCTCGGAGAGGCCAGTAGCCTTTGCGTCTCGGTCACTAACCTCAGCCGAGCGTAACTACGCCCAGATTGACAGGGAGGCCCTCAGCCTAGTGTGGGGAGTGAAAAAGTTCAATCACTATCTGCACGGGCAGAAGTTCATCTTGCTGACTGACCACCAACCACTTGTTTCCATCTTTAATCCAAAGAAGGGCGTTCCGGTGATGACTGCGCAACGGCTCCAAAGATGGTCCCTTTTTCTAGGGGCGCACCAATATGAAATCGAGTATAAGGGCACGAAACAGCATGGAAACACTGATGGGCTATCACGCCTGCCACTGCCTACTGCGGAGGAAGCACCAGCAGTGGATCCTGTCGAAATATTTCATTCGACTATAATTGAATGCTTGCCAGTAACTAACGCTGGTATAGAGAAGGAGACCCGAAATGACCCAACACTGTCTCGGGTATATGATTTGACGGTGAAGGGATGGCCAGCACACGGCGACTCACTGTTGCCAGCATTCTCATCCAGAAGAGAACAGCTGTCAATATGCCAGGGGACCTTGATGTGTGGATCCCGAGTAGTAATTCCACCCAAGTTAAGGGAGAGAGTGCTCAATGAGCTTCACGAAGGTCATCTGGGAGAGGTGAAAATGAAAAGCCTTGCTAGGGCTTATGTGTGGTGGCCGGGGATCGATCAGCAAATCGAGGACCTGACAAAGAGCTGCTCAGGATGCCAGAAGGTCCAAAATGCACCACCACATGCCCCTCTACACTCATGGGAGTGGCCTTCATCTCCATGGCAATGGGTGCATATTGATTTTGCTGGTCCATTCAGGGACTCAATGTTTTTAATAGCCGTGGATGCGCACTCGAAATGGCCTGAGGTGATCAAAATGTCCTCCACCACCACGGAGAAAACTATTGCAGTCCTACGGACCATTTTTGCCAGGAACGGCTTGCCAGAGCAGATTTGCTCTGATAACGGACCACAGTTTGTGTCCGAAGAGTTTCGAAGATTTATGAAAAGGAATGGGGTAAGGCATTGCACATCCGCCCCGTATCATCCAGCCACAAATGGATTGGCTGAGAGGTTCGTACAAACCTTTAAAAAAGCAGTAAAGGCCATGTGCGATGACGACATTCCACTACAGCATAAGGTGGACAATTTCCTGTTTGCCTACCGGAATGCGACACATGCAGTCACCAACCAGGCCCCAGCCATGATGTTCTTTAACCGAAGGTTGAGATCTCGTCTGGATTTGCTCAGACCAAATGTACGAAGAGATGTTGAGAGTAAGCAATTTCAGCACATCAATGAGAAGCCGACAAGGAGCTTCAATGTAGGGCAACCAGTCTTGGCCCGCAACTACCGAACAGAGAAATGGCAACTGTAATGATATCAGCAAATAGTGATGGTATTTGCCTGTTTGATTATTTATGCCTTACCAGCATATTTGCCTGATTGATTATTTATGCCTGACCAGCAGAGGGCATGTGAGAGACAAGCAGTTTAGTTTTAGTTTCGTTTTAGATGGATCTCTAAGATGGTGTCTCCTGTAATGCTGCTAACTGAGTTGAACATACTTTAGATAAAAACTCATTCTCTTTCATGAATGTGTCGTCATTGAACCCACATACAAATCGATACATGGTGTCAGAAGTGATTGAAAGAGATGAAGAGGAAAAATCTGAAGTTAACAACTCGACGAGATAGCGGCAAGTAAGCTACCCAGCGAAATCAGCTCTCCACATATTAGCAAGCCAAAAGAGAACATCGTTACTTACCATTGGAGAATAGCTAATGAAGTGAAAAAATGGAAGGTTTACACCCACCGGTGAAGCTTCAGTTGACAGGTAATGTGGTTGAAAATTGGAGGAGGTTCAAACAACGTTTAGAGTTGTATTTAGCGGCAAT
Source organism: Somniosus microcephalus (assembly GCF_052327205.1). Lineage (NCBI taxonomy): Eukaryota > Metazoa > Chordata > Chondrichthyes > Squaliformes > Somniosidae > Somniosus > Somniosus microcephalus. The sequence continues at coordinate 47,789,616 of NC_141011.1, forward strand.
CGGAGCTGACAAGAAAAGTGATAAAATGAAAGTGTCAGTGTTCTTACATGTCGTGGGTGATGAAGCGCTGGAGGTGTATAATAACTTCACATTCGCTGCTGATGGAGACAAAATGAATTTGGATAAAATAATGGAACAGTTTGAGGCCTACTGCATACCTAAACGTAACGTGATGTTTGAGAGGCACAGATTTTTCACATGTGTACAGAAAACGGGAGGGACTATTGATCAGTATGTGACTGAACTGAGAAACCGAAGCAAAACATGCGAATTTGGGGGACTGACAGACTCGCTGATAAAAGACAGACTGGTGTGTGGTATTCCAGATAATGGTCTAAGGGAAAGACTACGAAGAGAGCAAAATCTAGACCGGGGAAAAGCCATAGCACTGTGTAGGGCTACAGAGACTGTGAAGTCGCAGGCAAAGGAGCTGTTCAGTGACAGTAGCTGCAACGTGGATGCAGTGAGTAAGAACGGACACAAACCGTTTAACAAAAAGAGCGCCAACGTGAAAAAAGAGGCGTGGCCAGCGAACAAAAATGAAAGGGGCAATCGAAAGTCATGTAGTCGATGCGGTGCACAGCATCCACCAAAAAAGTGTCTAGCATATGGTAAAACATGCAATAGTTGCAACAAAAACAACCATTATGCCCGTTGCTGTAAGAACCAAGCGCAACAAAGCAAGGTCCATGCAGTAGATGAAAGCGAGATAGAGGAGTTCTATGTGGATGTCATGTCTGAAAACATAAAAGAAAAAAGAGACTGGATGTTGACACTAAAAGTGAATGACATACACATTCCATTTAAATTGGATACTGGAGCACAAGTTAATGTGATATCAGAGACTGATTTTAAGAAAATTAGACCCAGACCAAAGATACATGGAATAAAAGTGAAAGTAACAGGATACTCAGGTACTGATATACCAGTGAAAGGAAGATGCATTGTCAAAGTGACACACAAGGACAGAGAGCACACGCTAGCATTAATCGTGGTGCCAAAGGATGTGCAAGCCATACTAGGTTTAATAGCCTGTGAGAGACTGAACCTGGTAAAGAGAGTCCTCGTTGTGGAAAGCGAAGGAGAGACAGTCTATGATGAACTCATGAAAGAGTACAACGACCTATTTAAGGGTCTAGGCTGCCTTCCAGGAGAACACACGATCAGAGTAGATAAAAGTATGCCAACGGTCATACATCCATGCAGAAAAGTTCCGTTTGCTCTTCAAAAGCAACTGAAGGCAGAGTTGGACAGGATGGAAAGCCTGAACGTGATTCAGAAGATAGATGAGCCAACTGAGTGGGTGAGTTCCCTCGTCGTAGTGGACAAAAAGAATGGGAAGCTCAGAATTTGCCTGGATCCAAGAGATCTAAACAGAGCAATAAAGAGAGAGCACTTCAAGCTTCCTACACGTGAGGAAATCATGTCACAGTTTGCAAATGCAAAGTATTTCAGCAAGTTAGATGCATCATCAGGATTTTGGCAGATGAAATTGGACGAGGCAAGTTCAAGACTGTGCACGTTCAACAGTCCATTTGGCAGATACAGATTCCTAAGGTTACCATTTGGCATTGCCTCAGCTCCTGAAGTGTATCACAAAACTATCCATATGATCTATGAGCACCTGGAGGGAGTTGATACATCAATGGATGACATCATAGTATGGGGAACCACGAGAACTGAGCATGACGAGAGACTGAAAAAAGTGCTGAAAGCAACAAGGAAAACAAACCTGAAGCTGAATAGAGAGAAATGCCAGCTCGGGGTGACAGAACTGACATTCGTGGGAGATATCCTTAGCAGTGAGGGCATCAGACCAGATCCCAGAAAGGTGTCCGCCATTGAGAATATGCCAAAGCCACAATGCAAAAAGGACGTGCAGAGGTTTAATGGAATGATCAACTACATGGGTAAATTCATATCCAACCTCTCAGAAAAGATGGCGCCACTGAGAAGACTAACTGAAAAGAACATAGAATGGGAATGGAATCATGAGCATGAGAAGTCATGGAGCGATCTAAAGGAACTGCTCACAGAGGAACCAGTTCTGAGGTTTTATGACCCAGCGAGACCCATCAAGATATCATCAGATGCATCACAGAGTGGGCTCGGTGCCGTTCTTCTGCAAAAATATGACTACTGGCAACCTATTGCATATGCATCGCGCTCAATGACAGACGCGGAGACGCGATATGCTCAAATAGAAAAGGAGCTGCTCAGCACCACATACGCCTGTGAAAGATTTCACCAGTTTGTGGCAGGACAAGCAATCAGTGTAGAGACTGACCATAAGCCCTTGATTGCATTGTTCCAAAAGCCACTAAATAGCTGTCCGCTTAGAATACAAAGAATGATGATCAGGCTGCAACGCTATACACTGAATGTTGCGTACACACCGGGTAAGCTGATGTATACAGCAGACACGTTGTCCAGAGCTGTTGACCCAGGTGAGCCCGCAAACACCAAAATGGATGAAAAAGTGAAGGCCTACGTGGACATGATCACAAGTGCACTGCCCATAGCAGATGCAAAAATGGAGCTCATAAAGACTGAGGCAAACAAAGATGAAACAATGAGACGACTGAGGAAAAGCATCTTGGATGGATGGCCCAACATGAAGCAAGACTGCTCACCTGACATGGCAGAGTACTGGAACTGCAGGGTGGAACTATCAGTGGTCGAAGACATCATCTACAAAGGAAGTAAAATAGTTATCCCAAAGAGTCTGAGAAAAGAGATGCTAAAAAGGATCCATGGAGGACATCTGGGAATCGAAAAGTGTAAGAAAAGAGCACGAGAGGTGATGTACTGGCCACGAATCAACCAAGATGTGACAAATGAGGTGTCAAACTGCACAATATGCCTGAAATATCAAGCAAGCAATCTGGTAGAACCACTAAAGCCACACCCAGCGCCAGACAGACCTTACCAGAAGGTAGGCGCTGACCTATTTGTATGTCAAGGGAAGGACTATCTTGTAGTCACAGACTATTACTCCCTGTATCTAGAGGTTTGTAGACTGTACACCACCACTGCAGATGCTGTGATAACATGTATGAAAGCCATATTCTTCAGACATGGCGTGGCAAGCGAGGTCTTCACAGACAACGGACCCCAGTTTTACAATGCAAGTTTCCGACACTTTGCCAAAGAGTGGGACTTTGTCCACACAACGTCAAGTCCTCACTTTCCACAGTCCAATGGACTAGTGGAAAAATCGGTCCAGACAGTGAAAAGACTGATGTACAAGGCAAAAGACAGTGGAACTGACTTCTACCAGAGCATGCTTGTATACCGCACAACGCCGCTCGAGTGTGGTATGTCACCAGCCCAACTCCTTATGGGACGTCTGCTAAGGTCAAACCTACCCATCCCGGAGAACCTCCTGAAAACAAAAGAGGGGGAGAAAGTGAGGAAGTTCAAAGAACAACAGAAAGAAAAGCAAAAGTACTACTATGACAGAGGAACACAAAACCTACCTGAACTCCACACTGGTGACCAAGTAAGGTTCAAAGACAAAACAAACATATGGACTCAGAAGGGAACTGTCCTAAGTGAAGTTCAACCAAGATCATACACCATTCAGACAGATGAGGGTGCTGTTCTGCGAAGAAATCGTCGAGATCTTCTCAGGGGACCAGCCACAGCAGGTCAAAAGACTGATACTGTTGAACAACCTGATCACACAGCAGGTCAAAAGACTGATACTGTTGAACAACCTGATCACACAGCTGAGAAACAATCATCTGAGGCAACAACTCAGATTCAAGGACAATCAATCAGAAAATCCTCAAGACGCATGAAGCCTCCTGAGAGACTCATTGAGCAAGTTTAAGGACTCTTGTTATAGAAGGAAGTAATGTTATCTTATTCTCTCTTCAAGTTCTAGGTATTTACATATTTCATGTGAACACACAAAACAAGGTTAAAAAACCTTGATCATGATAATGATAATGTAAGTTCATTAAGTGTTACAGTTAAGATGCAGAGTAATACAAAGAAAACATGTTGTTAGATAAAAGTAAAATACTTCTGTTTTAAGAAAGGGAGATGTAATGATATCAGCAAATAGTGATGGTATTTGCCTGTTTGATTATTTATGCCTTACCAGCATATTTGCCTGATTGATTATTTATGCCTGACCAGCAGAGGGCATGTGAGAGACAAGCAGTTTAGTTTTAGTTTCGTTTTAGATGGATCTCTAAGATGGTGTCTCCTGTAATGCTGTTAACTGAGTTGAACATACTTTAGATAAAAAGTCATTCTCTTTCATGAATGTGTCATCATTGAACCCACATACAAATCAATACAGCAACCAGGAACGATATGCACACGGCAGGGGCCACTAATGTACACAGTGGACGTTGGGGAGAGCATCGTGAGACGCCATGCTGACCAGATCCTAGAGTCACAGGAACAAGTCAACCCCATGCCTCGCCCATACGTACCTGGTGATGAACCCGACGTACAGGTAGCATCTACCCCAGAAACAGTAGCATCGGAAGCTGATGAACCAACCAACGACAGGGGGCCAGAATCGCCTCCGCACCAAGAGCAAGACACTCGGGAAAGGCGCTATCCAGAAAGGATCAGGAAGCCTCCCCAAAGACTGAATTTATAAATAGACTATTTTCAGCTAATGTTGCATGTTAAAAGTGTTAATTGTAATTAGTTTGATATTTAATTGTTAAATGAGTGTTATGGTACTGTTAATCTAAAAGGGGAGGAATTGTAATGTATGTACCTTTAAGGGGGGAACTACTTTGTACAGCTCATGTATACTGGAGTACTGGCAGTGACCACACCTGTATATAACGCTGAGTAGTAATCTGTTGTTTCAGTTGCAGTTTGAACCACGTTGAGTAAACACCTGTTGTACCGTTCTCTGCAGTCCTTTTCTTATTATTACACGGACGTAACATCATCCAGGACAAAGCAGCCCGCTTGATTGGCACCCCATCCACCACCTTAAACATTCACTCCATCCACCACTGGCGTACCGTGGCTGCAGTGTGTACCATCTACAAGGTGCACTGCAGCAACTCGCCAAGGCTTCTTCGGCAGCACCTCCCAAACCCGTGACTTCTACCACCTAGAAGGACAAGAGCAGCAGGCGCATGGGAACACCCAAGGGCAGCAGGCGCATGGGAACACCACCACCTCCAAGTTCCCCATCAAGTCTCACACCATCCTGACTTGGAAATATATCGCCATTACTTCATAGTCGCTGGGTCAAAATCCTGGAACACCCTCCCTAACAGCACTGTGGGAGTACCTTCACCACAGGGACTGCAGCGGTTCAAGAAGGCGGCTCACCACCACCTTCTCAAGGGCAATTAGGGATGGGCAATAAATGCTGGCCTTGCCAGCGATGCCCACATTCCTGGAATTAATTTTTTTTTAAATAGAGAGGCAGACGGGTTTAGGGAAGGAGTTCCGGAAAGAAGGTCAAAGAGAGCTGAAAGCTCTGTCACCCATAGTGAGCAGAGTGGGGGGTGGAGGTGGGGGAGTGGGTAGTGATGCGCAGAAGGCCAGAGTTAGAGGGCACTGCAGAATGATAGGGGTGATTGAGGGGCTTGGGGGTGAACGGGAAGGAGAAAGCTGGTGGCTGCATTGATGTCCTCAATCTTGGAGATGTAGAAGTCCATGAGCTTCTCACACGTGGTGTTAGGGTGCGGATGGTGAAGTTGGGAGAAGAGGGTCTGGGGAGGCAGTTCGTCATAGAGAAAAGTAGTCATCGATGGTCCTTACCCTCCAGGATAATTTGAAGCATTAGGAGGATTTGGCAGTGGAGATGGAGGTATAGTAATGTTTGACATGTTCAAGTCAGCTTTTGGCAGTGGACAACAAGACCAGCCATTCACCAATTGCGCCTAGTCTAACGCTCTCACTTTAGAGTGCAGAGGTGGGAGCTGTGCCAGGGGCTGATGAGGGTGGGTAATGGTGAGAGGCCTTGTGGTGACAAGAGCATCAAATGCAGAGGATGATGTTTAAAAGGTTAACAGCGGCAGCAGTGTCACAGTGAGTAGGAGGAACAAAAGGAGGAGAGGGTTGAGAGTTAGAGAATGAGTTGGTGAGGGAACTGGAGAGGGACAGTCATTTTTCCGAGTGGTGGAGGACAAGGCTATTATCGAAAGATTTGTATATAATGATATTTATCTTAATCCAAGTGTCAGCCGTGGTTCAATTGGTAGCACTCTTGCCTCTGAGTCAGAAGGCCCAAGATGGTTCAAGTCCCACTCCAGAGAGTTGAGCACAAAAATCTAGGCTGACGCTCCAGTGCAGTGTTGAGGGAGTGCTGCACTGTTGAAGGTGCCGTCTTTCAGATGAGATGTTAAAACCGAGGCCTCGTCTGTTCTCTCAGGTGGATGTAAAAGATCCCATAGCACTATTTCAAAGAAGAGCAAGGGAGTTATTCCTGGTGTCCTGGCCAATATTTATCCCTCAACCAACATCTGGTGGGAGTTTGCTGTTCGCAAATTGGCTGCTGCTTCATTACAACAGTGACTGCACTTCAAAAGTATTTAATTGGCTATAAAGCACTTTAGGAAGTCCTGTGGTCAGGAAAGGCGTTATATGAATGCAAGTCTTTCTTTCTTTCAAATGCAATGCCAGTGTTCTCATGACATGCATTTCTGTTTCGTAATGTCTGATCTAAACTACATGTGTGTTGTGCTTGATTCAACAGGTGAGGTGGTAACTTTTGGTTGGACGTGCAAGAGGGATGAAGAAATTGTATCCTTGAAGATTTGACGGAAACAAGATTTTCACCGCCATGTTGAACAGTATGGACAAGATAAAGATGTAGTGATTGAACCACCACACTGTAAAAGGAATGGCAATTGTGTGAACTGAGAGCATATAAGCGGATTAGCAAGGGGTGGAATCATTAACAAAAGAATGGGCATACCTGGATGGCAATTGGGAAGGTTATTGATATGAAGAAGCAACAGAGTTAGGGATAGAACAGAGCTCTGGGGAAAGCAGTCAGAGAATAAGCCATTAAATTACAGCACACAGAGAGCAACAACTTATATATTTATATAGTGCCTTTAATGTAATAAAAGGTTCCAAGGCGCTTCACAGGAGTGTTATTAAAAAATTTGACACTGAGCCACAGAAGGAGATGTTAGGGCAGATGGTCAAAGAGGTAGGTTTTAAGAAGTGTCTTAAAGGAGGCAAGAGAAGTGGAGAGGCGGAGAGATTTAGGAAGGGAATTCCAGAGCTTAGGACCTAGGCAGCTGAAGGCAGGACCGCCAATGGTGGAGCATTTAAAATTGGGGATGTTCAAAAGGCCAGAATAGGCAGAGCGCAGAGGTCTAGGGGGATTATAGGGCTGGAGGAGGTTACAGAGATAGGGAGGGTCGAGGCCATGTAGAGATCTGAAAACAAGGATGAAACTTTAAAAACAAGGCTTAACTGGGGGCCAATGTAGGTCAGCAAGCACAGCGGAGATGAGTGAGCGGGACTTGGTGCTAGTTAGCAATTAGGGAGGAAACTCGATAGCTGGGAGTATAGCTTGGGAGGAGGACCATATGAGGGTAATTTATTTAGAAGTGCATTGTGACAAACTGTCAAAGACGTTGGAGATGCCCAAGACAAAAGATTCTCCAAGAAATTCAACACCAGAGCTTCAGTGGTTAAATGGTTAGCAAGATCACCAGTAGAATGGCCATGCTAAAAACATGCTATTGATCATGGGCTCATCCAGAATATTCAAGGTGATAGATGATTTGACAGTTACCTGCAGGATGGAAAGTAGTTGATCCAGCACGTAAAAAAAACATTTAATATTCAAGAAACTCAATTTATTAAATATCTGTTGAATATGAAATGAACATATCCAGAGTATAGAATGGCCCATTAAAATATAACATTAATATTCAAATAAGGAAAATTTCAATAGGAAATGAATGTTGATGTTGAAAATTGAATATATATATTAAGAGTTGTGTATTTATAAGAACAAACGCTGTGTGATTGTGATCCTTTCTCCACTGCTGATTGGTCCATGATAACCATGTGCTCAAATAATCATGAGAGAACAATCATATTCAATAATCAATTCCACACAAAGAAAGTGAAAGACTTGCATTTCTATAGCAGCATTCATGACCTCAGGACATCCCAAAGTGCTTTACAGACAATGAAGTGTGGTCACTGTCGTAATGTAGGAAACACGGCAGCCAATTTGAGCACAGCAAGCTCCCACAAACAGCCATGTGATGATGACCAGATAATCTGTTTTAGTGATGTTGGTTGAGGGATAAATATTGGCCCCAGGACACCGGGGATAACTCCCCCTGCTCTTCTTCGAAATAGTGCTGCGGGATCTTTTACGTCCACCTGAGAGAGCAGACGGGGCCTCGGTTTAACGTCGCATCCGAAAGACGGCACCTCCGACAGCGCAGCACTCCCTCAGCACTGCACTGGGAATGTCAGCCTAGATTTTTGCGCCCAAGTCTCTGGAGTGGGACTTGAACCCACAACCTCCTGACTCAGAGGCAAGAGTGCTACCTGACGTAATAAAATGCACTACGCACTTGGTTCGAGTATAAAGCAAGGCTTTAATCAACTTGTTTCAAACATGGAGGTCTAGTTGTACTTCACTAGTTCCTGTCTTACAAAATGTCCCTGGGGAAGCTGGGTCCACGCCCGAGTATTTATACTCCTTGGACGGCGCCACCAGCTGGCCGTCCAGTGTTATTTCATGAGTCGTTTCTTCATGATGATGAGATTTATAACACTACCCACTGAGGCACTGGCTGAGACGGACAGCATTAACACTTTTAATACTTTTACACTCTATCCATTTTCCCCATTATTGTCACCCGACCAATTATTTATTTCATTTCAATATTCAGTTTTTAAATTACCTGTAGGGTTCTTTGCTATTTTAAAATGATATATTTCTCCCTTATGGCCACGTCTTACCCCGCACAGCCTCCCTGCTCTACCCGACTCGAATCTTCTCTCGCCTCCAAACCCAGCCACCCGTTGAGTTCACCAGTCCGTTCAGCCTCTCTCCTCTGCTTGAACCTGACCTGACACATCTTCTCTTCGCTTCCAAGTATAGTTGTGGAGTTGAACCTGAAAAATTAAACATTAAAGGCAAATTTAAACAACAAATTAATATTAACAAGATAATAGGGAGTGACAGTCAAAGGAGGAAAAGATTAGAACAAGAAAAAGAAGCAAAACACATTTGAAAGATTAAAAAAAGTACACAAAATGAGAGGGGAAAAAATGAAGAAACTGACAGGCAGAGAGAGAGAGAGAGAAAGAAAGAGAGAGGTAACAAAATAGAAAGAAAGAACAGAAGACAAACTACAACAAGCACTGGCAGAGAGTGGGAGATATACATAAGAGAGGAGATGGGGAAGGACAGACTTATAGAAAGAGGGGGACAAGGAAGAGCGAGAACAACTCAGATAGGTACGGAGACGAGAGGAGAATGTGTCTCAGAACCAGACAGAGAGACAGACAGAGAGAAAAGATTGAGACAGAAGAAAGGCAGAAAACTAGAGGTCAAGTGAGGTGACACATAGAATTTTTTAAAATGACAAGTGACAGAAACAAATATTATTTGTCCATTAATTTGATTATAATCCCTACAATAAATATTTAGGAAGTAAAACAAAATTTGAAGTTTTCAAACCCAGCGTTTGGCTAACGGCAGAGTGTGGTGCTGTTGATGGGGTACGTAAAGTGGGTTGAAGTTAATGTGGAATAGATATTAATGTCAAATGTGTCATCAGGTAAAATCCAGCAGGTCGTCATGGCAACAGCTTAAAGAGATTATCATTTTGTTCTGTAAACTGCTGGCTGATTATGTAGGAGAATATCATTCCACCTTACCATAAATATTTAAATTCCTCATACTCTATTTATTAAATTCACTCTAAAATAAATAGCCATTTGTCCTTGTTAATAAATTCCAAATTAAATGCCCATCTTATTTCCCCATTAAATTCTGCTGCTATCCCACCTGATCTTGACATTCACAATAGAATTACCAGCTCGGATCTCTGACTTTGGGATCCTGTGGTACATGAAACAGGACATAAGAACATAAGAATCAGGAGCAGGAGTCGGCCATTCGGCCCCTCGCGCCTGCTCCGCCATTCAATAAGATCATGGCTGATCTTCGATCTCAACTCCATTTTCCCGCCAAATCCCCATATCCCTTGATTCCCCTAGAGTCCAAAAATCTATCGATCTCAGCCTTGAATATACTCAACGACTGAGCCTCCACAGCCCTCCGGGGTAGAGAATTCCAAAGATTCACAACTATCTGAGTGAAGAAATTTCTCCTCATCTCAGTCCTAAATGTCTGACCCCTTATCCTGAGACTCTGCCCCCTAGTTCTAGGCTCTCCAGTCAGGGGAAACAGCCTCTCAGCATCTACCCTGTCAATCCCCCTCACAATCTTATGTTTCAATGAGATCACCACTCATTCATCTAAATCCCAGAGAATAAAGGCCCAGTCTACTCAATCTAAAAGAGGTTCCCTCCTGGCTGTGGAGCTTAAGTGATGCCATTTCAACGCGGCTTTGTGGTGTTACCAGGTGACACCATTGACTGGAGCTGTTCACTATCAGCAGAGTGTGTCACTATTGAGCAGTGACAAGGAAGAGGCCCACAGGATGGTCACATATGCATGCGAGACACATGGAAGTCAGTACATGAGCAGCATTATGGATCTTAAATTGCTGAAAATCAGTTGTGGAAGGGTGTTGGATGACCAACTGACACAAGAGCATGTCTTGTAGGAATATAGGAACAGGAGTAGGCCATTCAGGCCCTCGAGCTTGTTCCGCCATTCAATTAGATCATGGCTGATCTTGTACCTTAACTCCATCTACCCACTTGATTCCGTAACTCTTAATATACTTGCCTAACAAAAATATATGTGAGCAGTACTGTGAACAAGTATTGTGAATAGTTCTGATCTCCATATTATAAAAAAGGATATAGAGGCATTGGAGAAGGTGCAATTTTTTTAACGATAATGCTATCAGAACTGAGAGGTTATACCTCTCAGGAAAGATTGAACAGGCTGGGCTCGTTTCTCTAGAAGATAGAGGTCGTTAAGATTATGAAAGGGTTTGATATGGTAGACATAGAGGTGTTTCCACTTGCAGGCAAGACCAGAACTAGGGGCCATAAATATAAGATAGTCACTAACAAATCCAATAGGGAATTCAGGAGAAACTTCTTTACCCAGAGAGTGGTGAGAATGTGGAACTCGCTACCACAAGGAGGAGTTGAGGCGAATAGTATAGATGCGTATAAAGGGACGCCAGACAAACATGAGAGAGAATGGAATAGAAGGATATGTTGATGGGGTTAGATGAGTAAGGGTGGGAGGAGGCTCATGTGGAACATAAACACTGGCATGGACCTGTTGGGTCGAATGGCCTGTTTCTGTGCTGTAAACACTATATAACTGTTTAACTATATATATCAATCTCAGTTTTGAATTTTTCAATTGACCTCACCTCAACAGCTTTTTGGGGGAGAAAGTTCCAGATTTCCATTACCCTTTGTGTGAAGAAGTGCTTCCTGACACCACCCTGAACGGCCTGGCTCTAATTTTAAGGTTATGCCCCTTCTTCTGGACTCACTTCTAGTGATAGAAACATAGAAACATCAAAGATAGGAGCAGGAGTAGGCCATTCGACCCCTCGAGCCTGTTCCGCCATTCAATGCGATCATGGCTGATCATCCAAATTCAGTACCCTGTCGCTGCTTTCTCCCCATATCCCTTGATCCCTTTAGCCTTAAGAAATATATCCAACTCCTTCTTGAATATATTTAATGAATTGGCCTCTACTGCCTTCTTTGGTAGAGAATTCCACAGCGTCATCGGTAACCAGAGTATCCTGGAGCTTGCTTTATCGCCTTAGGTCAGGGAATCAGAGCAGAATATCCTGGAATTTTTCCTGAAATAGGCCACAGTTACGGTTCCTTCCCATGTAACTTAGCGTTACTAATGGTTGGAGTGGGTTATGCATGGGGGTGCAACATCTAACAGATGGGACAAATACTGTGGCAACAAGAGCAGGTCAGAGGTTTGGTATTCTGCGGCGAGTGTCTCACCTCCTGGCTCCCCAAAGCCTTTCCACCATCTACAAGGCACAAGTAAGGAGTGTGATGGAATACTCTCCACTGGCCTGGATGAGTGCAGCTGCAACAACACTCAAGAAGCTCGACACCATCCAGGACAAAGCAGCCCGCTTGATTGGCACCCCATCCACCACCTTAAACATTCACTCCCTCCACCACTGGCGTACCGTGGCTGCAGGTGTACCATCTACAAGATGCACTGTAGCAACTCGCCAAGGCTTCTTCGGCAGCACCTCCCAAACCCCGTGACCTCTACCACCTAGAAGGACAAGGGCAGCAGGCGCATGGGAACACCACCACCTCCAAGTTCCCCTCCAAGTCACACACCATCCTGCCTTGGAAGTATATCACCGATCCTTCATCGTCGCTGGGTCAAAATCCTGGAACTCCCTGCCTAACAGCACTGTGGGAGTACCTTCACCACACGGGACTGCAGCGGTTCAAGGCAGCGGCGCACCACCACCTTCTCAAGGGCAATTAGGGATTGGCAATAAATGCTGGCCTTGCCAACGACGGCCACATCCCATAAACGAATAAAAAAAGTACTAATGGGGCTGATTTGCCTTTTTGTTTATTTGTAGTTTTTTTTAAATGAACTATTTAAGTAAAGGTGATGCCAGTCAATGCATAGTTAGTTGATACACAACCTGGACAGGAAGCCTGCCCTCTCTTTAAAAGTAGGCTTTGGGAAGAGCTACTGTATTGAGACTGATGGCTTGGCGGATAATTAAAGGAGCCAAGAGCAGAGGATATTTGGACATGTTTATAATGGGCACAACCCACAGCAGGCAGAGAAGGAGGATATGAGAGCAACGAGGAGGGAGCAGAGGGCAGCATGTATTGCCATGACACAAGAATTAAAATGTTATATAAGAACATACAATTCGGAGCAGGAGTCGGCCATATGGCCCTTCGAGCCTGCTCCACCATTCAATAAGATCATGACTGATCTTCGGCCTCAACTCCACTTTCCCACCCGATCCCCATATCCCTTGATTCCCCCTCGAGTCCAAAAATCTATTGACCTCAGCCTTGAATCTACTCAATGACTCAGCATCCACAGCCCTTTAGGGTAGATAATTCCAAAGATTCACAACCCTCTGAGTGAAGAAATTCCTCCTCATCTAGTCTTAAATGGCCGACCCCTTATCCTGAGACTATCCCCCCTAGTTCTAGACACTCCAGCCAGGGGAAACAACCTCTCGGCATCTACCCTGTCAATCCCCCTCAGAATCTGATATGTTTCAATGAGATCACCTCTCATTCGTCTAAACTCCAGAGAGTATCGGCCCATTCTACACAATCTCTCCTCATAGGACAGCCCTCTCATCCCAGGGATCAATCTAGTGAGCCTTCGTTGCACCGCCTCTAAGGCAAGTATATCCTTTCTTAGATAAGGAGACCAAAACTGTGCGCAGTACTCCAAGTGAGGTCTCACCAAGGCCCTGTACAATTGTAGTAAGACTTACTTACTCTTATACTCCAACCCCCTTGCAATAAAAGCCAACATGCCATTTGTCTTCCTAAATGCTTGATGTACCTGCAGGCTAACTCTCTGTGTTTCCTGTGCGAGGACACCTAAATCTCGCTGAACACCAACATTTAATAGTTTCTCACCATTTAAAAAATATTCTGTTTTTCTATTCTTCCTACCGAGTTGAATGACCTCACATTTCCCCACATTATACTCCATCCGCCACCTTATGGTCCACTCACTTAACCTGTCTATATCCCTTTGCAGGCTCTTTGTGTCCTCCTCGCAGCTTACTTTCCCACCTAGTTATTATCGTCAGCACTCTTGGATACGTTGCACGATTATGGTAGAGGACTAGCGATCCACAGGTTGTGAGTTCAAATCCCACCATGGTAAGTTATGAAATTGAATCAAATATATCTGGTAATTTGTAAGCTAATACCAAAAAATGACCATGAAATCTGCTGTTTTATGGTAACCAAAGAACTGCAAAAAAAGGAAGACAGTCAAACCCAATGGCTCCAACTGGGATGAACTTCCAATAAAGGAAATTTACACGGTGGACTTCTGTTACCAAGGAAGCAAGGGATGGGCGTAGCAAGACTGTAGTAAGACTGGCCCCTGAACTGCTGCCTTGGCTGAGGTCAGCTAATAGCACAGATCAAGGATTGAACTTGGGATCTTCCCAGTCAGTTGTGCTGAGTGTTTTAAAATCTGGGTGGGGGGGGTGGCTAGAATGAAATATTTTGAAAGGAATGTTACTCCACCTTTAAATGAAACCTTCATTAAACGGCAAAATTCTGAATTCTTTCAAAATTGAACAAGCAAAAAGTAGTGAGACACTTTAGAAAGGTTCAAGTCACTAAAATAGACAGGTTTACAAACACTGCACGAGTACAGAAGGGAGCGACTGTTAATAGGAGCTCTGTCAGTGAAGTGCTCCGACACTCCAAGATGAACGAGACTGTCCCTTTAACTATAAATATGCAAAGAAAAGGGGTCACTGTCCATTTAAATATCTGCCCCATTCCCCCAGTCAGGCCAAGTGGAAATTAAACTTGTAAGGCAAAGCTAAAAGAGAACATGCTCTTGGCATACATTGCATCCTGTTACAATTAGCACTACCAACTCTCCTGCATTCAACATTATCTGCTAAGGTTTCACGCCTCCACAAGTTCCTGGTTTTTCTTTTAATTTTTCTCACTGAAAAATAACAGCATGTTATGCAGGCAGGGCAAATTTAGCAATCGTAGCACCAATGAAAGGTCTCTTGTAAAATGACAGGGTGTGCAGATTTAATGGAGGACTTTCCCTCGTGCTATGAACGCTGGGATAGGCTTGCCTCCATGGCACTCCCTCGCTTTGCTCCCTAGCAAGAGAAAACATAGCTCTATCCATAGCCAGGCAGGCTGTGAAGAATGGAAAAGGAAAAATGGTAAAGAATGAAAAATTAGAAGAAAAAATATTTTAAAAAGAGAAAAGAGGGAAGGATGGAAAAATATATTAACGTGTGTTTATACAGTACAGACTCTTTCACAATGATGCAATGATGTAGAAGGCATGTTTTCGCTGCTTGTCCGCATATTGGGAAGGCAGGGCTCCCTACACATTAATTAAACTCATGCACAGAATGCTGGTCACCAGGATCTGCTGCTCTAATCTTTAAAGACTCAAATTACCTGGAAAGATCGTTCTTTTCGACCATCGAAATGTGACGTGGTGGTACAGAAGGCCAGCAGAGTTAGTTTTAATTTTTGAAATGTTGTCTTTTTTGGGATTCACATGAGCTACTTCAATGTTACAGTCAATCACCATCCTCCCTGGTGTAAGGCCACCTCTTTTTGGTGATTTGTTGACAGGTGATTGGCTGAAAGCACTTCCTCCTGCAGTTACCAGGAGACGTGACTTGATTGTTCTGACAATAACTGAAGAACACCAAGGACCCAGGGTAACCACATCAGGGATGATAGGGCAACAAACTCAGATTAAAGCACAGGCCTTAATCTCATTGAAACGTATACAATTCTGACAGGGCTAGACAGACTGGATACAGGGAGGATGTTTCCCCTGGCTGGGGGGGGTCTAGGACAAGGGGTCACAGTCTCAGGATAGGGGGTGGGACATTTAGGACTGAGATGAGGAGAAATTTCTTCACTCAGAGGGTGGTGAACCTGTGGAATTCTCTACCTCAGGAGGCTGTGGAGGCCAAGTCACTGAATATATTAAGAAGGAGCTACAGGAAACTCTTTATTATCCGGCACCAACGGGACCGGCGTGGTGCCGGTTTATCAAAAAGTCCGGATTACAGAGAGGTGTAGTTAAAAGGTACGAGAGCTCCGTACACAGCAACAAATCCAGGCTTCCCTGTTGCTTAGCAACATATGCAGGAACTCCGGCCACAGGCCAAGTGTCCCTGTTGCTTAGCAACAAGTGCACGAACCCCAGTTACACAGCCACAGATCCAGGAACTGCCACTAATATGAAGTAAAACTTACCTGAACCTACTCCTGAATTTTGCCGGTTAACAGAGATTTCCGGTTATTTAGGTGCCGGTTAAAAGAGAGTTTCTTGTAGATAGATTTCTAGACACAAAAGGCATCAAGGGGTATGGGGAGAGAGCGGGAATATGGTATTGAGATAGAGGATCAGCCATGATCATATTGAATGATGGAGCAGGCTCGAAGGCCCGAATGCCCTACTCCTGCTCCTATTTTTCTATGTTAACTTGTAAGCCACGAGATGGAGGCAGCGCGTTAGGTTTTTTGGCGCAACGTGACCCCTTGGGTTGATTCATGCCTGAAAATCTCAGAGCTTGGATTTGGCTCAATATTGACAATTCTGGTGACCAAGAACTGTACGTACATGACCACAAGATTTAGCTTTCAAATCTTAATGTAAAAAGTAGTCACATTTTGGATGAAAGGGAAAAGAGTTCTGTTGGAAAGTTGGCTACAAGTACTGGGGCTATTTAATAATTCGATAGATTAAGTCTAAAATCTTAGAAACTGTGCAAGTTTTTTCATTACCATCACATTAAACCTCCCAGCTTTCAGATGGAGAATGAATAAAAGTAACTATCATTAAACGTCCATGCATATTACAGAGCACTGCTAAATAAAATATTTAGGTTTTCATCTATCTTCCCAAAGCATAAACAGCGCCCTCTAGGACATGCAACAGCAATGAAGATCAGAATACAGAGAGGAGATAATTCTTGCAAAACACTTCTGTGCAATATAGCCATTGAATTTGTAGAGTCTCAAAGTTCAACAGCAACTATATTTCTTTTTGTATTGATTAAGATGTCAAAATTTATTATTTGTCAAAAACAGGAAGGCAGCTTATTATCTGAATGGCAATAGATTGGGAGAAGGGGAAGTGCAACGAGACCTGGGTGTCCTTGTGCACCAGTCGCTGAAGGTAAGCATGCAGGTGCAGCAGGCGGTTAAGAAGGCAAATGTATTGTTGGCCTTCGTAGCGAGAGGGTTCGAGTACAGGAACAAGGATGTCTTGCTGCAGTTGTACAGGGCCTTGGTGAGACCACACCTTCAGTATTGTGTGCAGTTTTGGTCGCCTTATCTGAGGAAGGATGTTCTTGCCATGGAGGGAGTGCAGCGAAGATTCACCAGACTGATACCTGGGATGGCAGGAATGACATATGAGGAGAGATTGGGTCGATTGGGCTTATACTCGCTGGAGTTTAGAAGAATGAGAGGGGATCTCATTGAAACTTATAAAATTCTAACAGGACTAGACAGACTAGATGCAGGAAGGATGTTCCCGATGGCCGGGGAGTCCAGAACCAGGGGTCACCGTCTAAGGATAAGGGGTAAGCCATTTAGGACAGAGATGAGGAGGAATTTCTTCACCCAGAGAGTGGTGAACCTGTGGAATTCTCTACCACAGAAGGCAGTAGAGGCCAATTCATTAAATATATTCAAGAAGGAGTTAAATATATTTCTTAAGGCTAAAGGGATCAAGGGATATGGCGAGAAGGCAGGGACAGGGTACTGAATTTGGGTGATCAGCCATGATCTCATTGAATGGCGGAGCAGGCTCGAGGGGCCGAATGGCCTACTGCTCCTATCTTCTATGTTTCTATGTTTCTATGTAAGATAGAGCTGCCAGCCAGATGATTTTCTAAAATTACCACAGTTGTCAATTCTACCCAGCAACGCAGTGACCATTTAAAATAATATATTGCGTGTTGAAGCTAAAGTATTGCTAGTTAGAAATGGCAACCAGCAGCAACTTAATAAGCCAGGCTGGTAAACAAACCCTATATCAAGGTCAGGAATAACCGTTCCAGAACAGATTTTCCACTTTTTGGCACCTAGTGTTAGATTCAAGCACACTCTGATAAGCTTGGGCCTGAATTTGCGGTCGGAGGCTTCCTGCGGGGAAATGCCTCCGATCCGCAAATAAAATCCTGGTGCCTTGGGATCCACGGAGACTCGCGCTCCTGGGCCTCTATGCGTAGGCCTGCGTAGAGGCCCACGTATCCCAGGGGCGCAGGCGGTTCGCAAGCGCCCTTGGGATCACGTGGGCCAGCCCACCCAATGAAAGAAGGGGGAATCACATAAAAAAACACATTTACATACCAAATAATTTTTTTAAATGACATATTTAAAATGAATTAAAATACAATTTAATTAAACATTTAAAACAAAAATTTAATTTTTTGAAAAATAAATTTAAATGTTTTAAAAGGGCTAAAAAAATAACCTAAACTTATTTTACAGGTGTTTTAATGTTTAAATAATTGAAATTTTTTTTTTTTTATATTCATTTAAACTCTTACGCTGGTAAAAGTAGGCCTTATGCCTGCTTTTAGCGGGCGTAAGAATTTCACGGGCATTCGCTGGGCAGTAGTTGGGCAAATAGCCCAACTCTCCGCCGACGGGTGCCCATTTCCTGGAGATGGTTACGATCTTTCCTCAAGAAGATTCTTGATAGATCGCAAGTTCCGGGTTTTCGCGCAAGCTCTCTCTGTTCCTTCCCACAGTAAGCCTTAACTCTACTCAGGGGAGGACCATGTACTGCAACAGCCTGAATTTTTGCACTCTCCAGTCATGCCATTCCGAATGGATTTACTCAATTAGGTTATCAATTAACACTGAGTGATTTGGGAGCCATGCATACTACCACCTGGGTTTAGACAACCGAAACGTACATCAGCACAATTTGCAGACAGAGGTGAAAGGGCACTAACTCACTGAGCCACACTGTTCCTTCACTGATGTACTCTTTAAGCCATCCAGTTGATCGTTCATGCCATTGCTCAGGTACAACAAAATGGTTCTTCTTATAGCTGTCTCTCTGCTTATCTCCTCACTAATTCTCTCTGTTGTCTTCCACTCTTTCTCTTCTCATTCTCTACAGTCCTCTCACACACTTTCTCTCTTTGTCACCCTATCTGTGTTTGTCCATGATGCTTTTTAAAAAATCACTTTCTCTCCTTTTGTGTAAATCTCATTCCTCTTCTGTATGTCCCTTACTCTCTCTGTAATATATCTCACACACACCTTTCTCTCTGCATGTCTCTCACAAACTTTCTCGCCCATTATTTCTATATGCCCACATTTTGCCTACATGCCTTGCACTCTCTCCTTTTCTCTGTCCTCATGTACTTCTGTTTCTGACTCCTCCCTTTCTAATCCTCTGTCTTTCACATCTTTCGCTTACCTCAAAATTATTTTCATTTCCCTTTTCCTGCTTTCTATTCACCATTTTCTCCCGTTTGTCTCTGTAATACATTGCCCTGCCGCCCCCCTCTATTCCTGGCAGTGTTTGAATTGCCATAAGGGAGGGCTGTGGGAAGCTGAAACAGCCCAGAAAACAGGAAGGAACAGAACGGGGTCACTGGTGGGAACAGTGGAGAGAGGCCAGACCCTCAGGAGGAGGAAGACCATTATATGAAGAAAGAAGTGCATTTCTTTGAGCACGAGTTAGAGCTCAAGCTGTAAAGTGTCTCCTGGGAACTGTACTGGGTTTTTCTTTAACACTGCCGGCATATATTCATTTTATATGTTGACATTGGGCTGTGACACTGGACCTCGGAAAGTGGCCAGGTGAAGATCAAGAGGTAGGAGGGGTTTGGTGGGTCTGTCTAGCGTCTGGGGTGATCAAAGGCCCATCAGAGTGTGTCATGCTGCTGGAGCTTATAGTATATTATTTTGAACTACAGCATTTGTTGATGTGTTTATTAAAAGTTTTTTCTCGGGATATATTTGGGGTGTGTGAGGGAAGAACTGCCATGATGGTTGCATTGCCATATAATTCTTTTTGGTAGAATATAATTGATAATTTTTCTGACTGAACCAATCAGAGATGATAGTACAGAGTTGGGTTCTGCCATCTGATTGGTTCCTGGTTCTAGGATTTGACTGGTTGAAGATCTGGAAAGTAATTGGTAGAAAGGGCAATGAAAAGAAAGAGAAAGACTTGCATTTATATAGCACCTTTCACGACCACTGGCCGTCCCAAAGCGATTTACAGCCAATGAAGTACTTTTTTGAAGAGTAGTCACTGTTGTAATGTGGGAAACCGGCAGCCAAGTTGCGCACAGCAAGCTCCCACAAACAGCAATGTGATGATGACCAGATAATCCTGTTTTTTTAGTGATGTTGATTGAGGGATAAATATAGGGCCCCAGGACACTGGGGAGAACTCCCCTGCTTTCTGAGAAGGCAGGGACAGGGTACTGAGTTTGGATGATCAGCTATGATCTCATGGAATGGCGGAGCGGGCTCGAGGGGCCGAATGGCCTACTCCTGCTCCTATCTTCTATGTTTCTATGTTTCTACAATCTGATTGGTTGAAGGGCCTCTACCGCATCACATCGCACATTCACAAGACTTTTAATAATGCACATGCAGGCCCGCGGTTGCATTAGGAAGGGTAATGGTATTCCTGGGAAAGGATGTAGCAGATAAACCTAAACTATCCGTGATTAATTAAGCCAAAACTGCATATTGCCAATGACGTAAGAAAACTACTAGGCACTTGGTCTGAGTATTAAACAAGGCTTTAATCAACTGTTTCACAACATGGAGGTCTAGTTGTCCTTCACTAGTTCCTGTTAACAAAATGTCCTGAGCAAGCTGGGCCCATGCCCCAGTATTTATACTCTCCCTGGACAGCGCCACCAGCAGGCCGCTCAGTATTATTCCATAAGTCATTTCTACATGAATGGCAAGATTCATGTCAGTCAACACTTATAACAGTGTTAGGAGGAGTGCTCCTTTGGCCTTATTTTGTGCATCTGGAGATGGAAGGACTTCTGTAATTTCAGAAAAAAAAAAGAAATTTCTTTTTGTTTTAGAGAGCACAATTACTGGATATTTTCCTGCACCATAACAGCACACAATCAACCAGATGGAATCAGCCTCCAGTTACTGGCTTCATTGAAGAAAATGAAAAATTTGTACCTTTATTACTCGAGACTGGATGTAAAAAAAAACCCCGCTGTAGTTTGGCCTGGAGAATAACCCAGTGCTTAGTCCTTTGAACTTAGCCAGCAATTCCGCTGATTGATCTTCATTTTATGCTATGAAAAAGCAAACCAAAAATATACCGTTAAATATTACTGCATCGAGGATTTCAGTGACGCGCTTTCTTAAACACATGTGACAATGCAACTTTTAGGAAAGAAAAAGCTCTGATGTTACAACAGAACAGAAGTACCAGTAACAAATCATTGCATGACATGTTGTAATCTGAAAGATCTCTGTGCATCACACACTTAATGTAAAAGAAGTAACTGTGTGTGGATCTGTACAACTTAAAAAGTGCATCTAATAGTATCATGGTGCTCCCAAGAAGAAATCTGTGGAATAAAGGAAAGTATTGTGGAGTTACCAGAACACTAACTGGGCACTAGGCTCAGTTCTACTACAGCAACCACTAGCACTTTGTTCACTAAGAGATCCCTTAGGGATTCTCAGTGAATGGCACTGGTGCACTTGTGTTAAGTGATTTAATTTTCAGTCCAGGAACTAGGGTTGCCAAAACAATGTTCCCTTTAATTTCCTTTTGGGGTGGTTTTTCCTATTTAAAATCCGGTGAGCCGGCTGCGCGGGAGCTGCAGATCACTGCGCAGCTTAATGCGAACATTGGCTGCCAACCCTCCTGGATTGCTTGGGAGTCTCCTTGAATGCTCGGGAGTCTCCTGGATTGCTCGGGAGTCTCCTGGATTGCTCAGGAGTCTCTTTGAATGGATGATTTGCTCCCCCCAGGCACTGCTGCTGGTGATGTAGGAGAAGGGTGCTTCCACGTTACAGTTCACGCCTGCACGCCTCCGACGAGCCCGAACTGTCAATTTCCGCCCCCCCACCCCCCCCCCCGATCTGTCAATTCCCATCCTGCTCCATCCTACCTGCCTCCGTGGGGCTGGAGGCACCATCTATCACTACGGTTGAGCATTTTCCCGCTGGAATATCCCACATGGCAGGTCGCTCTTTCCGACCCCCCCTGCCGTCCTTAACGTTTGCTGCACTTCCTGCGAGGTTACGGCAGTGGAGCGGGACCAGTCAGGAGGAGGTGGGCTGGGCTGCAGCGTGCAGCCTGCATTTCTTGCTTCATTGCCATGAGCTGGCAGGAGCTGGATGAGCCATACCTGGTGGAGGAGCCAAGTGATGCAGTCTCCAGCTCCAAAGACGAGTCCAGAGATGATGAATTTGGACGATAAGGATTAGACTCTCAGGATACCTATACAACAGAATGTGCATTCCCATCCTTGAGCTCTCATTTCAACACCATCATTCTCAGGTCAGTCATTCCAAGGTATAACCTTCAATTGGCATCCTTAGCAAAGCACAGGTATCAAGTCATTAAGAAAGAGCAATAACATTTGCAGACAACAACTTGTATTTGTATAGTGCCTTTAATAGAGTAAAACATCCCAAGGTGCTTCACAGGAGTGACAAAATTTGACACCAAGCCACATAAGGAGATATTAGGACAGGTGACCAAAAGATGGTCAAAGAAGTAGGTTTTATATAAGAACATAAGAAGTAAGAGCAGGAGTCGGCCATACGGCCCTCGAGCCTGCTCCGCCATTCAATAAGATCATGGCTGATCATCGACCTTAACTCCACTTTCCCGCCCAATCTCCATATCCCTCGATTCCCCTAGAGTCCAAAAATCTATTGATCTCAGCCTTGAATATACTCAAAGACTCAGCATTCAAAGCCCTCTGGGGTCGAGAATTCCAAAGATTCACAACCCTCTGAGTGAAGAAATTCCTCCTCATCTTGGTCTTAAAAGGCCTACCCCTTATCCTGAGACTATGCCCCCTAGTTCTAGACTCTCCAGCCAGGGGAAACAACCTCTCAGCTTCTACCCTGTCAATCCCCTTCAGAATCTTGTATGTTTCAATGAGATCACCTCTCATTCTTCTAAACTCCAGAGAGTATAGGCCCATTCTACACAATCTCTCAACACAGGACAGCCCTCTCATTCCAGGTAGCATCTTAAAAGACAAGAGAGAGGTAGAGAGGCGGAGAAGTTTAGGGGGAGAATTCATGAGCTTAGGGTCCAGGCAGCTGAAGGCACGGCCAGCAATGGTGGAGTGATGGAAATTGGGGATGCGCAACAGACCAGAATTAGAGGGGCGCAATTCGAGACTGTAGCAAATGTCATGTGACCAAACCTCCAGGAATAGATCCAATCAGAGTTGGCCACCCTAAAGAACACAACTGCTATGGCAACCAATGGAGGTCCACTCAACTCAAGGCTGATCTTTCAGGCAGCGGAAACAGCATTCAGTAACTCCTAAGACAGACGGGTAACCATGAGGTGGTCAGATTCAGACAGACAGAGGACTCACACCCCAGAACTGGCCTGCACTTGTACACCTACCGAATCTCGCAGTGCTCACAGTGCGGCTGCAACTCTATGGGCATTTCACCGGTTTCCCAGAATAACCCTAGCAGGAGAGTAATGGAAAACCTGTGGAATTTCATCCTTAATGTCTCCATCTGACTGCCGTCTTAAAACCAGAAAGAGTTTCAAAATTAAAAATGAACAAATTAAAAAATTCCACATCTTCTCCAGGGAATCTCTGATCATCCCCCTCCCTACACATGTCTACAATTTCTGTTAGTTCTTCAGGTCTGTCTCCATTTCCCCAGCCCCCCTATTCTCTCGAATTGTCCCCGACCCACTCTCCCCCCTCCTGCTTCCCGGCTCTGGCTCCAATCAGCATTCCTCCCTTTCCAAGTCGCTGATTGCAATTCTCCTTCCATGTTTCTGTGTGTGGCTCCTCTCCTAACCTGTGCCGCCAATCAGCATCACTTGCTCTGCCGGTAGATAAACCTTGGCAGACGTGAAACGGCTTTATAATCTGGCGAGGTTATTCATTCGGCTTTGCTGGGGGAGACAGTGGTGATTAAATCCGAGCAAAGCCTGTGGAGTCAGCAGGCGTCACAGACAGGGTCTGAAGAGGTAGTGAGGATCGCTTGCTGTGTGCATACTGCAGCATTCCACTCGCTGTGCCCAACAGCACTCGGAGCTTTCGCGACCCCAGCTTCATTCTGAAAAGGGCAAAGGTCACCTGCAGTGGCCAAGATCTATGGAGATTTTTTATAGTCAATGGGATTCCTCCCTTCAATACGGATATAGAAATGAAAACTGGAATCCGTGGAAACACACAGGCTTGCTATTTTCCTGTCCTGTTAAAATGGCTATCAACATTACGACTTGTCACTTATGTCTTTTCTCACCTACTCTCCCTATGCGGGCTGGTGTGACCCCAAGATTGAGTTAAGGGCCACCAAATTGTTGTCCCTGGTTGCCTATCCAACAGCTGAGCATTTTAACACTTGAGCAGTGATCCAATAAGATCTAAAATATCAGACACAAAGACTAAGGCTGCATTTGTGCTATAGCTGCAGAGTCAGTGAGAAGCAGTTTAGTTCTGGACCAACGCTGTAGTTATGGAGCGGATACAGCCTCAATCCGGTGTCATGATGCTTTCATACTGAGGCAGTCCAACGTCCCAGACCTTTCCGTTCCAGGGAGCAGACTTAAGGACTGGCTCGTAGGAGACAAGGGCTACCCACTGCAAACTTGGCTCATGACACCTGTGAGTTGCAGAAGCGCTACAAGATGGCCACCAGGTGTGTCATCGAGCAAGTCAGCGGAATGCTGAAGATGTGCTTCAGGTGCCTAGATAGGTCTGGAGGCGTCCTTCAGTACTCACCAGCGAGGGTATCCAGAATGATGGTGGTGTGCTGTGTCCTGCACAACATTGCACAGCAGGGAGAATTGCAGGTGAAGGAGGACAAAGGGGCTCATCACTCATCCTCAGATGAGGAGAACATGGAGGAGGAGGAGGAGGATGAAGACGGGGCCCCCATCGCCAGACCAGCCGTTTACATTGCTGTCTGGGATGCCCTAATATCACGAAGGTTTACCTAGTGTGAAACATAACAAATTATATCCTGCGGTCCACTTCCACCATCAGCACAAACCAAACCCCCCAAACCCCCCCCACCCTTTGTGCTAAACAGTCCTTCAACCACTTATCCACCCATTGCACATCCGCCCAATGGGTGCTGGCATGTATTGACATTCATCATGAAACAAGTGAAAGGGCGTGTTGACCCTTGGGATGCAATAATGGGCAGGACGTGGAAGTGCTTCAAATCAGTAAATTTTGTGTGGCATTATAAAAAAAAGGAAACTAAATGTTATAAATCTCATCATCATGAAGAAACGACTCATGAAATAACACTGGACGGCCAGCTGGTGGCGCCGTCCAAGGAGTATAAATACTCGGGCGTGGGCCCCAGCTTGCCCAGGGACAGTTTGTAAGACAGGAACTAGTGAAGGACAACTAGACCTCCATGTTCTGAAACAAGTTGATTAAAGCCTTGCTTTATACTCGAACCAAGTGCGTAGTGAGTTTTATTACGTCACTTAGCAACATAACATTTTGTCAAACACCCACGTGCATACCCTTGGTGAATTCCAATTTCTTCAATTTACGCTTCTTACAGCTTCTACGTGGTGCATCCCAATTGGCTTCAGCAGAGGTAGAGGCAGGCTGCTTAGATCCCTGCCCTGACTGCTGAGATGCTTTTGGCCAAAGCTCTCTGGGTTTTGGAGCTCCAGGGGGCCCTGCCAAAGACTGTTCCACCTGCACCTGTGCGGGGGCAGACTCCGCCATCGGGGTTCAAAGCAGCTTGTCGAGTACAGGCTGGGGGCGGGTGGTAACGGGTGAGAAGTAGGTGCGCTTTGAGTGGAGTTCCCGCTTCCATGTCACCTTTTACCATCATACCTCTCCTGGGCCAGTGCCACATCACTCCTACCACACTGCTGGAGAGCAGCTTGGTGCAGATCAGTGATGCATTGTAAGGCCACAGGTAAGGTATCTGTCATCCTGTTTAAGGCAGCAGACAAGTTGGCATCCAACGTCTGCATGGCCGTGGTCATGACCTGCATGGACTCATTTGAGAGCCTTGCTTGAAGCTCCATGGCAAACGTTCTTGCAATTCCCTGCACCACCAATGCACTAGCAATCAAGTTGGACACCTCCTTCGGAAGAGACGTTAAACCGAGGCCCCGTCTGCCCTCTCAGGTAGACGGAAAAGATCCCATGGCACTATTTCGAAGAAGATCAGGGGACTTCTCCCCCGGTGTCCTGACCAATATTTATCCCTCAACCAACATCACTAAAACAGATTATCTGGTCATTATCACACTGCTGTTTGCAGGAGCTTGCTGTGCGCAAATTAGCTGCTGTGTTTCCTACATTACAACAGTGACTACACTCCAAAAGTACTTCATTGACTGTAAAGCGCTTTGGGACATCTGATGGTCATGAAAGGTGCTATAGAAATGCAAGTCTTTCTTTTTCCATCCTCTTCGCTATTGTCTGCCAGTCCCTCTCTAAGTTGCTGCTGCACCTCTAGCAATCTCCTTCTCAATGATAGCCCCCGGGATTCAGCATGTGTGTTTAGCGGATCAGAGCGTGGAGAGGATTGCGCCCCTGATGCAGACTCTCCACAGCTGTCCCTGCCACCAGTGTCTACTCGTGCGCACTTGTGAGGTGTGAATCACCAGGTGAAAGCCCAACTAACTCTCTCACTGGACCCACCAAAGTGCGAGTATCTGCGCCAGCGCATGGCTGTAGGTCCAGTGACGATGCGCACTCAGAAGGAATGAGGTCCTCTGAGGAATCGTCCTCATGGATGTCCTGCCACACTTGCTGTACGCATGAAGGCCCTGGAAGACAAAAGAAAATGATACGACGTGGCAAAGTCACAACCTTGACAATCACCATACTCAGTCTTCTCATAGTTCAGTCATTGATGAAATGAAGTCAGCATATGTGTGTCAGAGACATTTGTAATTCTGTCACCAGCTATCTGTGAGCTCCCTGTCTCTCCGTCTCTGACTGAGAGGGTCGCAGATGTGCTATTTATCTCCAGGGTGCCCTTCGCTGCATCTGTGAGCTGGACTAGTTGTGGGGGCCCACCTCCAGTCCTCTCCCTCTCCCTTGCGTTTTACACTCTCTCCTCCTACAAGGGGCGAAAAAAACAGACTAGTGAGTGAGTGAAGGTGAGGCATTCACCTGATGGATGCAGTGCATTCAGTGAGGGTGGCTATGAGACACACGCACCACATTGCATAAGGATTGGGGTGAGTCTCAACAGTGGGTGAGTAAATGGGGAGGTGATGAAGTGCATAGAAAGTGAAGGCAGGGTGTGAGGAGTCATATGATGGAGAACACTTAGCAAGACAGAGAACACTGAGGAAGACAGAGTGAAAGGGGGGCTTAAAGCACAGGATGTAGTTGAATCAGCAAATGTACACACCTTTCCTGACCTAGTTAGGTCATTAAACCGCTTCCTACATTGCATCCATGACCTGGACACAACGCTCCTACTAGTCACCTCCTCAGCTACCTCCAACCACGCCTTCTTGGTGAGAGCAGCAGCTTTCTTCCTCCCGTTGTTGGGCAAAAGTACGTCCCTCTTCCTCCAGACTGCAACCTGCATTAATTCCAGCGAGGCATCATTACATCTGGGCGCTGCCCTTGCTCAATGTCCACCATCCATCCTGAACACCTCCAATTTCCATTTGGCCGCTGTCCGTTTAAATACAGCTGAGATTGCGTCATCCATGCGCGCATCACGCCCGCCGCGCAGCTTGGCGACGCGAAGCCCGGAAGTCAAAATTAATTGGTACAATTGAGTTGAGATCGCAGATTCCAACCCGCCCAGTTGACATCCGGGTTTCCCCTACGCAATTCCTCCCCCGCGCACGGAGGCTGCCTTCAGATTAAGATACCAATCGGTTCAGGTTCTGCTCCTTAATATTTATCAAAATAGATTTTTCTTGCTTTCAGATATATTTTTTGGCCCGCTTTCACATTTAGACACATACAGGAAAGTCAACGGGGATTTTACAGGGAAAATATTGCAAAGTACAGGAAAAACCTGACCTCGATCTGGCAACATCATCGATAGCAGAGATAAATCAGGGGTGAGGAACAGCGAGGCAAGGAAGCTCTTTTCTAGAGGTTCTGTAACATTCATTGAAGAAGCTTTAGCGAGCAGCAGCACTATCTGATTCTAGCTTGTAATGCCACGTTCGGGCAGCAGTGTCCCATGGCTGCTACGATTATTTTTTCCAATATATAGATAAGAACTAAAGAAGTCTATCTGGCAACATAAATCTTTATAATGCCAGTCACTGTAAAGATATTAAAAGTTTTGCAGCAAAAGATCAATTTCAACACTGCACACTTCACATGCTTAAACAGTCTGACCTCTGGCCTTCACTCCTGGGCTCCTGAAACCAGAGCCAGAACTTAGGGGTTAAATGGCAGAGGTCAGAGGTGAGTATACAAATTGCACAGTTCTCAAAATTGATTTATGTTGCAAAAACCTTGAATATCTTCAGAACAAATGGATTTAGGAGGCCCATTTGTTTTTAAACAAGTAGGCTTTTTTCTTAGCTTCGCCCCCCCCCCAGCTATATGTCAGAAAGAAATAATTAAAGGGTGGTTGTGGGGCACTACAATTTTAAAAGTCTACAGATTTATTTACCAAATTACTAAGAAGCCCGAGGTTTCTGAGACGTATAATGACCTAGGGAGCTCTTTGTAGGTAAGACGTGGAGTGGTCTTGACAGATGGCCAACAGGCAGCATTGAGCAAAGAAGCCAAATGCAGGAAGGGCTATAGCTCGAAAATATGACACAGAAAAAGTCTACAACTTATTATCTGTTCACAGCTGTCACACGCTACACCTCAAATTGCAGACATTTCCGACATCTGCTCTCTCAAGTTGGTCATTTCGTGTCAGCCTGTGCGAGTTCATTTCAGCTTGCATCAATCAGCGTCTGCGATGCTCAGCATTATCCTTCCAGCAATACTCTTGTATTTTTCTGCCAGTTTGCAAAAATAATTAAAAAACAAATTGGTCATTTTCGTCAACGTGAATTATGCACCTGAACACATTCTATGTGGTCTTTAGCTTTCTTTTAAATAACAGCAATTACTTTTGGCAATACTAGTAAACAAAACACTTAATGCGTGGTGTGACAGTCCTCTACCATACCAGAGGCAATATCCCATTTAAAATAGATAGGTGAATGCCTGCACTAGAACAGCATACAAAGAAATGTCATACAAACAGGGAGCCCAAGATGTTCTGAGCTATGCTAGGCAGTCTCTTTCAGGCACCTTGGTCAGATCTTAAGCACTTTACGATTAAAAATAAAAGTCCACTCTGCATATTTGATTGAATTTTCAGTCAATCACACACACAAAAAAAATCGCTGACAAGATATTAAGATCTGTATACAGTCCTACCAAATAACAGCAGTTGTGTACATCCCAAAAGGTTTATAATGGACTTGCTCGTACAGGTAACTCTCGATTTACCGGCACCTAAAAAACGGAAATCTCTGTTAACCGGCAAAATTCAGGAGTAGATCCAGGTAAGTTTTACTTCATATTAGTGGCCGTTCCTGGATCTGTGGCCGTGTAACCGGGGTTCCTGCACCTGTTGCTGTGCAACAGGGATGCTTGGTCTGCGGCCGGGGTTCCTGCACCTGTTGCCATGCAACAGGGACGCCTGGATCTGTGGCCATGTACGGGGCTCTCGTACCTTTTACTATAGCTCTCTGTAATCCAGACTTTTTGATAAACCGGCACCACGCCGGTCCCGTCGGTGCTGGATAATAAAGAGTTCCCTGTACATTGGCATGTTGTTCATTATAAAGGAGCTGTGCAATAGTCCCACCAATTACTTTCTCGCATATTCTTCCTAGTCCATCTACAGGTACTTATGTATTTTAGCACAGCCACCCGACAGCTACAGCTGATCCTACAGTTCATCCCAGTGTATAATTCTCAATGAAACGGCGCACATCCAAAGTGGTATTTCATTGTAAATCAATTGCTTATAATGGGGAATTAACGTGGGTGGCATTAACGTCCGTTATAAGCAATTACTTTTATTAAAGACTTCCATTGCCAGAATTTGGGATTTATGATTTTGTCTGACGTAACTGACTGCCCTTATACCCACATTGGAGCTAACAGTATGGCAGTAAGCCAGAAAGTACATTTATGACCTTTAAGACGTTAAAGTAATAAGCAGCAGGCCTATTTTAGCTCTAATCCCATGTTAAGGCTGTAGTGCCCCATGGCTGTCACATGTCTTCCCAACATATACTGTATAGCTAAGACCTAAATAAGTCTACCTGGTTACTTAAATTGTTTCAATGTAAACTGGGCAGACAATCTTTGGAATTCTCTACCCCAGAGGGCTGTGGATGCCGAGTCGTTGAGTATATTCAAGGCTGAGATCGATAGGTTTTTGGACTGTAGGGGAATCGAGGGATATGGGGATGGGGCAGGAAAGTGGAGTTGAGGCTAAAGATCAGCCATGATCTTATTGAATGGCGGAGCAGGCTCGAGGGGACGAATGGCCGACTTCTGCTCCTATTTCTTATGTTCTTACGTTCTTAAAATGTCACAAGTGCTCAGAAACCCAAACCTTATCAAGTAGACAGGGAAGGTCAGTAAGTTTTCAGTTTCCAGAAACACCAGAAGAAAAGCCAATCTCAAGGCAACAAGGGAAGCGTGAGAGAAGATTACTCAGCGGTTAATGTCACATCCATAACCAAAAGAATGCAGCAGCTGATACAAAAATAGTAGCTAAGGGGGGAAAGAAACCTTTGATAGATGCATTAGAAGAGGAAGTAGAGGAAGACTGCAAATACAAAACAATCTTAAAACAAGAACTTTTCCCCCTGCATTGAGAGAGTTTGGAATTCATTTCTCTATGATTATGAACGATATTATGGAAGAAAGTGTCACTTTTTTCAAATGCATTCAGTGCAAACTGTTACAATTGTGTTTAAACCAGGAAGAGTATGAAGGCAGAGTGATACCTCCCTAACTTTAATGATATGCCGTCTGGTTTAGCCACAAGTCAAAATAAAATCACCAGCAACATCTGCAGCACCAGCTCCACATTAGCAAACAATTGACACAGAGGAATTAGCAGTACTAGTTGTGAAATGCGAATTGGATAGACCGAGCATACGTCGCCGGTGTCACAGACAACAGGTGCCAGAGTAGGAGAATGTGGATACAGATGTTGGCGGGCATGTTTCCAGATTGAGAGTTTTATTATTGCATCAACAGGGTATTCGTCAGGCAAGACAGCACCTTGACCACCCATGAATCTAAGACTGACACAGCTTGAAGAACTGCTCTTTGACCTGAACGCAGTGTTAGATTCCAGAAAGGCTGCAATGTCATTCACAATGGAGCATAATTGAAATATCGTATTAGCTGCTGTGATTCATGAAGCAAGTGACATGAGGTCAGCCTTGAGGGAAGGGCTTGCTGATCTCGGAGAGGGAAAGATCTCTTGGGGCTGACATGCAGGCTGGCTTCATTCAGCTAGATGGCTGCCTTAGACAAATGCAAACCACAAAGGAAGAAATCTTGGGACATCACAGACAGCATAGGACATAGAGCAACCATTTGCCTTTGGTCTTGGCTTACTCAAACCACTAAATCCAGAGAAGCAGACGAGGTAGATGTTGGATTCTCTATATACATGGGTGAAATTATCTCTCTGATGTTAAGGCGTCAATTAGAGCCACTGTCCCCATTATCCAAGATCCTGAAATGAGTATCTACTACTGCTACAGCCATGAGAACAACCACTTGCATTTATATAGCGCCTTTAAAGTAGTAAAACATCCCAAGGCGCTTCACAGGAGCATTATAAAGCAAAATTTGACACCTTGGGGCTGGATTTTACCAGCCCTGAGGAGGCGGGTTTGGAGGCGGGACTGCTGGCAAAATGGGAAAAATTGGGAGTGGGTCCCAACCCCACTCCCAACCCACCTCTGAACCATCTTCCCAGGAGGTGGGTCCCCGACTCGTGCAGGGACCCGTCTCCTCGAGGCGGGAAGGGGATTAGAGCCAATTAACTGCCTGTTAACAGGTAGTTAACAGACAGTTAACAGGCTTATCCCCATTTTACTCCTGCAAGTGCGGGCTTCCCGACGTCAGGAAACCCCGCCAGGATCAGCGAGGTGAGCAGTGGGTCTGCGGGGGTGAGAGGGATCGAAAAGCCCACTGTGGAGGTAAGTGATGGGTGCAAGTGTGGAGAGGTAAGTATGAGAGGTGAGTGTAAAGTGTTAGAAAAAGTTTACTGACCTTTGCTTCTTCCTGCAGGCTTCAACCCTTGGGGATGCGGAGGTGCCTCATCGCAACGGCAGAGATGACAGAATGGCTGCTGCATTCTCAGATGCAGCAGCCATCTGCTTTCTGCTGAGGAGAGGGGTTTTGGTGAGCCTTCTGTGCAAGGGCTCACCTTAGAACAGAGATTGTCAGTGTTTGACAGCTTCTCAAAGCTGTCAAATGCTGACAATTCATCTGTCAAAAATTTTTCGACAGATGAAACGTCATACGCTGGCGTCCTCTGTCACCGGTTTTCCCTTAATTGGTCGGCTAAACCCGCAGGACGGGCTTAACAAGGCCAATCAAGGGAAAATAGCGTGGGTTGGCCAGACGTCGGTGGGGGCAGGACTGAAACCCGAAAACCAGCAGTCCCGCCCCCAACTCGCCCCCATTGACAAAATCCAGCCCCAAGCCACATAAGGAGATGACTAAAAGCTTGGTCAAAGAAGTAGGTTTTAAGCAGCGTCTTAAAGGAAGAAAGAGAGGCAGAGATGTGGAGAGGTTTAGGCAGAGAATTCCAGAGCTTAGGGCCTAGGCAGCTGAAGGCACGGCCACCAATAGTGGAGCGATTAAAATCGGGGATGCTCGAGAGGCCAGAATTGGAATTTTATAGACATGCAGAGACGTTCTAGGGTTACAGGGAGAAAAACAACAAAGTACGAAGTCTAAACACACGTTATACATTTAAAATAACATTTGGCACTTAATTTCTTGTACTAGCTTTAGTTATTTGTAAAGTCACAAACCCAAAATTATACTGTATGCACACTAGATGAAAAGTAAGAAGTGATTGCTCTTTTGTATATGTTATCTGGATATTGTACTAGTGCAATGTGGTTACTCCATGAAACTCAAGATGAATGTGTCAGACTATCGAGCAGTATGACTAACTATGTCATATAAAGCAGTATTTTCAGAAAATTCCGTGAATTCAATTAAAGTGATTTCCGTCAGCTGGTAGTTGACGCCCCTGACCAGACACCAGCCCCTAAAGCGAACTATTAAGGTTTGTCTTCCTCTTTTCCCAAGCAACATATACATTCCTCATCAAATTCCAGTTTAAGCCTCCTTTGTATTGCAGCCACTGGCAAACTGCAACAATTTTCCCCATCTTTATTGGGCAACACCACCAGACAGATCAGGGTATCTCCAGCCCTCTCTCGCTCTCAATCAGTGATCCCGTGGTTATATACAGATGGATCTATCATGCTAAGATTTATTTTAAGTTCTTTGGTTAAAAAGGCATGAGTCGTGGGTTTAACCCAAACTCTTAGGATTTTCCCAGCTGAGGCAGGTTCGCGGCGGGAGAGGTAGTTGGCGGATTCCGGTCCCGCTCCCAGCTGCAGCCACTCTGCTCAAACAATTTTCCGCTGATTGGGCTTGTTAAGCCCTCGGTGCGCGTTACCCGGCCCAATCACTAGGTGCGGGTCTGCTCAGCTTCTCTGATGACGCGTTTGCTGCCGTTGTATTTAAGGGGGCCATGTCCCCCTTTGCACTCACTCCTGCTTCCACACTCCTGAGTGCTGCTTGATTGCAAACTGACTGCACAGAGACAAAGGGCTGCGCCACGCTTCAACAATGACTCCCTCCATGTTCTTGTGGAGGGACTCAGAGGATGCAGGGAGACTCTATCCCCTGGGAATGGAAGGAGGAGACCTCCTCACCAGACCAAGGCAGCCTGGCTGCAAATAGCTGAGGAGGTCACTGCAAGGTCTGTTGTTGCTTGCACCTGGGTGCAATGTACGAAGAGGTTCAATGATCTCCTGCGTTCAGGAAAAGTGAGTATAAAAGCACACTTACCGTCATTCTGCTGTGCCTGTCATCACATCCCCATCACTCTGCATTGCCATCCCTACTCCTGCACATCCTAACTCACCCCAACATCCCTTGCACCATCACCCATCCCTGTCTCCCTATCTACAGAATCACATCCCCATCTTACTATGCACCCCTCACACTCACCCTCATCATTATGCAATGACAACAACTAGCAACTCAAAGGAGGCAACTTGGTATTGGCACCCCACTCCATCATAGTCTCCCTCTAAACATCTATCCTCTCCATTCTTTACACTCATTCCATCACTCTCACTAAAACTGCACTTCTCCCCACTTCTCCCCTCATTGCAGGAAAAGAGAGCCCACAATAAGAGGGAGAGGGAGAGAACAGGAGGAGGAGCACCATCGCTGGCTGAGCTCACCAGCGCTGAGGAGACAGCTCTAGACATCGCAGGAGTAGCTGACCAGCCTGAAGTGGGGGGGACGGCGAGAGGGGCTCATTAGAACAACCTGGTGACAGAATTATTTACCAGACATCTTATTTTGCAATCATGAGTGACTCGATTGGGATCTGATGTCAATAGAAATTGAATGCTCATCATGTGCACAATGGGATGTGTCTGCAATCTACATATCACGTGTTTAACTCATGTCTTTACTCTCCCACAGGACCATCAAGAGCCCGGCCCCCCACTGTCCAGGAGGAAGAGCAGGAGGACTCCTCAGAGGATGCTCCAGCCTCTGAGGGAGCAGCATCAGCAGAAATGAGCGCACCCAGCACCAGCGCAGAGACGCACACCTCGGTGGGTCCTAGGCGAGATAGAGTAGTGTTGTCACCTGGTGTATCACAAGTCACAAGTGAGCAAGATCAGATGGTGGAGACAAGGACCGCAGTGGAGACTCCTCGTCGGAGGCCGGAGGACGCTTCTAGCTCTGCTCAACTGCCTGTAGGCGCTGAGCCTCGGGGGCCATCCAGAAAGAGGGGGTCCTGGAGCTTCAGGAACAAGTTCAGGAGGCTCTGACAGGGTTTGCAACCATGGTGACTGTGAGTGTACAGAGAATGGAGGAGTCCATCTCAAATATGAGCAACGCCATGGCACACGCACTGGCAACTGTAGATACTGCCATGGAAAGGATGGTAACCGCCATGGAGGACATAAATCGCCAGACTCAGGAGAACATGGTAACACTTTTAAATAGATGGTCATCTATGGAGGATAGATGGGCATCTATTGAGGAGAGAAACCAGAGGTTCATGGACGTCCTTGTTATGAGGAATGTCAGCACAGAAATGGGCCCTCACGGCCCCACTGATGTGCAGCAAGGTGCTCTCCAGCTACTAGCTAGCAGAGAAGTGCGGGTGGCCCATGAGAGGGATGATGGTGGGAGGGGACATGGAAGTGGGGGCTCCTCTCCAAGTGCTCACACACCCCTCGCCCCTCCCCCCCGCCCTTGCCAACCCCTCAGTCAGAGCCCCAGATGCCTCCCTGAATAGTGATGGTCGAATCTGCCCCTGCACAGCCGCAGGAGGAGCAGACTTTGGCGAGGTCCTCAAAGGCTCCAAAACCCAGAGGATGACCGGCAAAAGCATCTAAGCAGGTGCAGCATCTACATCTGGTGAAGCCACAGGGGTAGCACCACGTAGAAGCACGCGTAAAAAGCGCACGCGTAAAAAGAAAGCTCACACATAAATAGTCACTAGGGTAGTCACTTGGGTGATTTGCTATAAATGAATGTTAAGTTTCAGTTCTTTTATTTTGTTGTAATAAAGTAATGTTTTGTGACTGATTGATGTTGTTGCCATGTTTGGTCACAAATTGAGGCAGCACAGAAAGGGTAAGTGCACCTTTATTGTCCAGCAATGGTGGTGACAGTGCAAGGATTGAACAGTTCATCGTAGAGATGCTCTATGGTGTTGCAGTGGGGTGATGCCAACCTTCATGTGTATGTAGCAGCCACCTGTCTGTGCTGCGTAAAGTTAGGTGAATCTGGCATTGATTAGGCCCTCCCTGGCATCACGGGCAGCAATGTGCTCGCGTGCTGGTCGCAATGGGTCAGCCGCCTCCTCTAGGTCTTCCCTTGCTGAACCTCATTCTGCTCCTCTTCCTCCTCCTCTGAAGAGGCTGTGCGCTCTGTGCCTTCTTCCTCATGCGGCGCTAATCCTCGCTGCAATGCGATGTTGTGCAGGGCGCAGCAGACAACGACGATTCTCGAGACCCTGGCTGGCGCATACTGCAGGGCTCCACCAGATCTGTCCAGGCATCTGAAGCGCATTTTGAGCAACCATATTGTTTGCTCTATGAGACTTCTGGTGGAAATGTGGCTTTGATTGTAATGCTCCTCAGACTCATTTAATGGCCCCCTCAATGGTGATATTAGCCACATCTTCAGGGAATAGCCCTCGTCTCCAAGGAGCCAGCCGGAAAGTTTGTTTGGCGGTATGAACAGCTGAGGGACAATGAACTAGCGCAGGATGTAAGAGTCATGGCAGCTGCCAGGGAATCTTGCGCACACATTCATGATGCTCTTCCTATGGTTGCAGACCAGCTGCACGTTAAGGGAGTGGAAGCCCTTGTGGTTTACAAACACTCCTGGGTTCTGCTGGGGTGCCCTGATGGCCACATGCGTGCAGTCGATGATGCCCTATGTAAAGTCTGTGGGTTATATGGTGAATTAATACACAGACTACAAGAGTAACTTTAACAGGACTTTACTATTCGAAGGTCAGGGCGAATCTGCCCAATAAATCCTTACACAGCACTTATATACCGGTGTGGTCACTCCCGGTATTACAGTATACAGCAGCCAAGATAAAGTAGTGCAACACCTAAAATAGTTCTCTTAAAGGTGGACGGTTACATACAATAGTTCTCTTAAAGGTAGAACGGTTACATACACTACAATCCTCCCTTTTTAGCTTACAACATACTTATTCCCCATTAAACATAACGGCCTAGAAATTGAGTTTGCGCTGCGCCGGGGCTTAACGCCGGAAATTTAGCGCCGGTGCTAAGTCGCGCTGTGCGCGCCAAAAATTCAGTAGCGCCGCGCCCAAACGGCTGCCGGCACTACTGAAGGCTGTTTGCGCCTGAAAACTGGCGCTACGCGCCGCATTGCGGCGCTATTCCGGCGCTGCGGCGCCCGATGCGGTGCGGCAGGCTCGGGAAGTGCAGGCCTCCTCCTTCAGTTAAGGAGGAGCTGCCTGCACCCGCCCGCTGGCCGGTTAAATCGCCACAAAAATGAGCCCGGCACCTCGGGGAAGTGCCGGGCTCGCAGCCGAGAAGCATCTGTTCTGCGGGGGGGGGGGGGGCGGGGGGGGGGGAG
Organism: Somniosus microcephalus; assembly: GCF_052327205.1. NCBI lineage: Eukaryota > Metazoa > Chordata > Chondrichthyes > Squaliformes > Somniosidae > Somniosus > Somniosus microcephalus. The sequence continues at coordinate 47,827,046 of NC_141011.1, forward strand.
TCCGGGGAGGGAGGTGCGGGCAGGCGGCCGGCGGGAAAGCGGCCGGCCGCCGCTCCACCTTTATGCGCCGGCGCAAAGTCGTGTAAGACTCTGTTGCCAGAGTCTTAGTTGCGGCTGCCACGGGCGAGGCAGCCGCAACTGAATTTCGGCGCTGGGGCCCGTCACCACGGCAACCAGGACGCTGCGCACACCGATGACGTCATCGGTGCCGGCGCAGCGCTACCGGTGTAACGCCGATGTTGGGCCCTAGTCAATTTCAAAACCGGCTGTAAGTCCAGCGCAATGCCCTCTAGCGCCGCAAAATGGGCGCTAAGCCCACTCAATTTCTAGGCCGTAGTCTCTGCGGAAACAGTTCACAGATTCAGTCTCTGCGGGAAACAGTTCACAGATTCAGTCTCTGCGGAAAACAGTTCACAGATTCAGTCTTGGTGTAGTCGGTTCACGTTGCTGGAGTGACTCATCCAATAGTCCTTCACTGGACTTAACAGCTTGAACTTCCGTCACTTCTGAACCAGCATTGTTGACTTCTAAAAGCTTGAGTACCTTGGGAAGTTTTTCTACTTCCAAACTGATTTGGCTCCGTACGGAGAGACCACGTGCGTGACCTGGTAGAGGTGATAATGGTTCAGATGGTCATCATCTTCTGCTTCGTCTTTTCCTTTTCTGCTTCTTGGAGACTCTCTGGGCTCCACTGTCAGCTGCCAGCTGCATGCACCGTTCCTCCTTCTCGTCCTCCTTTTTCCGTAGTAGCGCCACCATCTCCCGATGTTCCTTAGACTTTAGGTGATTCTTCATGGTTTCTGCACTTTGGGAGTTTTCATCACAAGCTGGGCAGAGCAGGTCATCGTAATATTCGGTGTCGTCCAACAGGTCATGGTAATATTCGGTGTCGTCCTGAGCTAGGCCAGCGAGAGGGTCTTCTATTTCCTCCATACCCAGCTGGACGTTAGCCAGCTTTTGTTCCAAATCCAGACATCTTTCCTGAAGAGACTTCTTCATGCGTTCAGTTTCATCCAGCTTTTTCTGGGCTTCCTGCAAGTCTTTTACTACTGACCTCATTCGTGATTTCAATACTTCAACTTCATTGGGAGATTGATGGATTGTATTATTCAATCCCTCTACTGGAGCAGCTGTTTCAGCATTCTGTTGTTCAACATTGACGTGAATCAGCGTACTTTTGGCATCCAAGGTTTGCTCTGCTGCCATCTTCTCAGTCTGTGTTGCAACCTCAGCTATTCCAATAACTTTTGGGAGCTCCAAACCCCTCTCCTTTGAAGATTTAGACTCATGTCCAAATTGTTCCCATTTCAGAGTCTTGTCCCTCAGCATATGAAGGAGTTGGCTGACCGTTGACTCTTCTGACCTCATCCGTTTCCCAGTAGCTGCAGGGCTGTTTATAACCTTGCCCTGGGGCTCCTTTGCTGTTTCTACTTTGCCATCATCCGCAGCCTCCACCATTCGAATTTCCACAAATGAATCGTCCGGTGATGCTGCACCCAACTTCAGTAGGAGCTCGGAATTCATGGCGACCAACTCAGCCTTTTCTGCCTGCAATCTGCTAACAAGCGCCTTCAGTTGCTGAACATCTTGCTCCACCAGATTAGAGCACGCACCTTCAGAAACCGAATCAGCTTTGATTCGTTTGGCCTCCTTGCGCAGACGGTTTGTGTGCTCCTGCTCCCTTTTCTCCCTCAGCTGTTTCTGTTGTCTTTCCAGATTCTCCCACTCTGTGTCAAAGAACGTTTTCATTGCTTTTATCTCTTGCTCGAGATGGCAACTCAATTGTTCTAATTGCTGTTGTAATTTGAAATGGAGTTGAGTTCGAGCCCGGTGTTCCTCAGGCTTGTGCATGTCTGTAAACTGGACAGACTCAGAATTCTCTGCCAAACTATGTTGTTGTTGTTCAGTGGAATTCTGTTCTGAAACTTTGTTCTCCTTTGAAGCATCAGTATTTATGCACTCCTTCGTTTTTCCAACCTTAGTCAGCAAGTCCATTTTAGACTTGTCTTTCGCACCTGGGCTGGTCTTGTCGTCATCCGTTTCAGAGTCTGAGCTGATTGTCTTCACCGAGTTCTCACTCGTTATTGCTTTTAGGTAGTGCCATTCCATGTTTATTTCCCTGATCCACTCCCGTCCCAGAAGTGGTGGACCTCCCTCAGGTAGTACATATAAGTCCATTCCTTGGTGTTCTTTGCCCCTGTCTCTCACCTTGACTTGTATCTTTCCCATGGGGTATACTTTATGCCCCGTGTATGTCTGCAATACGATCTTGGTATCTCTCAAGGGTATATGTGAGAATAGCCGGTTGTAATCCCTTCGATTTATGACTGATAGGGCTGATCCTGTGTCCAATTCCATTTTCACTTGGACTCCGGCTACTTTTAGTGTGACCCAGATAGTTTGTAGGTCAGCTTCCTTACTCACATTGTAAATTCTCAGACTACCCAGTTCCTGGCCGTTCGGGTCTGAATCCGAATTCTGTTCATCTGAACTCTTCTCAGCCACCTTGTGTACCTTGCTGTACTTTTCCTGCGGTGACTTTTTTCTGTTGTTGGTCTTCTTTCCTGACCGGCATACTTTAGCTATGTGACCAAGCTTGCCACATTTTCTACATTCCTGGTTTTTAAACCAGCATTGGTTCTGGTCGTGTGTTGTCTTCCCACAACGATAACATTTTGTTGTACCCGAAGTCATTTGATCCACGCTGAGTACCGCTGCCTTCAGCTGCATTTCCGCAGTGCCTCTCGCGGCTGCTTCGTGTGATGCTGCAATAAGGACAGCCTTGTCAAGTGTAAGATCGTTCTCTTCGAGCAGTCGCTTTTGTGTTCCTTCCTTCGACAACCCGCACACGAACTTGTCTCTCAATGCCTCTGTCAGATTTTCCCCAAACTGGCAGTATTTCGCTAGTCTACGCAGTTCGACCAAGTATTCCGCGTTGCTTTCCTCTTTCCGTTGCGTTCTCGCATAAAATTTGAATCGTTCCGCCAACATCAGCGGTGTGGGGTTCAAATGATCCTTCAGGACAGCAACAATATCAGCGAAAGTCTGATCCGCCGGTTTAGCTGGTGATAGAAGATGCTTCAATAGCCCGTATGTCTTCACCCCCATTGCGTTTAATAAGGTGAGAGCTTTATCATCATCTGCTATTTTATTGGCCTCACAATATATCTCGATGCGTTCTGCGTACGTGGCCCAATCTTCCACCTCGGAATCGAAGTTGTTGATGTTACCATGCTTAGGCATCTTCACTATCTTTTTTTTTGAGAAACCACAACGAATTTGTTCGTTACTTTTTTTTTCCAAAAATGGCGGTTTCCCGCGCTTGTCTTCTTCCCCGCCCACTTTCAAAATGGCGGTTTCCCGCTTCTGTCTTCTCCCCCGCCTACTGGCGGCTTCCCGCGTTTCTTCCCCTGGCGGGAGGGGTAAGCTTTCCTTCGGGCGACGACCGCTGGCTTTCGGAGTTCGCAGCCTGCGCGCCAGCTTCAGTGCGTTCCTTGTTCCCTTTTCTCGGCCGGCAACTGGCGCTGGGGACAACCCGTTGGCGGCGAACAGTTCCAGCCGCTGGGCGGAATCTCGCTCGGTCTCCCTCGCTCGGTCCCGTTCCCCCTTCACTCGGGCTCTGTCTCTCCCTCAGCGGCTTCCAATCGCGCCTCCCAGCCCTCTCGCAGTCCGGTCCTTTCCTCCCCCGGCTGCGGCTGAGTTCTCCGCGGTTTTATTTATTTTTATATCTTCCCGCGCCTTACGATCCCGGTCGCAGCGCCTCGTGGCCTCAGTAGCTGCCTAGCCTTTTTCGCCGGTCGCGGTCTAGCTGTCTCACGACGCTGTTGCGTCTCCCAGCCCGCTTGTAGCCCGGTCTCTCACACCGGCTGCGTTCCCGCTTGTAGCCCGGTCTCTCACACCGGCTGCGTTCCCGCTTGTACCGCGGCTTCCGTGCCCTACGCTGCCCCAGTCTCAGCGCCTCTGGGCCCGACTTCTGTCCGGCTCCTTTCCCCCGACCGTGGTCGAGTTCACCACCCTTATCCTCCGTTTCTTTTTATTTTCCCCCTACTCACAGTCAACGTGGCCGACTTGCTTCTCTTGGCTGATCGGCTCACTCACCGCCGTGGCAGAAGGGACAATAACAGCCTATTGCTGATGGAAGGCTTCGTGTCTGAATCCTTCCTTCTTCCTTGCTTTGCAGACTCGAGTCTTCTCTCAGCCGAACGACGAGGGCGGGTGCCTCTTCTCGATGCTCGTTAACTGCTTCGGGTGTGTCGCTGCCGCAGGGTAAGATCAAACCCGTCGCCACTGTAAAGTCTGTGGGTTATATGGTGAATTAATACACAGACTACAAGAGTAACTTTAACAGGACTTTACTATTCGAAGGTCAGGGCGAATCTGCCCAATAAATCCTTACACAGCACTTATATACCGGTGTGGTCACTCCTGGTATTACAGTATACAGCAGCCAAGATAAAGTAGTGCAACACCTAAAATAGTTCTCTTAAAGGTGGACGGTTACATACAATAGTTCTCTTAAAGGTAGAACAGTTACATACGCTACACCCTACACCCATGGGAAGCCATCCAGATTGACAAAGCCGAGTGCCCGCTCAGTAACACTGGCTTCATCAGTGGAAAAGTGGATGTAATTTGCGGACTTGTCAAAGAGGGCATCGGTGACCTGCGTGATGCATCTGTGGGGCGGCCGACTGGAGATGCCGCTAATGTCTGCTGCTGATCCCTGTAAGGAGCCTGACGCAAAGAAGTTGAGGGCGGTGGTGACTTTGACAGCCACTGGTAAGGGGTGTCCACCTGCTCCTCTGGGCTGCAGGTCTTGATCGAGCATTGTGCAAATGTCTGCGACTACCTGTCGCGAAAGTCTCGGCCTCTTTTGGCACTGCTGCTCAGTCATATTGAGGAAGCTCATCCTCTGCCTGTAAACCCTGTGTTGGGGGTATCTCCTGCGGCACGGTGCATCCCTGCGCTGATGGCCTCTGCCCTGTGCAGCATCAGGTGGTTGAGGAGAAGGTTGGCGCTCTTGTTGTTGGTGCTGCTGGTGAGCCTGGTTCTGCTGCTGCTGCGGCTGATCATCTTCCGATTCTGAGGACCAGGGTGAGAGAGTATAAATCGATTCTGCCGTTATATATGGCAGGTGAGGATGAGATGTTAGAAGCAATCAGTCAATGGGGAGAGAGGTTATTCCAAGGAGGTGACAGTGCATATAGAGTTTACACCACACACTTACAGCCTCGATACAGATCAAATGTGTCTTCACAATCCTGATCAGCAACTTCTGACATTGCAAACTGAACAGATGTGAAAGGTTAGATTTTATTCTGCAGTTGCAGCTGGGAACTATTCAGCTCGATTGACCTCCCGACATACTTACCTGGCGTGATCTCCGAATGACGTGAACCCCGTTGAAAATGTGGGAAAATAGAAAAAGGCTGGCAAAATAGTCTTTAGCAAGCAGTTAATAAGCAGTTAAGTATTCTAAATGCCTCCCCCACCACTTGGTGTCGGGTCTGTTCCGAAATCGCAGACCTGACGCTTTGGAAACTTACAATGAGGCGGGTTCGCAGTGGGTTCCCAACCCGCCGTCAATCATTGCGATTTTGACAGCAGACCCGCCCCCGAACCCACCCTCTGAGCGCCGGCAAAATCGCGGCCTCAGTCATTCAAGAGTCATCCCTCCGATCCCTTATCCTGTTTAATAACATTGGCATTGATGAATTATTTCAAATAATGCTCAGCATCAGGGATTTATGTATATCGACCCTAATAATGTTCTGTGTTTCACAGATTACTTGTACATTAAGGGGATAGAATCACTTTTGATCAATGTGCACCATTGTTTTTTTTTTAGAGGGGACCCATATTGTGATGTTTGCACAATCAAGGGCAGCTTGCATTTTTGGAAATCCCATTAGTGTTTAGAACTTCTGCTGCTTTGACAACTGCGGAGCTTTTTTTCTCAATGTCCAAAGTGTGAAGAATATAACGTTAAACGCTCCAATGGACTCTAGGGGAATCGAGGGATATGGGGATCGGGCAGGAAAGTGGAGTTGAGGTCAAAGATCAGCCATGATCTTATTGAATGACGGAGCAGGCCCGAGGGGCTGTATGGCCGACTCCTGCTCCTAATTCTTATGTTCAATAACCTCCTGAACACCAATGTTTTGTGCAATGCCAATACAATTTTTCCATGATTTTGCAAAGAGAAATGAAATTCAACAATGCAATGACTTTCAATAACATTGACAGACACATTAGCCTAAGAATAGTTCTTGGTGACAAACACTAACTTTAAGTGTACTACCTCCAGTGCAGTGCTGAGGGAGTGCCGCACTGTCGGAGGTGCCGTCTTTCGGATGAGACGTTAAACCGAGGCCCCGTCTGCCCCCTCAGGTGGACGTAAAAGATCCCATGGCCACTATTTCGAAGAAGAGCAGGGGCGTTATCCCGGGTGTCCTGGCCAATACTTATCCCTCAATCAACAGATTATCTGGTCATTAACACATTGCTGTTTGTGGGAGCTTGCTGTGTGCGCAAAGTGGCTGCCGCGTTTCCCACTTTACAACAGTGACTCCACTTCAAAAGTACTTCATTGGCTGTAAAGCACTTTGAGACGTCCAGTGGCCGTGAAAGGCGCTATATAAATGCAAGTCTTTCTTTCTTTAAATGGTTAACTCCTCCACTAAAATAGTGGATCGAGAAATGTTGAAGAAAGACTGGTAGTTCTACAGCGCCATGCACAACCTCAGGATGTCCCAAAGCACTTTATAACTAATGGAGTACTTCTGAAATGAAGTCACTGCTGTAATGTAGGAAATGCGGCAGCCAAATTGTGCACAGCAAGGTCCCACAAACAGCATAATGTTGGATAATGCTTTAAGTGTTCTTCCAGTTATATCATCGAGAGTCATTTCTAGGCTAATGCCCAAATCTGAAGCGAGCAAAACACACATACCTGTGACCTCAATGGTTGCTCTGAAGCCCTTCACACACTGTTCCTCAGATAAACTAGGACGATCTATCCTTGGCCTGTACAGCTCTTCACCCCAGTACAATCTTATGAATCACATTCTCTCTGAACATGAGCCATCATGTCCCTCCTCAAGATGGTTTCAGACATCCCAATCAAAGATTATTTTGCAGGGGGGGGGGGGCGGGGGAATCAAAAATAACACTGTGACGATTCTCTGGATCTCTACTGGTCTAATTGAGGTTTAATTCCACACCTGCCGGAAATCTGTGGTCAGCTTGGAAAATCACTTTGTGACTCAAGTTGATCAGACACACCCGGGTAACTCATTAAATTTGTAGTTTTACAAACTGTGCAGCAACCAGTTTCTGTCCAAATAAACACAGGGGTGGAAAATCTGGGCTGGTAGAAAAATCAGCCAAAAACATTGACTTCCACCTGGCAGCAATTAATCAGAGGACTTACTGACACCTGGGGGGAAAAAAAAACCTGGCTATGTTTTGCTTATTTAAAAATGGGAACTGCCGGAGACAACTCCAACAAGGACCAATGTCTCCGGGTGGAGCCTGGAGCATTAAGAAACTGGACCAGGAGAAATTGTAACTACGGGCAAAGTGCAGAATTCCCATAATCTAAAGCATGATCCAGCAAGCCCGTTTCAGCAAGTGAGGGTTAACTTTGTATTCAAGTTCCAGGCAATGACACTGTTTAGGAGAGAGATTCGTGGATAGGAGGAAGCAATGGGTGAATGTTCATGGAGAGGCCCTCAGCTCTGGAATTCTTTCCCTAAACCTCTGTGCCTCTCTACCACTCCCTCCTCCTTGGAGATGCTTCTTAAAACCTACCTCACTGACCAAGGTTTCGCTCATCTGTCCTAATGTCGCCGCCTTTGGCTTGGTGCCAATTTTACGCTCCTGCGAAGCGCCTGGTGACGTTTTACTACATTAAAGGCACTATATAAATGCAAATTGTTGTAGTTGGTATTATGTATAGGAGTTTTGGATTAACACAGAAGATTGCAGTCCAGCAGCAGCAGTTATCATAGCATCATAGGTCTAGAAATTCAGTGGGCTGCACCACCCGTTATCGCCTTAAGAGGGCGCTAAGTGGGTCGGCAGTCACTGGCCACGCCGCCCGCTAAATCTTTTAGGGACGCTAATGGTGGCACTAGCCATTAGCGCTGCGCCGCTACCGATGATGTCATCGGTGTGCGCAGCGCCCCGCTGATGCCCCGATCGCGATATTTAGATGCGCCCCCTGATTTAACATCGGACACTATGTGCGACCGGTTCAGGGGGGCCTACCTGCAGCGGTAGAGGCGCTAATTAAAGGAGAGGTGCGGGGCGGCCATTTTTGTTGCTGCCGTCCCCAGCCTCCTGAGCCCCCCGCGGAGTGCCGACTGCGTTCCAAGAGCCCGGCACTTCTCCTCAGTGCCGGGCTCTTTTGCCGGCACTCGCGATCCTCGGGGGCCCAGCTGGGCCCCAGATCGTGCTGCACAAGGCCCCTCCCCTTTAAGAAGGGGAGGAAGGCCTGCAGTACCGCAGCGTGACGTGCTGCAGCGTGTGGCGCTGCGGCACGTTGCGCAGCGATATTCAGTTGCAGCGCCCCAAGAGGAATGCGGGGCGCCTCCAGTAGCGCCGCACTTCTCTTTGGGGCGCTCCAACTGAATTTCCGGCGGGCGGCCGCGACTGCTTCCGGGGCGCTACTTTTAGCACCCTGGCGAGGCTGGCGCCCCAAACGGGGCTATGGTCAATTTCTAGGCCATAGAATCTAACAGCATGGAAGGAGGCCATTCAGCCCATCGTGCCTGTGCCGGCTCTTTGAAACAGCTATCCAATTAGTCCCCCCCCCCCAACCCGGCTCTTTCCCCATAGCCCTGCAAATTTTTCCTTAATATATTCTATATTTTGAATTTCCGTTTTCAAATTTACTATTGAATCTGCTTCCACCACCCTCTCAGGGAGTGTATTCCAGATCACAACAACTTGCTATGTAAAAAAAAACTCTCATCCCCCACCATCCTTGGTTCTTTTGCCATGGGCACCATCATCTCCGTGAATCAGGTCAAGTTTATCTCTTTGCAGGTAAAAGCGACAGCCTCTCTCCCTCTTCTCCTTCTCCTTCTGTACCTTCTCCCTCTTGGCTCAAACTGATTGAATTAGAAACATGGGCAATGCTGAGAACATTCCGTCTGCAAGTTTTGGTGTTCCTGGTTTAAACAAGTCGGGGTTCAGATCTGGCAACTCTTTAAATCTGTGGATGTAGAATACATTGCAGGAATAGCCTACGTTTTACTGTGCTGACCAGTGCTTTTTAAGGATGATGTAGTTGTGCTAAATGGAGGTCTCTGTCCTTGTGTACCACATACACAGTGCGAACGTGCAGCTTGAACTTTGCAGTACAGGAAACTTTTTTTTATCCGGCACAGACGAGACCGACGTGGTGCCGGTTCATCAAAAATTATGGATAACCGAACGCTATAGTAAAAGATACGGAGCTGAGAGCTCCGTATAAAGCAACAAACCCTGTTGCTTAGCTTCAGAACAATGGCCACAAGTTGCAAGCGTCTCTGTAGCTTAGCAACAGCTGCAGCCACACCCTTGCACAGCAACAAATGGAGGAAGGCAAGTAATAAAAGTTACCTGAACCTATTCCTGAATTTTGCCAGTTAACAGAGATTTCCGGTTATTTAGGTGCCGGTAAATCGAAAGTTTCCTGTAATAATTAGCAACACGTTGTTGATATGAAATTTGATTAGTTTTTCAACCATAAAGAAGCAGAAAGCTCTTAAAGGATTTCTCTGGTTATCCATATTAAACTCAAAAATGCTTCTCAGGAAATATTCTAAATTTTATAAGATTTATACTATTATAAATCTGTTATACCTATCGGGAAAGATTGAACTGTCTGGGGCTCTTTTCTCTAGAAAAGAGAAGGCTCAGGGGTGACCTGATAGAAGTCTTTAAGATTATGGAAGAGTTTGATAAGGTAGATGTAGAGAAGCTGCTTCCACTTGTGGAGAAGACCAAAACTAGGGGCCATAAATATAAGACAGTCACTAATAAATCCAATAGAAAATTCAGGAGAAATCCAGAGAATGACTAGAATGTGGAACTCGCTACCAGAAGGAGTAGTTGAGATGAACAGCATAAATGCATATAAGGGGAAACTAGATAAACAAATGAGGGAGAAAAGAATGGAAGTTTATGTTGCTAGGGTTAAGTGAAGAGGAGGCTCGTGTGGAGTATAAACACTGGCATAGACCAGTTGGGCCGAATGGCTTGTTTCTGTGCTGTACGTTCTACGTAATATGTAATTACAAACTGGGCAGACATGTGTGCAGACACTGTTTACTAAGCCTGATCGTGCCAATAGCCACCCCGTACTGACAGCTTACATTATTCTTCACTGTCTGCTGAGATGAAGATCTACCACTCTCACAGTCTCTTTACTAAGGAAGCCCGACCTTCAAGTGTTTGGCAAATCTTTGCTTTAGTTTGGTGGGAGGCAAGCCAGAAGGGCTTTGCATGATTTTCAATGCAATGGCATTGCAATTGATACAATGGTGGGATTTATGTCACCATCATATCTATTTGTAGCCAAATGATAAAAGGTTTGCCAAACACTTTTTCCATGAAGATCGTGCTCCTTTAACAATCTCCAGCATGATCCTGTGAGGCCAATAAAAAAAAATAATGGTAATCACTCAATTATGCTTGAGTGAATAGCTGAAAGATTATCATGCAGCTGAGTTGAAGTCAGCATTACCACGGAATGGAAATAACAGACTTTGTGCATTGTCCTGTCAGCCTGATGATAAGGTAAAAGTCTGAGGGACTCAAACTTTACTATCTGCCTGCAATCTTCTGACCTATTGATAATTCTCTGTGATCATTCTCCGATGATGTCACTAACTCCATCAAAACAGTTGGTTCCACCTGGTCACCTAATTTTTAAATAGCAGCACCTGAAATTAACTGATCAGAACACATCTGCCAAAGCGTCTACATTCCCTTCCACAAACAAGAGGTTCAGGTCAGAAAAATGCTGGGTGGCACAGCCTCTTCATCTTTTTGGTCCATAAAATAATTTAAGGGCTGGACAGGGCCCTTACCGATAGATTATTCCAGTTTAACAGATTGGGAAAGGCTGGACAGGCTGGGGTTGTTTTCCTTAGAGCAGAGAAGGCTGAGGGGGGACCTGATTGAGGTGTACAAAATTATATGGGGCATAGATAGGGTAGATATAAAGAAACTTTTCCCCTTAGTAGAGGGGTCAATAATCAGAGGTCATAGTTTCAAGGTAAGGGGCAGGAGGTTTAGAGGGGATTTGAGGAAAAACTTTTTCACCCAGAGGGTGGTTGGAGTCTGGAACTCACTGCCTGAAAGGGTGGTAGAGGCAGGAACCCTCACAACATTCAGGAAGCGTTTAGATGAGCACTTGAAACGCCATAGCATACAAGGCTACGGACCAAGTGCTGGAAAATGGGATTAGAATAGACAGGGCTTGATGGCCGGCGTGGACGTGATGGGCCGAAGGGCCTCTTTCTGTGCTGTATGACTCTATGACTCTCTGACCAGGAGACGTGACTTTGAACTATGTAAGAGCAGGAATAGACTGGATGTTAGGCAGTTCTTCTTTTCCCAGAGAGTAGTGAGGCTTTGGAATACATTGCTGGCTGGTGCGGTGGGTGTTGACTCTCTGTATCGCCTTCAGAAAGGAGCTGGATCTCTTCTTGACCGGGGCAGCGATCATATATAGAAGGTAAGTGTCTTTCTAGATCACAATTGATCCATCTGATCTTCTGGACTGGTTTCGATCACCTGAAGGAATCGGAGAGGAACGTTCCAGAGTATTCTTTCCCTTATTGGCCCTGGGTTTTTCCTCCATATTTTTGCCTCTCCCAGGAGACTGCGGAGGTGGCGGGGAGGAAGGAAGTGTTTTGTCAAGATGCTCCGGCCACCATGGTGTGGGGCAGGCTTGATGGACCAGCTGGTCTTTTCCTGCCCATCAATTTTGTTTGTTCGTATGTTCTGGGCCTGGTTTTGAATGTTGATGGAAAGACGTCTCTCTCTGCTAGCTGTATAAGTCCAACGTGGAATGAGTCCCAATCCAGATCCTAGTAAGCACAGCAAATGAAAAACTATTACTAATTTGGCAATCTCACTCAGAAAAGCCCAGCTAAGGGAAATGGAAATATCATTCTGGTGCAAGCAGGAGTTGTTCTTCTGACAATGGAGATAGGGCACATTGTTGAAACAGAGTGAAAGGAGCTTTACTCTGGACCTGGCAATTCTTGAGTCCTTAAAATAGAAAGGTGCTTAATTTCTCATGGCAGATATGCCTCAACTTAACGAGCAAAAAAAAAAAGGCCAAATTTTTGTATTTAAACAAAATGAATCTTGAAACAATTAGAATAGGGCATTGAGAAAACCTGTGACACCAATGGATAATATAAATACAACTAAAGGATAGTAAAATGTAAATTTAACTGCCTCAGGACTGTCATAAGAATGTAAGAAAGCGTGGAATGAGAAAAGGCCATTCAACCCATCAAATGTGGTTCTTCCTCTGACATGTATAATCTACTCCATTGTAATTTTGTGGGTGTTCGTCTAATTAAAGAGGTACCAATGATAGATGGAGACAGAGTAACAGTAAAAATATACTGGCTCTTCATTGGAATTTCACATCTTAAACAATATACGCGATCGTGTAAGCAATTGCACACCCTATGTTCTATGACCAACCTACTCTTTGACACCTAACCCCTATCTATTGAACTAAAGTGAGGGCAGCACCAAGAGCAAAAGAGTAGTATGACCATGATTCCAATCTGCTGGATCATATTGCGATGGTTCCGTTGCAGTCTGTTGGGCCCATACCCACTCTGGTGGTCATCTGAATGGCTGGGTCCTTGTGTCCTGGGAATGGTCACCTGGTGGAGATGGGCAATGGTGAAGTCCAGGTAGATGAAGAGTCTCCTGAGTTGTTGAATCCACAGCCAGGCACTATGCTCTCTCCTCAAACGACAGTGCTCTGAAATCGCAGAGTTGAAATTGGTCTTCACTTTGGGAAGTGTCCATTCAGGGTAGGTTTGTACTTCTGCTGAGGAGATTCATAGGTTTTATATGCCAACAGGTGTCAGGCAATAAGTGTGACTTTGTACTTTCTATGCCAATGTTCTGTTTCTAGGGGCTCCAAGTATAAAATCCTGCACTAGGTGCTCTTTTGTCAATGTAAGTTTCCACCATGGCAGTGTTCATCTATTGGCGCTATACCTGCTGGCCCACACTCGTTGCAGACCCAATCTGCTTATATGTCAAGCATTACAGACCAATTACCTTGGACCCATTTTTTCTGTAGATGATCTCCCCAATATTGAGAGAGATCAGTAGTAAATGTCAGTGACAGCATAGGAGGTTTATTAGACCATGCTGTTCAACCAGAACTTTTGTCTCATAGTTTTAGATGTCCGTGAACTCAGTGTTCCTGCAAAAGTACTTTGTTTAGTATTGACTGGATCTGTCTTTAAAATGTCCTGGGAAGATTATAATTTCTCCCAGTTCACCAGCCGGTACAATGGTGCAAACACTTAAATGGTCAACGATTGGCTGTTGGGTTGGCTCCAGTGAACATGCCTGGACAGCCAGTCATCTAAGTGGGGTACCAGTGTTAACTCTTTAAGCCTAGATGTGGTAGATGAGAGATGTTTGTTAAGAACATTCACGCGCAGACAAAGCCAAAAGGCCGGATCATGTACCTACATCCTCTCCCTTGGAAACAGAAAAACATTCCTGTGGTTGATGGCCTCCAGCCAGTCTCCTGGGTACACTGTATAAATGATTATGGGCAGGGTAAACACACATTTTAACATTTCTACTTTCAGAAACTTGTTTAGGTTCAAGAGGCCCACAGTCTTTGGAAGATCACAAAGTAGCAGTAACAAAGTCCAATGATTGTACTGTATAGTATATTGCCCATGTTTCTTTGCTTCCATATAATGTATTTGTAAATAAATTCGGACAATACATTTAGCCTGTCCTCAATGGTCTAGCGTTGTGGTAGTTGCTGCCACGTGAGGGGACAGGAGACTATGGTGAGCATCTTATGTATTCACCCATAAACAATTATTGTTGAACCTAGGGTTACACTAATCATACATGGCAGAGCTTAAAGATGCAGGTTTTGGTTCATAAGAGACTTGGTCCAATTCTAGGAAAATATCATCAAGCCATAACTGTGAGAAAAAACAGTATTGGGAAAAAGCCTTTATGTATGAATGTAACCTCTGAATGCAAGGATCTAGACTTGGAAGGATCATCTTGCCCAACAACTGTGACAGTATTCCCAAGAAATCCCCTTCCACCCACCTCGGAGAGCTCAACCATGGGAGATCCTGCCAGAGAATGCAATTTGATCCGTTCCATCAGACAGTAGTATTCATCCTTAGTAACATAGAATAGTACAGCACAGAAGGAGACCATCTGACCCTGACCATCGAGTCTGCGCCAGCTCTTTCGAAGAGCAATCCAGTTAGTCCCCCTCCCCCGCTCTTTCCCCGTATCCCTGCAATTTTTCTCCTCCAAGTACTTAACCAAATCCTTTTTGAAGGCTACTATTGAATCTGTATCCACCACCCTATCAGGCAGCGCATTCCAAATCCTAACCACTCGTTGAGTAAACACATTTTTCCTCATGTCGCTTCTGTTTTTTTTGCCAATCACCTTAAATCTGTGCCTTCTCGTTATCGACCCTTCAGTCATTGGAAACAGTTTCTCTTTATTTATTCTATCTAAACACTTCATGATTTTGAACACCTCTATCAAATCTCCTCTTAGCTTTCTGTGCACTAAGGAGAACAACCCCAGCTTCTCTAGTCTATCTATGTAATAGAGCTGGTGCTGCATATTAGATTTTGTGCAGGAACTAAAACTAGATCATCTATTTCTTGTGCTCCTAGAGAAAGAAAAAGAAAGACTTGCATTTATATAGCGCTTTTCACAACCTCAGGACCTCAAAGCGTTTTACAGCCAATAAAGTACTTCTGATGTGTAGTCACTGTAGAGGTTCCATATGCACTCTGCATTCAAGAAAAGTAGACATCTCTACCTAGTTTCCCAGCTGAAAGGGGGTGGGGGAGTGCCATTTGATATTATTGAAATACAGGTGCACTATCCCTTATCCGAAACCCTTGGGACCAGATGTTTTTCGGAATTCGGAATTTTTCGGATTTCAGAATGGTATTCAGAATCAGTATGTAACACCCTAGCAGGGGTCTGGGCAGCACCCCGTAAGCAAACACATTAATATTTCTGCAGCAAACCTTATGAATATTCACACTGAGTGGGATAAATAAAGACTATAAATAGTATTACAGTTTATTTGTACAGTAATAATTTTGTAAATTAAATAGTGGGATAAATATAGACCATAAATACTCTAGTTACGCTCCACGAAAAAACTTTCGGTTTTCAGAGGTTTTCGGTTTTCGGAAGTGCGGATAAGGGATAGTCTACCTGTATAAGGTGTACCCTGTAAGCCTTAGCCACCAACAGGCCATGCAAGCAAATTGATTAAGTATGCTACTAGTCTCTGTCATTGCTTTCTCAGAGTCTAGCAAAAAGATCATTGACTTTTTAACAAGTTCAAAAGCAAATGGGTTCTTTCTTTCACTGTCAGGTGAACATCTTCTTCTGATAAAGCCCATCTGGAATTCATGTATAATCTACGGAAAGATTGACTTTCATATTTGTTGCTAGCATATTAGCCAGAATTTTACAATTGGTGCTCGTTAGCAAGGCTCGTGTAAAATGGACCTTTCCCCTTTTTAACCAGTAAGACAAGACAAAGAGTCTTGGATAAATGGTAATCATTAAATATCAAAGCCACTTAAATCTCTGTCCTCCAGCTTCAGCCCAAAACGTATGATTGAACTCGACCGTTTAGTCAGCACGCTCCGGGCCCTCCTTTCATCCTTCCCCAACTGGCTTTTCGATCTCTACCAACCTAATTTGTTGCTACATATTTCCTGTTTAGTTTCGTCTACTTGAAGAACATTGAACTCTTCAAGGAATGCATCATAATCAACCAACGCCAGTAAGATTTTAACCTACGCAGCTTTGCTGTGATTGCATGCTAACACCTACCCTCACCTCACCTCGCCTCCCTTCTTCCAATTACAACTTTGAACAACATTTATTTCAATTGCAGAGCTAATGCCTTTTTGCCTTGGTCAAGAAAGCACTAGTAGGCTTTAAACAATGAAAACTGATTAGTTAAAAATGCATTTAACACTATTTAATGGATAGGCTTAATTAGATCTTATACAGAACCTCAGGATATGACTCTCTTTCTGGAGCTCCCAGATTTACATTCACTTCTGAAGTTCTAGAAGATCTTGCATGCTCTTGTTTAGCCAAAGGCATGCCCTCCTTGAACAGTCCAGAGCTGGTACATCATCCTCCCTACTCTGCACATGTCTGTGAGCTTCCAAACAGATTTGTCTCAATGCAGCATCCCCACTACAAGCCTTGCAACTTTCACCCGCAGCGCCGTTTTCTCAGTCATTTTTTTCTATAATCGCCAGGGCTTTCATTTTAATCAGTGGCATGTGTTCTGCTCTGCTCACCAGCGCTTTAATTCGAACTCTAATTTCAAATGGTAAGCTGAGCGCTGGCCAATTGTACAGCCAGCTATTATGGTAACCGGGTTGAAGCTTCCTTCACAAGTTGGTAAGTTGAGAAAGGCAGAATAACCGCACTTTAAAACACGCTGCTGATTAAAACTGGCAGGGCTGCAAGAAAGGTAGCCATTATACTGCCATTTGCCCTGCAAATTTTGCCACATCCAATTACTTTATTTAAAATTTGTTCTTGGGATGTGGCTGTAATCACTGCCCATCCCTGGCAGTTAAGTAACTTGCTGGGCCACTTCAGATGTCAAGAGGAGGCAACCACATAGTGTAGGATTAGAGTCTGGGGATGGGTGGGTGGTCTCTTTCACTGAACAGCATTAGTGAACCATTTGGGTTTTTACAACATGATCATTCATTTCCTCCACTTTCACAACGTACCACGGTGGGATTTGAACTCGCAACAACTTCTTTGCTAATCCAGCATCATCACAACCACACACATACCATACATGCTTTATTTATAAGCACAACAGGAATATATTGTACCTGAACTGACTAGATCAGGACCAATCAAGATCATAGAATCATGGAATGATACAGCACAGAAGGAGGCCATTCAGCCCATCATGCCTGTGCCGGCTCTTTGAAAGAGCTCTCCAATTAGTCCCACTCCCTTGCTCTTTCCCCTTCAAGTATTTATCCAATTCCCTTTTGAAAATTACTATTGAATCTGCTTCCACCGTCCTTTCAGGCAATGCATTCAAGATCACAACAACTCACTGTAAAAAAAAAAAAATCTCATCTCGTCTCTGGTTCTTTTGCCAATTACCTTAAAGATTTGATGTTTTCTACAGCAAACATCCACACAAGTAGATTTGACGTGATATTTACTTGGACCTCATATCGTTGCAGCAATAACACTTTTTTTAAATAGACCATTTCCTTCAGTATATAATGTGATCTGTAACTCCCGCTTCTCTGCAGAATACCACATTCTGCAATTAATAACCCTGGCAGCAAGAGGATCTCGGTTCTAAAAAAGGTTAATTGATTTAATTCATACACTGATGTGGGAACGTTCTGACAGAACAGCAACGCACCTCGTGGGTTTGCGTGACTCTAGGATAATATATGAATTTATGCTGCTGGTAATTGCAAATGACAATTTTCAATGGAATATTGTCACGGGTAAAGCGCGGAAATTTATTCAGGGCTAGAAACATCAACTGGCGGGAGCACCTCTGGTTATGCACTTCTAGTATAACTAATATCTTCAGTGCGTTAAATCATTTGCAAAGAAGCCCGTGATTAAGAATTCCTTTAATTAACTTTATCTCTAAGTAGAAGTTAATCTGTCCCCTCCCATCATTTTCTCTCCCAGACTACTCCTCCCATCCCTTTCCCCATTGGCACTATGCAAGGTTGCATTTCCACTACAGGTTCAGCACTGGCGCAAAGTGGTTTCTACTTCACTCTAATATCAGGTCGGGCCTTGACTCCCGATTTTGGCTGCATTTACACTACAATGTAACAAACTACAAGTCATTGAATGGATGGACCATTCAGCTGGTAGGCAGCAATGCTGATTCTTTGGTCGCCTGTCCAGGCAATGCAGCAAGTGGCCCTTTCTCTGTCAGCTGACCCTACTTTCCTCGGGCAACCTACTCAAGCCCAGCAAACTCAACAATGATTCAAAGTCAAGTCGGCTAGCTCTGAGTCCAATTGCTCTAGCATTGTGGCTGCTGCTTAACAACTTGTTGCATTGTTGCAGTACAAAATGCATGGTTTATGAGTGCATTTACACTCTCTGAGATAAGCATTGGTGAGAATTAGTTTCCACTCTGCTGGAATATCAGGCCGAGTTCTAACTCCAGATTCAGGCTACATTTACACTCCCGCTTCACATCGATGCTGCAGTTCCAGAGTAAATGCACCCTTGAGCACCATCGCAAGTTGTGGTAAACCACTGTTTGTATTCCTGTTTGTCCTGTTTGTATTCCACTGTGTACATGCCTGGACATGCCTCGGCTGACTCCTCCCACAGGTCCTAGTATAAAGGTGACTGCTCCCCAGCCCTTAGTATCATGGACCGGTCGACCACGCGAGGCAGACCTCCATTCTGTTGTTAATAAAAGCCTTTAGTTACTCTTCTAACTCTCAGTCTTTTATGAGTAATTGATAGCGCATCAATTTTATTAACAACATTTTTATAATGGAGAAGATCCTCACACCAGCATGCCTGGACTTAGATCATCGGGAGGCGGACTCATCCACCAAGTTTATTCACTGGCTTAAGTGTTTCGAAAAATTCCTGACCGCCTCCGAAGCAATCAAATCGGACGAGGACAAACTGGATGTCCTGACCTCCAAAGTGAACCACCGAGTGTACTCGGTCATCCAAGACGCGACCTCGTACGCGGACGCTATCAAGCTCCTCAAGGACCAGTACACGCGCCCAGTGAACGAAGTGTACGCCAGGCACCTCCTGGGGAGTCGTAAACAACAACCTGGGGAATCGACCGTGGAATACCTTCAGGCACTGTCTGTGCTTGGCCGGGCCTGTGGTTGTAAGGATGTAAAGGCCGCCGTGTACACAGAGGAACTTATCCGGGACGCTTTTGTAGCGGGCCACAGATCCAATTACACCCGACAGCGACTGTTGGAGCAGAGTAACCTCGACCTCAACAAGGCCTCTGAACTCGCACTATCGTTGGATGCAGCCTACCAGGGCATGGATGCCTACTCCTCTGCACCGTGGACGCCGCGGGGAATGACAGCCTGGGACACGGTAGGACCGCCTCATAGCGCCGTGCCACCCCAGCCACACCCCAACAACGGCCCAACTACCGCAGCAGTGTCCCAAGGCCAGACAGCAGTGCCCCAAGGCCAGAAATGCTACTTCTGTGGCCAGGCAAAACACCCCAGAGCGCGCTGCCCGGCGAAAAACGCGATCTGCTCGGGCTGCGGGAAGAAGGGACACTACGCTAGTGTCTGCAGGGCCAAAGCCACCCCGAACCCCAGCAGCGCCGCGTGTGGGCCATGCGGGCCGCCATCTTGGACCTCCCCGGCCATGTGCGAATCACCAGTACAGCAGCCATTTTGGACGCCTCCAGCCACATGGGGATCATGGACGCCGCCATCTTGGACGACAGCCGGGACGCAGCAGGCCCCCGACACCGCCTCATCTGATACCCACAGCGACACACCGACCCCTATGCTGGCATCCGTTACACTGGACCAAGCGAGACCGCACCAACTGGCCAGTTCCACAATGGACATTAAGGTAAATGGTCACGATACAATCTGCCTTTTTGACTCTGGGAGCACAGAGAGCTTCATCCACCCCGACACGGTGCGGCGTTGCTCTCTCCCAGTCCTGCCTGCGCAACAGCGGATTTCTATGGCCTCCGAGTCCCAGTCGGCGGACATCGGCGGCTACTGCGTGGTGACACTCGTAGTAGACGGGACCGTGTACGATCATTTTAAACTTCTGGTCCTGCCTGACCTCTGCGCTGCCGTCCTGCTGGGGTTAGATTTTCAGTGCCACCTTAGAAGTGTTACGATGGCGTACGGTGGACCCCTACCCCCACTCACAGTCCGCAGCCAGCAGCTTCCAAACTGCCCGCCGCGCACCAGGTGCAACCTCTCCACACTCAGAGTCACCCCCCCCCCCAACTGTTTGCTAACCTCACCCCCGACTGTAAGCCCATCGCCACAAAGAGCAGGCGATACAGTGCCGGGGACAGGGTTTTCATTAAAACCGAAGTGGAGCGGCTCCTGAAGGAAGGGATTATTGAGGGCAGCACCAGCCCCTGGCGAGCCCAGGTTGTGGTCGTTAAGACCGGCGAGAAGCAGCGCCTGGTCATCGACTACAGCCAGACAATAAATCGCTACACCCTGCTGGACGCCTACCCACTCCCCCGCATAGCTGATATGGTCAACCAGATCGCGCAGTACCGCGTCTTCTCGACCATTGACCTGAAATCAGCGTACCACCAGCTCCCTATCCGCCCTGAGGACCGCCAGTATACTGCCTTTGAGGCAAACGGCCGCCTCTACCACTTCCTTAGGGTTCCCTTTGGCGTCACCAACGGGGTCTCTGTCTTCCAAAGGGAGATGGACCGGATGGTAGATCAAAATGCGTTGCAGGCCACTTTCCCATATCTGGACAATGTGACCATCTGCGGCCGTGACTTGCAGGACCATGACGCAAACCTCGAAAAATTCCTCCGCACCGCCCAACTCCTTGTTATATGTCAGGTTTAGGAGAAGTGCATATTCCGCACAAACCGCCTCGCCATCCTTGGCTGTGTTGTGGAACACGGAGTCATCGGCCCCGACCCCGACCGGATGCGTCCCCTTATGGAACTCCCACTGCCTCAAGGCCCTGAAGAGGTGCCTAGGGTTTTTCTCCTATTATGCCCAGTGGGTCCCCTACTATGCGGACAAGGCCCATCCGCTGATCAAGTCCACCTCTTTTCCCTTGACGGCAGAGGCCCGCTTAGCCTTCCACCGTATCAAGGAAGACATTGCCAAAGCCACCATGCACGCAGTGGACGAATCCATCCCCTTCCAGGTGGAAAGCGACGCGTCCGACTTTGCCCTGGCCGCTACCCTCAATCAGGCGGGGAGACCCGTGGCCTTCTTTTCACGAACCCTCCAAGGCCCGGAGACCAGACACTCCGCTGTTGAGAAGGAGGCCCAGGCGATTGTGGAGGCTGTGCGTCATTGGAGGCACTACCTGGCCGGAAAACGATTTACCCTGCTCACTGACCAACGTTCAGTTGCTTTCATGTTTAACAACAAGCAGAGGAGCAAAATCAAAAATGACAAGATCTTGAGGTGGAGAATCGAACTTTCCACCTACAATTACGAGATCTTGTACCGGCCCGGGAAGCTCAATGAACCCCCGGATGCGCTATCGCGTGGCACCTGCGCCAGCGCGCAGATCGATAGACTGCGGGCCCTCCACAATGACCTCTGCCACCCGGGGGTCACCACGTTCTTCCACTTCATCAAGGCCCGCAACCTGCCTTACTCTATTGAGGAGGTCAGGACCATGACCAGGAACTGCCAAGTCTGCGCTGAGTGCAAACCGCACTTTTATAGACCAGACAGGGCCCACCTGATAAAAGCCACTCGCCCCTTCGAGCGCCTGAGCGTTGATTTTAAAGGGCCTCTCCCCTCCTCCGACCGCAATGTGTACTTCCTCAATATTATTGATGAGTACTCCCGTTTCCCGTTTGCCATCCCCTGCCCGGACATGACCAGTGCCACGGTCATTAAATGTCTGAACGACCTCTTCACCCTGTTCGGTTTCCCCAGCTATATCCATAGCGACCGGGGCTCATCGTTTATGAGTGACGAACTCCGTCAGTACCTGCTAACTAGGGGTATTGTCACAAGCAGGACCACCAGTTACAACCCCCGGGGGAACGGACAGGTGGAAAGAGAAAATGCGACAGTTTGGAAGGCCGCCCTGTTAGCCTTAAAGTCTAGGGGCCTTCCAACCTCCCGCTGGCAGGATGTGCTCCCCGATGCGCTCCACTCTATTCGGTCACTGCTCTGCACTGCCACTAACGCCACCCCTCATGAGAAAATGTTTGTCTTCCCAAGGAAGTCCACATCGGGGACATCGCTACCGCCATGGCTGACGTCCCCAGGGCCGGTCCTACTGAGAAGGCACGTGAGGACCCATAAAACAGACCCCCTGGTCGAGAGGGTCGACCTCCTCCACGCCAACCCCCAGTATGCTTACATCGCATACCCGGACGGGCGGGAGGACACAGTCTCCATAAGAGACCTTGCACCCTCGGGGGCCGCAGTAATCCACTACTCACTACCACCCCCCCCCCCCACGATCCGATATCCAGCCCCGGCAGACGGCAGGCCTGGGCCCAGCGACCCGCTCGACATCTACGAGGACGACACGCCTGTGCCACAGCCTACGCGGGACTCGACGCCGGAAGCTCCACTACCCCTGCCGTCGCCACGCCGATCACAGCGGCAGACAAGACCTCCGGAGAGACTCCAATACACTAACTTTTAATACACTTCACCCCGCCGGACTCAATTTTAAACAAGGGGTGAATGTGGTAAACCACTGTTTTTGTATTCCACTGTGTACATGCCTGGACATGCCTCGGCTGACTCCTCCCACAAGTCCTAGTATAAAGGTGGCTGCTCCCCAGCCCCTTTGTATTCTGGACCGGTTGACCACTCAAGGCAGACCTTCATTCTTTTGTTAATAAAAGCCTTTAGTTACTCTCTTAACTCTCAGTCTTTTATGAGTAATTGATAGCGCATCACAGGGTACTGAGTTTGGATGATCAGCCATGATCTCATTAAATGGCGGAGCGGGCTTGAGTGGCCGAATGGTCTACTCCTGCTTCTATCTTCTATGTTTCTATGTAAGTGGCCTTTCTTCATGTGTAAGTGTAGATACTGGTGCAGGCAGGCTATTGAAACGCGGAAAGACGTTAGAGCCAAACCCTGCGTCCTCATGGGAAGTCCACACACTTGCAGCATGGATCACAGGATTGTGGTCAAGAGCAGGCAAGCTGGCTGATCTTTCGCTACCCAAGCCCAATGGTAACAATGTTAATTCTAGCACCTCGATCCACACCAACTGGGCACGAAATGGGGTTTGATCATAGTAGCTTCCTGATCTGCATGGCTGGGTTCCGCATATTGTAATCAATGGAACCATTAGGGAATCCACCACACCTTTCACGTGTTTAAAGCTGCTTCTATCAAATGTAGGGCAATTACCGAGCCACAGCTGCACATCGTTGCTCTTACTGAAACTTTTCAGACAACGATTAATTTAGAGCTGTAATGAAGTCTTGATGCCTCGAGGGTTTGTTCATTCTTCTGGACTTCAAAGCTAAAAACTTAGCTTCAAAGCTCTCATTCTTACCCACTTCTGTTTTGCCGAGCTGTGGTTTAAATGCTCAGCTGACCACTCTTGCTTCACTCTGTTCTGTCAATGATGTTTCCGAAGCTCAAGAAAGTGGTTTTTGTCGCTCGGCCAGATCAGCGTCCATCAGACAGAATCGCAGCGACAGAGCTCTCGAAAATTCAATCAGTTTAGAGAATCCAGAGGCTTGGTTCTAATCAACGTTCAGTTGCTTTAAACTGGTTTATCTCATTCATTTTCAGCAGCTGAACACTGATTAGATTTAAACCCTGGGGCTTTCTGACTAAAGAGGGGACGTGCAATTCGAAAGGCTGTGACAATCCTTTCGCCCCTGGAACCCGGGCTCCGATCCAGCCCAGACTAATGGGGCAAAACTGTACGCTGTCCACCAGCTATAACGCTCTGAGGTGAAATGACTTTGGATAGTCTCAACCTAGTGGGTACATATGCTCAGTAAAAAAAAACAATGATACTATATTAGCTAACCTACGCATAAAGATGGCCAGTGTGGGAAATAGATACATAGAATTACATAGGATATACGGCACAGAAACAGGCCATTCAGCCCAACCAGTCCATGCCGGCGTTTATGCTCCACTCGAGCCTCCTTCCGTCTTTCCTCATCTAAATCTATCAGCATCGCCCTCTATTCCCTTCTCCCTCATATGCTTGTCTAGCCTCCCCTTAAATGCATCTATACTATTCGCTTCAACCACTCCCTGTGGTAGCGAGTTCCACATTCTCACCACTCTCTGGGTAAAGAAGTTTCTTCTGAAGTCCCTGTTGGATTTCTTGATGACTATCTTATATTGATGGCCTCTAGTTATGCTCTTCCCCACAAGTGGAAACATTCTCTCTGTATCCACTCTATCAACATTTTTATAATTTTAAAGTGACATTCAGTGACGGGTATTTTATGTTGGGCCGATACTCTCTGGAGTTTAGAAGAATGAGAGGTGATCTCATTGAAACATACAAGATTCTGAAGGGGATTGACCGGGTAGATGCTGAGAGGTTGTTTCCCCTGTCTGGGGAGTCTAGAACTAGGGGGCATAGTCTCAGGATAAGGGGTCATAGAAACATAGAAACTAGGAGCAGGAGTAGGCCATTCGGCCCTTCGAGCCTGCTCCGCCATTCAACGAGATCATGGCTGATCATCCAAACCCTAGCACCCGGTCCCTACACCAACAGCCATCCCACCCAAACCCTATCCCCGTAACCCCGTAACCGCACGTATTTAATCCCCCCCCTAACACTAAGGGCCAATTTTTATCATGGCCAATCAACCTAACCCGCACATCTTTGGACTGTGGGAGGAAACCGGAGCACCCGGAGGAAACCCACGCAAACACGGGGAGAATGTGCAAACTCCACACAGACAGTCACCCGAGGCCGGATTTGAACCCGGGTCCCTGGCGCTGTGAGGCAACAGTGCTAACCACTATGCCACCGTGCTGCCATTTAAGACCGAGATGAGGAGGAATTTGTTCACTCAGGGTTGTGAATCTTTGGGATTCTCTGCCCCAGAGGGCTGTGGATGCTGAGTCTTTGAGTATATGCAAGGCTGAGATCGATAGATTTTTGGCCTCTCGGAGAATCAAGGGATATGGAGATTGGACGGGAAAGTGGAGTTGAGGTCGATGATCAGCCATGATCTTACTGAATGGCGGAGCAGGCTCGAGGGGCCGTATGGCCGACTCCTGCTCTTATTTCTTATGTTCTTATGTTAATTGAACGGAATAGAGATAGTTTTGCTTTGTATCTGGCCTATGAAATTTTGATTCAAAATGACAGAGCTCATCAGAGAGCAACAACAAGGATAATTCCAGGCCTTTGGGATCTCAGGGATGAAGAGACTCACAGAACAGAACTTACTGTCATTGAAGAGAAGATTGAGAGGGATATGGTTGTCAGCTGTGGCTCAGTGGGTAGCACTCTCACCTCTGAGTCAGAAGGTTGTGGGTTTAAGTTCCACTCCAAGAGTCTTGAGTACAAAAATCTAGGCTGACATTTCAGGGTAGTACTGAGGGAGTGCTGCACCGTCGGAGGTGCCGTCTTTCGAATGAGACGTTAAACCGAGGCCCCGTCTGCTCTCTCAGGCAGACATAAAAGACCTCATGACACTATTTCGAAGAAGAGCAGGGGATTTATTCCTGGTGTCCTGGGCCAATATTTATCCCTCAATCAACATCACTAAAAAAACAGATTATCTGGTCATTACCACATTGCTGTTTGTGGGAGCTTGCTGTGCGCAAATTGACTGTCGCGTTTCCTACATTACAACAGTGACTACACTTCAAAAGCACTGCATTTGGTTGTAAAGTGCTTTGGGACGAACTTTTTTAAAAATTTGTTTATGGGATCTGGACATCGTTATTGCCCATCCCTAGTTGTCCTTGAGAAGGTGGCGGTGAGCCGCCGCCTTGAACCGTTGCAGCCCGTGTGGTGATGGTACTCCCACAGTGCTGATAGGTAGGGAGTTCCAGGACTCTGACCCAGCGACGATGAAGGATCGGCGATATACTTCTAAGTCAGGATGGTTTGTGACTTGGAGGGGAACTTGGAGGTGGTGGTGTTCCTGTGCATCTGCTGCCCTTGTACATTTAGGTGGAAGAGGTCGCGGGTTTGGGAGGTGCTGCCGAAGAAGCCTTGGCGAGTTGCTGCAGTGCATCTTGTAGATGGTACACACTGCAGCCACGGTACGCCGGTGGTGGAGGGAGTGAATGTTTAAGGTGGTGGATGGGGTGCTGATCAAGCGGGCTGCTTTGTCCTGGATGGTGTCGAGCTTCTTGAGTGTTGTTGGAGCTGCACTCATCCAGGCAAGTGGAGAGTATTCCATCACACTCCTGACTTGTGCCTTGTAGATGGTGGAAAGGCTTTGGGGAGTCAGGAGGTGAGACACTCGCCATAGGATACCCAGCTTCTGACCTGCCCTTGTTGCCACAGTATTTATGTGGCTGGTCCAGTTAAGTTTCTGGTTAATGGTGACCCCCAGGATATTGATAGTGGGGGATTCGGCGATGGTAATGCCATTGAGTGTCAAGGAGAGGTGGTTAGACTCTCGCTTGTTGGAGCTAGTCATTGCCTGGGGCGAATGTTACCTGCCACTTATCAGCCCAAGCCTGAACGTCGTCCAGGTCTTGTTGCATGTGGTCATGGACTGCTTCATTATCTGAGGAGTTGTGAATGGTGCTGCACACTGTGCAGCCATCAGCGAACATCCCCATTTCTGACCTTATGTTGGAGGGAAGGTCATTGATGAAGCAGCTGAAGATGGTTGGGCCTAGGACACTGTCCTGAGGAACTCCTGCAGCGATGTCCTGGGGCTGTGATGATTGACCTTCAACCTCCACAGCCAGTGGAGCGTTTTCCCCCTGATTCCCATTGTCTTCAGTTTTACTAGGGCTCCTTGATGCCAGGCTTGGTCAAATGCTGCCTTGATGTCAAGGGCAGTCACTCTCGCCTCACCTCTGGAATTCAGCTCCTTTGTCCATGTTAGCACTGTTGCCTCACAGCGCCAGGGACCCGGGTTCAAATCCGGCCTCGGGTGACTGTCTGTGTGGAGTTTGCACATTCTCCCCGTGTTTGCGTGGGTTTCCTCCGGGTGCTCCGGTTTCCTCCCACAGTCCAAAGATGTGCGGGTTAGGTTGATTGGCTATGATAAATTGACCCTTAGTGTTAGGGGGATTGAATATGTGGGGTTACGGGGATAGGGCGGGATATGTGTTGGTGTAGGGGTTACGGGGATCGGGTGGGATATGTGTCGGTGCAGGCTCGATGGGCCGAAATGGCCTCTATCTGCACTGTGGGGTTTCTGTGATTCTGTGATTCTGTGATGGGGTGGTAATTGGCCGAGTTGGATTTGTCCTGCTTTTTGTGGACAGGACATACCTGGGCAGTTTTCCACCTTGTCGGATAGATGCCAGTGTTGTAGCTGTACTGGAACAGCTTGGCTAGAGGCCCGGCTAGTTCTGGAGCACACGTCTTCAGCACGATAGCCGGGATGTTGTCGGGGCCCATAGCCTTTGCAGTATCCAGTGTGCTCAGCCGTTTCTTGATATCACGTGGGGACCTCAGGGGTAGGCCGATATGGATCATCCACTTGGCACTTCTGGCTGAAGTTGGTTGCAAACGCTTCAGCCTTGCCTTTTGCACTCACGTGCTGGGCTCCACCATCATTGAGGGTGGGGATATTCTTGGAGCCTCCTCCTCCCGTTAGTTGTTTAATGGTCCACCACCATTCACGACTGGATGTGGCAGGACTGCAGAGCTTTGATCTGATCCGTTGATTGTGGGATTGCTTAGCCCTGTCTATAGCATGCTGCTTCCACTTTTTAGCATGCATGTGTTGCAGCTTCCCCAGGTTGGCACCTCATTTTTCGGTACGCCTGGTGCTGCTCCTGGCATGCTCTTCTACACTCCTTGTTGAACCACGGTTGGTCCCCTGGCTTGGTGGTAATGGTAGAGTGATGGATATGCTGGGCCATGAGGTTACAGATTGTGGTGGAATACAATTCTGCTGCTGCTGATGGCCCACAGCGCCTCATGGGTGCCCAGTTTTGAGCTGCTAGATCTGTTCTGAATCTATCCCTATTCCTGAGGTTGTGAAAGGCACTATATAAACACAATTCTTTTTTTTCTTTATGATTCATGTCTTTAAAGAGATGCCAGGTATAGAAAATACAGATGTAATTAGGCTGCTTAAGCTGGATTGTGAACAGAAAACTAAACAACACAAGGACAACATTAACAATGCAACTAGAGATGAGAAGAAACTGACTGCCTCAAAGGAACAGGAGTAGGCCATTCAGCCCCTCGAACCTGTTCCTCCATTTAATTAGGCTATGGCTGATCTGTACCTCGACTCCATTTTCTGCATTTGATCCATATCCCTTGATACCATTACCGAATAAAAATCTGTTGATCTGTCTCCATAGAGTAGTAGACATTTGGAACAGACTTCTAGTAAAAACAGCTAATGTAATGTTAACTAACTCATTTAAAGAACTGAATAAACATTTCCTTAGGAATAGGATCAATGGTTATAATGGTAAGTATGGCGAGATAATGGCCCGTATTTTCCGATCGGAGGCTTCCTGCGTGCGGAGGCCTCCGATTTGGAAAAAATCTACGAACTTACCTGAGGGCTCCCGAGGTGCATATACTTCCATTCCTGGGCCTCTCCAAACTCGCAATGCGCAGGGCACACGTATCCCAGGGGCGCAAGCAGTTCGCAAGTGTCCCTGGGATCAAGTGGGCCACGGGGAGCCAACAGGAGAAGGGAATCTCCCTTCATACACTTGACAGATAGACCCGTCAAATATATGAATGGAGATCACCCCAAAAACACAGTAAAACATTAAATACATTTATTTTTTTTAATCACATTTTTAAAATGAGTTGAAATTACAAATTAAATATTTTAAACAAAAGTAATTTTTGAAAAAAAAAATTAAAGATTTTACGGGGCTAAAAATAAACTTACCTTTTTTAAAGTATTTTAAAATGAGTGAAATTTTTTTTAAACTTTTTTTCAACTCTTATGCTGGTAAAAGCAGGCCTTAAGGGTTTTCTGTGGGCGGAGGTTTTGCAGAAAGCGGAAATATCTGCCCGCAGAGGCCCTTCTCTAGGGCAGGCATCCGATCTGTCAAGAGCCTGAAACTGGCACACGGCGCGTACACAACCGTAGGCATCAGAATATACGGCCCAATAAAGTACTCCATGGAACAAAGTAGTCTAGGGAACTGTCGCATGTGGTAAGCTGCCAGCCAGAACTTAATAGTGGAGATATTGGTGTCGATAAGTATTCAACAGTTTTGCTTGACTGCATTTGGGAGTCAGAGAAAGAATTTTCACAACTATTCCTTGGGAAATTAATTAAATGGGGTAGAATCTATGATACGGTAGATGGTTTGTGGAAAGATCAGGTTTGATAGGACAATTAGACATTTCTCATTCCTAACCAGCGTTCCGTCTCAGCACTTCTATAACTTCCATTGATAACAACAACAACTTGTATTTATGTAGCGCCTTTAATGTAGTGAAATGTCCCAAGGCGCTTCACAGGAGCGTTATCAAACAAAATTTGACACGGAGGCAAATAAGGAGATACTAGGGCAGATGAAGTGGTAGGTTTTAAGAGGTGTCTTAAGGGAGGAACAAGAGGTAGAGAGGCAGAGATGTTTAGGAAGAGCTGAGGACCTTCGCAATTGAAGGCTCGGCTGCCAATGGTGGACCAATTAAAATCAGGAATGCTCAAGAGGCCAGAATTGGAAGAGCGCAGAGATCTCGGAGGGTTGTAGGGCTGGAGGAGATCATGGAGATAGGGAGGGGCAAGGCCAGAGAGGGATTTCAGAACAAGAATGAGAATTTTAAAATCGAGGCATTGCTTAACCGGGAGCCAATGTAGGTCAGTGAGCACAGGGGTGATGAGTGAACGGGACTTGGTGCGAGTTTGGACACAGGCAGCAGAGATTTGGATGACGTCAAGTTTACAGAGGGGAGAAGATGGGAGGCCAGCCAGAAATGCGTTGGAACAGCCAACTCGAGAGGTAACAAAAGCATGGATGAGGGTTTCAGCAGCAGATGAGCTGAGGCAAGGGCGGAGACGGGTGATGTTATGGAGGTGGAAATAGTGATGGTGCAGATATGTGATCGAAAGCTCATCTCGGGGTCAAATATGACACCGAGGTTGCGAACATACTGTTTCAGCCTCAGACAGGGAGAGGGATGGAGTCGGTTGCTGGGGAACGGAGTTTGTGGCGGGGACCAAAGACACTGGCTTCGGTCTCCCAAATATTTAGTTGGAGGAAATTTCTGCTCATCCAGAACTGGAAGTCAGACAAGTGGTCTGACAATTTAGAGACCGTGGCGGGGTTGAGAGAAGTGGTGGTGAGGTAGAGCTGGGTGTCATCAGTGTACATGTGGAAACCGACACTGTATTTGTGGATAATGTCACCGAGGGGCAGCATGTAGATGAGAAATAGGAGGGGGCCAAGGATAGATCCTTGGGGGACACCAGAGGTCACGGTGCGGGAGCGGGAAGAGAAACCGTTGCAGGTGATTCTCTGGCTACAACTGGATAGGTAAGAATGGAACCAGGCGAGTGCAAACCCACCCAGCTGGACGACGGTGGAGAGGCGTTGGAGAAAGATGGAGTGGTCAACCGTGTCAAAGGCCGCAGACAAGTCAAGAAGGACGAGGAGGGATAGTTTACCTTTGTCACAGTCACAAAGGATGACATTCGTGACCCCAAAAAAATCAAAACTATGTGCTGTATTAAAGCAATGTGAAGGCTTCTTACTGTGTGGAATGTAGAGCAAAGGCTCACAGCTGTGATTCCTCATGTGGCAGGTCCTGACTTTGGTGCGCCACCAAGCAGAGATTGAATGGAATGCCCCGTCTCCATTTACACACAAATTAGACGCCAGTTCCCCCAAGTGTGGTTGCCAGAGACCTCGGACCTGTTAGCCTTCCCATGATGTGCATTCTTACCTCATTCCTTCCCCCTCTCTTTTTCTGTTATGGCTTTCCTTAGCCAGAAAAGTGACACGACAGATGACAGGTTACTGTATGAGCACCTCCGTGACTAACTGATAGCTTGGTAAACTTGCAGCATGGTAATGCAGCAAATGCCAGTGTTCCTTAGTAATGATTATTTGACATATACTTATTTGGTTGCAAATTTGTAATATTTTAAATGATCTCTTTGCTTAAGACATTCTTAGCTTCATTACTGATGCTAAATTACAAGATCCAAAGACCAAGGAATTACAGTAAATACAACTATTCAAAAATAAATGGGTCGCACACAACATGGTGACGTGACATCTTTGATTCCCTATTCCACTGAATTCCCAGTCTTTGCCGTGTTGCTGCTGTGGGAGCCAAGCACCAGTACAAGCTGTGGCTCAGTTGGTAGTCAGAAAGTTGTGGGTTGAAGTCCCACTCCAGGGACTTGAGCACACAAAGCTAGGCTGACACTCCAGTGCAGTGCTGAGGGAGTGCTGCACTGTCGGAGGTGCCGTCTTTCGGATGAGACGTTGAACCGAGGCCCCGTCTGCTCTCTCGGTGGACGTAAAAGATCCCATGGCACTATTTTGAAGAAGAGCAGGGGAGTTATCCCTGGTGTCCTGTGGCCAATATTTATCCCTCAACCAACATGACAAAAACAGATTATCTGGTCATTAGCACATTGCTGTTTGTGGGAGCTTGCTGTGTGCAAATTGGCTGCTGCGTTTCCCACATTACAACAGTAACTCCACTTCAAAAAAAAAGTATTTAATTGGCTGTAAAGTGCTTTGAGACGTCCGGTGGTCATGAAAGGCGCTATAGAAATGCAAGCGTTTCAAGTCTTTCTTTCAAGGCATAAGTCTTTCAACACAGGCTCTGATTGATCTCGGGCACCTCCTAGACTCCAATTCAAGCACAGCACATAGGATGGCCTGGGAGGTGCGTACCCCAGAGAGTCTGGAAGAGGTTAAAAGGAGAAGTGGGGGGGGGGGGGGAGTGGAGCGGAAAGAAAACAGGAGGAATTGGAAACTGAAATACCTTCAAATAAATCAAATGAATTTCTCACAAGCACCTCGCTGTACAAAACATCAGTGTGGTATTTAAATAAAGCAATTTTTAAGAATCATTTGTACGGTATACTGGTAAAATACTCATTTAATTTTGATACCGGGGCTAGCCCCTGTAAATACACATCCTAAAACTTTATTTGTAAAGCACACGTGGGTGTAGATTACAGGTGTAATAAAGTGGCTCCGTTGCTATGGGTTACAAATCCTTTAAGCTCTGCCTGCCATTTTGAATTAAAAGAGAAGCAAGTGGGTGGGGGTGGAGGGGGATTTGAAGTTTATGGGACCAGGACACTGTGCAGGCTGGAATAAGCAGACGGTAGCCACGACAGGGCTTTGAAATGAAATTTTGAGCTGCAAAGTTTGAAAGAAGCCTCCAGGCTTAATAATTTAATTACACATTTGGGATGTTTTTATATAGATATGCTAAGTCAAACTATGAGAAGATATGAAGGTGAGATGTACCTCTTTGGAGCTCCCTGCCCCTGCAAGGCGTGCATTTTTTTTGGGAAGTCGCACAGCCCCAGCAGGTGACCTTCCATCCGGAAGGAGGAATCACGAGCTGGGCGTGTCCGTTCCCGGAGTGGTGAAGTGGAAAATCTCCCCTATATAATAAACAGGTGCGTTTGCTATTGAATTGGTCAGCAGCACACATCTCTCTGCCTTTGGTACTCACCCGCAGGGGTTTTCTTTTATTCGTTTATGGGATGTGGGCGTCGCAGGCTCATCCCTAATTGCCTTTGAGAAGGTGATGGTGAACTACCTTCTTGAACTGCTGCAGTCCATGTGGTGAAGGTACTCCCACACTGCTGTTAGGTAGGGAGTTCCAGGAGTCAATAAGCTTCTTAAAAGAAATAAAGATTTTGTATTTATATAGCGGCATTCCTTATCTGAGGAAAGATGTTCTTGTCATGGAGGGAATGCAGCGAAGATTCACCAGACTGATACCTGGGATGGCAGGAATGACGTATGAGGAGAGATTGGGTCGATTGGGCTTATACTTGCTGGAGTTTAGAAGAATGAGAGGGGATCTCATTGAAACTTATAAAATTCTAACAGGACTAGACAGACTAGATGCAGGAAGGATGTTCCTGATGGCGGGGGAGTCCAGAACCAGGGGCCACAGTCTAAAGATAAGGGGTAAGCCATTTAGGACAGAGATGAGGAGGAATTTATCCACCCAGAGAGTGGTGAACCTGTGGAATTCTCTACCACAGAAGGCAGTAGAGGCCAATTCATTAAATATATTCAAGAAGGAGTTGGATATATTTCTTAAGGCTAAAGGGATCAAGGGATATGGGGAGAAAGCAGGGACAGGGTACTGAATTTGGATGATCAGCTGTAGTGTCCGAGTATCAATAATACACGGACTGCAGGAGAACAATAATAACAGGTATTTACTGAACAGAGGGTAAACTTAAGACTGAAGTACAGAAGCCTGCTATGGCTTTATATACAGGTGTGGTCACTGCCGGTACTGCAGTATAAAATCAGTTCTCTCTTAAAGGTACATACACAACAATTCCTCCCCTTTTAGATAAACAGCACATAACATTCATTTACAACTAAATAATAACTCATTACAATTACAATTTTCTCTGTACTATATACATCAACTGAAATAATAATTTATAAGTTCAGTCTTTGAGGAGGCTTCCTGATCCTGACTGGATAGCGCCTTTCTCGGGTATCCTGTTCTTGCGGCAGAGTTGATTCTGGCTCATTGTCATTGGTTGGTTCGTCAGCTTCCAATACCACTGCTTCTGAGGTAGACGCAATCTGTACTTCGGGTTCATTACCAGGTGCACATGCTCGTGGTATGGGTTTGGCTTGTTCCTGTGACTCTAGAATCTGGTCAGCATGGCGTCTCACAATGCTCTCTCCAACGTCCACTGTGTACATTAGTGGTCCCTGCTGTGTGCATATCGTTCCTGGCTGCCATTTTTCTGTTCGGTAGTCACGGGCCAAGACTGGTTGTCCTATCTTGAAGCTCCTGGTTGGCTTCTCATTGATGTGCTGGAATTGATTATCCTCAACATCTCGTCTTATGTTTGGTTTGAACAAATCCAGGCGACATCTTAGCCTTCGGTTGAAGAACATTATGGCTGGAGCTTGGTTGGTGACTGCATGTGTCGCATTCCGGTAAGCAAACAAGAAATTATCCACCTTGTGTTGTAGTGGTATGTCGTCGTTATACATCGCCTTTATTGCCTTTTTAAAGGTCTGAACAAACCTCTCAGCCAATCCATTTGTGGCTGGATGATATGGGGCAGATGTGTAATGTTTCACCCCATTATTCCTCAGAAACCTCCAGAAATCCTCGGACACAAACTGTGGTCCATTGTCGGAGCAAATCTGTTCTGGCAAGCCATTCCTGGCGAAGATGGTCCGTAGGACTGCAATAGTTTTCTCCGTGGTGGTGGAGGACATTTTGATGACCTCTGGCCATTTCGAATGGGCATCCACGGCGATTAGAAACATTGAGTCCATAAATGGACCAGCAAAATCAATGTGTACCCGTTGCCATGGAGATGAGGGCCACTCCCATGGGTGTAGCAGGGCCTGTGGTGGAGCGTTTTGGACCTTCTGGCATCCTGTGCATCTCTTGGTCATATCCTCGATTTATTTATCGATTCCCGGCCACCACACAAACGCCCTGGCTAGGCTCTTCATTTTTACCCCTCCCAGATGACCCTCATGAAGCTCATTGAGCACTCTATCTCTCAACTTGGGTGGAATTACCACTCGGGATCCACACATCCAAGGTCCCCCGGCATACTGACAGCTGTTCTCTCCTTGGCGAGAATGCTGGCAACAGTGAGTCGCCATGTGCTGGCCATCCCTTCACCGTCAAATCATAGACCTGAGAGAGTGTCGGGTCATTTCGGGTTTCCTTCTCTATACTTGAGTTTGTAACAGGTAGACATTCGACTATGGTCGAATGGAATATCTCAACAGGGTCCACTGCAGGTGCTTCCTCCACCGTAGGCAACGGCAGGTGCGACAGCCCATCAGCGTTTCCATGCTGTTTCGTACCCTTGTACTTGATGTCGTACTGATGTGCCCCTAGAAAAAGTGACCATCTTTGCAGCCGTTGCGCCGTCATCACCGGAACGCCCTTCTTTGGGTTAAAAATGGAGACCAGGGGCTGATGATCAGTCAGTAGGGTGAATTTCTGCCTGTGCAGATAGTGATTGAACTTCTTCACCCCCCACACCAGGCTGAGGGCCTCCCTGTCAATCTGGGCGTAGCTACGCTCGGCTGAGGTTAGCGAGCGCGACACAAAGGCTATTGGCCTCTCTGAACCGTCAAGGAATTTGTGTGACAGCACCGCTCCAATGCCGTAGGGAGATGCATCACATGCCAACCGAATCGGTAGTGTTGGATTGTAGTGGGCCAATGTGCGGGTTAGGTTGATTGGCTATGATAAATTGACCCTTAGTGTTAGGGGGATTAAAATATGTGGGGTTACGGGGATAGGGTGGGATATGTGTTGGTGTAGGGGTTATGGGGATCGGGTGGGATATGTGTCGGTGCAGGCTCGATGGGCCGAAATGGCCTCTATCTGCACTGTGGGGTTTCTGTGTGATTCTGTGTGAAGTGATTAGGCATTTACATTTCTGAAAGGCACGCTTACACTCATCACTCCATTTCCATGTTACTCCAGTTTGCAGCAGGGCGTTCAGTGGGTGCAGAATTGTAGATAAATTCGGCAAGAACTTATGGTAGTAGTTCACCAACCCGAGAAACGACCTCAGTTGCGACAAATTTTCCGGTGCTGGAGCCTTGACTACAGCCTCAATCTTGTCTGGCGACTTATGCAACCCTTCCTCATCAATCATGTGGCCACAATACGAGATTTGTCTCCTGAAGAACTCGCATTTGGGGCGGTTGGCTCGTAGCCCATATTCTTGTAATCTAGTGAGCACCTGCTCCAGGTTGGCAAGGTGTTCACTGTCATTTTCGCCCGTAACCAGGATGTCGTCCAAATAACACTGGGTCCCCGGGATCCCTTGCAGGACTTGTTCCATCGCCCTCTGCCAAATAGCCGGGGCTGATGCTACCCCGAATACAGTCGATTGTACTGGTAAAGGCCTTTGTGAGTGTTTATCGTGAGGTATTTCCTAGATGCTTCTTCCACCTCCATTTGTAGATACGCTTGGGCCAGATCAATCTTCGTAAAGCGTTTCCCTCCAGATAGTGAGGCGAAAATATCTTCTATCCGTGGAAGTGGATATTGTACTGTGTGCAGGACTGGGTTCACAGTTACCTTGAAGCCCCCACAGCTGCGAACCTTCTTCGGCTCCCCAGGCGTGCTGCTCAAAGATTTCTTCATTACAGGAACGATGGGTGTGGCCCACTCGCTCCAGTCCACCTTGGACAGCACACCCGAACGCTCCAGGCTCTCCAGCTCTGCTTCAACGGCTGGGCGGATCGCGTACGGTACCGGTCTGGCCTTAAAAAATTTTGGGTTTGCGTTATCTTCGATTTTTATCGTTGCCGTTACTCCTTTTAGAGTCCCAAGTCCTTGTTGGAACACCTCTTTTGCGTCAGTTAGAATTTTTGACAGTCGTCCAGGTGTGACGTCATCATCCTTTTTGTCAGTCACAGTTAGCGCCTGAATGGAATGCCAATCCAATTGTATTTTTCGGATCCATTCATGTCCCAATAATGGTGGTCCTCCATCTTGTAGTATATATAGATACAGTTTCTGTGTTTCCTTGCCGTTGTATTTAACGGGCACCCTTATTTTTCCTCTGGGGTAGACTTTTTGCCCCGTGTATGTCTTCAATACAATGGACGTGTCCTTCAAGGGTATGTGTGAGAATAGCCACTCATAGTCTCGTCGATTCATGACAGTTAGGGCTGATCCTGTGTCCAATTCCATCTTTACTTGGGACCCTGCTATCATGAGGGTGACCCAAATGGTTCGGTGATCCTCCTTTGCGATCACGTTGTGTAACTTTAGACAACTTAGTCTCCTGCTCCCGGAGTCATTATCACTCTCCTGATCTTCCGAACTACTGTCTGTCTTTTTTTACTTTCTTGTACTTTTCCTTAGTAGCTCTTTTAGTGTTTGTTTTCTTTCCCGACCTGTAGACTCTTGCTATGTGTCCCATTTTCCCACATTGTGGTAAACCACTGTTTGTATTCCTGTTTGTCCTGTTTGTATTCCACTGTGTACATGCCTGGACATGCCTCGGCTGACTCCTCCCACAGGTCCTAGTATAAAGGTGACTGCTCCCCAGCCCTTGGTATCCTGGACCGGTCGACCACTCGAGGCAGACCTCCATTCTGTTGTTAATAAAAGCCTTTGGTTACTCTTCTAACTCTCAGTCTTTTATGAGTAATTGATAGCGCATCAATTTTATTAACAACATTTTTATAATGGAGAAGATCCTCACACCAGCATGCCTGGACTTAGATCATCGGGAGGCGGACTCATCCACCAAGTTTACTCACTGGCTTAAGTGTTTCGAAAAATTCCTGACCGCCTCCGAAGCAATCAAATCGGACGAGGACAAACTGGATGTCCTGACCTCCAAAGTGAACCACCGAGTGTACTCGGTCATCCAAGACACGACCTCGTACGCGGATGCTATCAAGCTCCTCAAGGACCAGTACACGCGCCCAGTGAACGAAGTGTACGCCAGGCACCTCCTGGGGAGTCGTAAACAACAACCTGGGGAATCGACCGTGGAATACCTTCAGGCACTGTCTGTGCTTGGCCGGGCCTGTGGTTGTAAGGATGTAAAGGCCGCCGTGTACACAGAGGAACTTATCCGGGACGCTTTTGTAGCAGGCCACAGATCCAATTACACCCGACAGCGACTGTTGGAGCAGAGTAACCTCGACCTCAACAAGGCCTCTGAACTCGCACTATCGTTGGATGCAGCCTACCAGGGCATGGATGCCTACTCCTCTGCACCGTGGACGCCGCGGGGAATGACAGCCTGGGACACGGTAGGACCGCCTCATAGCGCCGTGCCACCCCAGCCACACCCCAACAACGGCCCAACTACCGCAGCAGTGTCCCAAGGCCAGACAGCAGTGCCCCAAGGCCAGAAATGCTACTTCTGTGGCCAGGCAAAACACCCCAGAGCGCGCTGCCCGGCGAAAAACGCGATCTGCTCGGGCTGCGGGAAGAAGGGACACTACACTAGCGTCTGCAGGGCCAAAGCCACCCCGAACCCCAGCAGCGCCGCGTGTGGGCCATGCGGGCCGCCATTTTGGACCTCCCCGGCCGTGTGCGAATCACCGGTACAGCAGCCATTTTGGACGCCTCCAGCCACATGGGGATCATGGACGCCGCCATCTTGGATGACAGCCGGGACGCAGCAGGCCCCCGACACCGCCTCATCTGATACCCGCAGCGACACACCGACCCCTACGCTGGCATCCGTTACACTGGACCAAGCGAGACCGCACCAACTGGCCAGTTCCACAATGGACATTAAGGTAAATGGTCACGATACAATCTGCCTTTTTGACTCTGGGAGCACGGAGAGCTTCATCCACCCCGACACGGTGCGGCGTTGCTCTCTCCCAGTCCTGCCTGCGCAACAGCGGATTTCTATGGCCTCCGAGTCCCAGTCGGCGGACATCGGCGGCTACTGCGTGGTGACACTCGTAGTAGACGGGACCGTGTACGATCATTTTAAACTTCTGGTCCTGCCTGACCTCTGCGCTGCCGTCCTGCTGGGGTTAGATTTTCAGTGCCACCTTAAAAGTGTTACGATGGCGTACGGTGGACCCCTACCCCCACTCACAGTCCGCAGCCAGCAGCTTCCAAACTGCCCGCCGCGCACCAGGTGCAACCTCTCCACACTCAGAGTCACCCCCCCAACACTGTTTGCTAACCTCACCCCCGACTGTAAGCCCATCGCCACAAAGAGCAGGCGATACAGTGCCGGGGACAGGGTTTTCATTAAAACAGAAGTGGAGCGGCTCCTGAAAGAAGGGATTATTGAGGGCAGCACCAGCCCCTGGCGAGCCCAGGTTGTGGTCGTTAAGACCAGCGAGAAGCAGCGCCTGGTCATCGACTACAGCCAGACAATAAATCGCTACACCCTGCTGGACGCCTACCCACTCCCCCGTATAGCTGATATGGTCAACCAGATCGCGCAGTACCGCGTCTTCTCGACCATTGACCTGAAATCAGCGTACCACCAGCTCCCCATCCGCCCTGAGGACCGCCAGTACACTGCCTTTGAGGCAAACGGCCGCCTCTATCACTTCCTTAGGGTTCCCTTTGGCGTCACCAACGGGGTCTCCATCTTCCAAAGGGAGATGGACCGGATGGTAGATCAAAATGCGTTGCAGGCCACTTTCCCATATCTGGACAATGTGACCATCTGCGGCCGTGACTTGCAGGACCATGACGCAAACCTCGAAAAATTCCTCCGCACCGCCCAACTCCTTGTTATATGTCAGGTTTAGGAGAAGTGCATATTCCGCACAAACCGCCTCGCCATCCTTGGCTGTGTTGTGGAACACGGAGTCATCGGCCCCGACCCCGACCGGATGCGTCCCCTTATGGAACTTCCACTGCCCCACTGCCTCAAGGCCCTGAAGAGGTGCCTAGGGTTTTTCTCCTATTACGCCCAGTGGGTCCCCTACTATGCGGACAAGGCCCGTCCGCTGATCAAGTCCACCTCTTTTCCCTTGACGGCAGAGGCCCGCTTAGCCTTCCACCGTATCAAGGAGGACATTGCCAAAGCCACCATGCACGCAGTGGACGAATCCATCCCCTTCCAGGTGGAAAGCGACGCGTCCGACTTTGCCCTGGCCGCTACCCTCAATCAGGCGGGGAGACCCATGGCCTTCTTTTCACGAACCCTCCAAGGCCCGGAGACCAGACACTCCGCTGTTGAGAAGGAGGCCCAGGCGATTGTGGAGGCTGTGCGTCATTGGAGGCACTACCTGGCCGGAAAACGATTTACCCTGCTCACTGACCAGCGTTCAGTTGCTTTTATGTTTAACAACAAGCAGAGGGGCAAAATCAAAAATGACAAGATCTTGAGGTGGAGAATCGAACTTTCCACCTACAACTACGAGATCTTGTACCGGCCAGGGAAGCTAAATGAACCCCCGGATGCGCTATCGCGTGGCACCTGCGCCAGCGCGCAGATCGATAGACTACGGGTCCTCCACAATGACCTCTGCCACCCGGGGGTCACCAGGTTCTTCCACCTCATCAAGGCCCGCAACCTGCCTTACTCTATTGAGGAGGTCAGGACCATGACCAGGAACTGCCAAGTCTGCGCTGAGTGCAAACCACACTTTTATAGACCAGACAGGGCCCACCTGATAAAAGCCACTCGCCCCTTCGAGCGCCTGAGCGTTGATTTTAAAGGGCCTCTTCCCCTCCTCCGACCGCAATGTGTACTTCCTCAATATTATTGATGAGTACTCCCGTTTCCCGTTCGCCTTCCCCTGCCCGGACATGACCAGTGCCACGGTCATTAAATGTCTGAACAACCTCTTCACCCTGTTCGGCTTCCCCAGCTATATCCATAGCGACCGGGGCTCATCGTTTATGAGCGACGAACTCCGTCAGTACCTGCTAACTAGGGGTATTGCCACAAGCAGGACCACCAGTTACAACCCCCGGGGGAACAGACAGGTGGAAAGAGAAAATGCGACAGTTTGGAAGGCCGTCCTGCTAGCCTTAAAGTCTAGGGGCCTTCCAACCTCCCGCTGGCAGGATGTGCTCCCCGATGCGCTCCACTCTATTCGGTCACTGCTCTGCACTGCCACTAACGCCACCCCTCATGAGAAAATGTTCGTCTTCCCAAGGATGTCCACATCAGGGACATCACTACCGCCATGGCTGACGTCCCCAGGGCCGGTCCTACTGAGAAGACACGTGAGGACCCATAAAACGGACCCCCTGGTCGAGAGGGTCGACCTCCTCCACGCCAACCCCAGTATGCTTACATCGCATACCCGGACGGGCGGGAGGACACAGTCTCCATAAGAGACCTTGCACCCTCGGGGACCACAGTAACCCACTACCCACTACCACCCCCCCCCACGATCCGATATCCAGCCCCAGCAGACGGCAGGCCTGGGCCCCGCGACCCGCTCGACATCTACGAGGACGACACGCCTGTGCCACAGCCTACGCTGGACTCGACGCCGGAAGCTTCACTACCCCTGCCGTCGCCACGCCGATCACAGCGGCAGACAAGACCTCCGGAGAGACTCCAATACACTAACTTTTAATACACTTCACCCCGCCGGACTCAATTTTAAACAAGGGGTGAATGTGGTAAACCACTGTTTGTATTCCTGTTTGTCCTGTTTGTATTCCACTGTGTACATGCCTGGACATGCCTCGGCTGACTCCTCCCACAGGTCCTAGTATAAAGGTGACTGCTCCCCAGCCCTTGGTATCCTGGACCGGTCGACCACTCGAGGCAGACCCCCATTCTGTTGTTAATAAAAGCCTTTGGTTACTCTTCTAACTCTCAGTCTTTTATGAGTAATTGATAGCGCATCACACATTGCCTGCATATGTCCTTAAACCAGCAGTCCTTCTGATCATGGGTTGTTCTGCCGCAGCGATAGCACTTTTCTGCTCCATACGCCATTTCGTTAGCGCTGTATTCTTGTGGTTTCTGTTGTATTTCCGCAGCTCCCCATGCTGCTGCTTTGTAGGATACTGCCACGCTGAAAGCCTGTTCTAGCGTCAGGTCCTTTTCCGAAAGTAGTCGTTTCTGGGTTCCTTCACTCTGGAGCCCGCAGACAAACTTATCCCTTAAGGTGTCTGCCAGTCCTGCTCCGAACTGGCAGTGCTTCGATAACTTGCGTAGTTCCGTAAGATAGTCAGCATTGCTCTCATCTTTGTGCTGGTTTCTTTTATGGAACTTGAATCTTTCTGCTATCAGCAGTGGTGTAGGGTTTAGGTGTTCCTGTAAGATATTAACAATCTCTTCAAAACTTTTCTCCATTGGTTTAGCTGGGGTAATTAAATTCCGCAATAGGCCGTACGTTCTCGCGCCCATCAAATTTAATTATACCGACGCCTTCTTTCCATCGGCCACCTCATTTGCCTTGCAGTACACTTCAATTCTTTCCACATACGTGGTCCAGTCTTCTACCTCGTTGTCGAAAGCAGTGATACTGCCACTCTTCGGCATCTTGGGTGATTTAAAATGGCGCCTCCCGCGCTTTTTCTTCTTCCCCAATGGATTAAAATGGCGCCTCCCGTGCTTTTACTTCTTCCCCAATGGAATGAAATGGCGCCTCCCGCGCTTTTCCTTCTTCCCCTTGCTGCCACGCTGCTCCTAGCGTTCTACAGGGTAATGGCGGCGACCCGCGGCTTCGGCGCGTCTCACTTTTCCTTCCCCTTGTTTTATTTTCTCTACGCTGCCCGGTTCTTGAGCACCGACCGCGCCCTGTGCGCTCCACCCTCTCTCTCTTTTCCTCCCGACGACGCTGCACGGCCCCTTTGCAGAGCTGCTCGATCGAGCTCGAGCCCGCCGCAGTCCAAAAGGGTCAGCGCACTACCTGCTACCAGCACAATTTGCTGGAACACCTTGACTGGGGAGCCAAGCCCAGCTCTCCACAGCCTCCCCTGCAATTCTCCGAACTTCGATGGATCCTTGGGCGGTTGCCCGCGGTCGACGCCCGTTGCTCTGACTTCGACCTCCAAGAAGCTTCTTCTCAGGGAAAGATCCCCGTGAGGTGATGCAGTACTGCAGGTGAGTTCGAACCTGCTTGTCGCCAGTGTAGTGTCCGAGTATCAATAATACACGGACTGCAGGAGAACAATAATAACAGGTATTTACTGAACAGAGGGTAAACTTAAGACTGAAGTACAGAAGCCTGCTATGGCTTTATATACAGGTGTGGTCACTGCCGGTACTGCAGTATAAAATCAGTTCTCTCTTAAAGGTACATACACAACATCAGCCATGATCTCATTAAATGGCGGAGCAGGCTCGAGGGGCCGAATGGCCTACTCCTGCTCCTATCTTCTATGTTTCTATTCCACGACCTCAAGAACGTCCCAAAGTGCTTTACAGCCAATGAAGTACTTTTTGAAGTGTAGTCACTGTTGTAATGTAGGAAAAGCAGCAGCCAATTTGCACACAGCAAGCTCCCACAGACCGCAACGTGATAATGACCAGATAATTTTTTCTTGTGATGTTGGTTGAGGGATAAATGTTGGCCAAGACACCGGGGAGAATTCGTGTGCTCCTCTTCGAAATAGAGTCATGGGAAGCGATGGTTCATGGTGTCTAGGAGTGTGCGTTCTCCTTTTATTATTTAAAACTTAGGGCTGGATTTCCCCGGAGCATGTTGGCAACCTGATTGGGGTGTAACACCTACTGCAGCACCTGAAGGCAGAGGCTGAATTAAAGGGGGGCAGAAATTACTCAAAGTATTCAAAACATTTAAAAGAAAGGTCCCCCAGGAGCTGTAGGCTGTGCAGGAGGAGGTTATGGGGAGGAGGGGAGCAGAGAGGCAAAGAAGAGAGGGAATGCCTTCTCCCTCTACCAGAGCCATTGGCCAGCTTTCCACCACTGCCTCATCATGTATAGTCCTGCCACCCCTCTCCTGCTAGTCAGCTGGAGTTGTCGGCTCGGGGGGGGGGGGGGGGAGGCAGGGAAATCAGTTGATTTCCCCGGGTTCACCCCCACTGTCATTTAAATGCACCCAGTCATCACCACCAACATCTAGCTTAATCCTAGCCAGGTCTGGCAGTTCCTCCGCTC
Source organism: Somniosus microcephalus (assembly GCF_052327205.1). NCBI lineage: Eukaryota > Metazoa > Chordata > Chondrichthyes > Squaliformes > Somniosidae > Somniosus > Somniosus microcephalus. The sequence continues at coordinate 47,870,874 of NC_141011.1, forward strand.
TCTGAACTCCAGTAAGATCAGGAGTCATATCCTTCCCATTGCTCAAGAGTTATGTATCTGAACTTATCCGCTTTATCCCATCGCTTCAATTTCTCTTAAGATTACATACATATTACAACTGTAGTGATTGTGTGAAGCAATTTCAGCTCGCACTGACGTTGCAGGTTACAGGGTGAGTGCAGCCTGAGTCCTCAATCAGGACCCAGCCTAACTTTGCAGCGCAGACGAGCGAGTCTAACTCTGCTCTGCTTTGCTTTAGAGGCAGCTGGGCCTTGACACCTGATCCAGACTGCACAAGTTCAGCATTGTAGTGTGAATGCACCATTACTCCCAATCCACCCTTTCTTCTCCTTGGAACTGTACTCATGATCATCCGATCCCCAATAAAAGGTGGATCTCAACTTTTCAGTCTTATTTTATTGATGCTCTCTTGAAGCAATTTAGCTCTACTTTCGGTCATTTTTTTTACCCCCTCTTATTTGAGTCATGTTTTAGTCAGAAATTTATTTTTCGATTTTCTGTATTTTTTGTTCCAGCTTTTTTTTTGGAGGATTTTTTGCTATTTATATTTCCACAAAAAAAAATCTCATAATCGATCTTTTGCTTCTCACAAGGCTACAAGGAATGTTGAGAATTAATAAGCTGGTGCTTGAGTGACAACTAAGGATTTATTCTTCTCTTCAATTTCCAACAATTTCTGTTCCAAGAGTTTTTTTTACCCCTAGAAATAATTTTCCCTGTGGCTCTTTATCACAAATTCAAGCTTTTATTTAGAAATGTAATTTTAATTTATTGAGGGATATTGATATTCTAAGCAACGACTATTTTCCTCCTCATTTTAGCCAACTAAAACGCACCTTATTCCATCTCATTTATAATGTGAATATTTATTAAAAATGCAATAAATGCTGTACCCACTGAATGTGTAAATGTAAACACTCTAATGCTTAAGAGTACCATGGTTTCATAGTTGAAGTGACAGGAGATCAAAATTCTGCCTAGTGTCATGCTCAGTTACAAAGGAAAACACATTTTCATCGCAGTACACGTTGAAATAAAAATAACCACACAAGCGCAGGATATTTCACCGGTGACTGAGGAATGGTGACAGGTTGCTCTTTCATGAATGTAAAAGACCCATAAACAAGTGCCAGGGCTCTGATTTATGAGCTTCTTTCACATGAGTGAAGTAATGACTGCACCTCACCATCACCAGTGAGACATTCTGCTCCATTTTATGGGAGTGTGGCCAATGGCATAACCTTAAGTACATCTGCTAATGGATTCTCAATACTGGCTGCTCTTATTGAGTTCACGCAAGATCTTGTGTTTTGGACACTAGCATGGAAAGTTGCATCCAAGATTTTTATTCTAGCTGGTTATATACACACACACACACACACACACACACACACACACACACACACACACACACACACACACACACGTTCAGGCTGGCAGGTCGCAAAATGTGAGTGCAGGAGGACTCTAAAGGCCAATTGTACACCTCTGTTGGTGGGGATTTCGGCACCGAATATCGGAAACACGGGGGTGCAATGTCCATGATTTTCCAACCAGTCAAATCAAGGGTCAGAAAATTTTGGGCTACATGTGCCGCAGTTTCCCCCATGTGCTATTGGCAGGTGAGGCTTCACATGGACCTTATATTTGGGATTTTACACTGTTCTTTCACATACGTTAATTTTAATTTTGGAGCATTTTTGAGCTCATACTTCACTCTAAGGCTGGATTTACAAAAGGTAAATCGTGCTTGACTAATCTACTGGAATTTTTTGAGAATGTAAGTGGTAGAATAGATAAGGGAGAACCAGTGGATGTGGTGTATTTGGACTTTCAGAAGACCTTCGATAAGGTCCCACATAAGAGATTAGTGTGCAAAGTTAAAGCACATGGGATTGGGGGTAAGGTACTGACTTGGATAGAGAACTGGTTGGCAGACAGGAAGCAAAGAGTTGGAATAAACGGGTCTTTTTCCGAGTGGCAGGCAGTGACTAGTGGGGTACCGCAGGGATCGGTGCTAGGATCCCAGCTATTCACAATATATATATTAATGATCTAGACGAGGGAACTAGATGTAACATCTCCAAGTTTGCAGACGACACAAAGCTGGGTGGGCGTGTGTGCTGTGAGGAGGATGCAGAGAAACTCCAGTATTGATATGGCAGATGCAGTATAATGTGGATAAATGCGAGGTTATCCACTTTGGTGGCAAAAACAGGAAGGCAGATTATTAACTGAACAGCAATAGATTGGGAAAAGGGGAAGTGCAACGAGACCTGGGGGTCCTTGTGCACCAGTCGCTGAAGGTAGGCATGCAGGTGCAGCAGGCGGTTAAGAAGGCAAATGGTATGTTGGCCTTCATAGCAAGAGGATTCGAGTACAGGAGCAAGGATGTCTTGCTGCAGTTGTACAGGGCCTTGGTGAGACCACACCTCAAGTATTGTGTGCAGTTTTGATCGCCTTATCTGAGGAAGGATGTTTTTGCCATGGAGGGAGTGCAGCGAAGATTCACCAAACTGATACCTGGGATGGCAGGAATGACGTATGAAGAGAGATTAGGTTGATTAGGCTTATATTCGCTGGAGTTTAGAAGAATGAGAAAGGATCTAGACAGAGTAGATGCAGGAAGGATGTTCCCAATGGCGAGGGAGTCCAGAACCAGGGGTCACAGTCTAAGGATAAGATTAAGCCATTTAGGACTGAGATGAGGAGGAATTTCTTCACCCAGAGAGTGGTGAACCTGTGGAATTCTCTACCACAGAAGGTAGTTGAGGCCAATTCATTAAATATATTCAAGAAGGAGTTAGATATATTTCTTAAGGCTAAAGGGATCAAGGGATATGGGGAGAAGGCAGGGACAGGGTACTGAATTTGGATGATCAGCCATAATCTCATTAAATGGCGGAGCAGGCTCGAGGGGCCGAATGGCCTACTCCTGCTCCTATCTTCTATGTCTCTATTCGGCAGGGTGTGTTAGATTTCAAATGTACGCATGTCATGATAACTATAAAAACAAGTTGCCTTTATACAGCGCCTTTAACACAGTAAAATGTCCCAAGGTGCTTCACAGGAGCGTTATCAGATTTGCGCCACACAAGTGCCAGACAATGAATATCTCCAACAAGCGCGAGTCTAACCACCGCCCCTTGACATTCAACGGCATTACCATCGCCGATTCCCCCACCATCAATATCCTGGGACCAGAAACTTAACTGGACCAGCCACATAAATACTGTGGCAACAAGAGCAGGTCAGAGGCTGGGTATTCTGTGGTGAGTGTCTCACTTCCTGACTCCCCAAAGCCTTTCCACCATCTACAAGGCACAAGTAAGGAGTGTGATGGAATACTCTCCACTTGCCTGGATGAGTGCAGCTCGACACCATCCAGGACAAAGCAGCCCACTTGATTGGCACCCCATTGACCACCTTAAACATTCACTCCCTCCACCACTGGCGCACCGTGGCTGCAGTGTGTACCATCTTCAAGATGGTAGCAACTTGTCAAGGCTTCTTCGGCAGCACCTCCCAACCCCGCCTAGAAGGACAAGGGCAGCATGGGAACACCACCACCTCCAAGTTCCACTCCAAGTCACACACGCCATCCTGACTTGGATATATATCGCCGATCCTTCATCGTCGCTGGGTCAACATCCTGGAACTCCCTCCCTAACAGCACTGTGGAAGTGCCTTCACCATACAGACTGCAGCGGTTCAAGAAGGCGACTCACCACCACCTTCTCAAGGGCAACTAGGGATGGGCAATAAATGCCGGCCTTGCCAGCAACGCCCAGATCCCACGAACGAATATTTTTTTTTAAATTTTAAACTGACACCGAGCGAACGAAGGAGATACTAGGATAGGTGACTAAAAGCTCGGTCAAAGAGGTAGGTTTTAAAGAGCGTCTTAAAGGAGGAGAGAGAGGTAGAGAGGCGGAGAGGTTTAGGGAGGGAATTCCAGAGCTTTAGGGCCTCGGCAGCTGAAGGCACGGCCTCCAATGGTGGGGCGAAGGAAGTGGGGGATGTGCATGAGGCCAGAATCTGGCTCTACAATTGAGCAGAAACAGGTCAAATGAAACTGAACGTTGATAAATATAAAGTTTTGCACCCTGGTTGACAAATCCTGAGTAGACGTTGAATCGAATCAAATTGGTCAAGGGGGACTTAGAAAGGGATCCGAGGGTGATGATAGACTCTGTCTGAACAATGTGATGAAGCAATTTAGAAAAAGCTAAAATGATGCTGGGATGTAGCCCAGCAATTGCAGGGGTGAATTTGAAGTCAGTGGTGAAAAACAGGGTGCATATTCTCTCTCGCCCCATTTTGCACTAGCGCCCACAGCCAATTTCACCCCAGTGTCTGGGTTTTTCACTTCTGCGTGTGCCAGCCCCCGATTTTAGGCCCATTAAAGTGAATGGGTGGAAATTGCAGGATGGTGAAGGCCGAAGCAGAAAACACTGGTCTCCAAGTCTCCAGAGGTTATCCTCAGGCTTTACAACACACTAGACGAACTCCACATGGAGTGTTTTGTTCAATTTTTGTCACCGTGCCACAAAAAAAAAAAGCATATGCCTGCATTGGGCAGGGTGCATCCATAACAATTTACCATTCAATAATGCTCTTCACTTGCAAAGACCCATCTGGGAGTGCTTTACAAAGCTGTGGACAAGAAGACTGATTAGCAAGCAGGCGGGGAACGGGAAGAGAGTGGTTCAGGAGCGGTGAAAGCACAACAAAGAGAAGGGTCTTTAGGAAGCTTTTGAAACCAGGCCCAAATTTGTCACATCTGAAGTGTTGAGGACGGAATTCTAGAGGAAAGGGATATACTTAAAGCTGCTGATAGTGAAGCAGAGGGAACAGTGAATAAGGAGTACACTAGTATTGGAGCATCTGGGGACTTGCAAGTTGAGGAGATCACTGAGGTAGGGTGGGCCAAGGCCATGGAAAGATTTGAAGATGAAGAGAAGGATCCTGAAGTCACTTCATTGGGCACAGGCCAGTGGAGCTTGGCACAGGACAGGTTGGGGGGTGAGGGGGGGGGTCATGAGCCATTTTTTTCCCCCAGACGATGGAACTGCGCAGCATTCTGGAGGAGTTGTAATTCTGGTACGCTACACTCAGGCAGGCCAGCAGAGAAAGTGTTGAAGAAATTTGGCCTCCACTGCCGATTATAAGTTCAGGGAAGGGAGAGAGGGAAAGGAAAAGTGGTTGTGCTAATAAATTGTGTTTTTTTTTAATCATTCACGGGATGTGGGCGTCGCTGGCAAGGCCAACATTTATTGCCCATCCCTAATTACCATTGAGAAGGTGACGGTGAGCCGCCACCTTGACAACTGAACGGCTTGCTAGACAATTTCAGAGGGCAGTTAAGAGTCAACCACATTGCTGTGGGTCTGGAGTCACATATAGGCCAGATCGGGTAAGGACAGCAGATTTCCTTTTTTTCTTAGGCAGTCCCTCGGAACCAAGGATGACTTGCTTCCACACTAAAAATGAGTTTTCAGGTGGCTGATGAGTCCATTGTGGGACCTACAGTCTCTGTCACAGGTGGGGCAGACGGTGGTTGAAGGGACGGGTGGGTGGGGTGCTTGGGTTGACGTGTGCTCCTTGCGCTGGCTCCCGGCGGAAGAGACTCTGTGTTCAGCGCCTTCCCGGATGCTTCTCCTCCACTTTGTGCGGTCTTGGGCCGGGGTTCCCAGGTGTCGGTGCGGATGTTGCACTTTTTCAAGGAGGCTTTGAGGGTGTCCTTGAAGCGTTTCCTCTGCACACCTGGGGCTCTCTTGCCATGTCGGAGCTCCGAGTAGAGCGCTTGCTTTGGGAGTCTCGTATCGGGCATGCGGACGATGTGGCCCGTCCATCGGAACTGATCGAGCGTGGTCAAAGCTTCGATGCTGGGGATGTTCTCCCTCCTGGGGAGCTTCTCTAAAGGACATTAATTAGCCATATGGGTTTTTATGGCAATCTGGTAGTCACATGGTCACCATTACTAATATTAGCTTTTTACTGTATTCCAGATTTACTTAGTTGAATTTAAATTCCCCAGCTGCCATGGTGGGATTTGAATTCTTGAGTCCAGATCATTAGTCTAGTTCCAACTGGATTACTAGTCCAGTAACATTATCACTATGCTATCATTCCAGGTGATGAAACTGATCTTCAAGTCAAGCAGTACACCAAGGTCTGCATCTTTGGGGTTAGTTTGAGGCGATAGGGAGGGAGGTCAGAAGCAAAAGGCCAAAGGCGCTTGTGGGAAATAAGGAACATTGTTTCAGTTTTGCTGACATTTAGCTGGAGGAAGTTACAGATCTTAACGTGGGATGGATAGTTAGAGAGGGCGGCATCAGCCTTGGGGTTAATGGATGAGGCAGAGAGGTAGAGCTGACTGTTGCCAACATACACGAGAAAGCTAACCCCAGGCATCTAGGGTGATATCATTGAAGGGAAGGAAAGCAGGAAGAAGCCTTTGGATGTGATATAACACGTACGGTGCAACATGTAGGATTGAAACTGAGAGACAGCTCTCAGTTTCACTGTCACAGCTACACATAATGAAAGATTAGAGACTCGAGCTTTACAATCTAGAAAAGCCATGTTTAAGAGGCAGCCTCACTAATATGTACAAAATATGTGTATAATATGTATGTATATGTGTAAAATATTTAACAGTAGAGACAAGGTACACCCAGAACATTAAATTATGCCAGATGAGTACGACCAGACCACATAGATTTCAATTCGTAAAAACTAAATTTAAAGCAGATATTAGGAAGAATGCCATTACAGAAGAGGATAAATGTTTGGAATAATTCACCACGTGGAATGGTCGGGGGGGGAAAAGCACTTGGGATGTTCAAGCTGCAGCATGAAGCTAAAATGGGAATCCTAGGGAATTAGCGGGATGAGCTTCAATGGGTTAACTGGGTTTTTTGTCCATGATTTTTCTCGATTTATAATCGCTCCACTATTGACGGCCCTACCTTCAGCTGCCAAGCCCCTAAGCTCTGGAATTAACTCCCTAAACATATACGCGCCTCTACCTCTCTTTCCTCCTTTAAGACGCTCCTTTAAAACCTGCCTCGTTGACCAAGCTTTTGGTCACCTGCCCTAATGTCTCCTTATGAGGCAAAGGTGTCAAATTTTATAACGCTCCTGTGAAGCGCCTTGGGATGTTTTACTATGTTAAAGGTGCTATATAAATACAAGTTGTTGTTGCTGTTGTTGGTATATTCTTACTTTCTGTCTTCCAGAGGAACTTCCTGTTTTTACATATACAGTATCACCCTTGTTTAAGCAGAAACCAATATTGCAAACTATGGCAAAATCAGGATGATGGGCTCTGGTAAAAGAAAGACTTGCATTTATATAGCACCTTTCACAACCTCAGGATGTCCCAAAGTGCTTTACAGCCAATGAAGTATCTTTTGAGGTGTAGTCACTGTTATAATGTAGGAAACAAGGCGCACAGCAAGCTCCCACAAACAGCAATCAATCCCGATAATCTGTTTGTGATTGTTGGTTGAGGGATTAAATATTGGCCAAAACACCAGGGAGATCTTCCCCGCTCTAATACGAATAGTGCCATGGGATCTTTTACGTCCACCTGAGAGGGCAGCCGAGGCCCCGGTTTAATGTCTCATTGCAAAGGTGACACTTCCGACAGTGCAGCACTCCCTCGGCACCGCACTGGAGTGTCAGCCTGCAATGATATGCTCAAGTCTCTGGAGTGGGGACTTGAGCCCACGACCTCATAATTCGCAGGCAAGTGTGCTACCCACTGAGCCAAGGCTGACACCTTGGGTGACAAACCCCTTCAAAAATCAGGGGCTATACTAACCTGCTTTGATTAGCTTGTACCAGCATTAAATTCCGGAAAGTATTTTTTTTTACTAAGATTGAACCACAGGCCAACGAATTTCACTGACGTGCAGCTGCAATAAACCATAGTAGTTAATATAACCAGCCTTTGTAAATAAGGGCTGGCCACACACTGTAACTTTAATACCTAATTTAAGAACACGTTTTCAACCGTGATACAGATTACATTTGAAAGCTCCAGTACCTTCGCATAATTTCATCTTGGTTTCACAAATTCAATTTAATACCCTCGATGAATATATTTTCCCGGTTTATTGGAGAAAAAAAGCAGCCCGAGGGATATGTTATTGAAGTATTCATGACTCGCGATGGGGGTATAGATAAATCGAATCCTAATAACGTGCTCGACATAATCATAAACTCTACATGGGGGTATGGACAGAAGCTTAGGAGAAGTGAACAGTGTCGTTTTAACCAGGCGGGTGGGGAATATATGGAACGGATTAACAGGGGGAGGGGCTGCAGAGATGGATGGCGTCAGTAAGTCCAAGAGGGAACCAGATTGATAAAAAAAGACTTGCATTTCTATAGCACCTCTCACGACCACCAGACATCCCAAAGCGCTTTACAGCCAATGAAGTACTTTTTAAAGTGTTGTCACTGTTGTAATGTAGGAAACACAGCAGCCAATTTGCACACAGTAAGCTCCCACAAACAGCACTGTGATAATGACCAGATAATCTGTTTTAGTGATGTTGGTTGAGGGATAAATATTGGCCCCAGGACACCAGGGATAGCTCCCCTGCTCTTCTTCGAAATAGTGCCGCGGGATCTTTAACATCCGCCTGAGAGGGCAGACGGGGCCTCGGTTTAACGACTCACCTGAAAGACGGCACCTCCGACAGTGCAGCACTCCCTCAGCACTGCACTGAGAGTGTCAGCCTAGATTTTTGTGCTCAAGTCTCTGGAGTGGGAATTAAACCCACAACCTTCTGACTCAGAGGAGAGAGTGCTACCCACTGAGCCACAGCTGACACACAAACCTGGAAGAGAAGGTGACTGAGGGGGTATAAGAGAGTGTGTGTAAGGTCTTTCTCCGATTTAGGGACTACCCAGGTGGGCAGCAATGGTCTCTCCCATGTAGAAAGTGCTATTTTTTTGTGTCTAATTTCCTCCTCGTTTCACCATAACAAGAGGAGGAGTGGGGGATAGGACTAGCAGTTTGGAAACAAAGATGTGGATTTTTTTTTCTGTCTCATTTGGTTTGGAGGAATTGACATGCCTGTGAGCACCAGGCAGAGATCTGACTGGCTTCTCCTGTCAGTCTCAGTGGGGTTTTCCGATCTGGGTTGCTAGAGAGACGCGACTCTCTGCCAGACTCGCCAGTATCTGTCAGTCAGCGCGGAGGCGACAGTGGCGATCGATCCCTCCTCGCAAACAAACAACAGGCGGCTTCTGCGAAACCTTAAAAGTTCTATTTTATTTTTCCTCTGACGAATGTATTCCCCCTTTGCCATCTGATAGCAATTAACACCATGACGCATTTCCCTCTGCGGTTTGAGTGGTCGTTTTGCATAAGGGCTCGAGAGAAGCCTGCACTATCAGGAGCATTTTCTGCCTTTTAGTCATTTACAAAACCCCCTATGAGCTGATGTAGGCGTTTGAACAGAGAAGCCTGCTCTTTGTATGATTAAAAAATAAAACATTAAATTAAACAGGAAAGTGCATTTACAAACAAGCAGTAGTTTCCCCCTCCCCGGTCCTTTTTAAAAAATTAAATGAAAACAGATTAATAGATTCAAATCCCCCCCTCCCCTCCCCAAAAAAGCTGCATGAACAGACTGTAGCAATGAAGCATGCAAGATATTAGCTGGAGCACGCTAGCCTCCTGCACAGATACAATGCACTGGGACCCAGCGTTAGAAAACACTTTTTTTTTAATGATTCCTCTTATTAAAACCACACCACGAGGTTTAGAGGCACAGGGAATTTATTCCAATTACAGCCAACGGTTCTGATCAGTTGTGTTGCACAGGTTAAATGCAGAAACGTGAGAGCAGCACTTCCAATAGGTTGGTCTTATCTAAAGAATATTATCGCGTTGAGGGAATGAAAAGGATTTGATAGGTCGCCCCCCCACCCCCATCAACAATCCTCACAGGCCAATGCAAAGTGCATGGGGGCTTCCAGCGAAGGTGATCATTAGAAATATCGCATCCCACAGCAAAGCGTAACAGCGACCCCACCAGTGGAAACCTTGTCTTGCAGTGACTTCTTCTGAAGTCTTGTAAAGTTGCAGGAGTCCTCACTTCAAACTCACCTTCCCGAGGAAGGAGGAAAAAAAATGCAAAATAAAACAAGCAATACACTGATGCAAGGGGTCTTCTAACGATTCTGCATAGCTGTATTGCAGAATCGCAAAGTAAAAATAATAAATACATTGCAAAGCCCACTAGATTATTGCCGTTTTAATTGTTTTCTTTAGGATAGTCACGTCCTATTTAGTTGTTAGGTAAATCTCATGCACTGCTTAAATACTCAACTGGAAAATAGGATCAAGCCAGTTGTGCAGAGAAAGTTAAAACATATCCAGCACAACTTGCAGCTGCCTCTGTGTAGTTTATTAATGTGTGGCTGCAATGCACACACTGAGGTATTCTTCGACAGCACCTCCCAAACCCGTGACCTCCACCACCTAAAAGGACAATGGCAGCAGGCGCATGGGAACACCACCACCTCCAAGTTCCCCTCCAAGTCACACACCATCCTTACTTGGACATATATCGGCCATTCCTTCATCGTTACTGGGTCAAAATCCTGGAACTCCCTCCCTAACAGCACTGTGAGAGCACCTTCACCACAGGGACTGCAGCGGTTCAAGAAGGTGGCTCACCACCACCTTCTCTAGGGCAATTAGGGACGGGCAATAAATGCTGGCCTTGCCAGCGACGCCCACATCCCGTGAACGAGTATTAAAAAAAAAGTGTACTTGTTATATGGTTCTAGACTAACACTCTCAGAGATTGAGTTCCAATCCCCCAGCAAGTTGTGAAATTGTATTCAATAAATCTGGGAAATTTGTGTGCTGGCAAAAATGACCATGAAGATTAGTAGATAGCGTTAAAAAAAAACCCCACAGTTCCAGCCTCGACCTAGATAGCAAATCACAACTATAAAATAATCCAACACCTTCTCAGGAGAGCTAAGGATGGATAATAAATGTCGCCTTGGCAGCAGTGCCCACATCCTAAGAATAATTATATGTATGTTATATGTATATAAATATATATATCATGTATATGTAGTGAATTTTTCAATGGTAAACATCTTCCAGAAGTTGATTGGATTTCTGTGGTTTCCATTTGATTCAGAAAAGTACATTAAATACATTAATAATGGTGCATCCTTTAGTAGTGTTAAATTTCACTACCAGTCTACTGAATTCTGATTCTAAGCATAGATGAGAATATTAAAAGGGCTCTTCATTCTGGAGTTTCTGGTTCGAATGATGTGCCGATGCTGATACTCCATAATAAAAAGTCAAGTCTTAATTTGTGAGCAATTTTAACAATGCCTCACCATCATTCAAAAGAAAATGCATTTTTCTTATAGAATCATCGAATAGTACAGCACAGAAGGAGGCCATTCAGCCCATCGAGTCTGCGCCGGCTCTTTCGAAGAGCAATCCAGTTAGTCCCCCTCCCCCGCTCTTTCTCCATATCCCTGCAATTTTTTCTCCTTCAAGTATTTATCCAATTCCCTTTTGAAGGCTACTATTGAATCTAACAATTCGTTGCGTAAAAAAAAGTTTTTCCTCATGTCGCCGCTGGTTCTTTTGCCAATCACCTTAAATCTGTGCCCTCTGGTTATCGACCCTTCAGCCACTGGAAACAGTTTCTCTTTATTTACTCTCTCTAAACCCTTCGTGATTTTAAGCACCTCTATCGAATCTCCTCTTAGCCTTCTCTGCTGCATGGAGAACAACCCCAGCTTCTCCAGTCTATCCACGCAACTGTAATCCCTCATCCCTGGAACTATTCTAGTAAATCCCTTCAGCACCCTCTCCAAAGCCTTCACGTCCTTCCTAAAGCGTGGTGCCCAGAATTGGACACAATATTACAACAGGGGCAGAACTCGTGTTTTACATAGGTTTTATAAAGTCTTCTGATTCTTTAGCTCCTCTCTATACCAATAACCTTTGCCATCCTTACCTCCGTACTTACGATGTACGAGAACCGTTGTACTTACCCCACATTTGTTAACAGGTGACTTGTTTCTCCGCCAACGGCGTGACTAAAATTGGAAATTTGCCATGTGACTTCTTAAAAATGAGTAGAGGAGCGAAAAGAGGTTCAGATACACAAAACTTAAAATTGGGAGGACATATTGATAAAACTTTAAAACAAAGAAGTTTATGGAATCATAGATTTTAGAAATAGGGGCATAGAGTGCAAAAAAGCAAAGGTAATGCTAAACTTATATAAATCATTGGTTAGACTGCAGTTAGAATATTGTGTTCTGTTTGGGTGCTTTATTTTCGGAAGGATGTCAAGGCCAGGGAGAAGACACACAAGAGATTCACTAAAATTATACCGGGAATGAGCGTTTTTAGTTAAGATGAAAGACTGGGAAACAAAGGGGGCACTTTTCATTAAAGCAACAAGGATACAGAGCAAGTCCAATAGCGGTGTTAAAACATAAGAAATAGGAGCAGGAGTCGGCCATATGGCCCCTCGAGCCTGCTCCGCCATTCAATAAGATCATGGCTGATCTTCTACCTCAACTCCACTTTCCCGTCCTATCCTCAGTCTTGAATATACTCAACAACTGAGCCTCCACAGCCCTCTGGGGTAGAGAATTCCAAAGATTCACAACCCTCTGAGTGAAGACATTTCTCCTCATCTATCCTAAATGGCCGACCCCTTATCCTCAAAGTTTTACGGGATTTCTGATGAGGTAAATTGGGAAAAACCATTTCCACTGACCAGTGAGTCAGTAACTAAATGATATAGGGCTGAAAATCCACACACAATCCTGCCCATTACGCTGGAGGTTCCTGGGTCAGTGGGAGGGCACCGTGTCTGCATGGGGCCAGCGGGTGCACCGTGGGTACCCATGTGCCGCATGTTTTCCACTCCAGAGACTTGAGTACAAAAATCTAGGCTGTCACTCCAGTGCAGTGCTGAGGGAGTGCTGCACTGTCAGAGGTGCCGTCTTTCAGATGAGACGTTAAACCGAGACTCCGTCTGCTCTCTCAGGTGGACGTAAAAGATCCCATGGCACTATTTCGAAGAAGAGCCGGGGAGTCATCCCCGGTGTCCTGTCCAATATTTATCCCTCAATCAACATCACTAAAACAGATTATCTGGTCATTATCACATTGCTGTTTGTGGGAGCTTGCTGTGCACAAATTGGCTGCTGCATTTCCTACATTACAACAGTGACTACACTTCAAAAAGTGCTTTATTGGCTGTAAAGCGCTTTGGGACGTCCGGTGATCGTGAAAGGCGCTATAGAAATGCAGGTCTGTCTGTCTTCTTTCCATTCAGCCCCAGGATGATCTTGGTTGATGGCACTTTATTGAATATAACGTCATTTTGTGCCAAATTAATTGGCTTGAGTTTTCTCCATGCCAATAGATTATTGTCATTACATTCAAGAACCAACTTCAACAAGTGGGTGAGTGAATATAATCCTGAGGGTAATAGAACATTCAAAAACAAAACTGGTCTTGTTTCAGTTCCTTTACACAATCCCCAGGGCTACCAAAGGGGACGAAGGGTCATTGACCTGAAACGTTGACTCGGTTTCTCTCTCCACCGATGCTGCCTGACCTGTTGAGCATTTCCTGTTTTTATTTCAGATCTCCAGCATCCACAGTGTCTTGCTTTTGTATTTGGAATTAGTTTGGGTCTGTGCAACCATTACTCAGAGTAATTGCTTTGAACTATCATACCTTTTGTCATTCAATCTCTCCTGCCTTCCACCCTATCACAGGCCTTCCCTTTTGTTCTTTCCTCCCCTTCCCCCCCCCCTTTCCCTGCCCCTGCACTTGCTTAAAATCTGTTACATCTCTTACTTTGTCCAGTTCTGATGAAAGGTCATTGTTACGTCCGTGTATAATCAGACACAGACTGCGGAGAACGGTACAAACGGTGTTTACTCAACGTGGCTCACACGGGAACTGAACTGTACAGATTACTACTCAATGTTATATACAGGTGTGGTCACTGCCAGTACTGCAGTATACATGTGCTGTAAAAAGTAGTTCCCCCCCCTTTAAAGGTACATACATTACAATTCCTCCCCTTTTAGATTAACAGTACCATAACACTCATTTAACAATTAAATATCAAACTAATTACAATTAACACTTTTAACATGCAACATTAGCTGAAAATAGTCTATTTATAAATTCAGTCTTTGGGGAGGCTTCCTGATCCTTTCTGGATAGCGCCTTTCCCGAGTGTCTTGCTCTTGGTGCGGAGGCGATTCTGGCCCCCTGTCGTCGGTTGGTTCATCAGCTTCCGATGCTACTGTTTCTGGGGTAGATGCTACCTGTACATCAGGTTCATCACCAGGTACGTATGGGCGAGGCATGGGGTTGACTTGTTCCTGTGACTCTAGGATCTGGTCAGCATGGCGTCTCACGATGCTCTCCCCAACGTCCACTGTGTACATTAGTGGGCCTTGCCGTGTGCATATCGTTCCTGGCTGCCATTTTTCTGTTCGGTAGTCGCGGGCCAAGACTGGTTGCCCTACATTGAAGCTCCTTGTTGGCTTCTCATGGATGTGCTGGAATTGCTTACTCTCAACATCTCTTCGTACGTTTGGTCTGAGCAAATCCAGGCGAGATCTTAACCTTCGGTTAAAGAACATCATGGCTGGGGGCTGGTTGGTGACTGCATGTGTCGCATTCCGGTAGGCGAACAGGAAATTGTCCACCTTGTGCTGCAGCGGAATGTTGTCATTGTACATAGCCTTTATTGCCTTCTTAAAGGTTTGTACAAACCTCTCAGCCAATCCATTTGTGGCTGGATGATACGGGGCGGATGTGTAATGCCTTACCCCATTCTTTTTCAAGAACCTCCGGAACTCTTTGGACACAAACTGTGGTCCGTTGTCGGAGCAAATGTGTTCTGGCAAGCCATTCCTGGCAAAAATGGTCCGTAGGACTGCAATAGTTTTCTCCGTGGTGGTGGAGGACATTTTGATGACCTCAGGCCATTTCGAGTGCACATCCACGCCTATTAAAAACATTGAGTCCATGAATGGACCAGCAAAATCAATATGCACCCGTTGCCATGGAGATGAGGGCCACTCCCATGGGTGTAGAGGGGCCTGTGGTGGTGCATTTTGGACTTTCTGGCATCCTGAGCAGCTCTTGGTCAGGTCCTCGATTTGTTTATCGATTCCCGGCCACCACACATAAGCCCTGGCTAGGCTTTTCATTTTTACCCCTCCCAGATGACCCTCATGAAGCTCATTGAGCACTCTATCCCTTAACTTGGGTGGAATTACCACTCGGGATCCACACATCAAGGTCCCCCGGCACACTGACAGCTGTTCTCTCCTTGTCGAAAATGCTGGCAACAGTGAGTCGCCATGTGCTGGCCATCCCTTCACCGTCAAATCATATACCCGAGACAGTGTCGGGTCATTTTGGGTTTCCTTTTCGATACAAGCGTTAGTTACCAGTAGGTATTCAACTATAGTCGAATGGAATATTTCAACAGGATCCACTGCTGATGCTTCCTCCACAGTAGGCAGTGGCAGGCGTGATAGCCCATCAGCATTTCCATGCTGTTTCGTGCCCTTATATTCAACCTCATAGTGGTGCGCCCCTAGAAAAAGTGACCATCTTTGTAGTCGTTGCGCAGTCATCACTGGAACGCCCTTCTTTGGATTAAAAATGGAGACAAGAGGCTGGTGATCAGTCAGCAAGGTGAATTTCTGCCCGTGCAGATAGTGATTGAACTTTTTCACTCCCCACACTAGGCTGAGGACCTCCCTGTCAATCTGGGCATAGTTACGCTTGGCTGAGGTCAAAGCTCCAGCACCGGAAAATGTGTCACAACTGAGGTCGTTCCTCGGGCTGGTAAACTACTACCATAAGTTCTTGCCAAATTTGTCTACAATACTACACCCACTGAACACCCTACTGCAAACTGGGGTGCCATGGAAGTGGAGTGACGAATGTAGACGAGCTTTCCAGAAGAGCAAAACACTAATCACATCGAAAGAGGTATTGGCCCATTACAACCCAGCATTACCAATTCGGTTGGCATGTGATGCGTCACCCTATGGCATTGGAGTGGTGCTGTCGCACAAATTCTCGGACGGCTCAGAGAGGCCAATAGCCTTTGCGTCACGATCACTAACGTCAGCCAAGCGTAACTACGCCCAGATTGACAGGGAGGCCCTCAGCCTATGATACCGCAATGCTGAAAGCCTTTTCCAGCGTAAGGTCCTTTTCAGATAAAAGCCGTTTCTGGGTTCCTTCACTTTGAAGCCCACACACAAACTTGTCCCTTAAGGTATCTGCTAGTCCCGTTCCAAACTGGCAGTGTTTCGATAGCTTACGCAGTTCCGTTAAATACTCAGCATTACTTTCATCTTTATGCTGGTTCCTTTTGTGAAACTTAAATCTTTCTGCTATCAGCAGCGTTGTGGGGTTTAAGTGGTCCTGATTGACACTATGTTTTCTAAATCCTTTTCTACTGGCTTCTCTGGGATTACTAGGTTTCGTAGTAAGCCATACGTTTTTGCACCCACTGAATTCAACAAGACCAGCGCTTTCTTGCCATCTGGCACTTCATTCGCCTTGCAGTATACTTCTATGTGTTCGACATATGTCGTCCAATCTTCGACTTCATTGTCGAACGCTGTGATACTGCCACTCTTCGGCATTTTTGGGTGTGGTTAGACTGGCTTAAAATGGCGTCTCCCGCGCTTTCCTTTCTTCCACGCTGCGGCTTAAAATGGTGTCTCCCGTGCTGCTGCCAACACCGCTCTCGGCGGTCCTCGTGGCAAATGGCGACGCCCTGTGGGTTTCGCGCGCTGCTCCTGCGCTGCTGCCAACGCCGCTCTCTGCGGTCCTCGTGGCAATGGCAGCACTTCGCGTTTTCCTGCGTGCCTCTCTCCCCCGTTGACGCTGCTCAGCCCTTGAACACCGGCTGCGCTCTGCTCTCTCTCTCTCTCTCCCCCATTGACGCCGCTCGGTCCTGAACACTGGCTGCGCCCTGCGCGCTCTGCCCTCTCTCCCCCGTCGACACTGCTCGGCCTTTTTCTGTGCCGCTCGGTCGGGCTCTAGCCCGCCGCTGTCCGGGAAGGGTCTGCGCAGTACCTGTTGCTGGACTACCGTGACTGGAAAGCCAAGCCTGGCTCTCGACAGCCTCCCCTGCGATGCTCAAATCTCCGCTGGATGACTGGGCGGTTGCCCGTGGTCGATGCCCGTGCTTCTGGACTCGACCTTCTTCCACTGTTCTCCAGGAGCGAATCCCCGGGAGGTGATGCAGAGTTGCAGGTAGGTTCGAACCTTCCTCGTCGCCAATGTTACGTCCGTGTATAATCAGACACAGACTGCGGAGAACGGTACAAACGGTGTTTACTCAACGTGGCTCAGGCTGCAACTGAACTGTGCAGATTACTACTCAACGTTATATACGGGTGTGGTCACTGCCGGTACTACAGTATACATTAGCTGTAAAAAGTAGTTCCCCCCCTTAAAGGTACATACATTACAGTCGTCGACCTGAAACGTTGACTCTGTTTCTCTCTCCACAGATGCTGCCTGACTTGCTAAGCGTTTCCAGCATTTCCTGTTTTTTATTTCAGATTTACAGCATCCCCAGTATTTTGCTTTTGTAATAACTGAGTGAGGTGAGCTGGGGAGCAACATTTTCAGTGGTTATCATTGTACAATCCTGACGTGGATGCAATGAATTAGTGTGTGCATTATAATCATTTATATTTTTATATATATATATATATATATATAATATATATATATGTGGATGCATGTATGTCCCTTGGCCCATGTACATAATGCAGTCAGATCCCTCTGGATGTTGTCAATCTTCCCTGTGCTGATCACTTGCCCACATATCTTAGTATCATCTGCAAACTGATTAATAATCTTAGTGTCAGCCGTGGCTCAGTGGGCAGCACTCTTGCCTCTGAGTCAGAAGGTTGTGGGTTCAAGTCCCACTCCAAAGACTTGAGCACATGAAGCTAGGCTGACACTCCAGTGCAGTGCTGAGGGAGTGCTGCACTGTCGGAGGTGCCGTCTTTTGGATGAGACGTTAAACTGAGGCCCCGTCTGCTCTCTCAGGTGGATGTAAAAGATCCCATGGCACTATTTTGAAGAAGAGCAGGGGAGTTCTCCCCGATGTCCTGGCCAATATTTATCCCTCAACCAACATAACAAAAACAGATTATCTGGTCATTATCACATTGCTGTTTGTGGGAGCTTGCTGTGTGCAAATTGGCTGCTGTGTTTCCTACATTACAACAGTGACTACATTTCAAAAGTACTTCATTGGCTGTAAAGCGCTTTGGGACAAACTGAGGTTGTGAAGGCACTATATAAATGTAAGTTTTTCTTTCTTTATAAATACATACCTATACAATAAACCAATTTTAGTTGTGATTGCTGGTACACTGCAGCAACAAACAGTATCAAGGATCATTAAAGCTATTTGGGACATACTCTGGTATCTGCCAACGTCTTTATTATGGAAAACGGACCAGGTTAATCAAGACTACCAGTTATTGTTCATTTTCAGTGCATCTGAAAACCTAGCGAGGTGGAATGTATTATACCCAATGATGCATTTGAGATCATTGCATCAAATGCTATCGACCCTCTGTTATACAGATACCATCTTGGATACACCAAGTTTCAGCAGGCACTCGAAGGCACAAGTGATGTAAAGCACTGGCAGCATAGTTGGTGCCATACAGCACCATAGAGCAAGCTCATGCATCTTTCACACAGCGAGCTTACAATCTCGGCCAGACCAGTCGTGGGAGTTACTGAGCAGAGGCAAGCCCTTTTCTCCATAGGGATCAAAGGGGCATTAGAGCACGAGTCACCTGTTATTTGTGTTTAAAATGAGAATGAAACATCTGGCAGATCAGCTTAGTCAACATCTGTGTGTTGGGGCTAGATCACCACAGCACAACCTAGGTCAATTCAGTCAGTCCACTTCTAAACCCTACCTGGGGCTTTAATGTCTGTGTTCATGAGTGGTTAATCCACTGATTCTAGCACGAAAAGCAAAAATTAACTTCAGCATTGTTTCTGCTTATGGAAATAATGATCACACCCATAGGTGGCAAAGAGCTGTCAAATTAGCTAATGAACAACTTTCATTTACAGATTTCTAAACTGGCTAATTGTCTCAGTCACTTTAGACCAGGTGAAACTTTTGTTGAAATAATGTAGCTTAATACAAATACAATCACTAGAGATTTTTGTAACAGGCCACTGCACTATCATCATACATTTATGTTAGGGGCACATTAGTTACGTTTATGGAGCCATTTGTTCATTTTGAAGTTTTCTGTTACTCTCCCAGACATCAGCCTGGAGGTTCGACCTGCTCCACTTCAAACCTTGGGTCATTCACTCTGAGCAATGACCTAACCCCATTTTCCGTGAAGCAGCACAGCGTTTATTGAAAAGGACATTACGCAGACTTTCACACTTCGGGTAGCATCACCACCGTGGAAGGGCGGTGGGGGGGGGTTGCGGGAATACTAGCATTTACAGAGTTATTGGTTAACTCTTTGGGAGAAATTGCATAGGGGTTACCCTCCCAGCTTCACCATCCAGTGTACGACCCGTCTGTTGGTGTCTGTGTTGAGCTTGCAACAGTGCATAATAAATCACATTCAATGGCCAATTACTGCAGCAAAAAATAAAATCAACCTCAGCAAGTTATTGCAGAGCTCTTTCAAAGAGCCGGCACAGGCACGATGGGCTGAATGGCCGCCTTCTATCAGATTCTATGAAGTACTTGGGTGGATAATAATCCTTATAAAGTAGGATTCCATTTTTGGGACAAAAGAATTGTATTTATTTTGATATATAGACAGCCACAATTGGTGTCCAATTAATATAAAATAACCCTCACTTTAACTCTTAGAATACTAAAGGCAGTCAATGAAAAAATAGTTCTTTTTACTTCATTCCAAGTAATATAAATTTAAAAAATGATGATTTCCTACATTGATCTAATTGTACTTTATAATTTAGGACAGAGGGTTTTAGTTTTAGTCTTCTACTGTAGGGAAGCAGTTAACTGGGTGGGGGGTGTTAGTCACACAGATGGTTTTTGTCTAAATGCAGCATTTTTTTGGATTTGACCAGTGAGATTTCATTCGCTTCTCTCCTGACACAGGAGGTGGGTGTGGGTGAATGTGGCCATCCATCACTCCCGCTGCAGAATTGGATTAGAATTGATGAACATCCTGAGTCTATGGGGTGCTGCCCTCACGTAATCCGACACAGCAATAAATCTGCACAATAAATCGGGGTAAGATTAGACGGGAGTGCGAGGTGAGAAGGAGGAAGTCTGACAATGCCAAACGTAGAGTCTCTCGCTCCCTCTCGCTTTTTGCATCTCATTGAAACGTATAAAATTCTGACAGGGCTAGACAGACTGGATGCAGGGAGGATGTTTCCCCTGGCTGGGGGGGGGGTGTCTAGAACAAGGGGTCACAGTCTCAGGATACGGGGTAGGACATTTAGGGCTGAGATGAGGAGAAATTTCTTCACTCAGAGGCTGGTGAACCTGTGGAATTCTCTACCACAGAAGGCTGTGGAGGCCAAGTCACTGAATATATTTAAGAAGGAGATAAATAGATTTCTAGACACAAAAGGAGTATGGGGAGAGAGCGGGAATATGGTATTGAGATAGAGGATCAGCCATGATCATATTGAATGGTGGAGCAGGCTCGAAGGGCCGAATGGCCTCCTCCTGCTCCTATTTTTCTATGTTTCTAAGCCAAGAAAACAGCTTCAGCTGATAGAGGTCCACACAGCTTCAATAAGTGGGTGCAGCCATCCACACATATCAGGGGAATGTTAGAGATTGGGTTAAGGCCACATTGGTTTCAGCACTTGTTTTGGAAAGGGGCATGTCTCTTTTTTAATGAGTAAATGGTGACCAATACCCGGTGACTGATGTTTCTTGGCCTTTCCCTCTCGTCAATTTGCAATTTGAACAGCTTTCCCATTGGAGCATTGGTAACTTGATGGCGAGTTTGTACATTTGAATCCAGCGGCATTGAAAAGAAAGAAAGAACTTGCATTTATATAGCGCCGTTACCCCCCGATCATCACCCACTACCCCCGATCACCGCCGTTACCTCCGACCACCGCCGTTACCCCCCCGATCACCGCCGTTACCCCCCGATCACCGCCGTTACCCCCCGATCACCCCCGTTACCCCTGACCACTGGCGTTACCCCCTGATCTCCACCGTTACCCCCCCCGATCCCGCCCAGTGAAATGAATGGGATGGTAACCGGACGGGTTGTATAATGGCCTGGCGATCCACTCCTTCACATTGCTTCCCAGGCGCGGAAGGTGAAATGTCCCCCGATTTGTCTCGGTGTGGATTCCGATCACAGCTGCAGTGATGGCTGCACTAACACTGCCTCCATTCCAACTGGGACTGCCTCACCTTGGAGCCTCACAGTAATAACACATGTGTTTCTCAGTATTGCTTCATAGAATTCTCCTTTGCCCAAGTACCTGTACTGCCGAACCCGAGCCCATCACTCCTATTTCCCCCTTTTGTCTTCTTTTCTCTTTACCCCTCCTAGGCCCCTCCTGTCAAAATTTCCTCTCTGAACCTCTCTGCCTCCCTACCTCTCTCTCCTCTTTTAAAACTACCTCACCTGTCCTAATATCTCCTGATGTGGTCCGGTGTCAAACTTTGCTCCTGTTTTTTTTTTATTCGTTCCTGGGATGTGGGCATCGCTGGCCAGGCCAGTATTTATTGCCCATCCCTAATTGGCCTTGAGAAGGTGATGGTGTACCGCCTTCTTGAACCGCTGCAGTCCGTGTGGCGAAGGTGCTCCCACAGTGCTGTTAGGGAGAGAGTTCCAGGATTTTGACCCAGTGACGATGAAGGATCAGCGATATATTTCCAAGTCAGGATGGTGTGTGACATGGAGGGGAACTTGGAGGTGGTGGTGTTCCCGTGCACCTGCTGCCCTTGTCCTTCTAGGTGGAAGAGGTCGCGGGTTTGGGAGGTGCTGCCAAAGAAGCCTTGGCGAGTTGCTGCAGTGCATCTTGTAGATGGTACACACTGCAGCCACGGTGCACCAGTGGTGGAGGGAGTGAATGTTTAAGGTGGTGGATGGGGCGCCGATCAAGCGGGCTGCTTTGTCCTGGATGGTGTTGAGCTTCTTGAGTGTTGTTGGAGCCGCACTCATCCAGGCAAGTGGAGAGTATTCCATCACACTCCTGTGAAGCGCCTGGGGACATTTTCTTACGTTAAAGGCGTTGTGGTTGTGATTAGCAAATCTTCCTTGCGCCTCCTGGAGGTTGGAGTTCAAACCCTACCCAGACCAATAGGATTAAAGTCGATAGCAAAATACTGCGGATGCTGGAAATCCGAAATAACAACAGAAAACGCTGGAAAAACTCAGCAGGCCAGGGCAGGATTAAAGTCGCCTTAATTTGCTGGGTGCAAGGCTCCGACATGAACTGAGCTTGAATTCAGGAGCCGATGATACCAGTGAAGGGAACAGGAATGAGACACAGCCAGTAAAGTAGGGCAATGATGAGGGTGGTAGCCACGGAAAAGAATGATGTGCTTGCCTTATCCAATTTCAAGTGTTTTTATTCAGTTAGCCAAAAAAAAAAGCATACAGTACTTCCGTTTAGGAAGCAGCGAACTTTAACCTCACGTTGCTCCAGCTCCAATCACAGGAGCCTGTGAACCATGACATTATCGGCGGCAAAAAAAAAGGCTCATTTACTTCTCACCCGGCAAACTCGACCTGTAATGAATAGTGCTCGGAGTGTGTGAAATTAGATATTGCTTGTGATATATTTTTATATATTTAGATGACCAAAAGCTTTATTTGTAACCAAAGCTCTGGTGAAAAAACATTGTCGCATAAATTTAAAAAATAAATAAATCATACTCCTTAATCGCAGGCCCTTGTTAAATGATTAGAGACACTCTACCCTGTTACAGGTCACAACGGCCACACAACAATCCACTGTTGCGACTAAATGGTGCCATCTGCAGGATTTTAAAAAATCCTCGTAGGGGGAGAAAGATTTTCCAGAGTGAGACTTGCTTGAAACATGCTGCCACTGCGTGCTACAGGGTGTCTTGTACATTTCAAATGAGTTAATTTCTAGAAAACATGTATTTGACGAGGATAATTTTGACATTCGGAACGTAGGAGCAGGAGGAGGCCATTCAGCCCCTCGAGCCAGTTCCGCCATTCAATGAGATTGTGGCTGATCTGTATCTGTATCTGAACTCCATCCACCCGCCTTTGCCCCATATCCTTTTATACCCATGTCTAGCAAAAACCCATCGATCTCAGATTTAAAGTTATTAACTGAACTAGCATCTGCTGCTTTTAGTGGGAGAGAGTATCCACATTTCTACCACCCTTTGCATGAAGAGGCGTGTCATGAATCTTATCATGACTCATGAAGTAACACTGGGCAGCCAGCTGGTGGCGCCATCCAAGGAGTATAAATACTTGGGCGTGGGCCCAGCTTGCTCAGGATGTTTCTATAACCAGGAACTAGTGATGTAACTAGAACTCATGTGTTATATCCGAGTGGTAGGTCCAATAACTGATATAAGTGAGACTTCAGGAACCCAAAACTTAACTTTTTAATTACACAGGTTAGGAGCGAAACAGCTCTTACAGGCTGCCAGCAAGAACTCTATTTCTTACTGCACGATGCATCCAAGATGGAGGATCCTATGAGTCATACCCACAATGCAACATTACCTTAAAACACTGGTAAATGAACCCTTAATATTTGTCTCCCTCTGGTGGATAACTTAAGCATTACATCCGAGATTACTATATCATGGTTTTGAAACAGTTGATTAAAGCCTTGTTTTATACTCCAGCCAAGCTCTCAGTAGTCTTTTTACATCAAG
This sequence comes from Somniosus microcephalus, assembly GCF_052327205.1. Classification (NCBI taxonomy): domain Eukaryota; kingdom Metazoa; phylum Chordata; class Chondrichthyes; order Squaliformes; family Somniosidae; genus Somniosus; species Somniosus microcephalus. The sequence continues at coordinate 47,894,864 of NC_141011.1, forward strand.
GTGTTTCCTAACTTCTCTCCTGCATGGCCTGGCTCTGATTTTAAGGTTTATGTCTATTATGTCCGTGTATAATTGAGACATGGACTGCAGGAGTTGATTATAACAAGTCTTTACTGAATGGAGACAACCTGGAAACTGAAACTACAGAAGCCTGCTAGGGCCTTTTATACAGGGGTGGTCACTGCCGGTACTGCAGTCTGAGACCAGTTATTCCCTTAAAGGTACATACACAACAATTCCTCCCCTTTTAGATAAACAGTACATAACATTCATTTAACAACTAAATAATAACTAATTACAATTACAATTACGGTTGCTAGATACATTGGTTGAAGTTAAGCAATTATAAGTTCAGTCTTTGAGGAGGCTTCCTGATTCTGTCTGGATAACGCCTCTTTGGGATATCAGGTTCTTCTGGCAAGGTTGCGTCGGGATCAATGTCGTTGTTTGGTTCGTCTGCTTCCAATATCATCGATTCTGCGGTAGATGCAATTGGTACTTCGGTTTCATCTCCAGGTGTATCAGATCGTGGTGTGGAGTTGACGTTTTCCAGTGACTCTAGAATCTGGTCAGCATGGCGTCTTACAATGCTCTCTCCAACGTCCACGGTATACATTAGAGGTCCTTGCCGTGTACAGATCGTTCCTGGCTGCCATTTCTCTGTGCGGTAGTCCCCGGCCAAAACTGGTTGACCTATCTTAAAACTCCTGGTCGGCCTTTCATTCATATTCTGAAACTGCCTGTTCTCCACATCTCTTCTGACGTTTGGCTTAACCAAATCCAAGCGGCATCGTAGTCTTCGATTGAAGACCATCATGGCTGGAGTTTGGTTGGTAACCGCATGTGTCGCATTCCGGTAGGCAAACAAGAAGTTATCCACCTTGTGTTGTAGGGGTATATCTTCATTACACATTGCCTTGATAGCCTTCTTGAATGTTTGAACAAACCTCTCGGCCAATCCATTAGTGGCTGGATGATATGGGGCGGATGTGTAATGCTTAACACCATTGTTCTTTTAAGAACCTCCGGAACTCTTCAGACACAAACTGTGGTCCATTGTCAGAGCAAATCTGTTCAGGCAGCCCATTCCTGGTGAATATGGTTCGTAAGACTGTGATAGTTTTTTCTGTGGTGGTTGAGGACATTTTTATTACCTCTGGCCACTTTGAATGTGCATCCACCGCAATTAAAAACATCAAGTCCATAAAGGGACCAGCAAAATCAATGTGCACCCTTTGCCATGGAGATGAGGGCCACTCCCATGGATGTAGAGGGGCTTGTGGTGGGGCGTTTTGGACCTTCTGGCATCCTGTACAGCTCTTGGTCATCTCTTCGATTTCTTTATCGATTCCCGGCCACCACACAAACGCTCTAGCTAAGTTCTTCATTTTTACCCCTCCCAGATGACCCTCATGAAGCTCATTGAGCACTCTATCCTTCAATTTGGGTGGAATTACTACTCTGGATCCACACATCAAGGTTCCTCTGCACACTGACAGCTGTTCTCTTCTCGGCGAGAATGCTGGCAGCAGTGGTTCGCCATGTGCTGGCCATCCCTTCACCGTTAAATCATAGACCCAGGAGAGTGTCGGGTCATTTCGTGTTTCCTTTTCTTTGTTTGCATTCGTCACAGGGAGACATTCGACTATAGTCGAGTGGAATAACTCCACTGGATCCACTGCCAGTTCTTCTTCCACCGTCGGCAACGGTAGGCGCGACAATCCATCAGCATTCCCATGCTGTTTAGTTCCTTTGTACTTGATGTCATATTGGTGTGCCCTTAGGAAAAGGGACCACCTCTGTAGCCGTTGTGCTGTCATTATCGGTACGCCCTTCTGAGGGTTGAAAATGGAGACGAGAGGTTGATGATCAGTTAGTAGAGTAAATTTCTGACCGTGCAGGTAGTGATTGAACTTCTTCACCCCCCACACCAGGCTGAGGGCCTCTCTGTCAATCTGGGCGTAGTTACGCTCGGCTGAAGTTAACGAGCGTGACGCAAAAGCTATCAGCCTCTCTGAACCATCAAGGAATTTATGTGACAGTACCGCCCCAATGCCGTAGGGAGACGCATCACACGCCAGTCTTATCAGTAGTGATGGGTTGTAGTGAGCCAATACTTCTCTTGAAGTGATTAGGTCCTTACTCTTCTGAAAGGCCCGCTTACATTCATCACTCCATTTCCATGCTACTCCCGTTCGTAGTAGGGCATTCAGTGGATGCAGAATTGTGGACAAATTCGGCAAAAACTTATGGTGGTCTTTTTGTTGTCGTTGGTCTTCTTCCCAGACCTGCAAACTCGTGCAATGTGTCCCATCTTTCCGCATTGCCTGCATATTTTGTCTTTGGACCAGTAGTCCTTCTGGTTATGGTTTGTTCTGCCGCAGCGATAACATTTTGCAAATCCCCATGTCATTTTGTGGGTGCCGTATTCCTGTGGCTTTTGTTGTATTTCCGCAGCTCCCCTTGCTGCTGCTTCGTACGATACTGCCACGCTGAAAGCCTTATCTAGCGTCAGCTCTTTCTCTGAGAGTAACCTCTTCTGGGTTCCTTCACTCAGGAGTCCACAGACAAATCTGTCCCGTAAGGTATCTGCCAGTCCTGCTCCGAACTGGCAGTGCTTTGATAGCTTGTGTAGTTCCGTAAGGTAATCAGCATTGCTCTCATTTTTATGCTGATTTCTCCTGTGGAATTTAAATCTTTCTGCTATCAGCAGCGGTGTAGGATTTAGGTGTTCCTGTAGGATAGCAACAATTTCGTTAAAACTCTTCGCCTTCGGTTTGGCTGGAGTAATCAGGTCCCGCAATAGGCCGTACGTTCTTGCGCCCATTAAATTTAGCAATACCGATGCCTTTTTCTCCGGCTATTTCGTTTGCCTCGCAATATACCTCGACTCTTTCCACATACGTGGTCCAGTCTTCTATTGCATTATCGAAGGCAGTGATATCACCAGTCTTTGGCATCTTGAAAATCTAAAATGGCACCTCCCGCACTTTGCCTTCGTCCCCGATGGATCAAAATGGCGCCTCCCACGCTTTTCCTTCTTCCCCGCCGAGTTAAGATGGCGCCTCCCATGCTTTCCCGCCGCTGCCGCTGCTGTTGCTGGCGATTATATTTATTTTACTATCACGCTTCAATATTTGCTCCGTTAATTGAAGAACCGTTCCCGTCGTGGAGCGGACCCTCTGGGACACTTCCCTCCCTCTTCTTAGGTCCGAACGCTGCCCGGCTTCGAAGCACCGGCCGTGCCCTGTGTGCTCCACCCTCTCTCTCTTTGCTTCCCGACTCGCTGCCCAGCCCCGTTGCAGAGCCACCCGATCGAGCTCTAGCCCGCCGCAGCCCAGGAAGGATCAGTGCACTACCTGCCACCAGCCCGATTAGCTGGGAAACCACAGACTGGAGAACCAAGCCTGGCTCTCGACAGTCTCTCCTGCACTTTTCAATTCGATGATTTGGAGGGCGGTTGCCCACGGTCGACGCCCGTTTCTCGAGTTTCTTTGGATTTTTTTTTTTTTTCTTCTGGCTTCGACCTTCAATAACGTCGTCTGAGGTGCTGCTGAGTTGCAGGTAAGTTCGTTTCTTACTCGTCGCCTGTATTATGTCCGTGTATAATTGAGACACGGACTGCAGGAGTTGATTATAACAAGTCTTTACTGAATGGAGACAACCTGGAAACTGAAACTACAGAAGCCTGTAGGGCCTTTTATACAGGGGTGGTCACTGCCGGTACTGCAGTCTGAGACCAGTTATTCCCTTAAAGGTACATACACAACAATGTCCCCTTGTCCTAGACCTCCCCCACCAGCAGAAAGTGTTTCTCTCTATCTACCCTAGTGCAGTGCTGAGGGAGTGCTGCACTGTCGGAGGAGCCGTCTTTCAGATGAGACATTAAACCGAGGCCCCGTCTGCTCTCTCAGGTGGATGTGAAAGATCCCATGGCCACTATTTCGAAGAAGAGCAGGGCAGTTCTCCCCGGTGTCCTGGCCAATATTTTTCCCTCAATCAACATCACTAAAACAGATTATCTGGTCATTATCACATTGCTGTTTGTGGGAGCTTGCTGTGCGCAAACTGGCTGCCGCGTTTCCCTACTTTACAACAGTGACTACACTTCAAAAAGTACTTCATTGGCTGTAAAGCGCTTTGAGACGTCCGGTGGCCGTGAAAGGTGCTATAGAAATGCAAGTCTTTCTTTCTTTCTATCAATTCCTTTCAAAATTTAAAAACCTCAATCAAATCACCCCTTAACCTTTTATATTCCAGGGAATGCAAACGTAGTTCATATAATCTCGCCTCATAATCTAACCCTTGGAGCCCTGGTAACATCGACAAACTAAAGCAAGACACAGTATTGACACTTGAGGGCTAAGTGTGGATTGAGTAGATTGGGCCTATACTCTCTGGAGTTTAGAAGGATGAGACGTGATCTCATTGAAACATATAAGATTCTAAGGGGAATTGACAGGGTAGATGATGAGAGGTTGTTTCCCCTTGCTGGAGAGTCAGCGGTCAGCCATTTAGGATTGAGATGAGGAGAAATGTCTTCACTCAGAGGGTGGTGAATCTTTGGAACTCTCTGCCCCAGAGGGCTGTGGAGGCTCAGTCGTTGAGTATATTCAAGACAGAGATCGATAGATTTTTGGACTCTAGGGGAATCAGGGGATATGGGGATCAGGCAGGAAAGTGGAGTTGAGGTCAAAGATCAGCCATGATCTCATTGAATGGCGGAGCAGGCTCGAGGGGCCATATGGCTGACTCCTGCTCCTAATTCTTATGTTCTTATGAATGAGGAGAGATTTAATTGGCCTGACAAATACTTGGTTTAGCCCTAAAACCTAAACAAAAGGCACCTACAAAGCAGACGGAGTATAATTGCCATCATTCACACTGGAATGATCCAAGCCAGTTCACAGAGCTACGGCTGGGCTAGCTTCTTGACGAGGGCAGTAAGTCCGATTGGCGAACTTCATTTATGAATGCTAAACGGCCTCATACTATGTTTCTGTGAGCGCTATTTTCATGCGGGTGTTAACTTATTTATTGTGAACAGGCCTGCATAAAAATAGCGCCCGCAAGACTGCGGTACAAATCCGTGTGTGAACTTCGCTGAGCGGAAGTTCTCCCCTACACGAACATTCCTACGGTTGACCTCAAAGCTCCTGGGCCAGGAAGGAGGAAAGTTCCAATCCAGAGAAGTGTGTACGTAGGTGGTGGTGGTGGAGGGGGGCAGTTTCGGTGAGAATAGGACCGGACTGAGCTCCGACGTCGTCCACAGTCAGAGCAGCCGGCCAACACTCACTGGCTGGGCTCACAACATGCGGACTGGGCGAGACTGAAGTGCTGCCAGCGTCTGCGGAACCCGCAGTGCGCGTCAACAATGACGGCCAGGAGGGAAGGAAGTGGCGGGGGTGGGGGGGGGGGGCGGGAAGGAAAGGCACGGAAAAAACAAACTAGCTCATAAATCCTGAGGTAAACTGGCTTCAAATCTCAGTCAGAGCTGAGCAGTTGAATATGGCAGTGTCTTTGATCTCCAAAGGTTGCTCATAGAAGCTCGCTGGCCACAGAATCTAAATAATGAAACATCTAAAGAAGAAAAAGTACAAGAGCGTCATTCTTCTTTCACTGAGGTGCTTTCTTCAGCGGTAAGGAACACCGTAGATTCCTTCTAGTGCCCAGTCTCTCCACAATCATAAAATTCACAGATCCTTTCTGAATAAAATAATCACTGCACGACTAATAAAAATGACCCTAAAGACATGTTTAATATGACATTTTACTCTTAGGTTTTGGTCTCCAATGACATACTCAGCAGAAAATCTTAAGTGACGGAAAAGCCACCTGGAATGCGCTCCACAGAATTAATTTGTTAGCATCAAGGGAAATCTGCTAATAATGTCACAACAGTTCTAGATTTAAAGAGAGAAAGAAGGAAAGAACGAACTTGCATTTCTATAGCGTCTTTCACCACCGCAGGACGTGCCAAAGTGCTTGACCGCCAAGTAAGTATTTTTTGAAGTGTAGTCACTGTGTTGTAATGTAGGAAACGCAGCAGCCAATTTGCGCACAGCAAGGTTGTAAGGGGTTGTTTTAACGAGCTTGTGGTGTGCAAGATCGGTTTTTGATTTCACACTGCTCGTGAGCGGTTCCGAAGCGCTCCCCCCTCACCGGTTCTAGACACTGGGCTTATTGCCAGACCACCTTGATGTGTTGGCCCAACTTGTGACTCGGAAGACAAATGGATCAGGTGAGACAAGGTAAGTTTTAAATCAAAGGTATCTATTACGTCCGTGAATGATTGCGACACGGACAGCAGGAGTGGAACAAAATAAGTCTTTACTGATGGAAGTCAATAGTGAAACTAAAACAACAGAGGCTCACTAGCGCCTTTTATACAGGGGTGGTCACTGCCGGTACTGCAGTCTGAGACCAGTTATTCTCTTAAAGGTACATACACAACAATTCCTCCCCTTTTAGATAAACAGTACATAACATTCATTTAACAACTAAATGATAACTAATTACAATCACAATTACTGTTGCAAGATACATTGGTTAAGTTTAAGCAATTATAAGTTCAGTCTTTGAGGAGGCTTCCTGATTCTGTCTGGATAACGCCTCTTTGGGGTATCAGGTTCTTCTGGCAATGTTGAGTCGGGATCAATGTCGTCGTTTGGTTCATCTGCTTCCAATATCACCGATTCTGCGGTAGCTGCAATTGGAACGTCGATTTCATTACCAGGTGTATCAGATCGTGGTGTGGAGTTGACGCTTTCCAGTGACTCTAGAATCTGGTCAGCATGGCATCTTACAATGCTCTCTCCAACGTCCACGGTATACATGAGAGGTCCGTGTCATGTACAAATCGTTCCTGGCTGCCATTTCTCAGTGCGGTAGTCCCGGGCCAAAACTGGTTGACCTATCTTAAAACTCCTGGTCGGCCTTTCATTCATATTCTGAAACTGCCTGTTCTCCACATCTCTTCGGACGTTTGGCTTAACCAAATCCAAGCGGCATCGTAGTTTTCGATTGAAGAACATCATGGCTGGAGTTTGGTTGGTAACTGCATGTGTCGCATTCCGGTAGGCAAACAAGAAGTTGTCCACCTTGTGTTGTAGGGGTATATCTTCATTACACATTGCCTTGATAGCCGCCTTGAATGTTTGGACAAACCTCTCGGCCAATCCATTAGTGGCTGGATGATATGGGGCAGATGTGTAATGCTTAACACCATTGTTCTTTAAGAACCTCCGGAACTCTTCAGACACAAACTGTGGTCCATTGTCAGAGCAAATCTGTTCAGGCAGCCCATTCCTGGCGAATATGGTTCGTAAAACTGTGATAGTTTTTTCCGTGGTGGTTGAGGACATTTTTATTACCTCTGGCCACTTTGAATGTGCATCCACCGCAATTAAAAACATCGAGTCCATGAAGGGACCAGCAAAATCAATGTGCACCCTTTGCCATGGAGATGAGGGCCATTTCCATGGATGCAGAGGAGCTTGTGGTGGGGCGTTTTGGACCTTCTGGCATCCTGCACAGCTCTTGGTCATCTCTTCGATTTCTCTATCGATTCCCGGCCACCACACAAACGCTCTGGCTAAGTTCTTCATTTTTACCCCACCCAGATGACCCTCATGAAGCTCATTGAGCACTCTATCCGTCAACTTAGGTGGAATTACTACTCTGGATCCACACATCAAGGTTCCGCTGCACACTGACAGCTGTTCTCTTCTCGGCGAGAATGCTGGCAGCAGTGGTTCACCATGTGCTGGCCATCCCTTCACCGTTAAATCATAGACCCGTGATAGTGTCGGGTCATTCCGTGTTTCCTTTTCTATGTTTGCATTCGTCACAGGGAGACATTCGACTATGGTCGAGTGGAATAACTCCATTGGATCCACTGCAAGGTCTTCTTCTTCCACCGTCGGCAACGGTAGGCGTGACAATCCATCAGCATTTCCATGCTGTTTAGTTCCTTTGTACTCGATGTCATATTGGTGTGCCCCTAGGAAAAGGGACCATCTCTGCAGCCGTTGTGCTGTCATTATCGGTACGCCCTTCTGAGGGTTGAAAATGGAGACAAGAGGTTGATGATCGGTTAGTAGAGTAAATTTTTGACCGTGCAGGTAGTGATTGAACTTCTTCACCCCCTACACTAGGCTGAGGGCCTCTCTGTCAATCTGGGCGTAGTTACGCTCGGCAGAAGTTAATGAGCGTGACGCAAAAGCTATCGGCCTCTCTAAACCATCAAGGAATTTATGTGACAGTACCGCCCCAATGCCGTAGGGAGACGCATCACACGCCAGTCTGATCGGCAGTGCTGGGTTGTAGTGAGTCAATACTTCCCTTGAAGTGATTAAGTCCTTACTCTTCTGAAAAGCACGCTTACAATCATCGCTCCATTTCCATGCTACCCCCGTTCGTAGCAGGGCGTTCAGTGGGTGCAGAATTGTCGACAAATTCGGCAAAAACTTATGATAGTAATTCACCAATCCGAGGAATGACCTCAGTTGCAACACATTTTCAGGCGCTGGGGCCTTAACAACCGCTTCAATTTTGTCAGGGGACTTATGTAACCCCTCTTCATCAATCACGTGGCCACAATACGATATCTGTTTCTTTAAAAATTCGCACTTGGGGCGGTTGGCTCGCAGCCCATGTTCCCGTAGTCTAGTGAGCACCTGTTCTAGGTTGTTAAGGTGTTCACTCTCATCTTCACCTGTCACAAGGATGTCGTCCAAGTAACACTGAGTCCCCGGAATCCCTTGCAGGACTTGTTCCATCGCTCTTTGCCATATCGCCGGAGCCGATGCTACTCCGAATACCAATCGATGATACTGGTAAAGACCTTTGTGAGTATTTATCGTGAGATACTTCCTAGAGGACTCTTCAACCTCCATCTGCAAATATGCTTGTGCTAGGTCAATTTTTGTAAAACGCTTCCCTCCAGACAGTGAGGCGAAGATGTCTTCTATCCTTGGAAGAGGATATTGTACTGTGTGAAGGACTGGGTTCACCGTCACCTTGAAATCCCCACAGATGCGAATCTTCCTTGGCTCCCCGGACTTATTGCTTAACGTTTTCTTCATGACAGGAACGATGGGTGTCGCCCACTCGCTCCAGTCGACCTTAGACAACACGTTCGCTTTCTCCAGATTCTCCAGCTCTGCCTCGACGGCTGGGCGAATTGCATATGGTACCGGTCTTGCTTTGAAAAACTTGGGAACTGCATTCTCTTCTATTTTTATCGAGGCGGTTAAGCCTTTAAGCGTGCCCAGTTCTTGTTGAAATACCTCTTTGGCGTTAGCTAAGATTGTTGACAATCGTCCAGGAGTGACGTCTTCATCTTTTTTACCGTCCACCGTCATTGCATGAATGGAGTGCCAATCTAAGTTTATCTTCCTGATCCATTCCCGTCCCAATAATGGTGGTCCACCATTTGGCAGTATGTAGAGATACAATTTCCGTATTTTCTTGCCGTTGTATTCGACAGGCACCCTTATTTTTCCTCTGGGGTATACTTTTTGCCCCGTATACATCGTCAAGACGATGGATGTCTCTCTCAAGGGTATGTGTGAAAATAGCCGCTCGTAGTCTCGTCGATTCATGACGGTTAGCGCTGATCCTGTATCCAATTCCATTTTAACTTGGGACCCTGCTATCGTGAGGGTGACCCAAATGGTTCGGTGATCCTCTTTTGCGATTACATTGTGAAGTTTAAGACAGCTTAGTCTCCTGTTCCCGGATTCACTATCGCTCATCTGGTCTTCGGAACTACTGTCCGTCATCTTTTGTACTTTCTTGTACGGTTCCTTAGTAGCCTTTTTGTTGTCGCTGGTCTTCTTCCCAGACCTGCAAACTCGTGCAATGTGTCCCATCTTCCCGCATTGCCTGCATATTTTGTCTTTGGACCAGCAGTCCTTCTGGTCATGGTTAGTTCTGCCGCAGCGATAACATTTTGCAAATCCCCGTGTCATTTCGTGGGTGCCGTATTCCTGTGGTTTTTGTTGAATTTCTGCAGCTCCCCTGGCTGCTGCTTCATACGATACTGCCACGCTGAAAGCCTTATCTAGCGTCAGCTCTTTCTCTGAGAGTAACTTCTTCTGTGTTCCTTCACTCAGGAGTCCACAGACAAATTTGTCCCGTAGGGTATCTGCCAGTCCTGCTCCGAACTGGCAGTGCTTTGATAGCTTGCGTAGTTCCGTAAGATACTCAGCATTGCTCTCATCTTTGTGCTGAGTTCTCCTGTGGAATTTAAATCTTTCTGCTATCAACAGCGGTGCAGGGTTTAGGCGTTCCTGTAGGACAGCAACAATTTCGTTAAAACTCTTCGCCTTCGGTTTGGCTGGAGTAATCAGGTCCCGCAATAGGCCGTACGTTCTAGCGCCCATTAAGTTTAACAATATCGATGCCTTTTTCTTCTCCGCTATTTCGTTTGCCTCGAAATATACCTCAACTCTTTCCACATACGTGGTCCAGTCCTCTATTGTATTATCAAAAGCAGTGATACAGCCAGTCTTTGGCATCTTGCAACTCTAAAATGGCACCTCCCGTGCTTTGCCTTCTTCCCCGCTGATTAAGATGGCGCCTCCCGCACTTTGCCTTCTTCCTCGCTGTTGTTAGCGCTGCTTTCCACGGTTTCTTGCGCGTTTAATTTTTTTTTTTTAATTATTTTCCTGTCGTGGAACAACCCTGTGGGACTCTTGCCTCCCTCTTCGCGGGTCTATACGCAGCCCGGCTTCGTAGCACCGGCCGCGCCCTGTGTGCTCCACCCTCTCTCTCTCTCTCTCTCTTCTTCCCGACAACGCTGCTTGGCCCCGTTGCAAACCACCTGCTCGAGTTTGCGACCGCCGCAGCCCAGGAAGGATCAGTGCACTACCTGCCACCAGCCCGATTAGCTGAAGCACCGTCGACAGGAACCAGGCCCTGCATCCGACAGCTTCTCCAGCAATCTTCAACTCTGCAACACAGGGCGGATGCCCACGGTCGACTCCCGTTTCTACTGCCTCTTACTTTCTTTTCTTTCTGGCCTCGACCTCTGCTCACTTCGCTGTAGGAATGGATCCCAGGAGGTGGTGCAGACTGTAGGTAGGTTCGTATCTGCTCGTCGCCAGTATTACGTCCGTGAATGATTGAGACACGGACAGCAGGAGTGGAACAAAATAAGTCTTTACTGATGGAAGTCAATAGTGAAACTAAAACAACAGAGGCTCACGAGCGCCTTTTATACAGGGGTGGTCACTGCCGGTACTGCAGTCTGAGACCAGTTATTCTCTTAAAGGTACATACACAACAGTATCTTTATTTTTAAGGAGAATAAAACATAGAGAATGAGGAAACAATGCAGACAAAAATCATGAACACTCCTCTTAATGGGAACTAAAATTTAACACACAAGAGTTACTTTGACTATCAAAATACACCAATTCTAGATCAGCGATATAATAAAACAGGGGTGGAGAAAGCGCACGGCACAACGAAGGATGAATAACACTTCCGAATTACAAAGCCCTTAATATTAAAAACCGTCCCGCCTCTAAGTATACCTCAACTAGATCAGCTAGGTGGAGTTGGGCCTCTATGCTCACCAGGGTTTTTAAAACTGTCCTTGACCTTGGTGCTCCTGTATTGTCCGGGATATCCAATCTTCCTTATGGGACCGGCTCCTGAACCTGCTCTCCTGCTCGAACTTGTAGGCCCTCCGTGCTCCTCGAACCATAATCGAACCTCTCCACTCGCTCTGCCTTTGACCTCGTGTCTGTCTGAAACTGTGTGTTGTTTTTTTAATGTCTCTTTTCCCCCAACAGTAATACTGTTTTCTTGCCCTTATCTTGGCGCCAAATCAGGGGTTTTCTTTTGTTAAAGTAATGGGCAGGCTGCTTTGACAAAAGCGGGTACTTTATTTTAATGTCTTGTAAATGAAACTAATGGGATCTGTCCTGTGTCCCTCTGAGTTTGGTACAGATAATAGGTTTTGTCTGTGCTCTGTGATTTCAGAGATGGGTTTGCGTTTTGCTAGCAATTAACACACCTTGAGGTGTAAATACTTTTGTTTTGACTTCGTTACTACTGTAACCATTTTACCATATCAATTGCAGTCAGTTCTGGAATCTTCTAATCGGTGGTGACTCAGGTTTCTTTAAGATACTGCAGTGGTATGTCCTTCTGAAATGAGTCATGTGATCTGCCAACTCCATCTTGTGTTCATAAAATGTGGCCATTTCAGGGGTTTTACAATGTAGACTGTATTTTCCTGGATTTTTGCGAATCCTACAGTAGGACGTGCCAAAGTGCTCGACCGCCAAGTAAGTATTTTTTGAAGTGTAGTCACTGTGTTGTAATGTAGGAAACGCAGCAGCCAATTTGCGCACAGCAAGGTCCCACAAACAGCAATGAGATAGTGACCGGATAATGGTGTCTTTTATAGTGATATTAGTTGAGGGACAAATATTGGCCAGAATTCCCCTGCTCTTCTTTGAAATAGCGCCATGGGATCTTTTACAAGAGGACAGACGGGGCGTCGCTTTAATGTCTCACCTGAAGGACGGCCCCTCCGACAATGCAGTACGGCCCATTGTGCATCGCTGCACAACCTACCGCCCCGCCTGTGTCCTTTAGCGTTCCAGGAAGGAAGTGGAGCGCTTGATTTGGTGAAAGCTGGGAATCAATAGTGCCTGGCGCTAAGTTTCCCAGTTTTCAAAAGTTACCACCCCCAAACGGGGCGATAATGAATATCTCCCCCCAATAATCTACCTAGAAAACAATTCCATCCAATATCTTCCTGTATTCAACGAGCCAAACTGTCCAAGAGATAAAACTAGCAATAATTCACTCCTTAAAAGCTACTGAAATACCAAGGTCTAAGGGATCCTTTTAATCTAATCGCCTGGTAGGAAATAGAATGTGGGCGTCGCTGGCAAGGCCAGCATTTATTGCCCATTCCGAGTTGCCCTTGAGAAGGAGGTGGTGAGTCACTTTCTTGAACTGCTGCAGTACAACTGAAGGCCATTTCAGAGGGCAGTTAAGAGTCAACCACATTGCTGTGGGTCTGGAGTCATATATAGGCCCAGACTGGGTAAGGACAGCAGATTTCCTTCGCTAAAGGACATTATGGGTTTTTACGACAATCCAGTAGTTTCATGGTCAACATTACTGATACTAGCTTTTTATTGCCGATTTATTTAATTAACTGAATTTAAATTTCCCAGCTGCTACTAGTGGGATTTGAACTCATGTCTACCAGATTATTACCACAGGCCTCTAGGATTAGTAGTCCAGTAACATAACCATTATGCTACCGCACCCCTATAACACTGATGGGATCGGATCGGTCATCTTACACCCCGCTCAATTTTACTTGGCATTGACTTCAATAGGGAGTTAAGTTGGGCGGTTAATTGGATCCCGTCAGTTTCTTGCCAGTTGGCTCAGGTTACAATTACCTCAAGCACTAAAAGCTCCAAGTGCAGCAGCCTGATTCACAATCAGGCACACGAGAGTTAAACATCTCCTTCGCATGAGTCATCCCAGAAGTGCAATAGGCCCAGAATTCTTTAGAAGCCTGTGTCAGCTGTGGCTCAGTGGGCAGCACTCTCGCCTGTGAGTCAGAATAGTTGTGGGTTGGAGTCCCAGTGCAGGGACTTGAGCACAAAAATTTAGACCGACACTCCAGATGTCGTCTTTCAGATGAGACGTTAAACCGAGGCCCTGTCTGCTCTCTCAGGTGGACGTAAAAGATCTCATGGCACTATTTCGAAGAAGAGCAGGGAAATTATGTCCTGGGCCAATATTTATCCCTCAATCAACCTAAAAAAAACCCAGTTTATCTGGTCATTATCACATTGCTGCTTGTGGGAGCTTGCCATGTTTACCACATTGAAGTGACTGCACTTCAAAAAAAAAAGTACTTAATTGGCTGTAAAGTGCTTTGAGATGTCCAGTGGACATGAAAGGCGCTATAGAAATGCAAACCTACCTTTCTATTGCGACAGTGCTACATGAGGAACTTCCCACCCCCGTGGTCAGTTGCACCAATGGTTCCTGTTAATGAGTATTCACAGAATCACAGAAACCCCACAGTGCAGATAGAGGCCATTTCGGCCCATCGAGCCTGCACCGACACATATCCCACCCGATCCCCGTAACCCCTACACCAACACATATCCCACCCTATCCCCGTAACCCCACATATTTAATCCCCCTAACACTAAGGGTCAATTTATCATAACCAATCATCCTAACCCGCACATCTTTGGACTGTGGGAGGAAACCGGAGCACCCGGAGGAAACCCACGCAAACACGGGGAGAATGTGCAAACTCCACACAGACAGTCACCCGAGGCCGGATTCGAACCCGGGTCCCTGGCGCTGTGAGGCAACAGTGCTAACCACTATGCCACCGTGCTGCCCCATATTGTCCCATCCAAGAAAGAAAAGGCAATTACATCTGGGAACAGAGAGGGATCAGTTAGCGGCAATAACTGCAGGCCCATGAGTCCACTACCGCTACTCGTGTTTATAATGGAAACCATAGGGACGGAGCAACCGATGAAGCTTCTCAATCACAAAATCTTCCTGCTATCTCGTTCCCAACTTTACTTCAAAAACAAGCCACTCCAAAATGGAGTGATTCCTCAGAGTACAATTTTGTTGAAGTTATGATGAACCTTTTATAAAACACTGGTTCGGCCACAACTGGAGTATTGTGTCCAATTCTGGGCACCGCACTTTAGGAAGGGTGTGAAGACCTTAGAGAGGGTGCAGAAAAGATTTACGAGAATGATTCCGGGGATGCTTTATTATTATCATTACAAGAGGATTTGAGTACAGGAGTAAAGACATCTTACTCCAATTATATAGGGCCCTGGTGAGACCACACCTGGAGTATTGTGTACAGTTTTGGTCTCCTTACCTAAGGAAGGATATACTTGCCATAGAGGGAGTGCAACGAAGGTTCACAAGATTGATTCCTGGGATGGCGGGACTGTCGTATGAGAAGAGATTGAGTAAACTAGGCCTGTATTCTCTTGAATAATGAGAGGGGATCTCATTGAAGCATGCAAAATTATTACAGGGCTTGATAGGATGGATGTTGGGAGAATGTTTCCCTTGGCCGGGGAGTCTAGAACCAGGGGCCACAGCCTCAGGATAAAGGGTAGGCCATTCAGGACTGAGATGAGAAGAAATTTCTTCACAGAAGGTGGTGAATCTTTGGAATTCTCTACCCCAGAGGGCTGCGGAGGCTCAGTCATTGGGTATATTCAAAACAGAAGTTGATAGATTTCTGACTAGTAAGGGCATCAAGTGATATGGCGATAGGGCCGGTGAATGGAGTTGAGGCAGAAAATCAGCCATGATCTCATTGAATGGCGGAGCAGGCTCGAGAGGCCGAATGGCCTACTCCTGCTCCTATTCCTTATGTTCTTATGAGGGACTTTAGTTACGTGGATAGACTGGAGAAGCTGGGGTTGTTCTCCTTAGAGCAGAGAAGGCTGAGAGGAGATTTGAAGGAGGCGTTCAAAATCCTGAGGGGTCTAGACAGAGTAGATAGAGAGAAACTGTTCCCATTGGCAGAAGGGTCGAGAACCAGAAGACACAGATTTAAGGTGATTGGCAAAAGAACCAAAGGCGACATGAGGAAAAACTTTTTTACACAGCGAGTGGTTAGGATCTAGAATGCACTGCCTGAAAGGGTGGTGGAGGCAGACTTGATCGTGGCTTTCAAAAGGGAATTGGATAAGTACCTGAAGGGGAAAAAATTTGCAGGGCTACAGGGAAAGGGCGGGGGAGTGGGACTAGCTGAAGTGCTCTTGCAGAGAGCCGGCATGGGCTCGGCGGGCTGAATGGCCTCCTTCTGTGCTGTAATCATTCTATGATTCTATAACCTTCTCGACATAAGTTAATACTTTGAAGAAGAAACAAACAGTTAAGTACTCTGGCCTGGATTTATATCAATGCCAGAACTTCAGGATGACCACAATACTGAGGTTACAGTTCAGGTTAAATGTTCAATTCCAATGCAAAAATGTTCTTATCAGAAGATCAACGGTGAGACTCTGTTACTGATGAAGGAAAGGTGTTGGGGATAATTCTGGAGTTAAATCTGTAGGGAGCTTGGGAGTGGAGGGAGACGGTGTAACCGGAGCTGGATGATGGGTCTACAAGTACGTAAGTGTAAGGATGGAAATGCTTTGAGATCATCTCACATATGGGTAATAACATCAATTTTGTTTTACCCTGTTCCACAATTTAAAAAATATATAGTCCTTTTCTTTGGAAATAACATACAATAATCTAATCGACAAAGACAAAACATTACTTTGAATCGGTAATCAGCAGCGTGTCGCTGAAAGCTCCGACATGTCTGCTCAGAATTGTTTAATACGTCACTTTACTTGCTTCACTTTGCTTCTGAAACCGGTGGACAGACGCGCTCATCCTGTCAGCAGTTCAAAACCCCTGACTGAAGTCCAATGTAGTTTCGAAGTTCTGACGGGATGAGCACTTCTGCCCACTGCTTGCAGAAGCAAACAAAAGGGGAAAACAAAATTGGTTTCCATATTTAAGAAAAGATGTACTTGCTCTCGAGGCGGTTCAGAGAAGGTTCACTTGGTTGATTCCGGAGATGAGGGGGTTGCCGTATGAGGAAAGGTTGAGTAGGTTGGGCCTCTACTCATTGGAGTTCAGAAGAATGAGAGGCGATCTTATCGAAATATATAAGATTGTGAGGGGGCTTGATCGGGTGGATGCGGTGAGGATGTTTCCACTGATGGGTGAGACTAGAACTAGGGGGCATAATCTTAGAATAGAAACATAGAAACATAGAAGATAGGAGCAGGAGTAGGCCATTCGGCCCTTCGAGCCTGCTCCGCCATTCCATGAGATCATGGCTGATCATCCAATTTCAGTACCCTGTCCCTGCCTTCTCCCCATATCCCTTGATCCCTTTAGCCTCAAGAAATATATCCAACTCTTTCTTGAATATATTTAATGAACTGGCCTCCACCGCCCTCTGTGGCAGAGAATTCCACAGGTTCACCACTCTCTGGGTGAAGAAATTCCTCCTCATTTCAGTCCTAAATGGCTTACCCCTTACCCTTAGACTATGACCCCTGGTTCTGGACTCCCCAGCCATCAGAAACATCCTTCCTGCATCTAGTCTGTCCAGACCTGACAGAATTTTATAGGTTTCGATGAGATCCCCTCTCAATCTTCTAAACTCCAGTGTGTATAAGCCCAATCGACCCAATCTCTCCTCATACGTCATTCCTGCCATCCCAGGTATCAGCCTGGTGAATCTTCGCTGCACTCCCTCCATGGCAAGAACGTCCTTCCTCAGGTAAGGTGACCAAAACTGCACACAATACTCAAGGTGCGGTCTCACCAAGGCCCTGTAGAACTGTAGCAAGACATCCTTGTTCCTGTACTCGAACCCTCTTGCTACGAAGGCCAACATACCATTTGCCTTCTTAACCGCCTGCTGCACCTGCATGCTTACCTTCAGCGACTGGCGCACAAGAACACCCAGGTCTCTTTGCACTTCCCCTTCTCTCAATCTATTGCCATTCAAATAATAATCTGCCTTCCTGTTTTTGCCACCAAAGTGGATAACCTCACATTTATCCACATTATAGTGCATTTGCCATGTTTCTGCCCAATCACCCAACCTGTCCAAATCGTACTGGAGTTTCACGACATCCTCCTCACAGCTTACCCTCCCACCCAGCTTTGTGTCGTCTGCAAATTTGGAGATATTACATCCAATTCCCTCGTCCATATCATTAATATATATTGTGAACAGCTGGGGTCCTAGGACCGATCCTTGCGGTACCCCACTAGTCACTGCCTGCCACTCGGAAAACGACCCGTTTATTCCAACTCTTTGCTTTCTGTCCGCCAACCAGTTCTCTATCCAAGTCAATACCTTGCCCCCAATCCCATGTGCCTTAATTTTGCACGCTAATCTCTTATGTGGGACCTAATCGAAAGCCTTCTGAAAGTCCAAATACACCACATCCACTGGTTCTCCCTTATCTATTTTACCAGTTACATCCTCAAAAAATTCCAGTAGATTAGCCAAGCATGGCTGCCCTTTCAAAACTGAGATGAGGAGAAACTTCTTTACTCGGAGGGTAGCAAATCTATGGAATTTGCTACCCCAGAAAGCTGTGGAAGCTGCAACATTAAATAGATTTAAAACGGAGATAGTTTCCTAGCAGATAAGGGAATTAGGGGTTACGGGGAGAGGGCAGGGAAGTGGACGTGAGTCTAGGTTCGGATCAGCCATGATCCTATTGAATGGCGGAGCAGGCCCGAGGGGCCGTATGGCCTACTCCTGCTCCTCCTACTTATGTTCTTAGGGATGAAATAAAGAACCAACTCCATTTGCTTTTATGCTAATTCCCAGCAGCGGGACATATTAAGAGATGTTTTCTAACGTGGCAAAACACTTCTAATTTTCTACAAGCATTGCCACAGAATTGAGCTTGGAAATTACTGTTGGTAATATTAGCTTAACGAGCTTGAATGGCATCTGTTTGCCCACTACTTTAGTGGCGGTGTTAACCCATTTAATATAGGTAAAATAGTGGATGAGGAAGTTGTTTTTTTTTATTCATTCCTGGGATGTGGGCGTCGCTGGCAAGGCCGGCATTTATTGCCCATCCCTAACTGCCCTTGAGAAGGTGGTGGTGAGCTGCCGCCTTGAATAAGTGGCTCGCTCGGCCATTTCAGAGGGGCAGTTAAGAGTCAGCCACATTGCTGTGGGTCTGGAGTCACGTATAGGCCAGACCGGGTAAGGACGGCAGATTTCCTTCCCTAAAGGGCATTAGTGAACCAGATGGGTTTTTACAACAGTTTACAGTAGTTTCATGGTCACCTTACTAGCTTTATATTCCAGATTTAATTAATTAATTGAATCCCCCAGCTGCTATGTTGGGATTTGAACTCGTGGCCGAGATTTTCCTTACCTCGGTGGGTCCGGTGCGGCCAGGGTCGGTGGCGGGTCGCGGGTCGCGGCCCTGCTGCTAGCTCCATCCCGCTCTGAAAAATGAATTTCCATTGCTAGGACTTGTTAAACCCACCCAGATTGTTTCCTGGTCCAATTAGAGGAAGCGGGTCTGGTGACGTCATTCATGACGCGTCATCAGACGATCTCCTTAAAGGGACCACGGCCAACTTTCTTTTGACATTTGTGCTGTCAGTGTTCGACAGCATTGAAGTGCGGCAAACATTGACTGCACAGAGGTGCAGGGCTGCACCCAGGTTCTCCCATGACTCCCTCCATGTGCTTAGGGAGGTCCTCTTCCCTTCCCATGGACCAACACAGCCTGATTGCACATTGCAGAGGAGGGCACAAGCAGGGATGTCATCAGGAGGACCAGGGTGCAGTGGCGCAAACCTTTCAATGATCTCATTAGATCACGAAGTGTTAGTACAAAGCCACACTCACCTTCATCCTGCTGTGCCACTCATCACATCCCCATCACTCTGCCTTCCCTACCCCTGCACATCCTTACTCACACCAACTTACCTTGCACCTCCACCCATCCCTCTCTATCTACATTATCACTTCCCCATCTCACTAGCCACCCCTCACACTCACCCTCATCCTAGTGCAATCATACCAACTAACAACACACAAGGGTAGGCACTTGGGTGTTTTATCCAATGTTCCTGTAAAGTTTCTGTTAATGTGCTGTCAAACATTGAAACCTTTATTTTCAACACTTTCCATTCTTGGACAGATTTGTGTGCGCCTTTGGAAGTGGCTTAGTGAGTTGCAGTGAATGGTGAGACATAACGGTACCCCCTGCAATGGTGGTGAGTGTGAAAGGAATGGCTTGGATATTGTAGGGATGCTTTATGGTGTTGGTGTGGGGTGGTGCCAACCTGGCACATCATGTGGCAGCCAGGGTGTACAGCGTCAAGTGAAGTAAATCTGGCCATGGTGAGGCCATCCCTGGCCTCCTGGGCAGCAATATGCTTGGGTGCTGATGCCCTGTGTCCTGTGCAGCATCAGGTGATTGCGGAGCAGGTTGGTGTTGTTGTTGCTGATGTGCCCGGTGATGTTGGTATTGGGGTTGATCGTGGTGGGATTCTGAGGATCAAGGTGAGACAGTATAAACAGCACCCATGTTGATGGAATAGATGGCAGGTGAAGTAGAGATGACAGAAGCATTCTGTCAATGGTGAGAGAGTTCTTCCAATGAGGTGAGAGTGGATGGAGAGTGGAAAACTTGCAGAATCTGTGCTGGAAATGGACTGAGAAACAGCTTGTGGCTGAGGAAAGTGATGATCTGTCAGGTCGGAGCTTTTACTGTACATTTGAAGCTGTCAAGTAATCAGCTGGAGCAATGGCCACTGAACTCCCGCCTCAGGTTGACAGCCGTGGTCCCCAAACAGTGTGGCTCCCGTGGCCATGAAGTTAAAGTCAAAAGGTAAGTTAAAAAAGCCTGTTAATCATTTGTCAACTAGATGCTGATGAGTTTAATTGGGTTGCCCGCCGCTGCCTGCTGGGTCTGCTCAGCACTGACAGAGCCGACATTGGGAAAGGCGCATTTTCCCACTCGCCCGCTGACACCCCGGAAAATCTCGGCCCATGTCTCCGGATTGTTAGTCCAGGCCTCTGGATTACTACTCTGGTAACATAACCACTATGCTACTGTACCCCTAAATATGAATATGTTAATTATTCTTCTCAATATCAACAACAGTCACTTTGGTGTCAGATTGTCAGCTGTGGCTCAGTTGGTAGTATCGTTGCCTCTGAGTCAGGATGTTGTGGGTTCAAGTCCCACTCCAGATATCTGAGCACAAAAAAAAATCTAGGCTGACACCCCAGTGCAGTACTGAGGGAGTGCTGCACTGTCGGAGGTGCCGTCTTTCAGATGAGACGTTAAACCGAGGCCCTGTCTGCTCTCTCAGGTGGATGTAAAAGATCCCATGGCGCTATTTCGGAGAAGAGCATGGGCGTTATCCCCGGTGTCCTGGCCAATATTTATCCTTCAATCAACATCACTAAAAAAACAGATTATCTGGTCATTAACACATTGCTGTTTGTGGGAGCTTGCCGTGTGCAAATTGGCTGCCGCGTTTCCTACATTGCAACAATGTACTTCAAAAGTACTTAATTGGCTGTAAAGCGCTTTGAGACGTCCGGAGGTTGTGAAAGGCGCTATAGAAATGCAACTCTTTCTTTTTATCTTTTCAAGGCTTTGGTATTGTATCGACTTTATACTGCCCTCTAGCAGCCAAGATTGGTTGCCACAGTTACCAGAGTTGAAAGCTATGAGGAAGTAGCAACAGCAGAACTGTTTTGCAAAGCAATCATTTTTACTTACTGCAATAGCAGTAAAAGTCAAGGAGTTATTTACCAACGGGGTACGTTAGTAAAGTTTTTCAGGCTGACGATAAGGACTCCGTCGTGATTCGTCCTGTTCACACAGACTCGCAAAGCCGTGGCGGGGGTTCGGAGCACATATTGGACAGGGCGTCGAGCGCGGCCCAAGCGTCATCTTTCACGGTCGAGCCTAATTGAAATGAATTTCAGTGAGTTGCCAGTGCAAAATGCGCTCCCTACAGTAGGCTCACTGATGAGGAGAGTGGGAAATCTGGCGGGCTGAGGAGGGAGGAGGGGGGCGGTGGCGGGCTGAAGCACGGGAGTGAAAGGACGTACCAGTTTAGAACAGCGGGCAACATTTTTGCTGCACCAAGGACGCGAAATACCTCTGAGGGTCGTAAACCTGTGGAATTCTCTGCCCCAGAGAGCCGTGGAGGCTGGGTCATTAAATACATTTAAGGTGGAGATAGACAGATTTTTGCAAGATAAGGGAGTGAAGTGTTATGGGGAGCGGGCGGGGAAGTGGCTTTGAGCCCAAGATCAGCCATGATCTTATTGAATAGCGGAGCAGGCTCGAGGGGCCAAGTGGCCTATTCCTGCTCCTATTTCTTATGTTCTTATGTTATGTTCTTAAGTCTCAAAACCCACAAGTGGCCGGCACGTGTGCCAAACCTGCACCTGGCATTTCCTGAGCGCAGCGGAAGATCCCTGTAACGGATGCTCAAAATCACCCCCCCCCCCCCAAACTGGTACCACCCATGTTTGCTGAGCAAGGGCAGGAACAGGCAGAGATGACAATGGCATTAGGGGGGAGGGGAGGGGGGCCAGGGGTCGTAACTATGTAATTTGACCCCCATCAGCCTATTTTCACGAAGCTCCTGCCCGCTTCCACCAGGAGCTCCGGCCATCTGGATCGAAGCCAACCTGAACATTAGAACGGGCAGGAACCCGGCAGTAAGTCAGCACTCTGCGACTGCCCCATTTTGAATCACAAATGGGGGAGATAGAGATGTGAAAATCAGCCTCAAACAGTTGATGATGATAGGAACAGGAGCAGGCCATTCAGCCCCTCGAGCTTGTCCCGCCATTCAACGCGATCTTGGCTGATCTGTATCTTAACTCCATTTGCCCACTTTGGCTCCGTAACCCTTAATAACTTTGCCTACCGACAAGAGGGGAGGCAATTCTTACCATGGTGCATAGAGAGCGATATGGGATGCTTGAGAATTTCTGGCAGTCAGCGAGGCTGTCCTTTCTGGCCTCAACCTTCAATTGGGCTGACCAACCTCCAGCTGGGGAGGGGGAATTCCCTGGAGCTTGGGATGGTAAACTGTAAAGAGAACCCAGATGGTTTTCCATTCTTCCAGCTCCAGTCACAGTCCATTGATTACTCATTTGGATTAGTAAACGTTCCAAATTTCCACATGTTTATTATGTATGTGTTTGGTGGTGGTGGGGGGGATTGAACCATAATAGGTGGAGGCAGCTTCTCATTGCCAGTTAGCAAGGACTATGTTAGCCTACACGCCAGGGGTTTCTACATCTCTGGGTGGGAAATCAAGCATGCACGAAACATGGTTCCAGGATGATATTAAATTGGTCATAGCTCAATTGGCTTCCAGAATCCTTCTCCCAAAGGTCTAGAGATAGAATCATGCAGCATAAAAGGTCGTTCAGTCCATTGTGCCTCTTTTGAAAGAGCTATCCAAGTAGCCCTGCTCCCCACAGCCCTGCACTTTTTTCCATTTCAAGTATATATCCAATTCCCTTTAGAAAGTTACTATTGAATCTGCTTCCACCGCCCTTTCAGGCAGCGCATTCCAGATCATCACAACTCGCTGCGTAAAAAATAATTCTCCTCATCTCCCCTCTGGTTCTTTTGCCAATTATCTGAATGGTGAAGGGCAAAACTAGAAAGTGCTTTCGAGGCCACTGTCCCAGCAACATCCCCTAGCATTGAGGGGTAGAATGTTTACAGGATGTGCTGTGTGTGGTATGTTCAGTACATCATTCTGATTTGGCCCCGCAATGTCTGCTACACATACAGTTCTGGGCACCGCACCTTACAAAGGAAGGAGGGCAGCGCAGATTCACCAGAATATTACCAGGGCATCAAGGGTTAGATTATGAGGAGAGATTACATAGACTAGGCTGTGTTCCCTGGAATATAGAAGGTTAAGGGGTGATTTGATTGAGGTTTTTAGGATATTGAAAGGAATTGATGGGGTAGAGAGAGAGAAACTATTTCCACTGGTGCGGGAGTCTAGGGGCTAGAAATTAGTTATAGCCAAGGAATGGGCGGTGTTTAGACTAAAAATGGTTAAGTAGTGCCATTTGAAAATCATCTAGACCGGATTCAAAATTCCTCCTTACTCCTCAGTGAAATGATTGCAGTCATGATTCTAGTCTACAAACCCAAACTCATTGGTGTTACACAGAAAAGATGGACCAATATCAGGTATAGTCTAAACACAAGTAATGGTTGCCACAGGCTTTTTTCACTACTTAAATGGGAGGTTCATTGATGCTGCAGCACCTCATTCTCAGCATTTTTGGGTGTGCAGCTTCCTCAACAACCATAAGAAGTAGTACAAGGAGAAATTGCACTTATTTACAAATCCTGATGGCAGATCGCCACCCCAGAGAGAGAGCCCGGGGGTTTTCCGATGAAGCTTTGGAGGCATTGGTTTTAGCAGTGGAGAGAAGGCGGGTGGTCCTGTACCCCCCAGCTAGCAGGAGGCCCTCACCACAAGTCTGCCAGACTATGTGGAGGGAGGTGGCGCACCACGTCACGGGCAGCACTGTGGTCCTCAGTTCCCACACCTAGTGCAGGAAGAAGTTTAACGAGCTCACACGGGTGGTCAGGGTGAGTGAAGGCTTCAACAAATGCTACGTACCACCATCTGTACCACAAGCTTTACACACTGCTCAATGCACCACACACCCAGCACTCACCCATCAACAATCTCTACCGAGCAACACTCACCCACATCTCACCTTGCACACAATGACAGCTATTAAACTATGACAGGCACAAGGGTCGTTAGTTATTAGAGTTCATGCCATATGTGTGATATGTTTAGAGATAAATTTATTAAGTGTGTTTGGAATATTTTGTGGTCTCTCTCATTTCACCTTTGTGCCCAGGAGGACTCTGTGATATGGCGTGAGACAGGGGTTGTATGATGGGGATGTGGTGAGCTATGGGGATCTGGGGTTTCATTCATGCGAATCGCAGTCTGATGAGCTGGTCATGGACAGCCCGTCCAGTAGGCCGATTGTTTCGCTGCCTCCGCCCTCCCTTCTGTTCCTCCTCCTCCTTGTCCTCTTCCTCATCCTCCTCTGCCTCATCCACCTGAGCTAATCCAGCAGTCCTGCAGCCCCCATGACTGTAAGGAAGTGTTCTGAGCAAAAGCCTTTAACAAATAATGAGTGACTTGTGCACTTGAATCAACACTCCCTGTCACCAAAAAACTTGAAATAACTAAAGATGTTTCAGTTGCAGGAAGTAGCAAACGGGCACTGAAACTGCAGAACCATATTAGTTGGCGCTGATTGGGGATGGTGCCTTTAAATAATGCTGCTGCAGCCTGCTTACTGCTGGTAGATGCCAGCTCTCCCTGTCGTCGTTCTGCACTGCCTTTAAGGTAAGTGGCTATAACGAAGTTGGGAGATCGGATGTTCAGTGAGCGTTGCACACTCACTGACGTCATGATCTCCATGAGGGTGAGTCCCTCGGCAATCCACTTCAGTGGCAGCGCTACTGGCAACACCGATATGGCGTGCGGCGCTGGAACAGGCATTAGCTGTCAACGGCATTTTAGCGCCATCTTGTGGTGCTAACGTGTGGCACAAACCACACGAATTTCTCCCCCCTAGGACAAGAGGACATAACCTTAAAATTAGAGCCAGGCCATCCAGGAGAGAAGTTAGGAAACACTTCTTCCCGAAAAGGATGGTAGAAGTGCGGAACTCTCTCCCACCAAAAGCAGTAGATGCTAGCTCAATTAATAATTTTAAATCTGAGGTTGATAGATTTTTGCTAGCCAAGGATATTAAGGGATATGGAGCCAAGGTGGGTGGATGGAGTTAGGATATAGATCAGCCATGATCTCACTGACTGGCAGAACAGGCTCGAGAGGCTAAATGGCCTACCCCTGTTGCTATGTTCCTTTGTCAAGGATGAATACTCCTGTTAGTCCTGTGATGCGGGGGGAGGGAAGTGAGGGTTGCATGGCCTTGTTCCCAGGATTCTCTTAAATTGACGTTCTCTGAAGATATGGTGGATGACACGTTGCAGAAAGTGGAAGTGTGTCCTTGTGAAGCTCTTCTGGTGTTGAGGCATGTGTCTAAGGGTAGATTTTCTGTTTGGGTCTGTACAGCACAATGGGGTCCTGGAAGCAGTGGCAGGTTTGGTGGTAGCAGAATAGGTCTCGCTGATAAAGTTGATATTTACTGGCAAGCTTGTGAGAAAGTATGGGCTGCCCTGTTTGGAGCAGCTGTTTGCATCCATACCCCAGTGCAGCATTTTAGGGGTCTAAACAAATGCATTTAGAAAATGCGAGAATCGGCGGGAATCGCGGGCTGAGCGGCTGTATAAAGGCTCCCGAGACCCAGGTAAGGCCTCAGTGCGAGAATCGGTGGGAATCGCGGGCTGAGCGGCTGTATAAAGGCTCCCGAGACCCAGGTAAGGCCTCAGTGCAAGAATCGGCGGGAATCGCAGGCTGAGCGGCTGTATAAAGGCTCCCGAGATCCAGGTAAGGCCTCAGTGCGAGAATCGGTGGGAATCGCGGGCTGAGCGGCTGTAATAAAGGCTCCCGAGACCCAGGTAAGGCGTACCAATCTCCAATCTTGGAACTCAGAGGGAAGGAGAGAGGTAAAAAGTAATCCAAGTGTGACGTCACCAGAAAGCGGGTAAGTGATTGGTTGGTAAGTATTTCTCTCTTTTTAAGCTTAAACTCTGTGGTTAATAGTTTCTAAGGTGCGATATTCATCATCTAGGATCGGGGCAGAGGGTATTTAAGAATAATATTAATACATTTAATTAATTACATAGAATGGGAGATCAGGTGATGTGTTGCTGCTGCAATATGTGGGAGCTGGTGGACACCATTGATGCTCACGGTGATCACATTTGCAGTAAGTGTTGGCTGCTCGAGGAATTCCGGCTCCGTGTTGAAGAGCTGGAGTCCGAGCTTCAAACACTGAGACACATCAGAGAGGGGGAGAGTTACCTGGACTCTGTATCAGGAGGTAGTCACACCAATTAGATTAATTAATTCAGATGTAGTCCGTGGCCAGGGTCAGGATGGTGTGACTAGAAGTGAAGCAGGTATGGGGATCCAGGAGGTAGTGTTGGAGGAGCCGCAGCCCTTGCTCTTGTCCAACAGGTTTGAGGCTCTTACTCCCTGTGAGGATGGGAACGGGGACTGCGGGGAGGATGAGCAACCCGGCCACAGCACCGTGGAGCGGGGGGCCATTCAAGTGGGGGGAGATAAAAGAAATGTTGTAGTGGTAGGGGATAGTATCGTTAGGGGGATAGATAGAGTTCTTTGCAGCCGAGAGCGAGAGTCCCGAAGGCTGTGTTGCCTGCCCGGTGCCAGGGTTAAGGACATCTCCTCTGGGCTGGAGAGAAACTTGGAGTGGGAGGGGGAGGATCCAGTTGTCGTGGTCCATGTTGGTACCAACGACATAGATAGCACAAGGAAGGAGGTTCTGCTGAGGGAGTTTGAGCAGCTAGGGGCCAAATTAAAAAGCAGAACCACAAGGGTAATAATCTCTGCATTACTACCTGAGCCACATGCAAATTTGGCTAGGGTAAATAAAATTAGAGAGTTAAATGCGTGGCTCAAAGACTGGTGTGGGAGAAATGGGTTTTGCTTCCTGGGCCACTGGCATCAGTACTAGGACAGGAGAGAGCTGTTCCGTTGGGACGGACTTCACTTGGCCAGTGCTGGGACTAGAGTCCTGGCGAATCGAATAACTAGGGCTGTAGAGAGGGCTTTAAGCTAATTAGTGGGGGGGAGGTTTTAAGAGAGCGAAAAATAAAAATGACAGCGGAGAAGGCAATAGAGCAAGGTAGCAGTGGGGGAATTAAAAACCAGAGCGTGTCAGGAAGGGACAGAATGGATAATGATAAAGGTAAAGTAGTAAAAGGGGTAAAAGCAGGAATAAATCGTCAGAAAACATATTTGAAAGTTCTTTATTTGAATGCACGCAGCATTCGTAACAAAATTGACGAGTTGACGGTACAAATAACTACACATGGGTATGATCTGGTGGCCATTACGGAAACATGGCTGCAAGATAATCATGACTGGGAACTGAACATACAAGGGTATTTGACAATTAGGAAGGACAGACAGGAAGGAAAGGGAGGTGGGGTTGCTATGTTAATCAAGGATGGAATCACTGCAATAGTCAGAAATGATATTGAGTCAAAGGATCAGGATAGTGAAATAGTTTGGGTGGAGATAAGGAATAATAAGGGGAAAAAGTCACTAGTGGGCGTAGTTTATAGGCCTCCTAATAGTTGCAACTCTGTTGGTCGGAGTATAAATCAGGAAATAGTTGGGGCTTGTAATAAGGAAACAGCTATAATCATGGGGGATTTTAACTTTCATATTGACTGGACTAATCAAATTGGGCATGGCAGCCTGGAGGAAGAGTTCATAGAGTGTATTAGGGACGGGTTCCTTGAGCAGTATGTAACTGAACCAACCAGGGGGCAGGCAATCTTAGATCTGGTCCTGTGTAATGAAACAGGATTAATAAAAAATATCCTAGTAAAGGATCCCCTTGGAATGAGTGACCATAATATGGTTGAATTCCAAATTCAGTTTGAGGATGAGAGAGTTGGATCTCAAACCAGCGTACTGAGCTTAAATAAAGGAGACTATAAAGGTATGAGAGTAGAATTGACTAAAGTGGACTGGGAAAACAAATTAAAGTGTAAAACGGTACAAGAGCAGTGGTCTACATTCAAGGAGATATTTCATATCTTTCAAGATAAATATATTCCACTGAGGGAAAAGGGGAATAAAAGAAAAGACAGCCATCCGTGGCTTAGTAAAGTAATAAAGGATAGTATCCGACTGAAAACAAGGGCATATAAAGTAGCCAAATCTAGTGGGAGGATAGAAGATTGGGAAGCATTTAAAAGCCAGCAAACAATAACTAAAAGATTAATTAAGAAAGGGAAGATAGATTATGAAAGTAAACTAGCAAAAAATATAAAAACAGATAGCAAGAGTTTCTACAGCTATATAAAAAGAAAAAGGGTGGCTAAAGTGAACGTTGGTCTCTTAGAGGATGGGACCAGGAAACTAGTGGTGGGGAACATGGAGATGGCAAAGACGCTGAACAAATATTTTGTATCAGTCTTTACAGTAGAGGACACTAAAAATATCCCAACACTGGACAAACAGGGGTAATGGGGGGGGGGGGGGGAGGAGCTAAACACGATTAAAATCACTAAGGAGATGGTACTCAGTAAAATAATGGGACTTAAGACGGATAAATCCCCCGGACCTGATGGCCTACATCCTAGGATCTTGAGAGAAGTGGCGGTAGGGATTGTGGATGCATTGGTGATTATTTTCCAGAAATCCCTGGAATCAGGAAAGGTCCCGGCAGATTGGAAAACTGCTAATGTAACACCCTTATTTAAGAAGGGAAGTAGACAAAAAGCTGGAAACTATAGACCAGTTAGCCTAACATCTGTGGTTGGCAAAATGTTGGAGTCCATTATTAAGGAAACAGTAACAGAGCATTTCGATAAACATAATTTAATAGGACAGAGTCAGCATGGTTTTATGAAGGGGAAGTCATGTTTGACAAATTTGCTCGAATTCTTTGAGGATGTAACATACAGGGTGGATAAAGGGGAACCAGTGGATGTAGTGTATTTGGACTTTCAAAAGGCATTTGACAAGGTTCCACACAAAAGATTACTGATCAAGATAAGAAATCACGGGATTGGGGGTAATATATTGGCATGGGTGGAAGATTGGCTATCTAACAGAAAACAAAGAGTTGGGATAAATGGTTCATTCTCGGGCTGGCAATCAGTAACTAGTGGTATTCCGCAGGGGTCAGTGCTGGGACCCCAACTCTTTACAATCTATATTAACGATTTGGAGGAAGGGACCGAGTGCAACATATCCAAGTTTGCCGACGATACAAAGATGGGAGGGAAAGCAGTGAGTGAGGAGGACATAAAAAACCTGCAAAAGGACATAGACAGGCTAAGTGAGTGGGCAGAGATTTGGCAGATGCAATATAATGTTGGAAAGTGTGAGGTTATGCACTTTGGCAGAAAAAATCAAAGAGCAAGTTATTATCTAAATGGAGAGAAATTGCAAAGTGCTACAGTACAAAGGGATCTGGGGGTCCTGGTGCATGAAACACAAAAAGTTAGTATGGAGGTGCAGCAGGTGATCAGGAAGGCCAATGGAATCTTGGCTTTTATTGTGAGGGGGATGGAGTATAAAAACAGGGAAGTCTTGCTGCAGTTATACAGGGTATTGGTGAGGCCACACCTGGAATACTGCGTGCAGTTTTGGTTTCCCTATTTAAGAAAAGATATACTTGCTCTCGAGGCGGTTCAGAGAAGGTTCACTCGGTTGATTCCGGAGATGAGGGGGTTGACGTATGAGGAAAGGTTGAGTAGGTTGGGCCTCTACTCATTGGAGTTCAGAAGAATGAGAGGCGATCTTATCGAAACATATAAGATTGTGAGGGGGCTTGATCGGGTGGATGCGGTAAGGATGTTTCCACTGATGGGTGAGACTAGAACCAGGGGGCTTAATCTAAGAATAAGGGGCTGCCCTTTCAAAACTGAGATGAGGAGAAACTTCTTCACTCAGAGGGTAGTAAATCTATGGAATTTGCTACCCCAGAGAGCTGCGGAAGCTGCAACATTAAATAAATTTAAAACGGAGATAGACAGTTTCCTAGCAGATAAGGGAATTAGGGGTTACGGGGAGAGGGCAGGGAAGTGGACGTGAGTCTAGATTCGGATCAGCCATGATCCTATTGAATGGCGGAGCAGGCCCGAGGGGCCGTATGGCCTACTCCTGCTCCTACTTCTTATGTTCTTATGTAAATTCAACATGGAAGACAAGGGACCTACAACTGCCTCCCAAATGTCAGGATTTATTACTGATCTTTGGCAATCCTTGCTGGAATGGTATTCACAGAACCCACGGGTGGGTTTGGATGTTATATTTTGTCGGTTTTCACATGAGATATTGTCCTTGGGTTCAGCGTCACAGATCATTCCCGTAAGCAAGAACTTAGGCTGTAGAATGTGCCTTTACTTGGCCAATATATAATTAAATGTAGTGTGACCAGGGGGTCTAACAGAGAGACTTCATGTGTCACCACACGGTTTCTTCATCTTTGGTGGGCAGAAGAATAATCGCATGGCTTAGGCTTTAAACTACTAGTCAGGTTTATTGAACAGTAAAGAAAAATTAATGGCAGCGAGAACAAACAGTATAGATACATATACTTAAGTAAACCGCCTTGGGATGCGCAAAATAGGAGAGCTGCTTCTCGTGTGCTAACACGCCATGTAAAACTAAACGTCAAGACATGTTCCCTGATTAGTCTTACATAGTGGTTTGTTACCATGGAGTCTCTGGTCTAACCATACCCGCCGATAGCTTCGGACTGACCACCGACATCCCAGGGCCCTTTTGCACCACGGCGCACCAGCATTCTTTGGGGAGGCAGGAGGCTCTTTACGAAAAGCAAAAACAAGCTGAAGAGAGCTGTCACTTAACCTCTCCTGCCCTCCACCCTATCACAGACCTCCCCTTCCAATTCAATTCAATTCAATTCAAATCGCTTTATTGGCATGACAAGTTACATCTTATGTTGCCAAAGCATCGAAAAACATTCATGTTTGTACACAAAAATACAGATCTATCCATACAGTGTATAAACAGATATATCCCTGAGTGTATAAATATACTGTCATATAATTTATATATACTCTTTTCTTATATTTAGTGGTTGTCCCTCTGTTTATGGCAAGCTGTAACATAGTGTGCCGCTAGTGTTACACAATTTCTCTCTTCCCCTAGTAGGTATGGGAGTTTTTGGTCGTCATTCAAATTTCTGAATTCCGGGCATATTTTTGTGAATTTTGGGTAGAAATTCTCCCTTATGCCCTGATATTTTCTACAAGCTGTGAGGAAGTGCATCTCTGTCTCCACCACTCCCTGACTGCAGTGAGAGCATATCCTGTCCTCTCTTGGTAGCCAGGTCTGCCTGTGTCTACCTTTTTCGATCGCCAGGCTATGTTCACTAAGTCTGTACATTGTCAAGGTTTTTCTCAGTTTGCTATCCTTTACCATGGTCAGGTAATCAGCCATGTTGTATTGTCTGTTTAGGGCCAAGTAGCAATTGAGTTTGCTTTGGGTTTTTGTTGTTTCTGCCCAATATGACAGATATTTTTCCTTTTGCTTAGCGACGATTGTGTTGGGTCGAATTCTTTGTGTTACGCTGTCACTGTCCTGGGGCTGGTTATTGTTAGTAGTGTTAGTAATTATTTCACTGAGTCCCAGGACTAGTTGACTGAGGGTACTCTTCTTTATGGTCCTCTCTTGGCATTTCAGGGTTTGGTAATGATAGCATTGGGGGTTGCTCATTTCTAGGTGTTTCCAAAATTTGGTGGCTCTTTTTTGGATAGTGATTATTAATGGATATTGGCCTAGTTCTGCCCTGCATGCATTGTTTACGGTTTTCCTTTGAGTCCGGAGGATACTTTTACAGAATTCTGCATGCAGGATCTCAATTGGGTTTTTGTCCCATTTTGCAAATTCTTGTTGTGTTAGCGGTCCCCATACTTCACTGCCATAGAGTGCAATTGGTTCAATTACTGATTTGAAAATTTTGAGCCAAATGCTAATTGGGATTTCTATTTGGATTGATTTTTTAATGGCATAGATGCCCTTCTTGCTTTCTCTTTCAGTTCATTCACAGCCAGTTTGAAATTTCCCGTAGAACTGATTTTTAAGCCCAAGTATGTGTAGTTAGTGGTTTGTTCAATTTTGGTTGTTCCTAGTGTGAAATTTATTTTGGGTCCCTGATGTCTGGATCTTTGCTGGAACACAAGGACTTTGGTTTTTTGGGGATTTATTGTCAGGGCCCAGGTCTGGCAGTATGACTCCAGCAGATCCAGGTTCTGCTGTAGACCCTCCTTAGTTGGTGACAGCAGAACCAGGTCGTCTGCATAGAGGAGGAATTTAACCTTGGATTCATATAGGGTGAGGCCGGGTGCTGTAGATTGTTCAAGTAGTTTTGCCAATTCATTTATGTAAATATTAAAGAGTGTCGGTGAGATTGGTGAGCCCTGCGTCACCCCTTGCCCCTGTGGGAAATATTTTGTTTGTTTGTCTCCAATTTTAACTGCACATTTGTTGTTTGTATACATTGATTTAATTACATCATATGTTTTTCCCCCTACCCCGCTTTCGATATGTTTCAGGAATAAACCATCGTGCCAGATGGAATCGAAAGCCTTCTGGAAATCTATAAAGCATGCATAGATTTTGCTTTTGTTTTGATGAACGTGTTTGTCAATTAGGGTCTGTAGGGTGAAGATATGATCTGATGTTCTATAGTTTGGCAGGAATCCAATTTGGCTTTTACTCAAGACATTGTGCTCCTCAAGGAAGTTTATAAGTCTTTTGTTTATGATACTACAGAATACCTTCCCCAGATTACTGTTTACATAGATGCCTCGATAGTTATTTGGGTCGACTTTGTCCCCACTTTTGTATATGGGCGTTATGAGTCCTTTGTTCCAGATATCAGGGAAGTAACCGACACTCAGAACCATGTTGAAGAGTTTTAGGATAGCCAGTTTCATTTTATCGTCTGTGTGTTTAATCATCTCGCTTAGTATGCCGTCTGCCCCGCAAGCTTTTCCTGGTCGCAGGTCCTTGAGTTTTTCAAAAAGTTCTTTTTCTGTTATTATGGAGTCTAGCGGGTTTTGGTTATCTTTTATGGCCATTTCGAGCTTTTCCAGTTTTTTGCATATTTGGTGTTGCTCTGGCCTTAGTGTGTTTTTCTGGTATAATTTTTCAAAGTGGTTTTCCCATGTGTCTCCATTTTGAATGGCCAATTCGTCGTGTTGTTTTTTGTGTAATGTATTCCAGTTGTCCCAGAAACAATTGGAATCAATGGATTCCTCAATGGAGCTGAGTGTATTCTTAATATATTGCTCTTTTTTGGTTCTGAGTGTGTTTCTGTATTGTGTTAGTGTCTGACAATAAGTAAGGCGTAATTCCTCGTTTTCTGGATGTCTGTGTTTTTGGTTTGATATTTTTCTAAGTTTTTTCCTCATGTTATGGCAATCTGGGTCAAACCATTTTTCATAGTTTTTTGTTTTGGGTTTGTTCTTGCGAGCTTTCAAGTTTGACCTTGTTGCCAAATTATCAAAAATATTGTTTAGGTTATTCACTGCCCGGTTTACGCCTTTATTGTGAGTGTATATGTTATCCAGAAAGGTGTCCAAGAGAGCTTGAGTTGATTCATTGCTAATTGCTTTCTGGTATTTTTCCGTGTCGTTTTTGGCCCATCTGTATGATTTTTTGGTGTTGTACAGTTTACTGGGTTGTGTTTCTGTGTTGTTTGTTTCTGTCTTTTTAAGATACATAGTAATTTGACTGTAATCTGACTGTTTGTGGTTTGACTGTGAATGCTCTGATGGGTCCAAATCCGTAATCATATAGTCTACGGTGCTGCAGCCAAGAGGTGAGCAATAGGTCGATCTTCCTAGGAGGTCTCCTATGAACCTACCATTGACAATGTACAGACCCAGGCTTCGACAGAGCTGCAGGAGCTGTTTTCCGTTGGTATTTGTCTGCTTGTCGCAGTTATGCCTCTATGGAAGGGAAGGGCTAGCGAAGTGGTTATTCCCGAATATGTAATTGTTTCCCTGATTATTGGTGAAGTCTGGTTCTTCGCTAGTTCTTGAATTGAGGTCACCACAGATCAACACGTTCCCCTGGGCCTGAAATTGGATAATTTCCCTCTCAATGTTGGAGAAGGTGTCCTCTTTAAAGTACGGGGATTCCATTGGGGGGATATAGAGTGCGCAAATGAAAACATCTTGGGTGTTAGAGATAATCCCCCTCTCAATTTTGAGCCACATGTGGTTTTCGCCCTTTTTTATAAATTTGATGCAATTCTTAAGCTCTGTTTTAAACCAAATCAGTATGCCTCCGGAGTCTCTGCCTTGGGTTACTCCTGGTAATTTATTGGAGGGGACCACCAGCTCTGTGTACCCTTGGGGACGGCCAGTGTGTCCTTTTCCTTTATACCAAGTTTCCTGTAAAATGATAATATCTAGATCTTTAGTTTCATCTATGAACTCTGGGGTCCTACTCTTCACGTCGAGCACCGAAGAGCGTAGACCTTGGATATTCCAGGTCGAAATATATAAGGATTTCATGTTAAGTTTGATATTTTACTATGATATGTTAAAGAATGATATGTGTTTGTCGTGTCTAAATGTGGGAAAAAAAGATCATCTCAGTTGTCTATAAATGCTAATACTACTTGGTTACAATTCTTTCTATTAATTAGTCCATGATTTTTTTTTCATTTTCTGATCCATAAGGTGGAAGTAGATGCTGCTGCATGTCTGCTTATTGTCTCTTAATGGATTGTCTCTGTCTGAGGTATTGCGTACGCCCTGTGCATCTCTCCCTCTGTCTGGCTGGGAGCGGTCCTGTTCCCCTGTAGGACAGGAGTGGTGCAGGTCTGATATTGTTGTGCATGGGGATCCTCTCTGGTCCCGGTTGGTGTGGTGGTGGTCTCTGTAGTAGTCCTGGTATGTACCCTGCTGATCTCTGGTGGTCGGCGGGGGGTCCTCCTGGAGTCTGGGTATGGACCCGGTTAAAAGCGACGTCCTTCAGGGCTTTAGCAAAGATCGATATTCGTTTCCTGTGGATGTGGACGCGGTCGTAAAGACATTCCACATCGAGGGTGGGGTGTTGGGCCAGGTGCACGTTGTGTTTTGATTCAGTCTCTTGCTATGCTGGCATTTATCTCATGAATTGTGTTGCTGTTAAAGTCTGTTCTCGGCAATATTGTGGAGACAGTGATTCTAGTGTTTGGAAATGTATTGCTTGCCTTCTTAATCACTGCTCTGAACGATGTTGCTACCCCTTTCTGCTTGGCCTTTAGGTCATTTGTGCCCGTGTGTATTATTATGTGTTGGGGGGAGCCTAATCGGGTTTTGGTCAGCCATTCCAGGGCTCTGTCTGATGTTGGGCACCAGATCTTTTCTACTTTACTTCTTGGGAAGAGCTTTTTCTCCCATAGAAATTTCCCATTTGAGTCTATGAGTATTACGATGTCAGCCTTGTTTGTGTTTACTGTCTGGTGGCTTTCGCCTGGACTCATAGCATGTGTGTTGGGCTGGGGTGGTCGTGTCTGGTGTGTGCGCTCCTCTTGTGAGCGGCTCGCTTGTGGTTCCACATTGGTGGGGGAAGACTGAGCTTCAGTATGCTGGTCGGTCTGTGTGGCACCCCTTGTATTGTGTGTCTGCTGCTGTTGTTCAGTGTGGGGGTGCAGCTGTTCAGTCGGGCTCTGTATTGTCTTATCTCTAGCCTCTGACTGCTGGTCTAATGGTGCTATCTCTCCTCTATGGCTCTCTTTGTTTTCCTGCAGCTCTTTCACCTGATTCTCAAGTCGATTCAGCTCTCTCCAGTATCTCTCCCTCTCTTGCTTTTGTTCGTGTTTCAGTTTAAGGACCTCCTCTCTAAGTTTAACCATCTCTGTCTCTAACTGATTAAATTTATCCTTTAGTTGTATCTGGCTGTGTGATCCCGGGGTATGTGTCTGGTCGGCCCTGGAAGGCTCACTCACTTCCTGGCTAGGCTGCTCTTCTCTTGGTGAGCTGGAATTGGTGGGGGGACTATGTGTGGCTTCCTCCCTGGTAATTACGCTGGGGTTAGTCAGCTGTATCATGTGGCTGTGGGGCCCCGGGGTTAGTGTCTGGTTAGAACTGTGTGGCTCGTTCACCTCCCCCCCCCCCCTCCCCCTCCCCCCCTCCCCCTCCCCCCCTCCCCCCGCCCCCTCCCCCCGCCTTTCCCTGCCCCTGCACCTGCTTAAAACCTGTTCCATCTCTAACTTTTTCCACTTCTAACGAAAGGTCATCGACCTGAAACGTTGACTCTGTTTCTCTCTCCACAGATGCTGCCCGACCCGTTGAGTATTTCCAGCATTTTCTGTTTGTATAACAAGCTGGAGAGAGCTACCACAAGAAGGTGCAAGATATTAATGAAAAAGAAAAGTTGTTAAAGGATGACTCCTCCAGGACTGACTCTGAAAGCTCCTAAAAATGTTCCAAAAGCCATTTAATATTGGTCTATAAGCTCTGGTGTAGTAAATTTGAAATATGTCATCAGTTAGAAAAAAATAACAGGATGGCTGCATTAGGCTGCTCCTTCAGCCAGGAATACTGAAGAGGAATTTAAAAAAAAAAAAAAAAAAAAAATTCTAGCGAGAGAATTTATTACTGTTTTTATGTGTGGAAAGGTAGCGGACTTTAGAAAGCTGTTGAATGTCATTGTAATGTATTACGGCTCATAAAAGTTGTAGATAAAGTTATGCCGTACAGGGAGAATATCAAGTGACAGCGTACCAGGAAGAAAAGTAAATTAAAATGAAGGAATGTGGCTGTCATGGGTCCAGGAGTTTTAAAACAGAAAGCCAAGATTCTAGGAAGTTTTAATTCATTAAGACTGACAACCATAGACAGATAGTTAGAAGGATTGGTGATTAATTGAAGAAAGATATGGAGGAGCTGAACATTTAGAAGGTGAGGAAAACATATACTATTCTCCAGCTAAGCGGTCAGATAGGGGAGGATGAAGGAATTTATGATCAGAAGTGATGAACTGGGTCAGGGGGTGAAGGAGAGGGAGAAATTTGCAATGTGCTGCCTGGATGCGAGTGGTCACACAAGTGAGGTCCATGGAGTGTGGCTAGGAAGGAAGGGTGGGCCTCTTCCGCCCAAAAGAGCAGCCAATCGGGAAAAGAGCATCTTTTACGTGTAGAATTCAGGAGGGTTGGGATTGCTCAGCGTCTGGGATCAGGATGAAACAAAACACAATGGTGGATTGTTGAACTCGGAAAAGACAATGCTGGTGAGACAAATTGCCGAGAGTAGATTAGATGCAATTGCCAGGCCGAGGAGCTCAACATATGCAAGAGAAGAGAGTTTACAGACCTCACAGCGTAGAGGTAGATAAGAACATTCTCGTCAATCCTTGTGGCAGTGTTATTGATTCCTCGGCTTTGAAGAAACATGTCATTTGCGTTTCTACTGTCCAGTTCTAGCTATCCTGCAGTCGTGAATTGTCTTTCACGCGTGGTATAATTTAGCAACATTTATCCCTCCACCAACGCCACCGAGAACAGATTAACTGATCGTCCGTTCATTACTCATTCTGTAAATGAACAAGATTCTCTTGACACGAGTCATAAATTTGCTTTACACTAGTTTCTACCTGTGCCCGAGGTTAGGCTTTAATTTGAAGTAGCTCCGGATTGAACCATTACCGCTTGGGTGGTAAACTGCCGGAGTGCATCACCCACCCGTGATCGAAGCCGCCGATTTTTAATTTCCATTGATTTCAATCCACTCCACCAGTTTACCCCCCAAAGCTGTGAAATTGAAAATGACCCCCCAATTTTTCTGTACTGCTTACTAACGGTCCTGGCCAACATTTCTCCCCAAACCAACACAGCCAAAACAAATCAACTGGTCATTTTATCTCGTCGTTGTTTGTGGGATCTTTCTGTGCCCCAAATTGGTTGCTGTATTAGTCTACATAACAGCAGTGGCCATGTTTCCAAAGTAATTCATTGGCCATGAAGCATTGGGGATGTTTTGCAGATGTGAAAGGTGCTGTATACTTGAGCTCATCCAAAACTCTGCTGCCCCGTGTCCTGACTCGCACCAAGTCCCATTCACCCATCACCCCCTGAGCTCCCTGACCTACATTGGCTCCCGGTTAAGCAACGCCTCGATTTCAAAATTCTCATCCTTGTTTTCAAATCCCTCCATGGCCTCGTCTCTCCCTATCTCTGTAACTACCTCCAGCCCCACAACCACCACGCCCCCCACCTCCCTGCACTCCTCTAATTCTGGCATCTTGACCATCCCTGATTTTAATTGCTCAACCGTTGGTGGCTGTGTCATCAGCTGCCGAGGCCCTAAACTCTTAGATAAGAACATAAGAAGCAGGAGTAGGCCATACGGCCCCGCTCCGCCATTCAATAGGATCATGGCTGATCCGAACCTAGACTCGCGTCCACTTCCCTGCCCGCTCCCCGTAACCCCTAATTCCCTTATCAGCTAGGAAACTGTCTATCTCCGTTTTAAATTTATTTAATGTCGCAGCTTCCACAGCTCTGAGGTAGCAAATTCCATAGATTTACTACCCTCTGAGTGAAGAAGTTTCTCCTCATCTCAGTTTTGAAAGGGCAACTCCTTATTCTAAGGTTATGCCCCCTAGTTCTAGTCTCACCCATCAGTGGAAACATCCTCCCCGCATCCACCCGATCTAGCCCCCTCACAATCTTATATGTTTCGATAAGATCGCCTCTCATTCTTCTGAATTCCAATGAGTAGAGGCCCAACCTACTCAACCTTTCCTCATAAGTCAACCCCCTCATCTCCGGAATCAACCGAGTGAACCTTCTCTGAACTGCCTCGAGAGCAAGTATATCTTTTCTTAAATATGGAAACCAAAACTGTACGCAGTATTCCAGGTGTGGCCTCACCAGTACCCTGTATAACTGAAGCAAGACTTCCCTGCTTTTATACTCCATCCCCCTTGCAGTAAAAGCCAAGATTCCATTGGCCTTCCTGATCACCTGCTGTACCTGCATACTAACCTTTTGTGTTTCATGCACCAGGACCCCCAAATCCCTTTGTACTGTAGCACTTTGCAGTTTCTCTCCATTTAGATAATAACTTGCTCTTTGATTTTTTCTGCCAAAGTGCATAACCTCACACTTTCCAACATTATATTCCATCTGCCAAATTTCTGCCCACTCACTTAGCCTGTCTATGTCCTTTTGCAGGTTTTTTATGTCCTCCTCACTCACTGCTTTCCCTCCCATCTTTGTATTGTCGGCAAACTTGGATATGTTGCACTTGGTCCCCTCCTCCAAATCGTTAATATAGATTGTAAAGAGTTGGGGTCCCAGCACTGACCCCTGCGGAACACCACTAGTTACTGATTGCCAACCCGAGAATGAACCATTTATCCCAACTCTCTGTTTTCTGTTAGATAGCCAATCTTCCACCCATGCCAGTATATTACCCCCAATCCTGTGATTTTTTATCTTGTGCAGTAATCTTTTGTGTGGCACCTTGCCAAATGCCTTTTGGAAGTCCAAATACACCACATCCACTGGTTCCCCTTTATCCACCCTGTTTGTTACGTCCTCAAAGAATTCGAGCAAATTTGTCAAACATGACTTCCCCTTCATAAAACTATGCTGACTCTGTCCGATTAAATTATGCTTATCCAAATGTCCTGTTACTGCTTCCTTAACAATGGACTCCAACATTTTACCAACCACAGATGTTAGGCTAACTGGTCTATAGTTTCCAGCCTTTTGTCTACCTCCCTTTTTAAATAAGGGCGTTACATTAGCAGTTTTCCAATCTGCTGGGACCTTTCCTGATTCCAGAGAGTTTTGGAAAATTACTACCAATGCATCCGCAATCCCTACCGTTACTTCTCTCAAGACCCTAGGATGTAAGCCATCAGGTCCAGGGGATTTATCCGCCTTAAGTCCCATTATCTTACCGAGTACCATCTCCTTAGTGATTTTTATCGTGTTTAGCTCCTCCCCCCCCCATAGCCCCTGTTTGTCCAATGTTGGGATATTTTTAGTGTCCTCTACTGTAAAGACTGATACAAAATATTTGTTCAGCGTTTTTGCCATCTCCATGTTCCCCAGTACTAATTTCCCGGTCTCGTCCTCTAAGGGACCAACATTCACTTTAGCCACCCTTTTTCTTTTTATATAACTGTAGAAACTCTTGCTATCTGTTTTTATATTTTTTGCTAGTTTACTTTCATAATCTATCTTCCCTTTCTTAATTAATCTTTTAGTTATTGTTTGCTGGCTTTTAAATGCTTCCCAATCTTCTAACCTCCCACTAGATTTGGCTACTTTATATGCCCTTGTTTTCAGTCAGATACTATCCTTTATTACTTTACTTAGCCACGGATGGCTGTCTTTTCTTTTACGCCCCTTTTTCTTCAGTGGAATATATTTTTCTTGAAAGTTGTGAAATATCTCCTTGAATGTACACCACTGCTCATGTACCATCTTACACCTTAATCTATTTTCCCAGTCCACTTTAGTCAACTCTGCTCTCATACCTTCATAGTCTCCTTTATTTAAGCTTAGTATGCTGGTTTGAGATCCAATTCTCTCACCCTCCAACTGAATTTGGAATTCAACCATGTTATGGTCACTCATTCCAAGGGGATCCTTTACTAGGACATTTTTTATTGATCCTGTCTCATTACACAGGACCAGATCTAAGATTGCCTGCCCCCTGGTTGGTTCAGTAACATACTGCTCAAGGAACCCATCCCTAATGCACTCTATGAACTCTTCCTCCAGGCTGCCCTGCCCAATTTGATTTGTCCAGTCAATATGAAAGTTAAAATCTCCCATGATTATAGCTGTTCCCTTATTACAAGCCCCAACTATTTCCTGATTTATACTCCGACCAATAGAGTTGCAACTGTTAGGAGGCCTATAGACTACGCCCACTAGTGATTTTTTTCCCCTTATTATTCCTTATCTCCACCCAAACTGTTTCACTATCCTGATCCTTTGACCAATATAATTTCTCACTATTGCAGTGATTCCATCCTTTATTAACATAGCCACCCCACCTCCCTTTCCTTCCTGTCTGTCCTTCCTAATTGTCAAATACCCCGGGATGTTTAGTTCCCAGTCATGGTCACCTTGCAGCCATGTTTCTGTAATGGCCACCAAATCATACCCATGTGTAGTTATTTGTACCGTCAACTCGTCTATTTTGTTACGAATGCTGCGTCCATTCCGATAAAGAACTTTAAAATATGTTTTGTGACAATTTATTCCTGCTTTTACCCCCTTTACTACTTTACCTTTGTATATTCTGTCCCTTCCTGACACACTCCTGATTTCACACCCTAAACCTCTCCACCTCTATCCTCCTTTAAGACGCTCCTTAAAATCTACCTCTGTAACAAAGCCCTTTCCTAATATTTCTTTGTGGCTCGGTGTCAAATTTTGTTTCCTGACGCTCCTGTGAAGCGCCTTGGGACGTTTTACTACGTTAAAGGCGCTATATAAATGCAAGTTGTTGTTGTTGTATAAACTTATTTCTTTCTGCACAGTCATACCAATGCAATCCTTTGCAAATGTCAGAACTGTAAGGGGTTTTCGATCGACGAGGTCTCTCTCGCTCTCGAGGCCTCTCTCGCACAGTAATTTACCGAGTGGTTCGACCCACTCACCCCTTAGGTTCTATACACTGGACTTTGAGGCAGGAACTACAATGCAGAGAATACTCTGTAGACCAAGTTTAATGAAACGAAATGAAATTTTATTGCATGAAGGAAAAATTGAATGTAAGCCAATAAGGTACATGGGAGGGAAAAACAAATCATAATACAGTACTAACCAACATATCTACAGGCATATTACGCTTTACAAGGTTCATCATGAAATAGGGAAGCACACGGAACATCGAGGGACAACAACTCATTGTTAATTATCCCCTAAACCTAGCTAGATTAGATTGAGGGGCCAGAAACATGCTCACCAATCCTAGTTAGAAACATAAAGGTTTTGAAGTCTGCGTTTTGGTCCTCTCAGGCGTCCTGTCTTCACGTGGTCAGCGGAACGCAGTGGGCTGCGACACACTCTTCTCTCCCTCGAGGTGATGGACTCGGACAGGCTGGATGTTAGCAGGCCTGGACATCGGTGTGGAGAGAGGCCATCTGTTTGACCATTTTCATATAGGTTTCTTCTTGTCTCGTCAACGTCCCGGGGTTGGTCGATGATCTCCCGACAGTTACCCCGGGGCTGGATGCTGACTTGATCTCCCCTCTCGAACCTCTCTGAACTTGAATCTCGATCCTCCGTCGTCTCCACTCGAACTCTGCACCAATGAAGCTGATGCTCCTCAATGGCTACCGAAAACCCGATGGTCTCCGATCCCAATTCTCTCTCGGACTTTTTCAACGCTACCCCAGGACTCCAGTTATACTTTTCCGTGGAGGCCCTTATCTCCCGCCAAATCAAGGTTAGTCTTTGTTTAACTTTTGGCGGGCTTGTAGCACAGCGGGGTAGTCTTTGTTTTTAAAGTATCTTCGGGATGGCCGGTAACTGCCATCTCTGGTCTGGAATGACCTTGTATTGTCTTTAATGTCCCTCTTCAAACTTGAATCTGTTCCCCTTTGTCTGGGTAAACATTTAGATGGCCTTTACCTACAGGCCGATCTGATTGGATCTGCATCCAATCTGTATGTATGGGGCTCTGTCTGGTTTTGTTTTCTCTGAAACTGCCTTCCAGAACTTACTGTGGGCTGAATCCACAAAAGCTGTCTGAGGACTGCAGGAACCATTTTAAAATGTCCCAAAAGCTGGTCACGGGGTCTGGCAGCCATTTTGTGTGGCCCTTTTCCTGGGCTTCTTTTAAAACAGTCTTTAAAATTAAGGCCTTTTCTGCCAATAGACCCTTATAGGACAATGTTCAATTTTGCGAATTCTACAAAACCATTAACACAATCCCATCCAACTTCTATTTTAGAATTTCTCTCAGTTCAGAAAAGTAGTTGTATAACTAGCACACAATGGGCAGAGATGTATCTACAACATATTCATTAGCAATGTATTATAATCAAAGATATCCTATTCCTTGAGATGCATCAATGAGCTGTGAGCGGCTTCTAGCTATCCACCGTCTGTTTGAATTCCGCGCCCTCTACAGGGGAACTGTGGCATCTGTGAGTAGGAAAATCAGCAGGGAGGCATTTCAACCAATCAGTTTGAAGAATTCTCAGAGCCACGCAGACTGCAAAGCAGGAAGTAAAAAACAGGAAATATAAATTACATTTACATCATTGTACAGGAAACAAAATAAAGATTGGGACATACACATGGGATTAAGGGAAAGACATGAGAAAAACAGAAACTCTTAAAAATAGATATATATTTTAAATTTGCAATGTTAATTTTCTTCTGAGGGAATGAGACTCCACACTTGTAAAATTAATTTTTCAGGGTCAGAGAGGTTGATCAGCAGTAATTATCACTTACTATGCCATTCAAAACTCAGTTACCCTGACTGAACAAGTGTATTTTTTCCAGCAGTTTTTAGAATGAGAATAGTGGGTAATTGGCCTAAGTTCACGCCATGACTGTGATCTCCGTGCAGATTCCATCGGCGAGTGAAGACTGCGACAGCTCACCCTGTGGAGGATCAGGGTATCACTGACAGCAACTTCCAGATTTCCGCATTTAACTCTGCATGTTCAGGCGCCAGAAGTTGCTGTCAGTTTTACCCAGTAATATCGGCGAGCACTGACAGTCTCATTGTTATCAGTACAGCAAAATCCGGGCCATTATCTTTTCTTCATGGGAGTGCAAAGGGAAAACTGTT
Source organism: Somniosus microcephalus (assembly GCF_052327205.1). Classification (NCBI taxonomy): domain Eukaryota; kingdom Metazoa; phylum Chordata; class Chondrichthyes; order Squaliformes; family Somniosidae; genus Somniosus; species Somniosus microcephalus. The sequence goes on from NC_141011.1 coordinate 47,938,918, forward strand.
GGAATTACTTTACGTGGCATTGCTGTTTTGCCTCTTCTCCTTCAACCTCCCTGTCCTCACTCAACCTCACCCTAACAATGTTATTATCTAGAATTGGGAAACTATTATATAGTTTCATACAACCAAGGTCCATATCCGATATTCTGTGACTCAAAATCTACTTGCACAATGCTAATTACACCAACTAAACAAGATATTGGCCAGGACACAGAGAAATCCCTGCTCCTCTTTGAAAAGTGTCTTGGGTTCTTTTACATCCACCCAAACAGGCAGACCTTGGTTTAACATCTCTCTCTTCTTCTTAGGCAGTCCCTCGGAACAGAGGATGACTTACTTCCACATTAAAAATGAGTTCGCAGGTGACTGATGAGTCCAATGCGGGACCTACAGTCTCCGTCACAGGTGGGGCAGACGGTGGTTGAAGGGGTTGACGTGCGCTGCTTGCTCCCGGCGAAGAGGCTCGAGGTGTTCGGCGCCTTCCCGGATGCTTCTCCTCCACTTTGTGCGGCCTTGGGCCAGGGATTCCCAGGTGTCGGTGGGGATGTTAACATCTAATTAAAAGATGACGCCTGCAACTGAAGTATCTGGGTAGATTATGTGCTTTAGTGGTGCTTGAACCCATAATCTTATGGCTCCAGGCAAGAAGACCATCAACGGGAAGCACTAGGTGACTCCCAGCTGAGTAATGATACATACTATTATTCACTGAGGCATTGGTGAAATATATTCATTAGCTCCCCCAATGGCTCAGCCAGTTAATCCAGAGAGGTCCTTGGATTAGACCCTGGGTTAACTGAGTTAGCTACCAGAGAAACTGGAAGGGGTGCTGCAACTGGCCTCAACAGTCCTGAGGTAGTAAGGGAAAAATCAACCAAGGTTTCCACTCCTGATCACAATTCACTGGTCCTTGCTGGAAGTGCATGTCTTTAGATATTGGCCGAGGACAGCTTCGGGTTTAAATATGATTACCCTGTCCTTCACAGTCAAACAGTCTGCGGATATCGACCGTGGAAGCTCATACGTGAACAATGGCCTCTTGGCCGAGGTGGGTGGTGCCTCTCAAATGGCTTCCCAACAAGGGGAAGGGGTAACTATAGCGTAGAAGTTATGTTTTTGTTATTCATTCATGGGATGTGGGCGTCGCTGGCCATGCCTGTTGTGTATGTACCTTTAAGAGAGAACTGCTTTTATACTGTAGTACTGGCAGTGACCACACCTGTATATAAAGCCGTAGCAGGCTTCTGTACTTTCAGTTCCAGCATACCCTCTGTTCAGTAAACACCTGTTATTGCCGTTCTCCTGCAGTCCGTGTGTTATTGATACTCGGACACTACACTGGCAACGGGCAGGTTTGAACTCACCTGCAGTACTGCATCACCTCACGGGGATCCATCCCTGAAAAGAAGCTTCTTGGAGGTCGAAGCCAGAGCAACGGGCGTCGACCGTGGGCAACCGCCCAGTGATCCATCGGAGTTCAGTGAATCGCAGGGGAAGCTGTGGAGAGCTGGGCTTGGCTCCCCAGTCAAGGTGTTCCAGCAAATCGTGCTGGTAGCAGGTAGTGCGCTGACCCTTCCGAACTGCGGCGGGCTTGAGATCGATCAAGCGGCTCTGCAAGGGGGCCGTGCAGCGTCGTCGGGAAGGAAAAGAGAGAGGGTGGAGCGCACAGGGCGCGGTCGGTGCTCAAGAGCCGGGCAGTGTTAGAGAAGATAAAAGAGGGGAAGGAAAAGAGACGTGCAGTGGACAGCGTCGAAGAAGAATAAAACTAAGGAATTTAACTAACAAAAGAGAGACGCGCCGAAGCCGCAGGGCGCCGGCATTACTATTTAGAACACTAGGAGCAGCATTGGCAGCAAGGGGAAGAAGGAAAAGCGCGGGAGGCGCCATTTTAATCCATTGGGGAAGGAGGAGAAGCGCGGGAGGCACCATTTTAAACCACCCAAGATGCTGAAGAGTGGCAGTATTACTGCTTTCCACAACGAAATAGAAGACTGGACCACGTATGTGGAAAGAATTGAAGTGTACTTCAATGGGGTGGCCGATGAAAAGAAGGCGTCGGTATTATTAAATTTGATGGGCGTGAGAACGTACAGCCTATTGCGGAATTTAATTACTCCAGCTAAACCAATGGAGAAAAGCTTTGAAGAGATTGTCAATATCTTACAGGAACATCTAAACCCTACACCGCTGCTGATAGCAGAAAGATTCAAGTTCCATAAAAGAAACCAGCACAAAGATGAGAGTAATGCTGACTATCTTACGGAACGACGCAAGTTATTGAAGCACTGCCAGTTCGGAGCAGGACTGGCAGAGACCTTAAGGGATAAGTTTGTCTGCAGGCTCCAGAGTGAAGGAACCCAGAAACGACTACTTTCGGAAGAGGACCTTACACTAGAAAAGGCTTTCAGCGTGGCAGTATCCTACGAAGCAGCAGCATGGGGAGCTGCGGAAATACAACAGAAACCGCAAGAATATAGCACCAACGAAATGGCATATGGAGCAGAAAAGTGCTATCGCTGCGGCAGAACAACCATGACCAGAAGGACTGCTGGTTTAAGGACAAAGTATGCAGGCAATGTGGAAAAGTGGAACACATAACACGAGTCTGCAGGTCGGGAAAGAAAACCAACACTAAAAGAACTAGAAGATCAGGAGAGTGATAATGACTCCGGGAGCAGGAGACTAAGTTGTCTAAAGTTACACAACGTGATCGCAAAGGAGGATCACCGAACCATTTGGGTCACCCTCATGATAGCAGGGTCCCAAGTAAAGATGGAATCGGACACAGGATCAGCCCTAACCGTCATGAATCGACGAGACTATGAGCGGCTATTCTCACACATACCCTTCAAGGACACATCCATTGTATTGAAGACATATACGGGGCAAAAAGTCTACCCCAGAGGAAAAATAAGGGTGTCCGTTAAATACAATGGCAAGGAAACACAGAAACTGTATCTATATATACTGCAAGATGGAGGACCACCATTATTGGGACGTGAATGGATCCGAAAAATATAATTGGATTGGCATTCCATTCAGGCGCTAACTGTGGCTGACAAAAAGGATGACGACGTCACACCTGGACAACTGTCAAAAATTCTAACTGACGCGAAAGAGGTGTTCCAGCAAGGACTTGGGACTCTAAAAGGAGTAACGGCAATGATAAAAATTGAAGATAACGCAAACCCAAATTTTTTTTTTTTTTAAGGCCAGACCAGTACCGTACGCGATCCGCCCAGCCGTCGAAGCAGAGCTGGAGAGTCTGGAGCATGCGGGTGTGCTGTCCAAGGTGGACTGGAGCGAGTGGGCCACACCCATCATTCCTGTAATGAAGAAATCATTGAGCAGCACGCCTGGGGAGCCGAAGAAGGTTCGCATCTGTGGGGACTTTAAGGTAACTGTGAACCCAGTCCTGCACACAGTACAATATCCACTTCCGCGGATAGAAGATATTTTCGCCTCACTATCTAGAGGGAAACGCTTTACGAAGATTGATCTGGCCCAAGCGTATCTACAAATGGAGGTAGAAGAAGCATCTAGAAAATACCTCACGATAAACACTCACAAAGGTCTTTACCAGTAGAACCGACTGGTATTCGGGGTAGCATCAGCTCCGGCTACTTGGCAGAGGGCGATGGAACAAGTCCTGCAAGGGATCCCGGGGACCCAGTGTTATTTGGACGACATCCTGGTTACGAGCGAAAATGACAGTGAACACCTTGCCAACCTGGAGCAGGTGCTCACTAGATTACAAGGATATGGGCTACGAGCCAACCGCCCCAAATGCGACTTTTTTTAGAAAACAGATCTCGTATTGTGGCCACGTTATCGATAAAGAGGGGTTACATAAGTCCCCAGACAAGATTGAGGCAGTAGTCAAGGCTCCAGCACCAGAAAATGTGTCGCAACTGAGGTCGTTCCTCGGGTTGGTGAACTACTAGCATAAGTTCTTGCCAAATTTATCTACAATTCTGCACCCACTGAACGCCCTGCTGCAAACTGGAGTAGCATGGAAATGGAGTGATGAGTGTAAGCGTGCCTTTCAGAAATGTAAATGCCTAATCACTTCAAAAGTATTGGCCCACTACAATCCAACACTACCGATTCGGTTGGCATGTGATGCGTCTCCCTACGGCATTGGAGTGGTGCTGTCACACAAATTCCTTGATGGTTCAGAGGCCAATAGCCTTTGCGTCGCGCTCGTTAACCTCAGCTGAGCGTAACTACGCCCAGATTGACAGGGAGGCCCTCAGCCTGGTGTGGGGGGTGAAGAAGTTCAATCACTATCTGCACGGGCAGAAATTCACCCTACTGACTGATCACCAGCCTCTTGTCTCCATCTCTAACCCAAAGAAGGGCATTCCGGTGATGACGGCGCAACGGCTGCAAAGATGGTCCCTTTTTCTAGGGGCACATCAATACGACAGAGTACAAGGGTACGAAACAGCATGGAAATGCTGATGGGCTGTCGCGCCTGCCGTTGCCTACAGTGGAGGAAGCACCTGCAGTGGACCCTGTTGAGTTTGTAACAGGTAGACATTCGACTATGGTCGAATGGAATATCTCAAGTATAGAGAAGGAAACCCGAAATGACCCGACACACTCTCAGGTCTATGATTTGACGGTGAAGGGATGGCCAGCACATGGCGACTCTCTGTTGCCAGCATTCTTGCCAAGGAGAGAACAGCTGTCAGTGTGCTGGGGGACCTTGATGTGTGGATCCCGAGTGGTAATTTCACCCAAGTTGAGAGATAGAGTGCTCAATGAGCTTCATGAGGGTCATCTGGGAGAGGTAAAAATGAAGAGCCTAGCCAGGGCGTTTGCGTGGTGGCCGGGAATCGATAAAGAAATCGAGGATATGACCAAGAGATGCACAGGATGCCAGAAAGTCCAAAACGCTCCACCACAGGCCCCGCTACATCCATGGGAGTGGCCCTCATCTCCATGGCAACGGGTACACATTGATTTTGCTGGTCCATTTATGGACTCAATGTTTTTAATCACCGTGGATGCACATTCGAAATGGCCAGAGGTCATCAAAATGTCCTCCACCACCACGGAGAAAACTATTGCAGTCCTATGGACCATCTTCGCCAGGAATGGCTTGCCAGAACAGATTTGCTCCGACAATGGACCACAGTTTGTGTCCGAGGATTTCCGGAGATTTTTGAGGAATAATGGGGTAAAACATTACACATCTGCCCCATATCATCCAGCCACAAATGGATTGGCTGAGAGGTTTGTTCAGACCTTTAAAAAAGCAATAAAAGCGATGTATAACAACAACATACCACTACAACACAAGGTGCATAATTTCTTGTTTGCTTACCGGAATGCAACACACGCAGTCACCAACCAAGCTCCAGCCATAATGCTCTTTAACCGAAGGTTAAGATGTCGCCTGGATTTGCTCAAACCAAACAGAAGACGAGGTGTTGAGGATAAGCAATTCCAGCACATCAACGAGAAGCCAACCAGGAGCTTCAAGATAGGACAACCAGTCTTGGCCCGTGACTACCGAACAGAAAAATGGCAGCCAGGAACGATATGCACACAGCAGGGACCACTAATGTACACAGTGGACATTGGAGAGAGCATCGTGAGACGCTATGCTGACCAGATTCTAGAGTCACAGGAACAAATCAAACCCATACCACGAGCATGCGCACCTGGTGATGAACCCGAAGTACAGATTGCGTCTACCTCAGAATCAGTGGTATTGGAAGCTGACGAACCAACCAATGACAATGAGCCAGAATCGACTCCGCCGCAAGAACAGGATACTCGAGAAAGGCGCTACCCAGACAGGATCAGGAAGCCTCCTCAAAGACTGAATTTATAAATGATTACTTCAGTTGATGTATATAGTACAGAGAAAATTGTAATTGTAATTAGTTATTATTTCATTGTTATGTACTGTTTATCTAAAAGGGGAGGAATTGTTGTGTATGTACCTTTAAGAGAGAACTGCTTTTATACTGTAGTACCGGCAGTGATCACACCTGTATATAAAGCCATAGCAGGCTTCTGTATTTTCAGTTCCAGCATACCCTCTGTTCAGTAAACACCTGTTATTACCGTTCTCCTGCAGTCCGTGTGTTATTGATACGCGGACACTACAATGCCAACAGATATTGCTCATCCCTAATTGCCCTCGAAGGTGGTGGTGAGCCGCCTTCTTGAACCGCTGCAGTCCGTGTGGTGAAGGTCAGGATGGTGTGTGTGACTTGGAGGGGAACCCGAGGGTGGTGGTGTTCCCATTGCACCTGCTGCCCTTGCCCTTAGAGGTCGCGGGTTCGGGAGGTTACTGGATGAGTAATCCTGGACTAATAATCCAGAGAACATGCGCTCAAATCCCACTACAGCAGTTTGAGAATTTGAATTCACTTTTTATAAAAGATTTGCAAATTAAAGAGTTGTTAATAGCTGGTGTCCTTTAGGGAAGGTAACCTGCCCGCCTTACCTTGCCTGGCCTATAGGTGGCTCCAGTCACATACCAACATGGTTGACTCTCAACTGCCCTCTGTTTGAGCAACTGGCGACGGGCAATAAATGCCGGCCTTGCCAGCGACACCCACAATTATTTTATTTTTATTTTTTTTATAAAAGAGGGGACAATATTGGTGCGAGCTAGATTTGTGTCTGATTACAACACAGGGAACGATGGGGATGCAGGTTCAGTTGTTGCGATGGAACGTGAGGCAGCAGCCAAGCACTTCCTAACAGGGAGCTCAGAGTCAACCCTGGGCCTCTGGCTGGCTGCGGCACAACAGCATTGGCACAAGTAATGGGAACAAGACGCCCACCCTCTGAGCGGCAGCTCGGGTGTGTGGGCTGGAGACAGCAGCTGGGAGGAAAATGGGGCCGGGGGGGGGGTGCAGAAGAAAAAATAAAGGGGGCTCGCTCCCTTGAAATTTTTATTTTTTTATTTTTTTTACATAGACAATATGCAGGAACAGCTATCCTGCCTACATGCTGTAATGAAACAACACCCTGAATGTAACTTTTAAATCCTCTTACAGTGCAAGAGGTGATCAAAGGCTTTCTGTCTTTCAGCCACATGGCAATATAGGGTTCAGCAAGTTTCAGGCCCTGCATCAAAATATACTACAGCAGAAGCAAGACTCTCATTAAGAGCAGGGTCACTGGCAACGGCACGGGCCAATATATTTTAACGACTGTGGCACTTAGCCCGGTGCAACCTTACATTTTACATATTAAAAAAAATGCAAGATTTGACTTTGCTGTGAGAATGAGAAGTGACATTCTCACAGCACAGTACAGTATCGTCTGGCTGTGTGCTGCAGTTCGGATATGGGATAATGGAAAGCAGTTTCATTTCATCTGAAAGGTTGCATTGTGCAAGTCTATGTTCGATAGTTAACTAGATGCAGCTGTTTATGGGGTATGTGGACGAAGAGGCTTCTTCCAGTGAGAAAAAAAGGATTTTTTTTTTAAAGAAACTTGCCATGTAGCCGCACATCCATTAGTGGAGGGACCTGCGAGCAATCACTCCTGCTTTGCATTATGTTCCAGCAACTCTATAATGGGGATGCGTGATAAGCTCTTTATTTAAAAATGAACAGCGGTGGCCGAGTGGAATTTTCCATCAGCTCCTTGTTTTCCACATTCCGAAATAAATCTGTTGCAGCTGGTGATGGTATTAAAGACGAGAGCGATACATGTTATTACAATTCGTGTAGAACTGGCGAGGTGGCCCAAATTCCCTTCCTTCCCACAATGACATTTCTAAGTATTTAAACAATTGTGTTGCGGCTTTGAAATTCTCACCAAACATTTTAGAGCGAAAGATGTTGCAGACAGGATTAGGGACAGGGACAAGCGAAGCTCTTCGGTGATAAGCTATCCACTTTGTAGTGCATATCTTTAACAATCATCTTTCTGAATGGGTGATGGTGCAGATTTAGATAACATTTTCTCACACAGGTTCCAATCTGGCTCACACAGATGGAATTAAGATCTCCTCACTCTCTGGTGGTTGTCGAAGTTCCACAACTAAATGGGTTTGCGTCGTTTTAAACCGGTTCCCATCAGATAGCAAACCATGCCTTCAACCTTAAAGACTCGATTATATTTTGAAGAATCCATCTACAGTTCAAAAATAGCTTGGCATTTTTCTGGATTACACTGTTATGCCACAACAAACATTTTAAATAATTTGCTGCATTAACTGGAACTTCCAGCAGTTATACCGACTCACCCGGCCCAACGTCCAATTCGCCCAGCCCAACAACCAACCCAACGAGTCCACCGTCCAATTCACCCGGCTCAGTAACCAAACACACCTCAAACTTTGATTCCACTACCTTACCGGGTCATCATCCAGAAACTGAGTAAACAATATTTGAAAGTTTATTTTCTATAGTTTGAATTTCTGGCCTAACTAACCTTAATAGTAATATTCTGGCTTCATGCTATCTATATAACTCGCCAAGGCTTCTTCGGCAGCACCTCCCAAACCCACGACCTCTTCCACCTAGAAGGACAAGGGCAGCAGGCGCATGGGAACACCACCACCTCCAAGTTCCCCTCCAAGTCTCACACCATCCTGACTTGGAAGTATATCGGCCGTTCCTTCATCATCGCTGGGTCAAAATCCTGGAACTCCCTCCCTAACAGCACTGTGGGAGTACCTTCACCACACGGGACTACAGCGGTTCAAGAAGGTGGCTCACCACCACCTGCGACTAGGGATGGGCAATAAATGCCAGCGGCGCCCACATTCCACAAAAACGAATTTAAAAATATGATTTAATTCTTTATATACCTCAATGAAATCTCCCCTTATTCTTGTTACTCTTTGATGTACCCTATCCTGAGTATGTCCCTTTTTTAGTGTGGTGACCAGAATTCCATACACTATTCCAAGTGAGTGCATTCTAAAACCTCAGCATAATCTCTGTAGACTAAATTATGTATCCCAATGTATGATTTGCTTATTTAATTACTTTGCTACAGTGTCTCTGCATTGAAAGCGACAATCCTGTCACTCCCAGGCCTCGAGCAGAATCTCCTTGTGCTAATTCTAGTCTCTTTATTACATACCTGGACTGTTCATTCTCTCTTTTGATATGTAAAGATTTTGCATTCGTCAGTAATAAATTTCATTGGCGATTTCTCTACCCAGTTGCCTAACAGACCTAAATCCTTCTGCAAAAGCTTAACTCCATCCCCAGTTCATTCATTTTAATGTAGTTTACAAATTTAACATCTTACAACTGGCTTCTGCATCCAGATCATTTATATAAATAATAGCGGCCCAAGGGGTCACTCACCTCAGCTCCGTCCCGCCATCTAAGACCCCATGGCCACTCCCCTCAGCCCCGTCCCGCAGTCTAATACTGACCCCTGGGGCCACTCCCCTCCGCCCCGTCCCACAGTCTAATACTGATCCCTGGGCCACTCCCCTCCGCCCCGTCCCACAGTCTAATACTGACCCCATGGCCACTCCCCTCAGCCCCGTCCCAGTCTAATACTGACCCCTGGGGCCACTCCCCTCAGCCCCGTCCCGCAGTCTGATACTGACCCCATGGCCACTCCCCTCAGCCCCGTCCCAGTCTAATACTGACCTCTCCCCTCAGCCCCATCCCGCAGTCTAATACTGACCCCATGGCCACTCCCCTCAGCCCCGTCCCACAGTCTGATACTGACCCCATGGCCACTCCCCTCAGCCGGGTCCCACAGTCTGGTACTGACCCCATGGCCACTCCCCTCAGCCCCGTCCCACAGTCTGATACTGACCCCATGGCCACTCCCCTCAGCCCCGTCCCACAGTCTAATACTGACCCCATGGCCACTCCCCTCAGCCCCGTCCCACAGTCTGGTACTGACCCCATGGCCACTCCCCTCAGCCCCATCCCGCAGTCTAATACTGACCCCATGGCCACTCCCCTCAGCCCCGTCCCAGTCTAATACTGACCCCGACCCCATGGCCTCTCCCCTCAGCCCCATCCCGCAGTCTAATACTGACCCCATGGCCACTCCCCTCAGCCCCGTCCCACAGTCTGATACTGACCCCATGGCCACTCCCCTCAGCCCCGTCCCACAGTCTGATACTGACCCCATGGCCTCTCCCCTCAGCCCCGTCCCACAGTCTAATACTGACCCCATGGCCACTCCCCTCAGCCCCGTCCCACAGTCTGATACTGACCCCATGGCCTCTCCCCTCAGCCCCGTCCCACAGTCTAATACTGACCCCATGGCCACTCCCCTCAGCCCCGTCCCACAGTCTGGTACTGACCCCATGGCCACTCCCCTCAGCCCCGTCCCAGTCTAATACTGACCCCGACCCCATGGCCACTCCCCTCAGCCCCGTCCCACAGTCTGATACTGACCCCATGGCCACTCCCCTCAGCCCCGTCCCACAGTCTAATACTGACCCCCATGGCCACTCCCCTCAGCCCCGTCCCACAGTCTAATACTGACCCCATGGTCACTCCCCTCAGCCCCGTCCCACAGTCTAATACTGACCCCATGGTCACTCCCCTCAGCCCCGTCCCACAGTCTAATACTGACCCCATGGCCACTCCCCTCAGCCCCGTCCCACAGTCTAATACTGACCCCCATGGCCACTCCCCTCAGCCCCGTCCCACAGTCTGATACTGACCCCATGGCCACTCCCCTCAGCCCCGTCCCACAGTCTAATACTGACCCCCATGGCCACTCCCCTCAGCCCTGTCCCACAGTCTAATACTGACCCCATGGTCACTCCCCTCCGCCCGGTCCCACAGTCTAATACTGACCCCCATGGCCACTCCCCTCAGCCCTGTCCCACAGTCTAATACTGACCCCATGGTCACTCCCCTCCGCCCGGTCCCACAGTCTAATACTGACCCCTGGGGCCACTCCCCTCAGTCCAGTCTGACATTACACCTCTCACCAGTATGTTTTGTTTCCTATTTTTATCCAAATTCTGATCCAGCCCCACATCATACCTCGAATTTCCATGAATTTTAGTTTAATTAAGTCGTTTTTCTTGTCAGAATTTGTCAAAGACGCTCTGGAAATCTAAACGGGTATTTTGACTATTTTATTTGGAAGATTTTCGAAAAGTCGATTAGCTTAAATAATCAGGGCTTTTCCCCACTTACTGACCATTATTTATTATGCCATGGATCTGCAAGAACTTGTCCAATCTCCTAACAGAAAATGCTGGAGATACTCAGCAGGTCAGGCAGCATCTGTGGTGAGAGAAACAGAGTTAACGGTTCAGGTCGATGACCCTTCGTCAGAACTGGAAAAAGCTGGAGAGGGAACAGGTTTTTAAGCAAGTGTGGGGGCCGGGAAAGGGGGGGGGGAGGGGAGGAAAGAACAAAAGGGAAGGTCTGTGATAGGATGGAAGGCAGGAGAGATTGAGAGACAAAAGGGATGATGGTGCGAGGCAAAAGGAGATGGTAATGGGACAAGTTAAGAAACAAAAGATGGCTCTAGATTAAGTGTGAATGGCAGAATGGACAGCTGCCATGTGGGAGAGAGAAAAATATATAATAAAATAAATGGAAAAAAAAGAATAGGGGCCGAGGTTATGATCTGAAATTGTTGAACTCTATGTTGAGTCCAGAAGGCTGTAAAGTGCCTAATCGAAAGATGAGGGGCTGTTCCTCGAGCTTATGTTGAGCTTCATTGGAACAGTGTAAGAGGCCGAGGACAGAGAGATCAGAGTGGGAGTGGAGCGGAGAATTAAAGTGACAGGTGACCGGAAGCTCGGGGTCACGCTTACGAACTGAACGGAGGTGTTCCGCAAAGCGGTCACCCAATCTGCGTTTGGTCTCCCCAATGTAGATTTATTTATTATATTTTTTTCTCTCTCCGACATGGCAGCTGTCTTTCATTCTGTCATTTACACTTCATCTGGAGCCATCTTTTGTTTCTTAACTTGTCCCATTTCCATCTCCTTTTGCCTCGCACCATCTCTTAATCTCTCCTGCCTTCCACCCTATCACAGACCTTCCCTCTTGTTCTTTCCTCCCCTCCCCCCTTTCCCTGCCCCTACACTTGCTTAAAAACCTGTTCCATCTCCAGCTTTTTCCAGTTCTGACGAAGGGTCATCGACCTGAAACGTTAACTCTGTTTCTCTCTCCACAGATGCTGCCGGACCTGCTGAGTATTTCCAGCATTTTCTGTTTTTATTTCAGATTTCCAGCATCCACAGTATTTTGCTTTTGTCCAATCTACTCCCTTGCATGGTTTCCAGTATCTGGCCCAGTCGTATTCCGGGTTTAGGTTTTCACCTGACCACAAGAGGGACCTAGAGAGTAGGATAACGACTGACCCAAGGAACAGCCATTGTTCTGAGATTGACAACTTTACATTAACAGTGGCAATGGTGAGCGCCTTAATCATTACTGTATTTGACAAACAATCTGTTAACATATTTAGTCTGTGCATCTGAGCATGTTTCAAAATTAACATTCTGACCCAATTCTTTGCTGTACGAGTTAACAGATATCCAGCAGGAAATAGATTTTAAATTACGATTTGAATTTACCTACAGCGTAACCTGCAGAATAATTGAATTTGCCACTGCATCCATGCAGTTTGTTTCCAATGTCACGCAGCATAATTTTAACTCATATATGCGAATGGCCAGCGAAACCGATGCAAGGAAAAAGTTCTTTGTTCTTGTTTCAATTAATTGTGGCAGAAAGTACAGGACTTTAAAGGAATCACACAAAGAACATCTCCAAAATAAAATATCTGGCACAGTTCACACTTAACAGAAAGTAGCAGGATCACATATCATTGGCAGACTGGGAAAATAGCAGGGAGATTTGCTGGGGGATTTTGAAATCACTGTGGATAATAATTGGCGGAGCTCAACTTTTCTCCTTGGTTTCCATTTTTCAACAAAATAAAATAAGGCCCGTGATGTAACCTGGCTCTTATCTTGATGCAGCTCATAAATCAAAGCTGCTAGGTTACATTCTTTGATGAGGCGCTCTAACCAGGAGAGAACGAGCGAGCGATGTGAAGATTTTCGTCTTGAGGGCTGAAGGTAAACAGCCCAAATCTGTCAACAATGAAGAAGGGGCTGCAAATGCCAGCTGGAAAGAGCACATGTGGTGATCAAGTAAGGACAGCACTGGCTTTGGCTCTAATGGCCTCCAAGTCTAATTGTGTGCTGACAGTGCAAGGCCTGCCTGTGCTGTGTACCGTAGTCCAAGAGAGGTAGAGAGCAGCTGCAAATGCTCCATAATAGGATCCATCGAAATACTGTATTTACTATTAGATGTTCAGGATGAGATTTTTTAAAAACCCGGGATAAACAAGGCCCAATCTCTGTGCTGTGGTAGCTGATTTCAGCTGTAGTGTCGCTATAATTGGACTCGGTGTCTCTGAGCTGAGGCACCCTCCAATACTCTGCCAACATTCACCATCTAGGTTTACACATGAGGGGCGCTGGTGCTTGTAGAATCATCGAAATTTACAGCACAGAAGGAGGCCATTCGGTCCATCATGTCTGTGCCGGCCGAAAAAGAGTGATCCAGCCGAATCCCACTTTCCAGCTCTTGGTCCGTAGCCCTGTCGGTTACGGCGCTTCAAGTGCACATCCAAGTACTTTTTAAATGTGATGAGGGTTTCTGCCTCTACCACCCTTTCAGGCAGTGAGTTCCAGACCCCCACCACCCTCTGGGTGAAAAAAGTTCTCCTCAACTCCCTCCGACCAATTACTTTCAATCTGTGCCCCCGGTTATTGACCTCTCTGCTAAGGGAAATAGGTCCTTCCATTCCACTCTATCTAGGCCCCTCATAATTTAAACATTTTGTGGAGCCATATCCGAATAAGAGTCAGCACCTTATGAAGAGGGGAGTAAAGAGGGAAGGAAGAAGAGAGAAAGGGAAGCTTTTCTAAGCCATGCAGCAGGCACAACATTATATCCTGTGGCACCAGATTGGAAAGAGATAGAAAGACTTGCATTTATATAGTGCCTTTCACAACCTCACAATGTCTCAAAGCGCATTACAGCCAATGAAGTACTTTTGAAGTGTAGTCACTGTTGTAACGTAGGATCTCAGCTCGACATCCAATGGCTAATGTCCCTCATATTGTTACTGAAAACGGCCTTTTGAATACAATGAATAAATTAGAATAAGCTAAACAGGAACAGCAGGAATATATTCCTAGGAAATGGAAAGTGCCAAGTTCTAACAGACCGATTTCAACACAAGGGAGGTGTGACTATTGTGGGGAGGTGACTCATGATACGATCAAGGTTCGCTGTCACAGCCTAATCCTTATTGTAAATTGTTAAGGGAGCAACCTTGCAGGAATGCTGTTGTACAGTCTCACTGGATTGATACAACTCCAAGCCTTGTTCTTCCTCCCTTCCCATGAATTAAAAATGATTTAAAAAGCTGCCACTTCAAACTAAAGGAATTCTACTGTGCACAGTTTTGGTCTCCTTATGAGAAAGGACATACATGGCTTAGAGGCAGTGCAACGAAGGTTCACTAGATTGATTCCTGAGATGAGGGGGTTGTCCTACGATGAGAGATTGAGTAGATTGTGCCTATACTCTCTGGAGTTTAGAAGAATGAGAGGTGATCTCATTGAAACTTATAAGATTCTGAGGGGGGTTGACAGGGTAGATGCTGAGAGGATGTTTCCCCTGACTGGAGAGTCTAGATCTAGGGGGCAAGGTCTCAGGGTAAGGGGTCGGCCAGTTAGGACTGAGATGAGGAATTTCTTCACTCAGAGGCTTGTGAATCTTTGGAATTCTCTACCTCAAAGGGCTGTGGATGCCGAGTCATTGAGTATATTCAAGGCTGAGATCAATAGATTCTTGGACTCTCGGGATATGGGGATCGGGCGGGAGAGTGGAGTTGGGGTCGAGGATCGGCCATGATATTATTGAGCGGCGGAGCAAGCTCAAAGGGCCATATGGTCTACTCCTGCTCCTAATTCTTATGTTCTTATGTTATGTACAAGTAATAAAGGCAAAAAAGTGTACTGCAGATATTGGAAACCTGAAAAAAAATAACAGGAAATTCTGGAAACACCCAGCAGGTCAGAGAGCATCTGTGGAGAGAACAGAAGATTTAATATCTTGGGTGCAGAATCCCTTCATCAAATTACTAAATTTTGTTATAAATCCCAACATGCCAGAACTGACTTTATTATACAGCGTACTCAGTATCCATTCGTCTTATCAAGAGCAATATTCATTTAGCACACATGATGGCAACCATTTTTTTTTAAAGAAAATTACATTTTAATTTAGAAGAATGCATCTGTGTGCATTATGTAAACAACTGAAAGGGAGGCCATTACCAGAACCATTCTGACAAATGTGACTGTTACCTCAGTCAGGCTGCAGAATTATCCCATGCTACAAGAGAGAGAGAGAGAGAAAGAAAGAAGGGAAAAGGAAGGATAGAAAGAGTGAAAGGAAAAAAGCAACAAAACCAAGTAACGAAGAAGGAAAGGAAAGTAGAAGGAAAGAAAGATCGAGCATTTACTTATTCTATCTTTAAGCAACACCTTAAAGCACTTCACGTACTGTGAATTACGTTGGAAGTTAAGTCAGCGTTGTTATGTAGGCACAGCAGCCAGTTTGCATCCAGCACAGACCCGCCAACACCAATAGGATGAATGACTGATTCTCTTTTTTTTGATGGTGCTGGCATCGGACAAATGTTGGCCTGGATATCAGAAGAAACTGACTGCTCTTCTTTGAATGTAACCGCCTGGCTGATTTTTCCCTCTCTAGCTAAGGGCACGAGGGCCAATTTTATCAATCCCTGCTGAGATCAGTTGACTGAGCAGAGACCAAGGACTGAAGCTGATGCCCTCAATGTTCTTCAGTTATACACCAGTCAGTCAGCGCCTAGCAATTAAAATTTCCAACATAGCAGTGAATTTCTTTTGGCATTGCCAAGCATTATTTATGTTGCTCTAATAATTTAAAAACAATACTGCCCTGCTGTATAGGCTCAAAGTGCCAATTACCACAGCTTACAAAAGATAATGACTTGCATTTATATAGCGCCTTTCATGACCACCTGACATCCCAAAGTGCTTTACAGCCAATGAAGTACTTTTTGAAGTGTAGTCACTGTTGTAATTTAGGAAACATGGCAGCCAATTTGCACACAGCAAACTCCCACAAACAGCAATGTGATAATGACCAAATAATCTGTTTTTGTTATGTTGATTGAGGGTTAAATATTGGCCCAGGACACCGGGGATAAACTCCCCTGCTCTTCTTCGAAATAGCGCCATGGGATATTTTACATCCACCTGAGGGGTGTGACGGGGCCTTGGTTTAAAGTCTCATCTGAAAGACGGTACCTCCGACAGTGCAGCACTCCCTCAGTTCTGCACTGGAGTGTCAGCCTAGATTTTTGTGCTCAAGTCTCTGGAGTGGGACTTGAACCCACAACCTTCTGACTCAGAGGCGAGAGAGTGCTACCCACTGAGCCACAGCTGACACTGACACAATGTTGGTATGTTTTATTTGAAGTATAATCCATGAGCCACACTGTTGATTAACAAGCAACAAATAAGACCCCAGATACAACTTCAAGCTAAACCAATTGGATCGGTCTCTGAAGTCAGATACTTGGGTAATATCATCACTGAATATGGAAGATGTGCTCCAACATCAAATCAGAGACAAGAGCAGGACAAGACACGTGAGACACCTTCCAAGATTATGAAACTCCAATAATGTAACAAAGGGCGAAGCTTCATGTTCAACAAACCTAGTTGTCACCAATGCTCCCTCCAATTTTTCTTTTGGGTGCGCGGCCCGTTCAAATTTCCGCGCATGCGCAGTTTTTCTATTTAAAAATGGCTGAGCAGCCTGCGCGGGGCCTCCAGAGCACTGCGCAGCTCAACGGGAACATTGGCTTTCACCAAACTCAAGTATGGGTTCGGAGCATGGATGGTCATCATGAGTTCAGGTTCAGCATCATTCAGCCCACACGACCTCTGGCCATCCTACTTTTACGGCAGTTGACTCACACTGCCCTAAGATAGCATAACCTGGGGATGTAACAATAGCATTCCCTTGTGATTCGGGCCAGATACCTCGTGTCTTTTGCACGTGTATTTCTTCAACTTCTCAGAAGGTGGGCCAAGCAAATATTTGGAGCCGTAAAAGTTGATGTGAATTGTTAAGCTGTTTTATTTCCCATCCGGTGAACATACAGAACAACAGCTGTGATCGGATTAATTTCATTAATACAACTTGCTTTCATGTAATAACATGAAAATGATAAATCTGCTACGTTACCTACTTCAATGGGTCATCTTGTTTAACTCAAAGCTAATTTTCTGACGCCTCTTTCTGTATTCCTTTCTTCTCACTGCCTTTTGTGGCCCGTCTGCCCGCACAACATCCTTTGCTCCAATAGCTAGACTCTCCCTTTTTTTTATCTCCGTTCACAGACCAAGATCAAAGGATTTTCCAGTCTAATACAATGACTTTGGGGCATTTTCTTTGATCACCTAGACAAGCTAATAAATTGCTACCATTTGCAGTTCATGAGGAAACAACATCAAAGCTAGCTAATTAGCATTGAACTACTTACTGCCTCAAATCCCCTATTTTGTACTTACAGAAATATATTATGCTTTAAAAAAAATTAAGTAAACTTTTTTCTAAATCCTTTCTGCGAAATAAATGATCACAAGATCCCAGACCATGACAATGATCCTCAAGGTTGATGAAAAAAGCCTGAATGCATTTCCACGGATGTTTACACAAAATCCTCTGAATCTAGTGGGATCTTTCCTCCAAAATTCCATTGCTTTTCAATGTTCCCGGGAATGACGCCTTTCCCCCCCCCAAGACAGCTTCGGTTCCTTGGACTTCCCTGATGGACGGATGACCTGCTCGTCAAGCTTTCAATATCCAGTCATCAGGGTGATAGAAACATAGAAGATAGGAGGAGTAGGCCATTCGGCCCCTCGAGCCTGCTCCGCCATTCAACGAGATCATGGCTGATCATCCAAATTCAGTACCCTGTCCCTGCCTTCTCCCCATATCCCTTGATCCCTTTAGCCTTAAGAAATATAGCCAACTCCTTCTTGAATATATTTAATGAATTGGCCTCCACTGCCTTCTGTGGTAGAGAATTCCACAGGTTCACCACTCTCTGGGTGAAGAAATTCCTCCTCATCTCAGTCCTAAATGGCTTACCCCTTATCCTTAGACTGTGACCCCTGGTTCTGGACTCCCCTGCCATCAGGAACATCCTTTCTGCATCTAGTCTGTCTAGTCCTGTTAGAATTTTATAAGTTTCAATGAGATCCCCTCTCATTCTTCTAAACTCCAGCGAGTATAAGCCCAATCGACCCAATCTCTCCTCATACGTCATTCCTGCCATCCCAGGTATCAGTCTGGTGAATCTTCGCTGCACTCCCTCCATGGCAAGAACATCCTTCTTCAGATAAGGTGACCAAAACTGCACACAATACTCAAGGTGTGGTCTCACCAAGGCCCTATGTTGAAGTGATAACTTCAACATAGGAACAGGAGTAGGCCATTCAGCCCCTCAAGCCTGTTCCGCCATTCAATGAGATCATGGCTGATCTATGACCAAACTCCATATACCCGCCTTTGACCCATATCTCTTTGGTTAACAAAAATACGAAAACACTTCAAGGTGCTTACCTAATAAGTTATTGCACTTCAAGAGTAATTAACTGTTCAGCGATTTGGACAGTTAAAGCACTGTGTAAACGCAAGCATCATTTTATTTCCAAAATCTTGCTCCAAACCTCACAATTCTAAACTAAACAGAAAAATAGAATTACAGCAAGCGCATGTGTATCGCAACAATATTACAAAGGAATCATTTATATTTGGGAAAAACAGAAATCCAGATAATCCCAGTGCATGCTGAGAAATGTATTGTATAGAAGTGATTGTCAGTTGGCACTTTAAAATACCAAAGCTAAAAGGGAATATTAGCACTATTCAGCTTATCACAAATGATGTTCACACAACACAATTGCTGATTCACATGAAGTCCTTGCAGACTTGATAGAAAAATAAAAAATGGACACAATTGTAATCGCGGCCTAGATTCAGGCTGCCTGGTTTCTGCACCAGATGTAAACAAGTGCTAAAGTTGAAGGTTCAATCGTTTACTTTCTGAGCACGGGTTTACACAACCCTTAAAGACAAATCCGGACCGACAGCTGACACGCAATGAGGGATCATCCAATTCAGACGGAATTATGTTGGGTGGCTTTAGAAATTATGTTCAGCAGAAAAATTCACTGGCTCTGCTCTTGCTCTTATTGAGGGAAAGGTTTAAAGCTAGCAGAATGTAGAATGTTTGTAAAGATATGCCTGCATTGATTTAAGATAGATTAGTGAAGGTTAATAATGACAAGGGAAATCGTTAGTGTAGGGACAAGTACAATAAATATAAAGTGCCTTTACCCAATATAAACCCAGGTAGGTAGTTCTTTTTTTTTGCCTTCACTTTAGGTTTTCAAATAAATGCTTAGATGCAGAACTAAGATGGTCTTCTAAATCCCATGGTTGGAAAAATGTCCTTGTCTATAATAATCATCCTGGCTGAAAGAATGAACCGATATTTATAGAACACCTTTCAAGTCCTCAGGGCGTACCAAGGCAGTTCACAGCCAGTGAAGTACTTTTTTTTGAAGTGTAGTCGCTGTTGTAAATGTAGAGAAACACAGCAGCTAACTGGCACACAGCAAGGTCCCATAAACAGCGATGAAATCTGTTTTTAGTGATGTTGGTTGAAAGATAAATGTTGGCTGGGTCACTGGGAGAACGCCCCCTGCTCCTCTTCGAATAGTGCCATGGAATCGTTTCTATCCATATGAGAAGGTAGACGAGCCCTCAGTTTAACGTCACATCTGAAAGATAGCACCTCCGACAGTGTCAGCCTAGATTGATGCTGGGCCAGTCTTGGTTAATACGTATAGCCAGTTCGTTTGTATGACTGTAATACAGTTATACAAATCTCCATTCTTTTATGCATGCTAAGTTAAATCAGCAAGATGACTGATACAGGAATGGCATTAGAGGCAAACCTGAGGAAGCTGATGTACCATACCAGTATATGCTATGCAACCAATATACTACCGGCATGCAGTATATCATGGTTGAAACGGTGATGAATAAAGGCATGTCTAAGAGATCAGCAGCATCAGAGCCAGACTACTCACATCCACCATTATCTCATCAACTATGTCTGCAGATCCTGGCAATGTCCATGAGGAACCGACTCTGCAGGCTGCAGGTAAGCATGGAGCCAGTTTCTGATCTGTACCACCTGCTGCAAGGACACCTACAGCCAAGAAGTACCATAGATAATCTCTGCCCTCAAATTTTTCCCCACACCTCCTGACTGGCATTATACAATGCTGTCCTCTGAGTACGGCCTCCTGGAGTGCCAAACAGGGCACTTTGCATCCATCTCAAGCAATAGCACCTCCACTTCGCCAGCCACTGAACAGGGAGTTCAGGTACTGCACTGCTCCTTGACTTGCTCACAGACTCCACTTGCAGCCTCCCAATTTATTTTGCCAGCTACATTTTGTGCTCAAAAGATTCTGGGAGGGCTGAACTATACAAAGTTATTAGCCTTTCAAAAGGCTACATTTTTCTGTTTCGCATCCATTACCTTTAATGTTCCAGTGCAATTTCCAGTTCCCCTCTTAGATGAGCTCCCAAGCACTAGTCCCAGTGTGGGATATGAACAAAAACTGCAGCCCATTCCCTTCCCAGGAAATCCTGGAACATCGGCTCTCCTGAACCCAGTGAGCGTTATGCTTGCCGTGCAGAGACTTAATTGGGTTCTGTGGAAAATCTATCCTCGAGTATGAATTAATTTTTGTATATCGTGGCATAGATGTTATTACATTATTCGGTGGAACCTCCGCCATGATAGCAGATATAGATAAAGATTCAAATGTGTGGTTCTATAGCTTACCTTCGATTTATTGTTCATGTTCTGCACCAATCCAGTAGCAATGCTTGGTGCACCACCTCCTGCCTGTGGAACTCATGGGTTGCTGGAGAAAAGCCTGAAGGATTTGTGCCAGGCCATCAATGGCCAAGCTTGGATTGTTGTAAAAGCCCAAACTGTTCCACAGGTCCATTATTCTCTGGGAACAGAGGAGCCTCCTAACATCTAACTTAGTTCTGCCCTTACATAACTCAAGAGTGTGACCCCTGGTCCTCCCTAACCTAATTTATTTATTTATTTGTTGATGGGATGTGGGCGTCCCTAATTGCCCTCAAGAAGGTAGTGGTGAGCCATCTTCCTGAACCGCTGTTCTTTATAGCGGTTTGTTACAACTGAGTGTCTTGCTCGTCCATTTCAGAGGGCAGTTAAGAATCAACCACATTGCTGTGGGTCTGGAGTCACATATCGGCCAGACCGGGTAAGGGTGGCAGATTTCCTTCCCTAAAGAACATTAGTGAACCAGATGGGTTTTTACGACAATCCGGTAGTTTCATGGTCACCATTACTGACACTAGCTTTTTATTCCAGATTTATTTAATGAATGGAATTTAAATTTCCCAGCTGCCGTGCTGGGATTTGAACTCGCCCCCGAAGCATTCGCCCAGGATTGCTAGTTCAGTGACATAACCACTATGCTACCGTTCCCGTAAACAATTTATCTACCCAAACACTATCTAATCCCTTCCTCGTCTAAACTTGAGATGTATGGAAATTGATGGGAACATGGATTTAAATTTGAAAGGTGCCCCACCCCAGAGACTCCATGGACCGTACTTATACGGCATAAAAGACAAAATCCTTGGACATGCCTGCACTATGCCTAATTCGAAAATAGGTTGTTAAGAAATCTCTCTTGTATTACAGTCAAACTCATTCTTTTTGCAACTGTTTCTAATTAAAATGAAAAATGTCAGCACTTAGCTATACTGCATGAAGTGCCGTATGTTAAAACACTTCTGTAATTTTCTACTGGTAACTATTCATGAATTCAGCATAGAAAAATATAACAGTGCACCTTCACTTGTCCATTCTTCCTAATTAAAAAAAAATCTTCCCTCATCACTTTCCTTGACATGGATTTTGTTCAATGTTTTTCATCTGCCAAAATCCAGCGGTGAGTCGACACTGATGCAGATGCACAACATGAAGATGGATAACTGTGGCTAAAAAGGATTTTGCTTAAAATAAGGTGTTTACCAAGTTTTACATCAATGTCTGCTTTGAGGATATGACTCGCTATATTTTATAACAGCAACTGACATTTTTATTAAACTATCATTGGTAGATGTTTAATAAATCTTTTAAATTGATGAGCTTAATTTAAAGAAAAAATCTAGAAAATGTGATCACTTCTTTGATATTTGTCCCCTTACAACTTCATTCCTTTCCCATCCCACCCTACCCTACCCCCTCCTCTCCTGAACATGGCGATTCGTGGGTGAATACACAATATAGGCCCAGAAATTCGGGTCGGGGGCTTCCCGCGGGTGTAAGCCCCCGACCTGCACTTACCTTGCGCGCCGGCAGTTGAGCTGTAGGGCCCCGTGGAATTCCGCTCTGGGGCCTGGCCCAGCTGCCGGTATGCAGTGCTTGCGTGTCCCAGGGGCGTAGTTAGTTCGATGTGTCCCCTGGGATCACGTGGGCCATGGGCAGCCAATCGGCGCAGGGAAAAGCCCATTCATAAGTAGTGACAGGAAGACCTGTCAAAACTTATAAATACTACGGCCCCAAAATAGTAGTAAACCTTCAAATAAATTTTTAAAAATCATCACACTTTTTAAATAAACTATAAATTACATTAAATAACTATTTTAAACAATAATTTAAATTTTTGAAAAAATAATTTTGTATTCTAACGGGGCTAAAAATAAACTTACCTTGCTTTAAAGTATTTAAAAATAATAAACCTGTGGAAAAGTTGTCTTAATTTTAATTAATTGACCACTTACCTTTTAAAATGCAGGCCTTAACGCCTGGTTTTTACATTTCTAAAATCTAAAGACTTACCCTCATGGAAAAACCTGTAAAAAAAACGTAAGTTCAAAGCGCACGCGCAGACTCCCGCGCGCACGCGATCGACCTCTGAACCTCTTCGTTCAGAGGAACGTAAGTGCCAGTTTCCCGCGCATGCGCAGTGCATGCAAGAAACCGGCACTTCCATCGGGCCCACGCGTGAGTACCCCGTGCGTACTCACCCGTGGAGACCCGAATTTCTGGGCCATAATGTTTTCACCAAACACACAACCTTGGATTATCTGCTGCCTGCCATCTATCAACCAAGGCGCTTCACAGGAGTGTAATCGGACAAAAATTGACACCGAGCTACACAAGGAAACATTAAGACAGGTGACCAAATGTTAAGAAGCGTCTTAAAGGAGGAGAGGCTGAGATGGCGAAGCGGTTCAGGGAGGGAATTACAGAACTTGGGGCCTAAACAGCTGAGGGCACGGCCACCAATGGTGGGGGCGAAGGAAGTTGCGGATGCACAAGAATTGGAGGAATGCAGAGATATCGGAGGATTGTAGCCTGGAGGAGGTTACAGATATAGTGAGGATCGAGGCCATGAAGGAATTTGAACACAAGGATGAGAACGTTAAATTCGAGGTGTTGGTGGACCGGGAGGCAATGTAGGTCAGTGAGCGCAGGGGTGATGGGTGAACGGGACTTGGTGCGAGTCCCGTGGCTTGCTCTAGGCTCGGAGCTAGGACAAAGAGAAAAAAAAATCAACACGGGCTCCCACTCCTGATCATTCTCTTGTGACCCCTGCTGGAAAGTGTGTGTCTATGTGTACACACACATCAGGAGAGGACAGGGCTGCGCTGAAGCTGTTATACTTCCACATCCACTATCAAGTCTCACGCATGAAGAATGGCTAGTTGTCTAATTGGGCAAAGTACCAGAAGGCTGCTGGTCTCAGGAGAATTGCGCCCCAGCATGACTCACTGCCTTCAGGAGAGAAGATTAGACAGAATAGAATCATAGAATCACACAGCGCAGGAGGCCATTCGGCCCATCGTACCTGTGCCAGTTCTCTGAAAGAGCTACCAATTAGTCCCACTCCCCCGCTCTTTTCTAATAGCCCTGAAAATTTTTCCTTTTTAAGTAGGGATCCAATTTCCTTTTGAAAGTTACTACTGAATCTTCTTCCACCAACCTTTCAGGCAATGCATTCCAGATCAGCACAACTCGCCGAGTAAAAAAAAACTCATTTCCTCCTTAGCTTTTTTGCCAATTATTTTAATCCATGTCCTCTGGTTACAGACCCTCCAGCCAGTGGAAACTGTTTCTTCCATCAACTCTGTCAAAACCACTCAGAATTTTGAATACGTCTATTAAATCTCCCCTTAACTCCGTCTCTGCTCTAAGGAAAACAATCTTCAATCGTTCAATTGAGAAGTGGGAACTTGGATTGTGTACAAATACAGGAATCAGTACTTCACATTCAGAGCATTCCATCCCTTCAAACGAGCTAAGTTTTATTTGAATTTAAAAAAGATGTGTAAAATCTAGGCAAATCTTTGTGCAAGTTCGATTTAATTGAAGATGTAATAAAAAAGATATTTCAAACTTGGAAATGATTTGCTGTCAATTAAATTTAGTTCTGGACTTAATGAAAAATGATCTGTGTTTTCTACTGAATTTAACATTTTATAATTTTGAGCTCGCAATCTTGTTTCGAAGACTTAAGACGAAAGTTCAGAATGGTTTAGCAACTGATGGATTGCCCAGAGAGTGACTCACAATCACAGCACAAAATTAACACTAGCAAATAAATTTCATGTCATGTGAGCAGCTTTTAAGTTGATCTCTATTAAACGTCATTCACATCGGAGTTTAACTGCTGTGGTACTGAGAATACCCTGTAAGCAGTGCATTTAAGGAATAATAGACCAATATATTATTACAATAGTTCTATTAATTCTCCATGGTCTTTTTAAACCTTGCAAATAGACCACTGCAAAAAAATCCACACTGGAATCTGTATAAAGTCAAATTTGTGCAAAAATTCCTACTTCAAAGTCATTAACCTGATTTCAAACACATATTAAAATGAGAACAGACAGTACAATGAGTGAATGAGTTCTTTAAAATAAATTTAGAACTCACATAGAATACACAAAAGCCCCAATCAAACTCCTCCATGTGTAACAAAATTGTGCACGCTCATGTTTTGACACCAATAATCTTCAATCACGAATCAAACGCAGATTGTTTAAATCACGTATATAATGGTGGCTTTTTGATCCTGAAGATATACCGTCCTTTATAATTCTGCTGAATTCCTCCCTTGGTTTGAATTTCTAGATTTCTTGATCAACTACTTTGAAGCTTCACGTACGAACATGGGACACACAGAATGGATGCAGCAAAGCATGAAATGACTGGATGCATCCTAGGAAAGGCTTCTTAAATCACTGTCAGCTTGGCCCAGTTGGTAGCATACTTATCTCTGATTGAGAAAGTTGAGAAATCCTTCACTGTGTCACTTCATTGCAGTGTTGAGGGAGTTTCTACATCATTGGATGGTGCTATCTGTCCTACTCACAGAAACCCCACAGCGGAAGTTAAAGGTCCTACGGCACTATTCAAAGAGCAGGGGAGTTCTCCTAGTGTCTTGGACAACTTCTCTGATTCAACCAACACCAGCAGTGGAATTTAATTCCTTTGCTGTTTCCTGGATTTTGTTTTATGCAATAATGGCTGCCAAATTTGTCAATTTAGCAATGGTGAGTGCACTTCAAAGAAATTAATCACTTGAAGATGTCCTAAGAGACGTGATAAGGCACTGTACGAATACAATTATTGTTGCACTCATGTTAACCTATTTTAAAACTTTTCTAGACAGCACTTTTTAAAAAACGATCACTTTTAAGAAATCCAGATGGAATGTGTAAACTCAATAACACCATTCCTATGTGGAATATTTGTCTCCTAATAGGGAAAGGCCCATTGCAAATAAAAACTGTGCGTTGGACTATTTCAAATTTCATCCTTCTATAATATTACAATAATATAAACCAAACACTGTTCTATTATTTAGCCTCTCGCTTTTCCCGTCCCATATGCATCCTCATTAAGGAAAAGCAGCAATGCTCCTTTCTGCAATCTCTCTGCTGTGAATTTATTATTTATAGCGAAACTGAGTCTTTAGCTTTTCCCTGTTATTCAACAAAATTTAAATTTTTTTAGTTTTAAAGATCAGGTCTGTTTGCCTTCTGTCACTGTCTCTGTAACTATATCAGTCAGAGCCCCAAAAATAAAAAGGTATTAAATAATACTCAATTTCTAACTCTGTGCTCCTTGTTTCAGGGAAGGCACTGATGTGGAAAGGATGTGCTGTGCCCATCTTCTATTATGGTTTACAAGCTTTTAACTTTAACACTAAAAATAGCGATTTCTAGTTTCTTTTTAAAACTTCTTAACTCCATAATTGATGGATTTAGAAACATAGAAGATAGGAGCAGGAGTAGGCCATTCGGCCCCTTGAGCCTACTCCACCATTTAATGAGATCATGGCTGATCATCCAAACTCAGTACCCTGTCCCTGCTTTCTCCCCATACCCCTTGATCCCTTTAGCCTCAAGAAATATATCCAACTCCTTCTTGAATATATTTAATGAATTGGCCTCAACTGCCCTGTGTGGCAGAGAATTCCACAATTTAAAAAAAACTATTGGGAAAAATAAGCAACCTCTTGATTTATTCATATTGGACAGCCTAGCTGACGCATGACTTTCTTGAAGGCCACTTCAACAGTCCACTCTTTGCTCCTGTACAGAGGCACTCCCATTCCTTTAACCAATTCTGTCGATTCACAGAAGCAATCTTTTGCTTCAGTTCACACCACTTTCCTCCCTCTCCCAGTTCACATTGGCAGTACTGTATGTAAGCGCTCATTTACAGTGTCCCAGGTAGTTACCAAGTGCATGCAACTGTCTACATGACATATACCTTGCCCCACCCATGGTGACATGATCTTGTTTAAAAAAAAGTCTCTTAACTTTGCTGATTAATACCAATATAGGAAACAGAGCAAACAATGAGGAACAATCTATGCAATGGCTAATTACCAGCACTCTTCTCTTGGAGTCATTCAAGCCTCACTCCATGAATGGAGTACATAAGCTGTGCAAACTGCAGTGCTGCTTTGTCGGAGGTGACGGTGTTCAAATGAGACATTCATCCGAGGCTCGGCATGCACGTTCTATTGTTCAGGTGGATGTGGAAGATCCCACGAGACAGTTTAAAGAAGTGGAGGGAGGTCGATCCAACATTCTGCCCTCAACCACCAGCAACAAGATTAACTGGTCATTCATCTTATTGTGTGCTGGGTCTACCGACATAACAACTATTATTGCACTTCAAAGTAATTCATTGTGCTTGGAGACATTACCGAGAAATGATAGAAGGGGTCCTATGAATTCAAGTAAGTGACAAATGCAGTTCAATGTGGATAAGTGTAAAATAATTAATATGGGAGCAAGGAACTTAATGTTTGCAGTAAATAGAGCAGTCATACTGCATGTTGATCCGGAAAGTGATCTAGGGATTATTGTAGACAAATCTATATGTTGTTAGCCCAGTGCTTAACTGTAATAAAAAAAACTTAGGTACTGATTAACAGAGATAACATTCAAATCAGAAATTCTTCAGTTGTTTTATAAGGTGTTGGCTAAATCCGGTCTTAAGCAGTTCTGGTAATCTTATCATAGGAAGGATATTACTGCCCTTGAGAAGGTACAAAACCGAGCAAAGATAATTCCAGGCTTTGGGAATCGAAATTATCGGGGAAAATAAGGAAGCTGGGCCTGTTTGTCTTTGGAAAAGAGATTTCAAGTTTATCTAATTGAGTTTCTCTAGGTTAGGGAGGGAACTGACTGAGCAAATTGTTTGTTATGGTGAAGCGTTCAAATAACCAGAAGAGTGAAAAATTAAATTTGAACAAGTTAGGCGTGTTACAGTTGGGGCTTCCCCCCCCTCCCCCCCGTCTCCAGAAAAAATAACCTTTTCTTTAGTTCCCAGTTAGAATACAAGTTTTCATAAACAAACTGAGTCTGTGGTAAACTGAGAGATTCAGTGTTTGTATCACTTTATAAACTTCAGACGGGAGTGAGCCTAGCCTTGTACAGAGCGTCAGTTCTCTATATAAATCTCTCTCTCTCTCCCTCTCTTAGGTAGTCCCTCGGAACCGAGGATGACTTGCTTCCACACTAAAAAGGAGTTCTCAGGTGACTGACGAGTCCAATGCAGGACGTACAGTCTCTGTAGCAGTACGGCGTTCTGGTCTGTCGCTGTTGGGGTTGTCCATGAGGGTCCTGGCGTTCCAGGTCCCGAACTTCATTTTAAAGGGTGGAAGATGCCTGTGCGTGAATTCTTTTAACGTGGGGTGGCCGTTGCACACCAGCTACCACACGGGCTTGACAGGGCAAGGTCTTGGGCCAATGACAAGGGGATCCAAGACGATTGGAGACCAGGCTCTGCTACATCAGCCTAGCATACACTCCCAGGGCAGGACCCTTCCAAACTGCTAACTATACAATGCACAGTCTAGTCTGGGGAGGCTAAAAGCAGGCCTGGTGCCCGGAAACCTTAATATGGCCAACAGGCATCAATATGTCTGGTCTGCAATAAAGCTTTTTGCTCCTGACCGTCAGACTGGTTTGGCACGCTACTCGAGCCAGGAAGACCCTGTTTCAGATGTGCAAACTGTAATGATATCAGCGAATAGTGATGGTATTTGCCTGTTTGATTATTGATGCCTTACCAGCATATTTGCCTGATTGATTATTTATGCCTGACCAGCAGAGGGCATGTGAGAGACAAGCAGGTTAGTTTTGGTTTCGTTTTAGATGGATCTCTAAGATGGTGTCTCCTGTAATGCTGTTAACTGAGTTGAACAAACTTTAGATAAAAAGTCATTCTCTTTCATGAATGTGTCGTCATTGAACCCACATACAAATCAATACACAAACACCTATTCTGTGCACAATTCATTTTGAAACAGATGTTGCCAGAGAGACAAATGAGCAAGCAAGCCTAAGACAGATCCATATTTTTATATTCACATTCAACTCAGTGATCTCTGATATGTATGGTGCTTGCACAGCATTAACTAAACACTAAATGGTCCCGATAGGGTGAACACATTGCACCAATTATACTCCAAGGTCTCCCTTGTATTGTTACATAGGCCCTGGTAAGACCACACCTGGAGTATTGTGTACAGTTTTGGTCTCCTTACCCAAGGAAGTATATACTTGCCATAGAGGGAGTGCAATGAAGGTTCACCAGACTGGTTCCTGGGATGGGGGGATTGTCCGATGAGGACAGATTGAGTAGACTAGGCCTGTATTCTCTTGAATTCAGAAGAATGAGAGGGGATCTCATTGAAACATACAAAATTATTACAGGGCTTGACAGGGAGGATGTTTCCCCTGGCTGGGGAGTCTAGAACCAGGGGTCACAGTCTCAGAATAAGGGGTCGGCCATTTAGGACTGAGATGAGGAGAAATTTCTTCACTCAGAGGGTGGTGAATCTTTGGAATTCTCTACCCCAGAGGGCTGTGGAGGCTCAGTCGTTGAGTATATTCAAGACAGAGATCGATAGCTATTTGAATATTAAGGGAATCAAGGGATATGGGGATAGAGCAGGAAAGTGGAGATGAGGTAGAAGATCAGCCATGATCTTACTGAATGGTGGAGCAGGCTCGAAGGGCCAAATGGCCGACTCCTGCTCCTAATTCTTATGTTTTTGTTATTCTTGGACAGAATGTTCTAGAGGATCAGAAAATAAAAATACACCAACACATTATCACACGAATTATTTGGACATCATAATCTCCAGGTAAATCAAAGACAAAATATGACAGGGTTAGATGAAGAAGGGTGGGAGGAGGCTCGTGTGGAGCATAAACGCCGGCATAGACCTGTTGGGCCGAATGGTCTGTTTTGTTTTGTAAATACTTTGCAATTGTAATGCCATTTTAAGCCCCAGGGCTTCGGGACTGCGGAAGGAGAAGTGAACAGTAAGGAAGAGGGACAACATATTGAGCACCACCAGGAACTGTACTGAAAGTTTGCGTGGCAATGATAAACATGCTTTGGAGTGCAAGAAATGACCTACCGTTTACTGTTGATGAAGCAGGCAGCACGCTTTAAGGTCTGGGAGATGAGCAGGTCATCATTGTGTAAATTTTACTTGTTAAAATTATCGAAAATAAACAAATGTGGGTGTATTGGTATCCCCAGCTTCTAGAAACTATGAAAAGGAGTGTGTAGGGTGCACTCTGTGTGAGTCTTAAGGGTATGAGATCTCTGCAGGGGTAGAAATACAAGACTTTAGTAAGTAGCCCCTAACCACAGTAAATTGCTTATTAGCGACCGTTTTGCCCACCAAAACCTTTTGTCACCTCAGAAGGCAGGCAAATATATATATTAAAAAAGACTTGCATTTCTATAGCGCCTTTCACAATCACTGAATGTCCCAAAGTGCTTTACAGCCAATGAAGTACTTTTTGAAGTGTAGACACTGTTGTAATGTAGGAAATGCGGCAGCCAATTTGCGCACAGCAAGCTCCCACAAACAGCAATGGCCAGATAATCTGTTTTAGCGCTGTTGGTTGAGGGGGTAAATATTGGCCAGGACACCGGGGAGAACTGCCCTGCTCTTCTTCGAAATAGTGCCATGGGATCTTTTACATCCGAGAGGGCATCTCAGTTTAACGTCTCATCTGAAAGACGGCACCTCCAACAGTTCAGTACTCCCTTAGTACTGCCCTGGAGTGTCAGCCGAGATATTGCCAAAGCACCAGTTGATCAGATTTATTTACCGATAAAATATACTGAAGACCGACCAGACAAGCAGCACAATACTTACATAATGGAATTGGAATTAGTTCCACAGGGGTTAATATGTTCTTTTCAGAAAGATGCTTCATACCTCTTCCGAGTAAGCACTTGGGTGTTCCAGTCTCTGATATTACAGGAGATGATTCCTCTCAGAGCCCCTATAAGCCCATCATGTGATAGTGACCTGTGAAATAGTGAACTCAAGACTCCAAGAGGTTATAAAGTTGTCCTCTGATGTAAAATCCAGCTCATTGAAAATTTGTCTTCGGCAAACGCGCATCACAACTCATGCATCAATAGTTCAGTGATGTTTACACGACTGTTAGATGAGTTCTCGTCAGCCAATACAGGAGAAAGTTACAATCTGAAACAATCATCATGAAGAGAAATTCACAGAGTTGCAATGTGGAGGAACCTCGAACACAAACAATGGATTACATTTTGTGTAACCTGGTTTGGAAAGATGCAATGAAGAAACCCATTTAGGACAGATGCTTACCATTGAATACAATGACTAGGTTTGATTCCATTAGGCTGGCCGCATAGGAATATAAGAGAATAGGAACAGGAGTAGGCCGTTCAGCCTCTCAAGCCTGTTCTGCCATATCATGGGATGATCTGTACCTCAACTGCATATTGCTCGATACCCATTTCTAACAAAAATCTATCGATCTCAGTCTTGAAAATTTCAATTGAACCAGCATCTACCAACATTGCCACAGAACAAAGAATCCTCACACAGATCTGAGAATTATAGCTGGTTCAAACCATTAAAAAATGGATTTACCTATCCTAGATAAAATCACATCAAATAAAGGCAGAAATATATATTTCCATCACAAGGAAAAGGGAAGACAGGCAGAACTTTTTATACGCAGAGGGCAATAGGGTTGTGGGCTATACCAGGCAAGGCCATTATAAATAGGCTCATAAGGCAACTGGATAGTGACAGATATAATGACAAGGTACCTAGGGACAAATAGTCTTGTTCAAGTTCCTGCAAGTTTATTTTCTTCTGTGATCCCAGCTGAAATCGAGCAATCATGGTGGAAAACCTGACAAAATTGGGTTGCCCGGCCGGCCACTCCATTGTCACCCTGAGCTCTATTACGCTTCCCCCACGCCTGCTGGGACTGCACCCCCCCCCCCACTCCCGGACCTGATGCATGTAAATGCTGGCGGGGAGAGAAGAACCTGCCTCCTAGTCCACTTCCCTCCTGTCCACCCCTGACCGTTGCTCCCTGGGACTTTTGCCAAAGATCGCAGCAGTCCCAGGGTAGTGGTGGAAAAACTCCAAATTTTGCCATCCAATTTCCACCCTCCCACACCATACTCTTACCTGGTTCGCTGCCGAGGCCTACAAAGCCAGGAGCTTCCATCACCTTTGGGGTTCTTCTGCCCTTTTAAGGCCGCTTAACACCTCTCCTAGTACGGTAGCGGTGGTCCTACTGCAGCAGTACCTTATTTCACTCTTTGGCACTGGTGGGCTTCCGTCTTTGTCACTGGAATCCCGCCAGGAGCCCGCCCTGCATGCCAAATGACCCCAGGCCCAGGAAAATAGGATTGTATTGCATGCAAAGTTAAATGGGTGGGTCAGAGAGGAGCATTTTCTCGCTCTGCCTTCAGAGAAGTGCAAGCGCAAAAGCCATGCATTCACAAGGAGATACTATTCTTGGCCCTTGGGTTGTGCTATTGTGCAAGCAGATATAGGGCTCAGTCAGCTCCCATAAAAGCAAGATCCTCAGAGCGTTTAAAATAGTGACTGATGTCATTAAAGCTGAGAAGTTACAACTTACCATCAACATTTTAAGAATTCTCCAAGTTACTTTAAGTACCCGCTCTATCAGAAAAATGCACAAAATTTCTGTAAAATCAGCTGCAATTGCCCCAAGAAGCAAAATTACTTAAAAAAAAGCGCACAGGTTTTTCCGTGCCGGTTTTCTTGATTTCGGTTGGTACCAAAACATTGAAAGTGTTAGTTTTGCTGCACGCTAGTGTCTCTCATATGGGGAGTGCTGACCATTCTTTAAGTCCATACAAAATTTTAATGCAACCCAAATCCTAAATTGGGTTATTTCATTAAACGAAAGCACCCAGATGCATTTATGGGCTTGATTTACTGGTACTAATCATGCACTGTTTGAGGGGTGGACTGTTTTGTTTGCTGATCACAGCAGAATACACAAATACTGTAATTCTACCATTTAACTACTAATTGCAAATACTGTATACAAACTTGACCCCATGGATACTTAGTTTTCCCTTTGTGTCCCGAACTGGATGTTCATGTCTTTTCCATGTGGACTGAGATGAGGAGGAATTTCTTCACCCAGAGAGTGGTGAACCTGTGGAATTCTCTACCACGCAAGGCAGTTGAGGTCAATTCATTAAATATATTCAAGAAGGAGTTAGATATATTTCTTAAGGCTAAAGGGATCAAGGGATATGGAGAGAAAGCAGGGACAGGGTACTGAGTTTGGATGATCAGCCATGACCTCATTAAATGGCGGAGCAGGCTCAAGGGGCCGACTCCTGCTCCTATCTTCTATGTTTCTATGTGTACTTCTTCTATGATAGCATCACGCCCGCCATTACCACACTGTATCATAAAATTCTATGATTCATATTGTTGTTATTTGCTTCTTCTTTATATTTGTCTGCAATGTTACAGCACAAGATTTTGTGGCGTACACATCTGCTTAATTCTCCAGTTACATAAAACATTTTTCACAACATTTAGCTGTTTCAGTCACGAGGTAGATTAATGGAGTGCTCATCGTGCACGGTCTGTAACTCTGCACCACTGACAAAATCCCGTGCTCATTTAGATCATGTTCATCTACTCCTCAATGTAACACAGTCGATTTATCATCTGACTTTTTAAATTGAGAGTGGTTACTTGACTGGCCGTATCTAGGTTGTTTCCAGTGCTGTATGGGGACATAGGATAATACAGCACCGAAGGAGGCCATTCGGCCCATCGTGTCAGTGGCGACTCTTTGAAACAGCTATCCAATTACTCCCGCCCCTCCTGCTCTTCCCCATGACCCTGCAAATTTCCCTGTCAAGTATATATTGAATTCCCTTTTGAAAGTTACTATTGAATCTGCTGCCACCTCCCTTTCAGACAGTGCATTCCAGATCATAACAACTCGCTGTGTAAAATTTTTTCGCCTCATCTCCCCTCTGGCTCTTTTGACAATTATCTTAAATCTGTATCCTCTGGTAACCGATCCAGTCTCTCCTTATTTACTCTCTCAAAACCCTTCATAGTGGTGGAGCTGGAACTATAAAGACATGGTGGAACTATCAAACTATGTTCCCCAGTGATTCCTAGGATGAAATAAGCAAACATTCCCCCCCACTCAAACCACCTTCTCTCCTGAATGCTGTGACATAGCTTCCCATTCATCTTAATTGACGTAAAATAGGACAGCGGAATCTCAGATGAACTTGCTAAGGTGTTTGTCTGCTACCAACTCATGATGTAGTTTCAGGACTCATATCAGCAAGGTCAGGAATGACAGTTTCTTAAGTGTAATAAGCTTAAGGCTACAAAATAGGCCCGGAGCAAAGGCGTTCGTCGCTGGCCCTGAAGTAAGTTTCGCACAATGATCTCGCGATCTCTGTGTTGAGAATTTCGGGGTTTCCGACGCGTAATTCAAATCAACGGAAGTTTTGGGGGATTTTCAATGAAGAGCTGCGGTGAGGTCAACAAGCTGTCTAAGCAGCCAATCAAAACGCAGAATTCTCACAGACAGCGAACCAGGAAGTGGGCAAGCTCCTAAAATTTTTACTTTTTTAAAAATGTTAGAGAGAGCAAAAAAAAAAGATTGGGGCTCTCACACGGGGAAAAGGCAAACCTGAAATAAAGTTCAACAAACTTAAAAAAAAAAATTATTTAAAAAAAAATTAAAGCGCAGGCTGTGGAAGAGCAGTAAATGACTGACCGCAAATCAGGATTTCTGTGTTGGGCTGCACATGCGCTAAATCCCGAAGTTGCGATCAGTTTCAAAGGCGAAATGACAGCGAATGCTGCCAGTTCGCAGTCATCAGGACTGCAAATTCCGGGCCATAATGTCAGGAGGAGAAAATTAGGCCCCCTGGTTGTATTAAGAGCACGGTATCTGTTGCTGTATACAGAGCCATCCAAAGCGAAGGCAAGGCCATTCAATCCTCAGATATAACCATTCAGAAAGAAAAACTTTTAATGATAAAGTTACAGAACTTACCAAACATAAAAGGGCTTCCAAGGCCACTTAAACAACTGTCTTTCTATTTACAAAAACTAACCATCTTTCACTAGTGCACCCACCAGCACAGTGGAAAACAATAATGAGAAGTGAGCTGGCACACCGACTCTCCTGTAGTTGTGCAGTCAAATGAAAACATGAATGCTGCAGTGCTGTTTGGTTTATTTAAGTCACAAATATTTCAAAAATTACAAAATACTCAAATGGAGAAAACACAGGACTCACAATCTTTGCTTCTACTTTTTGTTTACATTGTGTTATCCCATGGCAAACTACTATTATATACATTAAGCTTCAAGATATATATAAATTTAGCATCAGAATGTACATTCTGCTAATGCTGCAGTGAAATAAGAAGCTGGACCATTGACAACATTAAACATTATACTTCTGAAAACACAAAAGCAAAAAAAAAACCTGAACCTTTGTGTCACTATCCAGGGTGTGCGCACACCGTGTAAGTTCTTTCTTTTAATTAAACACAGTCCTATGACAGTGAACACCACATAACAGTCTACAATGGCCAATATACAGTCCTTGATAAAATCAAGGGGAAAGACAGATACGCACCATCAGGAAACCAGTCACCCAGTACAGACATCAACCAGACTCTCTGCATTCAGCATCCGACAACATGTGATAGTTTCATCAATAAAATGTGAAGCTCAAACTTGCAAAAACTTTTAAGAATGATATTTTCAGTTGTTTAAAGATATAAAAACGTGATTGACAAAAGCAAGATCAGTAAACCCCTGCTTTAAAATTAATGTTACTTTACTGACAAGACTTCAGCTCTGTTTGCTGGTATCTCAGATACACAAACTGCTGACACTGGTGCATCATGGTTAAGTATGACTATTTTTCGCTACTTTTAAGTAAAAATGAGTATAAATTTCCACAAGGTAATTAAGAGCCCAAAACTAAAAATGGCTGCTATGATATTACATATTATAAAAGGAACTTCAAAACTGAATGTTTTTTGACTGGCTATCATTATCCTTTAACTCTACAACTTTTCAGAACATTTATCCCAGAAATAAAAAGATTTTTCCATCAGACTTCAAGCACAGGCCTTTGATCCAACTCTCTGATTAACACAAAAGATTACTCCCCTCTTGGAAGCGTTGCCATTGAGAGAGAAACGTACACATGCGTACAATTTACTTCTATAGTTAAGGGGACTGAGCTGCTCAAATGCTCATCAACGACCTGTTGTTAACTGACATGATGGGTGTTGGGTTACAGTAAAGAATAATGACAACAGTTCAACTTATATTTTTGGTCCTTTTTTCAGTTTCCCCAAACTTTATAACCCATTTTGTGAAAATGGCTTGTGTGACACTTTAATGCCCATGATTCCAATACCTAATTATGGGCTATTGGCCCCCACATAACAAAATAAATTGACAAGCAAAAAATCGGCATGATGTCACAGATACATGCAATACTTTAATGAGTATTTAATGAAAGCAAAGATGCTGGAAGTTACGTTAAACGCATCAAATATAAAAGTAGCTTATTTGTTCTGTATAATGAGTTAATTTTTAAAATATTAAATTATAGAATTATCACTATAAAGTGGAGATGAAAGATTCAACCATCTCTTAAATAGTTTGGATACTGAAAATGTTTTTAATGATTAGAATGGAAAGCCTACATTTTTTCACGCTGTTGGCAAGAGACCAGTCTAGTAATAGTCTGCACTGTCGACCAGCATGGTACGGGATGTCCAAACCCAGTGATGGTAAAAATACTATTTATGCAGCATTTTATTATTATTTTAATTAAAATCTATGTTGACGTTTGTCTGGACCACAATCCCTGCAACCTGTTGATGCATGCCACTGCTACTAGACACACTAAAAAAAAACACTCCATTTCAGAGGAAACATTACCATACAGCTAATTTCTCCTTTAATTAAAGGAGGTGAAGCTGTTTAAAACACTTAAACTTTGCAGTCTGTTATCCAATTAGAAATCCACAACTAATCCTTTACGTATAAGGTTAATTTTCTTTATTTACAAACTCAAAAGCCATGCCACAGATTTGACTTTTCTTTAAAATTATGAGGATATCCTACATATTATTTAAGGAATCATAAAATGTACTATAGTACTTATAGTCAGAACTTATTCTGTTCGCCTTTTTTGTTTTGTTTTAGTTAGGTTGTATTGTGCAGTGACCGTTTGAAACCCGGTCTAGTACCAATACAGCTGGAAACACAGCTCAGTGTGTATTTCCAATTATCATGTTACAGAATACAATGTCGTGCAAAGATCCACAGCCAGCCTCGAATGATCCCCTCCACAGATGAATATTACAAAATAAAATCATACAATCCTTTTTTGGGGGGTGGGGGGGCGGGGGAAATCTTTCCAGTAAGATCTCCTTTTTTCATTCTTGCAGGATGTCAGAGCTCCTTCCAAAGTACTGGTTGAATGACCCTTGCCCCTGTGAGCGAGCCTTCATACGATTCAGGACTTAAAGTGGCTTGTCACTCTCTTTTTTCAGCCGACTGCAAGAGAAACAGAAGTGCACTTTTGAAAATAAACACCTTTGGATGCTTTTATTTTATATACCATCAGATGTATTAGGTTAAAATGAGAGTGCATGTTTTGCTCACTTACCTGTGCTAAAAAAAACATTAAACTGGAAAAATATAGAGCTCCGTCAGGTTCAATAAAAGTTGGACAACAGTGCTTTTTTTTTATTGTCCTGTCATGCCGGCTTCATTTGGCCCATGATGGACCAGATAAGCTCTATACCTATAGGCCAAGTTGGACAGTAGGTACATTTCAACAGAAAAGTTAATGATCCACAATTTCACTAAGACACACCCACTGAATACAATGATGCAATTTCCCCGCTATGACAAGGCCAGAACACATCACGTGCATTAGCAGTTTCCATGCACATCTGCCAGACATTCAGAATCGCTGCTAGAATCAGTGGAAACTGCTTGGCTGAGTGTGGATAAATTCCACACACTTTTTCCTGAACTGTTCTGGATTTTCAGATCAAGCACTGATGAGAGAATTTTTTTTGGCTTTTACAGGTTGTACTTAGGAACAGGTGTAAGTCAATCAGTCCTTCAAGCCTGACTGATTTATACCTCAACTCTATTTATCCACCTTTGCTCAATACCCTTGATACACTATTTACCCAGAAAAAAATCGACCAATCTCAGTCGTAAAATTTCAATTGACCCAGGTTTCACGGCCTTTTGGAGGAGACAGTTCCAGATTTCCACGAGCCTGTATGTGGAAAAAGTGCTTCCTGATTTCACTCCTAAATGGCCAAGCTCTAATTGTAAAATTATATCCCCTTGTTCTGGATTCCCTCACTAGAGGAAATAGTTTCTCTGTATCTACCCTATCAAATCCTTAAACATCTCGGTCAGATCATCCCTCAATCTTCTAAACTCAACGGAATACAAATCAAATTTATGCAACCTGATCTCAATTTAAGCCTTTAAGCCCTGGTATCATTGTGGTGAATCTGCGCTGGACCCCCTCCAAGGCCAATACATCATTCCTGAGGTTTGGTGCCCAAAACTGAATACATTACTCTAGATAGGGTTTGACCAAAGCTGTGTACAACTGAAGCATCACTTCCTCACTTTTGTATTCCAACGCCTTGAGATAAAAGTCAACATTCCAGTCGCCTTCTTAATTACTTCTTGTACCTGTGCGCTAGCTTTTAGTAATTTATGTACATGGACACAAAAATCTCTTGGCTCCTCCACAGCTCTCAAGACTTTCACCATTAAGAAAATATTCTGACTTGCCTTTCTGGGATCCAAAATGGATGACCTCACAGTTCCCAACATTGAACACTGTTTGTCATAGTTTTGCCCACGTCTCTTTGTAACTTTGTATAAGTAAAGGATACAATTTTACTACTGCCCCCGCCCCCCAACTCATAGCATAACACTCCTGCTGTTGAATATCCTAGGTTCTCAGCTGTTACAGCAATAACTGAAGAGTGAGCAGTGCTCATACCAACACCCCATGATAGAGAATGTTATGGAAATCAATCAAAAATGCCATGAGAAGAAAGTAAACACAGACATGCAAATGTCGTTGTCCGCAGATTAAAAAGGTCCTTAGTTTCAAAAATTTAACGTAGCACAAAGGTGTTTTAGCACAAGTATGTCTGCGCTATTTTCGTGCTTGTGCACTATTTTAAGATTTGCATTTTGCAGTGGTGCTAGGCACTTGAGGATTTTTTTCGGCATGCTGCATATTTAGCAGAATGTTTAGGGGCTACTTTCAAAATCAAAACACAAATGGCATGTTTTCACCATGCTAATTTTTTGAAACAAGTCCAATATCTGATGAGAGTAAGTCACTTACAAGTTTTGTTGCAATCTAATGAGAAGTCTTTACCTCACAGAGTTCACAAGTCAGTGTTTATGGGTACATAAACGGATGCAGCTAGGGTTTCCACCTTGCCTAATATTGAAAGGAACCAAGAGTTTGATGAGAAAAAGTCTGTGTCAAGTTTTAATTATTTTTTTTTTTGCTGATTTTCTCCCCTTTCAATCCTGAAGGTGCTGGGCACTAAGACCAATTGTAGCACCTCCAATATCACCCTGGCCGAAATCAGCACACACTAGGGCTCAAATCTGGGAGCTACCTGGTCTTTGTGGGTCAGTGCCATATCACTTGATGCAACTGTCCGATGAATGTCAAATTTTGTTTGATACTACTCCTGCGAAGCGCCTTGGGACGTTTGACTACTTTAAAGGCGCTCTATAAATGCAAGTTGTTGCTGAATCACTGGGTGACCTCATTCCTTATCAAGTTAAGTGGAAATTCAATTAAAACACCTGTAAGTTACTGGGCTAACAGGGTGGTGCCCAAATACAGAACGTTCAGATCTGTATGGTCAGATGCATGATGTTTCTTAAACCTGTGATTTTTTTTTTTGAAAGGGCCAAGTCTGATAAATATTGTACAAGGATGACTTTTTGAGTTTGTAAAGTGAAACATTACTTCTTCTAGGTGTGTGAATTGGCACGTGAATGGTATAGTTTAAAAGAAACCAAGGTCTCATAAGTGATTACAATGAGGGACTCCAGGTTATAATCTGACAAAGCATTGAGGTGACATTGCTTTTTAGAGATAGATGAACACATGGGCGATTTTGAATTTCTTCATTTTCTAAAGGAACCCCTTGTTATGAAGACTGGAGGGCACTGGTTAAACTTTGGTGAATTATTTTAAAGTTTTTGGTGACAGTTTTGTTAGGTGTTTCTGGAAAGCAGAGGGGAGAATTAATCATAAAAATAGAAAAATAAAGGTTACACAATAACAAAACTACTATAATTTTCATGGGCTGCTAAACTTAGTATTTTAATACACAAGATTTTTAATCAACTGTTATTTATTGTAGTTCATGCACAGCGAGGCATTGTTTAGTAACATTTTCAATTTACAGGGCAGTTATAGCTTATATTTTCAAAAGGTTCATGTTGGTTTAGTTCATGACCTCTGTACAGTGACAGTGCTGCCATATTACTCTGTACAGCACCGCTACCAGTGAATGTTGTGATATCAGGTGTGCAAAATGCAAAGATA
The DNA here is from genome assembly GCF_052327205.1 of Somniosus microcephalus. Classification (NCBI taxonomy): domain Eukaryota; kingdom Metazoa; phylum Chordata; class Chondrichthyes; order Squaliformes; family Somniosidae; genus Somniosus; species Somniosus microcephalus. The sequence goes on from NC_141011.1 coordinate 47,979,582, forward strand.
ATTCACCCTCCACTACTGACATTCTCACTGAGGTAGATGAACAAGGAAATTAGCATTTTGATAAATGCTCAGTAAAACATGAGACAGAGGAGGGATACTTTCCTCCCTTGATATGTGTTTACTTGCCTCTCATCTGAAACAGCAGTCAAATTTTCTCCAAAAAAAAAGTTTAAAAATACTCCATAAAAAATAAAATTCCCTCTGGATTTAACATGGTCCTGAAAAAGTCAGTGCTAAAACACAGTGCCAAAAGTGACAGCGCTAAAAGCACCAGACGCACTGACACCTTTCAATGTGGATCCAAAACAGCAAATGAAAAGATTTGCATGTCTATTCATTTGGAAAAACAAACATATTGCTCTGTTAAGGACGATCTCACCGTCAAAGGATAGTGTAAGTTCACAGCTATGCCAGAGTGTAAAACGACTTGCATATCAATTTTAAGACAAGTGAATTATTTGTTTGTCCCCATTTAGCTCTGGGAAGATGCTCTTCAGAAAGGAATGCTGAAGGCATCCAATCACAACTGAATTTTTAACTGAGAAATTACAGACACAAATTAGCAACCCAGCACTCGATGTCACAAGCTCAGCTGCTCAGATTTCACAATATTTACGACCCACCAACTATCGATGTTCAGATTCAAAATGGGTAAAGTAAATCTATAAAAGGGGCAGAATAATCTCGAGTTGGTTGAGTTTGCATTAGTGAAACTTATAAGGATATCTATTTCAGAGGGGAAATACTGCAAACGTAGCAAGATCCGGCTATCCCTACCTGTAATAGTCTTCTTGTCCAGGAAGGGGACCTCCGTGCATATGGTGATGGCCATGTAGCCACTGCTGTTCCATGGCTAGTCTCTGCAGTTCTGCTGACTGGGCGTGCATTGCTTGCAGTTGGTGCGCTGCTGACATTGGGGCCGGAATAGCACCGGGCAGGTCTCTGTAAGGTCCACCTGAAAGCAAGAAGAAAGGTCGCTTTGCTTTGCTTCTATAGGTTGGAAAACATAACATGCTAAATGCACAGGTTAAACAGAAAACGAAATGACAATTTACCGCCTACTAATATTTATATATGTATGCTAATTAAAAAGAGCGTTTGTCACAATTTAAAGAACCTGTCTATAATAACTAAAATATATAACCTCACAATAATATTAACATGTAATGACTTGGGGAGAAATAGTTTGCTTGAATGTCTGAATTTTCTTACCAAACACAGGGTGATGCCTGAGCATTTCATGTTCATGTGGCGCCTGGGTCAACAGTGGGTTAGGTATCGCACCTGGTGGGTACGGAAATCGAGCCAAATGTGGTCCAGCTGCGAGAGGATCCACTAATGGATGGACACCTCCTGAACCTGGTTTTAAGGCAAAAAGAAAATCTCTTTGAAACTGCGGAGTGGAAGAACCTCAAACACAGCAAAAGGAACTAAACTGTTTTTTATCTCTTAAGTCAGTGCAACAGGTCACAGAGTTGAGCAATGAAGTTTTAAATGTAGTCTATAACAAATATCATCCCCTTCCCCAGCCACTTTCTTAGGCTGAACCAGGTTGTTTGCAGTCTTGACATCCTGTTTGATTCTATCCATCACCAAGACTGCTGACTTACACCTCTACCTGGAAAGGTGGTGGAAGCCGATTCCATAAATAATTTTATAATGGAGTTGGACGGGTACTTGAGGATGAGGAACTTAGAGTTACGGACAGGAAGCGGGGGGTGTGGGACAAAGCACGACTGCTCTTTGAAAGGGCCAGCACAGGCACGGTGGGCCGAATGGCCTCCTTCTGTGCTGTAAATTTCTATGATATCATTGCTGGCTTCTGCCACTACCTCAGGACTCCCCTGCTAAAACCCTTATACATGCGTTTTGTACCCTTTAGACTTGTAACAATCTCCATGCTGGCCTCTCATCCTCCACCATTCATAAACTGCAAGTATCTCAAGTCCCACTTCCTCAGGACACCATTCTTGCTCATCAACATCTGCTCCCTGAACCCCAACGCATTAAATTCAATATCCTTGGGGCAGAAATTGGTCCTTGTTGCACCAAGGTTCTGCGCCCGGAGTACGCCTGAACAACCCTGACCTGAAATTGGGCTGGGTCATTTTTCAGGCATTGGATCCCTTAACTATATAAATGAGGGACCTAACGCCCATTTAAGGCACTTTCACAGAGACTGGTCAGAGATGAGCAGGGCAGGTGTCGAACCTGCCCCAGCCAGTATTCTTGAGCGGCTGCCGAGACCATGCTATCACGGCCAACTAAAGGCAAGTTCTTTTTAAATAAAATTCTGAACACCTTTCTTTGGAGCCAAGAGGAGCAGGAGCGCTCCTCCCCGCTCCACAGCACTCATGACGGCTGTTGCCGGCCGCGATCGGCCCACCTCCCGCTGTCCGCAACCCTCCACCCACCCCCAGCACTTATCCAAGGCCACTGCCGGTGAGGCAGGTAGCCTGAGATTTGTTGCTGCAAAAGATCGAGCTGTCTGATTTAAAACACTATTAAATGAGCAGCCTGTAGTTGCCTTTTATCATCCTCTTGCAGTCTGCTGTAATTTCCCAGATGGTTCAAATAAAAAGGTGATTTCTGCAACCACCTCCGCACCAGATCCTGACAACCCACCTCAGGAGCAAGGTGGCACTTGGTTGAGAGTGCACAAGCACCAGCGCAACTATATATTAAAACACAAGATACAAAAATTCTAAGTACGTTGCTAATTTAGTTGAGCTGACAGAATGAACTACAAGGTGTGCAGGGTTAAAGGAAAAGAAGATGGAGAGGCAGGAAGTGATAGATGTTAAAAGAGGAGGGACTTCTGTGGATTGTTTTTGAAAGCATGCAATGCAACATATAACGGAGGGAGCTAGAAATAAGAGAATGAAACAGATCTATGTTGGCTGATGATATGCAGTAATATGGATTTCCTGAAAGTCTTTAACTGCTATTTAAATGTTTCCCTGCAATTTTTCCTTTCTTCTCGGACTCATGTTCAGGTACCTTCCCCAAGAAGCCAATCTTGCAGTTTTGAGGTTATGATTAGAGAGAGCACAGTACCACTAATTTGCCTGGGGTTACCCATGTGTAGTGTTCATACAGTTACTAATTATTTTTACAGGTCAAGTTCGAAGCATTCTTTATCATATTTAGCTGCAAGCAGCAGTTTCTCCCCGCCCACCCCCGCCGAGAGGAGCGGGTCTGTTAATATGGGGGCCGTGGTAGCGAAATTGCAATTGTCTCACTGAGGTTAGTTTGATTATTGAGTTCTGTTAGGGAGCCCCATTGAGATTTTCTGTGCACAAACTGGCTGCCGTGTTTCCTACATTACAACAGTGACTACACTTCAAAAGCATGGGCTGTAAAATGCTTTGAGACGTTGTAATGTCATGAAAGGTGCTATATAAATGCAAGTTCGTTTTTTCTAGAGGTGCAAAGGTTGGAGTCTGATAACATCATTCAGACCCTAAATGCTATTTTTACTTCATGTCACGCATTCGGATTAGAGTGCTGGCCTCGCCAGGAACATCAGGGCCTAGAAATTCACTTTGGGCCCGCCAGCTGGCGTGCGCCCAAAAGTTAGCGCTGAGCGCGGAGCCAGTTGCGCCCGTCAGATATTCAGTTTTTGCGCCCCAAGTCGGAACCGGGCGCTATTCCAGGGTGTGCCCGCCCCCGCTTGGGGCGCTGAAACTGAATTTCAGTGCTCTAGGCGCCGCTGCGCCACCCGCTGCGGAGCAGCAGGCTGCGGTACTGCAGGCCTCCTCCTTCTCTTAAGGGGGAGGTGCCTGCAACGGGGAGATCGCCGCTGGATAGTGCCGGCAAATGAGCCCGGCACCGCGGAGAAGTGCTGGGTTCGTGGAAAGCAGCCGTCAATGCCGCGGGGGTGGGGGGGGGGGGGGGTGGAGGAGGCCGGGGAAAGAGGTGTGGGCAGGCGGCCGCCGAAAAAGCGGCCGGCCGCACCTCCACCTTAAAGCGCCCCACTAAGGCTACAGGACGGCCCCATTTTCTGATCGCTGTTTGCGGCCGCTGCGGAAGAGGCGGCCGCAACTAAATATGGTGGTTGGGCTGGTAGCGGGGCACTGCGCACACTGATGACGCCATCGGTGGCGGCGCAGCGCTACTGGCTAACGGCGCCATTACCGCAGCGCTGAATATCGGCGAAAGCTCAGCAAGTGGCGCAAAAGCCCTCTTTGGGCAAAAACTGGGCGCAAAGCCTACTGAATTTCTAGCCCCAGGTGTCTAGGAGCAGCAGACACAGAAAGCAAGTGATTTAATTTTTGTAAGGTTTCCTTGTGGGCTGGAAGGAGTAGGAGTGCTCCTTCGGGCCCCACAAGGAAACTTTAGGCCTCTCCTTCCCCGGGCTTTCCTCCCTCCTCTGACCGCTATTACGTCTGCCACCCCCCCACCCCAGGAGGTGAGAGTGCTACCACTGAGCCAAGGCGGACACTAATTATTTGGTCATTATCACATTGCTGTTTGTGGGAGCTTGCTGTGCGCAAATTGGCTGCCACATTTCCCACGTTACAACAGTGACTACGCTTCAAAAGTATTTCATTGGCTGTAAAGCATGTTGGGATGACCTGAGGTCAGGAAAGGTTCTATATAAATACAAGTTCTTTTGTTGTTTAAATGAACTCTAGTAGAGCTATTAATGAGTTGCTCATCAAAAAAGTGTTGCAAATAAAGTTGTTGGAATGGCCCAATATATGGCTAAAAAATGATTGCATTAACACCACAAAATAAACCTTTTCTATCTGGCATTACAGTATATGCTTTCAAATTGGAGTCTATTCTGGGCTAAAGAGCCAAGAGTGTATCCGCTACAAAAATTTAAAAGACTTTTAATTAACAGTCTGTTCCTTTAGGAACCAAACCAGCCGTGGAAGATCTTAAGAGGAATTGCATGGGATGTAAATGTTAGAGTGGACCTGGAATATGAAGAAGAGCTGAAAGTCTATAGTTTCAATTTTAACAAATCCATAAATCAAGTCTGCGTTAGTAGAATCAATATTGCCTTATTGATCCAGGGACACCAATGATTTTTTTTGATCCAAAGTTATGGAAATAATATCCATGATGTATTATTGAAGGTCTAATTCTAAAAGAACGAAATTCATACTTTCCAGGTCAACCTGGACTGCAGCTGAATATTACACTCCAGGTGAGAAATGGTCACCATTGCGGCAAGTGTCAGTATGCTGATCTCATTCAGCATTTATCGGTGAATGAAAACGAATGATGGCTGTTGACTTATTCTGCGTGCTCCAACATGGTGGAATATACAATGCTACAAGGTTTAATAGAATGAATGGTACTGTCGTTATGAAAAGAAGATGCTGATACAGCAAAGCCTCAAGAATGGAAGATATTCAGGGCAGTGAAAACTGCTTTTCAAGTCAGCCACCCATTTGAGGGATGGGGTTGGAAGTCATTACCAAGATTACTTTCAGGTTAAATTATATCAATATTACTCTTGTTTTATCTCTGGAAACCACGAGTTATGCAAACAAGATCCTGTGGCTAGCAAATAAAAGAAATGAAACTGCAAAAGATTTAATATTGAACCATGACCTGAAACTTCATGTAAAGGTTTACTAAAATCTGACACTAAGCACAGGGGGTGGAGATGGCTGATGATGACGACAAAGGCACCATCATATCAGTACTTTAGTCAAATTGCTGCTTCAGCCAGCAGACTCTCACAAAACTGTGGTTTCAAAACCACATTGACATTTTCTAGGTATCCCCGACTGCAGAAGTATCAAACAATTCAAGCACCTATCTGGAATCATGAGTTGGGGAAACCATGACCCTTCAAACTTCAATGTCCTCCTGTGTTAGGCAAACTTCTTCCTGCCTTTGAAAGTCCAAACTTTTTTTTAGATTTGGACTCCAGATTGAATTCCAAAGACTGACGAATGGAGATGTACTGGGCAATGTTATTGTGTTTGAGAAAAAGTGATCCGCAATGGATCTGTAAAACTTGAGTCACGTACCAGAGCACTTGTAATTTGAAAAAAGTACAACAGAATGGTCTAATGAGCAGACAGATAACCATGAAGCAGAGTTACTGAAAGAGGAATATTGATTTAAAAAATGAGAAACAGATGATCTCGTGAAGCAATCACCCTATTTATAAATAGCGTTAGAGGCACTTTACAGCACACTGCTGTAGTTCTAGTCCTTGTACGATGGTGCTATTGCCCATGGCTCCATGAATGTATCCATGGTGGTGCAGTAGGTTAGCAAACTGTCCTTTCACCTGAGCCCTGTCTACTCACCATGCCCTTCTAAATAAGTAGCTATTATATGGTCTTCCACCAAAGCTATGTACATGGATCTCCAGTTTCCTCTCAAATCATTCTATCTGTGCTATAAATGATAGCTCATCCTCTATTTCTATTAACTCAACTCAAGGAATCACCAAGGGTCTGTTTTTTCTCCCACTCTGTTGCTATTTCATATCAATGACCTCCTCCACTCATCATCCAAGCCTATCCACCCTTTTTCTCATGATTCCACGCACATTCATTAACTTACTTCAATCGCATGTCCGCACACTACCTACAATCTTCTCTCAGTGCAATAGATGAATCACTACATCTTGATCGCAACGACTGCCAATTGATGGGACTATGAAATTCTGCTTTTTTTCAATTTTTCTACAAAGGCTCTTCAGGTCTTCTGCAAATCTAACCAACATCTAACACTTTTTATATTTGATGGCTGCACCCATACTCTTTCATCATCTGCTAAAATCTTAGCTTCTCCATCTCCTCTGACTTCAAATGGAACCCACCCCCCCCACCCCACATCTAAATACATTATTAAAGCGGTTTGCAAAAATCTCAGCTTCTGTTTTTGCATTAACTTTGTACAAAGGACCTGACTATTCCTCCCATATTTAGGAAGGCTCTAGCACTTCCCTCACACTCCTTGATAGGATACAAGAAAAAAGCTTGTGCGAAAAGCAATCCCTTTTTTCAACCTCTCTCTTCTTCTCCCATTTCAAACGTTCCTGTCTCTCCTTATTGTACTGATAAGGTTATGGTCAGTGCTCCTTTAAGCTTCCCTGGCTCGATTCTTTCAATTTGGAAATACTACACGCTCTTCCTACAGCCTCACCATGTCATTGCACAGTCTCCTACCACAGGTGCAGAGATAGGGAGAGCAACTGGTTCCCCAATGTTAGTACAGGTAGATTATCCTTTATCCGAAAACCTTGGGACCAGCCGTGTTTCGGTTTTAGGAAAATTTCGGATTTCGGAAGGTGCGCGAAAACACTTCGGTTTTCAGAGGTAATTCGGTTTTCGGGAGTGCGGATAAAGGATACACTATCCCTTATCCGAAAGGGTGGGGGTCGGCGGGGGTCGTGGTCGTGCGCATTTCGGTTTTCAGAAGTCATGCTTTGCTCCACTTTCGGCTTTCAGAGGTTTTCTGGTTTCGGATGTGCGGATAAAGGCTGGTACACTTACGCTGAGCGATTTCGGTTTTCAGAAGTGCGGAAAAATGCTACACTATCCCTTATCCGGCTAGGCCTGTAAGTCGTGCGCCACTCTGGTCATGTCGTGCGCACGACTTACGCTGACCGAAAAAACCTTCGGTTTTTAGAGGGTTTCGGTTTTCGGAAGTCCGGATAAAGGGTAGTCTACCTGTAGTAGAATAGAAAGAACTTGTATTTACATAGCACCTTTCACAAACTCAAGACGTTGCAAAATACTTCAGAGCACTTAAAGCAATTTTTTTGGAATTGTAGTGACTTTTGTAATGTCGGAGCCCAAACTGAGGCAATTACCTTGGTCTTACTTGAGGAGGGGACAGTCTTGCTGGCCGTTTGCCTGCTTGCATTTGCATTGCAGTTAAATCAGCTGATTCAAGGAGCTCCCCGTCAGTCACCTGGATCCCTGGCGGGTGGGAAATTTGAATCAGCTGATTTAATTGCAATGCAGTGAAAACGCTAACAAGTGCCAGGCCATTCTGCAGTTGAAATTTATTCAGCTTTCTTCTATTTCTGGTGCTAATATATTCACCAAAAAAATTAAACCCATGGTTGGCAAGAAGTTTTCTTCTCAGGAAATAAATCTGTCATAATTACAAGTTTCCTAGTGTCGGCTGAAGGTAAAGAAATGGTATCTTAATCGCAAATAAAATGCTTCATTCTTGTGCTCTTTTTCATAAGATTCATAGACACTTACAGCATAGGGAGCAGCCATTTGGCCCGTCGTGCCTGTGCTGGCTCTTTGAAAGAGCAGTTGTGCTTTGTCCCACACCCCCGCTTTTTGTCCATAACCCTGTAAGCTGCTCATCCTCAAGTACCGTCCAACTCCCTTTTAAAATTATTTATGGAATCAGCTTCCACCACCTTTTCAGGTAGAACATGTAAGTTTCATCAAGTTATTTTTTTAAAAAGGGAGATAGTCATTTGATTGAATTTATTTTCTTGCTGCCCTGTTTAATTATAGCTAACTAGCTGGAGTGCCCGGCGGTGCCGAGGGTTTTTTGAGGGCATGTTGTTATGAAAAAAGTAGAAATAATTTTTATATATATATATATGAGTTTGTCTGTCCGTCTGTCTGTGTGGGAAGGAGAGAGAGAGAGAGGGAAAGAGAGAGAGAGAGAGACTGGGGGGGAGAGGGGCCCGGGGATCGAGAGAGAGACTGGGGGGAGAAGAGAGACGGGGGGAGAGCGTGACTGGGGGGGGGGGGGGGGGGGGAAGGAGAGAGAGAGAGAGAGAGAGAGACTGGGGGGAAGAGAGAGAGAGACGGGGGGGGGGAGAGAGAGAGAGAGAGACTGGGGGGGGAGAGAGAGAGAGAGACTGCGGGTGAAGAAGGGCGGCCGCCATTTTGTGAGGTCAGCGGGAAGTTCCCTCACCCTCTCTCTCTCCCTCCCCTTCTCTCTCCTGCCCCCTCTCTCTCTCTCCCTCTCTCTCCCCGCCCCTCTCTCTCCCTGCCCCTCTCTCTCTCCCTCCCTCCCTCCCCTCTCTCTCTCCCTCCGACTCACCACGGTACCAGAACGGAGCATATCCGACACCGGGAGTCCAGGTGCCCATCGTTCCGAAGCGAGCCTGGGATTCCTCATGGTTAACACGGCGGGCCTTTGGACCTGGTTGGCCGGGCGGCAGTGGAATGCCTTTCGCTCCGGACTCCCGTGTCCGATATCGGTCGGGGACGGCTCGTGTGAAAGCCCCGGTTTTCCCGGTCCCGCACTCACGGCAAGAGAGAGAGGGGGAAGGAGAGAGAGAGAGAGAGAGAGAGAGAGAGAGGGAAGGAGAGAGAGAGAGGGAAGGAGAGAGAGAGGGAAGAGGAGAGAGAGAGAGGGGGGGGGAAGGAGAGAGAGAGAGAGAATTTTTTTAAGCTTCAGGCCCGGCCGGTCTGTAATGGCCGCCACTCACCTCAGTAACGGCAGGTTGAAGGATTAGGCCCCGCCCACAAACACCATGAAACGCCCCCTGCGACACACCGATTGGTCAACCATCAGGTCACTGAACTGTAGGATTGGTCAACCATCACGTCACTCGACGCTAATGAGCGGTAGGATTGGTCAACTGCTAATGAGCGGATTTTTTCCCGTTTTCTGAACGTTTTTTGTCTACTGTCCGAACAATTTTTGTCTGACCAAAAAGTAAAGACGCCTAGTAGACTCCCCTAATCATAAGCTTTCTTTTGATATAACATATGTGTAGGTACGCTCTATAACTTTTGAGTGATGCCCAGACAGACAGACAGACAGGCAGAACTATCCTTTTATATATAGAGATATAAGATATGCAGCATTTATAGATAGTGAGGAACCACAGCATTTCTGGAAGGTTTTCCAGATTTCCCCCCCCCCCCCCAAATCATAGATAAAGGAAGATCAAAATTAAAATTAAGCAAATTGTTTATCTAACTTCACAGTTGCTCATTTGAAAGTTTGCACTGGTGCACACAGAGGTACAGATGTAAATATCTTACTTGTAGTTTTAAACAACAAAAGTACCCACTTATGTAGAAGCAACTGTGCAGGTTGTAGAGTGGAAAGGGGAGCCCTGATGGACCAGAAAATTAAAACAGACCAAGAGCAAAGACATACCAAAGGGAGTAAAGGTGATTAGGTTACAGTAAAACTTATAAAGATATTATGGAGCAATGCCATCCAAACACAAATTACATGGAGTTACTCACAATAGGGACGGAATCAGAATATAAACAGAATGAAGTGAGGCACTGGTGACAGTATTGCAGATACATGATCACCGCCTGATAAATGGATTAAAAAAAATATAATTGATAGAGTTATAAACAGACATGGATAAACAGACTGACATAGATAAGTAATATATCTACAAATCAGTCATTTAACTAAATTAAGGAAGACAGAATTGGGGTACAGAAAAAGCTTGATGAATCTATTGGTATTGGAATGAAAGAGATTCCTGGTTCATCAGAATTACGGTAAAGACGATCGATTAGCCCGATTGTGGAAGGCTACCAAAACCATTCAGCGATTTTCAATGTAGCAGGCAAGTAGAGCTAAACCCAGGCAGACAGATGATAATTAAGAATAATGAGGAATCCGGTGTTACAGATCAGATTCCAGTTGAATTGGTTTGGATAAAGATTCAAGGTAACAGAGAAGAGATAAATCCATGTCCCTCCAATCAGTTTCTCCAGGACCGAGTGAGATACAATAATCGCAGAAATATTACCTTTGCCTTGCTCAGTTTGGATTTTCTGGCAACCAGTGGCCTGTCTTGTCCACGTTTATAGCTAACTCAGAAGATTCAAATTTCAGCATTGAATCCATTATGCAAGTTCAGATTTCACCATATTAGCCTATGCGGTTCAGCACTGTTCACTGATCAAGGAGACGGTGAAAAAACATTCAAATTTTCTAATGGTGCACTGAGACACTTACCTCAGTGTTGAGTGTACCTTCTTGAGATTTCCTCCCACGCTGCACAACTGTGAGGCCTTAGCTAAACAATTCCTGCAAGTGGGAGTCGAGAATGTGCACGCTCAACACAAAGGCAAGTGCCTACTGCTGCAGTTATACAATTTTATTAACCATCCCAATTTTATTAACAAAACACTTTTTTTTTTAAAAACTACCAAATTATGCAGCTGAGGATTTTTTTTAAAATCGGTATTTAAGCATTAGAATCCAATGCTGAATTGTGGCTGACACAAGTTGCCATGGAAACAAAATACTGTCTATTTGAGTTTGTGAAGCTAGGCAGCTCATTATTTTGATTACTGAGAGTATTTTCTGAAATCAGGAAATGTATTCATTGGTGGTATCTTTGAATGCGAACATTTACTGTTCTATACATTAGCACTTTACTCCTCTGCATTCTCTGAAAAATATAATCGTAAACTACAGTCATTTCAGAATGTGCAGATTTTTTCCCGAATGTTACACCTTGTCTATTGTGCTTATAATGTTCCATAACCACTGTCCTTCATCTGTGCAGCGCCCTTATTACTGTGCATTTACAGTTAAGAGAAACAGAGGAGAAAGTGAACAGGTTCAGATTGTAAAAAATACCAAATGCAAATGAGCTCCTCTACTTTGTTTTTGAACTTGAATATGAGTAATGCTAATTCAGGACTACTTACACAATCTTAATTCATCCCAACCACCCATCAGTCTATAAAACATACAAGTGAACTATCATTCAACAGTGCATCATCACACAATTGGTGACGGAATGCTTTTAAAGCTTAGCCCAATGACTTGTATATTACATCTGACATCACAATGGCAATGCTGCTTTATCACTCATTTCACTGGTGGAGAGGGCCATGTTTATAACGCCTTGCATTTGCATGGCTTATGTTTTGAGCTTTTAATATTAGTGAAATAAAAAGCCGTGACGCAAAGTATATTGTATAGTACACCCTTGCTTTCAGAATACTGGGGTAGAGTTTCTGCTCCTTTAGGGCAGTAATATCAGTGCAATCAGCCGAACCAGCGCAAAAGATCAGGGAATTTAAAACCTGTGTGAGTTACGCTGAAAACCACTTATATTCAAGTTTCTGCGATCTATTACGCTGGTTCAAGATTCCTGGGACTAGGGACAGGGTCACTGGCAAGGCTTGGAAGCTAAGCAGAGCCAGGCCTGGTTAGTACCTGGAGGGGTGACCATCAGGGAAGACCAGGTGAGAAGGTCACGGAAGGAGCCCCGAGGAGGGGCGGTTGGTGAGAAGGTCACGGAAGGAGCCCCGGGAGGGGCGGCTGGTGAGCAGGCCCGGGCGTTGGGCTGAAGATTGTCGGACAGGAGGAACGGTGGAAATGGAATGGCGGCGCGCACAGACACAGCGGCTTTGCTTCTCCCAGGACGGTGCTATTTACGTTTAATGTTAATGTTATTTGTACTGGACTCATGGGAGCTTGCAAGATCACATTTCGTTGTTCATGTACTTGAGCAATGACAATAAAGTTGAATTATTATTATTATTATTATTTTGCCCGGATTAGGCCCCACCTACAAAACTGGCCACGCCCCCCACCCCACCCCCACCCCACCCCCAAGGTCGACATTGTGAGATTCTGACGATTGTGCTGGTTCGGGAAGGCTCTTCAAATTGTGCCAATTTTCTTAGGCGCACAGGCACTAGTAGGCATGTTTTTGAAGCTTTTTCATATCAAAAAATGCTTAATTTACTAAGAAATCACCAGAGTACACTAATGAAAGTAGTAAATGGTTCAGTATAGTTTTTAAAAAAAAATTCTCAGTGAATTTAAATCAGGTTACTCGGTGGAGGACTGGACACTCCTACTAAAATGCTTATTTTTGGTGATAAACCCATTTTCAGCTGTATTAATAAAAGTGGAGCAGGTTACCAATCTTAAATACATCAATGAATATATTTTAATGGAAAAAAAAAACGATTACATTCTATTGTGCTGCTGCTGGTTCCTGGAAGACTTTTATGTTGATTATGCAAATGATGTAAACTTGAACGGTAACCTAACCAGTGCAATTTCGAGTACATTTTAGGCGCAATTTCCCGATTGCGCCCAAAGTGGAATCTCTACCCCCCCACCCCACCCCCGTATTTAAGATTCATACCATCATAAAGCAAGTGCATTACATGTAGACTTCATTAGTGAGGGAGCCATAAAATTGATGGACTGAAGTTGTGGTATCAGAAGCATTCCAGTTGTACTCATTCACCAACATCACTGTAACACAGTCACAATGCTTCAAACATATTTTAGCACACAGATAAACACAAGGGCAAGATGACATATGGCTAACAACCATTTTGGCTGTTAAATCAGAATCCAGTCAACTCACCTTGATGTAATGGATCTTGCTGATGTAGGTGTAAGTGTGAATGTATGTGTGAATGCTGGTGGTGATGTGGCGTCACATTGAACATCTGTAGTCTTGTAAGTGGGTCATTTGCAAGCGATGCCATGCGTTCAGCATGTATTCTTTCTGCTGCCAGTCTATCAGCGTAAGACATTTCAGGCCGCAGCTGGGGGCCTGCAAGTGCAAGTCTTTCCCTTTCTAGTGGATTCAATCCATGGTGGAAAGGAGGGAATGGATGAGCTCCTGCTGCTGGTTGGATTGTTAATGCACCATGCCTAGCAAATGGATCCATAGGATTAGCAGCTGGGTGCAGACCGTCCAGTTCAGGTGGCTTAACCTCAAAGCCTGGCTTCATCCTCTCACGGAACTCCCTTTCACGAATCTCTCGCTCCCGAATCTCTCTCTCACGCAGTTCTCGTTCTCTCATTGCGGGGTCAGCGCTGTAGAGGCTCGGCATATGGTAAGCCAAGATTGGATCAGAGGCATTTAATGGAACAAAGAATGGATGGTTACGGTTGGTTGGAGACATGACATGTGGTCTTGCATATTCACTGAGAGTCCGTAGTGCTGGGGTGTCTGGGCCAATGTATGGAGGCACAGCTGCAATGGTAGTCGGTGGTGGCTCAAACGAAGGCCTTAAATGAGTTGGCCCAACAAGTTGAGATTCTGCCATGCGTCCCTCATGGGAGGAACTAGATGCTTTCTGCTGAAGGAAAGGGAACAAGTTATAATGCATAGAAAAAGAAAACTGCAAATACTGGTAATCTGAAATAAAAACAAAAAAAATACTGGACGTACACAGCAGGTCAGTCAGCATAACCTAACCTGACAGTTTTTAGGAAATTTAACTTACTAACTTCCTTTCTGTGCTTGTACAGTTCTGGCCACAACATTACAGGAAGGATGTGATTGCACTAGAGAGGGTACAGAGGAGATTTACCAGGATGTTGCCAAGACTGGGGAATTTTAGCTATGAGGAAAGATTGGATAGGCTGGGGTTGTTTGGAACAGAGGCTGAGGGGAGATTTAATTGAGGTGTATAAAATTATGAGGGGCCCGGATAGAGTGGAATGGAAGGACCTATGTCCCTTACTAGGTAGGTCAATAACCAGGGGACACAGATTTAAAGTAATTGGTAGAAAGATTAGAGGGGAGTTGAGGAGAACTTTTTTCACCCAGAGGGTGGTGGGGGTCTGGAACTCACTGCCTGAAAGGGTGGTAGAGGCAGAGACCCTCATCACATTTAAAAAGTACTTGGATATACACCTGAAGTGCTCTAATCTACAAGGCTATGGACCAAGAGCTGGAAAGTGGGATTAGGCTGGAAAGCTCTTTTTCGGCCGACACAGACACAGTGGGCTGAATGACCTCCTTCTGTTCCGTAAACTTCCATGATTCTATGGTGTATCTGCTGATTTTTCCTCTTTCCCCTTTTACGTGTCAGCTGTGGCTTATTGGGCAGCACACTCGCCTCGGAGTCAGAAGGTTGTGGGTTCACAGTCCCACTCCAGGGACTTGAGCACAAACATCTAGGCTGACACTCCAGTGCAGTAATGAGGGAGTGCTGCACTGTAGGGGGTGCTGTCTTTCGGATGAGATGTTAAACTGAGGCCCCGTCTGCTCTCTCAGGTGGACGTAAAAGATCCCATGGCACTATTTCGAAGAGGAGCAGGAGCGTTTCCCCCCCCCCCCCCCCCGGTGTCCTGGCCAATTATTTATCCCTCAATCAACATAACAAAAACAGATTATCTGGTCATTATCACATTGTTGTTTGTGGGAGCTTGCTGTGTGCAAATTGGCTGCTGCGTTTCCCACATTACAACAGTGACTACACTCCAAAAAAGTACTTCATTGGCTGTAAAGAGCTTTGAGACATTCGGTGGTCGTGAAAGGTGCTATATAAATGTAAGCCTTTCTTTTTTCTTTCTTATTTTTTTTTTCCTTGCCTGCTTAGTTTTCACTTCTGATTAACAGCACACCAGAAACACCATAACCTGTCCTTTCTCATTACAGATGCTGACTGGCCTGTTGTGTATTTCCAGCATTCTCTGTATTTATTTGTAATAATCCATTTTTGTAGATATCACATACAATGCTCATCAGTCGAAATAACACAAAGACAAACTATGATCTAATCAGACATGTAACAAGTGTACTTATTGAAAATGGTTCACAGTATTGAAAAAAATGATTAACAAAACAACTTGTAATTATATAGCGCCTTTAACATAGTAAAACATCCCAAAGCGTTTCACAGGAGTATTATAAGACAAAAACATTTGACACCGAGCCACGTAAGGAGAAATTAGGGCAGGTGACCAAAAGCTTGGTCAAAGAGGTAGGTTTTAAGGAATGTCTTAAAGGAGGAAAAAGAGGTAGAGAGGTGGAGAGGTTTAGGCAGGGAATTCCAGAGCTTAGGGCCTAGGCAACAGACGGCAAGGTCACCAATTATAATCAGGGATGCGCAAGGACGCAGAATTAGAGGAGCGCAGATATCTCGGCCGGGGGGGGGGGGGAGGGACTGAAGGAGATTACAGAGATAGGGAGGGGCGAGGCCATGGAGGGATTTGAAAACCAGGATGAGAATTTTGAAATCAAGGCGTTGCTTAACCGGGAGCCAATGTAGGTCAACGAGCACAGGTGATGGGTGAACGGGACTTGTTGCGAGTTAGGACACGGACAGCCGAGTTTTGGATGACCTCAAGTTTACGTAGGGTAGAATGTGGGAGGCCAGCCAGGAGTGCGTTGGAATAGTCAAGTCTAGAGGTAACAAAGGCATGGATGAGGGTTTCAGCAACGGATGAGCTGAGGCAAGGACAGAGACAGGCAATGTTACGGAGGTGGAAATAGGCGGTCTTGGTTATGCCGCAGATATGTGGTCGGAAGCTCATTTTGGGGTCAAATATGACACCAAGGTTGCGAACGGTCTAGACAGATGTTAGGGAGAGGGATGGAGTCAGTGCCACATACAGAGATTTAACATACATGGTTTTACAACACTGACCACTTCTGCTTATGTTAATTGCCAACATTTGACTTATTTTTAATAATATTCTTCAATATTTCTATCATTGGCTCAAAGCTTCATGCATCTGAACTCTAACGGTGCATATCAACAGAACTTCTGCCATCCAGTTTAGAGCTTTGGGCTGTATTGGAGATGTTTGACATTGCTTTTTGAAATGAGCAGAACTGTACTGGAATAGGATTATTGCACCTAGTCATCTAATCCAACCCAATTCTTCATTTGCAAGTGGGTCAGGTTATAAAATGTCACTACATATAATTCCCAGGCTTGCTAATTGGCAAAAAGAGCTAGTGCAACATGAAACAAGATATCTAGGTAGCTAGTGGGAGCAGTTAGCCATTCAAGTTTCTGCCGCTCTCCTTTTTATAAATGATTTTTCTTGCTTTCCATTAGATTCCTCTGCTATCCATTTCCCAGATAACCTGTTGCTAGACCTCTGCCAGGTTAGTTTTGTTAGAAAATGCATGACAGTGCCCAGGGTGAATCACACCCTTGTCCCCCTCCTCTTCCGGAAAGGGCCTGCAGCTTCTGCTCAGCATATTGACAGGAAATCTATTGAACACCTAACAGGAGTTCACCTGTAATAGTGCCACACAATAACAATATCTTGCACTATCAGTAATGTTACATAGAATTACGCAGAGTTTACAGCACAGAAATAGGTCAATCGGCCCAACTGGTCTATGCGAGCCTCCTCCCTCCCCCTCTTCATCTAGACCCATCAACACGTCCTTCTATTCCTTTCTCCCTCATGTTTTGGCCAATATTTATCCCTCAATCAACATAACAAAAACAGATTATCTGGTCATTATCACATTTTGTGGGAGCTTGCTGTGCGCAAATTGGCTGCCGCGTTTCCCACATTACAACAGTGACTACACTCCAAAAGTACTGCATTGGCTGTAAAGTGCTTTGAGACATCCGGTGGTCGTGAAAAGCGTTATATAAAGGCAAGTCTTTCTTTCTCATGTGCTTATCTAGCTTCCCCTTAAACGCATGCATGCTGTATGCCTCAACTACTCCTTGTGGTAGCGAGTTCCACATTCTAACCACTCACTTGGTAAAGCAGTTTCTCCAGAATTCCCTACTGGATTTATTAGTGACTATCTTATATTTATGGCCCCTAGTCAGAAACAATTCAGCCGCTCCGACAAGGAGCACCTACCGCTGCTCTCTCGGCTTCCCTCTCTCGTTCCCGTTCTCTTTCCCTCTCCTTTTCTTTTTCCTTTTCCTTCTCTTTCTCTTCTCTGGCCTTCTGCTCAGCTTCTCGCCTGGCCCTTTCGATCACTTCTTCCCGCTTCTTGGCCAGTTTTGAACCTTGCAGTGGTACAAAGTACAAGTCTGATCTTGCACAGGAATTGTAGCCACGATCCAAATGTTTGACGAACCTAAAACAAAGCACAATTGATTAACAGAGAAATGGAAAACATCACTGAAACCAAACCTCACAGTTTTTCACCACGTATCACTTATTACATTCGGCAGGAGAAAAAATAACCAGTGCTTTCAACAAGTAGTTTTGAGAAGGGAAATTTCTTACAACAATAAATAATCACACCACCCACAATACATTAAAAAAAAATAGATGCTGTGTGTGTGTATTTTCTAAAGCTACCAGCATTACTGAATACAAAGAAAATAAACTATACCTGGCTGACTGGCTGGCGTGGCTTGGTATGCTAACAATTGTTGGTTCTGGAGATGGACTCCTGTTTGGAGATGGTGGTGGACTATCTGGTTCCTCTGGCTCGTCCTGGATTTCCTCTTTAATCTGAATGCTGGTCATCGCGGCAGGAGCAGCGTTTGTAATGTTCCCAGAAGACATAGATGTAACAATGGAACCTGTAGGCTGAATGGCAGAAATGGGTGCAACACTGGATGTGGAGGATGCTGATGAAGAGGCAATGGTAGGAGTCCCTGTTGGGATGAAAGAATGCTGGGCATATGGGGGCTGAGAAGGAACTTGGTGAGATACTGCTTGAGGATGAGTTGCAGTCGCTGGGAGGCTCTGGGCCTGGGTTAATACTGGGGGTTGAGCAGGAGGAGGCTGAATCTGTTGAGTTTGAGGCATTAACTGCAATGGAGGTGGATGAACAGAGGGAGGATGATGGGTGGAGAGGGAGCTCAATGGTTTTAAAGCTGGAGGAGGCGGCAGATTTGAAGGCATTTGTGGAAATGGAGGAGGTCCTGCAAGGTGGGTTGGCGGTTTATGTGACTGTGGATTAGAAACAGGGGTAATTGGGGTAGTGGGTGGTGGCTTGATATGAGGCATAGTCACAGGAGCAGGTGGCAAAGGCTGCTCCCTTGGAGGCTGTGATTGCGGTTGTGCTTGGGGTGGTGGTGGAAGCTGCGCTTGGACTTGCGTAGGAGTGTGTTGCTGTGGGTGTGCTGCCGTTGGCGCCTGGGCAGAAGCCTGCTGTATCTGAGGCTGTGGAGGCTGAGGATTGATGGAGAACGGCGGACCTTGCAGTTGATGCTGGATGTGAGGCTGAGCTTGCAGAGAGTGAGGCAAAGGCTGCACCTGGGCATGAAGCTGAGGCTGTGTCTGGGGGAGAGGTTGCGACTGAGGTTGTAACTGTTGTTGAGCTGGAGCGTGCGGCGATGTTAGTCTCTGGGGATGAAGCTGTGGTGCAGGCTGTATCAGTGAATGAGGTGGCGTCTGACTTCGAGGCTGTGAAACTGGGGACAACTGTTGAGGAACTGATACAGCACAGGAAGATGCCGGAGGCGGCATTTGTGGTGGTTCCAGTGGTGCAAGTGGCAGAGAGGCACACGGACTCTGATGTACCGGAGGCTGAGACTGTAATACTTGTTGCTGTGCGGAGGAATCAGAATCACTCTCATTGTCCCTTGGGCTTGGTATACTTGGTGATGTGCTGCGATTGTCCTGATCAATATCCTTTGGATCACTGCTTCCTTCATCATTAACACTGCGGCTGTCAGAGCTCTCTCCTTCAGATGGTGAATTTGGCCTACTGATCCCCTGTTAGGAATCAAAAAAGAGATAATGAATTATCAAATAATATTTACTGAACCTCTTTGGTCAACCTAACTAAATGGTAATCGTTTCATGAACATAAATCTTGGCTAACTTTTATCAGATATACGGAGCTTAAAAATGTTCACTGCACAATTAAGATGTCATTTTCAAACATTCCTGGGATGAGAGGGCTGTCCTATGAGGCGAGATTGAGTAGAATGGGCCTATACTTTCTGGAGTTTAGAAGAATGAGAGCTGATCTCATTGAAACATAAAAGATTCTGAGGGGGATCGACAGGGTAGATGCAGAGAGGTTGTTTCCCCTGGCTGGAGAGTCTAGAACTAGGGGGCATAGTCTCAGGATAAGGGGTCGGCCATTTAAGACCGAGATAAGGAGGAATTTCTTCACTCAGAGGGTGGTGAATCTTTGGAATTCTCTGCCCCAGAGGGCTGTGGATGTTGAATCGTTGAGTATATTCAAGGCTGAGATCAATAGATTTTTGGACTCTAGGGGAATCGAGGGATATGGGGATCAGGCGGGAAAGTAGAGCTGAGGTCGAAGATCAGCCATGTTCTTATTGAATGGCGGAGCAGGCTCGAGGGGCCGTATGGCCAACCCCTGCTCCTAATTCTTATGTTCTTATTAATGATGAGGGGCTTGCATTACAGTGCAGCTGATTATTAGCCAATACTTCATTGATTTTTCCCAGATTAGGCTACACCAGTATATTCCACCACGAAGGAAAAGCTGACACTGTCCACTTCACAGAAGCAAAAATTCTACCAAGCAGATTTGACGCAAGAAGCCATTGAAGGGGTCTGCAGCATACAAACCAGCTTTACTCCAATTTTCTTGACCACAGATCCCTGGATGCCATGGATGAAACAGCAAACAGAAAGTTCAAAAACTGGAGTAAGCCACAAATCAATTCAGCCACATATTTCTGTCTCTTTAAAAACTACTACTTACGATCCAGTATTATTCTGAAAACATTATTGTTGATTTCATTGACCCGAGGACTGTGATTTCATAAAATGAAAAATGAAAACACATAATGTCACCATTAGCCTAACTATCACTCCTTTCTTGGGTAGAGGTGACAGGCCTGCATTTTTGAAGTACGCAGTCAAATACTGCTTCCCAAGAATGCAAAAATAAAAAAATCATACAAACTTGTACAGGAAACTTTTTTTTATCCGGCACCGACGGGACCGACGTGGTGCCGGTTCATCAAAAATTCCGGATCACCGAGCGCTATAGTAAAAGAATCGAGAGCTGAGAGCTCCGTATAAAGCAACAAACCCTGTTGCTTAGCAACAGGTTCAGAACAATGGCCACAAGTTACAAGCGTCTCTGTAGCTTAGCAACAGCTGCAGCCACACCCTTGCACAGCAACAGATGGAGGAAGGCAAGTAATATGAAGTATGAACCTACTCCTGAATTTTGCCGGTTAACCGAGATTTCCGGTTATTTAGGTGCCGGTAAATCGAAAATTTCCTGTAACAGGTTTGCCAACTGTAAAACTGAACTATTAATGTTAGTTAACAGTGAAGCTTGAAATATGGCAAGTGGCATTAGAAAAAAAGAGGCTCTAGCCCTTTTATATCACAATTATTAACTGTTGCTTCCATACCAGTCAATACTTCCATGGAAACAATTTTGAAATCATGTTTGATACTGAACATCACAATTTGCACCATCAAGGACATACAAGTATTCTGCGTAAAATATAGATTATGAGCAAACAACAAATACATTTGGAAGCAGCAAACTGTGATTATATTTACATATAAATATTAACATTTCAATTGGGGACTTTACATTCAAATAGATGCATATGTCTTTTCATCAACAGCATCTGCAGTAGCTGCACTTAAATCAACTTGTCACCGTAACTAAAAAATTGTAGCTTTGATACAGCCAGTATTGATTAACCCAAATTTAGTTTACAAAACCCATGTTTCAAATTGCAAATATGAAGCAGATGGTGGGCTCTTTCTTTCCATTCAATGATCTTGAAGCATTGCCATTTGCCACATATTTATACTGCCGAATCATGCTTTCTATTGGCCTGCAAACTTGGGTCTTGGACCTCGCCTCACCCAAAGCTCTGGACTGAAAATACATTATTTTTTCACTAAAATATTCATGGAATACATCATTTAAAATTCGGAACATTTAAAATAGCAAGTTAGCCTGCGGAAATTTAAAGCTGCATTTATGATCATGTTTAGACTGAATATGACAAAAGGGAGAAAAAATGTAGCTCAATGGTAGAAGGGGAATTTTTCAGAGTGCTATCTCTGGGCTTCAGTTATATATTTTTTCAACAATGTTTGGCTGAGATGGTCGAAATTGTCCTGATCATTTTCAGTATTTCAAATCTCTATACAGCATTTTTCTTGCAAGCTAGGAATATAAGTAGAGCTCATGTTTGAAGTGGCATTACAGAATCCATTATGAGATAAACCTACAATTTCTGCTAACTCTAATGGCAGACCCCATTAGCTTTACTGTTGATGTGTCTTCCTCCCATTTTCTCTAACCATGTCTGAAGATTACAGTTTAATTCATTAGACAATACACACATTATTGCAGGCTTGCCCCACACTTCACATATATTTTAGAAAATTGCCAACTTTAATTCTAGAATTTAAAACCAAGAGTATCACGCTCATTATGAGTTAATGACCTGTACTAACTCCCCCTTCATTCAATTCAATAGTAACAATACTGTTTTATTGGAGCAATTACTGCATAAATCACATCCTGCAATAAACAAAATGCAAGTTATTACAAAGTAGTGCACATATTGCTGGACATTTACAGCATTATTACTGTCAATTGTGAATGTCAGAGCCCGGTTATTTTTCCAGTGAGTATTTTTCCATGCCGAATGAATCTAATAAATCGATTTAGTTGTTGTTTGTATCAGCGCCCACTTCAGGGCATTTCTGGTCGCAACTACTGAGGGAGTGGAAATTGGATTGAAACTGTCTCCACAGTGCAATTTGTCCAAAATGCTACACCCCCTTCATGTATACACATAACAGTTTAAAAAACAGCAAACATCATCATTCTTGAGTTCTGTCAGCTGGGACTAATGCTGGGTTCAAACTAATAACGTAATAATTGCTGGTTCTTGTAAAAACACATGGCCACAAAGGAGCCAAGAGGAAGACCTCACAGTTTTCTGCAGATTGCTGGCAGAATAAATGACAATGTGTTGTTTGTAAATGTGGCAAATGTAAATTAGTAAATACAGACTGTGTACTTTGTCCAGATTACTCGCACCCTGCGGCAGCTCAACCCCGAGTCCGAAGGATCATTATGTCTTTGGTTGTGCCATTGGCAATGATAGAGCACTCCAACAAGCTGCATTTGAGAGAATGCCAGCAGCATTGCTTGTGAAGTATAAAGATTAAGTAAAACGACACGTATACAACTCAGTTGCAATTTTCTTTTCAGTGAGTTATTCATCAATGTTGGAGTCATAAGCAATAGTTAGATCATATAAAATACAGGAAAGTGTGGGACCTTCTTTGTGCAGTGAGTGCCAATGTTCTGCGTGGATTACAGCTCCTATTCCTTTGTCCAATCTGAGCTCATTTTTTCATTTCTCACCTTCATGTTTTTGTTGAATTTGTTTGAAAGTTATAAATTGAAGTAAAGTCTTGACCTTTTGAACTATACGGACTAGAAGGATCCCAGTTTTGATCCCAGGTCTGTGCTGAGTTAGCTGATCTTAGTGAGGGTGGCGATAGTGGTGCAACAATCAGCCTCAGCACATCTGGGTTAGGAGAGGAAACATCAGCTAGCACTTCTGCTTCCGAATGTTATATAGCAACCCCTGCTCAAGGGTGTGTACGACAGCATCAGGGGAGGACAAGATTGGGCTTGGCTGTGACAACCTCCACCTTTGGAGCTGTAATCTAACAAGGAGGGCCCTGTCTTCAGGATAGGGATAAGGAGTGGAGACAATTTAAGAGAAAGAAATGACAAAATGTAGTTCCCCCCCCCCCACCACATGGATGAGTAGGTAAATGCACTGTCCAGAGTGGCACTGAGCTCCACAGAACAGGAAGGTGCCAGTTTCTGGTCTCCGAGTTAGCCGTCCTTAACCATGAGAATGGTAAGCTACAATTGACCAGTGTCCCTGGGCTGATGCCCCAATTTCACGCTCAAGCGTAAACTTAGGGGCGATTTGATTGAGGTCTGCAAAATAAAGAAAGGACTAGATTGTGTGCACATTGACAAAATTATTTCAATTTAATAGGTTGGGGAGGACCAGCGATCATGCGCATCAATTAAGCAAGGGAAGAGATAGGTTGGATGTTGAGCTGTTCTTCCTTTCCCCAGAGAGTAATACATCTGTGAAACAGGCTGCTAGTTTGTGCGGTGGGTGGTGATTCATTGTGTACCTTCGAGAGAGAGCTGGATCAGTTTCCTGACTATGTTGGACATTGCATTATACAAGGGGTAGATACCAACTAACATAAGTCATGGTCAATGTGGCAATGTTTCCTTTAAGCTGCACGGCCGCGCACCACTCCAGGGATCCCGCAGTCGGCTTTTCAATGCAAAAACCGCCATAAAGGGGTTGGGAGACCCCGAAAAAAATGACAGGGAATGCTGCAATGTGGTCTCTTGGACTAGCTTGTATTGCCTTGAGGGACTGGAGAGAAATTTTGCAGATTTTTCCTCTCCAACTGGCCGAGTGTTCTTGATCTGGTTTTTCTGCCTCTCCCTGGAGACTACATGGCACCTAGGCGGTAGGAGGTCTCCTGACCTGATGCATGAGGCATCACAACTGTGTAGGACAGGTTACATGCCCGACGTTTTCATATGTTTGAATTCAAAAGGTTGCCAATGACTTTTGATGTCATATAAAAACCGGTACATTGCACATTTGAAAATGTGACAAATACGTCCAAGTCCTTCACTTAATTATCAATTGCATAGTTAATTTCTGTTGAGTACTGTAATAGCTGATTATGTAGCCAAGTACATACCTGTGTTTTGGATTTCTTTGCATTTAATCTCTCCGGTTCTTCTGTATCAGAAGCAGCCTTTTCTCTTTGGCGTTTGGCGATCTTTGATGGTGATGATGCATCATCCTTTGACCTCTGTGGTGTAAAAACATTGAGACCAGTATTAGCACAAGTAGAATAAAACTGTTATTACGTTAATACAAGATGTAAATCAATAAAGAATGCAGTTTCAGCAACTCCACATTTCTTTTTAACAAGAACTTTCTAAATGAGGAAGCATAAGGAAAAACAATAATCCTGATTTTTAAACTCAGGGCATGAGTGCGCTGTGGGCAGGGTGAGTGACAAGCCTGGGCCATTCTACACACCAGGCCACTGTTCCCTCTTATTTTTTTATTGGATGCACGGCCCCATTCACATTTTCACCCATGTGCGAAACTGTGCACTGAAAAAGCTGGTCCTGGGCTGTGTGGGACCGGCAGAGAGGTGCGCGGCCGCACACCTTAGAGGGAATGGTGCCCCAGGCCCTCCGCCTGAACCCGGCAAGAATAGCTACCTGGGCAGTGGGCAGAAGTGGTATTTCTAGTAGTAGGAGGCCATCACGTGGAGACCCGACGAGACGCTCCCCGACACCAAGGTAAGTCATCAGAAAAGGGGGATCGGGAGGCAATCGTGGTCGGGGGACGGGAGAAGCCTGTGGCAGGGGAGAAGCCTGTGGCAGGGGAGAAGCCCGTGGCAGGGGAGAAGCCCGTGGCAGGGGAGGCCCAAGATTTCCTTGTGTAGCCTGGAGGAGCACTCATGCTCCGTGATTAAATCATTAGGGTTTAAAAAAAACTTACTCTGCTGGGCCTCTTCTGGCCTTGGATCCATCTGCTGCCAGTTTTCTCTAGTGGGTGAAGCACTCGGCGAGAGTTGTGTAACCGTGCGTTAAAATCGCGTCAGCATCCTATTTGTGTCGTACGACCGCGACTTTTGCATATTGATGAGGCCACTGAGTTAAACTGGCGGCAGGTGGGAGCATGGAGCGAATGGGGAGGTAAGTACTCTGCCCGATTTTAACCCCCCCTGCACGGCCCATTCTATTCGGGCGCAGGGGGTTAAAATCGGGGCGAATATTTTTGAGCAATATTACGACACTGAAATATACTGTTCTACCACGACTTTTCAGTGCCCATAGATACAGGCACAAGTTCCAATCCTACCCCTGTGAGAATCAATGATCAAATGCTCCACTCATTTTCTCAAGTAGCATTGAGAACAGCTTGTTTTGGAAAGGTGGGGGTTGAAAACAACATGCCCTGTAAGCCGCACTGCCTCCTGCATGGCCTGCCTCCCACAACGCGCGGCCCATTTAAAGTTTTGGCACACGCGCAGTGCTTACAATTTAAAAGCCGGTGAGCGGCATGCGCGGGGACCTTGCAGATGGCTGCGCAGCCGTGCAGCACAGCGGGAACATTGGTTGAAAAAGTAATTTGCATTTTCACCAAAGAACGTGCCAGATACAGCACACTACTGATTGGAGCTCATTCAACCAGTACAGGTCCAAATTGTTTTGCCTACCACAACCCGCCAACACAAACGTTAATGTATCTTAGACACCAGTTATTTCACTGGTTGACTAATGACTGTAGTTTAATGTCTTCTTTACCACAAAAATATTAAATTGTGATGGATTTTGTAGCATTCAGATCAAAGGAGATCAACTGATATATAGTAGAAAAATAGAAACTACACCTACAGTACAGTATTTTTTTATTCATTCCTGGGATGTGGGCGTCGCTGGCGAGGCCAGCATTTATTGCCCATCCCTAATTGCTCGAGAAGGTGGTGGTGAGCCGCCTTCTTGAACCGCTGAAATGCAATCACTTCAATACTAAAGAATATGTTGAGGTAATATTCATTAATTGTGATATCATTCACAACGGCAACTAGCTACATAAAACTGAACTCGTCTCATTTTGATTTTTTAGAGGATTTAAAAAAAATAAGGGCCTATAAAATGATTTAAGATAAAAAAAAATGATTTTCAGCTGTTTCTTAGAATATGGGCGGTGCTAGTTCTAAAGCCTGTCTCTGCCTAACCTCAAAACAGGTCCTTCTCAGTAGGTGTGACAACGCAGCATGTAATTGCTTTTACTACGACGATTATCAGAACATTACCTTGCTGGATTTTTTCATAGAGTCTGCTTTGCTATCATTACTGGATGTGCTGGCAGCACTGGGAGAATTACGGCCGCTGGACCTGATGTCTTCATTGATAGGTGAGGCTCTACCGTCAGGGCTGGCTGTCTGCTTTTTACGACCACTGCGCAGTGAAGACATCTAATTGACAATAAAATTATTATTAGACCCACATGGCTCGGGGTGATTAATAATTCATAAGCGCTTTTATAACAACGTTAGCTTCCAATTAATATTTTCTAGTTAATTACTGGTAAATGTTGGCGGTTGAGATTCCATTTGTAATATTTCTACTTTTTAACACGAAAAACTGCACACTAATTTTGAAGGTGCAGGCTTCTTTTCTGGGTGCACAAAGGAATTACATAATTACTTTTAGAAGACCAGATCTCTCATCTGAACACTTTGTTTAATCCTACTGTAACTGCCAGTGATCACTCATCCTTTTTTAGCCCGATTCACTACAACTGCAGCATATTTTTTATGAAATGAGAAAAAGAAACCTTAGGCTCAGGTAGTTTTATTAGGAATGTTGTGTAGATTGGAGCTGAAGTGTTTTTGAAGTCCAGCCTATACAATCTCTCAGAAGGGAATATCGCTATATGTTCTTCAAGTTTCCAGTGTTTCATTAGCTGAGACTAGGATAAAGAAGTGCTTCTCGTTGCAAAATTGAACTCGACTTGTATTTTTTTTATTAGCCTTCTATTGGTTTTCATACTGAATGGCAATGGCTTCATATAAATTTGAAATATAGAATACCCAAGAGAACATTTCATTTATCCTACACGGATAAAATGACAACACTAAATCATAACAGTTTGGTGTCAGCCAGGCTGCATGTTATAAAAGCACGATGTCAATGGTTTTACGTGATATGATGCATGTAGCTGTGTGCGCCATGCTGCATCACATGACCATGTTTGAAAAGGCAACAAATTAGAATACACGCGGTTGCTAAAATGCATTGGGGGATTTCAAAGAGTAATGCCGAACTACTCACCACATCTGCATCACATCGATTCTGTATAAATTAATTTTTTTACATGGCAGAAACGAAAGAAAGAATAATGACTCATACCGAGCCCCTACTCCTTCTGGTCCTCATGCTATGTTTCCCGCTGAGCCCATCTTCTTCTTCTTTAACTGGTTTAAACATAAATGGTGGCGGATCCACTGGTTTCTCGATTGGTGGCAACTCTGCGTATTTCTTGAAGTGAATCCGACACTCTGTGCACAGTAATATGTTGTCCCTTCCTCCGTGATGCCAGTCTTTGGATGCTATTTTTAAAAAAATTATATTTTCTATTAGCAATCTAAAAAAAATACGATAAACGTTTCTGAAGGTTCTGCATTACAATGACCCAATTTGGTTATACAGTACATTGTAAAATATTTATATCAAGAATGGTAAGAAAGCGATACACATCGGATTAATTCCAACTGTAGCACAGTGGTGGAGTGTGTCGAAACCAATGTGCAGCACCATGCAACGATGGGACAAAGAATCTTGATTTTCTCTCTCCCACCCCCCTCATCCCACCACCAAATTTAATGTTCCTTATCTCAGCTGTGTTGTTCTGGGGTAGCACAGAGTTGAGGCCAGGCAGAGAGGAAAGAAAATGAGAGGGGCGTTTTCTTCCTCTGGTATTCCTGTGCACTTCTTAGTGGTTGAACAGAGTGCCCTTAGTTCAAGTCACCTATGCATCTTCTCACTGCAGAGAATGCAAGGAGTGGGAAGAAAATTAAGGCTTTTCATTTCCTCAAATCTAAATTAATTCCTTTAGGAGCAGAGAAGGCTAAGAGGAGATTTAATAGAGGTGTTTAAAATCATGAAGGGTTTAGCTGACTAAATAAAGAGAAACTGTTTCCAATGGCTGAAGGGTCGATAACGAGAGGGCCCAGATTTAAGGTGATTGGCAAAAGAACCAGAGGTGACAGGAAGAAAAACTTTTTTTTGTGCAATGAGTGGTTAGGATTTGGAATGCACTGCCTGATAGGGAATACAGAGTCAATAGTAGCCTTCAAAAGGAAATTGGATAAATACTTGAAGGAGAAAAAAATTGCAGGGATATGGGGAATGAGCGGGGGAGTGGGATGAACTGGATTGCTCTTCGAAAGAGCCGGCACAGACTCGATGGGCCGAATGGCCTCCTTCTGTGCTGTACTATTCTATGATTCTAGGTTTTTCCTGCCATTACATAGTTCTATGAAAGCTTGAGAGTGCTGGATTTAAAGAAAACCTGAATTAATTGGTCACACTTTGAAAACAGAATTTCCACAACAAAGTTACAGAATAAGGTAACTCCACTGATTCCCTCCATTTGTATCTTTGCATTTTCAAAAAAAAATATTTGTACTCTGCTGCTCATTTTACTGTGCAAACACTAAGCAGCTGCTAGTCAAGGTGGTATTATTGCAGTGCACTTTCTCCACAATACTGGTAACAGGAGGACCAGTTTGAGGTCGTCACTGAGGACTCTGTCGAAACTGGGGAGAGGAAGATGGAAAGAATGGTTGTGATTGCTTTCCAAGTAAGCCAATCACGCCAGCAACGGCATCATGAATTGGATACACTTCAGCATGATCCCCTTCTCTCACATCAGCCCCTGGTGCATGTGTGTCAGTATTTGCACAATGCAACTGATTGCACGCAGGGCTTCAGAGGAACCCAATAAATATATATTTAAATAAAAACCTAAAAGGTGATCCATGGCTAAGTATTTACCAATATTTAAATTTACATATAAAGGCACTTTAGAGAAAAAATAACTAGAGAAGTGCATCTCACTACTTCTCAGAGCATGAATAATAAAAACACATACTGGTGGTGAAACAATGGCGACAGGCGTAGCCCTTCAGTTCCTGTTCACTGTCCTCACTATCAAAGTCATCCTCGCTGGCTGAGCTGAGATCCACTGTGGAAAGAAATCATTATAAAAATGAGCTCTCTCACCAAAAGAGCTTGTGGTGAATTGTTTCAAACAATCCATTTTACTGCTTGGCTTATCAAGGAGTGTGATTGTACATTTTAGAAAGCTGTGAAGGTGCACAGCCGGTATTTTCAGTGGTGCTAAAAAACAATTTGTAACTAGGCTATATCATATTTTTACCCTTGAAATTTTTTTTTTTTTTTTTTTTTAAAGACACTTTTGTTAATTTACTCAAAATATATTTCTATACATTGACAGTTATATTTTTCACTGTTAATTTTATTTGCAATGTGGCAATTGCAACTTTGTTAATATAAATTCTACAAGTTTTCCCATAAAATAAATAGCAGTGTATTGCTTTCCTTCTTCTCAGACCTTCTCAATCTGGAACATTCTTTATATAGTTCTACAGTGGGTCCCCAGATGGGAGAAAATTTGGAAATAAAATACCGTGAAATGATAACCACACACGATGAGGTCATTCTATAAATCGAACGTCTAGTTTTATACCAAGCGTCAGTGAATGCAGTGGAAGCTGCTTTGTGTGATTGCTGGTTACCGTGATTCTTTTCAAAAGAAAATGTTCTTCTTTGTGCAGCCAGCTCTTGGCAACTTAACAGTCTCCAAAGTACAGACCCCGGAGCTAACCATTTTACCAGTTAATGCTCATAACCATTTTGTATTAGTGCAGGAGTCAGAAGATCTGCCAATTGTGAGCAGCAGGGGGCATCTCTTGTACTTCATTCTCTCTCCATCCCGAACACAAAATAATTAGACCTTTTTTTTTTACTGTTATCAACTCTGAAGTTCAACAGTGTATGTAAAGCAGCTTCTACTGTATAAATTAAACAGAGAACTCAACAAGTCGCATTTCAAGTGCTGTTCCAGATATTTAACAATTTTATTTTCATGTTGATTATATTAAGCAGAATTATATAAAAGTATGGATCCAGGAACCGTTCCTTTAGTGTCTTGTAAACAAACTGCACATTGTAATTGTGAACAAACAGTGCAAAAAAAACTAGCTTAAATCAGAGAATCTAAAGCAGGCAAATGTGCAAAAGCTCCAGTTCTACCTGAAATCCTGTACCAAATGTTTTTATACCACTTTAAAGAAATATCTCACCAAGTTTATGAAATATACCCCACTTTAGGAGGATCAGATAACTCACAAGTGACCAAGGCATGAATGAATTGTCTAGATTTATTATATGCTTCATCTGAATAGGAGCAGCCACAATGACATTCAAGTTCAACTCCATCCAGGATAGAACAGTTCTCTTGATAGGTGCCCCTTCCCCTGGACTTAACATCCACCCCCTGCACTATTGGCGCACTGTGGTTACAGTATGTACAATCAACAGGATGCACTGCAACAACTCGCCAGGGTTACTTTGACACCAACTCTCCTCCTGCCGACCTTTACTATGAAGGAGGACAAGAGCAGCAATGTCATGGGAACATCACTGCCTCCAAGTGCCTTGCCAAGTCACGCAGCATCCTGGCTCGTACATATATTGATGTTCCTTTCATCAGCACTGGGCCAATATCCTGGAATGCCCTAACTAGCGCCATTGTGGGAGCACTATCACCACAAGGACTGCAGTGGTTCATGAAGGCCTACCACCACCTTTTCAGGGCAATAAATATGGCCTTGCCAGTGTTGCCCATATCCCATGAACAAATAAAAGGAAAACTGCAAATCCCTCCAAGTGGGAATTCTAATTTCTTTAAAAGAAACAAGTACAAATGCAAAAACATTATTTACATAAATAAAGGTTCAGTCTTTTTCATGTCACAGAGTTGGCTTAAATTTCTAGTTCTACGCTAACACTAAGTTTTAATTTAAAAGTATAAATTAGCATGCCTGCTTTCTCACTTATGCCCCTGCTCAAATGGGATTTCTGCACCGCGTCGATAGTGCGACAATGATAAATGCAGTGCGAAAATCCCAATTCTCAAATGCTTGGTCCCTACTTATCCACTCAGTGCAACATTCAGCAAAATTGATCCAAAGTGGTGGCCGAGCTGTGGTTTTATGCTGCATCAACTCCAATGTAAAGCAAAAAGCCACCACAATGTCCCAGAATTTACCAAGATTTCACAACATTTTGCTGCAGATCAATGCCACCATTTGTGTAATGTGCTGAAGCACAAAAGCGGTCACAGCCCCTGCAAAAATCAGTCTCTTAAACTGTTGCACGCGTAGCACTAAAATCACATTTTAATAAATTCATAATGGATTTGATTAAAAATGTGGGCACCATGAGTCATTAGGACAGTAAATGCTGGAAAATATAAAGCATGCGTTTCAATGCTGTGTCTTTGCCAGTGATGGAGGTAAGCTCCATCACTGGAGTGGAGCTAATTTACAGAACAAACGGAAAACTGTTCAACCTCCGTCGTCTCCAGTCCAGATCCAAGGTTGTCCCATCCTCTGTTGTCGAATTACAGTATGCAGATGACGCTTGTGTCTGCGCTCACTCGGAGGTCGAACTCCAAACCATCGCCAACACATTCACTGAAGCGTATGAGAGCATGGGCCTTAAACTAAACATCCGTAAAACAAAGGTCCTCTACCAACCTGCCCCCGCCACACAGTACTGCCCCCCGATTATCAAAATCCACGACAAGGCCTTGGACAACGGGGACCACTTTCCATACCTCGGGAGCCTACTGTCAACAAGGGCAGACGTCGATGACGAAGTCCAACATCGCCTTCAGTGTGCCAGTGCAGCCTTCGGTCGCCTGAGGAAGAGTGTTTGAAGGCCAGGACCTCAAACCCAGCACTAAGCTCATGGTCTACAGAGCAGCAGTGATACCTGCCCTGCTGTATGCCTCAGAGACATGGACCATGTACAGCAGGCACCTCAAAGCACTAGAGAGGTACCACCAACGCTGCCTCCGCAAATCCTGCAAATCCATTGGCAGGATAGGCGCACCAACGTCCGTGTTCTCGCTCAGGCCAACATCCCCAGCATCGAAGCTTTGACCACGCTCGATCAGCTCCGATGGACGGGTCACATTGTCCGCATGCCTGATACGAGACTCCCAAAACAAGCGCTCTACTCGGAGTTCCGGCACGGCAAGAGAGCCCCAGGTGGGCAGAGGAAATGCTTCAAGGACACCCTCAAAGCCTCCTTGAAAAAGTGTAACATCCCCACCAACACCTGGGAATCCCTGGCCCAAGACCGCACAAAGAGGAGGAGAAGCATCCGGGAAGGCGCCAAACACCTCGAGTCTCTTCGCCGGGAGCAAGCGGAAGCCAAGCGCAGGCAGCGCAAGGAGCGTATGTCAACCCAAGCACCCCACCCACCCGCCCCTTCAACCACCATTTGCCCCACCTGTGACAGAGACTGTAGGTCCCGCATTGGACTCATCAGTCACCTGAGAACTCATTTTTAATGTGGAAGCAAGTTATCCTCGGTTCCGAGGGACTGCCTAAGAAGAAGAAGGGATGGAGGTGTGTTCCTCACATCAGTTTTGCATTTAGCAATTTGTGGGAGGCAGCTGATGCCAGCCAGCCAGGTTATAGTGGCTCCCCTGGAATTCAGAGTACTGTACCACCCTGCATGCACAGTTGCTTACAATGCTGCGTGTATATGCCCATGTATACATGGGGCTGAAACCCTCATCCATGCCTTTGTTACCTTTAGACTTGACTATTCCAATGCACTCCTGGCTGGCCTCCCACATTCTACCCCACGTAAACTTGAGGTGATCCAAAACTCGGCTGCCCATGTCCTAACTCGCACCAAGTCCCGTTCACCCATCACCCCTGTGCTCGCTGACCTACATTGGCTCCCGATTAAGCAATGCCTCGATTTAAAAATTCTCATCCTTGTTTTCAAATCCTTCCATGGCCTCGCTCGTCCCTATCTCTGTAATCTCCTCCAGCCCCACAACCCCCCCTGGGATATCTGCGCTCCTCTAATTTTGCCCTCTTGAGCATCCCTGATTATAATCGCTCAACCATTGGTGGCCGTGCCTTCTGTTGCCTGGGCCCTAAGCTCTGGAATTTCCTGCCTAAACCTCTCTGCCTCGTTACCTCTCTTTCCTCCTTTAAGACGCTCCTTCATACCTACCTATTTGGCCAAGGTTTTGGTCAGCTGCCCTAATTTCTCTTTATGTGGCTCGGTGTCAAATTTTTTGTCTTTTAATACTCCTGTAAAGCGCCTTGGGATGTTTTACTACGTTAAAGGCGTTATATAAATACAAATTGTTGATGTTCTGAGTTTCAGAGAAAGCTGCAGCACAAAGTGGGTCACCAGTATAACCCAGTTGGCCCATATAAGATGCTCCAAAGAAAACTGTTCTTATAACTGCGGCATAAAAAGTAGCAACTTCGGCATGTTCTTCGGTTTATCTTCAGCTGCCTCCCACAAATTGCTAAATGCAAAACTGATGAGAGGAACAAAGTTCTATCACTGGCAAAGATGCAGTATTAAAACGCATACTTATATTTTCCAGCATTTACTGTCCTAATGACTCATGGTGCCCACATTTTTAATCAAATCCATTATGAAGTTATTAAATTGTGTTTTTAGAACTGAGTGCAACAGCTGAAGAGACTGATTTTTGTAGGGGCTGTGACCACTTCTGTGCTTTAGCACATTATACAAATGAAGAAGTGCATTTGTCACTTGTAGTATAAATAGCATTATTATCATTCACTGAAAAAGCATGGAAGCTATGTATTTAATTTTCACAACCTTTAATAAGTATTAGTCCAGTTTTTATGGCCTTGAATACTGAGAATCTCAAGTTTATTTCTAGAATTTGAAATGCATATATGGTATTTAAGTATGTTTAGTACTGATGAATATTCAGACGCAAGCACTCTCTCAATGGGCCTATTAGTGTTTAACTACAGGAAACTCTCTTTTTACCGGCACCTAAATAACTGGAAATCTCTCTTAACTGGCAAAATTCAGGAGTAGGTTCAGGAAAGTTTTACTTCATATTAGTGGCCATGTAACCGGGGTTCCTGGATCTGTGGCCGTATAACCGGGGTTCCTGCACCTGTTGCCATGCAACAGGGACGCCTGGATCTGTGGCCGTATAACCGGGGTTCCTGCACCTGTTGCCAAGCAACAGGGACGCCTGGATCTGTGGCCGTGTACGGGGCTCTCGTACCTTAGTAAGTATACCTCTCTGTAATCCGGACTTTTTGATCAACCGGCACCACGCCGGTCCCAGATAAAAACAGAGTTTCCTGTATTGAGAAGTGAAACTACTGTAGTGGTTTAAGCTTCATTGAGTTGCTTGGAGTTTAAAGATTTTTTTTATTTTAAAGCCATAGATTGCATTCAGTCATCCTATCTTTCCCAGCTCATCGTTGCAATAAATTCAGTCTCTATTATACTAATTAGAAGTCAATCTGAAACAACTGGTTAAAACGGTTTGCATAGTTAGCTAATTATATAAATTGCCGAGTCCCTCGTGCATTCTTTCTTAAAAAAACTATAATCGATAATCACTCTGATTGGAACTTACAGAATTCACCAGACGGTGGTCGGGATGGATTCACTGGCGTTGTTGCGGTACGTGTTTTAATTCTTCTAAACACCGCCTGCCTGCGATGCCTGCGGTGAGCACGAGAGCTGGCTGCTTCGGGAGTTTTCTTCCAATAGTAATAAAAAGTCACCAGCTCACCCTGTAACAAAACAGAACAGTGGTCAATAATACCACGTGCACGGAAGCACCACTACCTTGGACCCCAAATCTTTCGACGCGTTGTAACCATTACTACTAATGGACACAGATGCTTGGAAATTTCATTTCAAAAGCCTGCTACAGCTTTTATTTTGAAAAATAAAAGAAAAAAAAACTTGCATTTATATAGTAGCGCCTTTCACGACCACCGGACGTCCCAAAGCGCTTTACAGCCAATCAAGTACTTTTTGAAGTGTAGTCACTGCTGTAATATAGGAAAAGCGGCAGCCAATTTTGCGCACAGCAAGCTCCCACAAACAGCAATGTGATAATGACCAGATAATCTATGTTTAGTGATGTTGGTTATGCTCAATTTCTGCACAAGCTGATAAAGTAAAGTGCCCACTGCAGAATTATCAAGTAGAAATGTAGTTGGGGATTGGTTGGGGCTGTTGGTAATTGTGTGGGAACAAACATTGAAAATTCCCATTTCCTGATGGTTATTCAGTCATCTCTATTGGAAAATGAACGCACAGATTTTGGTTGAAACTCTATTGCCCCCCACTGTGATGTCTCCATAGTCGATTAGCCTGCTGAGCCTCAAGAACGAAGAACCCTTCAACCACACCCTCGCAAGAAACCCTCTCCAGCAGAGAAGGGTGAAAAAATTAGGTGCAAAAAAAGTTTGTACTGAACCACCAGGCCTTTGTGTTTAAACCGCTCAATGATTTATTTTCACTATGCAGCAATTATAAATGCTCCATAGAAAAATCCCTTCGTAATCAGGAAAGCTCTCCCAGTATTATGTGGTTTATGAGTGTAATGCTCAAAAATGCTGAATTATCCCCAGGCACTGAAGATTAAATATACTGTGCTTCAATTTCCTTTGACAGCACAAAACAGACGCAATATAAAGTGCAGGGTGTGGAATGGAATTCTATTTAACCTTTTTTGTACTCTGAAACTCGTTATTTCCTTCTTACACATTTGTCTTGAGGGTAACGGTGGCCTTTTTCACAATCCGTTATGATGTGGGACAACAAACACAGACTCTGTTTCTCTCGTCCAAAAGGTACAAGGAAATCCGAGGTACTTTATGGCTTTAACCGAGATTCCCTTGAAGGATTGCTGGTTAGGCTGCTATAAGCCCAGAAAAACTGAGCGGCGCATGCTCTGCCCAGTTTATGCCAAATTTGGGAGTGGGGGGGGGTCCTGAAACAGGCATTCGGACCACAATTATCATATCCGAGGGGCCTGTTACAGGTGGGCAACCCGGACATTTGGAAGTCACCGGTTGTCAAATTAGCAGCCACAGCACTTTCGGGGCAGATTGGACGTGAGATTGTGCTTGGAAATTGGTAACCCCAGAGCTAACTTTTCATCCAAAAATGGGCGCAATGGGGACCAGTTTCTTCCCTAGCATCTTCACAACATCGAAACATCTGTGCGGGGATGATGATAAAAAGAAAGACTTTCATTTCTATAGCGCCTTTCACGACCACCGCTATCCCAAAGCGCGTTACAGCCAATGAAGTACTTTTTGAAGTGTAGTCACTGTTGCAATGTAGGAAACGCAGCAGCCAATTTGCGCACAGAAGGCTCCCACAAACAGCAACGTGATAATGACCAGATAATTTGTTTTTAGTGATGTTGATTGAAGGATAAATATTGGCCAGGACACTGGGGATAACTCCCCCGCTCTTCTTCGAAATAGTGCCATGGGATCTTTTATGTCCACCTGAAAAGAGCAGACATTTAACGTCTCATCCGAAAGACATCACCTCCGACAGTGCAGCACTCCCTCAGTACTGCACTGGAGTGTCAGCCTAGATTTTCGTGCACAAGTCTCTGGAGTGGGACTCGAACTCACAACCTTCTGACTCAGAGGCAAGGGTGCTACCAACTGAGCCAACAGGTGACGCACCAAAAGTTGATTTGATTTTTTTTTATACCAAATATTCGTCTCCTCCAAAGACACCGACTCTTTCTGGTCTCTGGCTGCCTGGAAAAAGACCACGCCCCAGTAGTTTTGTAACTAAATCTAAACTTTTCACAATAATCATCCATACTGCTACTTCACACAGTGACTAGCTTTTGTTGAAAAATAAATTCCCTCACTAAGCATAAAAGCTTTGTTACCCTCAAGATTCCAATTAAGCTGGTTTAGTGTTAGGTTGACATGTAATTCCAGCAGCTTTTGTGCAGGGAATAAGTGAACAGAGCTCACAGAAGAAAAGGTAGCAACTGGATTTTAAAAATCCAGTCCAGATTTCATAACCTGTCCTGCTTTGCATCGTTGTTCAGGGATTAAGAGTCTATGTGGGTTGAAGTGCAGTGAATCGAATGGATTAGGAACCACACACTGGTAACTATATGGGCGGCAGTGTTCAAGCATAAACAAAAGAACATGTCGGACTGGCTTCAAAAAGGAACAAATCGGTGCAAAATGGTTCCTGGTTTCAACGTTTACAAAGTCAATTGGACGTTAATCAAACGTGCTCCCCGAGTCTACAGTGAGCAAAGCTACTGTGGAAATCAATACTCTGCTGAAACATTAGCACAAGCAAATCATTGATCAAAGATCCTTTCCTAAGAAGGCAACCAGGCAAATTATCTGCTGCTTTTCTGCGCACAAACTAATAAGCATAAATGTTATTGGCAAGAGCAGCTTGTAATGATTACTAAGTTTCCGATGCTATGCAGCACAGTGCACCATTCCCCCGGTTGCCAGCTTGGATATCTCTCTCTCTTGCCTCCTGTGTTCTGATTAACTTTCGGTCACATGGTTTATCAAGTGCACAACAACAGCCCTTATTAACTTAACAATAAAATGTTAACTACCTTACATGAAAGCACCTATTGCTTACCACCCAATCGTTATCAGCTCCATGAGGCGTTCAATACAGAGTACAAGCAGCAGTTGTGTGTTTTGTACTGTGCCAGGTTTTGCTTGCCTTGGGTAAACAAAGGCTTAACACTATGCGGGGGCCCATATAATTTACAACCAAACAGTTGTGGCACAAATTATGCCTGTTACGTGCATCACAGTGCACTGTAAAAAATGCAAAACCAGTGTAAATCGATATTAACCCAAAGAAAACTAATATGCACCACCGGAATTTCTTTTGGGTATATAGTCTTAATTGAACGCACTGGCATTGTCCTGAAGTTGTGACATTGACCTCATTCAGGCTGTTTTTATCTGAAGTTGTTCTTAATAGAACAGCTACAGTTGTGGGTATATTGCAGCCATCCCTGACTGCTTCTGCAGCTACTTGCTGCATTTCACCGGGTGGTGGTGGTGATGCGAATGTTGGTTGCAGAAAGCATTCTTGTGTGAATTGGTTAGCTTTTTCTCAGCCCCTTGTGGCTCTTGTCACCTCACCTGTGTGCCTTACCACTAGCCCTTGTGCTTTTTTTTGTTTATACTTAAAAGTGTTGATGTTGCGGTTATTGGTTGTTGGCAACAGGCCAGGAATCGAAACCAAATCTGGAGAAACCTCACCTGGTTCAGACTCCATAAGCACATGATTCTCTCCCACCCCCAGCCCCCTCCCCACCACAGACTGGGTCATTTTCCACAGCACCTAAATCCATAACACCCTAGCAGGCTGCAGCAAGAGGAAATGCAAGAGCTTTCCCCATAATGGGATTTCGCATCGTTAATATGGTAACTCTCAGGAGACAGTGAGCTAGCATATTTAGAAGATATTGTGAAAATGACACCATCCTGCATTACTTCAGAACCCTGCTAGGACTTCAGGATTTCACTTGCACAATATGGTAGTTGGTTCAATGGTTTCTCTTAATCTGCACCTCTACATTTATCAATTGCAGTGCTCCTGCTTCTGTGCCTGACAGGGCCAACAAACTCAGTGCAAACTAGAGATCAAACTTGGGGTCTTCATTGGTTTATTCTCACACTGCAGTGTATTTACCCACTGAGGAATATAGGAACTGGAGTAGGCCATTCAGCCCCTCAAGCCTGTTCTGCCAATTAGATCATTACTCAGCTGTATCTCAACTCCATCTACCCACCTTGGTTTCGTAACAAAAATCTATCATTCAGTTTTGAAATTTTCACTTGCCCCCCCCCCCCCAAGCCTCAACAGCTTTTTGTTTGGGGTGGAGGGAGAGGAGTTCTAGATTTCCACCACCCTTTGTGTGAACAAGTGCTTTCTGACAAAACCCCCGAACGGCCTAGCTCTAATTTTAAGGTTATGCCCCCTTGTTCTGGACTCCCCCCACCAGAGGAAATAATTTCTCTCCATCAACTCCTTTAATCATCTTAAACACCTCAATTAGATCACCCCTTAATCTTGAGGCATTGGAGGAACCAATATCTCTCATTCGGTGAACCACAAAAATATTTCTGTATTGATAGTGATGTTTCAGGAACCAAGGTAGAAACATTATGCAATGGCGGCATGCAGTGTGCCAGGTTTTAATGAACTGGCAGCACTGGCATTTTTAAACATCAACTTGGCTTCGGGGGATTTGAAAACCAATGCAATGGCCAAATTAAGACCCATTCAACGTATTTTTAATTTTGTAAAATGCTACACGACTATTGCCAGTAATGCACCCTGATGGTTGCAAGACAGATTTTGTTTTCCATCTCATTAAAAAGATCTGTAAAATCCTAGTCTCTAAATCTACCCCATAAAAAGCTGATGCCACCTCCAAACCTCAAGTCTAATCAGGAAGATAATATCGTCAGAGCTAAAGTACAGAATTCAATGGGGGAGGGGAGAACAATAATCACCTCTGAAGTAAAATCATATTGAATTACTGGACAAGGATGAAAAATGCTGCCAGGTACAAATTTAACTCCAAAAATTTGCTTTAATATAGTATGCTTAACCACAGCAGAACATCCTATGGTATTTTGCAGTAAGAGGAAGAATGGGAGGTGGCCAAAGGTGCTGTCCAAGAAATAAAACCAGAAAATGCTGGAAATACTCAGCACGTCAGGCATCATCTGTGGCGAGAAAGAGAGTTAATGTTTGAGTTAGGTCGTCGAACTGAAACGTTAACTCGGTTTCTCTCGCCATAGACGCTGCCTGATCTGCAGAGTATTTCCAGCATTTTCTGTTTTTATTTCAGATTTCCAGCATCCGCAGTATTTTGTGCTGTCCAAGAAGTAGGGCAGCACGGTGGCATAGTGGTTAGCACTGTTGCCTCACAGCGCCAGGGACCCGGGTTCGAATCCGGCCTCGGGTGACTGTCTGTGTGGAGTTTGCACATTCTCCCCGTGTTTGCGTGGGTTTCCTCCGGGTGCTCCGGTTTCCTCCCACAGTCCAAAGATGTGCGGGTTAGGTTGATTGGCTATGATAAATTGACCCTTAGTGTTAGGGGGATTAAATACGTGGGGTTACGGGGATAGGGTGGGATATGTGTTGGTGTAGGGGTTGCGGAGATCGGGTGGGATATGTGTCGGTGCAGGCTCGATGGGCCGAAATGGCCTCTATCTGCACCGTGGGGTTTCTGTGATTTCTGTGAAGTAGGTTTTAAGGAAAACTTTGAAGGTGGGGAAGAGTGTAGCAAGACAACGTGGTTTCAGAAGAGAGCTCCAAAGTGTGAGGACAAGGTTGACTGCCATCAATAATAAGTGGGGAAAGAGAATATATGCTGTAGACCAGCAATGGAAGAGAGGGCCCAGGTTGAAAGAAATTGAAGAGGAGGATGACAGATGAGCAGGATAGAATACAAATGGTGGAGTTTGGATGAGTTGCAATTGATACAGGGTGGAGTTGAGAGGTCACTGAGGAAAACACTGGAAAAGTTAAATCTGGAGGTGACAAAGGCATCGATGTGAGCTTCAGTGGGAGTGGAGGGGGGAAGATGGGTCAGTCTTACTGATGGATTGGATGTGGGGTTTGAAAGTCAGCTGAGAATTCCTCAGAGGGGGATGGAATCAGGGGCTGGGGCCGAGATTCTGATGGGGCTAAACAAGATAGCTTGTGTCCTGCCAATGATGAGCCATGAAGTATTCTGGCTCTTTCACAACTTACCATGTGGACTGCTGGCAACAGTCCTGGAATCAATGGCGGTAGCGGTGAGGTAGAGCTGTGCATTGTTGGCATATGCATGAATGTTAACCCAGGTTTACTGATAATGCTGCCATGAGCAATAGGAGGGGACCAAAGCTGGAGCCTTGGAGGTTGCTGTGCAGCTGCAGCAGGGGAAGCCATTGCAGGTGGTGTGTTGACAAATTTGGGACATGTAGGATTGGATCGATAAGAGAGCAGACCAATGGAGGTGGGCCACAGAGAAGGGGTGGCGACGACGGGTTCCAGAACCTTAGAGAGGAAATGTAAGCTGGAGATAGGGTGATGATTAGAGAGTACAGAAAGGTTTAAGGGTCGGCTTTTTAAGCAGTGGGGTGATTATAGCAGTTTTGACAGCGGGGGAAATGATACCCAAGGAGAAGGAGCCGTTGATGAGGTTGGTGAACACTGGGCTGAGGAGAGGTAGCAAAATGCAAAGAATCTTTCATTATAAATTGAATTAACATTTAAAAAAATTTAAATCATTTTTCTAAAATAAAAATGAACCTTTATTTATTCTATGCACGGTTGCTTTTATAGGATTAGTTTTGCTAATAGACTCTTGTCTGACATTCTACTAGCACAGACCTTTTATCACACAAGCTATGACGGCAAGTCTGCCTACGGTAAATATTTTTCTATTTATCTGCCCTTCATTAAATCCACAATCCTACCGTCCCTGCAGAACATCACTCTGACATCTGTCAGGGTCACCCTATAAAATATACATAGGCAATGCTATATTTAATGACAACAGCTAGGAAGGATGAAAGATCGACTGTAGACGCAGCTGAAGTAGTTTAACAGGATCATCAGTTTTGTCTCTGAATCTCCTGAGGTGATGACTAAATGACAGTAGCTATAGGAAAAATCTTTTTGCAAAATACAGAAAAGGCTTGCCTGGAAATAACAGGGAAAAAAAAACCTTGTTTCTCTGAGGAGGCACACGACGGCTGACAAAAAAAACAAAACCACTCTTCTAAAGCCTCAATTTTTTTTAATCTTAAAAGAGCTAAAGGATTATATTGTTCTCCAGCAAAAGCAACGTCAAATGAAAGAAGACAAAATTAATCATTTCATGCTTCCCCCCCCATCTCACTCCCACTGGCAACTTTATTTTAAAAGACTCCTTATTCACGGTTTATTTTGCCATTTTGGTATGGTTGCCCAAAACACAG
The DNA here is from genome assembly GCF_052327205.1 of Somniosus microcephalus. NCBI lineage: Eukaryota > Metazoa > Chordata > Chondrichthyes > Squaliformes > Somniosidae > Somniosus > Somniosus microcephalus. Next base: position 48,021,873 of record NC_141011.1, read on the forward strand.
TGGAGTGGCAGACTGAAAAGAGCCACAATTTGTTTTATATGCGGTGAAGAATTGGAAGCATAGCAGAGGATTGATTTTTTTTGTTGGGACATTGTGGGAGCTGAAACCAGTGTCACATACACAGTGGAGTGACATTTCAGGTCACAAACATGCAGTCACCAGAGTGTAATAGAAATTTTCATCCAGTTTCGAGCTTCTACTTTTGGCTTTATTTTTCTATTAAGCTTAGTGTATTGGTTTCATATTGGCTCCAGGCTTCACAAAAATGCATCTTCATCAGTGGGGCCAGTAATACTGGCTGCTCAGATTACTATTTGGAGCAAGTGGTGGAGGATGGCTGACTGAAGACTCCATACAGTGCCTCAGGTACCATGCTCAGCACACACATGCATGTTAAGAAAAAAATGTGAAGTGTATTCCGTCAAGGCATTACAAGTGCACGTTTTTACCTGGGTATCTGGTCAGCACAGTCAGAAGAAGTGTAGCTTTTATACTTTAGCGCCACATACCATTGAGGGATCAAGGTTTTTTTTCCTCCAAGGAATACAGTTGTTTTCCATGAATGACGAGGTGCACAAATATCATGGAGACACCAGCTGCCGTTATACTCCAACTAACACAAAGAAAAATCAATACAAGACCACCAGACATACGCAGCGTGGTCTATTTTGGAAAGGTTCCTGCAAGATCAGATGGTATTAGGGATATACTTTGGGGAGCACTTTTATTTAGAGGATATCAAAATTTTGCTTGCAGAAGTGTCGAATAATGGGTGCAGTAAAATGTTTTGCTGTTGCTCACTTCCATTATGTTCCCAGTTGCTAAGCAGTTAAGGACATAATTGGCAATTTCTGCCTAAACCAATGAAGCCATAATGGCTCCCTCCAATTTTACTGTGGAAATTAAACCAGATGCTGTCATAATGGACAGGATACAATTTAACTTCATGAGCAAATTGGTTTAATTTAATTTTGATCATTCCTGATGCATTATTGCACTGCAATTCAAACTTGACTATTTACTTCAGTTGATCCTACTATGATTACTCTAATAGTAAGGAAATATATACATTGAGACAAATTTAAAACTGGTGAACACTAAATTAGGTAGCATGTTATACCGTAGGATTGATAAAGACCAAGAAGATGATGCTATCAATGCATTATCATTTTGAAGATGCGGAGACAATAAAGGGTTGCATATTTGCATACTTCCCTGCCTTGCTGCCAAAGTGGTGTTAAACTCAGTTGTTACTTTGGTGGCTATATGATTAAAGTTATTTTGTTCTTGGATCAATTTAAATGTATTGATATCACCCTTTAACAATTTGTATTCTAAAAATGTCTTCTTTCCTTCCCTACTCCAAGACGAAGAGGAGCAGTGTAAAAACACACACACATTTCACAGGCCCCAATGATATATTTATATAGTTATTATCTGCGCTGAAACTTTTAGCAGAACAGATGGTCTTTGTTTCCTTTACAGACTTCTGATGAACTACATAAGGCTCAATTTGAGCTTTTGCCAGTAGTTTGGTCTAAACTTGCATCAGGAAAATGACTGGGAGTTAAAATTCAACCACCTTCACGGCAAATGTATCATGTAGCACACATCAACAATTAATGACCTTTGTGAAGATCCATTTTCACACTTTAAGTGTCTGAAATCTCTCCCATTTCACTGCATGCTCCTCTTTTCCTTCAATCCTGTCATCTCTAAATCATGCATGATCTATTGTCTCAGGTTTGCTTTATGTTAGTCCAAGATATGGAGATTAACCTGGTTAGTTTAGCATTTACTGTGTCTCTTGTAGATTTTCTCAATACAGTCTGGACTTAATTTCTTTTTGCAAATTTTCTCCTGGAAGGCACCGATTTCTACTGGGTATTCCTGTGGCATCTTGTTCAAGTGGCCATTCTTCATACATGAGTCTAAATTAAGTGAGTCCTGGTAGGATATTCCATCACAAAAGGCATCACAGCAGAGCCCCATACAGTCCTCACCTGATGTCCAAACACATGCATTTTTCAGCAGCTATCAGGAGCAGTATGCTGGCTGATTTCGCACAGCTCGGGTTGCTGTGGCCAACTGCAGTGCTCCCACTGCCACCCTGGTTGAGACCAGCTCATTCAGCCTAGGTTGGGGACTAGGGTCGCCAACTCTGGTTGGGCGTATTACTGGAGGTTTCATCACATGACCTCCTGCCTCCAACTGCAGCCCTCTCCCCCCCCGCCCCCACCCACATTGGTCGCCCGACACGAACCAACCCTGAGTTGCCTTCCCGCACCAACTGGAAAGCGAACAGCCCTGATTGGATGATTCTTGACTGCCAGTCAAGCAGCCTTTTATTTCCAATAAATTTGTAACTAATAAATGAAAGTGTTCAAAGAAAATAAAAAAATATCACAGTACTTTTTTTAATGCCCCGATGATTTTTCTCGTGGGTTGCTCGCAGCGGTCGGTGTCCTGGAGATTAGCCTATAATTCCTGGAGACTCCAGGACAGTCCAGGAGGGTCGGGAACCCCATTGGGAACTGAACCTGGGATCTCCTGGTCTGTATGGCTCAGCTACAGTTTGTCTTTACTAACTGGGTCATTGAGGCGGATTTGGACTTCATTTCTGTATTTATTCCAGTTCACATTAAGGCTCACTTATAAGTGCAATTGTGGCTGTTCCAACGTAACTTGCTGCAAGAACTATAAAAAATTAAGATGGCTCTTTTACTCTACAAAGCAAATAGCTGCATTGTTTTTGTTCCTGTGCAAATGAATTATGGTCAGAAGCTACTTTCCTAGCCACCATGTTGTGCACTGTAAACAGGATGTCTTAAAAGTTAATCCAGCTGGTATCCATTGTTACTTAAAGTTGAGTAACTACAGGTCTCAATATCAGAAAAATTACAACAAAGAGGAGGCCATTCGGCCCATTGTGTCCGTGCCGGTCGGAAAAGAGCTACCCAGCCTAATCCCACCTTCCAGCACTAGGTCCGTAGCCCTGTAGTTTGCGGCTCTTCAAGTGCACATCCAAGTACTTTTTAAATGTGATGAGGGTTTCTGCCTCTACCACCCTTTCGGGCAGTGAGTTCCAGACCCCCACCACCCTCTGGGTGAATTTTTTTTCCTCATCTCCCCTCTAATCCTTCCACCAACTACAGGAAATTCTTTTTTATCCGGCACCGATGGGACTGACGTGGTGCCGGTTGATCAAAAAGTCCGGATTACAGAGAGGTATACTTACCAAGGTATGAGAGCCCCGTACACGGCCACAGGTGCAGGAGCCCCGGTTACACGGTCACAGATCCAGGAGTCCCTGTTACACGGTCACAGATCCAGGAGCCCCGGTTACACGGCCACAGATCCAGGAGTCCCTGTTGCACGGCCACAGATCCAGGAGTCCCTGTTGCACGGCCACAGGTGCAAGAACCCCGGTTACACGGCCACAGATCCAGGAACCCCGGTTACACGGCCACTAATATATAGTAAAACTTACCTGAACCTACTCCTGAATTTTGCCGGTTAAGAGAGATTTCCGGCTATTTAGGTGCCGGTTAAAAGAGTGTTTCCTGTACTTTAAATCTATGACCCCTGGCTCTTGACCCCTCTGCTAAAGGAAATAGGTCCTTCCTATCCACTCTATCTAGGCCCCTCATAATTTTATACATCTCAATTAAATCTCCCCTTAGCCTCCGCTCTTCCAAGGAAAACAACCCCAGCCTAACCAATCTTTCCTCATAAATAAAGTTTTCCAGTTCTGGCAACATCCTCGTAAATGCGGCAGCACGGTGGCATAGTGGTTAGCACTGTTGCCTCACAGCGCCAGGGACCCGGGTTCAAATCCGGCCTCGGGTGACTGTGTGGAGTTTGCACATTCTCCCCGTGTTTGCGTGGGTTTCCTCCGGGTGCTCCGGTTTCCTCCCACAGTCCAAAGATGTGCGGGTTAGGTTGCTTGGCCATGATAAAAATTGACCCTTAGTGTTAGGGGGGATTAAATACGTGGGGTTACGGGGCTAGGGCTTGGGTGGGATGGCTGTTGGTGTAGGGACCGGGTGCTAGGGTTTGGATGATCAGCCATGATCTCGTTGAATGGCGGAGCAGGCTCGAAGGGTCGAATGGCCTACTCCTGCTCCTATCTTCTATGTTTCTATGTAAATCTTCTCTGCACCCTCTCCAGTGCAGTCACATCCTTCCTGTAATGTGGTGACCAGAACTGCACGCAGTACTCAAGCTGTGGCCTAACCAGTGTTGTACACAGTTCTAGCACAACTTCCCTGCTCTTATATTCTATGCCTCGGCTAATAAAGGAAAGCATTCCGTATGCCTTTTTAACTATTTTATCGGCCTGTCCTGCTACCTTTAAGGATCTGTGGACATACACTCCAAGGTCCCTCTATTCCTCCACATCTCTCAGTATCCTCCCATTAATTGTGTATTCCCCTGCCTTGTTGCCCCTCCCCAAATGCATTACCTCACACTTTCCCAGATTGAATTCCATTTGCCACTTTTCTGCCCAACTGACCAGTTCATCGATATCTTCCTGCAGTCTAAAGCTTTCCTCCTCACGATCAACCACATGGCCAATTTTTGTATCATCTGCAAATTTCTTTATCATGCCCCCTACATTTAAGTCTATATCATTAATATACACTACAAAAAGTAAGGGGCGGAGTACTGAACCTTGTGGAACCCCACTGGAAACAGCCTTCCAGTCGCAAAAGCTCCCCTCCACCATTACCCTTTGCTTCCTGCCACTGAGCCAATTTTGGATCCAATTTGCCACTCTCCCTTGGATCCCATGGGCTTTTACTTTTTTGATCAGCCTGCCATGTGGGACCTTGTCAAAAGCCTTGCTAAAATCCATGTAGACTACATCAAATGCACCGCCCTCATCGACCCTCCTTGTTACCTCCTCAAAGAATTCAATCAAGTTAGTCAGACACGACCTTCCCTTAACAAAACCATGCTGACTGTCCCTGATTAATCTGTGTCTTTCTAAATGAAGGTTTATACTGTCCCTCAGAATTGATTCCAGTAATTTGCCCACCACCGAGGTTAAACTAACTGGCCTGTAATTGCTCGGTTTATCTCTTCCTCCCTTTTTAAACAATGCTACAACGTTAGCAGTTCTCCAATCTTCTAGCGCCACTCCTGTAGCCAGGGAGGATTGGAAAATGATGGTCAGAGCCTCCGCAATTTCCTCCCTTGCTTCTTTTAATAGCCTCGGATAGATTTCATCTGGCCCTGGCGCTTTATCTACTTTCAAGGATGCTAAACCCCTTAAAACCGCCTCTCTTTCTATGTCTATCCCGTCCAATATTTCACTATCTTCCTCCTTAACTTCAACGTTGGCATCGTCCCCCTCTTTTGTGAATACAGCTGCAAAGTATTCATTAAGGACCTTACCCACATCCTCCGCCTCCACACATAGATCACCATTTTGGTCCCCGGTAGGACCTACTCTTTCCTTAGTTATCCTCTTGCTCTTTATATAATTTAAAAAGATCTTTGGGTTTTCTTTGATTCTACTTGCCAGTATTTTTTCATGCCCTCTTTTTGCTTTCCTAAATTTCTTTCTTAATTTCACCCCTACATTTTCTATATTCTTCTTGGCTTTCTGCAGTATTGAGCTCACGATATCTGATATTGGCTTCCCTTTTTTGCCTTATCTTACCCTGTATGCACCTCGTCATCCAGGGGGCTCTAAATTTGGCAATTCTACCCTTTTTCTTTGTGGGAACATGTTCACCCTGAACTCCATGTATCGCCCTTTTGAATGCCTCCCACTGCTCTGACATTGATTTACCTTCAACTAACTGTTTCCAGTCTACTTTTGCTAAATCACTTCTTAACCTAGTAAAATTGGCCTTCCCCCAATTTAGAACCTGTACTCCTGTTTTTTCTTGGTCATTTTCCATAATTATGCTAAAACTAACTGAATTATGATCACTACCACAAAAATGCTCTCCCACTCATACTGATATAAATGAGAGTCTGTTTTCTACAAGTCATTTCATTCAAATTTATGGACATCTTTGGCCTGAAAAGCATATCAATACTCATGTTACAGTGAAACGTTGCTTGCAAGTATTTTAGGACGAAGTAATCTACAACTGATACATTAATGACCTTCTCACGCACAGCATTTCACTTGAGTACTTAGTCTTGACATATGCACTGCTGCTATCGAGTGTCAGGTGTGGCTCAGTGGGTAGCACTCTCACCTCTGAGTCAGAAGGTTGTGGGTTCAAGTCCTACTCCAGAGGTTTTGAGCACAAAAATTAAGGCTGACACTCCAGTGCAGTGCTGAGGGAGTACTGCACTGTCGGAGGTGCTGTCTTTTGGATGATAAATCAAGGTCCCATCTGCTCTCTCAGGTGGATGTAAAAGATCCCATGGCACTACTTCGAAGAGGAGCAGGGGCATTATCCCCAGTGAACTGGCCAATATTTATCCCTCGATCAACACCAATAAAACAGATTATCTGGTCATTATCACATTGCTGTTTGTGGCAAATTGGCTGCCGCGTTTCCTACATTACAACAGTGACTACACTTCAAAAGTACTTCATTGGCTGTAAAGCACTTTGGGACGTCCAGTGGTAAATGCAAGTCTTTTTTTCTTTCTAAAATATTGAGGTTGCTGTTGATCAGCTTACTTTCTGTATCATTCGACTAGCCTGCTTCCCTGTCCAGTAAAATGTAGGCTTCACTGAGACAAATCTGCTTCTATCATTCAAGCCTTCCTTGTGGCCCTTGCTCCATAATTAGCTGCAATTCCTTCACAGGAACAGGAGGAGGCCTTTCAGCTCCTCGAACCTGTTCCACCATTTAGTTCGATCATGGCCGATCTGTACTTAAACTCCATTTATCCGTCTTTGCTCCACTGATACCCTTAACAGACAACAATCTATCAATCTCGGTCTTAAAAATGTCAATTGACTGAGCGTCCACAATCTTTTGTGGGAAGAGTTCCAGATTTTCACTACCCTTTGTGTGAAAAATGCTTCCCGATTTCAATCCAAAATGGCTTAGCTCGAATTTTAAGATTGTGCCCCCTCTGTTCTGGATTCCCCACCACAGGAAATGGTTTCTCTCCATCTATCTAATCGAATTTTAAAAAATCAATTTAAAGACCTCAAATAGATCAATCTTCATCCTACTAAACTCAAGGGAACACACACCAAGTTTATGCAATAATTCTGATAATTTAGCTCCTAACCATTACTATCATTCTGGTGAATCGGAGCTGCATTCCCTCCAAGGCCAATATATCTTTCCCTAGGTGAGGTGCCCAAAACTGAATGCAGTACTCCAGATGAGGTGATACCAAGGATCTGTACAACTAAAGCATCACTGCCTCACTTTTGTGTTTCAAACCCCTTGAGATAAAGGCCAACATTCCATTAAGATTTTTCATTACTTTTTGTAGTTGTACACTAGCTTTTAGTGATCTGTGTAAAATGGACACCAACATCTCCTTGCTCCTCCACAGTTCCTAGTCATTAACCATTAAGAAAATATGCGGATTTGTCTATCTTGGATCCAATGTGAATGACCACATTGAACTCTATCTGCCACAGTTTTGCCAAATCACTCAGTTTGTCTGTCATTTCGTCACTTCCTGCTCCCACCTTTACAACGTACTATTCCTTCTAACTTAGCGTCATCTGCAAACTTGGATACACAACTCCCTATTCCTTCATCCTAGTCATTAATATATGGTGAATCCACAGAAACATAGAAGATAGGAGCAGGAGGCCATTCGGCCCTTCGAGCCTGCTCCGCCATTCAATGAGATCATGGCTGATCATCCAAATTCAGTACCCCGTCCCTGCCTTCTCCCCATATCCCTTGATCCCTTTAGCCTCAAGAAACCTATCCAACTCTTTCTTGGATATATTTAATGAACTGGCCTCCACCGCCCTCTGTGGCAGAGAATTCGACAGGTTCACCACTCTCTGGGTGAAGAAATTCCTCCTCATTTCTGTCCTAAATGGCTTACCCCTTATCCTTTGACTATGACCCCTGGTTCTGGACTCCCCGGCCATCAGAAACATCCTTTCTGCATCTAGTCTGTCCAGACCTGACAGAATTTTATAGGTTTCGATGAGATCCCCTCTCAATCTTCTAAACGCCAGTGAGTATAAGCCCAATTGACACAATCTCTCCTCGTACGTCATTCCTGCCATCCCAGGTATCAGTCTGGTGAATCTTTGCTGCACTCCCTCCATGGCAAGAACGTCCTTCCTCAGGTAAGGCGACCAAAACGGCACACAATACTCAAGGTGTGGTCTCACCAAGGCCCTGTACCACGGCAGCAAGACATCCTTGTTCTTGTACTCGAACCCTCTTGCTACGAAGGCCAACATACCATTTGCCTTCTTAACCGCCTGCTGCACCTGCATGCTTACCTTCAGCGACTGGTGCACAAGAACACCCAGGTCTCTCTGCACTTCCCCTTCTCCCAAACTATTGCCATTCAAATAATAATCTGCCTTCCTGTTTTTGCCACCAAAGTGGATAACCTCACATTTATCCACATTATAGTGCATTTGCCATGTTTCTGCCCAATCACCCAACCTGTCCAAATCGTACTGGAGTTTCACGACATCCTCCTCACAGCTTACCCTCCCACCCAGCTTTGTGTCGTCTGCAAATTTGGAGATATTACATCCACTTCCCTCGTCCATATCATTAATATATATTGTGAACAGCTGGGGTCCTAGGACCGATCCTTGCGGTACCCCACTAGTCACTGCTTGCCACACGGAAAATGACCCGTTTATTCCAACTCTTTGCTTTCTGTCCGCCAACCAGTTCTCTATCCAAGTCAATACCTTGCCCCCAATCCCTTGTGCCTTAATTTTGCACGCTAATCTCTTATGTGGGACCTTATCGAAAGCCTTCTGAAAGTCCAAATACACCACATCCACTGGTTCTCCCTTATCTATTTTACCAGTTACATCCTCAAAAAATTCCAGCATATTAGTCAAGCAGGATTTACCTTTTGTAAATCCATGTTGACTTTGTCCAATCCTGTCACTGCTTTCCAAGTGCTCTGCTATTACATCTTTTATAATAGACTCTAGCATTTTCCCCACGACCGATGTCAGGCTTACCGGCCTATAATTCCCCGCTTTTTCTCTACCACCTTTTTTGAATAGTGGGGTAACATTAACTACCCTCCAATCCATGGGTACTGTTCCAGAGTCTATCGAGTTCTGGAAGATGACCAGCAATGCATCTACTATCTCTAGGGCCACTTCCTTAAGTACCCTGGGATGTAGACCATCCGGCCCTGGGGATTTATCGGCCTTTAGTCCCATCAATTTTCCTAACACCATTTCCCTACAGATACTGATTTCTTTCAGTTCCTCCCTCTCATTAGAACCTATGTTCCCCGGCATCTCTGGGAGGTTATTTGTGTCCTCCTTTGTGAAGACAGAGCCAAAGTATGTATTTAGTTGGTCTGCCATTTCCTTGTTTCCCATTATAAATTCCCCCGATTCTGACTGCAAGGGACCTACGCTTGACTTCACCAATCTTTTTCTCTTCACATATCTATAAAAGCTTTTACAGTCAGTTTTTATGTTCCCTGCTAACTTACTCTCATATTCTATTTTCCCTTTCTTAATTAATCCCTTTGTCCTCCTTTGTTGACTCCTAAACTGATCCCAATCCTCAGGATTATTGCTTTTTCTAGCCAATTTATATGTCCTCTCCTTGGATCTTATGCTATCCCTAATTTCCCTTGTTAGCCACGGTTGAGTCACCTTTTTTGTTTTATTTTTATGCCAAACTGGGATGAACAAATTCTGTAGCTCATCCATTCGGTCTTTGAATGTTTGCCATTGCCTATCCACCGTCAACCCTTTGAGTGCCATTCCCCAATCAATCCTACCCAACTCGCTCCTCAGACCATCGTAGTTTCCTTTATTTAAATTCAGAACCCTAGTCTCCGAGTCAACTACTTCATTCTCCAACTTAATGAAGAATTCGATCATATTATGATCGCTCCGACCCAAGGGGCCTCGTACAACAAGATTGCTAATTAATCCTTTCTCGTTACATAATACCCAGTCTAAGATGGCCTGATCCATATTGGTCCAGGAAGCCATCCCGTAAACACTCCAGGAATTCCTCCTCCACAGTATTGTTACTAATTTGGTTGGCCCAATCTATATGTAGATTAAAGTCACCCATGATGACTGCTGTGCCCTTATTGCACGCTTCTTTAATTTTCCTTTTAATGCCATCCCCAACCTCCGCCTTACTGTTTGGAGGTCTATATACCACTCCCACTAGTGTTTTTTTCCCCTTGGTATTTCTCAATTCTACCCATACAGATTCCACATCATCAGAGCTAATATCCTTCATTACAATTGTATTAATCCCTTCTTTAACCAGTAATGCTGCCCCACCTCCCTTTCCTTTTTGCCTATCTTTCCTGAATATCGAATACCCCTGGATGTTGAGTTCCCAGTCTTGGCCATCCTTGAGCCACGTTTCTGTAATCCCAACCAAATCAGATTCGTTTACCTCTATTTGCGCAGCCAATTCATCCACCTTATTACAAATGCTCCTCGCATTAAGACACAAAGCCTTCAGGCTTGTTTTTTTAACACTCTTAGACCTATTAGAATTATTATTTATTGTGGCCATGTTTGATTTAAACCGTTGATTTCTCTGACTGCCACTTTTGTTTTTCTCCTACCTATCTTTTGCTTTTATCCCTGTTTTCCTTTCCTCTGTCTCCCTGCTCAGGTTCCCAACCCCCTGCCATTTTAGTTTAAACCCCCCCGAACAGTGCTAGCAAACCTCCCCACAAGGATATTTGTCCCGCTCTGGTTCAGGTGCAACCCGTCCAACTTGTACAAGTCCCACCTTCCCCAGAAGCAGGCCCAGTGATCCAGGAAACTAAAGCCCTCCCTCCTGCACCAACTCTTTAGCCGCGCATTCATCTGCTCTATCCTCCTATTCCTATACTCACTAGCACGTGGCACCGGGAGTAATCCAGAGATTACAACCTTTGAGGTCCTACTCTTTAATCTGCTACCTAGCTCCCTAAATTCTTGCTGCAGGACCTCATCCCTCTTCCTACCCATGTCGTTGGTCCCAATGTGAACCACGACCTCTGCCTGTTCACCCTCCCCCTTCAGAATGCCCTGCAGCCGTTCAATGACATCCTTGACCCTGGCACCAGGGAGGCAACAAACCATCCTGGAGTCACGTCTACAGCCACAGAAACGCCTATCTGTTCCCCTTACGATAGAATCCCCTGCCACTATTGCTCTCCCACTCTTTTTCCTCCCTTCCTGAGCAGCAATTGTCACATCCTGCCAATCGGATAACATTCCTTTTACCTCTACTCACTGTCTCCTACCAATCTATTACCAACCCAGTAACACAGAAAGTTCATTTCTACTGCATTTCCTGCACTCTTTCATGCAAAGTTATCTTGGGTAGGCGAGAACCCAGCAGTTTTGGACATGTCCAAGCCACTGCCATTGTCTAAATCCAAAATATCTCCACAATGTCTTCGTTCAGTCTGACCTGTGCTTTTACTGTTTAGTTTACATAGGATATACGGCACAGAAACAAGCCATTCGGCCCAACCAGTCCATGCAGGTGTTTATGCTCCACACGAGCCTCCTCCCGTCTTTCCTCATCTAAATCTATCAGCATAACCCTCTACTCCCTTTTCCCTCATATGCTTGTCCAGCCTCCCCTTAAACGCATCTATACTATTCGCTTCAATCACTCCCTGTGGTAGCGAGTTCCACATTCTCACCGCTCTCTGGGTAAAGAAGTTTCTTCTGAATTCGCTATTGGATTTCTTGGTGACTATCTTATATTGATGGCCTCTAGTTATGCTCTTCCCCACAAGTGGAAACATTCTCTCTGTATCCACTCCATCAAAATTTCCTGATATGTATACCCTCGCATTTCTGGCATCATCCTTGCAAATCTTCTCTGCACCCTTTCCAGTGCCTCTATATCCTTTTTATAATATGGCGACCAGAACTGTACGCAGTACTCCAAGTGTGGTCTAACCAAGGTTCGATACAGGTTTAGCATAACTTCCCTACTTTTCAATTCTATTCCTCTAGAAATAAACCCCAGTGCTTGATTTGGTTTATTTATGGCCTTGCTAACCTGTGTTGCAACCTTTAGTGATTTGTGTATTTGTACTCCGAGATCCCTTTGTTCTTCTCCCCCACCTAGACCCGCACCCTCCAAGTAATAAGTGACCTCCCTATTCTTCCTACCAAAATGTAATACCTCACATTTATCTGTGTTGAACTTCATTTGCCAATTATATGCCCATTCTGCAAGTTTATTAATGTCCTCCTGTAACTTGTTGCAGTCCTCCTCAGTATTGACTATCCCCCCTATTTGGTGTCATCCGCAAATTTAGAAATTGTGTTTTTGATTCCCAAGTCTAAATCGTTAATGTAAATTGTGAACAGCAGTGGTCCCAGCACTGATCCTTGTGGAACACCACTACCCACCTTCTGCCACTGTGAATAGCTACCCTTTACTCCCACTCTCTGCTTTCTGTCCTGAAGCCAGCCAGCAATCCATTCTGCTACTTGTCCCCTGGCTCCGCATTCTCTGACCTTGTTCATCAGTCTATTATGGGGTACCTTATCGAAGGCCATTTGAAAATCCAGATAAATGACATCTACTGCATTACCATTGTCTACTCTCTCTGTTACCTCTTCAGAAAATTCAATAAGGTTGGTCAAGCAAGACTTTCTCTTTTGAAATTCATGATTATATTTTTGGTTTCTAGATGTTCTTCTATTTTCTCCTTTAGTAGGGATTCCATTATTTTTCCTACCACCGATGTTAAGCTGTTGTGGCCCTATCTTGCCAATGAACATTGAATATTCCACAAAACGAGTGGAGCTTAACCTTTCACGATTTATTTTCAAGGTCCATGCTTTATATATTGTGACAGGATAGATCACATGGTCAACTTGAAAAATTTAGTGTTCAGAGTTATGCTGCCAAATTCTCCTTAGGCAAATAAAGAATTGGGGCTGCCATCACTATTCTGATCTGGAAAACCTTTGATGCGATGGCACTTATCAACTATATTCAGATATTTGAATTGACTTACTCTTCTAGTTCATTGCCCAGATTTTACTTTATGCTGTGCTGATCAAGATTAATAAAAATAACTTATTTGTTTCCCACTAGATAAATCTTTATCCACGGTCTGCTCATTCACCCAGATCTTGAAGAACTGAAAAGCTGTTGGCAGACATGTTTAGATGATGCTGCAGCTTAAACACACCTCAACGTCAGACCCAGTTAAAGGCGTCCTTGAAGTCAATGAAAACACTATGCAGTTCTTTCCTGCTCGTTCTGTGTTTTTCCACGAACCGATAATATTCAAAAATTAGTTGCTTTGCAATCTGAAATCTGCTCATCCATTTTAAAGATGGTCTTTTGTTTTGTAATATCAATTGTCTTTCTTTGGGATCACTAATTAGCTTTACCCATCAGTCAAGTATTTTTGTTCTCTTATTTTCTTGCAGGTTTCATACATTGTTTCTGCATCTCTTTTCCTTCCTCCTCACTGACCGACTTCATAGTGTTCCCCCATTTTCTGAAGTCCAAAACAGAACAGGATTCAGGACTTGCAGGAGGGGCAGGATTTATGATGAAAACAGCAACACCTCCCGAAAAGCAAAGAGTAGATTCATCACTTTCAATATTGAAGCAAATTGAAGAACCAATTAAAACAGAAATAGGATGTTGGGTTAAGTAGCCAGAACAGTGCAGTATAACTCTATATTGGTTATGCTTAAACTTTACCATGTGTTACCTGACCACAATTGGGATTCTCTGTGCAATTTTGGTCATCGTGCTTCAAGAAAGGACATACATGCATTAAAGAGGGTGCAGAGAAGAGAAGCAAGATTTCTCTCAAGTGTAAAGCTTTGAGGAAAGATTAGAGAAACTTAAGCTCTATAGGTTAATGAGAAAATTAAAGTGTGTGTGTGTGTGTGGGGGGGGGGGGGGGGGGGGAGAATCTTTATTAAGATGTATATATCAAATAGCATAGATAAGATGTACCCAGAAAGAAAGACATTGGGCAGATTCAAAATGAATTTTGAAGCTAGGATAAGTGAGTTGAAGTAGCAGAGCGATGATCTTCAATGGGCTAAATGGTCTTTCATTGCTATTTAGGGACTACGAAAGTACCACTAAGCATAACCAGTATACTTATTACTATATTTAAAACTTGTGTTTTGCCAACATACAATTTCTTTTTTCAAGCTCTTGTGTTTAAGAGGTTAGTTATTTTTGAAAGGCTGTCAGTTGGTGGTGTTAGCTGGAACATTAGTCCTGGTCATTGCTTTTCACTGCTGAAAGCCAAATCCTAACAGATAGAAAAACAGACGGTGGTTTCAGTCCACTCAGACATTAAGGGAATTAAAGTGAGATGAACTTCAACAGTCCTGGGCTGAGCTGCAGAGGACACACATCCACACCATGAAGCTAGCTATAAATTGAGATGCTAAGACTAACTTTAAATGCTACGCATGGTACAATTCCAAAATCAAAACATTAGTCTAAACATCACAAAACTGAAGAATAAAACATAGGTACCCCCCTCTCTCTCTCTCTCTCCAGACCCCACCCCTTTTGTCATCAGACTATGCAAAAAAAACTTGGGCCTGGGAAAATGAGATTAAAACAATCTTTGCTAATGCAGTATTTATCCATTTGATGGTCAGCTCAAACCATATGAAGAAAACAGTTAAACCTGTAATTTTAAATTGGTTTGACAGCATAATCAATAAAGGGGCAACGTATTTGTGAAAACTAATTGACAATTTTTTTTGATGTACAGACAAAATATGTGAATTGCACTGAGTTCCATCACTTCCATTTGATGTCACTGTAATGAAGATGACATACAGCTCTTTTGGCTATTCTCCTTCCTTCCTAAAAAAGATTGTCCAAAAGCAGTTTTCATGCAGTGACCCTTTAAAGGAATGCACGGGACAATCAAAATGACTGTGACCTCTACCGTCTCAGCTGAACCTTCAGATGTCATTAATACTGTCATGAATGCTTAATACATAATGCAATACAACTGCTGGTTTTATATATACACATACACAGATAGACTGTAACACTGCTCATGCTGGAAGTTTCCAAATGCTGCCACCCACGCAAATATGAACTTGGAATTTTGAAACTTTCGTTTCAGAATACAGCTCCATTGGCTGTGATTGCAGGGAGTAATGAACATAAGGCCGACATTGTTGGTAGCTGCAGATTAGTAGAGGGGACTTTTGTTTTTAAGTTGCTGTTGTTAATAAGAATTGAAATAGATAAGGCATGTTGAGCCCTTCACTGTGATCAAAATTTACTCCTGCTGATACTCAAAGTCATCTTTTCCCAAATGTGCACTGCACAAACCGGAGCTAAAAATATCCAAACAAACCCATAGAATGTTCTACAAACATTTGGGTGGTGGCTTTATGCTCATTTCCTGCTGCTTTCTGATTCATAGCTAATGTGGTCTTAGTTCCTCAATGCCTGTGCTGCAGTTATACAAGCCAAGTAATCATTCCTCTCTTTTGAAATCTAGAAAGGATGGTCAGTCTCCAAAAGAGGAAAAAAATCGTGTGTAAAAACAGCAACAATTGTTTCATAAGTTATTGGCTTCTGTTAACTACTGACAGCCTTTATACTCCATCCTAACTAGCAACGATTTTACAATATTAAATGTTTCACCACTTAGAGCTGGCATCTGGATATTCTGCAAGTCTCAGCCATCTTGACATGATCAAATGATGGACGGCTATCTTCAAACTCCTACTTGGAGCCACCTCAAAAATATATTTAGTTCATGTTGCTCCGCCTTTCCATGAAAGCCTATGTTTAATCTGGAAGCAGCAGTACAGATAAAAATTGGGTCAAAACTTCCACTTTATTGGGCAAGAACCTCTACTTTTTGGCAGGTGGGCTTCCTCTGTGCTGCCCCCACCCCCCTCCGCCCTCACACCCACCCCGCACAAAAACAATTGCCTACCAATTCTGTGCTGCAGTGTGCCGGCTGAACGGTCATAAGTATACAACCTGCAAGGATATTGTACACCCCCAATTACCCTTACAGCGCTGCTTCACGGGACACAAGCAGGCATGACAATACAGGAACGAGCTACGTCACTTCATTGACTGTGAAACTCTTTGGGATGTCCGGAGGTCGTGAAAGGCGCTATATAAATACAAGTTTGTTCTTTCTTCCTCCCTCCCTTCCCCTGACTACTGAGAAGGAAGACTAGCAAAGTCATCCATTTAAAACATTCATATTCAGGACTTTCAAAGCTTCAATATTTTTAAAGCCAGAGTTATGAAACTTTAGCCCCCTGTATAGACTAGTCTGAAGAGTGAGTTGAACCTCCATGTTCACTGATGGCATAAAACTAAAAGTAAATTTTTCTAATTAACCCAGGCTTTATTTTAAATAAAAACATTTGCAGAATCCATTTCCTAATGCAAACAGCCCCACCTCCCTCCAAATTAGCTGGAGTGACAGGAGGAGTAATTTTTTAAAATCCTATAATAGCAGGGAAAACATAAATGTAAAAAAAAATTATCTGATCACATTTATAATGGTCTCTACCAAAGAAGGCAGTAGAGGCCAATTCATTAAATATATTCAAGAAGGAGTTGGATGTATTTCTTAAGGCTAGGGGGGATCAAGGGATATGGAGAGAAGGCAGGAACAGGGTGCTGAATTTGGACGATCAGCCATGATCTCATTGAATGGCGGAGCAGGCTCGAGGGGCCGAATGGCCTACTCCTGCTCCTATCTTCTATGTTTCTATGTTTCTAAGATGCCTATGGAAACTTGTCATGCTGCACTTACAGTTTCCTGCTAGTACAGCAACTACAGTGTCACCACTGGCAGGACGGTGTAATAGAAAGAAAAATGACTTGCATTTATATAGCACCTTTCACAACCTCAGGACGTCCCAAAGCACTTTGCAGCCAAAGTAGTACTTTTTGGAGTGTAGTCACTGTTGTAATGTAGGAATCGTTGCAGCCAATTTGCACACTGCAAGCTCCCACAAACAGTAATGTGATAATGACCAGATAATCTGTTTTGGATGTTGACTGAAGGATAAATATTGGCCAGGACACCAGGGATAACTCCCCTGCTCCTCTTCAAAATTGTGTCATTGGATCTTTTACATCCACCTGAGAGAGCAGACGGGGCCTCTGTTGAACGTCTCATCCAAAAGACAGCACCTCCGACAGTGCAGCACTCCCTCAGTACTGCACTGGAGTGTCAGCCTAGATTTCTGTGCTCAAGTGTCTGGAGTGGGACCCCCTTGTTGTCTATACTGGATACTGTAATCTTGCACCTGCCCTACATGTGTTCCTCCTATCTTTTGGAAAGTGGACAATCTAGTGAGACAAGGTCATCTGTAAACCAATAAGCTGGTTTATTTTGCATGTAATACACGAGCAAACAGAATAGAGTTTTCAGTGAAATTCAATCTAATTCCTTTTGGTCCCCGTAGCATCAAAAAGATTAAAGGATGCCTGTTGACGAGCTAAATTCACTTCACTTCACAAAACAGCAAATCCCTGATAAGTTTAGCCATGACCTAAAGAAGACAGGTACCATCCTCCGTGACACTGTCCTTGCTTCGGCTCGATAGGAAGCCAAAGATTTGAGTACTGATCCTCCCTAGCTCTACGTGTTGGCAATAGCCAGTTCAGCTGCCAATCAAGCCTACTTCTGCCCTGCTGGGTGTGGGTCCCACGGCAGCTGCCTCCCACTGGGCTCAATTGAATGAGATCATTTCAACATTGCGTGCGTGAAATGTCACTGGAATTTTTTAACCCCATTTTCTTAAATTAAATTGATGTGGTATGCAAGAAACACAATTCTACCAGACACTTTTTGTCCCAGTTTCTGGGTGAAATATATATTCTCAGATAGCTTCATGGTTGTGTCGATTTAACCCCTGCTGTGGCTCAGTTTAGCTTAATAGCAACATCTTGTTATAAATTAACCAGATATTTCATCATAGTCAAAAACCTTTTGGCACTGATTGTAACTTGCAAGTTACTAATTCAACAAAATCACACAAATTACAGCACTTTTGAAATCTATTTTCTACATGAATACCCACACTTTGCAAACATTAAATACTGACTGAATCATCTTGGGTGCATAAAATACACAATAGTGCAAGCATTAGCTCCTAACAGAAACCACTGTCTGTAAATGACTACTTTATCTCCTATGGAGATTTTTTTTTTTTTTTAAATAGCCTCCAAATCTCTATTTATATAGTAAAAAAAATAGCTGTTACCCAGGCCGTAAAATAATTGGGAGGATGTTAGCAATTTGTCCTGTCGCAGAACAATATAATTTTAGACGTGACTCACTGTAATGCAGCATAATCTTCAGCATGTGTCTGAAACCAGTTAACTTCACAATGAAATATTGGTTTAAAAAACATTAATGGTCTATCAAAATGGCCTTTACCGTAATAAAGTGCTCTTCGGACTCCAAGGAAGAAAAAAAATATTTCTACAAGTTGAATGAAATATCACTTTAATTCAATGAACTGCTATTCGGGGCCTCCAAAGCTGCCCACAGCATAGAGAACCTACAGAGATCTATGCCCTGAAGCAGTACATAGAATTTTACTGCTCGATAGCAGGGCACATTGGGGGTGCAACAGAAGAGCATGACTTCATCTAAGAACACTAGAAGGCACAAAAACCTTATAATGAATGCTCAGTCCACCATTGAGTGCAACTTGGGTTTTAATTATGCATAGAGACAAAAACGCATTTTCAGCCTTATAACCTTATTTACATGTTCAAGTTTCAACATGTTATACCCAGGCACTGGAAAAGTGAACAATGTCTTCACCTTCACTGCCAGACTGCCCTTTAGAGAAAAAGGTTGCTAACAGAAATTGGTCACAAACTAGTCGCAAAAGGAGAGCATGCAGATATACAAATGTACATGTAAACTAACAATCTACTGTAAAGCATGACCAATGCTTTGAGTACTTTAACCTTTAGAAGGCAAACTAGAGAAGAACGTGATGGTGCATTGAGCTACAGCATTGTCATTTCATCCCTGGGATGATGATGAATTGAATCTAACCCAGTCCTCAGGGATGAAAGTCTCCTGTCTGCCTGCTGTAAGGGCCTCAATTTGGGCGGTCTCAATCCTGTTCTTAGTGGGCATAAGTCCACGGCTGGGGGGGGGGCGCGGGGGAAACTACCCATAGCACAGCATTAATTCCCATTAAACTGCCTCACTCACTCAAGTGGCCACAAGATAGCGTACATACAAAATGAAAATATTACACTGATGCAATTAATGGTGCTTTTCTGAAGTTAGGGAGAAGGAATAACATTGGGAGCGCATTAGATAAACCTGTGTTTAACCCTTGCTATTCCTGATATGGAGCTGCAAATGGGTGGAAAATAACATTTCTTTCCTCAGCACTGACATTATTTACCTCAATGAGCACCAATTCGCCCACACCACAAAATATACTAAAAGGTAAGATTTTTACAGAACTAATGGATCTCCCATGGTCCTATGCACGGTGAGTTGGAGGATACGCTGTTTTATAACACAGGCCCACTAACCTGGACAATTGTCCTTCATGCTCCCAGCAAAGCCACAAAGGCCCTTGAACAACAGGGCTACTCTCACCCTTAGTCTTCCGTCCTCGTTCCCTACTCAACAGGGTTACTATCCATCCTCGACAACTGACTCTTTTCCTCTCGACAAGTTATCTCTCTATATCCCCTGACAACGGGGTAACCTCCTCTATTCTGCCCCATCCATTCTACAGGGTGTGTGTATCTCTTTCACAATTTGGTTCTTCACTCCCACCCTGAAGCGGATCTCTCTCCACTCTCCCTTTCTCATTCATGAAGGTCTTTCTACCTTACCCTTCCTCAACTGGTAAAGTATATTTTCTTTCAAAAAGCTTTAATTGTAAAACTTCACCATCAAACGGATGTAACAGTGTTTGTAGATGGAAGTTTTAAAATAAACATGCTTTGTTCGCACGTTACCATTTTCAGAGTGAGTCTCAGTATGCAGATGTCTGATAAAGCCTCCGTAACTTAACTGTTTTAGTGACAAAATACTGCTTATAGACAGAGAGCATGTGTCTCAAATAAATCCCCTCAGCTCAAAGCACAATTAGCAATCATTAAATTTTAAGCTCTCCTTATTGTACTGGGTTAAGTGTTCTCAATTTGGTAGATTTGTTCCCACTTTATACCACTGAATTACCAAAGCACTGGAGGAAGCCGTTTTTGTTGCACTAATGTGCCTTATATTGGTAGAATAAATTCATGCATGTTTGTTGGGAAAAACTGTCCATTAAAGAATTAGGTAAGTCCAAATATTACACACGTTACTCACCATGCACACCTGCATTCAGCTTGCTCTTTGGGCAATGGCTATGTAACACTTCCAAAATATGCTTTCATCTTAATGCTCAATCACTGCATTGTTCCTGTAAAATGTGCTTTATCACTATTGCTAAAGAATTTAATTCATTAAGCACAAGGTACTCGGCAGGAAACTTTAAACAGCAAGCTTGTCTAACACAATGAACCTGTAGTTTCAGTATAACCACCTTTATCACAAGGTCCCGTCACACGCCATGCCTCTCAATCCATTTCACGCTCCGTGCAGCCAGTACACAGATTTTTAACACAAGCAAATGGCCTTGTGCATGCTTTCCATCAAGACTAGGTTGCTTTTGAAGGTCTGAAATGACCTGTTGTGCACACCTGCTGCAAAGCACCATCCATCATCGGGTCTAAAAAAAATTGTATTTCAGTTAACAATAGGAAACTGTCATCAGTTAGAAAAATACCACCTTGCAAGCTAACATCTTTAATCTTTGCAATTCTGCTCAGCATTTAATAGTATCAGGTGTGGGAATAAAAGCTTCAAACTGGTTTAAAGGACAATTACATTATATAAACTTCACAGCTGTCCCTACTGTAAGGAGATCAGACAACACCAAACAATTGGCCTTTTCTGTCAGCGGAGGACAGCTGCTGCTCTATGTGCAGGTCCTTTTTAGTGGCATTAATTACTGCCTGAAACAAAATATTTATAATCAAACTGGTTAGGGCTCCATCTGAAGGGCCTGAAAGATGGTAATGAATTATATTTGACGTTTGAGTGTGTTATTGAGCTAGCACCAGGGCAAACATCTGCTCCAACGTTGTAGGGAAAACAGTTCTATCAGCTAAGCCATCTTTTTTGGAAAATTACAAGGCCTGGAGGGAGAGGTCGGCTATTGAAATTTCGGTCGTCACCTAAACAACTCCATGATTGACATCAGTAGCAAAATACAATTGTGTTGCAGTATACGGCTACATCTTGAGGGTATAATATCGGTGATCAAGCCCGTTTAACTTGGTTTCTTACTTGTAAACGATGCAAATTGAACAAAATGATATGAAGGAATAGGTAATTTCCTCTTGACCTTTGGCTGATTGATTTGACTTCAGGGAAGCACAGAACCTTTCCTGTCAAGCTGTGCTGGCTTTGAAAATCTCTTTCAAAGCTGCAACTTCCTTTCCCCTCTCACCTTTGAACTTAATGTAAGCTGTATTTTCTACTTTACAAAATGTATACACCTTTATTAAACAGGAATTACTTGGATTTTATTTGGTGTAAGATTTCCCATACCAGCTTAAGATCCCATTTTTGTTAAGTAGTTGGTCAATTCGCTTTAAATTGTTCATTTATTACCTTTAAGTGGTGGTGCTCTTAACTCTGATCATTAAAATGAGAACCAAGTGCAAAGCATTCTGAAAATGATTTTAAGTGAAAGAGAAAATGCTCAGATCGCTTATCCAACTGCAGTCTTCCACTGCGTTTGATCATACCTCTCAAATTTGGTGCCATCAGCAAATTTAAATACTGTTCTCTCAATTTCCAAGATCAGATCATGTAACTTAGTCATCATCAAGACTCAAGAGGTTGGCAAACGAGTTTAAACTTTTGAAAAACTAATTGAACTATTGTAAAATCATGTACTGGAAATTTAAAAAATAAAAATCAACATTGTCCCAAGTATTAAATTACACTTTTTAAAATTCTAATTAGAAGTAGGAGACCAATAAAGAAAAGCTCATCTTAACCATCTAATCTAACCCGTGTTTTGTTTCAAATAATTTCTTTGGTCCTCTTTGTTGCCTAAAATATATTCAAGAAGGAGTTGGATATATTTCTTAAGCTAAAGGGATCAAGGGATATGGGGAGAAGGCAGGAACAGGGTACTGAATTTGGATGATCAGCCATGATCTCATTGAATGGCGGAGCAGGCTCGAGGGGCCGAATGGCCTACTCCTGCTCCTATCTTCTATGTTTCTATGTAAAAATAACTATTTCATATACAGTCACAGAAGTGAGATTGAGGTTTTCCACTTCTATGCTTGTGAATCCATGATGTTACATCTATTAAAGTGAATGGGTGGACAATCGCGGCCGGCAAGCGTAGAAATGGAAATCCCGGGCCTGAACATTTATTTATTTATTTTTTAATATATTTATTATCGAACCTTAAATGTAAACATTCTTTATGTACAGCTCCATGCAGGTCCCTTAATCACGTCAATGAGAGAGCATTATTGAGCAATGATGAGTAATAATCCTGCCACTTATTGTTGCTTTCACTTTGGTAGGTTAAAAAAGCAACAGGTCTGAAGTCACAACAGGAGCTCATGATGCAATAAAAGCTAAGATTTCAGGATGAATTAAATCTACAATAAAGCAATGATTGCTACTAGTTTCAAGACAGCAATAATGAATATGAATAGGCGCACACACATAGACAGTTAGCAATAAAAATGTGCAATGTAGATATAAAAGAGGAAAAGGCAATCTTATGAAAAGAAATGGAATTTAAAAAAATGACAATAAGCAGGAGGTAACCAAAGATTAAATAGAATCCAATCTACAGCATTATATATAAAATGTTATTGTGCGGAAACAATAATTCATGAAAAGAAAGCTCTGCAAAAAGCGGAATGTTGTTTGCGCTCCTAACGTAAGCACTCCCAACTGAAAACAAAAGGAGAAGTCCCAGTCAGCAAATGGGAATTGTGCCTGGAGAAAGCCAGTTAATATGCTCTACCGTGTCAGCATTCTGGAATGTGAAAGACTTGTAATCAATGCTAATGAGTTTTATGTCCCATAACTCACCTTCCTAGCTCATTACAAGCAGCGCTAGCCATATTCAGTCCTTAAAGTTAATAACACATGCTCCATCTCAAAAATGCCAATGTGGTGAATAACCAGTTTATTCAAGACCAAATTAGCAATCTAACATTCAGGCCCCTGCAGCCATGATGGTAAAGACTGCTTAGTTTTCATTCAGTTGTCAATACACTTTCCTGGTATTACTCTACAAAGATCCCACTATACCCCTCCTGGCGACTTGGATGAGTAAAAGCCACAGTAGAAACACCTTTCTTCCTCTTCATCACTGCCACTATAATCAGCTAATACGGTGTTATGGATATCCATTAGCTCCCACGCTCACCAATTTATAGCCACCTCCTCTGTCATGAAGACTTGCATGCAGTGAAGATGGAAGTGGCCATTTTCCCCCCCAGGCCAAATCACACTAAAATGGATTATAATCCCAATAGCAACTCACCTTTTTTCCCCTTCTTGAATGTTTTCATTAGCAATAATGCTCTATTATTTAGCCATTTTAAAATCAGTTGCATCTACTTTTGGATGATGAAAAATGCAAAAGAAAAATATGATTTATGAATTTCTATACCTATAAACATAACTAATGCAAATACTGAGAAATTAAGAACTCTTCAGGATCAAAACACACCAACAGATGCACAGCTAAGCTCTATAAACTGACCAAGGAGCCTTGGAATAAATTAAAGCAAAACTTTCAATTTTCATATTAAATTGACAATTTGGTGCCAATCTGTGTTGACTACTGGGTAGTTCTATGTTACAGACTTAAGCTCAAAGAAGCGGAGCTGATATTGCCCCTATTACGCTTATAGCCATCATTGAAGAGAGATGCCCATCCCAACAGTTTTGGCCAGAGTCTTTATCGGTCTCCCCCCCAAGGTGAAACCACATTATGATAACCTACTGTGCCATTCCGTCTCACTATATATTTTTTTAATTAATTATTTACATATGTGGTGGTTTCCCAATCACAGTAACTATGTTTACGCTTTCACTAAGTTTATGCCGACCAGGAGGAATGAACCACAATGTCCAGGCTCCCAGGGGCCGCTCCCACTCATTGCTCTGTGCATATGGTGGAATAGCTCAGCATCCAACAACAAGGTTCGAAAGCTGTTTTATGCCCCCAATATTCAATTAGAAGTCATTCTCTACACTGCAGCCATGGATAATTATAATAATAAAAGAATACTTTTAAAGAATGCCAGTTAGATCATTGTGCAGCCTTATGGTAGTGATGTGCATATAGAACGAACTTATCTTGCATAGACGACAAAAAAAATCTGTCTAGAGTTCAGTGTGGCTCATAAACTGAGCCTATCTGACTTGACATGATGCAATTGCTGTGTAGTGATGGTGGCATGTGACATACGTGAGTTGTAGTTCAGGCTGCAGAACAGGTAGATATATTACTGGTAACATACCCACAAAGTTAAAGCAATATATTGCAAGCTACTAACTGTAAGCCATAAGAAAACGCATTGTGCAGCTTCCTGTGAATTCAGCTTGAATGAAAAATATGCATCATTGAAGTCATCTGTCCTAATAATGTGGCTCAGTATACGCTGCTGTGAAGCGCCTTGCGACATTTTACTGCGCTAAAGGTGCTATATAAATGCAAGTTGCTGCTGTATTTCCCCACTAAACCATTAGGGCAGCCTAGCCAGAATTATTACTAGAAACAGGTTTGTTGAATGCAAGATAAACTATCATCTATAATCGTAAATGACCATTCGGTTAACCTACATACAGAAAACTCTTTTTTATCCGGCACCGACGGGACCGGCATGGTGTCGGTTGATCAAAAAGTCCGGATTACAGAGAGGTATACTTACTAAGGTATGAGAGCCCCGTACACGGCCACAGATCCAGGTGTCCCTGTTGCATGGCAACAGGTGCAGGAACCCTGGTTACATGGCCACAAATCCAGGAACCCTGGTTACACGGTCACTACAGGAGACTTTGGTTTATCCGGAGGTTGTATGTCCGGAAACCTCGATCTACCGGCAGAAATCAGGAGCCGTTTTGTTAGGTTTTTTTTTCTTCTCGTGGCTTTTTTTTCCAACAGTCAGGCTCTGGAAAGTCTCTCTGAAGCTGTTGCTAAGCTACAGAGACGCTTCCAAGGTACGGGCCGACTGTTCAGAAGCTGTTGCTAAGCAACAGTGTTTGTTGTCAGATACGGAGATGAAAACCTCCGTATGCTTCAACATTAACGCTGGTATGTCCGGCAGTTTTGATAGATCGGCAACAGCTCGGTCCCGTCGGTGCCGGATATCACAAAGTTTCCTGTAATATGAAGTAAAACTTACCTGAGCCTACTCCTGAATTTTGCCGGTTAAGAGAGATTTCCGGTTATTTAGGTGCCGGCAAAAAGAGAGAGTTTCCTGTATTTCAATTTGATAATTAAATAAAATCTATTTACTTGTACTGAATCTGAAAAATTGTTCTAATTTTAACGTATAACCTTTGTTCCGTGAATCATAATGGTAGATAGTTGTTTAGGGAATAAGGTGATGACAGGTCAAAATTGGAAAACTTCAGTGTGTACATGTAGTTCATGAGAGGAAGCATTTCTCCAGTTTCATTAGTGGATCTATGTACTATGGAATCCTGTTCCAGCCAAGATGTCCAACAACTGCTGCTAGTAATCAGATTTCTGTGCAGTAGGAATGAGCCTTTAACATTAAGAACAGCAGCATATCACGGCTTCAATCTGATTGCATCTAATTTTCCTGCAAGTACATTTGACTGCGTTGAAAGTTGTGAGCAGTGTGGGGTGAATCTTCCTGGATGATGTGAGCATTCTGGGCAAACACACTTGCAGAAAAGCGTCTCCAGCTGCAATCGCTCAAAATAGAGAGCTTCAAAAACAGAGGGAGACATTCCCTCACGTAGGGAGGCAGAAGGTTTTCTGCAACACACATTTCACAGATGGGATGAGTGATGGAGGATAAAGACTGGAAATGAGTGATCATCTACCAGCACGGGAAGAAGAGTAGGAAGGAAGTGCAGGGTCCCCCGAGGTCTTGGCAACAAAGTTTTCAGTACTGAATACTTGTTCCGGGGACAAGTCGGGGGAAGGAAGCCACGAGCAAAGCCACAGCACCGTGGAAAAAGTGGGTACCCAAGGGGGCGGGGAGTTGAGCAGGAACACAGTGCTAGTGGGAGATCTGGCACTGAAGAGTAGACAGTTACTTTTGTAAACATGATTTTCCAATACCGTGTTGCCACCTAGGTGCCATTGTAAAGGGCATAGTAGATGCAGAAGCCTTGGGGGATGGGATCAATTGGAAGTCTTGATCTGCTTCAGAAACCAAAGCAGGGGAGAACAGGATTGACCTGAAGAGAGAGTCCCAGGAGTTAGATGACAGATTAAAAAACAGGACCTCAAAAGGCAATAATTTTAGGATGACTACCAGGGCCATGCACTAGCCAGCACAGCACAGTGAGATTAGGGAGGTAAATGCATGACTGGAGATGTAGTGTAGAACAGTTCAGGTTGTTGGGGCACTGGATGCAGTTCTGGGTTAAGAGCTGTACTGATCGGATGCCCTACACTTGAACAGAGCTGGGACCAATAACCATGTGGGTAGGTTAACTCGGGATGGGCATATGGCAGAGGAAGAGGAAAAGCTGAGTAGGCAGCTTGGAAAGGAAAATAAGCTTAGGTATCAAAGATTGAAAAAGGTTAGGCAGGGCAAGATAGTAAAAAAAAATAGAAATTAGACTGGGGTGGGAGGCAAAAAAAAGAGAATTTGCTAAACCAAAAGGAAACCAAACTGAAGTGCAAGCAAAGTAATGCACAGAGTGTAAGAAATGCAACTCGGGAACGAGAGTCATTAATTAAAATAGAAAATCAAGGAAGAACAGCAGTAACTGAAACATGGGTGGAGCTTTGCCAGGATTGGCAATTAAATGTTTCTATATGTAGGTGGGAGAGGGAAGAAAGAAAGGGAGGTATTAATTAAAGACAGTATCAGAGGTGGGGAGTGAAAACACAAGCCCAAACAGAAACTCTCTCGACTGAGCACATAAGTAGCAAGGGATCGGCCACATTGCTGGGAGTATACTAGAGACCACAGAACAGTGGAACGGAAATGGAGTGTAAAATTTGTAGATAAATTGGAGAGCTGTATCTTAATACAGCTATAATTTCAATAAATTTTAATTAGCTAAAAATAGACTGAGGTAAGGAAAATGTGACGATAAAGCAGATGCTTTCTGCAGTGCTTTAAGGACTGTCTTCTCATGTTAGATGCTGCTAGTCCAACAGGGAAGGAAGCACTATCTGATCATCTTCTGTTTAATTAAGCAGAGAAAATGGGTGACCTTAAAGTAGGAGAATATTTGGGAAACAGTGGCCATAATATAATTAGGTTAAGAATAAGACTAGAAAAGGAGAGAGAAATCAAGGACAAGAGTGCTTGACTGGAAAAAAGTAGGTTATGGTGAGATATAAAGGGATGTTGCCCAGATTAAACAGAAGGAAAATGGGCAAATAGAACTATAAATCAGCAATGGGAAATACTAAAACAGGAGATGGAAAGGGTGCAGATCAAGTTAATTCCAGTAAGGAAAAAAGGATGCGTATTAAAGGGTCCTTGTATGAATAGGGAGATTACATCAAATTCGAAACAATAAAAGCTTTTAGTATTTACAGGGCAGATAATAAAAACAGAAGCGAGGACAAATATAAAGAATATAGGAAAGTTATAAAAAGGAAGATTACAACAGTCAAGGGAAGTACGAGTTAAAATTAATGACAAAAAATACAAAGGGCATTAAAATGGCTTTCTATAGACACAATAGCAGTAAGAGGATTGTCACGATAGGGGTAAAGGCAGCTACGAAATGAAGGAGCATCACCTGTAAGAGAGAATGAGAGAATTGCAGAGATAAAAAACAAAAACTTGTATTTATATAGCGCCTTTAACGGAGTAAAACGTCCCAAGACGCTGCACAAGAGTGTTATAAGACAAAAAGTTTGACACCGAGCCACAGAAGGAGAAATTAGGGCAGGTGACCAAAAGCTTGGTCAAAGAGGTAGGTTTTAAGGAGCGTCTTAAAGGAGGAAAGAGAGGTAGAGAGGCGGAGAGGTTTAGGCAGGGAATTCCAGA
Organism: Somniosus microcephalus; assembly: GCF_052327205.1. NCBI lineage: Eukaryota > Metazoa > Chordata > Chondrichthyes > Squaliformes > Somniosidae > Somniosus > Somniosus microcephalus. The sequence continues at coordinate 48,050,261 of NC_141011.1, forward strand.
GCTTAGTGCCCAGGCAACAGAAGGCACGGCCACCAATGGTGGAGCGATTATAATCAGGGCTCCTCAAGAGGACAGAATTAGAGGAGCGCAGATATCTCGGCAGGGGGGCAGTTGTGGGGCCATGGAAGATTACAGAGATTGGGAGGGGCGAGGCTATGGAGGGATTTGAAAACAAGGATGAGAATTTTGAAATCGAGGCGCTGCTTAACCGGGAGCCAATGTAGTTCAGCGAGCACAGGGGTGATGGGCGAACAGGACTTGGTGCGTGTTAGGACACGGGCAGCTGAGCTTTAGATGACCTCAAGTTTACATAGGGTAGAATGTGGGAGGCCAGCCAGGAGCGCATTGGACTAGTCAAGTCTAGAGATAACAAAGGCATGGATGAGGGTTTCAGCAGTGGATGAGCTGAGGCAAGGGCGGAGATGGGCGATATTATGGAGGTGGAAATAGGCGGTCTTTGTTATGCTGCGGATATGTGATCGGAAGCTCATTTCAGGGTCAAATATGACACCAAGGTTGTGAATAGTGCGGTTCAGCCTCAGACAGACGTTAGGGAGAGGGATGGAGTCAGTGGCTAGGGAATGGAGTTTGTGGCAGGGACGGAAAACAATGGGCTCGGTCTTTGCAATTTTTAATTGGAGAAAATTTCTGCTCATCCAGAACTGTATGTCGGACAAGCAGTCTGACAATTTAGAGGGGTCGAGAGAAGAGGTAGTGAGGTAGAGCTGGGTGTCATCAGCGTACATGTGGAAACTGACGCTGTGTTTTCGGATGATGTCGCCAAGGGGCAACATGTAGATGAGAAATAGGAACAAACATACTTGCATTTATGTAGTGCCTTTCACATCCTCAGAATTTTCCAAAGCAAGTATTAGCCAATGAAGTATTTTTGAAGTACAGTTACTATTGCAATGCAGGAAAACATGGCAGCCAATTAACACACAGCGAGGTCCCAACAGTAATGAAATATATGACCAGATAATCTGTTTTTAGTGGTGTTGGTTGAGGGATAAATGTTTGTCAGTTCAAGTCCAACTCCAGCGACTTGAGTACATAATCTAAGGTAATCGGAAATGTAGTTTTGTCATGGCTTGTATAAAAGGAAGTCAGATATGTATTTCTTGTATAAATATAGCTACAAGGGTTAGATTGCATGACACAAGCTATCACCTACCTACAGCATCCAATAAATACAACAGTGAAAGTCCACAGAATAGGCTTATTTCGTGTTCCTCCTGCACTTATTTGTAATAGAACAACTCTCTTATTCATTTTTAAACCATATAACATCACTAGTCATGGAAGATATTTATGCCATTGTCAGTGTTAGATTGCGGTGTGCTTCTGGTGCAATTCACCTTAAATTAAAATGGTCATCTTGAATTTCACAAGAGGCTGGGGCTGTTGATTATGAACACGGTGGCTGCAGAAGCAGGATTCAGATGGAATCACTACTTAACTGATCCCTGGCTAAGCTATCTTATTTTCTTATCTGTAACATTATCTGAGTTTGGTTAACTAAGACTCAATGTTTGGCCATAATATGGATTTCAATCCCATGATACCCACGCTTACTTTAAAAGTGACAGTGAGATCACACGTTTAAGGACAGATCTTTTTGAAACCTGATGTGAACTAAACACATGCATATGGGCGGGGGGGGGGGGGGGGGGGGCGCGGCGCGGGAGAAGAGAAACAAAAACATTCTCTGACGCCAACTGGGTTTGGATCTGCAATTCAAAGGATTTGATAGAATTAGCATGCCAGGAGTGCGAGCAGTGCTGGGGCTGCGGGGGAGTGATGGAGAGGGACATATATCTTTAACAGTAATAAGTGCTCGTGTCTGCAAAGCATAAGGCTATGTTTGTAATGTCTTTTCTCTCCAAATTTGTGTATTCAATCCTATTCCTGCGTGACTATAACGGAAATACAAGAATGAGATTACCATTGGGAACACCACCTGAAACTAGACAATCAAAACATCTCAATATTACATTGATGCCGTTTGAGGGGAAAATAAAACTACTGCATGGTGGCCTGCTGCCAACTGTTAATTGTACTTTTAATTTGCAATGTACGTGTTTGTTTTTTTGGTCAGCTTTGTGACAAAAGTAGTTTTCAGTATGCTTCACGTGCCTGCTGCATAATTAATCATTTTTACAACTTTATTAGGAAGAAAAATTATTGCTTTTTCTGAAACGCATCTTTATTATGTGGTGCGCAATAATAACAAACCTCATTGTGTTTGAAAAGTTAAAACAGTTGCATTTAAATTACAACTTTTAAAACAAGATGTGAAATTTTAGTAAAAAAAGAGTATTAATTGGCACTCTCAAGGTGGCTGGTATGCAATATGGAAAAATGTTACAATGGTGCAGTAGAGGGTGGTCTTCTGAGGTTGCAGCAGGGTAGGGGGAGCTTTAATTCCAACGGCATCCACTGCGCTAAACCAGTCCTGATGCGCTCGAAGATGATACAGTAAATGGAAAATGGCTCATTTCCCAGCAATGACAAATCATCTTGCTCAACAGAAAAATTGACACAAAATGTTGAGTCAAATGAAATTGCAGCTAATCTCCTTGAATACAAATTGAATGCAAAAAAAATGTTTTGACACTTAGAGTTATACATCACAGAGGCCCTTCGGCCCATCGTGTCCACGCCGGCCATCAAGCCCTGTCTATTCTAATCCCATTTTCCAGCACTTGGTCCGTAGCCTTGTATGCTGTGGCGTTTCAAGTGCTCATCTAAATGCTTCTTGAATGTTTTGAGGATTCCTGCCTCTACCACCCCTTCAGGTAGTGAGTTCCAGATTCCAACCACCCTCTGGGTGAAAAAGTTTTCCCTCTAAACCTCCTGCCCCTTACCTTGAAACTATGCCCCCTGGTTATTGACCCCTCTACTAAGGGGAAAAGTTCCTTTCTATCTACCCTATCTATGCCCCTCCATAATTTTGTACAGCTCAATCAGGTCCCCCCTCAGCCTTCTCTGCTCCAAGGAAAACAACCCCAGCCTGTCCAGTCTCTCTTCACAGCTGAAGCGCTCCAGCCCAGGTAACATCCTGGTGAATCTCCCCTGCACCCTCTCCAATGCAATCACATCCTTCCTATAGTGTGGCGACCAGAACTGCACACAGTATTCCAGCCGTGGCCTAACTAGCGTTTTGTACAGCTCCATCATAACCTCCCTGCTCTTATATTCTATGCCTCGGCTAATGAAGGCAAGTATCCCATATGCCTTTTTAACCACCTTATCTACCTGTCCTGCTGCCTTCAGGGATTTATGTACATGCACACCAAGGTCCCTCTGATCCTCTGTCCTTCCTAAGGTCCTACCATTCATTGTGTATTCCCTTGCCTTGTTAGTCCTCTTGTTTGCCTTGATCAGCAAACCTCTAAGTAATGTAGAAAAATCTACTGCCTTCTGGTTATCAATAATTCCATTATCCAATTTGATGTTACCACATAAAATTACAAATACCAACAGGATATTTATGAACCTGAAGTGCAGCAAGCAATCAGGTCTACGTGCAGCTAACAACTAAGTCTACAAAGGGCAAGCCTGAGTATAACTCACGTTAAATACAAAAATAAAGTCTTAAAAGATGACCTTGAAGTCTAGCCTGGCCTTAAAAAGATCTTGTGAATTGTATTTTAGAACTAAATTCACTGTTTTACTCCAGCTACTAAACAAAGACATAAAAGCTGACTGATAAGGAGAAACAAAAATAAGGAACAAAGGTTGACTGCATTCGTATGAGATAAGTTAGTGCTCTGGATACTTTCCTTTAGCAAGGCAGTCCTTGGCTGTTTACACCATTGAGAGCTCAAGTCTGGCATGCTGCCTTTCTGATGCAAGACACTGCTTACTGGAAATGTAAAGTCAATCAGGAGTTTAACTGCAATAAAGGTCAACCGAAAGGTTTCACTCTTATTAGATCTGTGCACTGGCTACAAGCCCAGTACTTCCAGTGATCCCTTTTAGAAGAATTTATTTATAACAGCTTTATCATTCCATACCTGGGGAGGGCCTGGGGGTGGGGGTTACACGCTAGTCCATGTTTGAATGAGGTCATGCCTTTCAGTGAGTTGAGACATGTAGCTTGTGGAAAAAGTTAGTAATTTTTATTGTATTTTTTGTGGCTGATAGTGGAGGCAAGTATCGTTTTTAAGCGTATTCAGAGTTCCCAAACTCCCTTTAGCTTTTGCTTAACAACAGTAATGTAAAAGCTAACGACAGGCCAATCAATCAAAAGATCCTTTGGGATTGGCATGCACTAAATACAAATGGAAAACAAAGGCTTGAAACTCAAAATAGAACAAAAACAGAACCGATATACTTGAACACAGAATAGATTTCTTAACTCCTATCTCAAGCTGAGTGGTGTTTTTTTCCCCTCTGTGTAAACAGTGACGCAAAAGTGCAATTTGCCAGAATAGGGGTCCAGCAAGCAGAGATTATTTGCTTATTAGTGCAAGCTACAGCATCCGATTCCCAAAGTGTAGGCCAGGGATCAGTGTCTTGACTAGTGTTCATTCTCAGCTCCTGAAGGTTGGTGGGGGGGGGGGTGGTGCAGTTTGGTCAGTTCCAGCTGGGTCATTTGTGGAGAGTAAACTGCCCCAAAATGAAAAAGAGGGCACTTCATGGTAATGATCTCTTTTGAAGAGCTGCCTTGGAAGCTTATACCCTCTTTAAATTTTCGCAGCACTTCTATAAAATGGCAGGGTTCCTGATGTTAGTTAGTGTGCACCATTTACAGTGCGGACACATTCCACTACCATGGAAGAACTCTGCACATTTAAATCACAACTTTTGTTTCTGTCCATGGGCCCTCGCTGTCATTGCTCAGCTACAATAATGAAATATCTCTTTCCTTCTGCAACCCCTCCCCACTCAAAGGGAGCAAGCTGCAGAATACTGGTACACAGGTTGTGCAACAGTTTGATGATCCCTCACGAGATGGAGAATGGCATAAACAGGACATTGGTGTTATTTGTATCATTATACTGCCCCAATTAAAAGACAAGTCTTAAAGGAGGAAAGAGAGATAGAGAGGTTTAGGGAGGGAATTCCAGAGCTTAGCGCCTTGGCAGCTGAAGGCACAGCCGCTAATGATGGAATGACTAAAATCGGGGATGGTCAAGAGGCCAGAATTGAAGGTGCGCAGTTACTGGTATTTGTTATGAACAAAAGTGTATACATGATTAAAGCTAAATATGGGTTTGTGCTAGTAATAGAGTTAAGCGTTGACATCTTTACTATTCAAGAGTAGCATTTTCTGTTAAAAATCACTCATTCCTGTAATCCATTTACACAGCAAAGCACAAACAAGAATGCAGGTAAATTGTTCCAAGATATCAAATTGCAAATCAGCCATGATCTAACTGAATGTGGAACAGGCTCGAGGGGTTGAATGGCCTACTCCTGCTCCTATTTTGACAATTTTGGACAAAGATGACGTGAAAGCAAGCCATAGAAAAGACCATAATCATTTGATTATGGCTTGCAGACAAATTGTATACGAATCATATGGACTGAAGACCAATTTCCTGCAGTCAAATATTGCAGTTCTATTGATTCTCATTCCTTTTGATAGAGGTTTGAATTAAGTTTTTCAAGCACACAGTGAACTATCAAACATTCCACTTTGGTTAAATGTCAGCGAGAGCACAATCTACATATAGATCTATTTAACCTCTTGTGATATGTATTTTATAAATTTCTGGTGGCAGCAGTTATGCAATGCTTTAAGTCTGCTGGCAACCTGGAATTTGCCTCGTTCACTTTGAAGGGAAGATCTGAGAGTACCAACGTCACCAGTGAAACAACTGACATATATGCAAGATTGAGATTGTGACAGCCGAATAATCGCAAAAATGCACAACTGCAATTTTGTATTTCTGCCAACAGACATCTCTGGTTTTAGAAGATCCATAAAGGCCAGCAATACATAAAGTGCATTGCTGACACGCACTCGGTCATGAGAGTTCAGCATCCCGTAGTTTGGAAAATTGGTGATCATGCCGCTAATCCATCGTTGGCAGTGATTTGTTTGCTGCTAGTATCACATTGCCTTTAGTGGCACCTTTTGAGGCAGGCCTCCGTGCCACTTCAGGCACTAGTGCCGCCGTGTATATATTATAGCATTGGAATCGGCAGAAGTGTTAATATAAACGCAGCAATGGCTCAGACCACAACCCACGGAAACAAAAAAGCTTGATGGTATAAGATTAAAACAACAAAAAATGGCAGACTCATGAAAGGTGCTATTAGTCAGTGTGCTCATGCAGAGCTATAATGGAAGACATAACATTAAAGGCAGGCAATGTAAACCGATTTTATCCCACCAGCATAACTTGACAAATTCTGTATTCTCTTTATCTTGCTTATGACCCAAAACCTTGTGGCAACAAGCCATTGTTAAACACAGGATTAATGTTATAAAGTGATGACATGACTAGACCTACTGTACTTGCTACAGATGTTTCAACCAACGATTTTTAATGTTCCAAATGACCACAAACCAAACAGCCCCTTAATTCACTTTACACTGCAACTAGGATTTCACCTAACACTTTAGTCTCCAATTTCAAAGCACTTATTTTTTTTTATTTTTTTTATTAAAGACGACAAACTGGTGTCGACCATTACCTGTACACCTACACCATATTTAAAAGGCACTTTGTGCACATCTTATAATATTGAAGTCAAAGGCCAACACAGCATGGTGTACGTGTACGATACACAATGAATACGATTTATAAATCTCAAATCTTTTAGACCCTGACTTAGTCTATCGGTCTTGTGGTTTGGTATGAACAAAATTCATGATGGGAATTTCATGGAAAAATTAGTTTGGTCCATGAGTGAGCAGTAAGGTGCACACATTTTCTCAAAGTTTTGTTCAAAATGCCATGCTTTTGGTGCTCCTTGTTATGTTACCATAATCACATTTACTCTGCTCCAGATTCATCTGACTTGGTTCGTAAAAAAGAGTTCATTCAAAATTAACCCAATTTACACAGTTCATGATGCAATGGCCAGTATACAATCCTAGTCAGGACTGCATAAAACGTGGAAAAGTATCTAAAGTGAGGTCACATTCATTGAAACGCACAAAATTACCCATTTCCAGCAATAAACAGGACTGCTATATTGCAATATCAATTTAAAAGATCACAGATAGAATATCATCTGCGTTTTAGTAAACTTTTACAGTTAATTTGGAGAACAAAATAGTACCAGTTTACGTACGATCGGCAGAAGACAAAGTCAATAGATAAGTAAGTGGAACTTTTAAGCTCTGAAATATTGCAGGCTAATTTTCATTACTGTACCAGAATTTTAGTTACCTACTTTTTGACAGACATTTCCAATGATGTTGTAGATAAAACACTGAGAAATATTAATCTGATTCACAGCCAGTGGCAGAGTATCACATAACTTATTACCCAGGAAATAACATTAAACAATACATGTGACCTACTGTTGCCTTCTGTGCTTAATATTACCTGAACCAGTTTCTACATCTGCTGGGAATCAGGAGCGTCAAGTGCCTGGTAAAACTGTAATCTGTTGATCAATTTTGTTCCATAAATAAAAGGCTAATAATATTTCCATTGAAACATGCCTCCAGCTAAATTTCCGTAGCTTGCATATCTTGTAAACATCATTCTTTCCACATAGCACCACACCTGATTACACAAAGCTTCCACTTTGTCAACTTGAGCCACCTGCCGATTGGCCCATAACATTTACATTTTGCAGGTCATAAATATTATGCACTTTAACAAGCATGCAAAGTTAAAAAAAAGTCTCCTTATGAAAAGGTGTTGCCTAAACACGATGTCATTAACTTTTTAAAAAAATGGGGAACTGTGAATCTTACAAGCCATTAAGAGGTGAAAGTTAAAATAGTGACTAAACAACTCAAAATGTATTTTGGAATAAAAAATATCAATTGATCAAAAAAGATTGCTTAGTGGGATACAAGAAACAAATCTATAGTATTCATGTTAATGTAAGCTCTCCTGATGATTCTACGGGTCAATGTAATGCCAAGTGACATATTGAGGCCATGCAGATGAGCAACTCAACTCTTTTTTTTTATTCGTTCATGGGGCGTGGGCGTCGTTGGCAAGGCCGGCATTTATTGCCCATCCCTAGTTGCCCTTGCGAAGGTGGTGGTGAGCCGCCTTCCTGAACCGGTGCAGTCTGTGTGGTGAAGGTACTCCTACAGTGCTGTTCGGGAGGGAGTTCCAGGATTTTGACCCAGCAATGATGGAGGATTGGCAAGTTGCTGCAGTGCATATTGTAGATGGTACACACTGCAGCCACGGTACGCCGTTGGTGGAGGGAGTGAATATTGAAGGTGGTGGATGGGGTGCCAAACAAGCGGGCTGCTTTGTCCTGGATGGTGTTGAGATTCTTGAGTTCTGTTGGAGCTGCACTCATCCAGGCAGGTGGAGAGTATTTCATCACACTCCTGATTTGTACCTTGTGGAAAGGCTTTGGGGAGTCAGGAGGTGAGTTAGACAGGAATGGCAGTCAGGGCATTACATTTGGCCTCAGTGCCCCAGAACTATTAAGGAAGGAAAGCAAAGTCAACCAGAGTTCCCATTTTATGATTGCTATTCAGTGGTCCCTGCCTGTATATAGACATATAAGGTAAGGACAAGATGACCATAACAGCGATGGCCAAATGGTCAAATAATCTGCCGATACTCACCATCTTGGCTTGCATGAAAAATGGCAACTTGGGTGAGGTACTGGAGGGTTTTTAATGAAAGGAAGGGAGAATCCAGAGAAAGAAAACTAAAAACATACACAGTGGCCTACTGTTTTACTTTTCTTTACGAGAAAGTAGTCCTGAAAACTGAGAAACAGATCAACACCTGAAACATCAACTTGTGTTCTCGACAGAGGCTACCTGACCTGCTGAGTGTTTCCAGTGTTTTCTATTTCTGCTTGCATCAACCACTCTTCATCAATACCTATATTATACTATTAGAGCTTTAATAGCTATAAGAAACCCCATTTCTGATGTGCTGATATCCAAGTACAGAGCAATATTATTTTCCAATTCATGGAGTCAGAAAATATTATATTTTGTTTAAAAATACAATGCACCATGTTAAATTATATTTTTATATAAATAGATATACTCCCCCAAATGGCCTTCACAGGTGGCTAGAGCAAACAAATGATTTGAAATGACTATGAAAATCTGAAATAAATGTTAAAATATGCAACACATATAAAAAAACGAATATGTTTTCGTCAACCCATAATAATCATATGCAATCCAAGGAGATACATTCTTATATAAATAAATGGATCAACTTCAATGTACGTACAAGTGCCTTAATTTATTTTTTTCCACATTTTGATTTAAGCTGGTCACCCAAACTGCTGTCTTATAACAGGAGGTCTAGAAGGGAGCAAACATATTTGCATTTAACTGAATGGTGAGCAGATTCCAGAAATAATGGAAGGATGCCTTTACCCTCGATCTAAAATACCAAGCATCTGGTGGGAAGGTGCTGTGCGTAATGTGGTTGAAAGAGTTGAAATGCCCGTCAACATTTAGCTTCCAGCTAATTTATAACCTGATCGCACTGATCAATAGAACTCGCCAAGCAGATGAACACTGAGAAAATTTAAATGTGGGCAAGGATAATGTAAATAAATAGTTAGAACTATCAACTCTCCTTAAAAATACAATTTTTGGAATTGTAATAGAGTGACATTTAACTGGACGAGATGTTGTGGTCACAGATTATGTGATAATTGCTATGTGAAAACTGGAAGATAGAATGAATACCACAGGCGTGGATATGCTTCTGTCCTCTATGAAGATTTTGAGATTAATTTCAAAATGCTCAGTCTCATACTGGATAGAACCTCTCAACTTAATTCCCGACAGCTGTATTAAAACCAACTAAACTCCCATTATGTGAACAAAAACAGATAAGTGTGCTGGTGCTGTAATTAAAATAAAGACCACTCTTTGCAAACATGAAGCACTGCCTGCCTACACTGATAACTGCACACAAAAAAAAACCCAATCAAAAATGTCCCATTTACAAGCGGAATGAAGAATATAAAATCTGACCTATTAATGCAACTGTTACCGGCATGTATTGGATTTGCTTCGCCTGCTTCAAATAGTTAAAATAGTGTAATAGACTATTAATCCACATTACAGATTAATGGCTGGTTGACCCATCGCATTTGCTTTATTCCACAGTAAGATGATCATGATTAGCTTTATGAAAACAATTATGTGGCATTACCAGTTGAACAACTTCTTTACATAAACAAATGCAATTTCTATAACCAGTATGACAGGCATCAGATTTCTCAACTGCATTTTGGGATCGAGGCTGTCTCTTTCAATCTGTATGGCTGCAACGATGAGTTCAGTCTGTATGCAAATATTGTATTCGAACATAATGGATGGAGTTTATTGCTGGAGTTTATAAAGGTAAATCTGAGTAAAGTAAAACTTTGCAAAAGATTTTTTTAAATTTAAATATACCACTCAATTAACCATTAATGCACTTACAAATGAGCAGCAACCTGTTTATTACTCATGTGCAAAAGCAAAATATTTTAAAAAACTGCAGTATCCAAAGGAAGTTTTTTTATATTTATTCCTGGGATGTGGGCATTGCTGGCAAGGCCAGCATTTATTGCCCGTCCCTAGTTGCCCTCGAGAAGGCCGCCTTCTTGAACTGCTATAGTCCGTGTGGTGAAGGTACTCCCACAGCGCTGTTAGGGAGTTCCAGGATTTTGACCCAGCGACGATGAAGGAACGGCCGATATATTTCCAAGTCAGGATGTTGTGTGACTTGGAGGTGATGGATTGAAGCCTTTCCAGATAGTAGTGCACATCAACAGAAAAAGGATTCCCTAATCAATGTTCAATTCGGTTGTTAAATAGTTTAAGAAACAGCAAAGGTTTATTAAAAATGTTTGGCTCATTACAACTGTAATCAAATTATTTTTATTACAATAAATTAATGGCACATTTTTGCAATGGAATTTTTGAAAATACAATTCCCCATCTCAATATACACAATTGCATATCAGTGTGCTATAAGTGATGGGTAAAAATGAAAGGGCAGGCAAGACCTGATGGAAGAGCAGGAATTGGTAGAGATCAACATAATCAGCCTAGGTCACCACAATATATACATATTAAATCACAAAATTTAATTTTTATTGTCAACAAGAAAAAGAACATTCTTGCTGTATGTTCTCCTGTTTCTCCCTTGGATTGTTTGACCTAACCAGATATTGGGCAGTGACAGGACTGGGTCAGTCACAGTTATTGCGCCTACTTTTAAGATGATGCCATGCTGGTTTCGTAATGCTGGCAGCACAAATACACACACACGCAGGAAATGTGCAAGTAAGTTACTCCTTTTGTTTTTATACATTTATATAGAATTTTGTAAACACAAATTACTGATCTAATTTATGTAAAACAACCTAGGATATTGCTACTCAATTTTTAAAAAACAGCAACAATCTTACTTGATTCAATGTCATTACATTAGACTTTGAATAGTGCAGTTTAGCAAAGAAAAGCCACAATAGCAATAAAGAAGCACCATCATTAATGGAAGTAAGCTACTTATGACAAAATTCAGAAATTACACGATGATATATATTTCATCTGTTGTGAGAACAAATTAATGAATAATCGACCAAACTCAGAAAACCAGAACTGAAATTACACTGCTGTACAAGATGGAAACCACTGAATTGCTATTTAGTTTATATATCCAGGTATCGACCACGTCAAACATTGAGGTAATAGAAACAGACAGCTATTAGGCATTAAAATCAATGGCTTTTCATATCAACATTACAGTAAGAATTGTAACACAGTTCTCACAGGTAAAAAGAATTACCTGTCCAGGGGACAAAATGGACTTGCATGTTTATCATTTCAAGTTAACACATATTGATCTCCTGTGCCACTGCTCATGGATTACAATAATGTAAAATATCTTTACTATATCACATACATTATGTTACTATTGTAATTGAAATATCTCGTGCATTTATGCACTTCATGTCAACATAATTATAATATTAACCGCCTAATTAAGCCTGTCACACTGTAATTAAACCCTCCTGCCAGTGGTGGTGCTGTATGTGTACATAGCAATTTATCATGGAAATACATAAAAATAAAGGATGGAATGTACAACTTTAAACTGGGGTGCTGAATTACATTTCCAGGCCCAGGACCAATTATCCCCCCCACCCCCGACCCCTCTCCCTCACCTGAAGATTACACTTGCTCATGACTCCCCATATGTAACTAATTAAGATATATATATTTTCAATTGGTCAACTGCACCGCATTAACTTTTATAATTCTATCATGACTGGAAGAAAATGTTGCTGAACCCGTCTCTCCCAATTCATATTCTATTGATGAATTCACATTTTTGAAGGGAATTTTTTCCTAAATTAAAAAAATGAAACATGCAAGAACTAGACTGGTCACATGAATAGCTGCAGCCAATCAGACACAAGTAAAGAGTCATGCAATTACTGTTGCCCAATGAGAATGGTCAAAAGGGAGAATGTTTCCCTCGACTTATCTCATGGATTATTTCTGTTGCCTCAGTATGATATATGAACTAATTGGCAATGCAGATCCATCTTCTACAACAGTGTACGTTCAGTTCTGATTTTCTGAGCTTAGTCCATTATTCATTAATTGAATATAGCATCTTTCTCAACATATATAGTAGTGGCACTGAACTATATGAACCAGGAATATGCCACATTCACTTCCTAGTCTGTGCTAGGTCCGTTGCTCTCAGATGGGAGTAGCAGTTGGGGGATTGGGGATGCAGCTGGGGGTACAATCCCCCTGAGTATTCCAGGGCTAGTGAGGGGCGAAGCGAGAACATTGGCAAAGGTTCTTTCCCTAACTGTTAGCCAGAAAGCTTTGGTGGAAGTGGGGGGCTGTACTGCTGGTGAGTACAGGGTCAGGTCCTGCTGTAATAACCCAAATGGCTAAATAGCCTACTGACATTCACTGTTCAGGCAAGAACATGAAGAAAAGCCACCTGGGGAAGGTATCAGAGGGTTGTCAGACCTTCCAACAGAACTGAACTTTTGCATGTCGCCATCTTCACGAGAGGAAGGGCTTCAAGGAAGGAAAAAGTGATAGAAAATGGAAGGAAGGAAAGAAAAAAAAGTAACATAAAAGTAGTTATACCTTTAGAAATGCTAAACATTTACAGCATGAGAAATAATGTTTCAAATTTTGCAAATTCCAAAACATCTCTCCAGTGTACAAAAATTCTAGAATGCCAAGTAATTGTGAAGCTCAGCTTCCTTTTATTTTCTATATTAAAAGAGTTTAGTAGTGAATACTGATTTATTTCTCTGCCCCCAGACTAGGGGTTGCACCAACCTAGAACGGATCTTTGTTAGTAGGGTACTAATATCTATTTTAATTAACTCATTGTCAAAATACACATCAAACTAACAGTTTACTTTTTAATTGAGTATTGGCAAACAGTGGGGTGCCCATATTTATATTTAATGGTAGAATTCAGATGATGGAGAATGAAGAGCGACTTCTAAAGGAAGTAGCACTTGACTGTCCCACCGTTGAAAAATTGGGCATTATTTTTTGATAAGAACTCGTGAGCCAGGATACATAGGAGCAATCTCTATTCTCCCAAAAAGTCAACAAAATATCTCTACTTACATTTCATGGACACCGACCCCCACAAAGCACAACATTTCACTGAATTCCAAAGGTGGCATGTGCCTCCATATATGGCATATAAATAATCTCCCAATAGCAATGGTAAAGCTCTCACCCTAACCCCCGGTTCACATTTCATTGTTTTCACGCTGCAGATTCCACATAATGAATAAGGCTCAGGCCTTGTATTTACCTTACTCCCTCTTCTGTCTTATTATCAGAATGATTTATTTACTAAAATATTGAAAAAAAAGTTTCGTCACTCAATGTGATCATTGCAGCACGCTCCTCCCCCAATAAAAACACAGCGGGGACTCAACATTTACATTCCTTTAAGCTACTGCCATCAAGAATAGCGCTTGGGAGTGTATGTGGAGAGCAGAGTGAAATATCTTTCTGCTTCTGTCCACATTTAGGCAACTTAGTAGCAAAAGAGAAACCAGAGTTCCTTGTCCCAGAAGGTAACTAATCCTATAGCAAACTTGTTCTGCTTCTAGCTGGTTGCTATACAGATGCAATACCAGAAGCCTAGTAGCAGGTTATCTCTCCAGTATTCCAGTTGGGGAACAGTGCTTGATATTGGGGCAGAGAGGCAAGACAAGCAAAATTGAGTGGTTTTAAAACATATATATATATATATATTGGGAGGGGGAAAACAATAGGGGAAAAGGTAGTCAACGGACACTGCTGTGGCGGTTGAGGTATAAAGCTCAAAGTGACAGCAGTTCAATTCATCCCCCACAAGCATGGCGGGATTCATCAGCCTGCAGCCAAGTTGCTAGTGCAGTGCTCAGACGGACTACAAGTGGCCGACAGACCCATTCTGAATGTGTTCGCAGAGCATAGGTCGTGACTCGAGAAGTACTGGCTAGGGCTCTCCAGGCCTTCAACAACAACAACCTGTATTTATATAGCGCCTCTAACATAGTAAAACGTCCCAAGGCGCTTCACATTATTATTATAATAAGACAAAAAATTTGACACATAGCCACAAAAGGAGAAATTAGGGCAGGTGACCAAAAGAGGTAGGTTTTAAGGAGCGTCTTAAAGGAGGAAAGAGAGGTAGCGAGGCGGAGAGGTTTAGGTAGGGAATTCCAGAGCTTAGGGCCTAGGCAACAGAAGACACGGCCACCAATGGTTGAGCGATTATAATCAGGGATGCTCAAAAGGACAGAATTAGAGGAGCGTAGATATCTCGGGGGGGGGGGGGGGGGGGGGGGGCAGAAGGAGATTACAGAGATAAGGTAGGGCGAGGCCATGGAAGGACTTGAAAACAAGGACGAGAATTTTGAAATCAAGGCGTTGCTTAACCGGGAGCCAATGAAGGTCAATGAGCACCTTACCTTGCCATTATTTAACACAAAAGCAAAATACTGCAGACGCTGGAAATCTGGAATAAAAACAGAAAATGCTGGCAATACTCAGCAGATCAGGCAGCATCTCTGGAGCGAGAAACAGAGTTAACGTTTCAGGTCAGTTCTGATGAAAGGTCACCGACCTGAAACGTTAACTCTTGTTTCTCTCTCCACAGATGCTGCCTGACCTGATGAGTATTTCCAGCATTTTCTGTTTTTATTTCTTGTATTATTTAATCCACTTGCCTGTGGATAATTATGCTGGTTAAGGAAATAATATATGTGCTTGAAAGATACAGCAACTTTTTAAAGTAGGACTTTAAAAATCACCTAAATTACCTTTTCATTCAAAGATTGTTACTTAGAACTTTAAAGAAAGGAGATGGGTAAATTAATTCTGAAAAATAAACAGCAGGCACCTTTGCTGCAGACGAGTGTTTTTTTCGTGGGGCCAAGGAAGGAATGAATAAGCCAGAACAGGCCACAAATGTTCAGAGGCAGGAGGGAACCAGAGAAAGCTACAGTTAGCAGAATAGGAGACTAGGGAAAGGGGCAAAAAGCAACTGGGGGAAACAGAAGTTTAAAAAACATTTATATATTCTTCGATGCCCCATCTGCCATATGGGGATGGGCTATATTGGTGTTTTCAGCAACTAAGAGAAGCCGATGGATGACCTCTGCGCTCTCTGTAAGGCTAGAGCGCAATGTAGGAAATTTTGGGTCAAGAAAGGATTCTCATGCAATTTAAAAAATTCTTTAAACCAGCCCAATGTTTTCGCATATAAAGTACTTACTGGTAAACAGGTCATTGTGCTGCCCTTCACGTAGAATCACTACATGACGAGAAACGTTAGTCATCGAATACAGAGTGTCATCAGGCCATTAAAATTATTCTATACCTTAAATCTTATGTTAACCTTTGGCCTCACCGCTCTTCACATATGGTAAACAGTTAATTGCCAAATTAACAAAATAAATGGTTGAAGTTTAAAAAAAAACTGACTATAGATGACATGCACTGCATGAGCATTGCTTCCACCACGCACAACCTAACTGCAAGACGCTATTAAGTTGCACATCTCAAACGTCTGAATCAGTGGTTACCCATCACGTCGAAAATAAAAACATTTACATAGCTCAGAACCTAACAAGAGAGATGCTCATAAGTGGGTTTGTTTTATAGCATGCACAATGGGAACATAAAGGTGACAGAATACCAAAACTGTTTATGCATGTTACCCACCAGGAACCTTTCTATAGACATATAATTGCCTTAAAACAAACTACCACTTGTTTGCTGCCTGATTTACTTCACTATAAACAAGAAGCGTGGACCTTTAACCCTGCCCCCCCCCTCCACCCCACCCCCCTCCTCATTCAAAGCCACCACAAGCTGTGGATGATTAGCTGGTTGGCTTGTCAGAAGTTAAGATAGGGTATCTGACATGGAGCCCTCAGTGAGTCTGTCTGAAGACTGAACAAACAGAAAGGAAAAAGGACACACTGGAGAAAGAAGGGGTGGCAGATGAGCTGTAGGAAGGTCACTTGTACATCAGTCTCCAGTGAAAAACATTACACAACAGTACACAAGTTCCTCACAGCAGAGAGCGAGCGAGAAAACGAAAGAGAGAGACTTGACGGCAATAAATGAAATTGCTCGCAGCTTAAATAGTACACTGAGCACTATACTTTAAAAAGAAAAAAATATCCTTTCTGCAGCTGCAGTCGGAGGTACATTTGAATAATTTTTTACCCACTATTAGATAAATGGCACCTGCAAGGTAGTAACGGAAGCTTCTGGACTACCAGACAGATTCACAAACACATTACTAATGAAAAATATACATGTCGTTACTTGAAATCACTTTTGCTGATAAGCCAAAGCACTCTGCTTCCCCTCAAATCTCCACAACAAGTTTTGAAACCACAATCAAGAAGGAAAACAGCCAATCGAACACCAGCAGATTACCAGAAACCAACACAGATCAATTAAATAGAAAAAAAAAACTCACCGTCTCCTTATTTGGAAGCAGCTCTTTGCGGATCCTGAAGAAGTTCTTGCCGTACTGCCTCAATCCCTTAATGAAGCGTTTCTGTGGGAAGAAAACAAGAGGAATCAACAAGGGAGGCAGGAAAAAAGCAGCCTTTGCTTTGGCCCTACAACGAGGGCGAAAGAAAATACACCAGGGGAAGCAAGGAAGATGGCGGAAATTGTGCTGCACAGAGCTCCTTTTTCTTTACGAGCCACTGATCACTCAGACTGGAGGCACCCTACATAATACAGACAACACACACAGCACAGCAAAGGCTTCCACTTCTTCAGGGCTTGGCCTGACTTCAGCAAACCATGACAACAATTAACGCACAAAAGGGAAAACGAGAAGGACCTTTTTCTTTTCTCCTAGTCTCTGGTAATGTCAGTGTGCCGTCAGTAAGTGGCAGAGGGGGAGCATACAAGCGAGAAATACCTTGTCACTCTCTGCTCTAACACTACAAAGGGGGTGGTTTACATGTGATCCCTTGCTAGACTCTCTCGTCTCCGGTCAGACATAAAACCTGGCATGGATCACTGATTCCCAACAGCCCAGAATGTATATTCCAAGCAACACAGTTAAAATCTTACCAAAGCAACTATGTTGTCAAGTCGTTTTTCAGCAAGTACTTTCCTGTAATCTTATTAACTAGCTCTTTTCATTTGGCCAGTGAGCCGCACAAATCCATTCACAGCACTACACTTAGAGGAGCAGGACGGCACATAAGTAGTCTGAAAGGTTTGACTTTCTTGTCAAAGATAACGGACATTGAGTAAACTTTGGCATGGATTACAACAATTCTCAGAATGAACTTGACACAACCCATTATTTCAGCAACACTATAATCAATTTAAACATTAATATAACGTATTTCAATTCTGTGTTCGCAAAATAGTCATTTTTGATAGCTAACATTTAAGCAACCTAGCTTTTAAGGAAATTGGTCATTGATTGTCTGAAATTATTTTTAAAAACCTAAAGCTTTTGAGGTGAAGATATTCTTTCATTGAATCAAAAAGGCAGCTATAAGCAAATTTACATTAGCATGGTTCCATTGATGGCTCAGTGGGCAAGTGCATTACATTGTGAGGTACATACAATGAAAACTGCACGTCCAATACCTAATCTATACAACATTGACCAATTTCAACTGAGGCAGTAGTGAATTGCTGCAATTGAGTTTGGCATCCCTGGGAACAGAAAGTAAAACTGTGAAAGTACTCTCTTAACTACGGTATAGTTCTCCATGGGTCACTGTTGGGTGAGGACAGTACTGCCATTTTATACATAAAAGTGTTAGGCTAGACTCAGTGGTAGCACTCTCACCTCAGAGTACTGAGGGAGTACTGGACTGTCGGAGGTGCTATATTTGGATGTGATGTGATGTCTGCCCTCTCAGGTGGATTTAAAAGATCCCACGGCACTATTTGAAGAAGGGCAGGGAGTTCTCCCTGGTGTCCTGGCCAATACTTAGCCCTCAATCAACATCACCAAAACGGATTATCTGCCCATTTTCTCATTGCTGTCTGTGGGTCCTTGCCGTGCGCAAATTGGCTGCTGCATTTCCTATATTACAACAGTGACAATACTTCAAAAAGTACTTCACTGACTGTAAAGCGATTTGGGACGTTCTGCGGTTGTGAAAGGCGCTATATAAATGCAAGTTCTTTCTTTGAGATCCATCGACATAAAGTGCCCATATTTGGGTGAGGCAGGGGAACCATATGAGTTACCACCTTGAGAAGGGGAGTAAGTGGAGACAGCAAAAAAAGGGCATTATTTCTGAGGTTATTTTCAGTGAAGGGTTTAATGCATCTGTTTGTAGTTATCTGAATGGTCTATTTCTCCCATTGACATTTTCATAGCCAAATCAATGTTTGCAAACTGTTAAAAGCTGGAATCACTGTAGTTCTCCAGTTCTTGTCATAATTGTAGAAACAGAATACTGTACACAGCTGCTCGGAAGCACTCGGACTGTGCATCTTTCACCCTGTCCTTCTCAAAACACAGTAGATTGCACACTTGGACTGAAACCCGAAAGCGTGGCTGTTTGAAGAGCCAGCATATCTGAGGAACAGACCAACTGGACATTCACCTCATGGCTGTATGTGGGACATTGCTGCTGCAGAATGACTGCTACACATCCCCACACAGCAGGGACTGCACTCCAGAAGTAATTTATTGCGTGAAGCTCTTTGACATGTTTTAACATGAAAGGTGCTGCATCAACACAAATGTAAAATAATAGTTTTCATTATTGTCTGCTAATTGGTAAACGTGGAAATCTTCCTCTTTAAATGATACCAGTGGGCAAAACAGATTATTTAGGTTACAAGATGTACATGACACAGTACTTGTGATCTTTAAAAAAATAAATATAATCTCAAGGATATAATAAAAGGCCAAATTGTTTCATATTATAGCAGTATTTTTTTGCAAAACGGATTTTATACTGCTGACCTATAGTATAGAACCCAGTAAAAAAAAACTGCTCCAAGGATTGACAAGCAGCTTTTAAGAATAATTACCATATATCTTCAGTAACAAGATATTAATTGTAGATTTGATGCTGAAAGTTAAACTATTGCCCCTCAGGTATTTGCAGTGCGCAGTAACACTCAGCCAAAACCTTTATCGTTCTGTCAAAGTCAGACCCTTCTGTAAAGTTTGGATCACGAGTTTACTTCTACAGCTCTCAAGTGCAGCCACATTTGACATGCACATAATTATATTTTTAAGGATTTATTGTTATAAGGCTCAAAATATCATTATAACAAAGCATTTGATCACCAGGCTTCAGTAACGCAGGTAACATATATTTCGTACATCCAATACAATACAACAAATACTTGAACTGTTCGGTGCTTTTTCCCCCCCTTTTTAAATTGCTCTTTATCCCTATGATGTAGTTAAAAGCACAGTATATATTTCGCAGGTCAACAATGATAATATATTTTATAAATTTGTTAATTAAAAATTTATTTTCCCCAACCTAACTAAAATGCATCTCAAATCAATGACACTAAAGAATGCAAAAGCATTGTAAACAATGCATTGGCGGTATCTTCTATTTAAGTTGGAAAGACCAAATTGTTTCATATTTTCGTAGCAATATTTTTTTGCAAAACTGATTTTATACTGCTGACCTAAGTATAGAACAGCACAGTAAAAAAAAATGCTCCAAGGATTGCCAAGCTGCTTTTAAGAATAATTACTGTATATATTCAGTAACAAGCCAGCAAAGAACTAGAAGTATTGCTGCAGCTTTTACATTTTCCAAAGACAGCTTCCCTGTTAACTTTGCAATGAATCACATTAGAGAGTATTTTTTTTAACCATTTCCAGTTTAGATATTTGTGAGGTTAATGAAACTCTAAATAAATGATAAAGAATTATAATGTATACATTTTGCACTTCATTTTACAGATGGACAATTGTTGATGTGGGGCCAGGAAGACAACATAAACAACAAGGTGAGCTGGACAGGCCAATGACTGTTTCAACTCTCATCAGCAAAAACCGATTCATGAGTCATTTGTGGGATCCTGCTGTGCACAATATGGTGGCAGTTTTCCAATATAGCAATCACTGCACTCCAAAGTAATTACTTGTATGTGAAGCTTTTTCAGATGTTTCTGAGACGTGATAAGACAAATAAATATCTTTCTTTCTTACTCTAACATTATTAGGTTCCAATACTATAGCCTTCTATTAAAACATCATTTCAAAAAGTCAGCTGTGGGTATGCATAACGCAAGAAAATACTTCAGGGATTCAATAAAACAGAAAGAAAAGTACTGCAGATGCTGGAAGTCTGAAATAAAAAGGTTCAGTTAACGTTTCAGGTCTATGACCTTTCGTCAGATGAAGGGTCATAGACTTGAAACGATAACCGAACTGCTTTCCTCTCTCTGCAGAAGCTGCTTTGCTTGCTGAGTGCTTCCAGCATTTTCTGTTTTTACTTCAGGGTTTAATCTGCTATTGTTGCCAAGTCAAAATTTTCCTAGTGTTTGTGGAATGCCTGTTCATATTTTAACTGCACAGTATTAATATAAGATGGCTGCACGTTGTTTGCAGTTTCAGCCTTACCACAAACGCATGAAGTGGCTTGATAAATAAAAACAGGAGGCATGAACTGTTACAATGGCAAAGCTTCCTACTTAATTCTGTCAAACCTAAGCGGAATGCATATTTGCCCTGCGTCAGACCACTGCTGTACCTATCTTGGTTAATTAGGTCTGAATGTAAAGTGTAACTGGAGGGATAACCTCTAATTATACCTGAACATTTAGTCTTTGCCTCATTTAATTGCTGCACCTTTATTATTTACTCAGCAATACTGCAGGTCCGTCTATAAAACGGCATTCAAGTGCTGTTGGTTTTCCTATGCTCTCCTGCTTAAGGCTCCAGTTCAGCTGCCTCGCTCACTCAGCTCACAGCCTCGCTAATAAATCATCCAACAATCTGCTCTCTGAATTGCTTTGGCCATGGTTTGATTGCTCCAGCCCATGTTGCCAAGCAACAGCACAGGAGAGAAGTCGAAAGAATTGCTGACAAATGGCCAAACGGCTGAAACAACAGACTTGTCTTCAGCAGGATCTGTTCCAAAGAACTGCCTGATTTTTTTTTGCTGTTCTGGTCTCTCCACTACATGACTGGAAAAAAACAAGAAGCCATTGTAAATTTACACAAACTCCTTCCTCAACAGATAATCGCCATTCGTTGTGGTCAGGGTGAGAGCACAAAAAAATATAATGAAGGATATTAGATGCTTTTAACAAGAAAAGTAAATATACCACAGTTAAATAATGGACTCCAACAGTGAATGCATATATTTTAGGGAAAAAAATCCACCGTGTTCCTACAAAGAAAAACCCCTGAAAGTAAAAAGTTGATCTGCAAATGGGATATTCCCAGAAACATCCCCCAGGGCCGCACTTTATCATTTTTTTGTTCACTTCAACAGCGTTCTCTCTTTGGCCTATATAGAATAAATTAGAACCCTTTGAGCGCCAGCATCATCTTTCAACGTGTACATTATTCTACTTCGTGGAAAAAAAAAATTCATTGCATTAAAGTAGAATTACTGGAATGGAATATTAATTCACAGCATTCCGACAACAAGCTGAATCCAATTTTATTATTTTTAACTTCTGCAAAAATGGTGCCACAATCCTCAAAAAGATAAAACGCATGGCAATTTTTATTGTCTGCATAGACTGGACAATTTAAGGTAGCCTGGTAGCACGGTTAGAGTGCTGCACTGCCAATTAGGAGACCACAGCGTTCAAATCATAGAGTGAATTGGCAATCGCACATATGCTTCCCTAGGATGTGAGATTTGCCCACCTCAGCTAGATTTGCAGAAGAGGGGACAAAAAAAAAAACCATCTGGGAGGTTTTCTTTAGTGCCCCTGCTGGTAGGCTGAGCAATAAGCAATGCGAGCAGACATTGTGGAGCTGTCCACTTGAGGCATATATTGTGTGTGTGTGGGGGGGGGGGGCGCAGAAAAGGGGCTAATTTGTTGGAGATGTTTTGAAGTTTGCAGCAGATACTGACATTTACCGTTAACTTCATGTGAAAAATATCCATATTCTGTCAAAAAATGGATGAACTCAATGGTCAATATCCAGTAAACTCTTGAATCGGGGGGGGGGGGGTTTAAGAGTTCCTTTACACCCATTCCTACACAAATAGAAATTCTCTATCCTTATTGCAAATTACCCCCAATAAACTATTTAAACTGGCATATGCTGAACAAATACAAAAATGTGGTATTTTAACAATTTAAAGACTAGATCTTTTCTTTTTACACAAAAACAAACCTAGCTAGTGATGAGCATCATTTCCCCAGGGTGGTGATAGCAGATTGACCACCAGCAAATAATCTATAGCCATAGCAAAGTGTGAAAATGCATGTACTCAACTGTCCACCTGGCTGCCATTCTGTATTAGAACATAAGAAATAAGAGCAGGAGTAGGCCGCCATAAGGCCCCTCGAGCTTGCTCCGCCATTCAATAAGATCATGGCTGATCATCGACCTCAACTCCACTTTCCTGCCCGATCTCCATATCCCTCGATTCCCCACGAGTCCAAAAATCTATCTTTCTCAGCCATGAATATACTCAAAGATTCAGCATTCACAGCCCTCTGGGGCAGAGAATTCCAAAGATTCACAACGCTGGGTGAACAAATTCCTCCTCATCTCAGTCTTAAATGGCCTACCTGAGACTATGCCCCCTAGTTCTAGACACTCCAGCCAGGGGAAACAACCTCTCAGCATCTACCCTGTCAATCCCCTTCAGAATCTTGTAACTTTCAATGAGATCGCCTCTCATTCTTCTGAACTCCAGAGAGTATAGGCCCATTCTTCACAATCTCTCATCATAGGGCAGCCCTCTCATCCCAGAAATCAATCTAGTGAACCTTTGTTGCACCGCCTCCAAGGCAAGTATATCCTTCCTTAGATAAGGAGACCAAAACTGTGCACAGTTCTCCAGGTGTGGTCTCACCAAGGCCCTGTACAATTGCAGCAAGACTTCCTTACTCTTATACTCCAACCCCCTTGCAATAAAGGCCAACATGCCATTTGCCTTCCTTATTGCTTGCTGTACCTGCATGCTAGCTTTCTGTGATTCTTGCATGAGGACACCCAGATCTCTCTGAATACCAACACTTGAAAGTTTCTCACCATTTAAAAAAATATTCTGTTTTTCTATTCTTCCTACCAAAGTGAATAACCTCACATTTCCCTACATTATACTCCATCTGCCACCTTACTGCCCACTCACTCAGTCTATCTATATCCCTTTGCAGACTCTGTGTTCTCCTCACAGCTTACTGTCCCACCTAGCTTTGTATCGCAGCAAACTTGGATACATTACACTCGGTCCCTTCATCTAGATCATTGATATAGATTGTAAATAGCTGAGGCCCAAACACTGATCCTTCCGGCACCCCACTAGTTACAACCTGCCAACCTGAAAAAGATCAGTTTATCCCTACTCTCTGTTTTCTGTCCATTAACCAATCCTCTATCCATGCTGCTATATTACCCCTAACCCCATGAGCCCTAATCTTGTGTAATAACCTTTTATATGGCACCTTATCGAATGCCTTTTGGAAATCCAAATATACTACGTTCACTGGTTTCCCTTTATCTACCCTGCTAGTTACATCCTCAAAAAACTCTAATAAATTTGTCAAACACGATTTCCCTTTCATAAAACCATGTTGACTCTGCCTAATCCTGTTATGATTTTCTAAGTGACTTGATACCACTTCCTTAACAATGGATTCCAGCATTTTCCCGATGACTGATGTCAGGCGAACTGGCCTGTAGTTCCCTGTTTTTTCTCTCCCTCCTTTCTTGAATAGCGGTGTTACATTTGCGACCTTCCAATCCACTGGGGCCATTCCAGAATCTAGGGAATTTTGGAAGATCAAAACCAATGCATCCACTATCTCTTCAGCCACCTCTTTTAGAGCCCTAGGATGTAGGCCATCAGGTCCAGGGGCTTTTGTTGGCTTTTAGTCCCATTAGTTTCTCCAGTACTTCTTCTCTACTTATATTAATTAGGTTAAGTTCCTCACCCTCATTAGACCCTTGGTTCCCCACCATTTTTGATATGGTTTTTGTGTCTTCTACTGTGAAGACAGATACAAAATATTTGTTTAACGTTTCTGCCATTTCCTTATTCCCCATAATAATTTCTCCTGTCTCAGCCTCTAAGGGACCAACGTTTACTTTTGCTACTCTTTTCCTTTTTACATACCTGTAGAAACTCTTACAATCTGCTTTTATATTTCTTGCTAGTTTTCTCTCATATTCTATTTTTTCCCTTTTTATAAAGTTTTTGGTCAACCTTTGCTGGTTTCTGAAGCTCTCCCAATCCTCAGACTTACTATTATTCTTTCAATCTAATGATATCCTTAACTTCTTTAGTTAGCCACAGTTGGATCACTTTTCCCGTGGTTTTGTTTCTCAATGGAATGTATTTTTGTTGTGAATTATGAAATATTTCTTTAAATGCTAGCCACTGCTTATCTACCGCTATACCTTTTATTCTATTTTTCCAATCTATCTTAGCCAACTCGCCCCTCATACCTATGTAATTGGCTTTATTTAAGTTTAAGACTCTAGTTTCAGACTTAGGCAAGTCACTCTCAGAATTTCACATTAAGTTTATCATATTATGATCACTCTGCCCTAGAAGATCCTTTACTATGAGATTGCTAATTAAACCTGTCTCATTACACAATACAAGATCTAAAATAGCCTGTTCCCTGGTTGGTTCCATGACATATTGTTCGAGGAAACTGTCCCGAATGCGTTCCATGAACTCGTCGTCCAGACTACCTTTGCCAATTTGATATGTCCAGTCTAAATGAAGATTAAAGTGTCCAAGATTATTGCATTACCTTTGTTGCAAGCTCCTACTATTTCTTGATTAATATTCTGTCCAACGGTATAGCTACTGTTAGGGGGCCTATATACTACTCCTACCAGTGTTTTCTGCCCCTTGTTATTCCTTATCTCCACCCATACTGATTCTACTTCCTGATCTTCCGAGCTGAGGTCCTTTCTCGCTACTGCTCTTATGTCATCCTTTATCAGGGATACTCCCCCTCCTTTTTCATTCTGTCTTTCTTTTCGAAACATGAAGTACCCTGGCACATTTAGTTCCCAACCTTGGCCACCTTGCAACTATGTCTCTATAATGGCTATTAGATCAAACCCATTTATCTCTATTTGTGCCACTAGTTCATCTATCTTATTACGAATGCTTCGTGCATTCAGATAAAGAGTCTTTAATTTAAATTTTTTACCATTATTCCTTGCTTTGACCTTATTCTCTGCTGCACTATTACCATTAAACTCTCTGTCCCTTCCTGTCACACTCTGCTTATTTTTACCCAAATTGCTGCACTGCTCTATTGCCTTGACCTTTCTCTTTAGATTTCTAAATTTCCCCTCGCCTGACACCTCTCCCCCACATTTTTAAATTAAAGCCCTATTGTTGCAGCCATTCATTTTATTCTGCAGTGGGAGACAGGGCACCTGAGCAGTTAGTATAACTAACTTCTAGTGCTCCAACAAGTCATACCACAAGGGTCATCGACCTGAAACGTTAACTCTGTTTCTCTCTCCACAGATGCTGCCTGACCTGCTGAGTATTTCCAGCATTTTCTGTTTTTATTCCAGATTTCCAGCATCCACAGTATTTTGCTTTTGTATTAGAACTAAGGAGTTGAAACTAAACAATTTTCACTGTATATATACAGTATTTGTGAAACAAATGCAGATCATGAAAATATGAGAGTATGGCCATCCAGCATGTGT
The DNA here is from genome assembly GCF_052327205.1 of Somniosus microcephalus. Taxonomy (NCBI): domain Eukaryota; kingdom Metazoa; phylum Chordata; class Chondrichthyes; order Squaliformes; family Somniosidae; genus Somniosus; species Somniosus microcephalus. The sequence goes on from NC_141011.1 coordinate 48,076,741, forward strand.
CATTTATTCCATCTGCACTAAACAAGTGAACCAGAACTATCTTCTCTGCAGGTCACCAGCAGTTTAAAATAAAATCCATGTTCTTGCTTTCCCTATCAGGGATATTAGCTCCAACCATGCTCATTCTCTTACAATGACTGTCCCAAACATTTTGCGACACTACCACCAGTTAAATCACGACAAGCAACAGACGATCAACATGGTGCACGAAAACATTCATAAAAATGCAATTTCTGCTTATCTGCACTATGCAAAGGTTAATATTTTGTATAACTAGAATTCTGTACCTGTAATTATTTGATATGTTTACTCCATCTGTGAAGGAGACCTCTATAGAGAACTCCTGTTTCACAGGAGTTAGGTGGTCTCATTCATAAGAAAAGCAACACGATGTTCAACAGGTTCACATGCAGAATTTGCTCGATTTTTGCGCAACACAAAAATGCGTTCGTGAAAATAGTTAAGCAGTTGAATTTCCGAGTTTGAAAAGGGGAAATCTTTTCGAATTTGTTGAAAAGTTGGCAATGGGAGGGCCAAAGAACGCTGGTCTCCTGAAACTGACATTGTAAAAGTATTGATGGCAATACAGTAGTTCTGCCAGTTTTATATTAGTGCGGAATGGCTACTGTCACACAGAAAACGCCACTCCTGTTTAATTAATTGTAAAAAAACTTAAATATAATTAAAAAGTAATTTCCCACAAATTTGGACAGAAATTTACAGCACAGAAGGAGGCCATTCGGCCCATCGTGTCTGTGCCGGCCGAAAAAGAGCGATCCAGCCTAATCCCACTTTCCAGCTCTTGGTCCGTAGCCCTGTAGGTTACGGCACTTCAAGTGTATATCCAAGTGCTTTGCAAATGTGATGAGAGTTTCTGCCTCTACCACCCTTTCAGGCAGTGAGTTCCAGACCCCCACCACCCTCTGGGTGAAAAAAGTTCTCAACTCCCCTCTAGTCCTTCTACCAATTACTTTAAATCTATGTCCCTTGGTTATTGACCTCTCTGCCAAGAGAAATAGGTCCTTCCTATCCACTCTATCTAGGCCCCTCATAATTTTACACATATGCAGGGCAAGTGAAAAAACATCTACTTTATATGCTGTACAGTGCACCATAAAAATTAATGCCAGGGATTTGACAGCAGGAGAGTGCCTTAAACTGAAGATGTTTTAAGCATAGCCTCCTCCTCACATATTTGTTTTATGTGGGTGGACTCGATCATGCAGACCGGAGATGATTGTTAAAAGATGCAGCACCCCATTTCTGTCCACACCAATGGCAACTAGGAGGTCAGGAGGTGAGGGAGGGAGGCACTGATTCCGACCCCCGTGTTACTGAGCTACCATACTGCTGGACAGGTGCAGAGCAATTCAGGAGGAAAAAGAAAAATCCAAAGCCAGGCTGCTTTTGGGCATCTTCCAATAACCAACTCTGAACAGCATTGGAAGTGGTTCAGGAGTAAGCAATTCCTTTGAGGAGGTTGTGGTCCAGGAAGACAAGAGAACTGAGAAGAAAAACAGCGTTCATATCCTCAAAGAAAGTTTGTTCCAATATATTTTGTGTCTGAAGAACCTGAACAAGTAGAGATTTATTTTCCAAAAATCAATCCATTTTTCAATTTTCTTTTATAGGGATTGACACTTGCAATATTTTGTTTGTGCTCTTGAGCCACTGACCTCTGCTCACCTCCAATGGATCATGGCAAGAACCCAGGGCGATGAGTGGAAATCAACACTGTCAGTACAACTCATAGAAACATAGAAGATAGGAGCAGGAGCAGGCCATTCGGCCCCTCGAGTCTGCTCCGCCATTCAATGAGGTCATGGCTGATCATTCAAATTCAGTACCCTGTCCCTGCTTTCTCCCCATAACCCTTGATCCCTTCAGCCTTAAGAAATATATCTAACTCCTTCTTGAATATATTTAATGAATTGGCCTCAGCTGCCTTTTGTGGTAGAGAATTCCACAGTTTCACCATTCTCTTGGTGAAGAAATTCCTCCTTATCTCTGTCCTAAATGGCTTACCCCTTATCTTTAGACTGTGACCCCTGGTTTTGGACTCCCCTGCCATCAGGAACATCCTGCATCTAGTCTGTCTAGTCCTGTTTTATAAGTTTCAATGAGATCCCCTCTCATTCTTCTAAACTCCAGCGAATATAAGCCCAATGCTCTGCTATTACATCTTTTATAATGGACTCTAGCATTTTCCCCACTACCAATGTCAGGCTTACCAGTCTATAATTCCCCATTTTCTCTCTACCACCTTTTTTGAATAGTGGGGTTACATTAGCTACCCTCCAATCCATGGGAACTGTTCCAGTCTATAGAATTTTGCAAGATGACCAGCAATGCATCTACTATTTCTAGGGCCACTTCCTTAAGTACCCTAGGATGTAGATTATCAGGCCCTGGGGATTTATCGGCCTTCAATCCCGTCAATTTCCCTAACACCATTTCTCTACAAATACTGGTTTCATTCAGTTCCTCCCTCTCATTAGACCCTATGTTCCCCGACATCTCTGGGAGGTTATTTGTGTCCTCCTTTGTGAAGACAGAACCAAAGTATGTATTTAATTGGTCTGCCATTTCTTTGTTCCCCATTATAAATTCTCCTGATTCTGACTGCAAGGGACCTACACTTGACTTCATCAATCTTTTTCTCTTCTCATATCTATAGAAGCTTTTACAGTCAGTTTTTATGTTCCCTGAAAGTTTACTCTCATACTCTATTTTCTGCCTCTTAATTAATCCCTTTGTCCTCCTTTGCTGAAACCTAAACTGCTCCCAATCCTCAGGTTTGCTGCTTTTTCTGACCAATTAAAATCGTTACCAAGAGATCAACAAAGAAAAAAACCCACAAATGCTGGAAATCTGAAATATAAACAGGAAATACACAGCAGGTCTGTCAGAACCTACATGCAATGAAAGCGGTCAGTGATCCAGGTGGAGGAGGTCCTTCCATTCAAAACATTAACACGCCTTTTCTCTTTCCGATCCTGACAGACTCACTATGCATTTGTAGCATTTTCTGTTCTTATTCGTTGCTACCTTAAGATCAATTCCTGAAGGAGCTAATTGAATATCACTTCAATGCAAGGTGCTTGGAAAATGTTTTTCAACCACAGCTACGCTTCTTAGGCACATGCTGGTAGGATAGACTAAAATAATTAAAGCTCGGGTGCCGTACAAGAGCAAACTGAACCTAATTAGCTTTAACGTGCTCAATTTTATTTTTGTAATGTGTTCCCAGAACCTCCCAGATCAAAGGAAGAGGCTTATAATGTTGTCAAAAAAAGAATAGTAAGCCTGAGGATTGGGAGGATTTTAGAATTCAGCAAAGGAGGACCAAGAAATTGATGAAGAAAGGGAAAATAGAATGAGAGTGAACTATCGAGAGACATAAAAACAGACTGTAAAAGCTTCTATAGGTATGTAAAAAAGGGAAAGATTAGCGAAAGTAAATGTGGGTCCCTTACAGGCTGAAACAGGAGAAATTATAATAGGGAATAATGAAATGGCAGAGAAATTAAACAATATTTTGTGTAGACGGAAGACGACTCAAAAAACTTCCTGGAAATAGTGCAGAACCAAGGGTCTAGCGAGAACGAGGAACTGAAAGAAATTAGTATTAGCAAAAAAATAGTACTGGTGAAATTAATGGGACTGAAAGCTGATAAATCCCCTGGAACTGATGGCCTACATCCTAGGGATTTGAAAGAGGTGGCTATAGAGATAGTGATGGTGTGGAGATGCCGGAGTTGGACTGGGGTGGACAAATGTAAGAAGTCACACGACACCAGGTTATAGTCCAACAGCTTTATTTGAAATCACAAGCTTTCGGAGCGCTGCTCCTTCTTCAGGTGAAGTGGAGAAATGCATAAAGACACAGCTTATATAGTCAGAGAATCATGTCAGATGTTTACAGGTAACCTTTCCAACTGCCATTTATCACACCTCGGCAGAGAGATAATCACAGCAGTCAAAGGTGTGAATGGTGTCCAAACAGGTCAGTCAGGGAAACATTACATCAAAGAACAATGAGGTGGGGTCACAAGGGGTCAAATATTGCAGATGCTGGGGTCTGGACGGCCTTAACCGAGATCTTGGGTTCATGTCACGCTACATGTAACCCCACCTGATGCAGGGTCATCCAGACTCGAGTCGACATTGGCTTGTTCTCTCTACACAGATGCGGCCGGACCTGCTGTGATTTCCAGCCAAAAAAAATGTTTTTTGTCTGTTTTTTTGTTTTTCATGCAGACCCCAGCATCTGCAATATTTGACCCCTTGTGACCCCACCTCATTGTTCTTTGATGTAATGTTTTCCTGACTGACCTGTTTGGACACCATTCACACCTTTGACTGCTGTGATTATCTCTCTGCCGAGGTGTGATAAATGGCAGTTGGAAAGTGTGGTAAACCACTGTTATAGTTATCACTGTATATTGTTCTCACTGTTCTCACTGTCACATCACTACACGAGGTCGCCTCTTGTCGCACTGTTATACCTGGGCTGACCACCTCCGACTCCGCCCATTACCTGCCCAGGTATAAAGGTAGCTGACTGGCTAGTATTCCTCCCTGTTGGATCGGATCACCCACGAGGGTGGGCTCTGTTATTTAGCCAATAAAAACCTTCAGTTACGTTCTTAACTCGTCGCCTTTTATTGGACTAATTGATAGGCATATCAATTTTATTGACTAAATTTTAAAGATGTCTGATAATGAACAGCAACAGCAAGGAGCTCACCCAGCAGCACAGCAACAGCAGCCTCCAGACAACGGGCCACACCAGCCGGCTTGGCTGCAAGCCTTGAAACCACCATACCTGGATCTAAACCCACAGGCACCAAACTCAGCCAACGACTTCAAACACTGGCTGGACTGCTTCGAATCGTACCTGGAGGAAGCCGTCGTCCCTCAGAGATCCAAACTAAGAGTCCTGAAAGCCCAAGCGAGCCCGAGAGTATATACACTCATCCAGGACATGACTACGTACGACGACGCCATCAACCTACTGAAACAGCAGTACCGGAGCCCGGTAAACTACATGTACACTAGGCATCTCTTAAGATCTCGCCAGCAACAGCCAGGAGAATCGATAGCTGAATTTTCACGAGCGCTGAGACAACTCGGCAGGAACTGTGACTTTAAAGCGGTGACGGCTACTGCGAACATGGAAGACAATGTCCGCGACGCCTTGGTGAGAGGCCTACGTTCCGACTACACACGGCAAAGACTGCTTGAAGCTAAGGACATAGACCTGGACAAGGCCGAAGCCCTCGCCCTCACCCTAGAGGCCACCCAGCAAGACCAGGAAGCGTTTGCCAGGTACTATTCGCGACCCTGGGACTCGGGCCCGACCCCCACCCCACCACCCTTCACAGCGCTGCCCCCGGGACCTACCTCAGCGTCTGCATCACGGATCCGACCGGGCCCGCTAGCCCCGGTACCGGCCCCGACATCAGGCAACCCCGATCGGGCCGCTGGCTGCTTCTTTTGCGGCCAGGAGAAGCATCCGAGGTCGCGCTGCCCAGCCAAAAACTCGACCTGCAAAACCTGCCTCAAGAAAGGCCACTTCTCCAAGGCCTGCAGAAGCAAATCCTCAGAAGCCAGCAGTGCCTCATGCGAACCCTGGGGGCGGCCATCTTTGTGCGGGGCAGCCGAAGCCTGCAGAGCCTCATGGGAAAACCAGGGGCGGCCATCTTTGTGCGGGGCAGCCGAAGCCTGCAGAGCCTCATGGGAAAACCAGGGGCGGCCATCTTTGTGCGGGGCAGCCGAAGCCTGCAGAGCCTCATGGGAACAGCAGGGGCGGCCATCTTTGTGCAGGGCAAACGATTTAAACAGAGCCTCATGTGAACTACGGGGGCCGCCATCTTCGCCGCCATCTTGTCATGACAACGACGCGCTCATCTACACCCTAGCTTCCGTGACCCTGGACCAAGCCCGCCCGCACCACCTGGCCAGCTCAATGATGGACATCAAAGTCAACGGCCACGCCACGACCTGCCTGTTCGACAGCGGAAGCACGGAGAGCTTCATCCACCCAGACACGGTGAGCCACTACTCCCTCCCCGTCCTGCCAACGCGCAGCCGCATCTCGATGGCATCGAGGTCGCACGCCACAGACATCAGCGGCTACTGTGTCGTGACATTGTCGGTTAAAGGGACAGAGTATAAAAATTTTAAACTCCTCGTACTCCCCCAGCTGTGCGCTGCCGTCATACTAGGGCTGGACTTCCAATCCCACCTCCAAAGTGTAACCCTAGCATACGGTGGACCCCTCCCCCCACTCACAGTCGACAACCAGCGAAAGTTAAACCGCCCACCGCGTAACACCTGCAGCCTATCCACCCTCAAGGTACCGCCACCTTCCCTGTTCGCTAACCTCACCCCCGACTGCAAACCTGTCGCTACTAAGAGCAGGCGGTACAGCGCTGGGGACAGAGCCTTCATTAGCTCTGAGGTGCAGCGACTCCTGAAAGAGGGCATTATTGAGGGGAGCAGCAGCCCCTGGCGTGCCCAGGTGGTGGTAGTCAAGACCGGCGACAAAAATCGCCTGGTTATCGACTACAGCCAGACCATAAACAGATACACCCAGCTGGACGCATACCCCCTCCCCCGCATATCGGACATGGTCAATGAGATTGCACAATACCGCGTATTCTCGACCATCGACCTCAAGTCGGCCTACCACCAACTCCCCATCAGCCCGGAGGACAGCCAGTACACCGCCTTCGAGGCGAATGGCCGCCTCTACCAATTCCTTAGGGTCCCCTTTGGTGTCACCAACGGGGTCTCGGTTTTCCAACGGGAGATGGACCGGATGGTTGACCAGAACGGACTACAGGCCACTTTCCCCTATCTCGATAACGTCACCATCTGCGGCCGCAACCGGCAGGACCATGACGTGAATCTGGAGAAATTCCTCCGTACGGCCCAACGGCTGAACCTCACCTACAATAAGGAGAAATGCGTGTTTAACACAGCGCGCCTTGCCATCCTTGGCTGTGTAGTAGAGAACGGAGTCATCGGCCCCGACCCCGAAAGAATGCGCCCCCTCATGGAGCTACCCCTCCCCCACTGTCCAAAAGCACTTAGGAGAACCCTGGGGCTTTTCGCCTACTATGCCCAATGGGTACCCAATTATGCGGACAAAGCCAGACCCCTCCTGAAAACCACATCCTTCCCCCTCACGGAAGAGGCGTGCGCGGCCTTCTCCCTCATTAAGGGAGACATAGCCAAGGCCACAATGCACGCAGTGGATGAGTCAATCCCCTTCCAAGTGGAGAGCGATGCATCCGACTTCGCCCTAGCCGCTACCCTTAACCAGGAGGGTAGGCCGGTAGCCTTCTTCTCAAGGACCCTACAGGGCCCCGAGACCCGACACTCGTCGGTCGAGAAGGAAGCCCAGGCAATTGTGGAGGCAGTACGGCGCTGGAGGCACTACTTGGCAGGCAAACGATTTACCCTCCTCACCGACCAACGCTCGGTTGCCTTCATGTTTAATAACAAGCTGAGGGGCAAGATCAAGAACGACAAAATCTTGAGGTGGAGAATCGAGCTTTCCACCTATGATTATGAGATCTTGTACCGGCCCGGTAAACTGAACAACCCCCCTGATGCTCTTTCACGCATTACATGCGCCAGCGCGCAAAGTGATAGACTTCAGACCCTCCACAATGACCTCTGCCACCCCGGAGTCACCAGACTCTACCATTTCATTAAGGCCCGCAACCTGCCATACTCCATCGAGGAGGTCAGGACCATGACCAGGAACTGCCAGATCTGTGCTGAGTGCAAACCGCACTTCTATAAGCCGGACAGAGCAAGCCTGATCAAGGCCACCCGCCCCTTCGAGCGTCTGAGCATCGACTTCAAGGGGCCCCTACCGTCATCCGACCGTAATGTGTACTTCCTCAACATCGTTGATGAGTACTCCCGTTTCCCCTTTGCCTTCCCCTGCCCAGACATGACCAGTAACACGGTCATTAAATGCCTGAACAAACTCTTCGCCTTGTTCGGGTTCCCGAACTATATACATAGTGACCGGGGCGCCTCCTTCATGAGCGAGGAACTCCGTCAGTTCCTATTGGAGAGGGGTATTGCAGCAAGCAGGACCACCAGCTACAACCCCCGAGGGAACGGCCAGGTGGAAAGAGAGAACGCGACGGTATGGAAGGCCACCCTCTTAGCCTTAAAGTCTAAGGGCCTCCCAACCTCCCGCTGGCAAGAGGTCCTCCCGATTGCGCTGCACTCCATCCGGTCACTACTTTGCACTGCCATTAACACCACCCCCCATGCTCGAATGTTTGTCTTCCCCAGGAAGTCGACTACGGGAACCACCCTACCAACCTGGCTGACCTCTCCGGGACCCGTCTTGCTGCGAAAGCACGTGAGGGCCCATAAAACGGACCCCCTGGTCGAGAAGGTGAACCTCCTGCACGCCAACCCCCAGTACGCCTATGTGGCTTACCCAGACGGACGGGAGGACACTGTCTCCTTACGAGACCTCGCACCCTCACCCCCCCCTCCCAACCCCCCGAGTCCAGCCGAGGTAGACGGCATGCCGGAACCCCACGAGCCTTTGCCGACTACGCAGACACCAGCTTTAACACCGGATAATGTAACACCGCCGCTGCGACGATCGGAGAAGCTAACGAAGCCTCCGGACAGACTGACATACCAGAGCTGGTAATACACTTCACCCCGCCGGACTCTAATCTAAACAAGGGGTGAATGTGGTAAACCACTGTTATAGTTATCACTGTATATTGTTCTCACTGTTCTCACTGTCACATCACTACACGAGGTCGCCTCTTGTCGCACTGTTATACCTGGGCTGACCACCTCCGACTCCGCCCATTACCTGCCCAGGTATAAAGGTAGCTGACTGGCTAGTATTCCTCCCTGTTGGATCGGATCACCCACGAGGGTGGGCTCTGTTATTTAGCCAATAAAAACCTTCAGTTACGTTCTTAACTCGTCGCCTTTTATTGGACTAATTGATAGGCATATCAGAAAGGTTACCTGTAAACATCTGACATGATTCTCTGACTATATAAGCTGTGTCTTTATGCATTTCTCCACTTCACCTGAAGAAGGAGCAGCGCTCCGAAAGCTTGTGATTTCAAATAAAGCTGTTGGACTATAACCTGGTGTCGTGTGACTTCTTACATTTATAGAGATAGTGGATGCAACTGTTGTCATTTTCCAAAATTCCATAAACAAAATTGAGCACATTAAAGCTAAATAGGTTCAGTTTGCTCTTGTACGTCACCCGAGCTTTAATTATTTTAGTATATCCTACCAGCATGTGCCTAAGAATGGTTCCCGCAGATTGGAAGGTAGCAAATGTAACCACACTACTTAAAAAGGGAGAGAAAACGGTGAGCTACAGACCAGTTAGCTGGCATCAGTAGTAGGGAAAAGGTCAGAATCTATTATTAAGGACAGGGCACTTAGAAAATAATAAGATTGCGCAGCGTCAACACGGATTTATGAAAGGGAAATCGTGTTTGATGAATCTGGAAAGAGTTTTTTTGAGGTTGCAACTAGCAGAATAGATAAGGGAAAACTAATGAATGTGGTGTATTTGGCTTTTCAGAAGGCATTCAATAAGGTGCCACACATATACCAGCATGAATTGAGGATTGGTTACTGAACAGAAAAGAGAGAGTAGGAATAAACGGGTAATTTTCAGGTTGGCAGGCTGTAACTAGTGGGGTACCGCAAGGATCAGTGCTTGGGCCTCAGCTATTCATAATCTATATCAATGATGATTTGGATGAGGGGACCAAATGTAATATATCCAAATTTGCTGATGATACAAAGCTGGGTGGGAATGTAAGTTGTGAGGAGGATGCAAAGAGACTTCAAGGGAATATAGACAAGCTAAATGAGTGGGCAAGAACACGGAATACAATGTGGAGAAATGTGAAGTTGGTAGGAACAATAGAAAAGCAGAGTATTTTTTAAATGGAGAGAGATTGGGGAATGTTGGTGTTCAGAGGGACCTGGGTGTCTTTGTACATGAATCACTGAAAGTTAACATGCAGGTACAGCAAGCAATTAGGAAAGCAAATGGTATGTTGGCCTTTATTACAAGAGGATTTGAGTATAAGAGCAAAGACGTCTTATTGCAATTACATAGGGCCCTGGTGAGACCACAGCTGGAGTATTGCGTTTATTGTCCATCCCTAATTGCCCTCGAGAAGATGGTGGTGAGCCGCCTTGTTGAACCGCTGCAGTCCCGTGTGGTGAAGGTACTCCCATAATGCGGTTAGGCAGGGAGTTCCAGGATTTTGACCCAGCGATGATGAAGGATCGGTGATATACTTCTAAGTCAGGATGTGTAACTTGGAGGGGAACTTGGAGGTGGTGGTGTTCCCATGCGCCTGCTGCCCTTGTCCTTCTAGGTGGAAGAGGTCGCGGGTTTGGGAGGTGCTGTCGAAGAAGCCTTGGCGAGTTGCTGCAGTGCATCTTGTAGATGGTACACACTGCAGCCACGGTACACCGGTGGTGGAGGGAGTGAATGTTTAAGGTGGTGGATGGAGTGCCAATCAAGTGGGCTGCTTTGTCCTGGATGGTGTCGAGCTTCTTGAGTGTTGTTGGAGCTGCACTCATCCAGGCAAGTGGAGAGTATTCCATCACACTCCTTACGTGTGCCTTGTAGATGGTGGAAAGGCTTTGGGGAGTCAGGAGGTGAGACACTCGCCGCAGAATACCTAGCCTCTGACCTGCTCTTGTTGGCACAGTATTTGTGTGGCTGGTCCAGTTAAGTTTCTGGTCAATGGTGACCCCAGGATGTTGATGCTGGGGGGTTTCAGCGATGGTCATGCCGTTGAATGCCAATGGGAGGTGGTTAGACTCTCGCTTGTTGGAGATAGTCATTGCCTGGCACTTCTGTGGCGCGAATGTTACCTGCCACTTATCAGCCCAAGCCTGAATGTCGTCCAGGTCTTGTTGCATGCGGGCATGGACTGCTTCATTATTTGAGGAGTTGATAATGGCGCTGAACACTGTGCAGTCATCAGTGAACATCCCCATTTCTGACCTTATGTTGGAGGGAAGGTCATTGATGAAGCAGCTGAAGATTGTTGGGCCCAAGACACTGCCCTGAGGAACTCCTGCAGTGATGTCTTGGGGCTGTGATGATTAACCTTCAACCACCACAACCATCTTCCTTTGTGCTAGCTATGACTCCAGCCAGGTGGAGCGTTTTCCTCCAGATTCCCATTGACCAGTTTTACTAGGGCTCCTTGATGCCACACTCGGTCAAATGCTGCCTTGATGTCAAGGGCTGTCACTCTCACCTCACCTATGGAATTCAGCTCCTTTGTCCATGTTTGGACCAAGGCTGCAATGAGGTCTGGAGCCGAGTGGTCTTGGCGGAACCCAAAGGGCATCAGAGAGCAGGTTTTTGGTGAGTAAGTGCCACTTGATAGCACTGTCGATGACACCTTCCATCACTTTGCTGATGATTGAGAGTAGACTGATGGGGCAGTAATCGGCCGGGTTGGATTTGTCCTGCATTTTGTGGACAGGACATACCTGGGCAGTTTTCCACATTGTCGGATAGATGCCAGTGTTATAGCTGTACTGGAACAGCTTGGCTAGAGGCGCAGCTAGTTCTGGAGCACAAGTCTTCAGCAAGATAGCCGGGATGTTGTCAGGGCCCATAGCCTTTGCTTTATCCAGTGTGCTCAGCCATTTCTTGATATTACGTGGAGTGAATCGAATTGGTTGAAGACTGGCTTCTGTGATGGTGGGGACCTCAGGAGTAGGCCAATATGGATCATCCCCTCGGCACTTCTGGCTGAAGATGGTTGCAAATGCTTCAGCCTTGTCTTTTGCACTCACGTGCTGGGCTCCACCATCATTGAGGATGAGGATATTCATGGAGCCTCCTCCCCCCGTTAGTTGTTTAATGGTCCACCACCATTCATGACTGGATGTGGCAGGACTGCAGAGCTTTGATCTGATCCGTTGATTGTGGGATCGCTTAACCCTGTCTATAGCATGCTGCTTCCGCTTTTTAGCATGCATGTAGTCCTGTGTTGCAGCTTCCCCAGGTTGGCACCGCATTTTTAGGTACGCCTGGTACTGCTCCTGGCATGCTTGAATACATTCCTTATTGAACCAGGGTTGGTCCCCTGGCTTGATGGTAATGGTAGAGTGAGGGATATGCCGGGCCATGAGGTTGCAGATTGTGGTGGAATACAATTCTGCTGCTGCCCCACAGCGCCTCATGGATGCCCAGTTTTGAGCTGCTAGATCTGTTCTGAATCTATCCCATTTAGCATGGTGGTAATGCCACAAAACACGATGGAGGGCGTCCTCAGTGTGAAGACAGGACTTCGTCTCCACAACGATTGTGCGGTGGTCACTGCTGCCATGGACAGATGCATCTGCCACAGGTAGATTGGTGAGGACGAGGTCAAGTAGGTTTTTCCCCCTCGTGTTGATTCTCTCACCACCTGTCGCAGGCCCAGAATGGCAATTATGTCCTTCAGGACTCGGCCAGCTCGGTCAGTAGTGGTGCTACTGAGCCACTCTTGGTGATGGTCATTGAAGACCCCCACCCAGAGTACATTCTGTGCCCTTGCTACTCTGTGCTTCTTCCAAGTGGTGTTCAACATGATTCATCAGCTGAGGGAGGGCGGTAGGTGGTAATCAGCAGGTTTCCATGCCCATGCTTGGCCTAAAGCCACGAGACTTCATGGGGTCCGGAGTCAATGCTGAGGACTCCCAGGGCCACTCCTTCCCGACTGTATATAGTGGGACAGGACATACCCAGGGATGGTGATGGAGGAGTCTGGGACATTGCCTGAAAGGTATGATTCTGCGAGTATGACTATGTCAGGCTGTTGCTTGACAAGTCTATGGGACAGCTCTCCCAATTTTGGCACAAGTCCCCAGATGTTGGTGAGGAGAATTTTGCAGGTTCAACTGGGCTGGGTGTGCCGTTGCCATGTCCGGTGTCGGGTGGTCGGTCCGGTTTCATTCTTATTGTGTTTCGTAGCAGTTTGTTACAACTGAGTGTCTTGCTAGGCCATTTCAGAGGGCAGTTAAGAGTCAACCGCATTGCTGTGGGTCTGGATTCACGTATAGGCCAGACCGGGTAAGGACGGCAGATTTCCTTCCCTAAAGGACATTAGTGAACCAGATGGGTCTTTACGACAATCCGATAGTTTCATCACACCATTACTGATACTAGTTTTTATTCCAGATTTATTTAATTAACTGAATTTTAAATTCCCCAGCTGCTGTGGTGGGATTTGAACTCACGTCTCCGGATCATTAGTCCAAGCCTCTGGATTACTAGCCCAGTGACATCACCACTACGCTACCATTCCCTGTTATTTGCCATAGAGGGAGTGCAACGAAGGTTCACCAGACTGGTTCCTGGGATGGGGGATTGTCCTATGAGGAGAGATTGAGTAGACTAGGCCTATATTCCTCAGAGTTTAGAAGAATGAGAGGTGATCTCATTGAAACATACAAAATTCTTACAGGGCTTGACAGGGTAGATGCAAGGAGGATGTTTCCCCTGGCTGGGGAGTCCAGAACCAGGGGTCACAGTCTCAGTATAAGGGGTCGGCCATTGAGGACTGAGATGAGGAGAAATTTCTTCACTCAAAGGGTTGTGAATCTTTGGAATTCTCTATCCCAGAGGGCTGTGGAGCCTCAGTCGTTGAGTGTATTCAAGACAGAAATTGATAGATTTTTGGATATTAAGGGAATCAAGGGATATGGGGATAGTGCAGGAAAGTGGAGTTGAGGTCGGAGATCAGCCATGATCTTATTGAATGGCGGAGCAGGCTCGAGGGGCCAAATGGCCTACTCTTGCTCCTATTTCATATGTTCTCCTAAGGATCAAAAGTCACCTCAGGAGGGACTCAGAAAAGGCTGTTGAATCCCATATCCTATCCATAACCAAGACTGCCATCACCACTTCCACAACAGTTTCCACTTCTGTCCTTACCTCACTCTCAGCACTGTTGAAATCTTCATCCATGTCTGTGTCACCTCCAGGTTCGCCAACATTTTCACAAGATCATTATCACCTGTCCCAAATGGCTCTAAAGTCCCCACACTGCAACAACTAATTGGTTCTGAAAATAATTTCAGGGATTTTATCTCCACTATATTTGGGAGTCCATTCCATGCATCTGACGTGAGTCTTAAATTTGCCTTTTACTAGTATGAACCTGTGTCCCCCTCGTCATACTCTCACAATTTTCTGGACTTACCGTTTTCATGCCCTTTACTGTCTTATACACTTCTGCTTTCAAAACTGAAAATCCCAAGTTTCCTTATGACTCAGGCTTCTAACACTAGATCCCAGTCGGTGTTCTTCTATGCAGTGCCTCCAATGTGTGAATGTCTCCTATTTGTCTTGGTGACCAAAATTGGACAAGGTGCTCATACGTCATTGCCAGCCCTCTGAGTTCCATCATCCATAAAATTCATCTCAATGCAAAATTCCACTGCCTATAAGGATATCCTGCACTAAATTTCACTTGCATTGCACCACTGTGCATGCCGATCACCATTGGCTCCCCATCTGCCAATATACTGAATTCAAAAGCCTTGTTCACAAATCCCTCCAGCCTTGCTCCCCTCTAGCTGCAAACTCCTCCAGCCCTACTTGCCATTGTATGCCCTCCACTCTTGAGTCTGGCCTCCTGTACATCCCTCCTCCCCCTCTGTTTCACCTTCGCACCCAAGCCTTCAGCCAATTCGGCCCTATGCTCAAGCTCCCTAAACCCTCTGCCTTGCTACCTCTCTCCCCACTTTTAAACGCCTCCACCCTTCACCCACCTCTCAAAACTCTTCTACATTTACTCTGTTCCTGTTCTACTCCTCTTGTGTACCTTGGGATATTTACTACATTAAAGATGCTGTATATATGCAAGCTATTAGTGAATACAATGATTAAATGGGCCAATTATAGTTTTTTTATTCACCCCTCTGGTGAAAACTAAATCTCAATCTGACATATAACCACCTACCTGTAAGGCCTGTTTTGATGATTCAGGTGGACGTCCAAAAGCCCATGGCACTATTTAAAGGTGCGCAGCGAGTGCAACATTCCTTCCTCAACTAACGCCATCAAAAATAAATTACCTGGTCGTTCATCTCCCTGCTGTTTGTGGGAATCTAGCTGTGTGCACAATTGCTGCTGTATTTGCTTACCTAACAATCACTGACGTTCAAAGTAATCCATTGTATATGAAGCACTTTGAGACATTTTGGAGATGTGATGAGGTGTAATGCCACTCCTTTCAGCAGCCTAATGTAAATGATGTTAATTTATCCCTAGTCTGCACAGTGCTAGAATTTTTATAAACATAAGCCTGCTTTGTATGCATGCAATTGCCACGCTAAAAATTATGTTCTTCATTCTGTGTGGCTCTGAGCATAAATGTACCACATGGTATGCTATTAAACAATATAGACCAGAAGAGTGTCAGATTCTATCCTCCAGTCTGTGCTGGGTTAACTGATCTCAGCTGCAGTAGGACTTCAGGTACATATAACGAGATCAGCGAAGGGGTAGGGAGAAAACCTGGCAGGGTTTCTGCTCCTGATATCTATCTACATATTGACCCAGGTTGAAGCATGCAGAGCCAGATGCTGGGTGAGAATGGGAATAAAGTTAGTTGTGATGCCCCATAGCCAACCAAGCCTCAAGATACTGGAAGGCTTGACTGATTGTTGCTACAGTTCAAAAGAACACAGCATTTATTAGGCTAGTCACAAAGCAAATACAGCTTTGTTCCTGATTAGACAGAGACAGGCACAGACAAGGTAGGGTTGCTCTGTAGTAAAGATAATGTCCCGGATACAAGAATAACGGCGAGGCTATGAGCTCTCGCCATTATTGTGGAGTAAATGGGACAGCAATCACTGGTGTCTGCACATGCAGAAATCCGGAAGTTGCTGTCCGATTTGCCCTGCTCCTCCATAAGCTTCGCTACACCAGTACCTCGCCGATAGACTCAGCATTCAAACACACGAAGGGCGTGAAGTTGCTGTACTTACCCACTAAACACGCCAGAAAAAGTTAGGGCTTGTGCATTCAGGTGCAAGTGAATTTTTAATGGCGTGATGAAACTTAACTACTGCCAAACAACCTCACTGGCACTGAAAATTTACTTTTACAAGTGTGGATCCTCATTCCTTCAGATTTTAATTATTGTTGGAGATATAAAAAATTAAAAATTTAAATATTTTGTTTTACTTTTTCTTTTTGTCTCTTATCTCTCTCAATCCCATCTTTCTTTTCCTCACTTTATTTTGCTTTCTGTACATGATTTTACATTGAATTAAATATTCTAATTTATACTTCCTGGCTTAGACTCAGCGTATCTCAGTGAGGATTCTTCAATCTGATTGGTTGAAGAGACACGCTTTTGCCGGCCATGCTAACACGCCACAGATCCCCTGTAGGGGGCGTCACATTGAAAAGGATCACTAGTAATCGTAAGTTGCCGCTCAAAACGTCACGATAAGTCTGTGGGCGGCTGTAAGCGCAGTGAATGGTGAGTGCCGTTCCTTCGCTGCTAACCGCAAAATCTAGGCCATTGAAACAGAGCTGAGTAGTAGACACTCTTAACAGTCATCCTGATAACACAAAAATCGGGCACGGAGTTCTACAATGCACCGGAGGCACTAAATGTGGGTGGCGAGCACGAAAGGGGCTGGAAGACTGCACACAAGCTACGTGTTAGCCTCATTAGGTTCCTGAGTTCTATTTAAATGAGACTCTTGCCCCATAATCGCTGGAGTGCCTAAGCACAGCACCCATTTGAAATGGGTACTGAAGGGGAGGCCAGATAAAAAAAAATTGGGGACCCCTGCTTTTCCATACACTTCTGTGCAGAACTCACCAAAATTAGACTTGCTGGTGTGTTTTTAAACTTTGATGGCTCTGTAGTTGCTTCTGTAAGAGATTTTATCTATTTCCTTTGAAAAAGAAAATGATATTTTGTCAAGAGCAAATGGCAATTAGCACAAAACCTCTGAAGATTTGTTTTGATACGTAAAATCCCAACACAGAAAACTATGGTGCTGGTAGCTGCACATTCTGCCACATGATATGCCTCTTTAATGCAAATATAGAGATCTGTTTAAATATTTACTCATAAGCTTTACATAAACAAAGCAAATTCTGGAAACCTGTTTCCTGGGCATGTAATTCCCACATCAACAATGAATTCTGATTTGCTGTGCAGTAACCACAAGGAAATGATGCTTACTGTTAACAATCATGCAATGTAAATCTTTTAACACATCCCACGGACTTCTGACAATGAAAAAACTAGCTCAGTCACTCTTCCTACCGGGGGCAGAAAATATAAATATCACTAGCAGAAAGCCGTCACTTTCACCTGAATTCAACTCAAGCCACTCTACCCACATTTTAATGCATTTTATTGATTTTCTTGCTCCATGCTGTCCACCTTCAACTGACAAGCTAGAACACTGGAGGCAGCCACAGTAGAGCATATTAAGTCTTCATGTTGATTATTGCTCTCCTCCCACTCACTCAAGATGAACAATCATTGGAAAGACCTCTACTTAGTGATCCATCCAGAAACTCGCACAAGTTACCATTAGAGGATAAAAACAAGGATTAAAAAAAATAAAGGAAAATAAATAAGTCATACAGATATTAGATCCAGGGCAAGGAGGAGAAGATAATGATCTCAGCTGTCCTCTGTACATGGACCTAAACAGAAAGCAGATGGATTGAATGGCCTATTCTTCTTCCCACCTTTAAACACTTACAAGTTCAAAAAAATATATAGAAAGACATTAGTTTTGAAATATGGATTGTGAGATTATCCTATTATTAAATCAATTACATTAGTTGGTGGATCAATCAAAACTTATTTGGATGAGACAGTACATTAATACTGTCCCTGGTTAGTTTGTCTTTGTAATCTATTATTGCGTTCAATTCTGCGACACTACCTGACAGTGATATTCTGCTGCTAATTTTAATGATGAGATTATATGTTCAATATTGGATTCTGCAAGATATTTAGCAATTTATTATGTAAATACAGTAAACGGGTTATCCACACAGCAGATTCTTGTGCAGGATAGGAAACTCAATTAAACCAGGTATACCTTGTACTTTTATTCAGCGCTCAGTGTGCAGTTCCAAAAATAATGCTGACACATTCTTTACAATATAGTTGCAACTAGGATTTTTTTAATGCCGGTCAAGAAATTAGAATAAAGCCAACATAAAAGGTAATCCAAAAGTCTTTTACAGGCACATAAATAGCAAAAGGGTAGTACGATTAGGAATCAAAAAGGAGGCCTATGCATGGAGGCAGAGGGTATGGCTGAGGTACTAAACAAATACTTTAAATATGTCTTCACCAAGGAAGTGGATGCTGCCATAGACATAGTAAAGGAGGAGGTAGTGGAGATATTGGATAGGATAAAAATTGATAAAGAGGAGGTATTAGAAAGGCTGGCTGTACTTAAAGTAGATAAATCACCAGGAGCGGATGGGATGCATCCCAGGATGCTGAGGGAATTGAGGGAGGAAATCGCAGAGGTACTGGCCATAATATTCCAATCCTCCTTAGATACAGGGGTGGTGCCAGAGGACTGGAGAATTGCAAATGTTACACCATTGTTCAAAAAAGTGTGTAAAGATAAACCCAGCAACTACAGGTCAGTCAGTTCAACCTCGGTAGTGGGGAAGCTTTTAGAAACAGTAATCAGGGACAAAATTAACAGTCACTTGGACAAGTGTGGATTAATTAAGGAAAGCCAGCACGGATTTGTTAAAGGCAAATCGTGTTTAACTAACTTGATTGAGTTCTTTGATGAGTTAACAGAGAGGGTTGATGAGGGTAATGCAGTTGACGTGGTGTACATGAATTTCCAAAAGGTGTTCAACAAAGTGCCACATAATAGGCTTGCCAGCAAAGTTGAAACCTATGGAATAAAAGGGACAGAGGTCGCATGGATACGGAACTGGCTAAGTAATAGGAAACAGAGTAGTGGTGAACGGTTGTTTTTTTGAACTGGAGGAAGGTATACAGTGGTGTTCCCCAGGGGTTGGTTCTGGGACCACTGCTTTTCTTGATATATATTAATGACTTGGACATGGGTGTACAGGGCACAATTTCAAAATTTGCAGATGAGACAAAACTTGGAAGCATAGTGAACAGTGAGGAGGAGAGTGATAGACGTCAGGAAGACATAGACAGGCTGGTGGAATGGGCGGACACGTGGCAGATGAAATTTAATGCAGAAAAATGTGAAGTGATACATTTTGGTAGAAAGAATGAGGAGAGGACATATAAACTAAATGGTACAATCCTGAAGGGGTGCACGAACAGAGAGACCTGGGGGTATGTGTGCATAAATCGTTGAAGGTGGCAGGGCAGGTTGAAAAAGCAGTTAAAAAGGCTTACGGGATCCTGGGCTTCATGAATAGAGGAATAGAGTACAAAAGTGTGGAAATTACGAACCACCTGTATAAAACAGTGTTTCAGCCCCAACTGGAGTAATGTGTCCAATTCTGGGCACCACACTTTAGGAAGGATGTGAAGGCCTTAGAGAGGGCGCAGAAAAGATTTACGAGAATGATTCCAGGAATGAGGGGCTTCAGTTACTTTGATAGACTGGAGAAGCTGGGGTTGTTCTCCTTGGATCAGAGAAGATTTGATAGAGGTGTTCAAAATCATGAGGGGGTCTGGACAGAGTAGATAGAGAGAAACTGTTCCTATTGGCAGAAGGGTCGAGAACCTGAGGACACAGATTTAAGGTGATTGGCAAAAGAACCAAAGACAATGTAAGAAAAAACTTTTTTAAGCAGCGAGTGGTTAAGGTCTGGAATGCACTGCCTGAAAGGGTGAAGGGGACAAAATTAACCGTCACTTGGACAAGTATGGATTATAAGGAAAGCCAGCACGGATTTGTTAAAGGCAAATCATGTTTAACTAACTTGATTGAGTTTTTTTGATGAGGTAACAGAGAGGGTTGATGAGGGCAATACGGTTGATGTGGCGTACATGGACTTCTAAAAGGCGTTTGACAAAGTGCCACATAATAGGCTTGCCAGCAAAGTTGAAGCCCATGGAATAAAAGGGACAGTGGCAGCATGGATATGAAATTGGCTAAGTGACAGGGAGTAGAGGTGAACGGTTGTTTTCCAGGCTGGAGGAAGATATACAGTGGTGTTCCCCAGGGCCACTGCCTTTCTTGTCTTGATATATATTAATGACTTAGACTTGGGTGTACAGGGCACAATTCCAAAATTTGCAGATGACACAAAACTTGGAAGTATAGTGAACAGTGAGGAGGATAGTGATAGACTTCAAGAGAACATAGACAGGCTGGTGGAATGGGCGGACACGTGGCAGATGAAATTTAACGCAGGAAAGTGCGATGTGATACATTTTGGTAGGAAGAACGAGGAGAGGCAATGGCCCAGAAATTCGGGTCGGGGGCTTCCCGCGGGTGCAAGCCCCCGACCTGCACTTACCTTGCGCGCTGGCCGTTGAGCTGTAGGACCCCGTCGAATTCCGATCCGGGGCCTGGTCCAGCTGCCGGCGCGCAGTGCTCGCGTATCCCAGGGGCACAGTTAGTTCGATGCGTCCCCTGGGATCACGTGGGCCACGGGCAGCCAATCGGAGCAGGGAATGCTCCATTCATAAGTCTGACAGGAAGTGCTGTCAAGACTTATAAATACTACGGCACCAAAATAGCACTAAACCTTCAAATAAATTAAAAAAAACATCACATTTTTTAAATAAACTATAAATTACATGAAATAACTATTTTAAACAATAATTTAAATTTTTGAAAAAAATAATTTTATATTCTAACAGGGCTAAAAATAAACTTACCTTGCTTTAAAGTATTTAAAAATAATAAACCTGTGGAAAAAATGTTTTAATTTTAATTAATTCACCACTTACCTTGTAAAAAGCAGGCTTTACGCCTGTGTTTTATATTTCTAAATTCTGCAGACTTACCCTCACGGAAAAACCTGTAAAAAAAAAACAAAGTTCCATGCGCACGCGCAGCCTCCCCCGCGCACGCGTTCGACCTCTTGGTTCAGAGGAACGGAAGTGCTGGTTTCCTGCGCATGCGCAGTGCATGCAGGAAACCGGCACTTCCATTGGGCCTACGGGTGAGTACCCCGTGCATACTCACCCGTGGAGACCCGAATTTCTGGGCCAATATAAACTAAATGATACAATTCTAAAGGATGTGCATGAACAGAGAGACCTGGGGGTATATGTTCACAAATCGTTGAAGGTGGCAGGGCAGGTTGAGAAAGCGGTTAAAAAAGCATACGGGATCCTGGGCTTCATAAATAGAGGCATAGAGTACAAAAGCAAGGAAGTTATGACGAACCTTTATAAAACACTGGTTCAGCCTCAACTGGAGTACTGTGTCCAATTCTGGGCACCGCACTTTAGGAAGGATGTGAAGGCCTTAGAGAGGTTGCAGAAAAGATTTACGAGAATGATTCCAGAGGTGAGGGATAGACTAGAGAAGCTGGGGTTGTTCTCCTTAGAGCAGAGAAGTTCGAGAGGAGATTTGATAGAGGTGCTCAAAATCCTGAAGGGTCTAGGCACAGTAGAGAAAGAGAAACTGTTCCCATTGGCCGAAGGTTGAGAACCAGAGGACACAGATTTAAGGGGATTGGCAGAAGAATCAAAGGCAACATGAGGAAAAACTTTTTTATGCAGCGAGTGGTTAGGATGTGGAATTCACTGCCTGAAAGGGTGGTTGAGGCAGATGCAATTGTGGCTTTCAAAAGGGAATTGGGCAAGTACCTGAAGGAAAACATTTGCAGGGCTACGGGGAAAGGGCAGGGGACTAGCTGAAGTGCTCTTACAGAGAGCTGGCATGGGCTCAACGGGCTGAATGGCCTCCTTCTGTGCTGGAACCATTCTATGATTCTGTTTAAAAGGCTATCAACAAAAAAGGAGGCAGTTAGGGAGTTGTAAATTACTGAGCTGATAAGTTAGTGCAGTTATAGATAGAAAAGCTGGCAGATAATAATATTGAAACTGAATCTTTTTTTCTTTAGAACAAGCTTATCTTTGATTGCACTGAAAACTAGCATTAATGCAACTCAGCAATTTGAGGGGAAAAATCAAGTTCATGTGCAGAAGATAGGGACCAAAAATGATTACCTCATTGCTAGTGAGAGTATAATAACATAACAAGTAGAATTTAATGCAGCGCACTGCAGCGTTAACAAAATGGAGACAAAGACCAATTTGTTTTAACACTACCTCTAGCAAAATGGCAATACGGTTTCTGCAATTCTGGACAGATTAGGTACCAAACAATATGGTGATCAAAGGATCTTTAGCAAGATTGTGCTACCCTTTTCAATTTTAACACTGATGGTAACCTACTAAAATGAATGGGTTCCCTTTACTGTTATGATCAGAAAACCTAGGCAAGGACCACAGTATATATTTTTAATGATGTTCCTTACAGCTCAATCACAACCACTGAATACCTAGCTACTTACTAGTGGGTGTAAATTGCAACCATATTGCGAAGTAGTACTGATTACTTTGTATTTAAGTAGGAATTTATGATGACCCAGAAACAGAATGAAATAGCTGCTTAAAAAAGTAATGTGCGCACAGTTGGCAAGAGATGCTACTGTAAAATTGTAGTGTAAAATGGGGAACAGGGCAGAGAATGTGTTCAAAGTAGATTATTCACAGCACTGCTGGGACTGATAGGTGGCCTAAATGGATTAAATATTCTGAATGACATGTCAATGTCAGAAGGAGTGTTGTATTGACATTACAATGATTCATTAGTCCCAGGTGGCATAAGATGATCACATTGTAAAAGCCCAGAAATTGTGAAAACAGAACTTGAAACCACTATAAACTAATCCCTCCATCGGAAAATGCTGCATGTGTGATTAGATGAATCGTCACACGGTCATAAAAACCCAGGACATTGGGACAAAAAGGTTATATAGATTGGCCAACGTCAGAGCTATCAAGTTTTATGTAGCCGAGCTCTGTTGCCAATGGAAATCATATTCTCCATCTTATAATCAATGTTAGCTTCCTGCAAAGCATAAAAATTCTAATCGTAATAGCAAAGTGTCCCTCAATTTGAAATCATTGACGTGGCATACAAACCCCCACATCTTCAATTCAGTGCACATGAGCCCTGCTTAACACAATTATAGTTGCTACAGTGACAAACCTGCAGGACTAATGCAATCAACGTCCCTAGTCAGGTAAATTCAGAAAGTTAATTGGCAAAAAAATTAGTTTGTCTTGGTTGGATCAAGTATCAGCGCTGAACATCAGATCAGTCAGGATTAGGTGTAAATAACCTAAAAACCAGACCAGACAGAAGCACTTCATACAAGAGTGATTAATAACAGCAATGGCCTTCTAGGTGGGATAATGGGAGATAAAAACTCTGTAACCATTTAAGAGGCAGTAACATGTTATCATAGTCAGAGTCATAACGGCACAGGAGGAGGCCATTCGGCCCATCGAGTCCGTGCCGGCTCTCTGTAGAGCAATCCAGTCAGTCCCATTCCCCCGCTCTATCCCTGTAGCCCTGCAAGTTTATTTCCCTCAAGTGCCTATTCAGTCTCCCCTTGAAAACATTGAGTGTCTCCACTTCTACCACTTCCGTCAGCAGCAAGCTCCAGGTCTTCACCACTCATTGTGTAAAATTCTTTTTCCTCACATCCCCCTGTAGTTCTTGCCCAAAACTTTAAATCTATGTCTCCTAGTCCTTGTACCATCAACTAGTGGGACTAGTGGGAACAGCCTTTCCCCATCTAGCCTATACAAACCCGTCATAATCTTGTACACCTCGATCAAATCACCCCTGAACCTCCTTTGCTCTAATGAAAACAAATCCAGCTTCTCCAACCTGTCCTTGTAGTTGAGATCCCTGGAACCATTCTGGTAAATCTCCTCTGCACTCTCTCAAGGGCCTTCACATCCTTCCTAAAGTGTGGTGACCAGAACTAGATGCAATACTCCAGTTGTGGCCTAACCAGCGCTTTATAAAATGTTATGATTTTTTTTGGAGGGGGCGGGGGCGGTGCAGAAACAATAGGTTTATGTGGAAGGATGTACCAGATGGGCTAAATTTCCTCCATCTGTAATATTTGTGAAGTAACTTTTTATTTTATTAATACAAGAATAATTAGAATTGAAGCCAACTCAACTCATACACTGCAAAAGTATACCAGAAATATCATTCAGTCTGACTATTTACATCGCACAACATTTTGGCACAAGGCATACACGTAAGCATTAGAGGCCTAAAATGCTATGTGGCTAAATTTATCGACTAATGCCCGGAATTTCCTGGATCACACTTACGCAGAAAATAAAACAAAGTTTATCCTGGTTTCTGCGCCGATCTTGCCGATGGGAACTTAAGCCCAAATTTCCTGCGGAGCTCATTTGCCTACGCTGGATTGTAAAAACCAGGTTAAAACAAGTGCCACTGCAGCACCACCACTAGGGGCTATAGCAAGTGAGCTGTCGTCTTCTGCTATGGCGCCCGATAGCCTCTGTTGCTCCCCTTCCATTATTGTGCAGTGCAGGGGTCTGCCCATTGGGAAGGCCATTCCCGCGGCTTAATCCTCCTGAATGTGTGTGTGATCTGAAAATTTCTGGGTGGAGTCAGACTGACAGCGCATTGTCGCATTGTTAAATACAGCGCAGGACTCAGTAGTAAAAATAAAATTAAAAAAAAATTTGCCAAGACATTGCTCGCAGAATTTAGAAATCTCAGTTATGTGCCTATATGGTAACTTTATACCGTGTCACAACTAAATTTTTGGGTGTAAATGTACGTCAGCACATTTTTCACGTAAATCCAAGGAACTCATGTGAGTTAGTCTTTTGCATGGGAGGGCGGAGCTATGGAAATGAGCAGTTGAGGGTTTCAGCGGCCGAATCTCAGAAACAGCGCCAACAACGGAGGAAACTTGCTTGTAGTGATGTTTCAGTGTAAAGCCGTCACGGTTCAGTTAAGCGTGAATTTCCTTGTAAAAGAAAGTGGCGCAACACCACTCTTGTGCAGAGATTCAGCAGGAAATTTGGGGCCGAAATTACAATTTTTTTTTTTTAAAGCCAGACATTGATAATTGTGTGCCATTTGCTGTCACTTCAATTGTATTTTCAGTCTTCTTTTCAGTTGGATTAGTTGAAACGGTGATTCTAAAAACATACTACTGAAGATACATCAAAATAAATCATATATTCAGACAATAGTCTGCCCATTTATGAAATACTCATGTCATAACAAATTCACAGTTGATGCTTCCTTAGATACTTTTCTGTTTAAAATGTAGTTCTTCCTGTGAAGTTTTGGTGCTCACTGAGGTAAGGGAGGTTAATGTTGAGGAATGAAAATCGCTCCATTTCAGGTACTCCGTTTCAGCATATAAAACTGCCAGGTCAGGTAAGATGGAGAGTGAAGTAGTTGACTCAGAGACTAGGGTCCTGAATTTAAATAAAGGAAACTACGATGGTATGAGGCACGAGTTGGCTAGGATGGATTGGGGAATGTTACTTAAAGGGTTGACGGTGGCTAGGCAATGGCAAACATTTAAAGATCGCATGGATGAACTACACAATTTGTTCATCCCTGTTTGGCATAAAAATAAAACAAAAAAGGTGACTCAACCGTGCCTAACAAGTGAAATTAGGGATAGCATAAGATCCAAGGAGAGGACATATAATTTGGCCAGAAAAAGCAGCAAACCTGAGGATTGGGAGCAGTTTAGGATTCAGCAAAGGAGGACAAAGGGATTAATTAAGAGGGGGGAAATAGAGTATGAGAGTAAGCTTTCAGGGAACATAAAAACTGACTGTAAAAGCTTCTATAGATATGTGAAGAGAAAAAGATTGGTGAAGTCAAGCGTAGGTCCCTTGCAGTCAGAATCAGGGGAATTTATAATGGGGAACAAAGAAATGGCTGACCAATTAAATACATACTTTGGTTCTGTCTTCACAAAGGAGGACACAAATAACCTCCCAGAGATGTCGGGGAAAATAGGGTCTAATGAGAGGGAGAAACTGAATGAAATCAGTATTTGTAGGGAAATGGCGTTAGGGAAATTGACGGGATTGAAGGCTGATAAATCCCCAGGGCCTGATAATCTACATCCTAGGGTACTTAAGGAAGTGGCCCTAGACATAGTCGATGCATTGCTGGTCATCTTCCAAAATTCTATAGACTGGAACAGTTCCCATGGATTGGAGGATAGCTAATGTAACCCCACTATTTAAAAACGGTGGTAGAGAGAAAACGGGGAATTATAGACCGGGAAGTCTGACATCGGTTGTGGGGAAAATGCTAGAGTCCATTATAAAAGATGTAATAGCAGAGCACTTGGAAAACAGTGACAGGATCGGACAAAGTCAACATGGATTTACAAAAGGTAAATCATGCTTGACTAATCTACTGGAATTTTTTGAGGATGTAACTGGTAGAATAGATAAGGGAGAACCAGTGGATCTAGTGTATTTGGACTTTCAGAAGGCTTTTGATAAGGTCCCGCATAAGAGATTAGCGTGCAAAGTTAAAGCACATGGGATTGGGGGTAAAGTACTGTCTTGGATAGAGAACTGGTTGGCAGGCAGGGTGCAAAGAGTTGGAATAAATGGGTCTTTTTCCAAGTGGCAGGCAGTGACTAGTGGGGTACCGCAGGGATCGGTGCTAGGACCCCAGCTATTCACAATATATATATAAATGATCTAGACGAGGGAACTAGATGTAACATCTCCACGTTTACAGATAACACAAAGCTGGG
This sequence comes from Somniosus microcephalus, assembly GCF_052327205.1. Classification (NCBI taxonomy): domain Eukaryota; kingdom Metazoa; phylum Chordata; class Chondrichthyes; order Squaliformes; family Somniosidae; genus Somniosus; species Somniosus microcephalus. The sequence goes on from NC_141011.1 coordinate 48,103,568, forward strand.
TGGGCGTGTGTGCTGTGAGGAGGATGCCGAGAAACTCCAGTATGATTTGGACAGGTTGGGTGATTGGGCAGATGCAGTATAATGTGGATAAATGCGAGGTTATCCACTTTGGTGGCAAAAACAGGAAGACAGATTATTATCTGAACGGCAATAGATTGGGAAAAGGGGAAGTGCAATGAGACCTGGGTGTCCTTGTGCACCAGTCGCTGAAGGAAAGCATGCAGGTGCAGCAGGCGGTTAAGAAGGCAAATGGTATGTTGGCCTTCATAGTGAGAGGATTCGAGTACAGGAGCAAGGATGTCTTGCTGCAGTTGTACAGGGCCTTGGTGAGACCACACCTTGAGTATTGTGTGCAGTTTTGGTCGCCTTATCTGAGGAAGGATGTTCTTGCCATGAAGGGAGTGCAGCGAAGATTCACCAGACTGATACCTGGGATGGCAGGAATGACGTATGAGGAGAGATTGGGTCGATTAGGCTTATATTCTCTAGAGTTTAGAAGAATGAGAGGGGATCTCATTGAAACGTATAAAATTCTAACAGGACTAGACAGACTAGATGCAAGAAGGATGTTCCTGATGGCGGGGGAGTCCAGAACCAGGGGTCACAGTCTAAGGATAAAGGGTAAGCCACTTAGGACTGAGATGAGGAGGAATTTCTTCACCCAGAGAGTGGTGAACTTGTGGAATTCTCTGCCACAGAAGGCAGTTGAGGCCAATTCATTAAATATATTCAAGAAGGAGTTAGATATATTTCTTAAGGCTAAAGGGATCAAGGGATATGGGGAGAAAGCAGGGACAGGGTACTGAATTTGGATGATCAGCCATGATCTCATTAAATGGCGGAACAGGCTCGAGGGGCCGAATGGCCTACTCCTGCTCCTATCTTCTATGTTTCTGTGGTACATCACAGTTAGGTGCAGAGTAAAGCTCCTGCTACTCAGCTCCAGCCACATTCAAGCACCCTCTGCCACACCGACATGATATTATTCTATTGCCTGTGGTGTCTCTCGGAGTAAAACTGATAGACGGCCACCTATTGCTGTTAAATTAGGGACAGCTTTACATGACGGGGCCATGTTCTCGAAGAATGATATCAAAATTGGCTCAAACTGATTACACACAGAAATTTTACAGCCAAGGTCATGAGAAGTGATCGAAGAACCACTATATTATGTAAATCTTAATTTATCCGTCAAAGTCAGCACATTTGTGCGCAGATGCGGGTTGCGTCTGCACTGTGCCAGTGCTTGGGCCGCATTATCGTTGCTCAATATGTCAGCTTGTTGGCATCCAGTCATGTATATTGTGCAAGGCCACCCACAACTACTCTACCATCATCTGGACCACCACCGTCTGAAATTTGCCCTCTGCTATGAAATCTGGGACTACGGCTCAATACTGTCATTCACCACGCCTAGTGAATGGGAATATAATAAAACTGTGCATTTAAAGTAGATGCAAGCGTCAAAAAGCAATGCAAACTTCACTGACATACAGCTGAAAGTGTATCAACAGTCCATTAATTTAGAATATAAACCAATTAAAATCATAATTAGCTGATAACCAGTTTTTTTTTTACCCAATGGTTGGATGAATGAGGCCTCTGCTTGGATAGAACAGAAGTGTTCAGTTGTTGTTCATCGCTTCCACCACCTTTATAGTGGCAGCAAAAAGATTTGATTCCAAATTTAAGTTCACCACAACAAAATCAATTAAATTGTTCATCCCAAAGCCATTCACGCACTACCCAGTTGCAACTTCAGGGGTAAGTCTCCTGCCATTGCTGGTTAGGATCTCTGACAATAGATTTGTGACAGCTGTCCTTGTACTGACTGATGCATTCCTCCTCTCACAGTTGTCACATCCCACGCACACTGCCTACTGTCTGTTCTCAGCAATTATTTTTAAACAATGTTAAATGGCTTGATAATGTGAATAAAAACATGCGACATGCACAGGTTTTTAAAAAATGCGAAAATGCTACCGTTGTGCTGGGGCAGTGGCCCGCACAGATTTAATTGCCGAGTCTGGATTATGGCACTTGGTTTCAGCAGAAATGAGGCTTTAGAAACACAACTGCTCTTCTCATTTGGTGCAGTAGCTGTCCCTGCCACAGCAGATGTAATCTTTCAAAATCATGAGGGGTCTAGGCAGAGTAAAGAGAGAGAAAACTGTTCCCATTGGTGGAAGGGTCGAGAACCAGAGCACACAGATTTAAGGTGATTGGCAGGAGAACCAAAGACAACATGAGGAAAAACTTTTGAATGCAGCGAGTGGTTCAGATCTGGAATGCACTGCCCGAAAGGGTAGTGAAGACGGACTCAATCGTGACTTTTAAAAGGGAATTGAATAAGTACCTGAAGGAAAAAAAATTTGCATGGCTACGGGGGAATGGGACTAGCTGAAGTGCTCTTGCAGAGCGCCGGCACGGGCTCGACGGGCCAAATGGACTCCTCCTGTGCTGTAACCATTCTACGATACTCCGCCCACACCCCTAAATTGAAATTTTCTTTTTTTTTTGAAAACGCAAACAAATCAATAGATGACGAGCCAAGTGGTTTTCATTTTCCTGATGCCGTTAAACGTGAGAATTTAGTCCAGACAGCCTCAATATTTATTAATACCATATTTGCATTTATTTACTCATTGTGAAAATAAATTTAAAATAGGAATGTCAGCATGTGCAGATGTCACACTCAGTTACAGATGCAAAAACAATCATAAAAATATTAGCTGCTTCTGAATTGCAACCTGAAACTGGCCAGCACATTCCAATCTGTCCCAACCAAACTCAAACTCAGACATCAGGGTTGGGTTTACTTAAAATAATAGGACTTTGTGGGCTTACAGGAACAGGCCATCTTAAGCACAACCAGCTCTAAATTAGGAGCAGAAAAATACTGTGTATTGCATCAGTATAATTACTTTGAGCAATATTGTAGATCTCCTAATGTTAACACACACAGATTAGAAGGTCTCCGTTATGTTCTCACAGTAAACTGAATGGTATGCTAGAAGGATAGAAGCATTATTCCAGCGAATACATTATTCTGCTCCTAAGATTGATCTTTGTCCCTTGAACAACAACAACAACTTGTATTTATATACAGTAACACCTTTAGTAAAAACGTCCCAAGGCGCTGCACAGGAGTATTTTAAGACAAAAAAATTTGACACCGAGCCACATAAGGATAAATTAGGGCGAAAGAGGTAGGTTTTGAAGGGCACAAAGTCCAATTGTTCCAAAGTAAACTGAGCATCAGATCAATCAGAGTATGATCGTTTGTTGAAGGAACCAGGCAGATTGGAAAATGCTTGTAAGTTTCAGGCTCCAGGTCAGAAGTAACCAGTATTAAATTATCTGAAATATTTAATGAAGCTGTTCATAGACTACAGCTCAGCATTCAACACTATCGTCCCCAACAAGCTGGCCACCAAACTCCAAACTCTTGGCTTGAACACTTCCCTCTGCAACTGGACCCTGGACTTCCTAACAAACAGACCCCAGTCTGTCAAATTAGGTAACCACACCTCCCCCCCCCCGACCCTGAACACGGGGGCCCCACAAGGATGTGCGCTGAGCCCCCCCTCCTCTACTCCCTTTTCACCCACGACTGTGTGGCTGTTCATGGTTCCAACACCATCATCAAGTTTGCGGATGATACCACGGTAGTAGGCCAGATCACCAACAACGATGAGTCAGCCTACAGGGAGGAGGTCCAGCATCTCGTGAAGTGGTGTGCCGATAACAACCTGGCCCTTAACATCAAGAAAACCAAAGAAATCATTGTGGACTTCAGGAAGTCTAAAGGCGGAAGTCACGCCCCCATCCACATCCTTGGGGCTGTGGTGGAAAGGGTGGACAGCTTTAAGTTCCTCAGAGTCCACATCACAGAAGACCTCTCCTGGTCCCTCAATACCTCCTCTCTGGTGAAGAAGGCCCAGCAGCGCCTATATTTCCTAAGGAGGCTGAAGGGATGTAACCTGTCACCCCTGATCCTCTCTAACTTTTACCGCTGCACAATAGAGAGCATCCTGACGAACTGTATCACAGTATGGTATGGCAGCTGTAGCTACTATGACCGGAAAGCCCTGCAGCGGGTAGTCAAAACTGCCCAACGCATTATCAGCACCCGGCTACCGACCATAGAGCACATATACCAGAAACGCTGTTTACGGAGGTCACAGACCATCATCAAAGACCCTACCCACCCCAGCCACAGTCTGTTCGCCCTCCTGCCATCTGGGAGACGCTACAGATGCATTCGCACCCGAACGACCAGATTTAGGAACAGCTTCTTTCCCAGGGCTGTCATCCTACTGAACTCCACAAATAAACTCTAAAGCCTGCACATCTGCCAATGCACTTTATTATGGTTATGTTTATGTTAATGTATTACAAGCCAAATGTATGTTGAATGTTTAAATGTCTTAATCTAAATGTACACTCTCGGGAGCCGCAAGCCTACATTTCGTTGTACTGCACTTGTGCACTAACAATGACAATAAAGTTGATTATGATTATGATTTGTTGGAAATTACTTATGTTTTTGCATGTTTATGATAGAAATTGCATTGTTTTAGCCTGTGTGCAGCTTGCTGGCTGAAGAGACAAACTGACATTTGAAAACATTTTGCAAACAATTTTCAGTGACTTCATTGGCTCACCTTCTGCTCCTTGATACAAGTCACTATTGCTGACTGGCATTTTTTGATTGGAAGTTAATTAACTAAGTGGTAGTTGTCACTGCCTCATATTGATCGACATTCTCTGTATCTGTTCCAATTGTAATTTGTTATTTTGTGACTACGTTTGAGCCAATCAGCTGCAAAGAATTTCCGTATAATGTGTGGCAACAAAATGGGACATGGCAGGATGAAAATGCACCAGAGGTACAGTTTTTAATATCATGTCTATGGTGCACACTTCCTGTACAAAATAACTATGAACTGCAGCAAGCTGTTATAAGGAAAATACATGAGTCAACATCACAATGAAAAAAACCTTATCTAAACACGTCAACATTTCATCATCACGGTCTCTCCTATCTTCCCTCATGCCCTCTCTAAAGCTCAGCTTATCCATGAGACCACTTTCTGCTTCCTGGACCCCATCCCCACTAAACTACCACCCAACCTACCTTCCTGACTCCCATGATCAATGACATTATAAATGGTTCACTCTCCTCAGGTACTGTCCTGTGTGAGAAAACAAATTTCAAAAGTTTTATTCAGATAAAATGTAGAACATTTTTTTTCCAAAAGAGAGAGGTTGAGTGTGTGAGCGAGTGAAAATGTCTTTCCTCCTCCTAATTTGAGTTTAAAAAAAACATATGTATCAGTTGAATTTTGAAAGCAAACAGAAAGCCTCCATTATTGTCTCATCATCACTTGGTTGGAAAATGTAAACATTTATTACTGACACCCATGAGACAGAAGGAGAGAAACAGAGACAGACAAAAGACCCCAGGCTGAGCTTCCAACTTTGTATCCTTTCCATCACAAAGACCACCCACTTTCAAACATCACCACCTGCCTCTTACCTTACTTCAGCCTGTCACCTCCAGACTTGATTACTTCAATGCTTTCCAGATTGGCCTCCCATCCTCCATAAACTTCAGCTCATTCAAGCCTGCAGCCGGTATCATATAATGTATCACGTCGTGCTCGGCCACTACCCCTATCCTCACCAGCTGAGTTACCAACTAAAGCAGTGCCTGTAAAGCCTAGAATGTCATAGTGTGGGCATGTGGAGTATACAGATTTTCCCAGCATACATTAATATGATTCTCAGTGGACAAATTAAAAGGTGTCTTCCCTTGTGCTTTTTTCTGAAAGGAATTCTGAGTTTCTATTTTACCAAATGATTTGAAAATAAGCTAGAGAATGAATTTTAAAAGCATTTTTCAAATAAAATTTCACATTCAAACTGTCAACTACAGGAAACTTTTGATTAACCGGCCCCTAAATAACCGGAACGTTCTATCCACCGGCAAAATTCAGGAGTCAGTTCAGGTAACTTTTTTTTTAACTTTTAGTTACTTTTTTTTACTCCATTTGTTGCTGTGCAAGGGTGTAGCTGAAGCTGTTGCTAAGCTACAGAGACGCTTGCAACTTGTGCCGATTGCTTTGAAGCTGTGCAACAGGGTTTGTTGCTTTATACGGAGCTCCGAGCTCCGTATCTTTTACGATAGCGTTCGGTTATCCGGAATTGATGATGAACCGGCAACACGTCGGTCCCGTCCGTGCCGGATACCAGAAAGTTTCCTGTACTAACTTTTTTATGTCTATGATTAGTGCACACACACACACAAGGCAATTATAGACCTGTGATCTCTTGTGCTTATATTGAGAATCCCAAAACAATTATCGGTTATGGAAAGGGTTGGTTATGCAACCAGGCTCGCTACTTACTTATGAAGTGGAAAAACAAAACATTAATCATTTATTTTCCAACAACCAATCAAAAACTATCGCTTCATTGCATCTGGACATAACTTTTATACACTTCTTTTCAAATTCTCTCACTGGAGAAGCATGCCTCCTTCTTGCAAAATAACATCTGATTCATTGTGAGCTGTGTCACAAACACAATTGCTGATGCTTGGTGAAACACATGAATAGAAACAAAAACTCAAAAGCAGTGTTATTTTAGGTTTAGATATGCACAAAATCAAATATTTGTAGCAAATTGTAATGGTATACAAAGGGTTTTACTCTTGCAGGTCAAAGACCATTCCTAAAACAGCTTTCACTAAGATTTCAAACTATTAGATCTGTCATTGTTACTGTGATATAATGAAAACAACAGCAAAAGGCCAATATGACTATTTGTTTAAAGTAAGCATGATCCGATCTACCTTGTGTCCACATTTGTCTTCAGTCCTGTTCCACCGGGTATGGTAGCATAGTGGTTATGTTACTGGACTAGTAATCCAGAGGCCTGGACTAATGATCTGGAGACGTGAGTTCAAATGGGGAATTAATTAAATAAATCTGGAATTCAAAACTAGTATCAGTAATGGTGACCATGAAACTACTGGATTGTCTTAAAAACCCATCTGGCTCACTAATGTCCTTTAGGGAAGGAAATCTGCTGTCCTTACTCGGTCTGGCCTATATGTGACTCCAGGCCCACAGCAATGTGGTTGACTCTTAGCTGCCCTCTGTGGTTCAAGAAGGCAGCTCACCACCACCTTCTCAAGGGCAATTAGGGATGGGCAATAAATGCCGGCCTTGCCAGCGATGCCCACATCCCGTGAACTAATAAAAAAAAAATCAAGTTATCTGCATAAAAGAGGTAACCAAAGAAGAAATAACCCATTATGAATCACGCTTAAATGGAAATATTACCTGGCAGAATATTTACTTTTGATCCTCCAATGCCCACTGTTTGCAATACCAATTAACCACTGTGTGATGAGGAAACAGGTCCACAATTACAAGTTGCAAAAATTAGGTATTAAAAAGTAATTCACCAGTTGATAAAGGTCAAGTAAATTGTGATGTATTGGTACACATGCCAGCTGCTGACATTGCTTTGTGACCAACGGCCCCTCTAATTTATTTTTGGGTGCACGGTCCCTTTAACTGGCTGCACACCCCATTCAAATTTTTGTGCACGCGCTGTTTCTTGCATCGAAAAGCCAGTGAGCGACTGCGCGGGACCAGCAGACCACTGCGCAATTACGCAGCTTAACGGGAACGTTGTTTGTGACAGCCCAATTTTTTTTTAAATTCAAACCTCCGAGTCCCAATTTTCAAAATTCTGCCACAGACAACCCAGTCAGTGGTGTGGTTTGCTGGGGTCAACCGTCTCGGGATTGTCTCTCAGCCCAATCTGAAAATACACAGCCATTCCAGGATGCTCAGGGCTGCTCCCCATCAGTGACGTGTCATGTAGCAGTCTGCTGGAGAAGGAATCCTAACTGCATGCAGCTCAGATTTTTTTTTAAAGTAAAAGCAAATTTTGATAATTTCACTAAATAAGAGGAAATACTTTGAATGAAAAGATTCCCATGAAGTTTCTCTTCACCCGCTCGTCCTGGTCACAACTCACCGACATTTCACTACTGAGCTCACCTTGCTCAGCCAATCATTCCTCCCTTTATCTGGTCATGCCTGGGTTCTCCACTTCAAAATATTATATCTTATATTACGCATGTACAGACGCGTGCATATATTCAGACAGACGGGCAGGCAGGCAGAGAGGCGGGCAGCCAGGCAGAGAGGCGGGCAGCCAGGCAGAGAGGCGGGCAGGCAGGCAGAGAGGCGGGCAGGCAGGCAGAGAGGCGGGCAGGCAGGCAGAGAGGCGGGCAGGCAGGCAGAGAGGCGGGCAGGCAGGCAGAGAGGCGGGCAGCCAGGCAGAGAGGCGGGCAGCCAGGCAGAGAGGCGGGCAGCCAGGCAGAGAGGCGGGCAGGCAGGCAGAGAGGCGGGCAGGCAGGCAGAGAGGCGGGCAGGCAGGCAGAGAGGCGGGCAGGCAGGCAGAGAGGCGGGCAGCCAGGCAGAGAGGCGGGCAGGCAGGCAGAGAGGCGGGCAGACACACACACACAGGCAGACACACACACACACAATGACAACTACATATTCAGCACTGAAATTCTAACATCTGGAATAATATGTTGAATAACTGACAGTCAAGGTTAATTTAGAGATTTTGCTCCATGGGCAGACAATTGCACAGGAAACTATGATAATACTTTGAATTTTTCTTGAACTATCTGAACTTCATTATCTTCTCAAAGCAGTTATAATTTATACCCAAAAAGCTGACTGGAGGCAGGAATTTTCCTGTGAGCAGTAACTTGAACTGATTTCACCACTTACACATTCTTCTTCCTACACACACACAATTGATTTTAAGTCACTTCCTAATTTCAGTAGGGTTTATAAAATACACTCTGCAGTATGCAGCTACTGATCCTTCCCCCCCTCCCCCCCAAAAAAGACTTGCGACAGTTCACAATGCATTTAGCACAAAAACCTTCATCTACCAATCAGCATATGAGCAAATGCAAAATTAAATAAAAGCCAGCGCCAGACCATACTTTAAAAATGTAGAAAAAGCACAATGAATAACTTTAGCAGAAAATGCTAGTTTGAATTTTAAATAGATTCAATTAGTATTGTCTGCACACTGGTAATCAACCATCTGAATCCTAATTAAGAGCTTGGCAGCATCCAGCAACATCATCCCAGAGCAATAAGCTGCAGTGCACAGCAGTGAACTTTGCCTTGAGCTAGCATGCATAAATAAACAGAATTAATAACTATCTAAGTGCAGACTGGTGACTTGGTCTGTTACTGTTATCTGCATCTCTACCTGGAACCCCAGTATTATTGAAATGTGTCCATCGTGTTTAATTAAAAAGCTTTTTTTTTGAGCTTCTGGACTGTTTGGGTCGAGAGGCACTTGTAGTCAAGACAGGACTTTGGATGACGAAAAAAAAGTGTGACTTCTCAAAACACCAATGGTAGAGAAGACAGATTAATGACGGCCCCACAAGCAAAGATCGTCACCAATGGCTTCTCTTTATTTTCAACTTCAGGTGGGTGCAAATGACAATCAATCTTAAGGTTACAGACCGTCCTTCGTCTATTATCCACCATTTCCATCCTTCTACGATGAAAAAGTATTTTGTGTGCAATAGTCTGATTATTGTGCAATTGTAGTGAGAGAGTCTTAACCTTGTTTTTTTTTTTTTGAATGGTCCATGTAAACGACGTATTAGCTAATTGAGGGAAATCATTAACCCATTTTTAACTAGTAGGATAATTCCCCATTCCAACCCAGAATTTGACTCTCTCTACCCTCTCTTACTGAGGCCTGCCTGTAGTACTCCAGCTCTGCTCTCATTATTAGGTGCCTTCTATATATAAATACAAATATGTTGTCCATTCTCTCTCACAGGTCTGTTTGGTTTGAGCATACCACGTGATTTTTAATGCACGAACATTCACATGGTTAGAAGGGGCTCTTGCTCCCAGTTTGATTATTGTATAGCCAAGCCCATAACTTCATACTTCCTCCTAACACAACCACCTTGCCCCTTCCAAGCCCAAGCCCCGGGTCCCGACCTCCCCTTTCACCTGAGCCCGAGTTCCAGGCCTTGGCCCTAACTAACTTTGCCACTCCCTCCAAGCCCTACTCAATCCTAACCTAGCCATAAGCTTCACCCCTTTCAAATTCAGCTTTCATTCTTTCCCAGCCTATGCCCCAGTCCTTCTTGGTGCAAAGACAACAAGATAACAAATGTTCCAGCCCCTACTCCCACAGAGACACGTTTTCAGATGTAGCTATCAAAGTTTTGCAGCCAGAAGTCTGGTTCTGGATCGGAACAGTCAGTGGAAAAGGAGAGGATGAGAGATATAGAATAAAAAGAGATAAACATACAGAAAAAGATGGAGTGTGTGCAAAGAATGAAAGACGGAAGACAAAGTGTGTGCGAGTCGCGGAGAGGGAGAGGCACATACAGAAACTGGAAGGAGCAAGACTGAAAGAATTAGAGTGGAAGACAAGCAGAGGCAATTACAGGAAGAGGTACTTTTTAAAATTTTATCCACGAGCAACACCATGTGAGAACATTTAAAAAAATTAAAATGTCAGATTTAGCGAGAGATTTGCCCAACTGCTGACAGGTGTTTGACAAAATCAAATCCACGTCAAGCACAGCTCAGTATTTTGCATCTATAATCCAAACCTGGTTTTATAAGACTGGGCTCCTACACATTAAGGATGAGTGCTGTGAATTGATTCAGAAATGGAGGTCATTTGATTTGGAAGACCAGAAAGACCAAAGAACAACAGAAACATCAATTTTTACCGATTTAATACGCGAGGTCAATAGAGAAAAGCTCTCACCACAGCAATAGAAACAAACACTTCAAATAATAATTTTAAAAAGCACTGCATTGAAAAAAGACTCACGTCCACCAAAACCAACTCTGATGCTTTAGTTATAGAGACCCAATACTGAATTCTGGTGCAGTGTAAGGAATTAATGGTGCTCTTAGCAGAGAAGCTCGATTAACTATTGCCATCATATTTCCTAACCCTCTGTTTCCTGTCTATCCGCTGACTTTCTAACCATGCTCCGACAATCTCTATGCTTGGATTCTTGTAACAATTCTCCTATGTGGTACAATATCAAACATCTTCTTAAAGTCCATATACACTACGTCACAAGATTCTCTTTATCTATGCAATCTGTCACTTTTTCAAATAATTCTTAGATTTGCTAAACATGTGTTGGCTGGCCTTTATTAATCCATGTATTTCTAAAATCTTACCATTATCTTAAATTATGGATTCCAATAGTTGCCCATAGCCAACAGACTAACAGGTCTACAGTTTCTTGGTTTATCCTTCTCTCCTTCTTGAACAGATGTCACTGGTTACCCTCCAGTCCCCTAGCACAATATGCATGTCTAAGGAAGACTGATAAATTGCACCAGATCCTCTGCTATCTCCTCCCTTGACTGCCTTCAACAGCCTTGGGTGCATGCCATCAAAGCCCAGTGACGCATTCACCTTGTGTTCAGAACCAATTCCTTTTCGACATTCTTCTCTTTTTGCATTAAGCAGGAAGACGTCTTAAATTTTCTGCACCTCTAACGGTCGTTCTTGGAATTCAGTTGAAGTCTGGGGTGTAAAGTTTACCTGCTTTATGTTATGGTGTGCTATCAATAGAAAGAAAGATTTGCATTTATATAGTGCCTTTCACAACCTCAGGAGGTCCCAAAGCGCTGTACAGCCAATGAAGTACTCTTGAAGTGTAATAGCTGGAGTACCATGTGCTTGCTGCCGATGACACACTGTTAATGTAGGAGAGCCTTTTGTTTATCACAGCAAACATCCCACTATTGTGACAATTATCGAATCAAGACCCACTCTCCCATATGTGCAGAACATATGCACTGTGAAATATTTTAATTTCTGATATCATTACTCTAGTAGAAAGTTAACTTGAATTCAATCAGATCCCAGTCGAGCACAAAGCTGACTGGCTGAGAGGTATCTTCAATTATGGATATTTCAGTTTGACAAAATGTATTTTGATAGTATACCAATGGTGCAGATGTCATACCAGATCCAGCTACACATGGAGCTATTATACGAACAGATATTTTGATAAAAGTTAATACTAAAAGGTGCCTTGACTAAGATGTATAAATTTGTACAATGTGATTAGGGAGGCTCATTTGGAGCATAAACACTGACACAGACCAGTTGGGCTGAGCGGCCTGTTTCTATGCTATAAATTCTACGTAAAAGCAATGACGAACTTCAAGTACAACATCATACCAAATAGATCAGATTGCTAGATTGATGGACTCTCCCTTCAGCGTTATTCTTTAATTATTCAGTTCATTCCCACAATGGCCAGCTAGTGTGCATCATTGATTGGTTAATCCATTTAGAAACATAGAAGATAGGAGCAGGAGTAGGCCATTTGGCCCCTCGAGCCTGCTCTGCCATTCAATGAGATCATGGCTGATCATCCAAATTCAGTACCCTGTCCCTGCTTTCTCCCCATATCGCTTGATCCCTTTAGCCTTAAGAAATATATCCAACTCCTTCTTGAATATATTTAATGAATTGGCCTCAACTGCCTTCTGTGGTAGAGAATTCCACAGGTTCACCACTCTCTGGGTGAAGAAATTCCTCCTCATCTCTGTCCTAAATGGCTTACCCCTTATCCTTAGACTGTGACCCCTGGTTCTGGACTCCCCCGCCATCGGGAACATCCGTCCTGCATCTAGTCTGTCTAGTCCTGTTTAGTGACCAAAAATGACAACAATTTTGAATAAACAATTATTGCAAAGTTCAACCACCAGACAAGGTCCCGCATAGGAGACTGGTCAAGAAGGTAAGAGCCCATGGGATCCAGGGGGCCTTGGCGCGTTGGATCCTAAACTGGCTGAGTGGCAGGAGGTGATGGTCGAAGGTTGCTTTTGTGACTGGAAGCCTGTGTCCAGTGGGGTACCTCAGGGATCGGTGCTGGGTCCCTTGCTGTTTGTGATCTACATTAATGATTTGGATGAGAATGTAAAGGGTATGATCAGTAAGTTCGCGGATGACACGAAAATTGGTGGGGTGGTAAATTGCGAGGAGGAAAGCCTCAGGCTGCAGGACAATATTAACGGGTTGGTCAGATGGGCGGAAAAGTGGCAAATGGAATTTAACCCTGAAAAGTGCGAGGTGATGCATTTTGGACGGACAAATAAGGCAAGGGAATACACAATGAGTGGTAGGACCCTAGGAAGTACAGAGGGTCAGAGGGACCTTGGTGTACATGTACATAATTCCCTGAAGGCAGTGGAACAGGTAGATAAGGTGGTTAAAAAGGCTTATGGGATACTTGCCTTCATTAGCAGAGGCATAGAATATAAGAGCAGGGAGGTTATGATGGAGCTGTACAAAACGCTGGTGAGGCCACAGCTGGAGTACTGTGTGCAGTTCTGGTCGCCTCACTATAGGAAGGATGTGATTGCTTTGGAGAGGGTGCAGAGAAGATTCACCAGGATGTTACCTGGGATGGAGCGCCTCAGCTATGAAGAGAGACTGGACAGGCTGGGGTTGTTTTCCTTGGAGCAAAGAAGGCTGAGGGGGGACCTGATTGAGGTGTACAAAATGATGAGGGGCATAGATAGGGTAGATAAAGAGGAACTTTTCCCCTTAGTAGGGGGGTCAATAACAAGGGGGCACAGATTCAGGGTAAGGGGCAGGAGATTTAGGGGGGATTTGAGGAGGAACTTTTTCACCCAGAGGGTGGTTGGAAGCTGGAACTCACTGCCTGAAAGGGTGGTAGAGGCAGGAACCCTCACAACATTCAAGAAGCATTTGGATGAGCACTTGAAATGCCATTGCATACAAGGCTATGGACCAAATGCTGGAAAATGGGATTAGACTGGACAGGGAGGGATGGGCGGCGCAGACACGATGGGCCGAAGGGCCTCTTTCTGTGCTGAAAAACTCTATGACTCTATGACTAAATGAGATTTCACATCGAAAGGGTGTTGTACAAAACATAAAGGTGTGATAAAATGCGCAAACCAAACAGCTAACAGAAAATCTATTTATGCAGTTCACAAAAACTTTCTTTCTCCACCTCATTTGTCACCCCAGTCTAGTTGAGAGGAAATTTGCTCCTCATTATTACATAGGTATGAATAGCAATTTCACTGCTCACAGGATTGGTATTTCATATGTGTAAAAGCAATAGTCAACGTGTGTGAAATAATGACATATGGTGCTCCAAAATTCACTTCGACCTGCTTAAAGGTTTTACCAAAAGCTGTGTAGTCATTTGGTGTATTAAACATTTGAACATGCAAGAGGTCCTTTTCTTTGTATTGATGGCACAGTGGGTGAATTCACTGTGCAAGGTGGTAATGAATTTTCCAAGTTCTCAACCTGATTATTGTACAATTGAAGTCAACTATTGAAGTCAATTGAAGGTTCTCAACCTGATCACAAAATAACACTCATAATTCACTCAAGCCCATGGTGGTCATAAATTTATGGTTCTCTATACTCTAAATAATTGCTTCAACTCACCATTACTAACAAGATAGCCTCTCTCTCTGCGGTTTCAACTTTCAAAGGAAGTATATTGTTTAAAAGGGGGAACATTAAAAAGGCATCTTGAATAGATTTTTAAAATTGAGTTATGTAAGCTTTCATAAATAAATAATCCCCTTTTATGCAGTGGAAAAGATTACTCTTTTGCAGTTGAAAGCCCCATTTATAAAAAGTAAAGTGGAATTACTCCACATCTGTCCACTTTACTGTGTGCTCAAGGTCTCCTCATTTATACTGAACCAAACTGGAGATCTTAAACTCCTTTGTATTTCATTCTAAAAAAAAATCATTGATATCAAAGTGTTGACAGACCATCAATACAGCTTTTGCAGCCCCAAAACAGGCAGTCTATTTCCAAGGGTTGAACTACCACAGAAGCAATAGACACTAGCTCCATTGTAATTACAGGCACAGTGACACTTACATGGCGCTTACTACTCTAAACTTGAATCTTTTCAAGAGTTACTCAGGCTAAGCATATAGACAATTGAAGTTTGTGACTTGGCCAAAAGCCATTAAAGAGAAAGTTCAAAATCTCAACCAGATTAAAACATAGGAATTTATTTGTAGAGCACCATTTTTTAAAAAAGTGGCAAGTGCTTCGCTAGGCAGTCATTGGTTACATGGTGCTGAGCCATACAGACCAAGAAAGTTGTAGGTTCAATTCCCAACCTGAGTTTACTGATCTTAGCCAGGGCGCCAGTAGTTATAATTTGCCTCAGCTTCCTTGGGCTACAGGAGAGGCGGGGGGGGGTGCGGGGGGGGCTGTGGCTGGAAATTTCAGCTAGAATTCCCACTCCTACTTGCTATCCAGTGACCCCCTGCTAGAAAATGTGTGAGTCGATACCTTTAGGCTCAACTGTGATGCCTTCCCCTCCCCGCTTCTGACTGAGTGCCTGCTGACACTCACAGGTTTCCTACATTACAACAGTGAACACACTTCAAAAGTACTTCATTGGCTGTAAAGCTCTTTGGGGGCACCCTGAGGTCACGAAAGGCGCTATATAAAAGCAATTCTTTCTTTTTCGTTATGAAGAATAACCATTTGGGCGAAGTGGAGAAGGGCGGACAGTGCTTGTGGAACCGTACCCCAGGAGAAGAGGGAATAAATGGGAGAAATTGTGTGCGGTGTGGGGTGGGAAATCATTTAAAAAAATTTCAGCAACAATTCCTATTATTTCCAAAGCCTGCAAAGGGTATAACTGTGTGTGTGAGTGAGAGAGCAAGGGAGAAAGAGAGAGAGTGAGAGATAATAAAAACCTAAGCATACAGCAACATTTCTGGTGCTGGTCTGAACAACATGAAACATAAAGGATACAACTAAGAGCCAGGCAAGATCATTATTCAAGGTGATTTGCCCTGCAGCCATTCATGAAAATTGCACGAACAGTGTTTATTTATCAAAATAGCTATCATCTGTGAAAGATTTTGGCCCTTGGTAGTTTCATTTGAAAATTTTAAATGTGACGCAACAGAAGTTTAAAATCCTGTCAAAAACCATTCAAGAACAAGATGTGGAGTAACTTTGAACAATATTCAACAGTGCCACTGCTTGTTACACAAGTCCTCCTTTGAGATAAGAACAGCGAATTTTCTACCATCTCTGGCAAGACTTAGGCTACCAGGTGCAGATCTGCCTTGTAAACAGGATGCAGCTGTCCAGAAGATTTCAAGTGGCTGCAATACGATAAGACCAGACGCACTCTCATATATAAAACAGTGTTGGAATTGGCACTTAGCAGACATAGTCACTACTATCTATAGTATACTGAAACTACATTTTAATGGTATATGTTTACAATTTCTAATAAGGCAAGGTGGTGAATGGATCAAATAAATGTATAAAAATAAATAAAATCAGGAACTCGAGAGTGTTCTGGGAGAGTACTTCAAATTAAACTGTGACAGTAGGACAAGGGAGAGCAACGATTCAAACCGGCAAAAGGCAAATTTAGGACCAGGGATTGAAGCTGGGATTTTCTTAAGTATATGGTTTAGCAATTCACTGGATAAACCAGCTGAACCATCAGAGGAACTTGTGTGTGTATGTATATGTGTATATATTATATATATATGAATTCAGTTTTTTACAAAAAGCTAAATCTTTCCTCTATAAATCCTCAACTTCCAAATTGTACAGACAAAATCACCAGAATGACAGATACCTCCAGCTTATGAATGGGGCAGTAGGAAACATTTATCTTTCAGTCCTAATTATAAACCAATGAAAAGCTTCATATCAATATAAACGGTAGGATGTTGTATTAACCTCCTTAAGCAACCAATCATTTCACTCTTGACTTTTTCCCAGATTATTCGAGGTTCCAAATATCAACCAGAACATGAGGAACTCAAGTACTTATTTGCACTTTTCCCTTTCAATTTTGCAATAACTTTCTATTGCTCCTGGAAAAGGATCTCATTCTCAGTCTTAAAAATGATTCCAAGTGACAGCAGTTTTATTAAAAACACCAAAGTTTTCTTAGCTTGTTTCACAAATGAAAATAGGTCTGCTTACCATTTCATCCTCCGACCAACATTTTTCAATCAGTTTGGGCACAGGCTTCTTAACCAGTCGCTGCAAGGCCTTTCCTGCGTCATAGCTGCTCTCGTGTAACTGTAAAAGGATTAGGGGAAGGGGTGGAAGAGCCAGAAACAGTACCATTAGACACTTATAAACACACTAAAATGAAGCGAAAAAATTAATTGGAGCAAGCAAGGGTTACTATCACTACGCAAATAGGCTACAATTAGCGCATCATATAAATCACAATAAAATCAATATCCTCATACACATGTAGTGCAGTGCTGAGGGAGTGCTGCACTGTCGGAGGTGCCGTCTTTCGGATGAGACGTTAAACTGAGGCCTTTTCTGCTCTCTTGGGTGGGCGTAAAAGATCCCATGGCAATATTTCAAAGAAGAGCAGGGGAGTTATCCCGGGTGTCCTGACCAATATTAATCCCTCAATCAACATCACTAAAACAGATTATTTGGTCATTAGCACATTGCTGTTTGTGGGAGCTTGCTGTGCGCAAATTGGCTGCTGCTTTTTCCACATTACAACAGTGACTCCACTTCAAAAAGTGCTTCATTGGCTGTAAAGTGCTTTGAGGACGTCCAGTGGTCGTGAAAGGCGCTGTATAAATGCAAGTCTTTCTTTCTTTTACATCAATATTTTTGTGACAGTGGTCTGAATTAAAAAACTAAACACAGAAATCCATAAGTGATATTGTTAATAGGTAGACTTTTGCTTTATTAGCACCACCTGCAAATGTTTTTATTCTTTAATTCTAAAACATCAACATTTGTCCCGTCTGTTTATGGAAAAATTATGTCCCAAGATAGCACATCAATTTTTTTTCTCCAGCGAGACTTTACCCTAGGATCGTAGAATTTTACACAACAGCAGACTATTCATCCCAATGTATCTGCACTGGCTCTCTGTAAGAACTATCCAGTTAGTCCCATTCCCTAGGTCCTTTTTCTTTTTTTCTTTGAGAAATATTTATTCACTTCCCTTACAAAATCCATTATAGACACTAATTTCATCACTGTATCTGGTAGGGTATTCCTTGTTCTAACAACTTTTCTGCATTAAAAAAACTCATCTCTGCCTTCCCACACATCTTGCAAACATGAGCTGCGGATTGTGCATCTAAATAGATAATTAGAACCTACACCAACAGAGGTGTCTTTAATATAAAAAGTATCACTAAAAATAAATATCAATTTTTCTCTCTAATTAATTCTTGTACCCTATTAAAAAAAAATTACCAAGCAGTCGCACAAACCAGATTAATCCGGGTTTGATTTCTGGTCTGTACTACTGCAGCTGATACCAGCCAGAACGTCAATAGGGCTGCTACAATCGAGCTCAATGCTACTGAATTAGGGAAGGGTAAAATTAGCCAGGGATCCTGTTGTATTTCTGACGAAAGGTCATCGACCTGAAACGTTAACTCTGTTTCTCTCTCCACAGATGTTGCCTGACCGGCTGAGCATTTCCAGCATTTTCTGTTTTTATCCTGTTGTATTTCTTCAGTTAAGATAAGTTTGGGCTTGGCTCTGATCAAATAACTTGCCGATACAGTCTAGGCTCACACTTGAAAAAGTGACATGGCAAGCTATGGGCACCCCTTTGTACAGTTTTAAACATACTAGCAGCCTTCTGGCACCTTACCCAAGAGTCAACACCCTCAAGAGAAAGAGGGATAAATGGGAAAAACAAAAAGAATAGCATTGTACCTAAAACCAGTTTATTTAGGCAACAAAAACAAAGCACGACAGCCATCAGGCTCCGTCGTTTATCCGAAAACAGAACATTTTCCATTGCCTTATTGAATGCGGTGTGTGGTGAATCTTTCCATCAGCTACTATTCACAGTCACCAAGTAGCACTGTTCAAGTTAAATTCGATACCTAAATCACATAGCAGTGATGCATAAATCACAACACAGTGCAACCATGAAAATGCAATGATTTTTGCAACACCATCTGGTCTCTTTAACTTACTTTATATTAAGAATTCACTGTCTACCACATATATCTTACATTGGTTGGCTGTCAGTCAAACAAAAGCTCTAATCCAAATTGAAGTTCACTGATGAATATAAACAATGAAAGCAATGTGAACGCCCATCGACACTCATAAGAACATAAGAATTAGGAGAGGAGTAGGCCATACGGCCCCTCAAGCCTGCTCCACCATTCAATAAGGTCATGGCTGATCATCGACCTCAACTCCACTTTCCTGCCCGATTTCCAAATCCCTTCATTCTCCTGGATTCCAAAAATCTATTTGTCTCCGCCTTGAATATACTCAACGATTCAGCATCCACAGCACTTTGGGGCAGAGAATTCCAAAGATTCACAACCCTCTGAGTAATGAAATTTCTCCTCATCTCAGTGTTAAATGGCCAACCCTTTATCCTGAGACACTGCCCCCTAGTTCTAGACTCTCCAGCCAGGGGAAACAATGACCGCGATTTCACCGACTGAGGTGGGTCCGGGGCGGTGTTGCAGTCCCAGCCCGCACTCGCCAAGTGATTTTACGTTAATAGGGCTTGTTAAGCCCGCCCTGTGAGGTTCCCAGCAATTAATAGGAAGCGGTTCTGATGACATCATTTGATGATGCGTCATCAGCCGGTTTCCTTAAAGGGGCCATGTCCAAATTGATTGACAGTTGTGCTGTCAGTGTTCTACAGCATTGAGGTGCTGCAAACACTGATGAGCACTGCACAAAAGGTGCAGGGCTGCACCCAGGCTCTCCCATGACTCCCTCCATATGCTTATGGAGGGAGTCACAGCACCCAGGGAGGTTATTTTCTCTTTCCATGGGCGGAAGAGACCTCCCCAGGAGATCAACACAGCCTGGTTACACATTGCACAGGAGGGCACAAGCAGGGATGTCGTCAGGAGGACCAGGCTGCAGTCCCGCAAGCCTTTCAATGGTCTCAGTGACGTAAGAAAACTACTAGGCACTTGGTCTGAGTATTAAACAAGGCTTTAATCAACTGTTTTTCAACATGGAGATCTAGTTGTGTCCTTCACTAGTTCTTGTTAAAGAATGTCCTGCACAAGCTGGGCCCATGCCCAACTATTTATACTCTCCCTGGACAGCACCACCAGCAGGCCGCCCAGTATTACTTCATAAGTCATTTCCACATGCATGACAAGATTCATGTCACTCAGTAAATCACAAAACCTTACTGCAAAGCCACACTCAACCTCAACCTGCTGTGCCACTCACCACATCCACATCACTCTACCTTCCCTACCCTACTCCTGCACATCTTTACTCACACCAACTTACCTGCACCTCTACCCATCCCTCTCTATCTACATTATTACTTCCCCATTTCACTAGCCACCCCTCACAATCACCCTCATCCTACTGCAAGCATACCAACTAACGTGAAGTTTCTGATAATGTGCTGTCAAACATTGAAACCTTTATTTTTTAGCACTTTGCGTTCTTGGACAGATTTGTCTGCACCTTTGGAAGTGGCTTAGTGAGTTGGAGTGAATGGTAAGACATAAGGGTACCTCCCCCACCCCAGCAATGGTGACGAGTGTGAAAGGAATAGCTTGGGTATTGTAGGGATACGTTATGGTGTTGGTGTGGAGTGGTGCCAACCTGGCGCATCAAGTGGCATCCAGGGTGTACAGCGTCAAGTGAAGTAAATCTGGCCATGGTGAGGCCATCCCTGGTGTCCCGGGCAGCAATGTGGTCGGGTGCTGATGCCCTCAGTCCTGTGCAGCATCAGTTGACTGCGGAGAAGGCTGGTGGTGTTGTTGTTGCTGCTAGTGTGCCCGGTGATGCTGGAGTTGGGGCTGATTTTGTTGGGATTCTGAGGACCAAGATGAGATATTTTCAAGGGCAACGATACTGATGGAATAGATGGCAGGTGAGGTTGAGATGACAGAAGCGATCTGTCAATGGTGAGAGAGGTTGTTCCAATGAGGTGGCACTGGATAGAGAGTTGGCTCCAAACACTTGCAAGCTGCAGAAAGCTCAATATATCTTCCAAATGCAGTAACCGACAGTTTCTGAGCTTTGAAAGTGGACAGCTGTAACGTGGGATCGTTTATACAACTTTGGCAGCTGTCAGGTCATGAGCTAATTCAATGCTGAATCCACTCACAACATGCTGAGCTGACGTGTTCCCCGAGCAGCGTGTAACCCGTGGGGGAGCACGTAAAATTAAAAGGTAGGCTTAAAATAACACTTAATTGGGTGCTAACAATCCATTTAATGATGTCAATTGCCTACCCCGCCACTTGGTGTCGGGTCTGCTCAACACTGAGACCCGACACCTGGGAGCCTCGAGTGAAGGCAGGTTGACAGCGGGTTTCCTACCCACTGTCAATCTTTTCTATTTTGACAGTGGACTCACCTCCGAACCTGCCCTCGGAGCACCGGCAAAATTCAGCCCAATCTCTCAGCATCTACCCTGTCAATCCCCCTTAGAATCTTGTATGTTTCAATGAGATCACCTCTCATTCTTCTAAACTCCAGAGAGTATAGGCCCAATCTACTCAATCTCGCCTCGTAGGACAACCCTCTCATCCCAGGAACCTTCGTTGCACCGCTTCTAAGTGGTGCTGACCATTTAATCTGGTTGATAAGAAGGTCTGGTGTTGTAATGCATCTGAGTGGTACTGTGTCTAAGTCATCCTCGGTTCCGAGGGACTGCCTAAGAAGAAGACTGTGTCTCAATGTGGTGAATCCATAGGTTTAATATCATGATGCCAACATGTGCAATTCCTAAACAAACGTTTGGTTTAAAATGGCGACCAGGCAGTAAATAGGGGATGAAGTGGGCAGCAGTTTTTTTCAACAATTTACATAATATATCCAAAACCAGTGTGCAGAATTCTATACCCCGATCTTACATTAATTCAGAAATTAAAACTTGTACATAAGCCTAATTAAAGAGACTTTTATTGGACAATATTGTTGGGGGGGGGGGGGTGGAGATAGACACACACACACACACACAAAGAACAAATTGTTCCTTTTTCCACTGAATCAAAAATCTTTGGTTGAAAGCGTAAATAACAAGGGTTGGCAGGGCTGTCGGAGTGACACAATCTCACTGCAAGGTCTCACTGTGTCTGCACAAACTGCTCATGTGATCTGCCATTTTCTGTCAGCACCAACCCGAAGAATAAATTTTCCTTTTGGCATGGCTCAGCTGTCAAGCACCTTCACGCGATAATGAACTCATGAATTACATCTCGCCGCTCTGACAGTCCCCATCCAACACATCAAAATATTGTTCTTCAATTGTAATTTATAACTTCATTTGCATGCCCCTCTTTTTCCACTGTGACCTTCCTCAAGTGGCACTGCATGGTTGCAGTCACAACAAGACCACCGATGCATCATTTGTGATTATAGCTATTATATTTCTAGCTCCATAGATCATACTGTAGTTACATTCTTTACCACCGTGGCACGAAACAGAACTTGGGTCAGCATTTTCTGACTGCTCTGTGAATATTTTTAATACAATTTTTTATTACCTTTTACTGTGCCTGCATATTATCAAAAATGTAATGATACAGAGCAGCATCAATTTGGGCAATACAGCAATATTTTTTTTTAATTTAATACTTGCATTGCGTTGTACACCAAGCTTTTTTTGATATAATGTGGTAGTTAAAAAATACATGGTCATCTTCCACCTCACGTTAGTCTGGTAGATAAGAGATTACTTAGGATGCTGGGGCTCAAGATACTGCAGGGAGTCCTAATACCCACTGAATTATACGTTAAAACGTGTCACTGCAATTGGGCGAGTAGGGGAGAAAATTTAATAAATTCCACAAAAACAATAGGCAATGATGTGTTTTTTCCTCTACCATAATCCCTCCTAAAAAGACTAACAAAAAAAATGTCTTTATATACACAGAACTCTGCTTATTTGAACCAGAGGTCCCACTTTTTGCATTGTGTTGTGCAATGCTATATATGAAGGCTGGGAGAAAATGAATGAATTCACATTTCAAACTAAAAATACAGCAAAGTGATACACAAGTTTTGTTGTGTGTACATTATGACCTCGAGTCTCTTCGCTGGGAGCAAGCGGAAACCAAGCGCAGGCAGCGCAAGGGGCGCACGTCAACCCAAGCACCCCACCCACCCGCCCCTTCAACCACCATCTGCCCCACCTGTGACAGAGACTGTAGGTCCCCAATTGGACTCGTCAGTCACCTGAGAACTCATCTTTAGTGTGGAAGCAAGTCATCCTCGGTTCCGAGGGACTGCCTAAGAAGAAGACGACATTATGAAACATAAGAATGCCTGTCCTCAACTAAATCCAAATGATAATTTAGCACTGCAATTACAATGTTTTTTGATTTACTTCTATCCTATCCTAAAGGTGGCGAGACCTGCTGGAGTACAGTTCCATAGATTTAGTATTGGTTACTTTTAATCCAGTTTACCTCAAAGTTCATGTTACCTCTCTTTCAATGCATACTGGAGGCTCTTTTATGATTAACGTGCACAAATTTAAATTTTCACCATACATAGCAGGGGCTCTATTCTGTCACAATCCACTAAAGTTGACAAAACGCACTTAACTGAGACAAACAAAGCAGCAGACTCGCTCGTCTAACTGGGAGTTACGCCTTTTGAGTATCAATATAAAACATCTTCAAGAATAGATTTTCAAATTCACCACATCAAGTAGCTAATCTGACAAAATAAATGTTCCTTTTGGTCTATATTCTGTCTATCATTTGCCATTGTAAGAATGGTAATGACTTTCACTTTTAACATTACTGCATGCTATTATACCGCAAACTACCTATACCCACAACTACCCTTGGGCTATCTTGCTTCATGTTACAACTAGCCAGACCAAACCCAAGGAAGACAAAAAAAATACATAGAACAAGAAAAACATTCATTAGGGAAAGAAATACTTCTTCTGCAGCCAAGGACAACAAATTTCCAGACTCAACTGGGCAACGAAGCTGTTACAGAAACAAGGCTCCAATGCTGCAATATGAAGACTTGAGTGAGTGTTCAGGTACTAGCATGTAGAAAGCGATGTGCCTCCTCTAAAGCCGGCTCTGGCTGGCAAGCTGCTTTTTCATTCATTCACAATCCGTCGAAATGGCACTCACTTGCTCTTCTCTCTCTTTTGCTCTCCCACCAGCCCCCCCACCCTCACCGCCCCTCCCCCCCGCCCCTCCCTCCCTCACCGCCCCTCCCTCCCCCTCCCTCACCGCCCCCCCACCCCCCATCCCTCACCGCCCCTCCCTCCCTCCCCGCCCCCCCCACCCCCCCCATCCCTCACTGCCCCTCCCCCCACCCTCACCGCCCCTCCCTCACCACCCCGCCTCCCTCCCATCCCACCCCACCCTCACCGCCCCGCCTCCCTCCCATCCCCCCCACCCTCACCGCCCCCCTCCCATCCCCCCCACCCTCACCGCCTCCCTCCCATCCCCCCACCCTCACCGCCCGCCTCCTCCCATCCCCCCCACCCTCACCGCCCCGCCTCCCTCCCATCCCCCCCACCCTCACCGCCCCGCCTCCCTCCCATCCCCCCCACCCTCACCGCCCCGCCTCCCTCCCATCCCCCCCACCCCGCCTCCCTCCCATCCCCCCCACCCTCACCGCCCCGCCTCCCTCCCATCCCACCCCACCCTCACCGCCTCCCTCCCATCCCACCCCACCCTCACCGCCCCCCTCCCATCCCCCCCACCCTCACCGCCCCCTCCCATCCCCCCCGCCCCCCTCCCATCCCCCCCACCCTCACCGCCCCGCCTCCCTCCCATCCCCCCCGCCCCCCTCCCATCCCCCCCACCCTCACCGCCCGTCTCCCTCCCATCCCCCCCACCCTCACCGCCCCGCCTCCCTCCCATCCCCCCACCCTGCCTCCCTCCCATCCCCCCCACCCTCACCGCCCCGCCTCCCTCCCATCCCCCCCACCCTCACCGCCCCGCCTCCCTCCCACCCTCACCGCCCCGCCTCCCTCCCATCCCCCCCACCCTCACCGCCCCGCCTCCCTCCCATCCCCCCCACCCTCACCTCCCTCCCATCCCCCCCACCCTCACCGCCCCGCTCCCACCCCCCCCCACCCGCCTCCCTCCCATCCCCCCCACCCTCACCGGCCCGCCTCCCTCCCATCCCCCCCACCCTCACCGGCCCGCCTCCCTCCCACCCTCACCGGCCCGCCTCCCTCCCACCCTCACCGGCCCGCCTCCCTCCCATCCCCCCCATCCTCACCGCCCCGCCTCCCTCCCATCCCCCCCATCCCCACCGCCCCCCCATCCCCCCCATCCCCACCGCCCCGCCTCCCTCCCATCCCCCCCACCCTCACCGCCCCGCCTCCCTCCCATCCCCCCCACCCTCACCGCCCCGCCTCCCTCCCATCCCCCCCACCCTCATCGCTCCTCCCCCCCCACCCTCACTGCCCCTCCCCCCACCCTCACCGCCCCTCCTCCCCCCCACTGCCCCTCCCCCCACCCTCACCGCCCCTGCTCCCCCCCCCCCCCACCCTCAAGCGCTGTGCTGATTTTTTTTTAGCTTCTGTCAATGTGCTCATTTGCTCGCAGTGAACTGAAACACTTGAAATAAAAATTATGAAAAGAAGCTCAAGAGCATCATTAGCAGTGGCTTCTGAGAACAAATAAATCTGCTTTGAAACCACTGGAATTCCTGCTACCATGCAAACTGGCTTGCAGACAAGTTTACAAAAAAGGTTAATATTGCAATTATAATCCATTTTAAAATTGTGTTAATTTTAAATATGGACACTTACATTAAAGTTCAGATTTTGAATCATTCAAATCCATTAAGGATATTTTGTGTGTTCTCCTGACAGTTAGTAAATGCAATACCCAATGTAAAACTCTGCACACCAGAAAGGCTGCAGTTTTTATGTTTGGACTGTGCTCAGTTGGCAACAGTCAGATTGCTACATATGGCCTCAGTGTGCATGGCAAAGGAAGGTGGTGGGGGGGCGCGTGGGGGAAGGGTCAGCCTTGGTTCCCACCACTAACTGCAATCCATTGAGTCCTGCTGCAAAGTGCACGTGTATGGACAGCAAGTGAGGACAGAATCAGCCGTGAATGTGATGCCTCTCACAATCAAGTAGTCTTCTGGCCTTTAGGCGATGGTTTCCCACTTCTGCATTGCCACTGTACGACCCCTCACCCAAAGCAGATGGCTGTAAAACCACTCACTGGCTGACATGATCACACTTTCCAGAGCAAGGGGGCATAACCTTAAAATGAGAGCCAGGCCGTTCAGGGGTGATGTCAGGAAGCACTTCTTCACATAAAGGGTAGTGGAAATCTGGAACACTCTCCCCCAAAAAGTTGTTGAGGCTGGGGGTCAATTGAACATTTCCAACCTGATTTTTGTTAAGCAAGGGTATCAAGGGTTACGGAACCAAGGCGGGTAGATGGAGTTAAGATACAGATCAGCCACGATCTAATTGAATAGCGGAACTGGCTCAAGGGTCTGAATGGCCTCCTCCTGTTCCCATGATGTGCAGAATTGGAAAACCACATCCTCATTACAGGAAACTTTGGTTTATCCGGAAGTTATATGTCCGGAATACTCGGCGTCGGCGGGAATTTCAGCGGCAGCAGCGGGGCAATAGAAGCCCCAGAGACCAGGTAAGGCCTCACAGCGTCGGCGGGAATTTCAGCGGCAGCAGTGGGGCTATAAAAGTCCCAGAGACCAGGTAAGGCCTCACAGCGTCGGCGGGAATTTCAGCGGCAGCAGCGGGGCTATAAAAGTCCCAGAGACCAGGTAAGGCCTCACAGCGTCGGCGGGAATTTCAGCGGCAGCAGCGGGACTATAAAAGCCCCAGAGACCAGGTAAGGCCACACAGCGTCGGCGGGAATTTCAGCGGCAGCAGCCGGGCTATGAAAGTCCCAGAGACCAGGTAAGGTGTACCAGTCTCCAGTCTGGGAACTCGGAGGGAAGGAGAGAGGTAAAAAGTAACCCAAGTGTAACGTCACCAGAAAGCGGGTAAGTGATTGGTTGGTGAGTATTTCTCCCTTTTGAAGCTTAAATCTCTTTGGTTTATAGTTTCTAAGGTGTGATATTCACCATCTAGAATCGGGGCAGAGGGTATTTAAGAATAATATTAATAAATTTAATTAATTACATAGAATGGGAGATCAGGTGATGTGTTGCTGCTGCAATATGTGGGAGCTGGTGGACACCATTGATGCTCACGGTGATCACATTTGCAGTAAGTGTTGGCTGCTCGAGGAATTCCGGCTCCGTGTTGAAGAGCTGGAGTCCGAGCTTCAAACACTGAGACACATCAGGGAGGGGGTGAGTTACCTGGACTCTGTGTATCACGAGGTAAATCACACCAATTAGATTAATTAATTCAGATGTAGTCCGTGGCCAGGGTCAGGATGGTGTGACTAGAAGTGAGGCAGGTACGGGGATCCAGGAGGTAGTGTTGGAGGAGCCGCAGCCCTTGCACTTGTCCAACAGGTTCGAGGCTCTTACTCCCTTTGAGGATGGGAACAGGGACTGCGGGGAGGATGAGCAACCTGGCCACAGCACCGTGGAGCAGGGGGCCATTCAAGTGGGGGGAGTTAAAAGAAATGTTGTAGTGGTAGGGGATAGTATAGTTAGGGGGATAGATAGAGTTCTTTGCAGCCGAAAGCAAGAGTCCCGAAGGCTGTGTTGCCTGCCCGGTGCCAGGGTTAAGGACATCTCCTCTGGGCTGGAGAGAAACTTGGAGTGGGAGGGGGAGGATCCAGTTGTCGTGGTCCATGTTAGTACCAACGACATAGATAGGACAAGGAAGGAGGTTCTGCTGAGGGAGTTTGAGCAGCTAGGGGCCAAATTAAAAAGCAGAACCACAAGGGTAATATACCTGAGCCATGAGCGAATTTGGCTAGGACAAATAAAATTAGAGAGTTAAATGCGTGGCTCAAAGACTGGTGTGGGAGAAATGGGTTTTGCTTCCTGGGACACTGGCACCAGTACTGGGGCAGGAGGGAGCTGTTCCGTTGGGACGGGCTTCACTTGGCCAGTGCTGGGACTAGAGTCCTGGCGGATCATATAACTAGGGCTGTAGAGAGGGCTTTAAACTAACTAGTGGGGGGGAGGTTCCTAGAGAGCAAATAATAAAAATGACAACAGAGAAGGTCATAGACTTAGGTAGCAGTGGGGAAATTAAAAACCAGAGCGTGTCAGGAAGGGGCAGAAGGTATGGAGTAAAAGGTAAAGTAATAAAAAGGGCAAAAGCAGGAACTAAGTGTCACAAAACATCTTTGAAAGTTCTCCATCTGAATGCACGTAGCATTCGTAACAAAATAGACGAGTTAATGGCACAAATAACTACATATGGGTATGATCTTGTGGCTATTACAGAAACATGGCTGCAGGGTGACAATGCCTGGGAATTAAACATACCAGGTTATTTAACGATCAGGAAGGAAGGGGTGGTGGGGTGGCTATGTTAATAAAGGAAGGAATCACTGTAATACAGAGAAATGATATTGGGTCAAAAGATCAGGATAATGAAACAGTTTGGGTGGAGGTAAGGAATAATAAGGGGAAAAAAACTAGTGGGCGTCGTCTATAGGCCTCCGAACAGTGGCAACTCTGTTGGACGGAGTATCAATCAGGAAATAGCTGAGGCTTGTAATAAGGGAACATCTATAATTATAGGGGATTTTAACTATCATATTAATTGGACAAATCAAATTGGGCAGGGCTGCCTTGAGGATGAGTTCATTGAGTGTATTAGGGATGGGTTTCTTGAGCAGTATGTAACTGAACCGACCAGGGGGCAAGCAACCTTAGATCTGGTCCTGTGTAACGAGACAGGATTAATTAAAAATGTCCTAGTAAAGGATCCCCTTGGAATGAGTGACCATAACATGGTTGCATTCCATATTCAATTAGAGGGTGAGAAGGTTGGATCTCAAACAAGTGTGCTAAGCTTGAATAAAGGAGACTATGAAGGTATGAGAGCGGAATTGAGTAGAGTGGATTGGGAAAATAGATTAAAGGGTAAGACGATACATGATCAGTGGTGTACATTTAAGGAGTTATTTTACAACTTCCAAAAAATATATATTCCACTGAGAAGAAAAGGGTGCAAAAGAAAAGACAGCCATCCGTGGCTAAGTAAAGAAATTAAGGATAGTATTCGACTAAAAACAAGGGCATATAAGGTAACCAAATCTAGTGGGAGGATAGAGGATTGGGAATCTAACAGAAGGCAGAGAGTTCGGATAAATGGTTCATTCTCAGACTGGCAATCAGTAACTAGTGGTGTTCCGCAGGGGTCAGTGCTGGGTCCCCAACTCTTTACAATCTATATTAACGATTTGGAGAAGGGGACCGAGTGTAACATATCAAAGTTTGCAGATGATACTAAGATGGGAGGGAAAGTAGTGAGTGAGGAGGACATAAAAAACCTGCAAGGGGACATAGACAGGCTAAGTAAGTGGGCAGAGATTTGGCAGATGGAATACAATACTGGAAAGTGTGAGGTTATGCACTTTGGCAGGAAAAATCGTAGAGCAAGTTATAGGGCCAGAAATTCCAGAACGGGGCTTGCAGCGCGTGCAAGCCCCATATTTGCACTTATCCCGCGCTCCTGCCGATCAGCTCCAGGGACGCCTGCACTTGCAGAAACTGAAAGAATAATCCCGGGCAGCGTATGACGTCACGCCGCCCAGGAGTGCAGCCAGCGCGGAGCCAGGAGCGTGCAGTGTAAGTGAGACACGCCCCTTGAGGTCTCAGTTTCACTGGACACGCCCCCAATGTTTCTGTCAAGCTGCTTTGCTTTTTTACATGCAAAGCAGCAGTTTAAATAGGTTTTTGGAAGTTTTTTGAAGATTTTGGTAACTTTTATAAACTTTTTAAAATGTTTACATTATTTTGAGTAATCTGAAGTAGTTTTAAAGAGAATTAAAGCAATTTAAAGACTTTTAAAAGCCCTAAAAGAATTTTTTTAATTCCATTTATTTATTTAGCAATGTCGTCGTCATACGTGTCTTCACACTGTTCCCTTTGGGGAACTGTATGAAGTGGTGGAAGGATTTATGGCCGTGATTAACGCTCATTCCGTGACCGTAACCATCTTTGAACCAGCCATTAGGGCGGTTAGTCCTATGGCGGGAGGGTTTTACGGGCTCCCACAAGCTGTACAAGGAGTGGGGGGCCACCCACACCCACGGACGCAAATATCCCACTGGATGTCAACCCAGAATTTAGAGCCGGAGCTCCGACTCCACTTGCCGGGACTGTCTGGAGCGGGGTTCGAAACCCTACCCTGATCTGGCCCAGCGGCGGGGATCCTACCACTATGACAAAGGCCCAATCCGATTAGCAACGTGAAATGGCAGCATAGGGCTCCAGTCACGGGGAGGGAAAAGGCGCAGGAAACGTATGGGTGTCACCTTTTGTGCGGAGTGGGCCTTTTGCGTAGCAGTAAGCATCCCCGCCGCTGGGCCAGAAGGAGTAGGGTTTTGAACCCCACTCCAGACAGTCCCGGCAAGTGGAGTCGGAGCTCCAACTTTAAATTCTGGGTGGACATCCAGCGGGATACTTGCGTCCGTGGGTGTTGGTAGCCCCCCCCCCCTCAGATGGGTTGTGGGAGCTCGTAAAACCCTCCCGCCATAGGACTAACCACCCTAATGGCTGGTTCAAAGATGGTTACGGTCACGGAATGAGCGTTAATCACGGCCATAAATCCTTCCACCACTTCATACAGTTCCCCAAAGGGAACAGTGTGAGGAGACGTCTGATGATGACCTCTTGCGCAATGCACCTCCTTGGACCCTCAGTCGCAGATGCGAGGGGGCAAGTCGTGCAATTGTTAAATTTTTTATTTTATTGACATGTAAAATGTTGGCCCAATAATTCCCTTCCAAACGCGCTAGTACGGTCAGGGTACTTACGCATCTGGCCGGATGAAATGCCGGTTTTCAGCATGCACAGTGCATGTGGGGAAAACCGGCATTTCCTGTCCTCTGAACGAAGGGGTTCAGAGGCAGAACGCGTGCGACTGCACAGGCAGCGCGTGCGCAGTATAATTCGCCGCTTTCATTAATGCTTTCAGTGAGGTCCAGTCATTACAACTTACACATGAAAAAAGCATGGGTACAGTTGCTCCAGAGGCTGCGGAGGAAGATATTTCTTATCGTGGAGCTTCTGAAAGTATGTATGTCTGTATATATTCCTTTGCGCGTTATGTATATATTCCTTTACTTATGTGTATGAATGTATTATTTAATTATGACTTTCAGAGAAAGTAACTTATTGGAAAATCATAATTAAAAACATACATTCATACACACTAGTAAAGGAATATAAAACATATACATATACGTAAAGGAATATATGTGGACATACATACATAACTCATTCTCACATTCCATTCACACAGCCACAATTGCTCCTTCTACCTACCGTTCTGAAAACCCTTTTAAAAAATAAATTTAAACTTTTAAACTTACTTAACATTTCTTAAAATAACTTCCCTCCCTTTCCCAAACAAAAATATTGCATTTCAAAAGCTCCACGATAAAATATATCTTCCTCCGCAGCCAATGAACAACTTTACACTTGCTTTTTTCAAGTGTAACTTCTAAGGACTTAACCTCACGGATTTCATGAATGAAATCCACGAAGTTCACTGCGCAAGCGCTGCCTGTGCAGTCGCACGCGCTCGAGGTCTGGAAATGCCGGCGTTCCCCGCATGCGCTGTTCATGCTGAACGCCGGCATTTCCAACGGCCAGAAGCATGAGTAAGCCGACCGTACTCACGCTTCTGGCCTGGAATTTCTGGCCCATTATCTTAATGGCAAGAAACTGGAAAGTACTGAAGTACAAAGGGATCTGGGGGTCCTGGTGCACAAAACTCAAAAGGTTAGTATGCAGGTGCAGCAAGTGATTAAGAAGGCCAATGGAATGTTGGCTTTCATTGCTAGGGGGATAGAATATAAAAATAGGGAGGTATTGCTTCAGTTGTACAAGGTATTGGTGAGACCGCACCTGGAATACTGCGTACAGTTTTGGTGTCCATACTTAAGAAAGGACATACTTGCTCTCGAGTCAGTACAAAGAAGGTTCACTTGGTTAATCCCGGGGATGAGGGGATGGACATATGAGGAGAGGTTGAGTAGATTGGGACTCTACTCATTGGAGTTCAGAAGAATGAGAGGCGATCTTATTGAAACATATAAGATTGTGAAGGGGTTGGATCGGGTGGATGCGGGGAGGGTGTTCCCGATGATGGGTGAAACTAGAACTAGGGGGCATAATCTTAGAATAAGGGGCTGCTCTTTCAAAACTGAGATGAGGAGGAACTACTTCACTCAGAGGGTGGTAGGTCCATGGAATATGCTGCCCCAAAAAGCTGTAGAAGCTACATCATTACATAAATTTAAAACAGAAATAGACAGTTTCCTAGAAGTAAAGGGAATTAAGGGTTATGGGGAGCGGGCAGGAATTTGGACATGAGTCTAGGTTCGGATCGGTCATGGCCCTGTGGGTAGCGGAGCGGGCCCAGGGGCCGTGTAGCCTGATCCTGCTCCTATTTCGTGTATCTAATTCTGTTAGATTCAGGAGATCGTTCTGTGATAGTGGATTGGCGGTTAGGATCAGATCAGCCATGATCTTATTGAATGGCGGAGCAGGCTCGAGGGGACGATTGGCCTACTCCTGCTCCTATTTCTTATGTTCTTACTCGATCTAACGGCAAAAATCAGGAGCCGTTTCCTATAAGTTTTTTTAGTTCTCGTTGCTTTTTTTTTCCCCCCAGTCAGGCACTGCAAGGTCTGTAGCTATAGCAACAGCTTCAGCTAGAGACGCTTGCAGCTGCAGCTGACTGTTTTGAAGGGTTTGTTGATTCACATGGAGCTTTTCAGTTCCGTATGTTTCAACATTATGCTCGTATGTCCGGCACTTTTGATGGTACGGCACCAGCTCGGTCCCGTCAGTGCCGGATATCAGAAAGTTTCCTGTATTAAGACTCATATCAAGAATGATTACATGGATGAGGAGGGCTGCTGGCACCCGTGGAACCAGCAAAAGTCAGCGACTTCGGAAAAGGATGGAAACATGCAATTTTTTTCAAGTGTGCAAAAGTGTGTGTTTTTTTTTTTTACCCTCACTTTGCTTTATGGTATAGTAGTTTATAGTAGTAGATCTTTTCTGTAAGTGTTCCATAATCAAAAACAACCACATTCTGCAATGTGCCAAGTAAATTAAACGCGTAGAGTAAAAATGTTGAGCCTTGGCTTCAGAAGGACCCTCTGGAAAAGTATACAATATTTTAAATTCTGAATTTTATCAAAGAAGTGGGCTCTTTTCAATCTGGGTTTAATTTATAAAATGTTAAATGCAACATTTGCAAACTATAGAAACCAATTTAAGAATTTCTATTGGCACCAGCAATAGCATTTTAGACAGTAATGAAATCAAGCTTTGCGCCTTTTCTCCTCGCCCTTGTTGTCCTCATCATATGCACCACCCACAGCCTAGAGGATAGGGGGCAAAGGAAGCTGCAGCCAGTCTTTGACCAGTCCCATTCGGAAACTGCCTACTGCCAACAGTACAAGTGTATCTAGGCTTTTTCTCTCTCTTCCCCCCTTGCCCGCAGAAGCACCTGGACTTTGCTTGATACAGCAGCACAGTTTAAATTTCCATTACTGTGTTGGGCTTGAGAGAGAGAATAGAGTGCTGAGAGTGTGAAAAAGCTAGAGTCTTAAGTGTGTATTTAAACTTAACGTGGGCTGTTGCTGATTTCCACAAACATGGAATAAATCTGTAGGCAATCATCAGTAAAGTGAGGGAAAGAATCATCAATACTGGATCATAGAAGATAGGAGCAGGAGTAGGCCATTTGGCCCCTCGAGCCTGCTCCGCCATTCAATGAGATTATGGCTGATCATCCAAATCCAGTACCCTGTCCCTGCCTTCTCCCCATATCCCTTGATCCCTTCAGCCTTAAGAAATATATCTAACTCCTTCTTGAATATATTTAATGAATTGGCCTCAACTGCCTTCTGTGGTAGAAAATTCCACAGGTTCACCACTCTCTGGGTGAAGCAATTCCTCCTCATCTCAGTCCTAAATGGCTTACCCCTTATCCTTAGACTATGGCCCCTGGTTCTGGACTCCCCGACCATCGGGAACATCCTTCCTGCATCTAGTCTGTCCAGTCCTGTTAGAATTTTATACGTTTCAATGAGATCCCCTCTCATTCTTCTAAACTCGAGTCTTTCTTTCTTCACTGGTCTCACCAGCGACCTCTTCTGGCTGATTGACAGTTGAGAGTCTGCGCATGCGCACGCGGGACGGCGGTTTGGGCCGAGTCCCGCACAGCGACCCCTCCCGGTCACCAAGGGTAATAACCGTGCATGCCCAGAGGACACCAACACCTCTCCCCCACTCGGAGCTGTGCCTGCACACTAGGATCCTGTCGGACGGAGTCAGCGCAGGGCATTCCGGGGAAAGGCCTTGGTGTCAGTTACAGAGTCGCGATCGGTGACGCGAAGTGAGTTTTCTCCGCTCTGATTGGGTGGAGAATCAGGAGAGAATAAAGAGAAATAGAAAAAAATCGGTTATATTGCACCAGAACCACTTGGTTCTGGATGCTATCACGGTGTTCAACTAGATTTGGGTGTCTTCTTCTTCTTTGGCAGTCCCTCGGAACCGAGGATGTCTTGCTTCCACATTAAAAATGAGTTCTCATGAGTCCAATGCGGGACCTACAGTCTCTGTCACAGGTGGGGCAGACGGTGGTTGAAGGGGCGGGTGGGTGGGGTGCTTGGCTTGACGTGCGGTCCTTGCGCTGCCTGCGCTTGGTTTCCGCTTGCTCCCGGCGAAGAGACTCGAGGTGTTTGGCGCCTTCCCGGATGCTTCTCCTCCACTTTGTGCGGTCTTGGGCCAGGGATTCCCAAGTGTCGGTGGGGATGTTACACTTTTTCAAGGAGGCTTTGAGGGTGTCCTTGAAGCATTTCCTCTGCCCATCTGGGGCTCTCTTGCCGTGCCGGAGCTCCGAGTAGAGCGCTTGTTTTGGGAGTCTCGTATCGGGCATGCGGACAATGTGACCCGTCCATCGGAGCTGATCAAGCATGGTCAAAGCTTTGATGCTGGGTATGTTGGCCGAAGCAAGAACACCGACATTGGTGCGCCTATCCTGCCAATGAATTTGCAGGATCTTGTGGAGGCAGCGTTGGTGGTACCTCTCCAGTGCTTT
Organism: Somniosus microcephalus; assembly: GCF_052327205.1. Classification (NCBI taxonomy): domain Eukaryota; kingdom Metazoa; phylum Chordata; class Chondrichthyes; order Squaliformes; family Somniosidae; genus Somniosus; species Somniosus microcephalus. Next base: position 48,138,868 of record NC_141011.1, read on the forward strand.
GAGGTGCCTGCTGTACATGGTCCATGTCTCTGAGGCATACAGCAGGGCAGGTATCACTGCTGCTCTGTAGACCATGAGCTTAGTGCCGGGTTTAAGGTCCTGTTCTTCAAACACTCTCTTCCTCAGGCGACCGAAGGCTTCACTGACACACTGAAGGCGGTGTTAGACTTAGTCGTCGACGTCAGCCCTTGTTGACAGTAGGCTCCCGAGGTATGGAAAGTGGTCCACGTTGTCCAAGGCCTTGTCGTGGATTTTGATAATCGGGGGGCAGCGCTGTGTGACGGGGGCAGGTTGGTAGAGGACCTTTGTCTTACGGATGTTTAGTGTAAGGCCCATGCTCTCGTACGCTTCGGTGAAGGTGTTGACGATGGTTTGGAGTTCGACCTCCGAGTGAGCACAGATGCAAGCGTCATCTGCATACTGTAATTCGACGACAGAGGATGGGACGACCTTGGATCTGGACTGGAGGTGACAGAGGTTGAACAGTTTTCCGTTTGTTCTGTAAATTAGCTCCACTCCAGCAGGGAGCTTACTGAGGGTGAGATGGAGCATTGCAGCAAGGAAGATTGAGAAGAGCGTTGGTGCAATGACACCGCCTTGCTGGACCCCAGTTTGTACGTGAATTGGGTCTGTGGTGGAGCCGTTGGTCAGGATCACGGCTTGCATGTCGTCGTGAAGCAGGCGGAGGATGGTGACAAACTTTTGAGGGCAGCCGAATTTGAGGAGAACACTCCATAATCCCTCACGGTTGACAGTGTCGAAGGCCTTTGTGAGATCAAAGAAGGCCATGTACAGCGGTTGGTGCTGTTCCCTGCATTTCTCTTGTAATTGACGTGCGGTGAAGATCATGTCCATTGTGCCCCTTAGTGGGCGGAATCCGCATTGCGACTCTGGGAGGAGCTCTTCGGCCACTGGGAGAAGGCGATTGAGGAGGATTCTTGCGATGACTTTCCCTGTGGCAGACAGCAGGGAAACTCCTCTGTAATTACCGCAATCGGACTTATCACCTTTCTTGAAGATGGTCACAATTACGGCATCTCTGAGATCCCCTGGCATGCTCTCCTCCTTCCAGATAAGAGAAATTAGTTCATGAATTCGCGCCAGTAGTGCTTCTCCGCCATGCTTTATTGCCTCAGCAAGAGCTGAATATCAGGGACAGGTGAGAGTAGCTCTCCTCGACATCGAGGCAGCATTTGACTGAGTATGGCACCAAGGAGCCCGAGCAAAAGTGAAGTCAGTGGGCTTCCAACAGAAAACCCTCCAGTGGCTGGAGTTATACCTGATGCAAAGGAAGATGGTTATTGGTTATCGGAGGCCAATTATCGCAGGCCCACAACATCACTGCAGGAGTTCCTCAGGGAAGCATCCTCAGCCTGACCATCTTCAGCTGCGTCATCAATTACATTTTGTTCATCATAAGTTCAAGAGTGGGACTGGCGATTCCAGTGTTCAGCTCCATTCACAACTCCTCCAATAATGAAGCAGCCTATGCCAACCTACATCAGGACTTCTTAGGTTAACAAATGGCAGGTAACATTCACACCACATAAGTGCCAGGCAGTGATCACCTACAACAAGAGAAAGTTCAGCTAGCTCTTCAACAGCACCACCATTGCCCAGGCCACCACCAACATCATCTTGAGGTCAATAGTGAACAGAAGCTCAACTGAGCCACCCGTACCAACACCAAGAGCAGAGTAGAGGCCGGCGATGAGCGGCCGACAACCTGACCTCTCAAAGCTTCTCCACCATCTACAAGGCTCAAGTCAGGACTGTCAATAAAGACCATTCACCTGGATAGAAACAGCAGCAACAACAGTCAAGAAGCTTGGTGCCATCCAGAACAGTTCGCTTGAACTACCCCCTTCATCGCTGTCGCACTGTGACTTCAATATGTACTAACGGCAAGATGCACTGTAGCAACTCACCAAGGTTACTTTAACAGCACCTATCTCGCCTGCAATCTCCATCACTGAGACAGACAACAACAGCAATGTTGTGAGAACCTCTCAGAGTTCATCTCCAAGTCACACATCATCCTGACTTGGATATATATTGCTGTTTCTACGTTGCTGTTGGCCTAAAATCTTGAAATTTCCCACCTACCATCATCACAAGCACTGCAGTGGTTCAAGCAGAAGGCCCAACGCCACGTTCTCAAGCCAATTAGGAATAGGAAATAAATGCAGTGCAGCCCATAGCCCAAGAACAATTAATAACAATGATCCACATAGAATAGAATATTTTAATTGTAAAAGCATGACTTTGCACATGACCTCTCAATGTCCCAATGTTTATGAAATGCTCAAAATTTATTTTCTTATTCATTCATGGGATGTGGGTGTCGCTGGCAAGGCCAGTATTTATTTCCCAGTCCTAATTGCCCTCGAGAAGGTGGTGATGAGCCACCATTTCAGAGGGCAGTTAAGAATCAACCACATTGTTGTGGGCCTGGAGTCACATATAGGGCAGACCAGGTAAGGACGGCAGATTTCCTTACCTAAAGGACATTAGTGAACCAAATGGTGGTTTCCGGTAGTTTCAACATTATTGATACCAGCTATTTTTTAATTCTAGATTTATTTAATTAAATGAATTTAAATTTCCCAGCTGCCATGGTGGGATTTGAACTCATGTCTCCGGATCATTATTCCAGGTCTCTGGATTACTAGTCCAGCAACATAACCGCATTGCTACCATACCCCATATCTACTCAGCTAAGCATTAGCAGAGAAACATTTTACACATCTAGGGCCTGAAATTCCAGAATCTCCACTCCACTGGTACAAGTGTGGTGGAACGCAACTCCCCTATGTCCATCCTGATGGTCGCTTAGCCCATCACAAATTACTGGGACAGGGTCACCTGCCTGATCTGAGCAGGCAGCCAGGCATGTAAGGGTGCATTAAAGGTGCCTCTCCACCCCCCAATCTGCCACTGGATGGCATAGCATGCCTGTATTAGCATATACAGGACTAAGAAGGGAAAAGTTATGGGGACCCATGTTTTAGTTTGCAGGGTTACCTGGTAAATTAATATACTGCAATTCTGTTAGATTAAACATATTAATGGAAAATTTTAACTATAACCCTTAAAAGGAAAAGAAAATCTTGGGAGGAAATTTTACTTCTTATTCAATGTATTCGTGCCTTTAATAGAAAAAAATAGCAGTTTTACGATGAAATTCTTAAAAATTATAACCTACGAGTAAATTTAATGGGTGAAAAAATGTGGTGCCAGTTTCAATTTTCTTTTTGAAGATCTAGATCTTATCTGTTCTCCCCACCCCTAGTTATTCCTATGCCATTCTTTTTTCTGGTTTCCTTGAATCGCATGCTATCTGTGATCAAGAAAATGGCACCGATCATCACTTTTGCTGCTCAAAGCAGATCCTTGGAGGTACTGAGTGACTTGAAGCCAATTCTCTAAAATGTGAACGCAACTACTACAGAGAACTAAAGACACACGAGATACATATTGCGACTTATCCACAGCGTTCATGAGAATGCTGGACTTGTTAACAAATAAAAGCTATTTAAAATATCAGATCAAATATTTCTTCTCATCTAAATGTTCCTTTTTGTGGTTAATGAACAGCGTTTCCAGTAAATGGGGGAGGGAGACAAAATCCCAGCAAAAAAGAGAGGGAAAAAACTCCTAACTGCAACATAACACAATCACACACTCAAAATAGCAGCCTAAGTTTAATCAACATGTCTGCTTATATGTTGATCATTTGCTCTTTGTTTATGGTGAAGCAACGGTATCGAGTGAAGGTTCAAGATGAACGCTTGAATGAAAAAAAAGACAATAAATTTTCACTTTTAATGCATTCAATTTAGGCACTCTGCGTCAGTATCTGTGACACAGAGGGTCTGAATTTATCAAAATCAACTGAAAAGTAAAACATTGTGCCACACAAGTTCCCTGATTTCAGCCTGGCTGTCTCAAAGAAGTTCTGAGGTAAGGTGAGACACAAGGGGAGGGACAGCAAATCTGCCTAATTCCTAAACACATCTCAGCTGCCAAGTAAAAGAAAGGAATTGGCAGAAAATTGAAAACCGGTTACATGCTTGTCTTTTTGATTGAGGAAAGATGCAAGTGACTTAAAAAGAAAATACATTTTTCACCCAACTGATGGGAGAACCTCTCTATTTTTTAATAATATATATTTTTAATAAGACTGTAGAATTCAGTGTGCGCATTTTTATTGTGTACATCCAAATGAAGCTCAACAACTCTTTCGAGTCTTCCCAGTGGTGTGGCTGTTCACTGGCCGGCACTGCATAGTGCTGCCCTGGAGACATAATTGGTAATGATGAAAATTAAATTTGAATCGAATTTCAAGCTACTCTGAAAATAAGAATACCATTAATGTATGGAAAATATTGGCAGCCTGTGTGGCTCAGGTTTATTAACAGTCCAGCCCAAGTTATCGTACGTACCGTACCTACTGTGGCTAAGCCGTTGCATACCAAAAACTTTGCTTTTTTCAGGTTTTCCACAAAAGCCTTTATTCCCATATTAAAAATAAATGTATCTTGTTATAAGATTTTTATGCTTTAATGTATTAGAGGCTGCAAACAAATGTGTATATGTAGCACACACATATTAAATATTTTTATGCTTTAACAAGGAAAGCAGGAATTTGCCTTTACTATAAACCCTTTACCGCTAAGAATGTCAGAAACTTCAATTACTTGTATTTATATCTATCAAAGCACAGTGCAGCACCATCCAGCACAGGCGTAAGCAAGAAAGATTTGGGTTAAGGAGTGAATTTGAAGCTTTTTCTCAGATGACATAAAAGTTGGATGCATGGACATTTCAAAAAACACAGGTTATTTCAAAAGTTGAGTTTAAAAACGAAGCATGCGTAATACAGCGTCTTTGAGAAGGGTAGTGGTGGCAAACCATTTGCCTTTTAACAGAAAAGTGGGTCTGGAACTAGAATCAATGTGGGGGAATGAAACAGGAACTACTATTGTCCAACATGCATGGAACTGATTTTAGTAGCTGATGGATTATGGCCAAATTCATAGGTAGAAGTTTAAATGGAGAAAAACCAGGAGTCAATGCAAATACAATAGAACCACCACTTAAGACAGCGATTGAGCTTATTAATGCTTACACAATCTTTTTTTTAATCCGTCAAAGTCATTTCTGATGTGGCCCATTTTCAGAGTTCAACATACAACCAGAATTGGATTTTCAGAATACTGTATTCATCCACCCCCATTTTCAATTCAATTTTCCTCTTCTTACATTTCTGCCACCACACATCATTCCCAGTTGAGAGCATGCTCCCTGCCAATTTGACTCTTCAGCCATTGAGTGGACTGGAGTATCTCCAATTTTCTTTCTCTCTCTACCTTGTGGGAATTATCTGGTAACTACTCTGCGCCTGACAGAAAAGCTGAGATCAGGAATTTCTTGAGTAGGCAATCACAGGAATGACACACACATCCTACCAGCCCTTGATGCACTAAAATACTATACATTACATCATGCACACCCTTTGAGGGAGACAGGATCATTCAATTGCTTTAGCACTGTGAAAAACTAATAGGGTTCCAATTAGCCATTTAGACTGGCTTTCATACTCTGAAGTCTGCATCTTGGCAGCAACATTTATTCAGAACAAAAAGGGGAATTAGTGAATTATTCATGAATAAAGGTGTATTATGGTACCTTAAAAATGTGAAGATTTTCATTCAGGGCCCTACAAAGAGCTTAATAAGTAGGGAGTAGCCGGTTTTTTAAAAAAGATACGCCCAAGGAATGAATCATCCTTAAAAATGAAACAGTTTTAGCGTGATACAATTCTCAAGCTCCTGTTGGGACTTCAGGTTCAAATTTAATCAGCTATAATCTTGAGGTATCCATTATCCTCTTTTTCCCTTGCTAGCAAAGCCTATTCACTAAGAATTTCAGCTAAATATAAATGAATTGATCCAATGCATCTTATACAATTACAGCAGTTTGTATTTTTGTCATATAAATAATGATTGGAAGAATACGTTTATTACATTTCAGAATACAGCTGAATGACATTTCTCATTTTCTGTCCCTCATAGCTATCTTTCACAATTAACAGTAAATCCCATTGCTTTCTGCCGCAGTCTGCCATTACATAAATAAAACATTACAGCAGTGAGCTGCCAGCTTTGATTTATACAACGTGCTGCAGTAAAATTGATGAAGTTTTCATCATACTTCCATAACTTTGGACGAATTAGCAATGTGTATTATACAGTGCCGACACAAATGCAGCAACAGTACTGCTATCAATAGTTGACTGTGTTGGTAAAAAATGGATTATTTAAATATTTTGAAGGTTTATGGATTTAATGATTGCTGTGGTGTAACACAAATTCAGTGTTCTGGTTATTAAATGGAATATGTTCTCCATATCCTTTAAAATCCAGAGCCAACATTTATTCAGTACATCATTTCCATGACTTAAGTCCGGTCCTGTCCTGAAATAGGTGGTTGCCAAATCTATTAAACTGCTCAATTGTGAAGTCAATATTTAAACCTTTCAATAACCCCCATATTACAGTAACATATATATATATTTTTTAAGACACAACAGTACCAGAAGGCACATGTACAATATTTAGAATTAACCAGAAAAAAATCCAGGAATTCAAATTTCTATTTTAAAGGACATTCAATTATATTTATATTCAATTAAACATCCTGAATGGTCCGTATGCAGTAGTACAATTTTTAGTAGGTTCAAATTCAAAGATCAGAATTTGATTAGATGCACTCTGCATGTTGAAAGATGTCACTTTCAAATGCACAGATGTTTTATAACCTACTGGCTAAGAAATTAGGAGATCATTGCTTCTGACATAAGAATTAAAACTATGATTCAGAATTGTCTATGTTAATTTTGCAGATGACACAAAACTAGGTGGGCGTGTGTGCTGTGAGGAGGATGCAGTGAAACTCCAGTACGATTTGGACAGGTTGGGTGATTATGCTGCATTTGCCATGCATCTGCCCAATGTGGATAAATGCGAGGTTATTCACTTTGGTGGCAAAAACAGGAAGACAGATTATTATCTGAATGGCAATAGATTGGGAAAAGGGGAAGTGCAACGAGACCTGGGTGTCCTTGTGCACCAGTTGCTGAAGGTAAGCATGCAGGTGCAGCAGGCGGTTAAGAAGGCAAATGGTATGTTGGCCTTCATAGCGAGAAGATTTAAGTACAGGAGCAAGGATGTCTTGCTGCAGTTGTACAGGGCCTTGGTGAGACCACACCTTGAGTATTGTGTGCAGTTTTGGTCGCGTTATCTGAGGAAGAATGTGCTTGCCATGGAGAGAGTGCAACGAAGATTCACCAGACTGATACCTGGGATGGCAGGAATGATGTATGAGAAGAGATTGGGTTGATTAGGCTTATATTCGCTGGAGTTTAGAAGAATGAGAGGGGATCTCATTGAAACTTATAAAATTCTATCAGGACTAGACAGACTAGATGCAGGAAGGATGTTCCCAATGGCAGGGGAGTCCAGAACCAGGGGTCACAGTCTAAGGATAAGGGGTAAGCCATTTAGGACTGAGATGAGGAGGAATTTCTTCACCAAGAGAGTGGTGAACCTGTGCAATTAACATAAGAACATAAGAAATAGGAGCAGGAGTAGGCCAATCGGCCCCTCGAGCCTGCTCCGCCATTCAATAAGATCATGGCTGATCTGATCCTAACTGCCAATCTACTATCACAGAACCATCTCCTGAATCCAACAGAATTAGACACACGAAATAGGAGCAGGATCAGGCTACACGGCCCCTGGGCCCGCTCTGCTACCCACAGGGCCATGTCCGATCCGAACCTAGACTCATGTCCAAATTCCTGCCCGCTCCCCGTAACCCTTAATTCCCTTTACTTCTAGGAAACTGTCTATTTCTGTTTTAAATTTATGTAATGATGTAGCTTCTACAGCTTTTTGGGGCAGCATATTCCATGGACCTACCACCCTCTGAGTGAAGTAGTTCCTCCTCATCTCAGTTTTGAAAGAGCAGCCCCTTATTCTAAGACTATGCCCCCTAGTTCTAGTTTCACCCATCATCGGGAACATCCTCCCCGCATCCACCCGATCCAACCCCTTCACAATCTTATATGTTTCAATAAGATCGCCTCTCATTCTTCTGAACTCCAATGAGTAGAGTCCCAATCTACTCAACCTCTCCTCATATGTCCATCCCCTCATCCCCGGGATTAACCGAGTGAACCTTCTTTGTACTGACTCGAGAGCAAGTATGTCTTTTCTTAAGTATGGACACCAAAACTGTATGCAGTATTCCAGGTGCGGTCTCACCAATACCTTGTACAACTGAAGCAATACCTCCCTATTTTTATATTCTATCCCCCTAGCAATGAAAGCCAACATTCCATTGGCCTTCTTAATCACTTGCTGCACCTGCATACTAACTTTTTGAGTTTCGTGCACCAGGACCCCCAGATCCCTTTGTACTTCAGTACTTTCCAGTTTCTTGCCATTAAGATAATAACTTGCTCTACGATTTTTCCTGCCAAAGTGCATAACCTCACACTTTCCAGTATTGTATTCCATCTGCCAAATCTCTGCCCACTTACTTAGCCTGTCTATGTCCCCTTGCAGGTTTTTTATGTCCTCCTCACTCACTACTTTCCCTCCCATCTTAGTATCATCTGCAAACTTTGATATGTTACACTCGGTCCCCTCCTCCAAATCGTTAATATAGATTGTAAAGAGTTGGGGACCCAGCACTGACCCCTGCGGAACACCACTAGTTACTGATTGCCAGTCTGAGAATGAACCATTTATCCCAACTCTCTGCCTTCTGTTAGATAGCCAATCCGCTATCCATGCCAGAATATTACCCCCAATCCCGTGATTTTTTATCTTAAGCAATAATCTTGTGTGGCACCTTGTCAAATGCCTTTTGGAAGTCTAAATACACTACGTCCACTGGTTCCCCTTTATCCACCCTATATGTTACTTCCTCAAAGAACTCCAGCAAATTTGTCAAACATGACTTCCCCTTCATAAAACCATGCTGACTTTGTCCTATTAAATTATTATCCAAATGTCCTGTTACTGTCTCCTTAATAATGGACTCCAAAATTTTACCTCTGCCACACAGGGCAGTTGAGGCCAATTCATTAAAAATATTCAAGAAGGAGTTGGATATATTTCTTGAGGCTAAAGGGATCAAGGGATATGGGGAGAAGGCAGGGACAGGGTACTGAATTTGGATGATCAGCCATGATCTCATTAAATGGCGGAGCGGGCTCGAGGGGCCGAATGGCCTACTCCTATCTTCTATGTTTCTATGTTAATCACTCCTGGGACACAGTAAATTGTCCAACGTGTAGGAAACTTACAGTATTTAATGCATTTACTGTAGTGTCATCGCGAGATGCTGCAAGACAGCCATCTTCTGTAGATCCACCATCACACATCCCTGCAAAGGCGGCCATACTCCTGCACGGAAACACATTTTGTATTGTTCTGAATGCAAACCTTAAATTCATATTTCAAATAAATGATCAAAATAGGAAATAAGTACATTCTTAAGGCTACAAAAATTATTCAACTGAAACTTTAGCAACCCTTCTAGTTTTCAGCTTAAGATAGGTTAATTCTACTGTACCTGTATCAGGCCAAGTTGTTCATTTCACAATTAGTCAAGCAACTGAGCAAATATTATTTTATCAACATAACTGACAGATCTTCATAGAATCAGAGAAATCTACAGCACAGAGGAGGCCATTCGGCCCATCATGTCTGTGCTGGGGAAAAAGAGCGATCCAGCCTAATCCCACTTTCCAGCTCTTGGTCCGTCGCCCTGTAGGTTACGGCACTTGGAGTGCATATCCAAGTACTTTTTAAATGTGATGAGGGTTTCTGCCTCTACCACCCTTTGAGGCAGTGAGTTCCAGACCCCCACCGCCCTCGGACTTCCACTTACACATCTATGTGACTCACTATGGAAAACACATACGTTTACTACATCATTATCCAAACTGGTTAAGTATTTTAAGTCTTTACATATATTCGGTACAACAATTAATCAACTGAATAGGGACTGTTTTCCTTTCTAAGTGTTTTCAAGTTATAATAGCTTACTCAATCTTAAAAATCATTTCTACAGTTGCTTTCCATATAGTCTCGACAATTTCTATATAATATTTTTAATTAATTAAAGTGAGCAGATTTAGTTCGTTTGACTTTGTTTTATAGGGTATGAAATAAGGGGTACACAGCATTGGAATAAAGCTATGAGATATAAACATTTGAAAGGTTCAACAATTTCCATCAATTCTCGACAAAATGCAGCCCATTCAAACTGTTGCTTAATTTAGCAATTTGAAAGCAACATAATAGCAAGAAGGAACACAAGAGGTTTTGTATGACAATTACAAGCTGTGTCTAACCAAACTACAGGAAACGCTCATTTAAACGGCACCTAATTATCCGGAATTCTCTAATAACTGGCAAAATTCTGGAGTAGGTTTTGAGGCGTCCGTACACTGTATATTTATGGCTGTGTAACCGGGGTTCTCGTACCTTTTGCCATGTAATCATGGATCCAGCACCGGGGCCCGTGGACCGGGGCTCCGGCGCCGGGGCCCGTGGACCGGGGCTCCGGCGCCGGGGCCCGTGGACCGGGGCTCCGGGGCCCGTGGACCGGGGCTCCGGCGCCCGTGGACCGGGGCTCCGGCGCCCGTGGACCGTGGCTCCGGCGCCCGTGGACCGTGGCCCGGGGCTCCGGCGCCCGTGGACCGGGGCTCCGGCGGACCGGGGCTCCGGCGCCGGGGCCCGTGGAACGGGGCTCCGGCACCTGGGCCCGTGGAACGGGGCTCCGGCACCTGGGCCTGTGGAACGGGGCTCTCGTACCTTGGGCCATTGTCACTCCATGTCCCTTCTTCGTTATCTGGAATTTTTAAACAATCAGCACCATCCCGGTCTCGTCAGTGCCGGATACCAAAGAGTTTCCTGTATATGGTCCAAATTTTTTGTTTTCCTCTTTGTTTTCTGGTCCCCACATCTGAGACCATTCCCGAGACAAGGCAGTGGCAGGACACCAATTTCCAAGCCTCTGCTAATGAAATTTTTAAGCCTCTGCTAACGAAATTTTTAAGTCAGGCACTCGATGTACAAAAGGGACCTGGGTGACTCAGGGAATTATTTTTTTTCTCATTATTTCGCTCTATGGGGAAGTGTTGAGTGCCCACTTAATGCCTGACAACCCATTTGAGATTTGGATGTTACCGCATGGGAAACTGCCCTGTAACTTTGTTTCTTTCCCCCTCCTTTCCTGAAGGATTTGATCCTACTGTGCTAATGTTCTTCAAGCACTAGCAGATCTTTGCATTGGTACTCAACCCAAACGCCCATTGTTCCATGTGTTAAACTAGACAGGAAATGTCAGCAGACTATTTTACCACAGAACGCATCAAAGCTAAACACAGCGGGGTCAGTGGATAGAGATCAGGCACGAGAACCCTAGATGTTCCCCTACTCCTTGCATGCCCAGGGGCCCTGAAGCCAATTGTAGCTCCCCTACCATTTGCCTAACAAATCAGCCAACTCAGTACAGACCAAGTATTGAATCCAGAACCTTCTCATCTGTATTGTTCAGTTCCACACTGAGTAGTACATTTACCAACTAAGCCCTGCTATACTAAAATAGCTTTCTCTAAAGGAATGTCCACTACTTCACCATCCAATCTCACTGTTGCATTTCTTTTGCTTTGTTCAACTTCTTTCTCCTCCCTGCCCCTCCCTTCCATCCTTCTGATTCCTATTACTAGAGGTTTGGCCTTGTTTGGAGAGCAATCACCATCTATAATGACCACTGTAAATGCTACTCCCTGCTTGCCTAAAAGTGGACATAAGGTCTACTTGAGTATTTCCAAGATGTCAAATAATTTGTGTTCTCTGAAAGTGTTGACTAGCAGGATCAAGCGATAAGCACATTCTCACCTGGCTGCTCTCAGGTACAATCATTGATTATGCCCGAGATGGAATACATGACTTCTGTACAATGGGACAGGGCCCCCTCTCTTCTGCAAGATGGAAGCAATCCAATTCTGCAGAGTGCGGGATATAATTGTCTGACTAAAGTCTTTCATGCCCTTAGTTCCAAATGGATGCAGACGGGTATGGGCAAAGGCCAAAATCACTTTGCCTGTTCACTTTCTTGTTGATAGAACACTGTGTGGTATTGGGGGAGGGTGGGAAGGGGGTGAACACTCCAAAATTGTGTAGGTGGGGGAAAACTAAAAAAAAAAAGCTTGTTGGAACCTTAAAATTAAACTAACCTACTATTCAACCCATATTTAGCAAAATGCAATTATCAAGAATATATATGTTTATTTTTTTCCTCGCTTGAGTATTTCCAAGATATCAAAGCATTTGTGTTCTCTGAAAGTGTTGACTAGAGGGATCAAGCTAGAAGCACATTCTCACCTGGCTGCTCTCAGGTACATCAGAAGGTCACAATCATTGACACCTGGCGTCCAAACCAGCTCCTCGTGTTCAGTTACCATCTCACCGGTGGACAGGGGAAGAGGCTTCAATTCTGGAAGTTTAGCCTAAAAAAAGCATTTAATTATAATTATTTTTCAACAGAATGTATGATTTAGCCACGCAGAAGGTTGCCTAGGTGAAAGACAACCTCCAATTTAAGTACCTCTCCTGAACAAGTATAAACAGACATGGAAGGAGTGAGTTAAGAAGACCAAGAAAACAAAATTATCAATTCACAAAATAATTATGGATGAGGAAGGCCATTTGGCCCATCTTAGTTCATCCATCCAGAAAGACCCTAAAATACCCCCACTGTAACAACCATTTCGTTCTTAAACGATTCCTAGGTTTTTGTCTCCACTACTCTATCTGGGAGTCCATTCCTGGGATTGATTACTCTTGTCTGAAGAACAACTACCTGATATCAATCCCTAGTTTTCTGTTTAGTAATTTGAGCTCGTGTCCCCTTCGTCCTACTCTCACAAATGTAAAATAAATTAATGTTCTGGATTTATTTTTGGCATACCATTTACTACTCTATATGTACCTCTATTAGATCACCTCTTTGATGCCTTCTTTCAAGGGTGAATAGTCCCAAGTTTCTCTAGTCTTTCCTCAAATCTCAGAACTCTGACATTCTTGTGGCTCTTCCCTGCAATACTTCCCTTGTGTTTAGGTGACTAGAACTGGTCACAGCACTCAAGATGACGTGACCAGGGAAGTGAGGGGCAGGGAGGAGAAAGAAGTTGAACAAACTATATATTTTGATCATGACTTCTTCTGATTTTTAGTCTACAAACATACACACAATGACAGACAGGAAAGGACCCTTTGGTCCATCCAGCCTGTCCACACAACTTCCTGTCCCCTACTATTGTATCTATATATACAGGAAACTCTTTTTTATCCGGCAACGGCGGGACCGGCGTGGTGCCAGTTTATCAAAAAGTCCGGATTACAGAGAGGTATAGTAAAAGGTACGAGAGCCCCGTACACAGCAACAGATCCAGGCTTCCCTGTTGCTTAGCAACAGGTGCAGGAACCCTGGCCACAAGATCCAGGCGTCCCTGTTGCTTAGCAACAGGTGCAGGAACCCCGGTTACACAGCCACAGATCCAGGAACGGCCACTAATATGAAGTAAAACTTACCTGAACCTGCTCCTGCATTTTGCTGGTTAACAGAGATTTCCGGTTATTTAGGTGCCGGTAAATCGAGAGTTTCCTGTAGTTCAACATACTATTGGTTTTATTGTTAATGTATTGGTTAGACATGTTGAGCATTAAGACTCCTCGATCTCTTTCAACGTCATCCTTACCTATTTCAACACCAGTCATGGAATATGTGTGCCATCCAGTTTTCCTTAATACATGCAGAACTTTACATTTGAGGATATTCTTAACTCAATCTGTAAGGATCTTAAACTAGACTCACTATATTACCCGTGTTACTAGTTCCTGCACAAGTACCAAAAAAGTCAGAATTAATACAGCGGCAGTATTCTGTGCGCTACGCTATTTAACAGCAGACTTTCCATTGTATTTAGGCAGGTTTTTGTTCTAAAACTTGACCACCAATGGGTCTGAAAAATGATTCCAAGAAAATGACAAAAAACTGCCCCAGGCTAAACACCTGCATATCCATGTACTACACGAGGCACAATTGTTCCATTTTTCCAGGTCACCAAATCAGCATATTTTTGTACCAAATAAATATCAGCGGTCGTCTGATCTGTCGACCACTGCTTCAAACAGCATAAAAAGTAAACAAAATACAACTGAAGATCAACTTTATATGGAGATTTGTGCATTGTCTTAGAGATTGGTGATCAAGGGCAAACTGCATTAGCAATTCTGTTTTTAAAGTATTCAGCACAGTTATACCCCAAATATGTAATTTCCCTAAGCATGAAGCACCGCTTCCACTTCACTTTATAGTACAGCGTTCAGTAAATCATTGAATATAACCCCTAATGACTCATGGAAATAGTTATTAAGGGGGATAGTAAAGTGATACGACCATTGCTGTTAAATTAATATTACTATCATCATGGGATCTAATTAGTAGCTTTATCACTGTGATCACTGTACAGATAGTTGATTGCCTTTGGGGCATTAGCCTTTATTTTTTCCATATGGCACATGGTTACAATTTTTAAAAAGATCAACAGATCCACTGAAGTAATATTTAAATTGAAACAATATTCAATAAAGCATTTGAACAGTTAGTGTATAGTTAGACATTTCATCATGTTTTTAATATTGTATAATATCCATTTAGTTCCACTTACAGACATCAACAAAATGGTCTTTAGGTGACAAAAGCGTGGCAAGGAAATTTGTGCAATTATCACATGCGTGCTTATCCAAAACAAATGTAGGCATTAACCTTGCTCTTTTGTTGAGAGGGAGGGAGGGGGGTAAGTGAGGGAGTACATATTTTGAATCTTTGGAAAAGCAAAGATTGATTCCATCAAGACAGAAACCATCAGTGAACAGTGCCTTTTGGTGAGTTGGTAAATCTACAGATCAAAACGCTTCAATCAAAAGGGTGGAAATGAAATTATCTGAAGAATGGGTAAACATAAAAAGCTGACTAATTGTCGTAGTGAGCTTTTCCTTCTTTTAGCTAAAACGCAACTGTCTCTCTCATTTGGCATCAGCGACAGCAAGCTTAAATGTTACACTATCTGAACCACAAATTACAACCACAAAGAAAAGATTACTGAAAGGTTTAAGCTTTCAGTGCTTTGCTGTACATTCTCACAAAACCTCTGCCATTTAGCAGTGCACTGAACTCCCACTAAATTATCAAGCACGTTATAAGAAACACAAAGCGCAATATTAAAACAGGCAAAGAAACCTCAAAAAGTTGAATAATTTATGTCACTCTTTTGTAAAGAACAAAGGATTAGTTAAATGAAAATTAGAGATCAAGACTATTTATCTTATCTAAATTTTCTTTTGGGCTCTAAGTGGGCAGTGCCAAACAGAAAAGTGGCAAAAAAGGTTTGGTGTTACCACAATCGGACAAAAAAAGGCAGCCGTAAATACATAAGAAATAAGAGCTGGAGTAGGCCATTTGGCCCTAAGAGCCTGCTCCCCCATTCAATAAGACCATGGCTGATCTTCTACCTCATCGCCACTCTCCTGCACTATCCCCATATCCCTTGATTCCCTTAATATCCAAAAATCTATCGATCTCTGTCTTGAATATACTCAACGACTGAGGCTCCACAGCCCTCTGGAGTAGAGAATTCCAAAGATTCACCATCCTCTGAGTGAAGAAATTCCTCCTCATCTCAGTCCTCAATGGCCGACCCCTTATACTGAGACTGTGACCCCTGGTTCTGGACTCCCCAGCCAGGGGAAACAACCTCTCAGCATCTACCCTGTCAAGCCCTGTAAGAATTTTTTATGTTTCAATGAGATCACCTCTCACTTTTCTAAACTCTAGAGAATGTAGGTCTAGTCTACTCAAACTCTCCTCATAGGACAATCTCCCCCATCCCGGAACCAGTCTGGTGAACCTTCGTTGCACTCCCGCTACACCATATGGACTGCAGCAGTTCAAGGCGGCGGCTCACCGCCATCTTCTCAAGGGCAACTAGGGATGGGCACTAAATGCAGGCCTAGCCAGCCAGCGACGCCACATCCCATCAATGAATTAAAAAAAAAGTATATCCTTCCTTAGGTAAGGAGACCAAAACTGTCCACAATACTCCATGTGTGGTCTCACCAGGGCCCTACATAATTGCAGTAAGACGTCTTTACTCTTATACTCAAATCCTCTTGTAATAAAGGCCAACATGCCATTTGCTTGCTGTACCTGCATGCTAACTTTGTGATTCTTGTACAAGGACACCCAGGTCCCTCTGAATACCAACATTTCCCAATCTCTCACAATTTACAAAATACTCTGCTTTTCTATTTTTCCTACCAAAGTGGATAACTTCACATTTCTCCACATTATATTCCATTTGCCATGTTCTTGCCCACTCACTTAGCTTGTCTATATTCCCTTGAAGTTTTTTGCGTCTTCTTCCGTGAAGACAGACACAAAGGGCAAGATTTTCATTGGGCCATGGAGGCGGGATTGGAGGCGTGTGGGGGGTTAAAATCCCAAAATGGGGGGCACGAACCCATCCCGCCCCCAACCCGCCTCCATGCCAGTTTCAAAGGAGGCGGGTACCCGTCCCGCACTTTGACCCGCCTCCCCGAAGCGGGAAGGGGATTAGTGCCAATTAACTGCCTGTTAACAGGCAGTTTTTAAGCCTAATCCCGATTTTTAATGTTGAAGTGTGGGATTCCCGACGGCTCCAAACCATGCCAAGTTAGAGGAGGCGGGCCGTCAGGATGAAGGGCTTGGAGGGGTCGAGATGTCCGGTGTTCAGGTGAGTGATGGGTGCATGAGTGCAAAGGTAAGTGTGTTTGGTGTGTGTAAAGTGTTTAAAGAAGTTTTACATACCTTTACAGCCTTCCTTCCTTCAGGTCTCGGGAGTCCCTCATCTCACCGGCACAGAAAGCAGAATGGCTGCGAGCTGTCAAAAATTGCAGCATTCAGCTTTCTGTTCCGGGGAGATCCCTAAATCATCCTGAGAGGAAGGAATTAACCTGGAGTACAGATTGTCAGTGTTTGACAGCTTCAAACAGCTGTCGAATGCTGATATTTCATCTGTCAAAAGGTCTTGACAGATGAAACATCAATCTGTGACGTCACCTGTTGCCGGGTGGCCCTTAATTGGCCTGCTGAGCCCGCTGGGCGGGCTCAACAAGGTCAATCATGTCAAAATCACGTGGGTTGGCTAGAACTCGATGGAGGCGGGACTACAACCCCAAAAGTTGTAGTCCTGCCTCCTACCCGACTGCTCAATGAAAATCCAGCCCAAAGTATGTTTAATTTCTCCGCCATTTCTTTATTCCCCATTATAATTTCTCCTGTCTCAGCCACATTTACTTTCGCTAATCTTTTCCTTTTTACGTACCTATAGAAGCTTTTACAGTCTGTTTTTATGTCTCTCGCTAGTTTACTCTCATTCTATTTTTTCCCTTTCTTTATCAATTTCTCGGTCCTCCTGTGCTGAATTCTAAAATCCTCCCAATCCTCAGGCTTACTTCTCTTTTTGACAACATTATAAGCCTCTTCCTTTTATCTGGGAGGTTCTGGGAACACATTACAAAAATAAAATTGAGCACGTTAAAGCTAAATAGGTTCAGTTTGCTCTTGTACAATATTTAACATCTCGTTAGCCACGGCTGGACCACTTTTCCTGTGGGGTTTTTGTGGTAAATTATGTATTAATTCTTTAAATGCTAGCCATTGCTTGTCTACCGTCATACCTTTTAATATAGTTTCCCAATCTACCTTAGCCAACTCGCCCCCTCATACCTACGTAGTTTGCTTTGTTTAGAATTAAGACCCTAGTTTTGGATTTAACTAAATCACTTTCAAACTCAATATAAAATTCTATCATAATACGAAATAATGCATTTTGCATCAACCTTTGCTCTTAAATTTTTCCCAATTCCAAAAAGAATCAAGAATTTTGATGAATTTCTCTTTCCTCTCTTCTCCTCCGGTGCTTTCATAGCTGTATCTTAACCCTCCCCTTTAACAAGCAGCATGGAAATTAGAATGATGCAGATTATGGTCAAGTGCACTTCTGTGAACACCATTTCATAGTGGGCACAAGAGCTGCATTCCATGCAACAGAATATACACCTCTGTCAATTTGCCCTCACTCACAACACTCGTCACATTGTGAGTTAGTTCTGAAACAGCAAGAACTTCATGGCCATTTGAGAGTTTGTTCAATGCAAGGTGGAATTTGACCAGTCCACAGTGGAATCTATTGTTGTACTTGTGGAAATGCTGGGCTTCCCAGAAAAAACAAGTTCAAAGATACTGGGGTGCAAATGAGCACACAAGATTATTTTCAGATGTGCTAATTGCTGTGTGCATGGCCTTTTTTTAAATGAAGGAACTCAGAAATTGTAACTTGACTCCATTGGTAGAACTCTCACCGCTGAGTCAGAAGGTTGGGAGTTGAAGAATAGACGAGCCCATAATCTAAGCTGATATTTCAGTGCCGTAGTCAGGATTGAGGGAGTGCTGCATTGTTGGAGGTGCCATCTTTCGGATGAGACATTAAACTGAGGTCCCACCTGCCTGTTCAGGTGGGAGTAAAAGATCCCATGGTACTTTTTCGAGGAGCAGTTCTTCCAGTGTCCTGGCCAACATTCATCCTTCAACCAAAGCCACCAAAAAAGATTTCATTCTTGAAGTGTCGACACTGATGGCCAGGCAGGCATTTATTACCCATCCCTATTTGCTACAAGGTGGTGGTGGGCTTCTCCTTGAAGTACTGCAAGGAGATTGACAACTGATTGGCTTGCTAGGTCACTTCAGAGAGCAGTTAAGAGTCAACCATGCTGGTGTGGGACTGGAGTCACATATAGGCCAGACTGGGTATTGATGGCAAGTTTCCTTCCCTAAAGGACATTAGCGAAAGTAGAATTAAATTATCAAAATGCCACAGAGGGTTTTGAACTCGCGTTCTCTGGATTACTTATCCAGGCCTCTGGATTACTAGTTTAGTAACATAACCACTACACTACCGTACCTAGTAGCTTTGTCTAGTCAATTTTCTCGGTGCTATTTGTAGAATCTTGCTTGTGTAAATTGGTTGCTACGTTTGCCTACATAACCACAGTCCAAAAGTAATTCATTGGCTATAAAGTGTTTTGGGACATCTTGAGGATGCGAAAGGTGCTGAATAATTACAATTTCTCTCTTTCTTTCATATTACTAAGTTGTCATTTTATTTTACTGACACTGAATTGTCTCAACACACGCAATTCCAGAAAAAAGAGTGTTCAGTGAGAAAGGCAATGAGTGAAGTTTCACGAAAGCCAGCAAGTTTCAGTGGTTAAATAGAAAGACAGAAAAATTCTAGCAGTGTGGGGAGAGACTAACTCTTACAGCTAAACAGAGCACAACTCCACATCTTTGTAGTGTCAGCCATGGCTCAGTGGGTAGAACTCTCACTTTGGAGTCAGAAGGTTGTGGGTTCAAGTCCCACTCCAGAGACTTGAGCACAAAAATCTAGGCTGACGCTCCAGTGCAGTGCTGAGGGAGTGCTACACTGTCGGAGGTGCGTTAAACCGAGGCCCCGTCTGCTCTCTCAGGTGGATGTAATAGAACCCATGGCACTATTTTGAAGAAGAGCAGGGGAGTTATCCCTGGTGACCTGGCCAATATTTATCCCTCAATCAACGTAACAAAAAAAAAATTATCTGGTCATTATCATAATGTGCGCAATTGGCTGCTGCGTTTCCTACATTACAACAGTGACTCCACTTCAAAAGTATTTCATTGGCTGTAAAGCGCTTTGGGACATCCGGAGGTCATGAAAGGCACTATACAAACACAAGGTCTTTCTTTTCTTTTCTGTGTAATGGTGCATTAATGTAGTGAGTTCAAAGTTCTTCTGTAATACCCTAGCCTCTAGTGCTGTGTGATCCCCCACCCCAACCAGAACAACATTAAAATAACTACGCATGCGTCGCTGTATAAAAGTCATGATTTCAAGGTATACTCTGCTTGCTGGATTTTTCAAGGTGGCTGTGGAAACTCAATGATCGACAAGCCCACTCGCCAAGGCCATAAAAATTGGCTAAGTTGCTGCAGCGGTGCGGCCTCTCAAGGTACTGGTGAAAATAATTTCTTGCAGGCAACAGCACCACCTAATCGACCAGACAATGATGGCACTAAAGTCAGGGCTTTCATCGGCAACAATGCTGCAGGGCCGGTATGTACTTGGAAAGATATATTTTAAAATTTCCTTTCCAATCTTCTGCCCTCTGCTCCTGAAGGTGCTGGCTCATTTCCAAATGGATCTTGCCCAAATGGCCACTCTTCATGTGTAAATCCATTCAGAGGGTTGGGAGACTGGTCAGCAGTGGGGCGGCGTCATGGCCACGCTCACCTGATGCCCACACAAAGATGCATTCTGGCAGAAATTATTGCACAGCAAGCACTAGCTAGATTTTCCCTTCCTAGCCCAGGGACACAGGCCAATTGTAACATGGCTACTGTTAAAAGAAAAGCAAAATACCGCAGATGCTGGAAATCTGAAATAAATCTCGACCTCTCTTTCCTCCTTTAAGATGCTCCTTAAAACCTACCTCTATTCTGCCCTAATATCTCATGTGGCTCAGGGGCAAATTTTGTCTGATAACTGCTCCTGTGAAGCGCCCGGGGACGTTTTACTACACTAAAAGGCACTACAGTATATAAATACAAGTTGTTGTTGTAAAAACAGAAAACGCTGGAAATACTGAGGCGTTCAGGCAACATCTGTGGAGAGAGAAAGAGTTAATGTTGCTGACAAAAGGTCATCGACCTGAAACGTTAACTCTCTTTCTCTCTTCACAGATGCTGCCTGACCTGCTGAGTATTTCCAGCATTTTCATTTTTTTTGCAACCTCAGCTCAGATCAACCCTCTCAGCACAGACCAGGATTCAAACGGGGGTCTTCCAGTTGGCGTAGCTGGGCCACACACTCTCTTTACCAACCGAGTCATTAGGGAGCATCAGACAATGATAACTGGTTATTTATTTTACTTGGGGATTTTTTGCAATCAGTTTGTCTTATAACAAGCATACAGCGTAACTTTTACTACTTTACATGATGTCTAGTAGGTCTGTACAATGGAAATCTTTTCTGCATGGCTTTTATATGCAGTGAGTAAATGACAGGCGCTATATGCCTCAGGCTATGCAGGAATTGTTAGCCGTCGTCTCCAATAGTGCAATGCAACAGCGAGCAACCTGCAAGATATATAGATCTCTTGAATTGCCTACAATTTGATAAAAATAAATAGGTGGAATAGTGCTCCTGGTGCAACACCAAGGCTGCCAATATCAATGTGTGTGGGCTGAAGGAACTGGGCTGTGTGCTCCCACCCATCTGCAGCTGGACCTGGTTTCCTCGGTAGCATGTGGCATAGAAACTGCCGTATTTCAGCTCACTAATTGAATGTCACTCCACCTGGTGGCAAACACATGACAGCTCAGAGAAGGATCAACGTGGTTGAGAGCGTGCTAATCCCGCACTCAGAGGGATCGGGATAAGTTACCATTTCTTACTTACAATTTAATAAGAAGAAACTTATGACGTAAATAGCACCTTTCATGCCCCAATTAATGCCGGCATTTAAAGACGGGAGTGCAGCAAATTTCCGCGTGCAATCCAGTTTCGAACTACTGGCAGAAAGGTCACTGGACTGGATCTCTACTCAAATCTGAAGCTTTCTCCTCCTAAAGGCTGTTGAGGCTAGCGTAATTGAAAACTTCAAAACTGAGATTGATAGATTTTTGTTTCGCAAGTGTATTTTTACGGTGACGGAACCAAGGCAGGTGGATGGAGTTAAGATAGAGATCAGCCATGATCTAAATGAATCGTGCAACAGGCTCGAGGGGCTGAATGGACTACTCATGTCACTATGTTCACATTTTCTGATGCGGGAATACAAGACCATGTCATTATCACAACTGTCAACATTGGACAAATCCGAGATGTGTAATTGTGTGCCACGAGCTGTATACCCGAGGCACTGCCTCCCTCTAAAAACTAACATAATAGAAGCGTCAAGCCAGGCCCTCCCTCGTGCAGGGAGACCTAATTTTCTTTTATAACAGGGGGCTGAATCAATGTGTCACAACAAATGAATGGGCCATATATGATTTAACTGCCTTTGGTCACCCGGAATAACGATTAGAATTAAAATAAAATCCAAACATTACAGGATTTGAGTGTCAGCGACATTTTGTGCAGTGTTCCCGTAAACACTGATATATATATGTGAGAGAGAGAGAACAATCACAGGTGGAAAAAATGGAGCATCATTGTCTTATGAAATCAAACCCCCCGCCCGCCATACCTTAAGTGCGCAAATGAAGAAAAATGGCCAGGACTTTGCAGCTAGACAGTGAGAACTCTTGAGCATGATCTGGCCCATTGTACATGTTTTGGATATCTCAAGTCTAGTGGGTAAAGGCAGCATACACCAACAAAAAAGTTCCAGTTCCCACTTATGCCCATTATCCAGTGATCTCAGCTCACAAGCTCCCATTATTCAGCTACAGGACAGGAAACTTTTTTTTATCCGGCACGGACGGGACCAACGTGGTGCCAGTTCATCAAAAATTCCGGATAACCGAATGCTATAGTAAAAGATACGGAGCTGAGAGCTCCGTATAAAGCAACAAACCCTGCAGCTTCAAAACAATGGCCACAAGTTGCAAGCGTCTCTGTAGCTTAGCAACAGCTGCAGCCACACCCTTGCACAGCAACAAATGGAGGAAGGCACGTAATAAAAGTTACCTGAACCTACTCCTGAATTTTGCCGGCTAACCGAGATTTCCGGTTATTTAGGTGCCGGTAAATCGAAAGTTTCCTGTACAAAGATCTGGAGGTTATTTTATTTTTATTTATGCACTTATTCACATGTTTCTTTGTTGGTTGCAGGGACTGTAGAATTGAAAAAGACTGCTCCCTCATTGGTGAATTTAGACCAATGAAGGAGCAGCCCTTTTTCCCCACCAATCAAGGAGCAGCCTTCACCAATCTTTCAGGCTGTGAAGCTCAATGTATTGCAACCAACAGGAAAAGATGCAATAATTTCAGGGACCAGTAGCACAGGATGCAACGAGTGGTGCAGGCTGTGGTGGAACAGATTAAGCACGGTGACAGCAGACAGTAACAAAGTGGAATAAAACAGGCAGCAGAGGACGAAGTGGCGGGGGGGGGCGGCGCGAACAGACCAAACAAGGAAGCAGAGGACAACAATGGAGCAGATCAAAGTAGGCGGCAGAGGACAATGGATAGTGGCGGAGTAGACCAGACCGGACATGAGGTTGCATATGGACAGGATCAGGCTGAGCACTTAGGCAAGGTATCAGATATAGGCAAAAAAAATACGCAAGCTGAATCTGTTACACAGGCTGTGGGGACAGCCAAGCCACATTAATGTATTATCCACCCCTTTTCTCTACCTTTCACTTCTCTTTCTTCCTTTACAGTCCACCTGGCAGCAAAGCTTGCCTATGTTTTGGGAGCATTGTGACTTCCTTGTGATTAGACAGCCGAATACATGTATTGGTGGGCCTGGGCGCTGTGCAGCAAATACTAGCACGCATGCTAGGGTGAGCCACTGATCAGGGCTTGCAAATCACCACCAATAAAATGGGTTCAAATTATGCAAATTAGTTCCTGCTCCATTGGACAGCTCAGGGGCACGTATTGAGAGGCCCCGGATTAACCAATCTCAGTGCAGTTCAAACAGGCTAAGAGAGTACCCGAGCATCCAGAAATGTCTTGCAAATTGGTTTGTTTCCTCTGCTTTTAAAAAGCCTGTTCAAGTATTTTGTTTATACACAATCACTATACTTTAGCAGCCTACTCAGGTGACTCAAAGTTCAGATATTCTACATAAGAACATACGAAATAATAATAGGATAGTTAGTATGGAATGCCTCGATATTAAAATTCTCATCCTTGTTTTCAAATCCCTCCATGGCCTTGCCCCTCCCTATCTCTGTAGCCTCTTCCAGCCCTACAACCCCCCGAGATCTCTGTGCTCCTCCAAGAGTAGGTCATTCGGCACTTCGAGAATGCTCCACCATTCAATAAGATTATGGCTGATCATCTATCTCCACTCCACCTTCCCCATATCCCTTGATTGCCTTAATATCCAAATATCTGTCGCTCTCTGTCTTGAATATGCTCAACAATTGAGCATCCACAGCCCTCTGGGGTAGTGAATTCCAAAGATTCACAACCCTCTGAGTGAAGAAATTTCTCCTCATCTCAGTCCTAAATGGCCGACCCCTTATTCTGAGACTGTGACCCCTGGTTCTAGACTCCCCAGCAAATGAAAACCATGCCTTTGCTTGCAGAACCACAATAGCTGTTGGTGATTGCACTCATGCAGTGCTCCCACTGCCGGCATCTTTCAGTACTGTATATTGGACATCACCTCCGCACCTTCAATGGCGCCCTAGACCTAAATTTTGTTTGGTGCTAAAAGATGCCACAGATCTCCATCAAGTGTACATCATGACCAGTGGCAGCCTACAAGGTAGATTGTAATTCTTCTGATGCTTGATCGTTGTTGTCCTGATACTGCAATGGCAACAGAAAAGAAAACTCCTAGGAAACTGGGTAGTGCAGTGTATTACACTCTTCTGGATCCTATGTTCAGATCAAGCTTTTAAGAGAAATGTCACTTCTGTCTGTTGGCTGTAATAATCCTACATGAAATAAGTTTAGCAGCATCAATCCAGTTGCTAGTGGGTGTGGGCACACAGTACACAACTCCCTCCAAGTTAGCGCTAAATTCAGAGGCCATAGGATAGTTAGTATGGAACGCCTCGATATTAAAATTCTTATCCTTGTTTTCAAATCCCTCCATGGCCTTGCTCCTCCCTATAACCTCTTCCAGCCCTACAATCATCCGCGATATCTGCGCTCCTTCAATTCTGGCCTCTTGCGCATCCCCGATTTTAATCGCTCCACCATTGGCGGCCGTGCCTTCAGCTACCGAGGCCCTAAGCTCTGGAATTCCCTCCTAAATCTCGCCATCTCTCTTTTCTCCTTTAAGACGCTCCTTAAAACCGACCTCTTTTACCAAGCTTTTGCTCATCTGCCCTAATATCCCCTTATGTGGCTCGGTGTCAAATTTTGTTTGATAATGTGAAGCGCCTTGGGACGTTTTACTACGTTATATAAAAGGTGCTATACAAATGCGAGTTGTTGTTGGAAAATGGAAAAATGTTACTCTGTTGCAGTAGGGAGGAGTCATCTGAGGCTGAGGCACATTGTTGGGATGGATTAGAAGAAGCTTTGCTCTGCATCTAACTATGATATATATAACTGGGGAGTGCTTGATGCAGATACTGGTTGCAAAAAATGCAAACTGTTCAACATCCCTCACCTTGGTGAGCATAAAATTTACAAAAAAAGTCAAAAGGCAAATCCTTGCTCACAGTCAATTAAACTTGTACAAGGCTTCTTTGAGTTTGTTTCCATTGTGAAGGGGCAGCAAATTCAATAGCTCTATAATAGGTACTAACTTGAATGCCAATCAGTTCTTTACATAATAAAGCTACCACTATCTTTAGCTCCTTCAGCTGCAGTGTTACAATGCACACAAGGCAATGACATTGCCTACCTGTACAGGCCAACAATGCGTTTTTTTAAAACTTGCTGGCCTATATGGATGCCCTTCCCCAGATAGCATCAAAAAAGACCTTTCTAACAGCCCACTCAAAACCAGAATCATTGTAAGCTTAAATATGAAAGGGACTAAATATTCTGGATTCAATCAGAACATAACATTTAATAGATAGAACAGAATACCTGAACTTCTATTAAATACAAAGCAAATTAACAAGAGCAGTGAATTAAAGCTTTCAACCAAAATATTTTACTGATAAGACAAAACTGTTTCTAAAAGCAAACAAAATATATAATTTTGTTTCATAATCTTCAATGTGGGTGCAAGAGAGATTTTTTTTTAAACTTTGTATCTGATGAACACTACTGGTTAATAGATGATGTAGATCAGCAACAATACTACAACACAAACCACGCCCTCAGACGAGCACCATCTGCTGCACCCAGTGGCTCTGCTCACTTTGAATGCACATGAATGGTATCGGAAGTACTTAATAGGGATTTGTTCCCGAGTAGATCAGCACAAACATTAACTGGAGAACAATAATAAGGCAGGATTTAGTATCTAAAAATATCAGAGTCACTTGTTAAATTATGAAATATAATGTTCTTCAGAAACCTAAGCCACTCAGTGCACTTGAACTCTAAAGCAACTCAATAGTTTGGAAGTACGCTGGTTGCAAAATTAATATGTAGGATTTATGAAGAAACATGACTTTACTATGACCTATCTTAGATGATCTGAAGAAACCAGAACTTGGTTGAAGAAAAAAAATGCTACACA
The DNA here is from genome assembly GCF_052327205.1 of Somniosus microcephalus. Classification (NCBI taxonomy): domain Eukaryota; kingdom Metazoa; phylum Chordata; class Chondrichthyes; order Squaliformes; family Somniosidae; genus Somniosus; species Somniosus microcephalus. The sequence continues at coordinate 48,165,420 of NC_141011.1, forward strand.
ACTACAAGCACAATGTCTGTGCACACACATAGCGATTTCTTCTTTTAAGATTTCAGCTGGTCTCTGCACATCTGTCAAGGTGAGACGGACTAAAAATCATTGGGCGCTGATGCACACTGGAAGTTGGTACACTGATTGACAAATCCAAAAATTGGTCTTCAGGGACAAAAGAAATGTCAATCCTCACATGATCAACAAAGATGTTAACGGAGTTTCTGGTTGACTTCAGCCAAGTACTTTTCAGGGATCACCACCCAATCTAAAATGTCAGGTTTTCTTTAGGGTATAGAGTTTTGTCCCAAATAATGACGAGGAGTTTGTTTCCTTTTCTCCCCCCTTGCAAATTTAGTCCCTTGGCAAAGACGTCAACTCTTTGTTGAACGATGGTTTCCCGGCCGCCAGTAACCCTCCAGCAAATCAGGTGCCAGGCTTGGCAGTAAGTGCTGGCAGGCTATTTGACTGTGAAGGCATTGCGATCCTGTCCACACTCTCAATACCTGTACAGATGCACATGCTGTTAATTGTTCTCCTGTCAACTTATACCTCTCTCAGCCAGGGAAGCTGACGTCAATTGATGCACCCCTACCGCTGCCCCCACTGACTTCAACTATCACAGCACATCGCGGATTGCACCTGCAATCTTTCCAGTCTGTATGATTCAGCAACTCCGAATTTGCAGCACAGAAGGAAGGCATTTGGCCCATCATACCTGAGCATGTGCTAACTATGCAACTGAAGCTTTGGAATTCAGTCCCTAAATCACACCGCCTCTCCACTTCTCTTTCCTCCAAGACGTTCCTTAAAAGCTACCTCTTCGACCAAGCTTTTGGTCATCTGCCCTAACCACCTTCTTATATGGCTGTGTCAATTTTTTTTTGATAACGCTCCTGTGTAACGCCTTGGGATGTTTCATTACATTAAAGGCACTATATAAATGTAAGTTGCTGTTAACTATTCAAATGTCATTTTCCTGTACTTTTTAAAATATTCACTCTAAATTATGATATTCTCTCTGCCTCAATAACGATTTGTGCTAAAGCATTTCTGTGTGGAAAGAATTTCTAATTTCACCTTTCATTCTTTTACTGATAATCCAGAGCCTATGCCTCCTTGCTCTCCACTCACCAACCACTAGAAAAAGAAAAGTTTAACTTTCTTAAAACATTTCATAATTTTGAAAATATCACATCCTCACTGTTCCACTGAAAAAACACCTAATTTTCATAACCTAATCTCTCATTCCTGGTATAATCCTAATGAATGTTTGCTGTACTCTTCCCATGGATCTGGGCTCCTTCCTATAATGGGATGCCTAGAACTGCATGAAATACTTCAGCTGTGTTTTAACCAATATATTGTATAAATAAATTCAGCTTGCTTTTATATTCCTGATGCATATAACCCAGAATTACATTTTTCTTTCCTACCTTTACAGATCCATGTATGTGCACCCATAGACCTCTCACTGGATAAGCTTGTTAGGCTCAGAGCGAAGATTGTAGGAGTTAAAAAAAAAGCTTGGAATGCTAACAGGGCAAATAATTTGCCACAGAATTACTTCTATTACTGTGTCCTGCTCCTTTAATGTTTCTTTACTGCTGACTTGCATATTTTTGTAGAAGCAAGCATTGAGACATAAATCAAAGAACTGCCGACACGAAACTTTACTGAGCCCAGCCCCAGCAATGTAAAGAAGCTGGATTAACATCTCTTGATATAGCTAATAACCCAGGGGGTTTTAGCACTGTTCTAGGATAACATTCGCAACCTTGTGATTAGGCTGTAACTAGTCTTTTATCAAACGTTTCTGCAGTTCTAAGCAAATAAAGTTCACTACAGTTGATCAAAAGGTGGACTTGCTTGCTGATCAATTGTTAAGTCTACCTACCGTAGGTATGATATTCCTCATTCTTTGAGAGAAGTTCAATCTTCATGTACAAACAGGATCAGCGTCAAACACAGGGCGGGGATGAGAGGGGCACAGGCACGGAATCACTAAGATACTGTCCTTTCAGAAATTTGTATCCTTGAGCAGCCAGTTTGGTCAGGTATCTTTCCCCTCGGATCTATAAAGCAGCATCCATTCTGGCTATATCCTTGGTGGTTTGGAACACAGAATAGAACTTGAGCGGCAATGTGAGCAATGTAAAAGTGTCATTATACCACAGGTACCAGTCTCAGACCTGGCGCAATGCCACCCAAATTTGCAAAGTGCCTTGAGAATATAACTTTCTGCTCCAATTATCTGTTCATTTCTAATTTTTTCAGGAAGAATAAATATCTTGCACTGGGGACTTTATGCATCTCGTCTGTGCATGGAAAATAACTCTGGGGAGTCTGTTACAGACTATGTAAACAAGGGCTCCTCAGTAACTATGGGAACTCTGTTATTCTGTCTGGTTTGGAAGCAACTGTTGCACATCATATAGGAGGAAGCTATTGTTCTGAGAATGTCCACCCTGAGGATAACTCCACCATTTTTAAATGGTGAGAAACTTTCAAATGTTGGTGTTCAGAGAGATTTTGGTGTCCTCGTACAAGAAACACAGAAAGTTAGCATGCAGGTACAGCAAGCAATAAGGGAGGCAAATGGCATGTTGACCTTTATTGCAAGGGGGTTGGAGTATAAGAGTAATGAAGTCTTGCTACAATTGTACAGGGCCTTGGTGAGACCACACCTGGAGCACTGTGCACAGTTCTGGTCTCCTTGTCTAAGGAAGGATATACTTGCCTTGGAGGCAGTGCAACGAAGGTTCACTAGATTGATTTCTGGGATGAGAGGGCTGTCCCATGATGAGAGATTGTGTAGAATGGGCCGATACTGTCTGGAGTTTAGAAGAATGAGAGGTGATCTCATTGAAACATACAAGATTCTGAAGGGGATTGACAGGGTAGATGCTGAGAGGTTGTTTCCCCTGGCTGGAGTGTCTAGAACTAGGGGGCATAGTCTAAGGAGAAGGGGTCGGCCATTTAAGACTGAGATGAGGAGGAATTTCTTCACTCAGAGGGTGGTGAACCTTTGGAATTCTCTGCCCCAGAGGGCTGTGAATGCTGAGTCTTTTGAGTATATTCAAGGCTGAGATAGATAGATTTTTGGACTCTCGGGGAATCGAGGGATATGGAGATCGGGTGGGAAAGTGGAGTTGAGGTCGATGATCAGCCATGATCTTATTGAATGGCGGAGCAGGCTCGAGGGGCTGAATGGCCTACTCCTGCTCCTATCTTCTATGTTTCTTTGTAACTCATCATCGCTTTGGAAGGTCCCCAAACCAAACTGTTAAGAATTCCAAGTAATAGTTTCCATTTGCCCAATATGGAGTGCACACACTCCAAAAGCCTGGAGAACTTTAACGTAGAACCGAGGTCTCAAGTTTGTACATGCATGTACACTGACAATACGCAGCCCTACCTCTCTATCAGTTCTCTCGACCCCGACAGTGACTCTGTGTTGTCAATAGGAACAGGAGTAGGCCACTCAGCCCCTTGAGCCTGTTCTGCCATTCAAGTAGAGCATGGTGGATCTGTATTTCAACTCAATTTACCTATCTTGATTCCATTTCCCATATTACTCTTAGCAAACAAAAATCTACCAATCTCAGATTTGAGATTTTCAATTGACCCCCAGCCTCAACAGCTTTTTAGGGGAGAGGTCCAGATTTCGACTACACTTTGTATGAAGAAGTGCCTCCCGACATCACCCCTGAACGGTCGTGCTCTAATTGTAAGGTTATACCCCCTTGTTTGGGATTCCCCCACAAGAGGAAATAGTTTTTATCTACCCTGTCAACTCCTAACAATTAAATCGCCCCTTAATCTTCTATACGCTAACTGCTTGTCTGACAGCCATTCTTGACTTAGCTGCAATTTCCGCCAGCTAAACACCAGGAACACTGAAACCATTGTCTTCAGACCCTACCACAAATTCTGGACCCTTGCCACCGATTTGAGCCTTCTCTCTGGCCACCGTAAGCTCAAGGAACTCAACATTGAGTTCAACAATTTTAAATCATAATCACTGCCCCCATTTTTTCAGACAGCAGCTGTTGTTAATGATTCTGTTATTCCTGTGGTAAACCACTTTTATCGTTCACTATCGTTACACTATAGTTATCACTGTTATATCGTTATCACTGTTCACACTGTTGTATCACTATACGAGGTCGCCTCTTGTCACGCTGTTATACCTGGGCTGACCACTGCTGACTCCGCCCATGGCTCCACCTACCTGCCCAGGTATAAAGGTGGTCGACTGGCTGGTATTCCTCCTTGTTGGATCCGATCACCCACGAGGGTGAGCTCTGTTATTTAGCCAATAAAAACCTATAGTTACTTTCTTAACTCGTCGCTTTTCATTGGATGAATTGATAGGTATATCAATTTTATTGGCTAAATTTTAAAATGTCGACACCTGGACAGTCAAACGACCAGCCAAGCGACCAGCCAGACGCCCAGCTACAACAGCCACAGCAGCCTGCCTGGCTACGAGCCCTCAGACCACCGTACCTGGATCTAAATCCACAGGCAGCAAACTCAGCCCTCGACTTTGAACACTGGCTGAGCTGCTTCGAAGCCTACCTGGGAGAATCCGGCGTGCCTCAGAAATCCATGCTAAGAGTTCTGAACGCCCAAGTGAGCCCTTCTTCTGTGGCCAGGCGAAACACCCGAGGTCGCGCTGCCCAGCCAGGAACTCTACCTGCTCAAACTGTATGAAGAAAGGCCACTTCACTAAGGCCTGCAGAGGTGGATCATCAGAGGCCAGCAGTGCCTCATGCGAGCTGTGGGGGCGGCCATCTTCCTTCAAGGCAACAGAGGCCAGCATCCCCACGTGAGTCATGGGGGCGGCCATCTTTGATACAGGCAACCGACATCAGCAGTGCCTCATGTGAGTTACGGGGGCAGCCATCTTCTCCGCCATTTTGTCCAACCTCGTGGGAGACGCCATTTTACCCACCACGCTCGACCGCCACCGTGCCTCTAGACCCGACTACCGCCTCACCCGCAGACTACAACGACTCACTCAGCTATACACTAGCCTCCGTCTCACTGGACCAAGCCCGCCCGCATCACCTGTCCAAGTCAATGATGGACATCAGAGTAAACGGCCACGCCACGACCTGCCTGTTCGACAGCGGAAGCACGGAGAGTTTCATCCACCCAGACACGGTGAGCCACTACTCCCTCCCTGTCCTGCCAACGCGCAACCGGATCTCGATGGCATCGAGATCCCACGCCACAGACATCAGCGGCTACTGTGTTGTGACCCTATCGGTTAAGGGTACGGAGTATAAAAATTTTAAACTCCTCGTCCTTCCCCAGCTATGCACCGCCGTCCTACTAGGGCTAGACTTCCAATCCCACCTCCAAAGCGTCACGCTAGCATACGGCGGACCCCTCCCCCCACTCACAGTCGACAACCAACAGACTTTAAACCGCCCACCGCGTAACACCTGCGGCCTATCCACCCTCAAGGTCCCGCCACCTTCCCTGTTCGCTAACCTCACCCCCGACTGCAAACCCGTCGCGACCAAGAGCAGGCGGTACAGCGCCGGGGACAGAGCTTTCATTAGCTCTGAGGTGCAGCGTCTCCTGAAGGAGGGCATCATCGAGGGGAGCACCAGCCCCTGGCGTGCCCAGGTCGTGGTCGTTAAGACCGGCAATAAAAACCACCTGGTCATCGACTACAGCCAGACCATAAACAGGTACACCCAGCTGGACGCATACCCCCTTCCCCGCATATCTGATATGGTCAATCAGATTGCGCAGTACCGGGTATTCTCCACCATCGACCTTAAGTCGGCCTATCACCAACTCCCTATCCGCCCTGAGGACCGCCAGTATACAGCCTTCGAGGCGAACGGCCGCCTCTACCACTTCCTTAGGGTTCCCTTCGGCGTCACCAACGGGGTTTCGGTCTTCCAAAGGGAGATGGACCGGATGGTTGACCAGAACGGGCTGCACGCCACGTTCCCCTACCTAGATAACGTTACCATCTGCGGCCGCGACCGGCTTGACCATGACGTTAATCTGGAGAGATTCCTCCGTACGGCCCAACGGCTGAACCTCACCTACAATAAGGAGAAATGTGTGTTTAACACCTCGCGCCTTGCCATCCTCGGCTGTGTAGTAGAGAACGGAGTCATCGGCCCCGACCCCGAAAGAATGCGTCCCCTCATGGAGCTACCCCTCCCCCACTGTCCAAAGGCTCTGAAGAGAACCCTGGGGCTCTTCGCCTACTATGCCCAATGGGTGCCCAATTATGCAGACAAAGCCAGACCCCTCATGAAGTCCACATCCTTCCCCCTTACGGAGGAAGCGTGCGCAGCCTTCTCCCTCATTAAGGGAGACATCGCCAAGGCCACAATGCACGCAGTGGACGAGTCCATCCCCTTCCAAGTGGAGAGCGATGCATCCGACTTCGCCCTAGCCGCTACCCTTAACCAGGAGGGGAGACCAGTGGCCTTCTTCTCAAGGACCCTACAGGGCCCTGAGATCCGACACTCGTCGGTCAAGAAGGAGGCCCAAGCGATTGTGGAGGCGGTACGACGCTGGAGGCATTACCTGGCAGGCAAACGATTTACCCTCCTCACCGACCAGCGTTCGGTCGCTTTTATGTTTAATAACAAGCTGAGGGGCAAAATCAAGAATGACAAGATATTGAGGTGGAGAATCGAACTATCCACCTATGATTATGATATCTTGTACCGGCCAGGTAAGCTGAACGATCCCCCTGATGCTCTGTCACGAATTACATGCGCCAGCACGCAAAGTGATAGACTTCAGACCCTCCACAACGACCTCTGCCACCCCGGGGTCACCAGACTTTACCACTTCATTAAGGCCCGCAACCTGCCCTACTCCATCGAGGAGGTCAGGACCATGACCAGGAACTGCCAGACCTGTGCCGAGTGCAAACCGCACTTCTTTAGGCCGGACAGAGCAAGCCTGATCAAGGCCACCCGCCCCTTCGAGCGCCTGAGCATCGACTTTAAGGGGCCCCTCCCGTCCTCTGGCCGTAATGTGTACTTCCTCAACATCGTTGATGAGTACTCCCGTTTCCCCTTTGCCTTCCCCTGCCCAGACATGACCAGTACCACGGTCATCAAATGCCTGAACGACCTCTTCGCCTTGTTCGGGTTCCCAAACTATATACATAGTGACCGGGGCTCCTCCTTCATGAGCGAGGAACTCCGTCAGTTCCTACTAGCGAGAGGTATTGCTGCAAGCAGGACCACCAGCTACAACCCCCGAGGGAACGGCCAGGTAGAAAGAGAGAACGCGACGGTATGGAAGGCCGTCCTCTTAGCCTTAAAGTCTAAGGGCCTCCCAACCTCCCGCTGGCAGGAAGTCCTCCCGGCAGCCCTGCACTCCATCCGGTCACTACTTTGCACTGCCATTAACGCCACCCCCCATGAACGAATGTTTGTTTTCCCCAGGAAGTCGACTACGGGAACCACACTACCAACCTGGCTGACCTCCCCGGGGCCCGTCCTGCTGCGAAAGCACGTGAGGACCCATAAAACGGACCCCCTGGTCGAGAAGGTGAACCTCCTGCACGCCAACCCCCAGTACGCCTATGTGGCTTACCCGGACGGGCGGGAGGACACAGTCTCCTTCGCACCCTCGGGCATTCCGGAGACACCACCTTTACCCCCCCCCACCCCCCCCCCCCAATTCCAGCTCAGGTAGACGGCATGCCGGAACCCCACGAGCCTTCGCCGACCACGCAGACACCAGCATCAACACCGGAGAATGCAACACCGCCGCTGCGACGATCAGAAAGGCTTACGAGGCCTCCGGACAGACTGACTTACCAGAACTGGTAGTACACTTCACCCCGCCGGACTCAAATCTAAACAAGGGGTGAATGTGGTAAACCACTTTTATCGTTCACTATCGTTACACTATAGTTATCACTGTTATATCGTTATCACTGTTCACACTGTTGTATCACTATACGAGGTCGCCTCTTGTCACGCTGTTATACCTGGGCTGACCACTGCTGACTCCGCCCATGGCTCCACCTACCTGCCCAGGTATAAAGGTGGTCGACTGGCTGGTATTCCTCCTTGTTGGATCCGATCACCCACGAGGGTGGGCTCTGTTATTTAGCCAATAAAAACCTATAGTTACTTTCTTAACTCGTCGCTTTTCATTGGATGAATTGATAGGTATATCAATTCCCATTTCTTCTTCTTAGGCAGGTCCTCAGAACCAAGGATGACTTGCTTCCACACTAAAAATGAGTTCTCAGGTGACTGATGAGTCCAATGCGGGACCTACAGTCTCTGTCACAGGTTGGGCAGATGGTGGTTGAAGGGGCGGGTGGGTGGGGTGCTTGGGTTGACGTGCGCTCCTTCCGCTGTTTGCGCTTGGCTCCGCTTGCTCCCAGTGAAGAGACTCGAGGTGTTCGGCGCCTTCCCAGATGCTTCTCCTCCACTCTGTATGGTCTTGGGCCAGGGATTCCCAGGTGTTGGTGGGGATTCCCATTTACACCTCCTCTAGCCCAGTGGTTCTCAAGTTTTTTTGGTTGAAGGATCCCTTTTCAAATGGATTAGTAATCATGGAACCCCCCCCACCCCCATCTAAATTATAATACTATACAGGAAACTCTCGTTTAAACGGCACCTAAATATCCAGAATTCTCGATTAACTGGCAAAATTCATACTCTTGAAAACAACACCTCAATAACCGGAAATGTTGCCGAGTCTCCCGCGGTGAACTGCCACTACTCGGCTTCTTGGCGCTGTCGGAAGTCCGAACACCTCAATAACAGGAGTCTGACTCTCCCGCGCTGTATACAGTCGTTTACTGTATAAGTTTTGTTTTACTGTTAAATAATTAAGGAGTTATGGATTACCCTCAACTGTCAGTACTGTACTTAATCAAGCATCTTCCACCATCCATTTAACACAACATTCTGTAGGTGAGTACCCAATTACTGTATACTGCACATTTCTTGATTTTTTTCTTTTTCTTTGTTAAAAATAGCCTTGGTAGATAGCCCTCTCCGTCATCCGGAATTTTTAATCAACCGGCACCATCCCGGTCCCGTCGATGCCGGATACCAAAGAGTTTCCTGTATATAATACTCATAATATGAAATTGCTGCATGTAGAGAATGTTTTAATAATGCTTTCAAGAAAACAGGCATTTACTTAGATATCAATGACAATGGTGCGCTTGCTTCTCACTGCAGAGTCTGTCTATCTTTGGTGTGATGTTTGATAATGACTCATAAATGACTGACAGCTACTTTATCCAATCAACGCCCTCCAACAATTGGTCTCTCACCAATCAAGAAAAGGGGCGGGACCATGTCATGATTTTTTTACAAAACATATATGATTTATATATGTGTGTGTGAGTTTGTATATTACAATAATTAAAAATTAATTATAGATAGATGCACTCCAGAAATGTTTCCATTGGTTGAAACCTAAGCCTAGTTTTTAAAGTACGATTCCATCTATTCCTCTCCACAAACCGGATGTTAGCGTGTCATATGATTGACGTATCAAAGAACCAATAAATGGTGAACGTCTGTTGCCCTCTAGAGCTTTCGAACCAATCAGTGTGCAGAGAGGCAGTGCTCCAAGGTTGGTGGGGTGGGGGAAGGTTATTATTCACGTTAATAACATTAAATTTATCGTTACTGAAGCGTGAAACTTGTGATGGAGATGGTTTCGTTCGTGGACCCCCTGGAAAGTCTCTACGGACCCCAGGGGTCCGCGGACCGCAGTTTGAGAACCACTGCTCTAGACCCATCTTTTGTTTCTTTACTTGTCCCATTATCATCCCCTTTTGCCTTGCACAATTATGCCTTTGTCATTTAATCTCTCCTGCCTTCCACCCGATCACTGACCTTTCCTTTTGTTCTTTCCTCCCCTCCTCCTCCCTTTTCCTGCCTCTGTACCTGCTTAAAACCTGTTATATCTGTAACTTCTTCCAGTTCTGGCAAAAGCTCATCGACCTGAAACGTTAACTTTTTTTTCTCTCTCCACAGATGCTGCCTGACCTGCTGAGTATCCCCAGCATTTTCTGTTTTTATTTCAGATTGCCAGTATTTTGCTTTTGGGTCAAGTTAAATTGGGTTTCATAACAAATTTCATATGTGTAAAATGTGGCCTTTTAATGAAAGGCTTCAAATTGGCTTGCAACCTACAATTCTGATGAGCATGCTGACAGCAGTGGTAACTCAGTATCAAATCCAATTTTAACTAAGGTACTACCCCATATTTGTGGAAAATATATGCATCATAATGTGATTTGCTTATCTTTCAGATTTTACAAACATGGCTGTTATGAAAAGGTTATGTTAATGCATAATAACCAAGCGTCTTGATTTTTGACTTCCCTACCTGATGGCTGGGTCCCACACGAATTTCTCCCTGGGTGCTGTTCAGCCTCCTGCAAGAGAAAATGATTACATGTAAAATAGAAGCAACAATTACATCCTAAATTATACAGAGAGAAAAATAACTTGTTTTAATATAATGCCTCATCTCGTCTTTAGTATGTCCCAAAGTACTTCACGTATAAGTTCCCCTCCAAGTCACACACCATCCTGACTTAGAAGCATATCGCCGATTCTTCATCGTCGCTGGGTCAAAATCCTGGAACTCCCTCCCTAACAGCACTGTGGGAGTACCTTCACCACACAGACTGCAGTGGTTCAAGAAGGTGACTCACCACCACCTTAAGGGCAATTAGGGATGGGCAATAAATGCTGGCCTTGCCAGCGACGCCCACATCCAATATACGAATAAAAAAAAAGTATAATTTGCACACGGCAAGGTCCCACAAACTGCAGCGAGATGAACGGCCAGTTCATTTGTTGTTGTCATTGGTTGCGGGAGGAATGTTGACCAGGGCACGAGGAAATCTCGCCCACTCTTGCTCGAATTGCGCCAGGCAAACTCTGATCAAACCTGATTCACTGCTTATTTTAATGTCTCAGTGAACCACCAAAATAGATTTAATGTTTCATCTGAAAGGTGGCACATCTGACAATGCAGTATTCCCTTAGCATCAGCTTATATTATGTGCTCAAGTGCCTGGAGTGGGGCTTGAAAACATCACCTTCTGCACCAGAGGCAAGGCAATTAGCAACTGAGCCAAGCTGACACTTATAATGATTGACAAGAATCTTGTTCAAAGCTACTGAAATATCCATTCTCAAAGTAGCAGTAACAATGCTTCACATGCATTTTCTTAGGAATACCTCCAGGAGATATTTCTTAGGAGCCTGTTAAAAGTACTTGCATTTATAAAGCTCATCATGTTGAAACATTGGTCAACGTATCAGAAGAATTCCCTGCTCTTTTTCGAATAGTGCCATAGGATCTTGAGCATTCAGTTGAACAGGGAAATAGATGCTCAGCTTAATGCCTTATCCTGCAGGGCATCTGTCAAATGCCAACAGCAAATTCACCCTCCCCAGACATTTAGCTGAGTTTTAGTACAGAAGATTTTAGGATATCCTACATGCAGGGGTAAACTTTACTCTTAATATTTTTTTATACTTGTGATTCTCCTATTAAACTGCTCACACTAAGTCAGTTAATATGCTGCTTTATAATGATAAGGAGTATTTGACAATGTAACAATCCACAATGTACTATTTTTCTCAGGTGGAATTTTTAAAAATTCAATCACGAGATGTGGGTGTCACTGGTAAGGCCAGCATTTATTGCCCATCCCTACTTGCCCTTGAGAAGGTGCTGGTGAGCTGCCACCTTGAACTGTTGCGGTACTTCTTTGGTACAACTGAGTGGCTCGCTAGGCCATGTCAGAGGGCAGTTAAGAGTCAACCACATTGCTGTAGGTCTGGAGTCACGTACAGGCTAGACCGGGTAAGGACGGCAGATTTCCTTCCCTAAAGGACAGTAGTGAACCAGATGGGTTTTTATAACAATCCGGTAGTTTCACGGTTACCATTACTGATACTAGTATTTTTATTTCAGGTTTATTTAATTAACTGAATTTAAATTCAATGGATTTGAACTATGTCTCCAGATCATTAACCCAGGCCTTTGGATTACTAGTCCAGTAACATAACCACTATGCTACCATTCCCAAAGGAATGATGTTCCTTTAAGGCCACAAAGTCTAATTGTTATTCAGTGAACAGTGACTGAGGTCAATCAATGGATTGGTCAGAAAACTTTGTAGATCAGCCATGATCTAATTGAATAGCACAACAGACTTGAGGGGCTGAATGGCCTCCTCCTGTTCCTATTGGAATGTGCTTGTCAGTTTCAGTCTGCAGAACAGAAGCATCCAGCAGTTTAAGCAGTATGACCTCTGGATTATGATTTGCTATGTTTGCTTATACTTCCTTTCTCTGATTTATTTAATCTTTTATACTTTTTGACTCATTTCCCCATTCCATTTAGTTTGTAGTTAGGATACTCTTCTTAAAAGATTATTTTCTTTCTCTGAACCGCTATTCGTATTACAATTAATGTGGCAAAAACCTAATGCATTCATTTTGAAATCTTTACCTGGCTAAGAGTTAGCTGACCTGTCTGCAGCCCTCCACTAAGGAAACTGTGCACCTGCATGTGTTGGGGGGGGGGGGGGGGGGGGGGAGATAACTTTCCCTCCCTCAGGAAAGGGAGTTGGGCTCCACTCAGCACTGCCCCACAGCAGCGCGGATCAAAACAAAGAATTCTCATCTGGCTTGCAAGGCAAAATGGCCCAGATCCAAGATCAAGAGAGGCACAACTGGAACAAGGTGCCCCAGTTATTCTCCCTCTGAGATGGAGCTGCCTTGTTTCCAAAGAGCTTCATTTAGCATCCAGCCCAAAGTGATGAAGCTTATCTATCTATATATATAAAGCGGCTCTTCTGTCTGTCTGTCTGTCTGTCCGCCTGGTCTCTATACGTTTGGAAGTTACAGGGCGTACCGACGCGCGCGTCGCCTCAAAAGAAAGCTTGCGATTCCGGACCGGTCATAGGCGTATTTACGTTTCGGCCGGACAAAAATCCCGCCCGCGGTATCCCAAAAACGTTCAGCGTTCCGCTCATTAGCATCTCATTAGCGACCGTGTGACGTCGAGGTCTTCCTACAGTTGCGTGTCGAGTGACTCGACGATTGACCAATCCTACGCTTCGGTGACCTGACCGGTCGACCAATCGGTGCGTGTGTGGGCGGGCCTTATCCTTCTGAACCGAGGTGAGTGGCCGCCATCTTGATTTTCCACGATTTTTTCCCCCACACTTTCTGTGTGTTAGGGAACTAAGGTAAATATTTCAATTATGTGTTAGGCAATTAATTAACAATTTATTTGAGTTTTATATTGTGTTTAGCAACCCCCCCCCCTCCTCCTCACCCTCGCGCAGGGAGGACTCGGGGCCTGAAGCTGAAAAAATTTCTCTCTCTCTCTCCTTCTCCTCTTCCCTCTCTCTCCTTCTCCTCTTCCCTCTCTCTCCTTCTCCCTCTCTGTCTCTCTCTACTTCCCCCTCTCAGGTGTCGCGGACGGAGCGCGGGCGCGCCGCCCGAAGTTTCCCGCTCGCTAACGGCCTTGCCGGCTCCCGCGGGCCGCTCGCACTGACCGCGCATGCGCCGCCCGCACTCACCGCGCATGCGCCGCCCGCACTCACCGCGCATGCGCCGCCCGCCCGCACGCAGCGGCCGTCCATCAGCCGCGCGATACGCGGGGGACCTCAGCAACGGCACCGGACCTCAGGCGCTAGGCAGGGGGAGGGGCCGGAGAGAGGGACAGAGGGGAGTGGGGGAGGGGAGGGAGGGAGGGGAGGGAGGGAGAGAGGGGAGGGGAGGGAGAGAGGGGAGGGGAGGGAGAGAGGGGAGGGGAGGGAGAGAGGGGAGGGGAGGGAGAGAGGGGAGGGGAGGGAGAGAGGGGAGGGGAGGGGAGGGAGAGAGGGGAGGGAGGGATTGGACAGGGAGAGGACATGACAGGGAGAGGGGGGACACACAGGGGCAGGGAGACCAAACGCTCCAAAATTGCCCTCGCGCCCCAAAATTGCCCTCGCAACGCGGGGCTCGCTAGGCAGGGGGAGGGGCCGGAGAGAGGGACAGAGGGGAGTGGGGGAGCGGTGGGGGGGAGGGAGGGGAGGGAGAGAGGGGAGGGGAGGGAGGGAGAGAGGGGAGGGGAGGGAGGGAGAGAGGGGAGGGAGAGAGGGGAGGGAGGGATAGGACAGGGAGAGGACATGACAGGGAGAGGACATGACAGGGAGAGGGGGGACACACAGGGGCAGGGAGACCAAACGCCCCAAAATTGCCCTCGCAACGCGGGGCTCCCCAGCTAGTATATATATATATATATATATAAAAGAGCTCTTCTGTCTGTCTGTCCCGATGTCTGTCTGTCTGTCCGTCCGTTCTCTATACGTTTGAAAGTTACAGAGCGTACCGACGCGCGCGTCGCCTCAAAAGAAAGCTTGCGATTCCGGACCGGTCATAGGCGTATTTACGTTTCGGCCGGACAAAAATCCCGCCCGCGGTATCCCAAAAACGTTCAGCGTTCCGCTCATTAGCATCTCATTAGCGACCGTGTGACGTCGAGGTCCACCAATCGGACGGCGGGTTCCTTCCTACAGTTGAGTGTCGAGTGACTCGACGATTGACCAATCCTACGCTTCGGTGACCTGACTGGTCGACCAATCGGTGCGTGTGTGGGCGGGCCTTATCCTTCTGAAGCGAGGTGAGTGGCCGCCATCTTGATTTTTCACAATTTTTTCCCCCACACTTTGTGTGTTAGGGAACTAAGGTAAATATTTTAATGATGTGTTAGGGAATTAAATAACAATTTAATAGGGGGGGTGGGGAAAAGAGAGCCTCGGGAAATCGCGGGGGGGGGGGGGGGAGCCTCGGGAAATCGCGGGGGGGGCGAGCCTCGGGAAATCGCGGGGCGCTCGCGCCGCCCGCACTGACCGCGCATGCGCCGCCCGCCCGCCCACAGCGGCCGTCCATCAGCCGCGCGATACGCGGGGGACCTCAGGCGCTAGGCAGGGGGAGGGGCCGGAGAGAGGGACAGAGGGGAGTGAGGGAGGGGAGGGGAGGGATAGGACAGGGAGAGGGAGAGGACATGACAGGGAGAGGGGGGGACACACAGGGGCAGGGAGACCAAGCACCCCAAAATTGCCCGACCGCGCATGCGCCGCCCGCCCGCCCACAGCGGCCGTCCATCAGCCGCGCCATACGCGGGGGACCTCAGCTCCGGACCTCAGGCGCTAGGCAGGGGGAGGGGCCGGAGAGAGGGACAGAGGGGAGTGGGGGAGCGGGGGTGGGCGAGGGGAGGGAGGGAGGGAGTCGGGGAGGGGAGGGAGGGAGACGGGGAGGGGAGGGAGAGGAGGGGAGGGGAGGGAGGGATAGGACAGGGAGAGGGGGGACACACAGGGACAGGGAGACCAAGCGCCCCAAAATTGCCCTCGCGCCCCAAAATTGCCCTCGCTACGCGGGGCTCCCCAGCTAGTATGTCTATAAACCTGGTCATTTGGACTCATAACCTTCAAATTCAGAACCAGGCGATTAACCACTTGGAGCACATTAAAAAAATTTAAAGAAAATATATATAAAATCTAATTACCAAGCAAGAGGGCAATTCCAAAATAATGAATCGCTCTTTAAAAATCAGTAACCCCCGCCCTGCATTTTGAAATAAAAATATGCTCTAATTCAACATACTCTGCTTAGGACTTTTTCTTTTACAACAATATATGCTGGCCCAGGTTATAGAAAGTACACCCATTTATGTCCAATTGAAGTTTAAAAAAATGTAAAACCTGGATTAATTTAAACCAAATAAGTTAAATTCACAAAATATTGAATCTTATCTAACAGGGGCAATGATACCAGAGTAATGAAGCACAGAAGCTGTACAAACACGGATTGTTAGACTTCCCTTCCCCTGTGCCAACAATATTGATTGAAGTCAAAGGTTGTGAATTAAACTAATTACAGTGTAGGCAGGCCCAGCGAATAAAAGGGATATTCACATTAACCCGCTCATTACACTCTGCAATGGTATGATAATGCCGCCAGTTAGGGTTCCTATTAGCTCCTTATGTGGCTCGGTGTCAAATTGTGTTTGATAACGCTCCCGTGCAGCGCCTTGGGATGTTTTACTACATTAAAGGCACTAAATAAATGCACGTTGTTGTTCTCCCCAGATAAGTAGCAAAGTTGCCAAATCAAGTTTTTTTTTGTAATGAAAGAGTTAAAACTGAACATACGCATATATTCCTTAACCTCTTACTATATATCTTCATGAGTTGCCTGTCTTTTTTTTAAACAAAGAGTGAGTCTGGAATGCCTGTGAATGTTAAAAGGCAGCAGGAAACTGGGCACAAAAGTGGTTGATGCAACAAAGATGGTAACTATAGCAACACCAATTTAATTTTTTTTGGTTCCACAGCTGCAACGGATTAAAGAAAATGACAAGATGTTCGCATTGAAAGTGCACCGTTGCTACGGCTACACTGTAGATTTCATGTTATAACAAGCCCAGCAGTGCCCAGAATTTCTAAGTCTGTGCAATTGGACTAATGCTTTGCTAGTAAGACTTGCATTTAATTTTATATTATATAAGGTTGGTCCTTGAAGACTACTTGCTGACTTCATGAGTTGGAATACTGCATCTGATTTTTTTCCTAAATAATAGATTCCATTTATATTCACGGAAACACATCCAAAATCTCAGAATTTCTGTAACAGCCTTTACTCAAAATAAACTAGATATACAATGTACATTTCTTTAAAAAAAATTGCAGTTTCAAATATCTTTTAAAATATATGTCTAGTTATTCTTCAAAATAATATCTTCAATTCCATTTCAGTGAAAAATTAAGCTTTTGGTATCAGACATGAGGATCCATAATGTTCAGCACCACAAGTGCATGACGGGATACTTTTTGGAAAAAAGGTTAATGCTCCTTGCGGACATTTTCAAGACTATCTTCCGAATTGGAAGCTTCCTAAATGCAAAGATACTTGCATTGATATAGAATCTTCTCATGTTGAAGTATTTCCAAGTGTTACACGTACAATGGATGACTTTTGGAGTCAAGTGACAGCTGTGTAAGCAAACACGGCAGCCATTTTGCACCAGCAATGTGTAACAAACATCAATGAGATCAATGACCAGTTAATCTCCTTTGGCGGTATGGGATGAAGGAGGAATGTTGGTCAATGTTTCAGGAAAACTCCCTGCGCTTCTTCAAAAAGTGCCACAGCATTTTTAACATGCAAAGTGATTGGGGGTCTTAATTTAATATCTCGTGCAATCATTTTTTTATTTAAAATACACACCATCCGTCAAATGCCAACAGCAAATTATTCCTCCTTTCACCTCCAGCCCCCTCGCCAAGTTATTTGGCTAAGCATCAATGTGGAAATCTTTAGGTTATCCTATATAAAGGAGCAAACCCTTCTATCTCACAGGGCCTGCTTATGGGAGGAAAATTAAAATGAGTTTCTTCCAGTGTCTGATACCCACCTCCAATCAATTACTCATTGGCTCCCACGTTACGGTTTGCCCTACACTTAAAAAAAAGTCAAAAAATAAATATATTAAAGATAAATGTGTGCGAGGCATATAGGGAAAGAAGAGATCGAAGGAAAGACTTATAGAAGGGATTGCAGAACGTTTAGTTCCATTTGCAACTCCTCAGATATTGAAGCTTCCACGCCCACATGCAGCAAGACCTGGACGGCATTCAGGTTTGGGCTGATAAGTGGCAAGTAACATTCACGCCACACAAGTGCCAGGCAATGACCACCTCCAACAAGAGAGAGTCAAACCGCCTCCCCATGACATTTAACAGCATTACCATCATTGAATCCTCCACCATCAACATCTAGGGGCTCACCATTGACCAGAAACTTAACTGGACCAGCCACATAAATACTGTGGCTACAAGAGCTGGTCATTCTGCGGCGAGTGACTCACCTCCTGACTCCCCAAAGCCTTTCCACAATCTACAAGGCACAAGTCAGGAGTGTGATGGAATACTCTCCACTTGCCTGGATGAGTGCAGCTCCCACAACACTTGACACCAAATAGGGCAAAGCAGCCCCGTTTGATTGGCACCCCATCCACCACCTTCAACATTCACTCCCTCCACCACCGGCGCGCCATGAATGTAGAGTGCACCATCTACAAGATGCACTGCAGAAACTCGTCATGGCTTCTTCGATAGTACCTCCCAAACCCACAACCTCTACCACTTAGAAGGGCGGGGCAGCAGGTGCATGGGAACACCACCACCTCCAAGTTCCTCTTCAAGTCACATACCATCCTGACTTGGAAATATAGCGCCCATTCCTTCATCGTCGCTTGGTCAAAATCCTGAAACTCCCTCCCTAAGAGCACTGTGGGAGTACCTTCACCACAGGGACTGCAATGGTTCAAGAAAGGCAGCTCACCACCACCTTCTCAAGGGCAACTAGGGATGGTCAACAAAAGCTGGCCTTGCCAGCGATGCCCACATCCCGTGAATGAAAAAAAAGTCAAGTACATTGGGATATCGGTCAAGGAGAAAGTTTTTGAGCTGTGTCCCCACTTGCCTTTAAATTTCAAATTCTTCCTGTCTCCATCTTTCTGCTTGTCTTCCACACTCTGTATGGTGCTCAGATAATTCCTATTGTTACCTCTATGGGGAAGCTGAGGCCTGAAGAATAACAGGGAGGGAGCACTGCAAATCAGAGGCATTAGGCTGGAAGTGAAATGGGTGGTTGGAGGTTAGAGGTTCGGGGGGGGGGGGGGGGGGGGCGGGTGCAGTCATTGTGATACTAGCCAAGGTGCTGGCATTTTGGTTAGGGACACAATGAGCTGCTATTGCAAACTGTCAGCAATAATTTTAAGGCGGCACACAGGATCAATCAGCGTTAGGAATGACAGATGAGATGGTTTGCCGAGTAATGATCCTGCTCCTTCTCCCCTTAATTTGTTTAGGAGGGGTAGAGCTGGTCTGAAAGTAGAGTTAGAATACATGGATGAGCTGAATGGGAGAGAGGAAGAGGAGTACTCAGGTACGGCCTCGGTGGAGGGAGCGAATGGTGCTTTGAGGTAGGGATTGAAGCTGAAGCACTCAGGGCGAATCTGACAGGTACCAGAGCAGAAATTGGGCACATAAGGTTAAAAGGGAGTGGACGGAATGGAAATGAAGATTAGTGATGGATGATAATGGGTTGAATTTCTTTTTCAAGTGATCAGCAATACTGGAAGCTGTTTACAATATTCTACACACCACATACAAAACAGGCACAAATAAATGGAGGGAAAGAAAATGAGGGTGACAGAGAGAGCGGACACAAGTACGAGAGAGATACACAGACGGTGTGCAGAAGAGCGAAAGAATGAGCATGTATGAGACAGAGCATGAGAGAAAAATATCAATTCCCTTCCATTATGTTTTCGAAGACACAAAGGGAAAGCAAACATACAATTACAAATAGCCCCTTATAGAAGGAATAGCAAAACAGAATAGTTGGATGTCTGCGCACTGTTCGCTATGGGTTACCCTGCACTGCACAATCCAGAATTAGACAGCAGTATTGTTAATGAGGGATCTGCATATTACTCGTTTTTATGATGCTTCCTCCTCATTATTCTTATAGATTTACTCTCCACCTTGCATTCTTCTCCAGCTGAGAAGGTGAGAACAGTACTTTAGCCGGCCATTTAGATGATTGAGGTGGGGCAGGCTGAACAATCAGCTTTCCGTTCTCATTTGCCCACCGCAAAAAGACATTGCTTCTTCTTTTTGTAATTCTTCCAATTTTCTGTCAAGTGGACCAGTCAACACTTGAGAAATCTGGCCAATTACATCAGACAAGTTCAAGCATTAGGTAGCCACTGGACTAAAATTCATGACGTCCTCAAATTAACTCCTCAAATCTCTTAGAATGCCAGCGCAATCTAACTATTCTCTTCTCCCCCAACCCACCTCAGAAAATGTGCTTCACAAATAGGTTTTATTATACTTAACACTATTACACTCTGGACGGGGGCTTCTCTTCATTGGTCTAATATAAAGTAGTTTCTAATAAAATGTGCAATTTTAAATAAAGAACAAGGGAGGTGAGAATCAAACATGGAACAGACCGTGCGGAGTTTTTATTTTAATTTTGCTTTAAACAGCATTTGTAAGTGGACTGTGCAAAGCCACCCATTTTCTTCCTTCTTTCACATCAGGAAATGACGCTTGAGGTAATCATGAGATTCCACTTTCAGTCGAAGAAATATAACACTTTTTTTTTGCAGAAGCTGCATGGAGGCCAAATAACGGGAGTGAAGCAGAAAAATAAATGAGAGTTCACAGACACCAGGCACATTCTGTGACATGTCGCAACACAATCTACAGTTTTATGTTCAAGAAACAAAATCTGACTGTACAACGTAAATGTCTCAAAGACCACAGCACACTTTTACTCAAGCTTTCACTCGCATTATTCCCATTATCTGAGCGCTCAATGTTCCTGCCTTTTACACATTCCCAGATGTTCTTTCCATATCCGTTTCTATCTATATTTTTATATCATTTGCACAGCTATCCTCTAACAGGCTGTGAAATTTATTTATTTTTTATTTTAAATCTAAAAATAAAAATTCACCATCACTGCAGCATAAATCATGCAGCCGAACAGAGCTGCAGTTGCAGTCGGATGGTACAATCAAGGACGGCCGAGCGTTTGAAAGAGGACAGATTTTTTCTTTTAAAAATGCTGTTACCGTTGACAATATAGAGAAGTTGGAAAGTATTTTTCAAGATCGTAACACACTGAAGGGATCAGATAATACTGATATTAACCCACTCTGGTTTCACTTCGTGGTTCCTGTCATCTGAATCCTGAGATGCAGCTTCATAGAAACATAGAAGGTAGGAGCAGGAGTAGGCCATTCGGCCCCTCGAGCCTGCTCTGCCATTCAATGAGATCATGGCTAATCATCCAAACTCAGTACCCTGTCCCTGCCTTCTCCCCATATCCCTTGATCCCTTTAGCCTTAAGAAATATATCTAACTCCTTCTTGAATATATTTAATGAATTGGCCTCAACTGCCTTCTGTGGTAGAGAATTCGTTATAATAAGTGCAGTGAAGCTCCTTCATTGCTCGGTATCTGTCAGTGCACTGTGGAGTTTACCTCTGACTGATAGAAAAAGGGAAGATCCCAAGTTTGTGCTGAATTCATTGATTTCAGCCAAGATGCCAGTTCTGTTGCTATAATTAACATTGGGGAGGGAATGGAAATAAAAATCTTCCTGCTCCTGATCACAACTCAGTGACTCCTGCTGGGAGGTCGAGGTCAGCTGAAGGTATGTTGGGTCCTACACGGTCAAACAGTCTGCCAACAGAAACAACAACATGCATTTATATAGCACCTTTATCGCAGTAAAATGTCCCAGGGTGCTTCACAGGAGCGATTATCAAACACAATTTGGCACCGAGCCAGACAAGGAGATGTTAGGACAGGTGACCAAAAGCTTGGTCAAAGAGGTAGGTTTTAAGGAGCGTCTTAAAGGAGAGAGAGGTAGAGAGGTGGAGAGGTTTAGGGAGGAAATTCCAGAGCTTAGGGCCCAGACAGCTGAAGGCACAGCCACCAATGGCGGAGCGATTAAAATTGGGGATCTGCGAGAAGCCAGAATTAGAGGAGTGCAGAAATCTTGGACGGTTGTAGGGCTGGAGGAGGTTACAGAGATAGGGAGGGGCGAGACCATGGAGGGATTTAAAAACAAGATGAAAATTTTAAAATCAAGGCGTTGCCAATGTAGGTCAACGAGCACAGGGGTGATGGGTGAACAGATACGATTTAGGATATGGGCAGCAGAGTTTTGGCTGAGCTCAAGTTTACGGAGAGTGGAAGATGGGCGGCCGGCCAGGAGTGAGTTGGAATAGTCAAGTCTAGAGGTGCCAAAGGCATGGATGAGGGTTTCAGCAGCAGATGAGCTGAAGCGGGGCGAAGTCTGGCGATGTTATGGAGGTGGAAGTAGGCAGTCTTGGTTATGGAGCAGATATGCAGTTGGAAGTGCATATCAGGGTCAAATATGACACCAAGGTTGCGAACGGCCTGGAACACTAGCTATCTCGGCTCACACACGAAGAACGGCTACTTGTGCAACATACTGGATTGCACCTGTGGAACTGGACCCATCACAAGTCAACACTTTAGAGAAGGTGGTAAAAAATTACGTGCACTGGCTTCTCTTCCCACTCCCACATCGTTACTTCTGGGGTCCCCCAAGGATCTATCCTTGGCTCCCTCCTATTTCTCATCTATATGCTGGTCCTTGGCGACATCATCCAAACACAGGACGTCAGTTTTCCAACACGCTCCTGGCTGGCCTCCCACATTCCACCCTACATAAACTTGGTGATCCAAAACTCTGCTGCCCGTGTCCTAACTCGCACCAAGTCCCGTTCACCCATCACCCCTGTGCTCGCTGACCTACATGGGCTCCTGGTTAAGCAACACCTCGATTTCAAAATTCTCATCCTTATTTTCAAATCCCTCCATGGTCTCGCCCCTCCCCATCTCTGTAATCTCCTTCAGCCCCACAACCTGTGGAATTCTCTACCACAGAAGGCAGTAGAGGCCAATTCATTAAATATATTCAAGAAGGAGTTGGATATATTTCTTAAGGCTAAAGGGATCAAGGGGTATGGGGAGAAAGCAGGAACAGGGTACTAAATTTGGATGATCAGCCATGATCGCATTGAATGGCGGAGCAGGCTCGAGGGGCCGAATGGCCTACTCCTGCTCCTATCTTCTATGTTTCTATAACCCCCACCCCCCCCGAGCTATCTGCACTCCTTTAATTCTTCCCTCTTGAGCATCCCTGATTATAATCGCTCAACCATCGATGGCCAGCTGCCTAGGCCCTAAGCTCTGGAACTCCCTCCCTAAAGCTCTCCGCCTCTTTTTCCTCCTTTAAGACGCTCCTTAAAACCTACCTCTTTGACCGAACTTTTGGTCACCTGCCCTAATTTCTTATGTGGCTCAGTGTCAAATTTTTGACTTATAATACTCCTGTGAAGCGCCTTGGGACGTTTTACTACGTTAAAGGTGCTATATGAATACAAGTTGTTGTTGTTGTAAAATAAAATACATGCAGAGTATTCTATTTCCTTGTAAAATACTGAGAAATAAAACCAAACTGATTGCAGTATGAGTCACAGGCAAGGCTGTATTCCCCATTAGAAGTTTATTTTCTAATTATGGATAATGATCAGGGTAGAGCAATTAGGAACAGTGAGGAACAATCGAATCTCCCCCTCCGTTATAAACACAAGGCTACATTTCAACACAGCCGCATACCTTGGGCTTGTGATGATGTTGATAACAACAACTTGCATTTAGATAGCGTCTTTAACATAAAGAAAACATCCCAAGAGATAGGAGGGGTTGAGACTATACAAGGATTTACAGACAAGGCAAGAATTTATTTTCATAGGGCAAGGGAAGCCAACGAGGTCAACAAGCGCGGGAGTGTTAGACAAGTAGGACTTGATACGGGATCGGATATGTGCAGCAGATTTTTAAACAAGTTGGAGGTTATCAGTAAACCATAAAAGCAAAGATATCTGAAATGCTTGGTGTATTACTATCCTGTACGGCTCTAATTTACCCGAGATCCTATATCTGCTTTCAGAAAGTACACAACCCAACACCAGAACTGACATGTTCAACTGCTGAGGATAGTATCTAATTTCACTGTGACTCCAATTCTACTTTTGTGAAAAGCTGGGATAGCCACACGCTGAAGAGGCTTGCGTAACAAAATTTCACTAAAAATATTTCAGATTTTCAAAAACAAGCAGTAAAGGAATAGAAAAGTAAAATTTTCTTAAAGCTAGAGATTTCAATTCTAAAGTCAGGCAATGTATTAATTAAAAGGTTCAGTATCTTCACTAAGAAACCAACTTTATTATACACATATATGCAAGTTAAATTTATTTTGAAATGCCAATGTAATAGAAGTCAGAGTGGTAGTTAAAGAAGTGATTCGGAATCACAACACCAGTTTCGTACTGGTAAGCACACCCTCACAGGTGTAAGCGCTCTCTCGCAGCCGGCCGAGAACTTTGTGCGTGCGGGTTTATACACGTGTGTTCTGCTTTGCTGCCAGTAAATTGTCAACTGATTTAAGAGAACAGACAGGAGTGCCCACTGTTGTAGCGTTAAAAAAAACCTTTGCTTTGTTTATAAGGTGTCCAGGACACCGCATCGGAGTCATACGCAATGCAGAGATGAGCCCAAGCAGTGCAAGATGGGCTCCCCGAGGAGGTTTTGCACAGCAGCATTCGACAGCTGACTCCAGAATCACTGCAAAATAGAAATAACATCGCAGCAACACAAAAGTGGCAGTTCAACTCCACACAAATAGATGGTTATACTATGGACCTCCTATTTCTTTAACATTGAAAACAATTAACTGTATTACTAATAAGGGACGCTGTTATAAAATACAATTTCCATAGAATTCCTGTGCGATGCACTATTTTTAAATCACCTTGTACAGGTTCACATAGGTTCCTTACATAACCCACCATTTGGTCGATAGAGGTCTCTTATACAAGGTTATTATTCAGCACTGGTATAAAAGAAAGAATTTACATTTATACAGCATCTCTCACATCCTCAGTATGTCCCAAAGTGCTTCACAGTCAACGAGTTACTTTTGAAGAGTAGTCATCATCGTGATGTAGGCAAACGCAGCAGCCAATTTGTGCATATCCACCTCAGCTGGTAGGTGGGGTCACTGCGTAACATCACATCCGAAAGGAGGCACTTCTGACAATGCAGCACTCCCTCAGTACTGCACTGAAGTACTGACCTAGATCATGTGCTCAAGTCCTGGAATGGGACTTGAACCCACAACTTTGGCTCAGAGGCGAGAGTGCTATCAGGGAGTCAAGATGATATGTAAAATATTTTAATGGCCCGTGTGTATATAAGTAGTATTGTGGCATGTAATGAAATCTGTTTGTCTTGATCCTGTATTCGGTTTGCACTCATGTATATTACCCTCCCCCACTGTGTATAGTTTCACTTCCTCTTTCCCGACTAACCTGGGAGGTTCCAGGTCTTGGCTCTTGGCTCCGCCCCTGACTTCTCTTACATAAAGATCCCAGGATCTGTATGACTCATTCCTGTGAACCAGTCGGCGTGTTGAGATGTTAACTCTGATCTTTGTGATTAAAAGCCAACTTGTTTAAGTCTATAACTTTTAGTTTTGTGGTTATTGAAGGCCCATCAATTTTAATCACTAAAGAATACTAGGATGGATCGACTCCTAAAACCAGAGCGTCTGGACTTGGATCCACATTCTGCTGAAGCATCAAATCAATTTGGACACTGGCTCAAATGCTTCGAACTCTTCGCGGGGGCCTCATCCGCTAGCGAGGTAGATAAACTGAGTCTACTGACTACTCGCGTAAGTCATCGGATTTATTCGTTCATCCGGGATGCCACCTCTTACACGGAGGCCATCACTATCCTGAAGGCCCAATACCAGAGGCCGGTAAACGAAGTGTACGCCAGGCATCTGCTGGCTACACGCAGGCAGCGACCAGAGGAATCAATGGACGATTTCTTACAGGGCCTAAAGGACCTGGTCCGGGACTGTAACTGCAAGGCCGTGACGGCCAATGCGTACTCTGACGAATTGGTCCGCGATTCCTTCATCACGGGCCTCAAATCGAATTATATCCGGCAGAGACTGCTGGAGGTAGTGGTCCTGGACTTAAAAAAAGGCAGTGGCCACTGCGCGATCGCTGGACGTGGCCCAGAAAAACTCTGACTCTTATTCTTCCGGCCATGCGGCCCTCACCGCCTCGTGCGCGCCGAAGGGGCCGCCATCTTGGAATCAGCCATCTTCCCCATCCAGGTCTCAGACCAGCTCTACGCCGCCGGAGTCCCCACACAGAAGTACACCCAGGAGTCCTACTACAGCGGCAATGTCTCGAGGCCCGAAATGCTACTTCTGCGGCCAGGCCAAGCACCCCAGACAACGATGCCCAGCGAAGGACGCTACATGCTTCAAATGTAAGAAAAAGGGGCATTTTAGCAAAGTCTGCAGGGGGAATCCGATTTCCAACTCCGTCACCGCCTCGTGCGTGCCGTGCGGGCCGCCATCTTGGGATCCGCCATCTTTTCCCGACTCAACGGCCGCCCAGGGCCCAACAGTGGCTTCAATCACGGTGGATCAATCCAGGCCACACCCGTTGACAAAATCCATGATGGACATACAGGTAAACGGGAATTTAACGAAATGTTTAACTGACTGTGGGAGTACCGAGAGTTTTATCCACCCTAGCCTGGTACGACGGCACTCATTAACGGTAACCCCTACACGGAGCAGAATTGCTATGGCTGCTAAGCCCCACACTTCGGACATTTTGGGCTACTGTGTGGTAACACTGACTGTAAAAGGCACGGACTACAAGGATTTTAAACTCCTCGTGATGCCAGAATGCTAGCGACCAAAAGTAGACGGTACAGTCTGGAAGACAGACACTTTATCAAGGCGGAAGTGGACAGACTCCTGCGGGAAGGCATTATTGAATGCAGTACCAGTCCGTGGCGTACCCAAGTAGCCATAGTTAAAAATAGCGAAAAGAAACGGATGGTAATTGACTACAGCCAGACTGTTAATATTTATACCCAGCTGGACGCCTACCCTTTACCCCGCATATCAGAAATGGTCAACCAGATTGTGCAATACCGAGTCTTCTCGACTATCGACCTCAAATCCGCGTATCACCAGCTCCCCATTAGAACGGAGGACCGCCCATACACCGCCTTTGAGGCGAACGGACGCCTCTACCATTTTCTCAGAGTGCCCTTCGGGGTAACAAATGGGGTCTCGGTCTTCCAACGTGAGATGGACCGCATGGTTGACGAGAATAAACTACAAGCTACCTACCCCTATCTGGACAATGTCACTATCTGCGGGCACAACCAGCAAGACCACGATCTAAATCTTGCGAGATTTTTAAAAACTGCCCTAAAGCTGAATCTAACCTACAACGAAGACAAATGTGTCTTCAACACAACCCGTCTCTGTATCCTCGGCTGTGTGGCGGAAGATGGGGTAATTGGACCGGACCCTGACCGATTACGCCCCCTAAAGGAACTGCCCCTGCCACACAATCCCAAAGCCTTAAAAAGGTGCCTGGGATTTTTTTCGTATTATGCCCAATGGGTGCCCAATTACTCTGATAAGGCCCGACCCCTCATTAAATCGACGTCCTTCCCACTATCAGCTGAAGCTCGGGAGGCTTTCACCAGTATTAAACAGGACATTGAAAGGGCTGCAGTGTGTGCAGTGGACGAATGCATTCCCTTTCAAGTCGAAAGCGATGCGTCAGACTTTGCCTTAGCTGCGACCCTCAATCAGGCTGGGAGACCTGTGGCCTTCTTCTCCCGAACCCTTCAGGGACCTGAAATCAGGCACTCTTCTGTCGAGAAGGAGGCACAGGCTATAGTGGAGGCAGTGCGGCACTGGAGACACTACCTAGCCGGCAAACGTTTCACCCTGCTCACCGACCAGCGGTCGGTGGCTTTCATGTTTAATAACAAACAAAGGGGGAAAATCAAGAATGACAAAATACTCAGGTGGAGGATCGAACTATCCACGTTCGACTATGATATTATGTACAGGCCGGGAGCCCTTAATGAACCCCCAGACGCCCTATCGCGGGGAATGTGTGCCAGCATTCATACGGACAAATTACAGGGTCTCCACAATGACCTCTGTCACCCAGGGGTCACCCGACTATACCATTTTATAAAGTCCCGCAATCTGCCCCACTCCATCGAGGTGGTCAGGGCAATGACCAGAGCCTGCCGCATCTGTGCGGAATGCAAGCCTCGTTTCTACAGGCCTGACCGTGCACACCTTATCAAAGCCACACAGCCATTCGAGCGCCTAAGTCTGGACTTCAAGGGACCCTTCCCTCTGCCGACCGTAACGTATACTTCCTCAATATCATTCATGAATATTCCCGCTTCCCCTTCGCCATTCCCTGCCCAGACATGACCAGTGCCACGGTCATCAAGTGTCTCTGTAATCTATTCTGCATGTTTGGCATGCCGAACTACATACACAGCGATAGGGGGACGTCATTCATGAGTGACGAGCTGCGCCAGTTCTAGCTCTCGAAGGGGATAGCCACTAGCAGAACCACTAGCTACAACCCCCGGGATAATGGGCAAGTGGAAAGGGAGAATGCTACTGTTTGGAAGGCTGTCACATTAGCCTTAAAGTCAAAAGGCCTTCCGACCTCCCGCTGGCAGGAAGTCCTCCCAGACGTGCTCCACTCCATAAGGTCTCTGTTATGTATTGCCACTAACGCTACCCCTCACGAAAAGATGTTCGTTTTCCCCCGGAAATCCACCTCGGGCATATCTCTACCCGGGTGGCTGACGTCTCCGGGGACAGTACTATTGCGGAAGCACGTGAGAGGCCATAAAACGGACCCCCTTGTGGAAAAGGTACAGCTCCTCCATGCAAACCCTCAGTACGCCTATATCGAATACACTGACGGGCGAGAGGACACTGTTTCCATAAAAGACCTCGCTCCCTCGGGGAGCGGAGAGAACGATGGGACCTACACTACAAAGAGGCAGGACGCCCAGAGGTATCAATACCCAACTTTAACCTGGAGGACACTGCAGATAACCTGGAAGACACTGCGGAGGCCCGGACAGCGGAGGAACCAGAATCCACTCCCCTAGAGGCACCCCAACCGGCTTTGCGCCGATCACTGAGAACTGCAAAACCTCCTGACAGACTCACTTATACCAACATCACCCCGATGGACTAAATCTATAGAAGGGGTGAATGTAATGAAATCGGTTTGTCTTGATCCTGTATTCGTTTTGCACTCATGTATATTACCCTCCCCCACTGTGTATAGTTTCACTTCCTCTTTCCCGACTAACCTGGGAGGTTCCAGGTCTTGGCTCTTGGCTCCGCCCTGGACTTCTCTTACATAAAGATCCCAGGATCTGTATGACTCATTCCTGTGAACCAGTTGGCGTGTTGAGATGTTAGCTCTGATCTTAGTGATTAAAAGCCAACTTGTTTAAGTCTATAACTTCTAGTTTTGTGGTTATTGAAGGCCCATCAGTGGCAATTCAAGCATTTTCCTGGAACCTACGCAATAGTACTGTGGTGAATCACATTCATACTGCTGGTAGCTACCCGAGGACACTTTATTTTAACCAAATAGCATAACTAATTTTTCTCTAAGAATTGGACTGGAACTTCATTTTTTAATTTACATCATTGAGCGGCTGTACAATCTGCAACATCTCTTTGAATCCAGTTAACAAAACCGTGAAAAATAATTTGTCCAAAAATCTACCAACTGTTGATCAATTTTTAATTATGAACAACAGTAAGATTAATCAAGCTAAAACAAAATTATATATTTTGGAACCTGGGTTGATTTTAAGGTTCCGCATTAATTATTTAGAAATGTTCCTGTTTACTAAAGATACAGTTACAAGTGTAAAAAGGACAACAGACAGCGACACGGTGAGTCGATGCTCCACAGTGTTGTGGAGTCATCGGAAGATTTAATCCAGCAATTCTCCACAGTGTAACTTTTGGATTCAGACAGTCCCACTGGGGAGAAGGTGCCAACCTGGAGCCAAGTCCTTCCCAACAAAAGTCGGAGTGAAAGTTACCCTGGTCACTGTCACGTGTCTCCTAGTTCTGAGGCATAGGTTTTCTGAGGAGGAGGCGAGAGGAAAAAGGATACCTTATCCCAGTTAGACCAGGCTCAGCTGTCTTCAACTCACTGATGGCTCACATCTCATCCTGCACTACATCCCTGGGATTTAAAAGCTGCTGATAGAAATAGGACACCCCTACTTGGTATTGCTCATCAGGACTAAGGTCACTGACGTAAGAAAACTCACTAAGCACTTGGTTCGAGTATAAAGCAAGGCTTTAATCAACTTGTTTCAGAACATGAAGGTCTAGTTGTACTTCACTAGTTCCTGTCTTACAAAATGTCCCTGAGCAAGCTGGGCCCACGCCCGAGTATTTATACTCCTTGGACAGCGCCACCAGCTGGCCATCCAGCGTTATTTCATGAGTAGTTTCTTTACGATGATGAGATTTATAACAGTCACCCCAACAACGGGTAGTGTCTGGTACCTTCATCTGACTGCAAATAACCCCTCACTGGTGACACACAATTGACCTCCTAAACCCTTATTTTAGGTTGGTGCAATGATTGAAAACTGCAAAAGGTTGTTGCAATGCGTAACGTTGTCACACAATGCACAGCAGGTCATAAATGGAAGAAACTGGATACCCAGTAAGGCAGCAATCCAATGTCAGGGTTCAGAGATACTATAAACCACAAATGTCAAATTCAAGCAGTTTTCAATCTTCATTTCCCCCCCTCCCACCCCCTAGACACACAAATTTCTCCCTTCCTCAAAGTTCACGCTTTCCAGCAGTCATAACTGGAAAACAATCAGAAGCAGGAACGCTGGCTATTTCTTTCTCTCCCTTGCCTCAAAATGTTACGGCCAATTGTAGAATCCTAATGGCTGCCCCTGCTGAAATCAGCTAACATAACAACACCTTGCATTTATATAGCACCTTTAGCGTAATAAAATGTCCCATGGTGCTTCACAGGAGCGTTATCAAACAAAATTTGACATCAAGCCACATAAGGAAATTAGGACAAGTCATCAAAAGCTTGGTCAAAGAGGTAGGTTTTAAGGAGCGTCTTAAAGGAGGAAAGGTAGAGAAGCGAAGAGGTTTAGGGAGGGAATTCCAGAGCTTAGGGCCTAGGCAGCTGAAGGCACGGCCACCAATGGTAGAGCGAAGGAAGTGAGGGATGCGCAAGAGGCCAGACTGGGAATCAAATCTGGGCCCTTCTTGCTTGGTGCGTCTTAATGCTGGGTGATGAATGAACATCAGCGTACAGTCATTAACTCAAGGTGCTTCAGAGCAAAGTCTGTTGAGCTGGATTTGTTAATTAAGTTCCCTCACTCGAATGGATTCAGTAATTACTCAAAGCCACTTTTCCAGTGAGGCCACCAGCATTTACTGGGTAATTTAAAAAAATCAAACCACAACAGTCTAAAGAAAACAAGAGGATCTTAATCATAATCATTTCCAATAGTTTGTTTTTCTTAAACGGGGTTAGAATAATAAGGCTCCCTTCAGTAACCAAGAAAGTACACCCTTGCATTTGTTTGATTACTAAGACTATTTGGTTTTAAAACAATAAATATATTTACCAAGTGACACATTTATCATATGATGCTTTTACAAGTTCGACTGCTACTTCAGCTGTATTAAGTTATATGAAGTTGTTTAAGCCTTGACGAAGAATACTGTAATTGAAAGCTTCACATGCGGT
This sequence comes from Somniosus microcephalus, assembly GCF_052327205.1. Classification (NCBI taxonomy): domain Eukaryota; kingdom Metazoa; phylum Chordata; class Chondrichthyes; order Squaliformes; family Somniosidae; genus Somniosus; species Somniosus microcephalus. The sequence goes on from NC_141011.1 coordinate 48,196,779, forward strand.
CACAGCAGGGAAATATGTAGGCTTACGCAGCGCACCACAGTTCTTAAGCAAAACAATAAATAACCCCACAAGTGTAATTTGCTGCATCAGCTAACCTTGCAACATAAAGTTCTGATCTACAATTTCATCATTACTGTAGAAGCAATTGTGATCTGTTCTTTGCAACCATCAGCACTTCACAAGTTAGATGCAAGAAAAATAACCCAGACCAACTACACCATTACCATAAATACCAGACTCATCATCACAGAAAAACATGGACAGAATAGCGGAATGTAAGCCCCCTAATACACTAGCAAAAATAAAAACTAGATAATCCTGGAATTCTACACAATAAAAATCAACATTTGAGGCGTCCAGTCACCATAATCCCATGGCCCTAATATAAACAGACAGAATCAAGGAATGCAACCCCCAAAACATTAGCCAAACTTTCATTTGAAAGCAAACCCGGGTTATTTAATTACTCAATGGCCTTGCAAAACATTTATGCTTGCCCACAACAGTCTATCATTTTTTAAGTTGCCTGATTGTGTACCCAATGCCATCTACACTTCATACACAGTACATGCTTTCCACTGTTCCATTCTCATTGTCATGAGACACTAATTGCACCATCCACTCTCATTGGGACTGACAGGCAACAAAGCTCCACCCATCTTAGCAGATAGAAAACAGATTAGCATCTGCCAAGTGTCTGCCCAGTTCTTCTGCAGGGAATTACTTCCTTCCTGAGTTTCATACCTGCCAGTACACGTCTGAACACTATCTAAATGAATCCAGCTCTTGATGACTAAAGACACTGCCTGTTTCACTGCAGTAGAAGATCCCAGCTTCAACCTGCACTCTGTGCTTTTAGCAGATCTTCTGTGGGGCAACAGTTAGGACTCAACAATTGGCCTCAGCACCCATGGACTCATGAAGGGAAGGGTGGGTGAGGAGTCAGCCAGGTTCCCACTTCTAAATGCTATCCCACGAACTCTGCTGAAAAGTGCTCGTGTGGAAGCTGCATACAAGTAAAATCCAGATTGGCTGTGATATTTTCATGGTCAAATCGCATGGCAACATTACCTAGACCCATCTAGCCACTTGGGGAGGGTATCAAGAGGACTGCCAGTACCCATGGAACCATAACCCAACAAGATCAGCACCCTCAAGTGAAATTGCAATAAAACTTGCCTCAGTTCAAGCCACAACCATTTGCCAATGCTGGCTTCTAGAAGTGCCCAAATGATAGAAACAGCTGACTTGACAGAATCTGAATCACTACCACCAACTGCAGGAAGAGCAGCAACTATACCAGATCCATCACTGGATCAAACTTCGGTCGACCTGGAAGCACTGATTCGAATCCAATTGATGAAGCAACAATGTAATGCACAAAGCTTAACCTGAACTTAGGGAGGGTAGTACTGAACTGATTGCATTTAACTTTGACTAATTTTGCAAGTTAAGAGGGAAAAAAAGAAACTTAAAAAAAATCATATAGCTGGAGTCATAGAGCGAGTGATACTAAGAAAATTAACCAAGAAATTTTCCTGATACAGCACCTGGTTATATGAGCACATGCAGGTTTGAGCAGCTCAGAAACAAGTCATTATCCAATCTGTGACGTGCAACATAACTTAGCACAGTGCAAACTAGACCCACTTCATGGATTGATTTGACGTTGGCACCAATTTGGACACATGCCAGTACTACTTTGTGGCCAGCTCCCTGCCAAACTTCCCCCTTCCTAATAACCCTCCTGCTACATCAGTGTGCATGCACTGAATGAGTTTTTGTTCAAATTGCAGTATGGTCTATTATATATAAGATAACCTATATGAAAGATTCAACCACCCACTTTGTAATGTCCATATATGTGCATGAATATATACAGTATATCTCCTCCTATTTCTCATTTACATGCCCTCCCTCAGCGACATCATCCGAAAACACAGCGTCAGTTTCCTCATGTACGGCAACAACACCCAGCTCTACCGCCCCACCACCTCTCTCGACCCCGCCACTGTATCTAAATTGTCAGACTGCTTGTCCAACATCCAGTATTGGATGAGCAGAAACTTCCTTAAACTAAATATTGGGAAGACCGAAGTCATCGTCTTCGGTCCCCGCCACAATTTCCGTTCCCGAGTCACCGACTCCACCCCTCTCCCCGGCAACTGTCTGAGGCTGAACCAGACTGCTCGCAACCTTGGTGTCATATTTGACCTCGAGGTAAGCTTCCGACCACATAGCCACGCCATCACTAATATCGCCTATTTCCACCTCCAGAACATCACCCGACTCCTCCCCGGCTCATCTGTTGCCTTGGTTACCTCTAGACTTCACTATTCCAACACACTTCTGGCCGGCCTCCCAAGTTCTACCCTTCGTACATTTGAGGTCATCCAAAACTCTGCTGGCCTGTGTCCTAACTCGCACCGAGTCCCGTTCACCCATCACCCCAGTACTCACTGACCGGTTAAGCAACACCTCAATTTTAAAATTCTCATCCTTGTTTTCAAATACCTTCCTGGCTCGCCCCTCTCCATCTCTGTAATCTCCGACAGCCCCACAACCCTCCGAGATATCTGCGCTCCTCTAATTCTGGCCACTTGAGCATCCCCAATTTTAATCGCTCCACCATTGGTGGCCGTGCCTTCATCTGCCAAGGACTTAAACTCTGGAGCTCCCTCCCTAAACCTCTTCGCCTCTCTTTCCTCCTTGTGTCAGCCCGTGGCTCAGTGGGCAGCACCCTCGCCTCTGAGTGAGACGGTTGTGGGTTCAAGTCCCACTCCAGAGACTTGAGCACAAAAATCTAGGCCGACACTCCAGTGCAGTACAGAGGGAGTGCTGCACTGTTGGAGGTGCTGTCTTTCGGATGAGACGTTAAGCCGAGGCGCTGTCTGCTCTCTCAGGTGGACGTAAAAGATCCCATGGCACTATTTCGAAGAAGAGCAGGGGAGTTATCCCCAGTGTCCTGACCAATATCTATCCAATATAACAGCTGGTTACCTGGTCATTATCGCATTGCTGTTTGTGCGCAAATTGGCTGCTCTGCTTCCTACATTACAACAGTGACTACACGTCAAAAAGTACTTCAGTGGCTGTAAAGCGTTTTGGGACGTCCGCTGGTCGTGAAAGGCGCTATATAAATGCAAGTATTTCTTAAGACACTCCTTAAAACCTACCTCTTTGATCAAGCTTTTGGTCATCTGCCCCAATATCTCCTCTGTGGCTCGGTGTCAAATTTTATCTTATAACACTCCTGTGAAGCGCCTTGGGATGTTTTATTACATTAACGGCGTTATATAAATACAAGTTGTTGTTGTATATCTGCAGTTTTGTATGTAGTTGCTTCACTGGGAGCATCCAGCATAGGTAAAGCCCAAATCATAGTACAGAGTCTCGGTACAATTAGTGTAGTGCCTGTAGCCTCATCTAGTATGTGTTGATAACTAATTGATAAACTGCTAAATCGGTCAAAATTTGTAACTATTTGGCATTATTCAAGGTTACAATTCTGTTCAGGTGCAATGCTTCTCGGGAAGTTGCAACATTATCAATTAGTTATTTATGAGAGACGCTTTTGTGCAAAATGTTCCAGTGAACAACCAATACAGATAAAGCACACAGCACTTTTACTCCGAGTCAGAGAGTTGTGAGTTCGAGATCCACTACTGAACTTGAGCATATAATCTAAATTGACACCCCAGTACACTGCTGAGGGAGTGCTGCATCGTCAGAGATGCCATCTTTCATGAGACATTAACCCAAGGTCCTGTGTGCTAGTTCCAGAAGTTCGTGTGAATATTTAAGATCCACCGGCACATTTTAAAGTAGAGCAGAAAGTTCGCCTAGAGTCCGAACCAACATTCCTTCCTCAAGCAAGTCATTCATCTCACTAACTGTGAGATCTTGCTGTGCAAAACATGGCTGCCTCTTTTGCCTACATAACAATAGTCACTGCACTTCAATGTACTCTGTTGTATTACTTCGAGATGTTTGAACGGTGTGATAAAATACTATATACAGGAAACTCTTTTTTTTATCCGGCACCGGCGTGGTGCCGATTAATCAAAAAGTCCGGATTACAGAGAGGTATACTTACCAAGGTACGAGAGCCCCGTACACGGCCACAGGTGGAGCCCCGGTTACACGGCCCTTGTGCAGGAGTCCCGGTTACACGGCCACAGGTGCAGGAACCCCGGTTACACGGCCACAGGTGCAGGAACCCCGGTTACACGGCCACTAATATATAATAAAACTTACCTGACTGGTTAAGAGAGATCTCCGGATATTTAGGTGCTGGTTAAAAGAGAGTTTCCTGTAAGTGCAAGTCTTCATTTTCACAGGATCAGCAGCCTCTGACACTATTCCAAAGTGGCCATTCTTTACTTCTTAGTCTGCAACGAATGTTGGTAAGTTGGGAGCCATAACAGCTTATCTGTATTGTGACCTCAAGTGATGTCCATACAGGTTTGCTTCCTGTGGAGGTCACACGTTAGTGACCAGAACTGGGAACTCCGGTCAATTTCTCCCATCTCTAAAGCCGAGAGATGCCGAGGCAATTGATGTACCCTCACTGCCACCTTGACCAAGATTGGCTAACTCAACACAGACCAAAGATTGAGCTTGGAATCTTCTTTACATGGCTCAGCACCACTCAAATCCTTTTAAACATGCTGACTGCCATTAATGGGAAGGTGTTGGTCAACCTCAACCACTGGCACGTTAACTGAACATTTTGAAATGAGTGTTCACCAAAAAAAAAACAGTTGTTCTGTATTTTATTTGAAATCGATTGTGACAGGCAAGTTAGAACTTTTCTTAGGTTATGGCTTGCCCTGGAGCAGCTTGTTACACAAACGAATCTTGAATTTGTTGTTATTATGGTGTATAATACAAGTTGTTTTATGAAGAAGAATTTATGTACCCAGCATTAACTGAAATGAAATTGCTGAGCTTCACTTGGCAGAATTCAAGTTACCATGCCACTATTTTAAGAGATTAATTTTAGTGTGTTTAATCTAACTAATTTTTCTATTTTACTGGTATAATGTTAGTTTATATATCACCATTATTATTGAATAAATAATTAAGACTTGTTGGCTCACGAGCCCTTATATTTCTGCAAAGTGGCTCTGAGCACAAAGGGCAGTGGAAATCTGGAACTCTTCCCCAAAAAGCTATTCAGGCTAGGTCAACTGAAAATTTCAAAACTGAGATGGGCAGATTTTTGTTAGGTAAGGGTATTAAGGAATATGGAGTTAAGATACAGATCGACCATGATCTATTTGAATGACGGAACAGGCTGGAGAGGCTGAATGGCCTACTCCTGTTCCTAAGTTCCTTCCTATGTTCCTATGATGAGTTAATTACAGTATAAAGAAAAGTTCTACATCTACAATAAATGCTCAGCTACCAGACTATAATTTTAATTCAATCACCTTTTCACATTTAAAATCAAAGTCAAATAAACAAACAATCCCAATTTTGCTGTGGACTCATGGCAACCATTTTATTTGAATATAAATTGTGTTTTCTCCTATAGCAAGAGCATGTTTAAAGATATATGATTAGATGGTGTAATGGGCCAACACAGTGATCGAGTCCCCTGATGGAATTGCCCCAATAGCGAGTTCCCAATCTCAACTAAATTGTCAGGTTCAGTGGGGGGGGGGGGAGCTACTAATGGTTGCAGAGCGAGTCCTGGCCAATTCCACAGACCTTCTAGAAGAGGAGATCAGGAAGAAAAATATATTTTAATATTGACCAAAAACATGACTTTTTACGTAGTAGTATTTTACAAAGACCTTGTACCAGAAAAACAAGAGACACCAACTCTTAATCATTTGCCTTTTTGGTGACATTTATGCAAGACTGCAAGCTTTGCTAATGTAGACACAGTAGTTAAATTGTTTACCGTAAAACCACTTCAAATATATCAATTTACAAAACTGTTTTGAGAGTGCCACATTAAGATATTTTATCACCTCATCCTATAAATATTTAAAATTAACAAATGTACATTGGTCTTTTCAGACAGGTGCACATTATCTCAACTGAAAACTATTCTATATATTTTTTCCCAATACCAATACTGTGCAGCACCAATTTAACACAATACAGTACTGCAACATTCAGGGGGCTTCGGAGTTGAGAGCCATTGTTTATAAATCCTTTAGTATAGTAATTACATTTAAATACAGATTGTTACAAGTGTTCTTAGAGCAACTTTTATTCAGACTACTTCTGGATTGCTTTGATATTCTGGTGCTCGGGCTGCCAAAGGTACCAGAAAGATATTGATCAGAGTTTTACTATTGCTGATGATTTCTTTCAATAAAGGTGCATGAGGATGGGAAGTGATGCCATGACATATGGGCACCATGTTTACAAAATGTCTACAATACCTCTACAAATTTGCTGCAACAATCCTGTCATCACTACGCTTGCTTTCAGCATAGCTCATCTGAACTTGGTTAACAATATGCTGACTGGAATCAGAACTAAGGTGGATCTAAGTAGGTAACAATGAAGATTGCATTAAGCAACAATATCCATTTACAAATAGCGAATGATGTAAGTTTTAAATCAAAAGAGCAGATATCTGCTGCTACCAGTTTTGTAGTTATACAGCTTTACTTTCATTTTTTCCTTCAAAACGTATATAAACACACCGCATTTGTTTCTAATGTTAAGTGGTTATTTAAAAAAAAAAATTCCTTTTGCAAATGAACTCTGGAGTCAAAAAGACTGAAGTTCAAATATCCAAAAGAACTAACATCTGAGGTCCCACCCATCACTGAAAACCACCAATCGCTGTCCACACCAAATCCTTCCTCCTACCATTTTCCTAACCAAACAACTGACAGGCCCAAATAGTTCTCACACCCACATAGGTCCACAAAAAGGGTACGTTTTCCATGCTTAGAGGAAACCAATCAGATGTAAAAATATAAATACAATAATCTGCTTTAAATAGGTCTTTAAAAAGAAAATTTACAAATTGCCAGCCAAATAATATCATTTTTATTGCCATGATTTGATTTCTCTTCTCTTTCCCCCCCCCCCCACCCACCCCCCACACCTCCCAAACCAAAAGAAATTGCTGACAATCCTTCACTTTTCAAAATGAGAGAAAGACAGCTAGCTATTCAGGAAAGAGTCACCATTTTCTGTTTAATGCTGATCAAACGTTGAAAAACAGCAGCAAAAAGCCTTGCAGCATTAATAATGAAGATTTCATAATAAATATTTGACAAGGCAAGGAATCTACAAAACGCAGCCTTTTAGGATAGGCCAGCATAAATAAGCCTACCTCCGAGGGCTGAAGAGATCATCCATGGTCAAAACAAGTCCTTTAGGTTTAATTATATCCCCAAGTCTGGCTATAGTCTGCACTGAAAGCAAAACTCTCCCTTTTTCCTACTCTCAGTACTCAAAATGGTGGCACACGCAGTCTCTGAGAGACCTCAGAAAGCTTTCACTGAGCTTGTGCTATGACCTCAGCCACCACGCAGAGCGTAAAAACTTCCCCTCAAAATGTCAGCACTGAGCATGTGCCATGACCCTGCCTCCCTCACATACAGAGCAATCAATCTCTCCCTTTATGTTCTCTAAATAAGCATGCTGAACCAGCTCCCAGCTCCAGGGAGCTTCAGCAAGCATGCTGAAAGAAAAGGGCCCTATCAAGGGGGGTACTGCGACAAACAGCAAACCAAGAACACTTCAGATTCAAGTTGGTTAGTTTAAGGCACATCTAAATTGCTGTCACAATACACACGATTAAAATTTGAGACAGTTATAGTCTGGATTAAAAATATCGTGCTCCTTTGTGAGCAGAGCAACCACTTCATATTTTTAAAAATAATTACATTTTTCAAAAAAAGTGATACTTATAATTTCTTACTGCAAAACACAAAGTTTTTCAACAGCAATCCTTTTTCCTGCTAAAGGGCACTATGGAAAACGACATTAGAACAAATATATTCCCGTCAATTTTAATTAATTTTTGTTCATTATTTTAATTATATGTAGTCAGCAAAATGGTTAACGTATATGTATTGTGGGGTATGTTAAATTGGGTTGAAACGAACAGAATTCATTGTTATAGAATCTTAAAGCACAGGAGGCCATTCGGCTCATCATGCCTGAGCCAGCTCTTTGCAATCCATTTAGTGCCCCCAGTTTTTCACCATAACCCTGTATTTTTTTCCTTTTCAAGTATATATCCAATTCCCTTTTGAATGCTGCTACTGAATCGGCTTCCACTCCCCCTTTAAGACAGTGCATATTGTTCTGACCTTTGCAGATTCGTTTAAGCTAGTGTCATTTCAAAAAGGTATCAGCATTTTGCACTTTTACAATAATGTTTATTGGTAAGCTTTGGCCTGTTTAGCCTTTCTCCTTTCCTCCCAATAAAATGTTTGATTCAACCTCCATCCTGCTCTCCAGATTTCTGTAGCTCACAAGACTTTAAAATAATAATAATTTCAATGCAAAATTAAATTAATTTCACAGGTTTATGTTACTCAACTTTTCAAAATATAATAGCAAATTAAAGATACATTTGGAAGATGTCACAGCACACCTCATCAGTGCAGTGCATGCTGTACCACAGACCTGTGGTTTCCAGGTGTGATCCAACAATCCATTGTATTTCTTATTTTAGATTGTGTTGCAGGGAGGCACCAAGCAGAGGCCAGTTGCGTGTGTGCACTCGTATCTGTGAGAGCAGCCATGAGAGTGAGCGTCAGACCATGGTACAATTAAAGGGGCCACGCCAATGTCATTTTGTAGATTTGGATCAATACCTTAAAACCCTCTGGAGAATGCAGAACCATTTCAGTCTTAAAGGTAAGAGTTAAGCGGCAGCAAAATGATTTAAAGCTTCGAAGAACTTGAATTAAGGGGAAAAAGATTTACGGTTTGTAGATTACTCAAAATTGTACTTTACAAAATTATTCCCAGAATAACTGCAAGAGCTCTCAATTCAGAAATAGTAAAGCCCTTCAATGACAAGAGAATTAAAATCCTAATGCTTCCGGAGAAACAAAAAAAATTAAAAAAAAAAAAATTATATTCTTCTTTAACGGTTCTGAATCACTACAGTCCTCAACATTTATCAGGGGAATTGTGGATCTCCAATGAAAGAAGCTTCCACCGTAATGGCACTAAACAACAAGATTTGGATGAGCACTTGAAATGCCATTGCATACAAGGCTATGGACCAAATGCTGGAAAATGGGATTAGACTGGACAGGGATGGATGGGCGGCGCAGACACGATGGGCCGAAGGGCCTCTTTCTGTGCTGTAAAAACTCTATGACTCTAAACTCTATGACCATGTCAACATGGCATATTTGATTAGTGAGTTGGTGGGGGCAAATCATTTGACTTTTTACAGAAATAGAAAGAATTGCTGGGGAAGGTGTTCCCTTCTGGACAATTCACAAAGCAAGTGTAATAGCGCTGAGGAAGTTCTTGTGATTATATTGTCAAAAATGGGAGAAATCCCTCCAACCAAAATTACAAATTTCAAGGGCAAGATGGCCCAGGCTACAAACCTCTGTAAGTCAGCAATTAAAACAGCTTTTAGGATCAAACTTGTTGGAGTATAATCTATCTTCTTCCTCCCCCAGCTGTATGTCGAACTACTGCTGGAGGCCACCCATTAAAGATAGAGTTTGAATGTAAAGCTGAGCTGGGATTTGCACCCAAGTTTTCTTAATGAATCTAATGGCCTATTATGATGTCTTGGGCCAACTTCCTGTAAATGAATTTGTACCCATTTATAGCATAACACTCACCTATAGCTGGTTGTGCCATATTTATATAATCATAGAGGTCATGGATTTTCTAGCTTAAAAACTTTGTGGAAAGTGTAAGTTTGTATCCTTACATATATCACATTTGCATAGGCTCTCTTCCACAACCGTATCAGATTTTAGTTGAATTAATTCATCTCTAGTACCGGCTTCTTCACAGTGAATCGATTCACTCCCATGCTACTCCCACAACACATGCAGTAAGTGCTGCTGGAACCTGTGACCTGTATCTCAGCCAGCTTTGATTTACATCATTTGGTTATTAAATCAAAGCGTACAAAAACCTATCAACAGCACTAGCAAATGGTGAAACGGCAGCTATGAAATCTAAACTGACCAGTAGTTTTTGAAATACACTGGCCCTGAATTTGCGGTCAGAAGCTTCCCGCGGGGAAATGTCTCCGATCCGCAAATAAAATGCCCGCGTACCTGGGGCCTCGGGATCCACGGAGACTCGCGGTCCTGGGGCTCCCCGGGTACCCGCGGGCAGAGGCCCACGTATCCCGGGGCGCATGTGGCTCACAAGCGCCCCTGGGATCATGTGGGCCGGACCAACGAATGAAAGAAGGGAATCACCATTCATACCGTATTTTCGGAAACCCCATAAGCATGAATGGGAATACCCAAAAAAATACACCTAGACATCAAATAAAAAAAACCATCACATTTAAAATGAATTAAAATGACATTTAATTAAATATTTAAAACAAAAACATTTTGAAACATATTTTAAAAGGGGCTGAAAATAAACTTACCTTGTTTAACAAGTTTTTTAAATGTATAAATTATTGATAACATTTTATTTTTTTGTTTTTTAAAACTCTTACGCTGGTAAAAGCAGGCCTTATGCCTGCTTTTACCAGGCATAAGAATTTCACGGGCATTTGCTGGGCAGAAGTTGGCCAAATAGCACAACTCTTTGCCCGCAGATGCCCTTTTCCCAGGGATGCAGATGATCTGTCAAGAAAATTCTTGACAGATCGCATGCCTAAACCCAGAACTTGTGCGGCCCCTACGGGCACGTACACACCTCGTACGCACCCGTAGAGACCACAAATTACGGCCCACTTACTAAACTCATTATTTTTAGAGGAATATAAAACAATATTTGACTATTGTCTTTCAAATGCACTGGTAAACATACTTTACAAACCATATGCACTTATAAATTCTTTTTGTTCCCAACTATGTTGGACCTGCTCCCAGAGATAGAAAAAGAACAAACTTGTATTTATATAGTGCCTGTCACATCCTCAGGACGTCCAGCAGCACTTCAGTCAATTTGCAAACAGCAAAGTCCGACAAACAGCAAATGAGATAAATGACCAGTTAATTAACTTTGTTAGTGTTGGTTAATGCATGTTAGCCAGGACACTGGGAGAATTTCGCAGGACCTTTTACATCCACCTCAACAGACAGAGAGGGACTCAGTTCAAGTACTCATCCAAAAGACAGAATCTCTGACAATGCAGCATTTCTTTCGTGCTGCGATCAAGTGTCAGCATAGATTATGTCCACAAGCCCTGGAGTGGGGCTTGAAGCCACAGCCTTCTGATTTTGAGCTGAGAGTACTACCATTAAGGCAAGCGGACACTATAAAACCAACAAGAGAATTTTTACAAATTGTACATCAACTTAAATTACTTGGCTTTTGCCAATTTTGAAAGTCACATTTGACTTCAAGAATCATGTTCCTGTGAATTTTTCAGAATGATACTCATGCAGGTTGGTCACTAAGTCTTATGCTGTACATATTATTATTTTAGGTTAGTTGCTACATTCTCTGTACTTCCCGATGGCCTACTAATGCATAAGGCTGTTTTCTACATCCCCAGTAAGTAGTAATAATGGCAATAGATAATTTTTTGCATTCTATTTTTCAATTTTTCCCCAAAGATCAAGGTCCTGAACTCTTCCCCAAGCCTCCAGCTCCTCCACCAAGGCCTCCAGCTCTACCCTGATAGCACTGCCCATGGTTTGGCTAGCTGCTGATTGTGGATGGGTGGACTCAAGTGATTACTGACAATTACTGGCTAGCTGTGGTAGTGGACAGGTGGCTTCCAGCAGTTGGCGACTGGTGCTGGATGGCTGGCTGCTGGTTACAGATGTATGGTTTCATGTGACTGGCAAGGTGACTACTCTTCCTGGTTTATATAGTTCAGCGACGCATTAGATTAAATCATCAGGGGTGGATGTTTAATCTGCATCAATTGCATAGTGTGTCTTTACATTGTATGAAGTAATATACACATCAGAAAGCATTTATGAATACATGCGAAAAGGCTTACTCCAAATGCTGGAAAATGGTAGTGCGAACATCAACATTTTCTAGAGGAGGATGTCCCCAGATATCCCTAGAAAAAAAAATTAGGTACAGCATATCCGTTTGTAAAATTGTCATTACACCTCTGCATGAAGACGTGTCTGCTGCCCAATCACCACCTACCTACAAACCACATATGAAATCAGGAACTCAGCATGTATGAGGTACAAATTGGAATTCCAAAACTGTACAACGCAGTATGCAGAGGGTTAGATATGCTGCACCATTACAAACACTTGTAAATCCAGAAAAACACAGGAAGTAAACAACAAATGCAAAGTCAGAAAAACAGAAAATAGACTCGAGACACCTGATTAAAAAAATTAAAGCCAATTAACATCAAATTGTTAAAACTTGTTCTACAATTCACAACAATTTCTATTATGGAAAAGTAGAGGTAGGATCCACCTGAGTTCACAGAGAAAACAAGAGTTAACAATGAAATAGTTACCACAAATGTGAAGTTAAGGATAAGGGGCAAGCTATGCATGGATTTTTGCATCTTATTCACAGAATCACAGAAACCCCACAGTGCAGATAGAGGCCATTTCGGCCCATTGAGCCTGCACCGACACATATCCCACCCGATCCCCGTAACCCCTACACCGACACATATCCCACCCTATCCCCGTAACCCCACGTATTTAATCCCCCTAACACTAAGGGTCAATTTATCATAGCCAATCAACCTAACCCGCACATCTTTGGACTGTGGGAGGAAACCGGAGCACCCGGAGGAAACCCACGCAAACACGGGGAGAATGTGCAAACTCCGAATGCAGGAGTAATATCGGAAGATTTAAAAAAGATTGTTTGCTATTTTCCAGTCAGAAGCACGACACTGGGACTTGTAGGGATGTAATCTTGACATCTAGAGTGGACTCCAGTATTTGCCATACAATAGAAGGAAGCAATCCAACAGCAGTTAGAAGGAGCAACGGCACGCATTCTGAAATAGTAGACTTTAAAGGCAGGTCATGCCTGCCAAATTGAATGAAATTCTTGAAAGAGGTAACAGAATTGGCAGACGAAGGTATTACAGTAGAGATTCTACATCTTGACTTTGTGACTTTTAGATTTTGGGAAATCTAATGGATGATATATATTTGAATTTTCAGAAATTGTATCATAAGGTTTCACATTAGTGGTAAATGGCTATGGGTAAGGAGTCATTGAACAGGAGGTAAAATATGGTGCTACCTAAACAACTGGCTTACAAACGGGAAATAAAAGGTCATTATGAATGGGAATTTTTCAGCCTGGAAAGAGGTTGCAAACAAGGCACCCTAGAAAGCAGTCTTGGGGACCTCGTTATCTTTAAGATATAACTAGTCAATCTCTCACGGCATTGCACATGGAGTGTCAAGACCAGGTGCAGTGTTCAGGTCAAGCAGGATTAAAAGGTGGGGAAATAACAACCATGATGGCGAAGGCGGGGCGGGGGGGTGGGGACCAAGAGGAGGAGAAGGAGGGGTGGGAGAGAGGAAGGTAGGGGTAGGGGAGGTGGATGGAGAGGGGAAGAGGAAGAGCAAGGAGGAAATGGAGATGGGGCAAAAAGGAAAGAGGGTAAATAAGAGCAGGAGATGGGAGGCAACAGGGAAGGGAGAAAAGGAAGGGTCAGGAAGATAGGGAGCGGAAGAGAAGGGCATAGATAACGTTGATGGGTGAAATGAGGAGGAGCACGGAGGAGTAGAAGTGAGGTTGAGGATGCTTGGATGATTAGTTGTGTTGGGGAGAACAATTTACTAGGGCCCGTTTAGATTATCCATGGAGGAGGGGAGCAATCAGATAGGGACAAAGGTTAGTGAAAACAGGAGTGTTAGACTGGGGTACGGTCGATTTCCCTTTCTGGGAGGCGGGAGTGGTAACACTGGGTCAGCAGCTCAGTGTGGAGAAGGTGTAGTGTGGGCCTGGGTCATTTCATCAACCCCGGGGCGTGTTCGAGGGGGTATGTCATAACCAAAGTGCTGCTCACTGTGCAGAGTCTGGGGCGGAAGAAGGAAGAGGTGCTGGGGCGAATGGGGATAGTGGCCACAGCAGGGTGGTGAAGTGGACACAAGGCGTGCTTGGATAATACTCACTGGGGAAGGAGCAGGCAAGGCCAGTGGCCATGCTACATTGGGTGGCTGTTTTGCAGTTTTTCCCTTCCTTTTCTATGGTGTTGGGGAGGGAGGGGCTGCTCTCTGCTCTGTGGAGGTGGGTTGGCTTCTCTCTGCTCTGTGGGGCTGGGTGGAGGGTGTGTGGACAGTACCACTGATGTAAGCTGCTGACACTTTGGGTCTTGTTTCAGTGGGCTTTCATTCCTAGCTTCTTTCTTCATGTCTGGTATTGTTGTTCTAGTCAAAGATTTATTTTAATGTGGTTGAGTAACTTTTGAGACCAACTTTTCCGTCTAGGAATCTTCACTGACACCCTCCATATTTGAAAAATTAGTTCTGTAGGTTTTTGATATATTTTGGTTTCCCAGCACCACGCTTTTTTAAAATGTAAATATTTATTGCTGGGATTACTCAGTGTTCATTGAGAGATTTTCAATGATGTTCAGTGCTGCCTCATTCCAATCAGTCGTTCAACATACATTCACAGCACCACCCACAGGTGCAGTACTTTTAGCAGCTTGAGATCACTCACCATTTTTAACACAAAACACAATAATGACTTGGACAAAAGTATTGTAATTCTTCAAACTTACAGACGATAAAAGAGTAAACAGGGCAAACATTAAGAAACAATTTAACCAGGGTCAACAGCATTGCAATCTTTCAGGTAACAGAGCCAAGAGATTTCAAAATGTGGATAAGAGGTTACTATAGCTGCACGGAACTAAAATAGGGAGAAGGGTTGATTTTCCTCTTTGCTGCGCCTGAAAACTGAGAGAAAAGGGAGACCTGTTAGGCCAGGTTAGGGTGGTAACTTATCAGTTCCCACGGGAGGAAAAAAAATCAAGACTGCACCTTACTGAAAGAAAAATGTTTGGGGTGAATGCAAGTTTTTGGCATGATTGCCACATACTAGATTAAAGAGCTGATCAGATGGAAGGTACACTGGGCTCCTGGCCATCCATATACACAGAGCAATGATGAGGACCACTCGCCGTGTTTTGTCTCAACTATTTTGTTCAGTCAAATGTTCCATACATTTTTGAACAAGGGCTTCATTACAATGGCACATCAGTTAGCACCATCATTCCTGCATACTCCGTAAATATACAATTTGATATTTTGTAAGAGGACCATGTGGTTTTCTTCCTGAATAAAAAGAAGAAACTGGAAGATACTGTATTCATTGACGGAGCTTTCACATAATGTTCATAATGTCACCCCTGTACTCGCTGACCTACATTGGCTCCTGGTTAAGCAACGCCTCGACTTTAAAATTCTCATCCTTGTTTTCAAATCTCTCCATGGCCCTCGCCCCTGCCCATTTCTGTAATCTCCTCCAGCCCCACAACCCCTCCGAGATCTCTGCGCTCCTCTAATTCTGGCTTCTTGAGCATCCCTGATTTTAAACGCTTCACCATTGGTGGCCGTGCCTTCAGCTGCCAAGGCCCTAAGCTCTGGAATTCCCTGCCTAAATCTCTCTGCCTCTCCGCCATTCTTTCCTCCTTTAAGACACTCCTTAAAACCTACCCCTCTGACCAAGCTTTTGGTCACCTGCCCTAATATCTTCATCTTTCTTTCTTTCTATGTGGCTCGGTGTCAAATGTTGTTTTATAACGCTCCTGTGAAGCGCCTTGGGACGTTTTACTACGTTATAACCTGAAGGGAGCTGCGAACAAGTAATTGAATTTATGTTCCTTACAGGGAGAGCGCTACCATATCACTTAGAGTTCAGAAATTATCTGACATGGGAGCCATACAACTACGTGAAGGGGTTGGATCGGGTGGATGCGGGGAGGATGTTCCCGATGATGGGTGAAACTAGAACTAGGGGGCATAGTCTTAGAATAAGGGGCTGCTCTTTCAAAACTGAGATGAGGAGGAACTACTTCACTCAGAGGGTGGTAGGTCCATGGAATATGCTGCCCCAAAAAGCTGTAGAAGCTACATCATTACATAAATTTAAAAACAGAAATAGACAGTTTCCTAGAAGTAAAGGGAATTAAGGGTTACGGGGAGCGGGCAGGAATTTGGACATGAGTCTAGGTTCGGATCGGTCATGGCCCTGTGGGTAGCGGAGCGGGCCCAGGGGCCGTGTAGCCTGATCCTGCTCCTATTTCGTGTGTCTAATTCTGTTAGATTCAGGAGATGGTTCTGTGATAGTAGATTGGCGGTTAGGATCAGATCAGCCATGATCTTATTGAATGGTGGAGCAGGCTCGAGGGGCCGATTGGCCTACTCCTGCTCCTATTTCTTATGTTATGTTAAAGGTGCTATATAAATACAAGTTGTTGTTGTTGTCTTGGTTCATTCCAATGGTGTTAAGCTCCTCATTACACTAATGAACAGAAGATCTTTTGATTTATATGAAATTGATGGATAATACATGTTAAATTGTATGGCTCCCATGTCAGATAATTTCTGAACTTTAAGTGATATGGTAGCGCTCTCCCTGTAAGGAACATAAATTCATTTACTTGTTCGCAGCTCCCTTCAGGTTATCAACTGAAAAAAGGTCAACATTTGGACCGGATGCAACCACATTAAATTATAGAAAGGTTGGCAAAACACTGGCCTAGAAATTGAGTTTTGGCGCAGCCAGGGCTTTAGCGCCGGAAGTTAGTGCCGGCGCTAAGTCCCCCTGCGCGCGCCAAAAATTCAGTAGCGCCGCGCCCAAACGGCTGCCGGCGCTACTGGAGGGTTTCAGCGCCTCCCAATGGGCGCTAACTGCCCCATTGCGGCGCTGTTCCGGCGCTGCGGCACCCGATGCGGCGCGGCAGGCTGGGGACGTGCAGGCCTCCTCCTCCCGTTAAGGAGGAGCTGCCTGCACCCGGCCGCGGCCCGCGCAAATCAGCTTAAAAATGAGCCCGGCACCTCGGACAAGTGCCGGGCTTGCATCTGTTCCGGGGGGGGGGGCGGGGAGAAGTCCGGGGAGGGAGCTGCGGGCAGGCGGCCGGCGGGAAAGTGGCCGGCCGCCGCGGGGCCTTTAATGCGCCGGCGCAAACTGGAGTAAGGCACCTCTGACAGAACGTTGCTTGCGGCTGCCACGGGCGAGGCGGCCGCAACTCAATTTCGGAGTTCGGGCGGGTTACCACGGCAACCGGGACGCTGCGCACACTGATGACGTCATCGGTGCCGGCGCAGCGCTACCGGTGCAACGCCGATTTAGGGCCCCAGGGAATTTTTAAACTGGCCATAACTCTGGCGCTAGTCCCTCTAGCGCCTCAAAAGCGGCGCTAAGGCAACTGAATTTCTAGGCCACTGTCCCTTAAACAGATTTTTTTAAATGACAAACTTAATTTATTTTCTGGTAATGCAGTATCCTGTGACAACTGCAGTGCTCAGGAGAGATGCACAGCAAGTGACTGAAGAACTGTGGAGTGACTCAGTTAAAAATTGGAATTATGCTGATTGAGTACCAATTTGAGTCTGACAAGGCTTTAGAATACAGGTCTGTGAATGAAGAAAGCAAGGAAACAGTTTCTGGCAAGAAACCCCCCCCCCAACAGCTTTTTCAAAATGAGCGACTGGATGGTGGGTTGTGTGGAACTGCAAGCCACAGCATAGAATGGACTGGGGTATGGGGCTTTATTCCTTTCTGTCAGACCTTTTCATTTTATTTGCCACCATGTAGTCTATTTGTTCTTCTGCAAAGGGGGCCTGAATTGTATCTGGAAACATTCGAGTTTCGTCTGAAGACTGATGAGAACTAGGGTGAGGATGAAAACCCAAATGAGAGTAAGGTGGAACCCCTGAAAGAAACAAGAGTCTTTTTAGTTCCAATTGCAGTGGAAGACATGGGAAGTAAGTAACAAGACAATGTTGTAGCAGTCCAGTAATCAAACCACCTTTAATGATTCAAGAGTGGGCTTGTGAAGGGAGTGCAAAAGATCACAGCTTACTTCCAAACACAATCACTATCAAATGTGCCATTTATACTATAGGTTTGTTGCCAACGGCATAACTGACCTCATTACAGCCTTGGTCCAAACATGGACAAGAGCTGAATTCTAGAGGTGAGGTGAGAGTGACTGCTCTTGACATCAAGGCAGCATTTGACCGAGTCTGGCATCAAGGAGCCCTAGTAAAATTGAAGTCAATGGGAATCTGGGGGGAAAACTCTCCACTGGCTGGAGTCATACCTAGCACAAAGGAAGATGGTTGTGGTGGTTGGAGGTGACTCATCACAGCCCCAGGACATCGCTGCAGGAGTTCCTCAGGGCAGTGTCCTAGGCCCAGCCATCTTCAGCTGCTTCATCAATGACCTTCCCTCCATCATAAGGTCAGAAGTGGGGATGTTCGCTGATGATTGCAGTGTTCAGTGCCGTTCGCAACTCCTCAGATAATGAAGCAGTCCGTGCCCGCATGCAGCAAGACCTGGACAACATGCAGGCTTGGGCTGATAAGTGGCAGGTAACATTCGCGCCACACAAGTGCCAGGCAATGACTATCTCCAACAAGCCATCTCCCCTTGACATTCAACTGCATTACCATTGCCAAATCCCCCACCATCAATATCCTGAGGGTCACCATTGACCAGAAACTTAACTGGACCAGCCACATAAACACTGTGGCTACAAGAGCAGGTCAGAGGCTGGGTATTCTGCGAGAGTAACTCACCTCCTGACTCCCCAAAGCCTTTCCACCATCTACAAGGCACAAGTCAGGAGTGTGATGGAATACTCTCCACTTGCCTGGATAAATGCAGCTCCAACAACACTCAAGAAGCTTGACACCATGCAAGACAAAGCAGCCCGCTTGATTGGCACCCCATCCACCGCCTTAATCATTCACTCCCTCCACCACCGGTGTACCGTGGCTGCAGTGCGTACCATCAACAAGATGCATTGCAGCAACTCACCAAGGCTTCTTCGGCAGCACCTCCCAAACCCGCGACCTCTATCTCCTTGAAAGACAAGGGCTGCAGGCACATGGGAACACCACCATCTCCAAGTTCCCCTCCAAGTCACACACCATCCTGACTTGGAAGTATATCACCGTTCCTTCATTGTCGCTGGGTCAAAATCCTGGAACTCCCTCGCTAACAGCACGGTGGGAGTACCTTCACCACAAGCACTACAGCAGTTCTCCACCACCTTCTCAAGGGTAACTAGGGATGGGCAATAAATGCTGGCCTTGCCAGCGATGCCCACATCCCATGAACGAATATAAAAGAAAACTGAAGTTGTCAGTAAATTTACAACATAAAATCCCGTGTGCATTGGAAGCCAAAGGGTGGTATGATTCAGCCCAGCATCAAAGGCCACTCCTAAAGCCAAACCCTCTCTTCTTATGAACATAAGCATGATCATTTGCACAAAATATCTAATAATATAGCACATGAACAATAAATCCATTATGCTACTGATAAGTTCAATGGAAATAGGACGAGGCGCCTCATACACTCCTGGTCTCTCCAACTGACAGCTAAATAATAAAACAGAGGATCAGGCTTTAAACTATGAATCAAGTATATTCAGTAGCAAAATTAAAACATTAGAAAGGGCATAGACAATTTCTTGAGATCACAACATTAATTTCTCACCAATACTTCAAAACCATTTTAAAAATAAAGTTCGTTAAACACTTTGGCCTAGAAATTCACTATGGCCCCGCCAGCTGGCTAGCGCCCAGAAGTTAGCGCTGGGCGGGAAGCCTATAGCGATCGCCAGATATTCATGGTTAGCGCCCCAATTCGGAACCGGGCGCTATACCAGGGTGTGTCCGCCTCCGCTTCGGGCGCTGACACTGAATATCAGCGCTCTTGGCGCCGCTGCGGAGTGGCAGGCTGCGGTACTGCAGGCCTCCTCCTTCTCTTAAGGGGGAGGTGCCTGCAACAGCCGGAGCCCCGATCGCGAGTGCCGGCAAAAGAGCCCGACACAACGGAGAAGTGCCGGGCTCCCGCAAACCAGCCGGCAATGCTGCGGGGGGGGGGGGGGGAGGAGGCCGGGGAAGGAGGTGCGGGCAGGCGGCCGCTGAAAAAGCGGCCGGCCGCACCTTCCCCTTTAAAGCGCCCCACTAAGGATTCAGCACGGCCCCGTTCTCTGGTCGCTGTTTGCGGCCGCTTCGGAGGAGGCGGCCGCAACTAAATATGGGGATCGGGCCGGTACCGGGGCACTGCGCACACCGATGACGTCATCGGTGCCGGCGCAACGCTAACGGCTACCGCCGCCAATACCGCTGCGCTGAATATCTGCGCAAACTCATTTTTGGCGCAAAATCACTCTTTAGGCGTTAACTGGGTGCAAAGCTGGCAGCGCCTTAATGAATTTCTAGGCCTTTTAATTCTCATAACTTGGAACACACGTCTTTGAGGGACATTTACACACGGAGTAAAACTGAGATGGAGTGTTCCCACTAACCCCAACTTGACCTTTTCTCCATCATAAGGTCAGAAGTGAGGATTCACTGATGTTTGCACAGCGTTCAGCTCCATTCGAAGCAGTCCATGCCTGCATGCCACAAGACCTGGACAACATCCAGGCTCGGGCTGATAAGTAGTGAGCAACATTTGCACCACACAAGTGCCCAGGCAATAACCATCTCTAACAAGAGAGAGCACAACTACATCCCCTTGACATCAATGGCATTACCATTGCCAAGGTCCCCACAAACAACATCTGTGGGGTCACCATTGACAAGAAAAGCCACACAAATGCCATGACTACGAGAGCAGGTCAGAGGCTGGATATTCTGAAGCAAGTGACTAATTTTCTGACTCTCCAAAGCCCCTGTACGACCTACAAGGTACAATTCAAGAGTGTGTTGGAATGCTCTCCACTTGCCTGGATGGGTACAGCTCCAACAACATATGCACAACACTATCCAGGACAAAGCAGTCCACTTGATCGACACCCTATCCAGTGGCTTAAACATCCACTCTTTCCACGACCGGCGCAGTGTGTACTATCGACAGGATGTACTGCATCAACTCACCAAGGGTTCTTTGACTGCCCCACTCAAACCTGTGACCTCCACACCACCTAGAAGGACAAGGGCAGCAGGTGCATGGGAACACCATTAACTCCAAGTTCCCCTCCAAGTAATACACCATCCTGACTTGGACATGCATCGCCACTCCTTCATTGTTGCCGGGTCAAAATCTTGGAACTCTTAACAGTACTGTGAGAGTGCCTTCACTACGCTGCAGCAGTTTAATGTGGTGGCCTACCACCACCACCTTCTCAGGGCAACTAGGGATGGGTAATACATGCCAGCCTTGCCAGCGATGCCCACATCCTGAGAATGAGTATAAAAAAAAACTCACTGTCAACTGAATGTCAAAAGAACTGTCCTTTCAACAAATCTTTCTTGAAAAACTGAATTTACTTTCTGGTGACTCACTTGTATCTTGTGGCAACCAGAGAGTGCAGGAGAGATGCACAACAAGTGACTGAAGAGCGGCTGAGAGACTCAGCCAAGTGAAGATTCAATAGATTATACTATAGCTCATGTAATCTCACTATTTTCTGCCCTTAGCAACCACCAACCACCAGTAGCCAGTGAAACCACAGCCAGCCAGCCATTCACTGCCAAAACACCACCAAGCCACCAACAACCAGCACAAATGCAGCCCCACCCGGAAGTTGGCTCGCCATCTGCAAAAGAATAATCGGTGGTGGAAGGCGGATCCCAGTGTGCCAAGTTAGTGTTTTTTTAGGGTTTGAAACAAAATAGATCTCCAATCCATCACAGTGGCCACCACCTGAACACGTGGTTTCTAGCTGTGCCACTATATACTTGAATAGTTGATATTGACTCACCCGTCGTTTAGCAACAGAAGGAATGTGAGAATCAATAAAAACAACAGAAGATGCTGGAAACACTCAGCAGGCCAGGCAGCATCCGTGGAGAGAGAAACAGAGTTAACGTTTCAGGTCTGGGACCCTTCATCAGAACTGGAAAAAGTTGGAAATGTAACAGATATTAAGCAGGTGCAGGGACAGGGCGGGGGTTGGGGGGTTAGGAGGGGGGGAAGGAATTGAAAGAACATACTGTGAAAATGTTGCAAATGGAAATGACAAAATCATACTGCATGAAAAATGGGGGCAGGGATAATTATCTGAAATTGTTGAACTCGATGTTGAGTCCAGAAGGCTGCAAAGTGCCTAATCGAAAGATGAGGTGCTGTTCCTCGAGCTTACGTTGAGCTTCACTGGAACAATGTAATAGGTCGAGGACAGAGAGATCAGAGTGGGAGTGAAGCGGAGAATTAAAGTAACAGGCGACCGGAAGCTCAGGGTCACCCTTACGGACTGAACGGAGGTGCTCCGCAAAGCGGTCGCCCAATCTGCGTTTGGTCTCCCCAATGTAGAGGAGACCGCATCGTGAGCAGTGAATACAGTATATTAAATTGCAAGTACAAGAAGTAAATCGCTGTTTCACCTGGAAGGGGTGTTTGGGGTCCTGGACAGTGGGAAGGGAGGAGGTAAAAGGGCAAGTGTTGCATCTCCTGCGCTTGCACGGGAAGGTGCCAGATGAAGGAGAAGGGCTGTTGGGGGTGATTGAGGAGTGGACCAGGGTGTCGCGGAGGGAACAGTCCCTTCGGAATGCTGAAAGGGGAGGTGAGGGGAAGATGTGTTTGGTGGTGGGATCACGTTGGAGGTGGCAGAAATGGCGGAGGATGATCTGTTGAATGTGGAGGCTGGTGGGGTGAAAGGTGACAAGGGGAACCCTATCGTGGTTCTGGGAGGGAGTGAGAGCAGAAGTGCGGGAAATAGAACGGACACGGTCAAGGGCCGTGTCAACAACAGTAGAGGGGAATCCTCGGTTGAGGAAAAAGGAAGACATGTCGGAAGCACTGGTATGGAAGGTGGCATCGTCAGAACAAGACGCGGCGGAGACGGAGAAACTGGGAGAATGGAATAGAGTCCTTACAGGAAGCGGGGTGGGAGGAAGTGTAGTCCAGGTAGCTGTGGGAGTCGGTGGGCTTGTAGTGGATGTTTGTCGAAAGCCGATCGCCAGAAATGGAGACGGAGAAGTCAAGGAAGGGAAGAGTCGGAGATGGACCATGTGAAGGTGAGGGAAGGGTGGAAATTGGAAGTAAAGTGAATGAACTTATGTAGTTCAGGGCGAGAACAGGAAACGGCACCAATACAGTCATCGATGTACCGGAAAAAGAGGTGAGGGAGGGGACCCGAGTAGGACTGGAACAAAGAGTGTTCCACATATCCCATGAACAGGCAGGCATAGCTAGGGCCCATGCGGGTTCCCATAGCAACACCTTTAATTTGGAGGAAGTGAGTGGAGTCAAAGGAGAAGTTGTTCAATGAGAGAACAAGTTCAGCCAGGCAGAGGTAACAGAAAATGCTGGAAATACTCAGCAGGCCAGGCAGCATCCGTGGAGAGAGAAACAGACTTAACGTTTCAGTGTGTGAATCAATGTTCCCTGTAAGCTGCGCTTTGTTCTACGCGGCCTGTTTCATTTTGTGCGCGGGCCCTTTAAATTTCCGCACATGCGCGGTATTTACAATGGAGAAGCCAGTAGGGTTGCAAAGGGTTGGAAAGTTTCCGGTAAATTTCCAGAAATTTTCCACGGGAAGTTTAGCTTGGGAATTTTGCCCAAAAAAACACATGCTAGCATAATATTGTTTTTTTTGTATTTCTTTCTTTTTTTTCCCCCCACAGGTCCTCTCTTAAAATTACTAACAGAGATGGAATCTTAATTATTCAAGAATTTCTTAATCAATATATGTTTATCTTCTTACTTGGCTTGTTTTAATAATTACAAGTTTTGTGTGTGACTGTGAACAAATGTGTCCTGATTGGTTGGATGAGTGGATGAGCGATTAGCTCCCTCTATTTGTAATATTTGCATATCGAATTGTGATTGGCCTGCAGGCATCTGTAAGACTGCTATAGTATTTTTAAGATCCAGGTTAGGGGTCCTAAGGGAAGTCATTTTGTTTTCTGCTGATGTTGTGATGATGCAGTAAATAAATCAGACTTTATACCAAATAAACCAGTTACTTGTTGAACTCTGTTGTCCTTCAATTTAAAATATACAAAATAATACACTATTGGTGATGTAGCGTCGTGTGTGTGTACAGGTCATGCTTCCATCACATGGAGCATCAGCAAAAATGTACTCACCCTGTTGCAATCGTGCTGATCGACCGCAGTTCGACACAGAGATGAATGCCCTTTATTTCTCTGCATAGAACAATGCCACGTTTACCGTCAGATGTGTGGAAGCATTTTACCCCAGCCATTAAAGATGGAAAGACTGTGTACATGTGCAAACACTGTACAAAGCCATATGTAAAGAATGCCACAAAGATGCAGCAGCATTTATCCAAATGCAACAACTTCACTCAAAGCTCACAGCAGTCAGCCCAGAGTTCCTCTGCTTCCATTCAAGAAGATGATGGTTCTCATTCAGCATCAGGCTCCTCATCATCAGCAACTCCTGGCCCACTTGGAAGGTTCTTTGATACAATGGATAACCATAGCCAGAAGAATGCAGATGAGTGCCTTGCTCGAGCTGTATATGCAACAGGCTCACCCCTCATGCTCACAGCCAATGTGTACTGGAAGAGATTTTTCAATGTTATTCGCCCTGTATACTGTCCTCCCACCAGACATGCTTTGTCTACTTATTTGCTGGAGGCTGAGTATAACAGAGTCCAAGGAAAGCTCAAAGAAACGATAGCGATGGCAGACTGTGTTGCAGTTATCTCAGATGGGTGGTCAAATGTACGAGGGGAGGGCATCATAAACTACATCGTCTCCACTCCTCTCCCAGTGTTCTTCAAGAGCACAGACACACAGGCACATACATTGCTGATGAGCTGAAAGCGGTCATCAACGATCTTGGATCACAAAAGGTCTTTGCAGTAGTTACTGACAATGCTGTGAATATGAAGGCTGCTTGGGCTCAAGTGGAGGAGGCCTACCCTCATATTACGTCTATTGGGTGCGCAGCTCATGGGCTTAACCTGCTCCTCAAGGACATCATGGGTTTGAGAACCATGGAAGCACTGTACAAGAGAGCCAAGCAAGTTATTAAGTATGTCAGGGGAAAACAGGTAGTTGCAGCAACCTACAACTCCAAGCAAATGACAAAGAACAAGAACACCACACTGAAGCTGCCCAACAACACTAGATGGGGTGGTGTTGTCATAATGTACAACAGCCTTCTGGAGGGTAAGGACTCACTGCAAGAAATGGCAATATCCCAGTCTGGGGATATGGAAACCACCATCAAGAAAATACTGCTGGATGATGTGTTTTGGGAGAGAGTGGTTAGCAGCCTTAAACTACTCTCACCAGTAGCATCTGCAATTGCTCAGATTGAAGGAGATGACACTGTCTTGTCAGATGTTCTCAGGCTTTTTACTGATTTAAAAGAACAAATCAGCATTGCCCTACCCACATCCCTGCTGCTCAAAGCAGAGGAGAAGGCAATTGTTCAATTCATACAGACGCGTCAAGAATTTTGTGTCAAGCCGATTCATGCTGCAGCATACATGCTGGACCCAAAGCATGTTGGGAGACCAATACTTTCTGGAGAACAGATTAACAGCGCTTACAGTGTGATTTCTACCCTCTCACACCATCTCAATCTGGATGTGGGCAAAGTTCTGGGAAGTCTGGCAAAGTTCTCTACCAAGCAAGGTCTTTGGAATGGGGATGGGATATGGGAATCATGCAAGCATATCAGTGCACATACCTAGTGGAAGGGACTTTGTGCATCTGAGGCCCTGTCACCTATTGCATCGGTGATACTCCAAATCCCACCTTCATCAGCGGCCTCTGAACGAAACTGGTCACTTTTTGGGAATACGCACACAAAGGTGCGCAACAGGCTGACTAACAAGAGAGTGGAGAAACTGGTGGCTATCCGGGCGAACCTACAACTTATTGAGCCAGATACAGAAGTGTCCACCACACAGCTAGACACTGACACAGAGGAGGAAATGGACACGTCAGAGCCAGAGTCAGAGAATCAGGAGGAGCAATGAGGAGTAGAAGACTCAGAAGACTCATGAGTAGAAGACTCAAAGGGACAAAATAAGGACAAATTACAGGCTAAATAAGCTGACGCTCTTTTTGTTTTATTTTAGATGGGTCTTTTTTGTGGGGGTTCAATAAAGTTCAAAATTATAACCTAAATAAAGTTTTGAAAGCCTGTTTTTATTTGTATGGAACAGTATGTCTATTTTGACAACAAAGATAATATAAGGGTCAGAGACAAAAACCATCAGTGTGCAAAAAAACTCTAAATTCCCAAAATTCCCGAAAATTCCCATGGAAAGTTTCCTCTTTTAAAAATTCCCAGAATTTTGCAACCCTAGAAGCCAGTGAGCGGCCTGCGCGGAACCTTTCCCATTACTGCGCAGCCTCGCAGCTTAGAGGGAACATTGATGAGAATACACCCTCATTACGGAGAAACAGCACATCCAAGTGCTAAGCTGCAACCCTCTTCCATTACGGGTTAAGTATATGCAAATGAATATTACTAATCTAGCAACCATCGCTAATTTTAAAAAAGCATATGGTTTGTTGATGAATCACACCAACTGTAGCAGTCACCTCTGATCTGCAACGATGAATTAACAGTTTCACCAATTTGTGTTTAAAAAGCAAACAAGCTCAATAACTGCAAACATAACAAACCTCTACACTCCTTAAACCAAGAGGAGACAGCAATAGCGGTTGTGGAAAATAAATTATGCTAAACCATACAAAATACTATACATCTAAAACTTCTTACTCTAAGCAGAAGAAAAAGATACAATTAGAGACAAATCAGAGACTGCAACAGTGCTTCTGTCACAAACTATTCAAGTTATAAATCAGACTTCCTTCTGGAAGAGTTATATCAAGAAAGCCACTATCGTAATCATAGAGGACTAAAATTCTTAATATTCGATTAGCACAATTGGTGTGATATATACTTATGTAAACAGAATGTCTCAGATTGAGTTTTACATATTCAGTTATCTTATTACAATGTAATCAGTAGTACAAATAAGCTAACTGGAAATTTGTGTATTGCCATCGACTCCTATAGCTAAACATTCAAATTGTACAGCAGTCCCCGAGCTCAAATGGAAAGAGTGTACTTTGCAGTGGGTTAATTATTTTTGAAGGAAAGTCAGAGTTGTTAGGTGGGCAAACATGGTGGGTAATTTGTGCACAGCAAATAGCAATGAGATGAATGACCCGTTATTGATTGACAGAGGAACGTTGGCCAGGACACTAGGAGAATTTCCCTTCTCTTCAAAGAGTGCCATTGGATGTTTTATGTGCACTAAGATTTAACATTTCATCCAAGAGCACCTATGATAATGCAGCGCTCCCTCAGTACTTATCGCAGCCTACATTATCTACTCAAATCCTGGAGTGGGGTTTCAATCCATAACTTTCTGACTCAGAAGCAAGAATACTACCACTGAGCCAAAATGACACTCCTAAATCCTCATTACTAAAGTTTCCTATTTTGTGTCAAACATTCAAAAACTCTTAACTATCTATAAAGCGAAGTCTGTCAAAGATTGAATATTGCTTTAACTCTGGGGAGGCTCACACACCTAAACAGGAAGCAAGAAAAAAAGCTTGTCGCCTTGCTCGGTGAACCCTTAGTCACTTCTGGTGTCCAACCTCCATCTCTCGATTGAGAACTTTCTCATCTCGCTTTATTTTATCGATATTACTGTAAGTCATTGCTCTATGGTCTTTTGCACCTTATAAGTTCCAAATACACCATCTTACCTGGTGTCCCACTCCCTTGCATCTTCAGTGTGTTGAAATCAAGTCCACTGAATTTCTCCTTTTCTAACCCATTCTTTCCCAGGGCCTCAAAGCTGTACAAGACCTTACCTTCCTCAAGTTCCTTTCATCCAATAATATAGAGGCTTTTAAAAACCAAGCTTGCGCTCACATAACTACAACTACTTAATTTAGCTTCTTTTACCTGTGCTGCTCTTGTCAACTTTGTTAGTGAATTGCATGACCTTTGGCTTGCATTTCTCAATAAAGTATTTTTTTAAACCAGAGAAGGCTACTGGAAGGCAATTTCTATATCATATCTTAGCCTACTGAATTTTGTGCTGCTTACTATAGACCTTTTTAATGTCTAACCCTAAAACTTTCCACCTCTCTTTCCTCCTTTAAAGCAGTCCTTAAAACCTACCTCTTTGACCAAGCTTTTGGTCACTGTAATGATATCAGCAAATAGTGATGATATTTGTCTGTGTTTGATTACTTATGCCTTACAGCATGTTTGTCTGTGTTTGATTGCTTGTGCCTGAGCAGCAGAGGTCATGTGACACAGACAAGCAGGCTGAGCTTTTTAGTTTCACTTTAGCTGCAGCTCAAGCATGGTGTGTCCTGAAAAGCTGTATGAATTCTTGAACAAACCTTAGATTAAAAGTTATTCTCTTTTTTATAAATGTCTCATCATTGAACCCACAAGGAAATCAATACATGGTGTCAGAAGTGGCTCGACTGAAAGAGATGAAGAGAAAAAATCGGAAGTTAGCAACTCGATGGGACAGTGAAAGGAGTTGTGGCAAGTAAGCGAAATCAGCTCTCCACATATTAGCAAGCCAGAAGAGAAAATCGTTACTTACCTTGGAGAATAGCTAACGAAGTGAAAAATGGAAGGTTTACTCCCACCGACGACGCTTCAGTTGTCAGGTAATGTGGCTGAAAATTGGAGAAGGTTCAAACAACGTTTAGAGTTGTATTTAGCGGCAACCGGAGCTGACGAGAAAAGTGATAAACAGAAATCGTCCGTGTTCTTACATGTAGTGGGTGATGCAGCGCTGGAGGTATATAATAATTTCATATTTGCCGTTGATGGAGACAAAATGAAGCTAGATAAAATAATAGAACAGTGTGAGGCCTACTGCATACCTAAACGCAACGTGACCTTTGAGAGGCACAAATTTTTCACATGTGTACAGAAAATCGGCGAGACTATTGATCAGTATGTGACTGAACTGAGAAACCGAAGTAAATCGTGTGAATTTGGGGGACTCACAGACTCGCTGATAAAAGACAGACTGGTGTGTGGTATTCCAGATAATGGTCTAAGGGAAAGACTGCTAAGAGAGCACGATCTAGACCTGGGAAAAGCCATAGCACTGTGTAGGGCTACAGAGACTGTGAAGTTGCAGGCAAAGGAGCTGTTCAGTGACAGTAGCTGCAACGTGGATGCAGTGAGAAAGAACGGATACAAACCGTTTAACAAAGAGAGCGCCAATGTGAAAAAAGAGACGTGGCCAGCAAACGAAAATGAAAGGGACAATCGGAAGTCATGTAGTCGATGCGGTACACAGCATCCACCAAGAAAGTGTCCAGCATATGGTAAAACATGCAATAGATGCAACAAAAACAACCATTATGCCCGTTGCTGTAAGAACCAAGCACAACAAAGCAAGGTCCATACAGTAGATGAAAGCGAGACAGAGGAATTCTATGCAGATGTGCTGTCTGAAAACAAAAAAGAAGAAAGAGACTGGATGTTGACACTAAAAGTGAACGACATACACATTCCATTTAAATTGGATACTGGAGCACAAGTTAATGTGATATCAGAGACCGATTTTAAGAGAATTAGACCCAGACCAAAGTTACATGGAATACAAGTGAAAGTGACCGGATACTCAGGTACTGATATACCAGTGAAAGGAAAATGCATTGTCAAAGTAACACACAAGGATAGAGAGCACACGCTAGCATTAATCGTGGTGCCAAAGGATGTGCAAGCCATACTAGGTTTAAAAGCCTGTGAGAGACTGAACCTGGTAAAGAGAGTCCTCGTTGTGGAAAGCGAAGGAGAGACAGTCTATGATGAACTCATGAAAGAGTACAAAGACCTATTTAAGGGTCTAGGCTGCATTCCAGGAGAACACACGATCAGAGTAGATAAAAGTATGACACCGGTCATACATCCATGCAGAAAAGTTCCGTTTGCTCTTCAAAAGCAACTGAAGGCAGAGTTGGACAGGATGGAAAGCCTGAACGTGATTCAGAAGATAGATGAGCCAACTGAGTGGGTGAGTTCCCTCGTCGTAGTGGACAAAAAGAATGGAAAGCTCAGAATTTGCCTGGATCCAAGAGATCTAAACAGAGCAATAAAGAGAGAGCACTTCAAGCTTCCTACACGTGAGGAAATCATGGCACAGTTTGCAAATGCAAAATAGTTCAGCAAGTTAGATGCATCCTCAGGATTTTGGCAGATGAAGCTGGACGAAGCAAGTTCAAGACTGTGCACGTTCAACACTCTATATGGCAGATACAGATTCCTAAGGTTGCCATTTGGCATTGCCTCAGCTCCTGAAGTGTATCACAAGACTATCCATATGATCTATGAGCACCTGGAAGGAGTTGATACATCAATGGATGACATCATAGTATGGGGAACCACGAGAACTGAGCATGACGAGATGAAAAAAGTGCTGGAAGCAACAAGGAAAACAAATCTGAAGCTGAATAGAGAGAAATGCCAGCTCAGGGGTGACAGAACTGACATTCGTGGGAGATATCCTTAGCAGTGACGGCATCAGACCAGATCCCAGAAAGGTGTCCGCCATTGAGAATATGCCAAGGCCACAATGCAAAAAGGACGTGCAGAGGTTTAATGGAATGATCAACTACATGGGTAAATTCATACCCAACCGCTCAGAAAAAATAGCACCACTGAGAAGACTAACTGAAAAGAACATAGAATGGGAATGGAATCATGAGCATGAGAAGTCATGGAGCGATCTAAAGAAACTGCTCACAGAGGAACCAGTTCTGAGGTTTTATGACCCAGCGAGACCCATCAAGATATCATCAGATGCATCACAGAGTGGGCTCGGTGCCGTTCTTCTGCAAAAATATGACTACTGGCAACCTATTGCATATGCATCGCGCTCAAATAGAAAAGGAGCTGCTCAGCATCACATACGCCTGTGAAAGATTTCACCAGTTTGTGTCAGGACAAGCAATCAGTGTAGAGACTGACCATAAGCCCTTGATTGCATTGTTCCAAAAGCCACTAAATAGCTGTCCGCTTAGAATACAAAGAATGATGATCAGGCTGCAACGCTATACACTGAATGTTGCGTACACACCGGGTAAGCTGATGTATACAGCAGACACATTGTCCAGAGCTGTTGACCCAAGAGAGCCCGCAAACACCAAAATGGATGAAAAAGTGAACGCCTACGTGGACATGATCACAAGTGCACTGCCCATAGCAGATGCAAAAATGGAGCTCATAAAGACTGAGACAAACAAAGATGAAACAATGAGACGACTGAAGAAAAGCACCTTGGATGGATGGCCCAACATGAAGCAAGACTGCTCACCTGACATAGCAGAGTACTGGAACTGCAGGGCGGAACTATCAGTGGTCGAAGACATCATCTACAAAGGAAGTAAAATAGTTATCCCAAAGAGCCTGAGAAAAGAGATGCTAAAAAAGATCCATGGAGGACATCTGGGAATCGAAAAGTGTAAGAAAAGAGCACGAGAGGTGATGTACTGGCCACGAATGAACCAAGATGTGACAAATGAGGTGTCAAACTGCACAATATGCCTGAAATATCGAGCAAGCAATCCGGTAGAACCACTAAAGCCACACCCAGCACCAGACAGACCTTACCAGAAGGTAGGCGCTGACCTATTCGTATGTCAAGGGAAGGATTATCTTGTCGTCACAGACTATTACTCCCTGTATCCAGAGGTTTGTAGACTGTACACCACCACCGCAGAAGCTGTGATAAGAAGTATGAAAGCCATATTCTCCAGACATGGCGTGGCAAGCGAGGTCTTCACAGACAACGGACCCCAGTTTAACAATGCAAATTTCCAACACTTTGCCAAAGAGTGGGACTTTGTCCACACAACGTCAAGTCCTCACTATCCACAGTCCAATGGACTAGTGGAAAAATCGGTCCAGACAGTGAAAAGACTGATGTACAAGGCAAAAGACAGTGGAACTGACTTCTACCAAAGCATGCTTGTATACCGCACAACGCCGCTCGAGTGTGGTATGTCACCAGCCCAACTCCTTATGGGACGTTGGCTAAGGTCAAACCTACCCATCCCGGAGAACCTCCTGAAAACAAAAGAGGGGGAGAAAGTGAGGAAGTTCAAAGAACAACAGAAAGAAAAGCAAAAGTACTATTATGACAGAGGAACACAAAACCTACCTGAACTCCACACTGGTGACCAAGTAAGGTTCAAAGACAAAACAAACACATGGACGGAGAAGGGAACTGTCCTGAGTGAAGTTCAACCAAGATCATACACCATTCAGACAGATGAGGGTGCTGTTCTGAGAAGAAATCGTCGAGATCTTCTCATGGGACCAGCCACAGCAGGTCAAGAGACTGATACTGTTGAACAACCTGATCACACAGCTGAGAACCAATCATCTGAGGCAACAACTCAGATTCAAGGACAATCAATCAGAAAATCCTCAAGACACATGAAGCCTCCCGAGAGACTCATTGAGCAAATTTAAGGACTATTGTTATAGTAGGAAGTAATGTTATCTTATTCTTTCTTCAAGTTCTAGTGTATTGACATATTTCATGTGAACACACAAAGCAAGGGTAAAAAACTTTGATCATGATAATGATAATGTAAGTTCATTAAATGTTACAGTTAAAATGCAGATTAATACAAAGAAAACATGTTGTTAGTTAAAAGTAAAATACTTTTGTTTTAAGAAAGGGAGATGTAATGATATCAGCAAATAGTGATGATATTTGTCTGTTTGATTACTTATGCCTTACAGCATGTTTGTCTGTGTTTGATTGCTTGTGCCTGAGCAGCAGAGGTCATGTGACACAGACAAGCAGGCTGAGCTTTTTAGTTTCACTTTAGCTGCAGCTCAAGCATGGTGTGTCCTGAAAAGCTGTATGAATTCTTGAACAAACCTTAGATTAAAAGTTATTCTCTTTTATATAAATGTCTCATCATTGAACCCACAAGGAAATCAATACAGTCACCTACCCTAATATCTCCTTATGTAGCTCGGTGTCAAATTTTGTTTGATAATGCTACTGTGAAGTGTCTTGTGGCGCTTTACTAGGTTAAAGGCGCTATATAAATACAAGTTGTTGTTTGTCTCATCTAGTCTAGGACATAAAAAACCTTTTCAATAAAATTTGAAGTAAAAATGGTAATTAAGAAGCTAAAAAGGTACAATGCAGACCGACAGCTGCTGACCTTTAAGATAGATGTCTCTTTTGTTTGTATTTTTCTCACTTCTTTTCCTTAAGATGCCCACACTTACTGCGGTTTGTATCCACAAATGCTGATCTCCCTTGCACACCTTTCCCAAATAGCCATTCCTTATGACGCAAGACAGTGAGTGTTGGAAGGCTATTTTGGAATTGGGGGTAATATACTAGCATGGATTGAGAATTGGTTAACAGACAGAAAACAAAGAGTAGGGATAAACGGGTCTTTTTCAGGATGGCAGGCTGTGACTAGTGGGGTACCGCAAGGATCGGTGCTTGGGCCCCAGCTATTCACAATCTATATCAATGATTTGGATGAGGGGACTAAATGTAACATTTCCAAATTTTCTGATAATACAAAGCTAGGTGGCAGTGTCAGTTGCGAAGAGGATGTGAAGAGGCTTCAAGGGGATCTCAACAGGCTCAGTGAGTGGGCGAGAACATGGCAGATGGAATATAATGTGGATAAATGTGAAGTTATCCACTTTGGTAGAAAAAACAGAAAGGCAGAGTATTTCCTAAATGGTGAAAGATTGGGGAATGCAGATGCTCAAAGGGACCTGGGTGTCCTTGTACATGAGTCACTGAAAATGAATGTGCAGGTGCAGCAAGCCAATAAGGCGGCAAATGGTATGCTGGCCTTCATTACAAGAGGATTTGAGTACAGGAGTAAAGAAGTCTTACTCCAATTATATAGGGCCTTGGTGAGCCCACACCTGGAGTACTGTGTACAATTTTGGTCTCCTTACCTAAGGAAGAATATACTTGCCATCGAGGGAGTGCAACGAAGGTTCACGAGATTGATTCCTGGGATGGCGGGACTGTCGTATGAGAAGAGATTGAGTAAACTAGGCCTGTATTCTTTTAAATTCAGAAGAATGAGAGGGGATCTCATTGAAGCATACAAAATTATTACAGGGCTTGATAGGGTGGATGCTGGGAGAATGTTTCCCTTGGCTGGGGAGTCTAGAACCAGGGGCCACAGCCTCAGGATAAAGGGTAGGCCATTCAGGACTGAGATGAGAAGAAATTTCTTCACACAGAGGGTGGTGAATCTTTGGAATTCTCTACCCCAGAGGGCTGTGGAGGCTCAGTCATTGGGTATATTCAAAACAGAAGTTGATAGATTTCTGACTAGTAAAGGCATCAAGGGATATAGCGTTAGGGCCGGTGAATGGAGTTGAGGCAGAAGATCAGCCATGATCTTATTGAATGGCGGAGCAGGCTCGAAGGGCCGAATGGCCGACTCCTGCTCCTGCTCCTATTTCTTATGTTCTTATGTTCATATGTTCATAGCGGCATCACATCCTAGGCGTTTTCGATCCTTGTCTGACATGCACTTATTGAGTGGTAATCACGAGTGAGCAATTTAAAATGCTGAAAAACTGTAGCGTGAACTTAAATAGCTTGGTTTGCATGTAAATTTGCAGCTGGGAGTAGATAGCACATCTGGGACAGCTTCATTCAATGAGGTCTAATAGAACAGAGTTTAGATTTTGTCTCCTAGTCTCTGCCTTCGTATGAAACTAGGCCAAGTGGAATTATGGCTCACTTGCAATGTAGACTGGCAAGATCTGATTAAACGACTATTTTAGGTGGGTAAGCTCGATATTTGAGCTGTAAAATCTGATCATTTGTCCAATCAGAGTATATGCATGAAGCTCCACAACATCTTTTAATTTTGTGCCCTGTTTATTTTGTTACCATGTTCTCTGTTTTACATGAAGTTGTTTTCCTCATGTACCGGTCTCTGACCATGAGGTCTAATAAGTGACCAGCTCCAAAGTCTCTTTCAATAGCTGTTCTCTTAAAGCTAGCAGCTTGGAAGTGCGCAACAGCAATCCAAAATTATTTCCCCTCCAATTTCTCCTTCACCTTACAGGGCAAGCACTCGGCCTATACTCTGTGCTCACTCCCATTAGCATGGCATTCTGTGCCTCTCATCACTATGAACAATGCCTAGGATTACACCGGATATAGGGCACAGAAACAGGCCATTAAGCCCAACCAGTCCATGCCGGCGTTTATGCTCCACTCGCACCTCCTCCCGTCTTTCTTCATCTAAATCTATCAGCGTAACCCTCTATTCCCTTCTCCCTCATATGCTTGTCTAGCCTCCCCTTAAACGCATCTATACTATTCGCTTCAACCACTCCCTGTGGTAGCGAGTTCCACATTCTCACCACTCTCTGGGTAAAGAAGTTTCTTCTGAATTCCCTATTGGATTTCTTGGTGACTATCTTATATTGATGGCCTCTAGTTATGCTCCTCCCCACAAGTGGAAACATTCTCTCTGTATCTACTCTATCAAAACTTTTCATAATTTTAAAGACCTCTATTAGGTCACCCCTCAGCCTTCTCTTTTCAAGAGAAATGAGACCCAGCCTGCTCATCCTTTCCTGATATGTATACCCTCTCATTTCTGGTATCATCCTTGTAAATCTTCTCTGCACCCTCTCCAGTTCCTCTATATCCTTTTTATAATATGGTGACCAGAACTGTACGCAGTACTCGAAGCGTGGTCTAAACAAGGTTTGATACAGGTTTAGCATAACTTCACTACTTTTCAATTCTATACCTCTGGAACTAAACCCTAGTGCTTGGTTTGCTTTTTTATGGCCTTGCTAACCTGCGTCGCAACTTTTAGTGATTTGTGTATTTGCACTCAGAGATCCCATTGTTCCTCTACCCCACCTAGACTCGCACCCTCCAAGCGATAAGTGATCTCCCTATTCTTCCTACCAAAATGTAATACCTCGCATTTATCTGTGTTGAACTTCATTTGCCAATTATATGCCCGTTCTGCAAGCTTATTAATGTCCTCCTGTAATTTATTGCAGTCCTCCTCAGTATTGACTGATCCCCCCACCTCCTATTTGGTGTCATCCGCAAATTTAGAAATTGTGTTTTTGATTC
This sequence comes from Somniosus microcephalus, assembly GCF_052327205.1. Classification (NCBI taxonomy): domain Eukaryota; kingdom Metazoa; phylum Chordata; class Chondrichthyes; order Squaliformes; family Somniosidae; genus Somniosus; species Somniosus microcephalus. Next base: position 48,233,125 of record NC_141011.1, read on the forward strand.
CCAAGTCTAAATCGTTAATATAAATTGTGAACAGCAGTGGTCCCAGCATTGACCCTTGTGGAACACCACTACCCACCTTCTGCCACTGTGAGTAGCTACCCTTTACTCCTACTCTCTGCTTTCTGTCCTGAAGCCAGCTAGCAATCCATTATGCTAATTGTCCCCTGACTCCGCATTCTCTGACCTTGTTCATCAGTCTATTATGGGGTACCTTATCGAAGGCCATTTGAAAATCTAGATAAATTACATCTACTGCATTACCATTGTCTACTCTCTCTGGTACCTCTTCAAAAAATTCAGTAAGACTGGTCAAGCAATACGTTCCCTTTTGAAATCCATGCTGACTATTCATTATTATATTTTTGGTTTCTAGATGTACTTCTATTTTCTCCTTTAGTAGGGATTCCATTATTTATCCTACCACTGATGTTAAGCTGACTGGTCCATAAATTCCCTGGACATGTTCTATCCCCCTTCTTAAATATCGGTATTACATTAGCTATCCGCCAGTCCTCTGGCACTACACTTTTTTCTAAAATATGCCTAATAATGCCTCTGCTATCTCTTCCCTAGATTCTTTTAAAATGCGTGGATGCAATCCATCTGAGTTTGATTAGTTTATTTAATATATCCCTTTTTTAATTTTAAATGCACTTATCTCATTACTAATCTCAGCATCCAATGTCATGTCCACCTTTTCTATCTCCCTGGTAAATACAGAAGCAAAATAATTATTTAATAGTTCTGCCATCTCTCTATCATTACCTGTGGTATTATCCTGACTATCCCTTAATGGCCCTATTCCCAACCCAACCTTCCTTTTTTTTATTATAATTGCAAAATACTGCAGATGCTGGAAATCTGAAATAACAACAGAAAATGCTGGAAATACTCAGCAGGCCAGGCAGCATCCGTGGAGAGAGAAACACAGTTAACGTTTCAGGTCTGGGACCCTTCATCAGAACTGATGAAGGGTCCCAGACCTGAAACGTTAACTGTGTTTCTCTCTCCACGGATGCTGCCTGGCCTGCTGAGTATTTCCAGCATTTTCTGTTGTTATTCCTTTTTTTATTTTTGTACCTATAAAATATTTTACTATTTTGTTTTATGTTCTTTGATAATTTCATTTCATAGATCCTCTTTGCCTTCCTAATTGTTTTTATGCCTTCTCTCCTAATCTTTTCGTATTCTCTCTTATCATGCACTCCCCTGCTGTCTATTTACTTAATGTATGCCTCTTTCCTTACCCTCAATTGTTCCCTTATGGCGTTATTCATCCATGGAGTCACATTATTGTTTAGCTTGTTCTTTCCTTTTAGCGGAATGTTGCAGCACTGCATTACATTCAAACTTTATCAAGAGCGTAAAGACCCCAAATATAACATTTCAGTTTTTTAAAAAATCCTTACCATTTTGTTTGACGCTAACCTGAAATTGCATGTTTTTTGATAAATGAACGTTTGCAGATGATACTAAGATGGGAGGGAAAGTAGTGAGTGAGGAGGACATAAAAAACCTGCAAGGGGACATAGACAGGCTAAGTAAGTGGGCAGAGATTTGGCAGATGGAATACAATACTGGAAAGTGTGAGGTTATGCACTTTGGCAGGAAAAATCGTAGAGCAAGTTATTATCTTAATGGCAAGAAACTGGAAAGTACTGAAGTACAAAGGGATCTGGGGGTCCTGGTGCACGAAACTCAAAAGGTTAGTATGCAGGTGCAGCAAGTGATTAAGAAGGCCAATGGAATGTTGGCTTTCATTGCTAGGGGGATAGAATATAAAAATAGGGAGGTATTGCTTCAGTTGTACAAGGTATTGGTGAGACTGCACCTGGAATACTGCGTACAGTTTTGGTGTCCATACTTAAGAAAGGACATACTTGCTCTCGAGTCAGTACAAAGAAGGTTCACTCGGTTAATCCCAGGGATGAGGGGATGGACATATGAGGAGAGGAGAGGATGGACATATCACGGAAGACCTCTCCTGGTCCCTCAATACCTCCTCTCTGGTGAAGAAGGCCCAGCAGCGCCTATATTTCCTAAGGAGGCTGAAGGGATGTAACCTGTCACCCCTGATCCTCTCTAACTTTTACCGCTGCACAATAGAGAGCATCCTGACAAACTGTATCACAGTATGGTGCGGCAGCTGTAGCTACTATGACCGGAAAGCCCTGCAGCGGGTCGTCAAAACTGCCCAACGCATTACCGGCACCCGGCTACCGACCATAGAGCACATATACCAGAAACGCTGTCTACGGAGGTCACGGTCCATCATCAAAGACCCTACCCACCCCAGCCACAGTCTGTTCGCCCTCCTGCCATCTGGGAGACGCTACAGATGCATTCGCACCCGTACGACCAGATTTAGGAACAGCTTCTTTCCCAGGGCTGTCATCGTACTGAACTCCACAAATAAACTCTAAAGCCTGCACATCTGCCAATGCACTTTATTATGGTTATGTTTCTGTTAATGTATTACAAGCCAAATGTATGTTGAATGTTTAAATGTCTTAATCTAAATGTACACTCTCGGGAGCCGCAATCCTACATTTCGTTGTACTGCACTTGTGCACTAACAATGACAATAAAAGTTGATTTGATTTGATTTGAGGTTGAGTAGATTGGGACTCTACTCATTGGAGTTCAGAAGAATGAGAGGCGATCTTATTGAAACATATAAGATTGTGAAGGGGTTGGATCGGGTGGATGCGGGGAGGATGTTCCCGATGATGGGTGAAACTAGAACTAGGGGGCATAGTCTTAGAATAAGGGGCTGCTCTTTCAAAACTGAGATGAGGAGGAACTACTTCACTCAGAGGGTGGTAGGTCCATGGAATATGCTGCCCCAAAAAGCTGTAGAAGCTACATCATTACATAAATTTAAAACAGAAATAGACAGTTTCCTAGAAGTAAAGGGAATTAAGGGTTACGGGGAGCGGGCAGGAATTTGTACATGAGTCTAGGTTCGGATCGGTCATGGCCCTGTGGGTAGCGGAGCGGGCCCAGGGGCCGTGTAGCCTGATCCTGCTCCTATTTCGTGTGTCTAATTCTGTTAGATTCAGGAGATGGTTCTGTGATAGTGGATTGGCGGTTAGGATCAGATCAGCCATGATCTTATTGAATGGCAGAGCAGGCTCGAGGGGCCGATTGGCCTACTCCTGCTCCTATTTCTTATGTTCTTATTCTGTGACTTCTTGCACCAAAAGAAGGTAATTCTGTGGTGTACTCTTTACACTGCCTAATATGACAAAACCACAAACCTAGAAAAGAACCTCCTCCTACTCAAGAATGACTTCTTCAACTCCACCACCCACCCACCGAGATCCGCAATCATTCATTTTTGATGCCCACACACTGATTAGAATGGTATTTTGGAATAGCTAAGACGGTCCCCATTGAAATTTTAAATTAGAAATCTTTACGAACAAGACGGACCTTTATAAAACACTGGTCCGACATTAACTGGAGTATTGTGTCCAATTCTGGGCACCACACTTTAGGAAGGATATGAAGGCCTTAGAGACGGTGCAGAAAAGATTTACAAGAATGGTTCCAGGGATGAGGGACTTCAGTTACGTGGATAGACTGGAGAAGCTGAGGTTGTTCTCCTTAGAGCAGAGAAGGTTCAAAGGAGATTTGATAGAGGTGTTCAAAATCATGAGGGGTCTGGACAGAGTAGGTAGAGAGAAACTGTTCCCATTGGCGGAAGGGTCGAGAACCAGAGGACACAGATTTAAGGTGATTGGCAGAAGAACCAAAGGTGACATGAGGAAAAACTTTTTTACGCAGCGAGTGGCTAGGATCTGGAATGCATTGCCTGAAAAGGTGGTGGAGGCAGACTCAATCACGGCTTTCAAAAGGGAATTGGATAAGTACCTGAAGGAAAAACATTTGCAGAGCTACGGGGAAAGGGCAGGAGAGTGGGACTAGCGGAAGTGCTCTTGCAGAGAGCTGGTACGGGCTCGACAGGCCGAATGGCCTCCTACTGTGCTGTAACCATTCGATGATTCCTTTTCCCTTGCTCTAATTAGCAGCAAACCCAGTGGAAAACAATACATAACAGAAATTTTAGTGCAGTGGTGAACCAACTTCTTTCCACTAAATGTCACCAGTTTACTTGGTAAATATGGTAAGACACAGTATTTTCCAAGTGTGCTACAGTGGTAGCATGTCAACTTTCCTAAATTCTGGCTAACCATGGATTTTTCTTCCTCCAATTTTACAAACCAGTGATTGGAAATGGTTTTATCTTGAGCAAGATTTGAGCTTCAAGTGTCAGCTCAGTTGGTAGCACTGCATCTGAGTCATAAGATTGTAGGTTCATGTCTCAATCCAGGATTTGAGTACACTAACTAGGCTGACAATCCAGTGCCGCGCTGAAGGAGTCAGATTGAGTCATATGGCACAGAAGGAGGCCATTCGGCCCATCGAGTCCATGCCGGCTCTCTGCAGAGCAATCCAGTCAGTCCCATTCCCCCGCTCTATCCCTGTAGCCCTGCAAGTTTATTTCCCTCAAGTGCCTGTCCAGTCTCCCCTTGAAAACATCGAGTGTCTCCGCTTTCACCACTTCCATCGGCAGCGAATTCCAGGTCCTCACCACTCGCTGCATAGAAGTTTTTCCTCATGTCCCCCTGTATCTCTTGCCCAAAACCTTAAATCTGTGTCCCCTCGTCCTTGTGCCATCAACTAGTGGGAACAGCCTTTCCCTGTCTAGCCTATCCAAACCCGTCATAATCTTGTACACCTCCATCAAATCACCCCTCAACCTCCTTTGCTCTAATGAAAACAAATCCAGCTTCTCCAACCTGTCCTTGTAGCTAAGATTCCCCATCCCCGGAACCATTCTGGTAAATCTCCTCTGCACCCTCTCAAGGGCCTTCACAACCTTCCTAAATTGTGGTGACCAGAACTGGATGCAATACTCCAGTTGTGGCCTAACCAGCGCTTTATAAAGGTTCAGCATAACTTCTCTACTTTTGTACTCCATACCTCTATTTATGAAGCCCAAGATCCCATATGCTTTGCTAACCACTCTCAATATGTCCTGCCACCTTCAGGGACCTATGCACATTAACTCCCAGGTCCCTCTGTCCCTGCACACTCTTTAAAACTTTAGATTAGACATTAAGGAAAGAAATAATTAATATGTATTTATATAGCATCTTTCACATCCTCAGGACATCGCAAGGCACTTTACAGTCAAAGAATTACATCTGAAATGTAATCATTGTTACTATCTAGACAACTGCAGTAGCCTATTTACACACAGCAAAGTCTCCCAAAGAGCAAATTAGATTAAACCAAGACCCTATTTGCCTGTTCCCGTGGTTCTGGTGAACATCAAAGATCCCAAGGCATTATTTAAGGAAGAGCCAGAAGTTCTCCTGGTGCCCCAGTCAACATCCCTCTCTCAACCAACACCACCAAAAACAGATTAACTGATCATTTAACAAATGTTATTTGTGATATCTTGCTGTGCACAAATGGCTGCTGTGTTTACTTACATAAGAACAGTCACTCAACCTCAAAATAATTCACCATTAAACCTGTTATAAATCTCATCATAAAGAAACGACTCATGAAATAACACTGGACGGCCAGCTGGTGGCGCCATCCAAGGAGTATAAATACTCGGGCATGGGCCAGCTTGCCCAGGGACATTTTGTAAGACAGGAACTAGTGAAGTACAACTAGACCTCCATGTTCTGAAACAAGTTGATTAAAACCTTGCTTTATACTTAAACCAAGTGTGTAGTGAGTTGTATTACGTCAAAACCTATTGGGACATTTGGTGCAACATAAATACAAATACAACTCTGTTAAATAGACCAGCTTAAAACAAGTCAATGTTCAATTAGAACAATTAGAGATGGGCAATAAATGCTGGTCTTGCCAGCAGCACCCACATCCCATGAATGAATGAAAACAATATCTGACTCGGATGCGGTGCTACCAACTGAGCTGGGCTGACACTTGAAGCTCAAATCTCAAAAGCATTTCCAATCCCTGGTTTGTGAAACTGGGGAAAGAAAAGTCCATGGTTAGCCAGAATTTAGTAGAGTTGATATGCTAGCATACTTGGAAAATACTGTGCCTCACTGTATTTACAAAGTAAACTAGTGACATTTAGTGGGAAGGAGTTGGTTCACCGCTGTACTAAAATTTCTGTTTTTATGTACTGTTTTCCACTGGTTTTGCTGCTACATTTAGCCACATTTTGGTGCGTGTCATAAATTTGCAAACTCACATGCGATAGCTGTACTAATAAGAAATAGGAGCAGAATTAGGCCATACGGCCCCTCGAGCCTTCTCCGCCATTCAATACGATCATGGCTGATCTTCAACCTTTGTTATGTTTTCGTATTAAGCTTTATCTAAATAATAATGGGCCCACATAGGCTAAATGAAAAAACAAAATTCATCCTGTTCTCATTTTCCATGTCTTTAAGTTATTAAACTTTATAGCTTACAGATGTCAGCCCTATTTTCAGACATATTAAGGGGTAGGGAAAGTTACAAACGCAAGAAAGAAGCAAAAAACTTGAATAGAATGAGGAAGAGGAGGATTTATGAACATGGACTTCAATAGTTTTCTTTAAGCAAAACATTAAAAATCATAAAATCTGAAGGTGTCAAAATGTGTATAAAGATAAACGATAAACCAGTATCAAAACTGAAAATGGCAGAAATACAGCGAAGGTAAAAACTTATAAACAAAGAAAGATTTGGATTTATATAGCACCTTTCACTACCACCGGACGTCCCAAAGTGCTTTACAGCCAATGAAGTACTTATTTTGGAGTGTAGTCATTGTTGTAATGTAGGAAAACGTGGCAGCCAATTTGCGCACAGCAAGCTCTCACAAACAGCAATGTGATAATGACCAGATAATCTGTTTTAGTGATGCTGATTGAGGGATAAATATTGGCCAGGACACCGGGGATAAAAACTCCCCTGCTCTTGTTCAAATTAGTGCAATGGGATCTTTTATGTCCACTTGAGAGAGCAGACAGGGCCTCAGTTTAACGTCTCATCCGAAAGACAGCACCTCTGACAGTGCAGCACTCCCTCAGTACTGCACTGGGAGTGTCAGCCTAGACTTTTGTGCTCAAGTCCCTGGAGTGGGATTTGAACCCACAACTTTCTGACTCAGAGGCAAGAGTGCTGCCCACTGAGCCACAGCTGACACATCTATACAGCACCTTATCACAGCCTAAGGATGTTCCAATGCACCTGACATCCAAGAAATTACTTTTGAAATTAAGTCACTGTTGCTATGTAGGCAAAAAAAGTAGCCATTTTGCTCACAGCAAATTCCGGCAAAGGAGAAACGTTGGCCAGGACAACAAGAGAACTCCCTGTTCTTCTTCAAATTGTACCATCTAACATCCACCTGTGTGGTTCAACACCTCACCGAAAAGATAGTACCTCCGACAAGGCAGCACTCCCTCAGCACTGCACTGAACTGTCACCTTAGTTGTGTTCAAGTCCTGGAGTGGGGTTTGAACCCTCAAACTTGACTCAAATAAGCATGCTAAGCTAAACAACCACTATACCAATGTCTTTCAGTGTGTGAAAAGGGAAAAGATAGGTTAACCTGTACCTGCCTTCTTCTCTTTTCAGATGCTCACAAATACATTTTTTCTATTTTCATTTCAGATTTCCAACTTTTTCTTTTTATCTCTACAAGCTAAAACTATTTTAAAGCCACATTGCAAACTTAAAAGAAAGACTTGCATTTATGTAGCACCTTTCACGTCCCAAAGCGCTTTACAGCCAATGAAGTACTTTTTTTTTTGAAGTGTAGTCACTGTTGTAATGTAGGAAATTAGACAATACAGTGCTCTTCGTAGGTACTTTTTGAATAAATAAGCTTTCACTGAAAATAACATGCTGGGAACAGCACTATAATAACACATGCACTATACTGTATATCATTAGGATAGGAACTCAAACCAGTGCGAGATGGTCTGTTCAAGGGTGTTCACACCTCAGGGTGTTAGTGTGTTCTGTAGTCTTCTGAATTATTATTTTGTGTTGATGTGCAACCAAAACTACTTTAGACTGATGCAAATTATACAATCAGTCTTTGATGGTCTCTATTTCCAACATTATTGCATATGATAGATGTCTCCTGTTTCAGCACCTCCTGCACCATGCTTCATATAATACCCCATTTGTATTACAGTACCGCTGCCATCAGCAGCCCAAACTTTGTTCACAGCGGTACAATACAAGTAGTAGTGACACTGGCACCATAAGAGTCAAGAACTGAGTCGGGAGGTGGTCTTTCAAGCTATATAAATACAAGTAATTGTTGTTGTTGTTGTCGTAGCAATACTGCTGCTGACAAAAGCATATGGCTGCAACTGGCAATGGTTGTCATGTGCCTCCACTTTTATTCGTTTGGGTACGAGCTGCTCTCAGTCCACCTATAAACAATGTACCTTTTACACTTGACCTGTACAGACCCATTCCCTCCCACCCCCATCAAGAAGATTCGCAGATAGCGAGGTTTCTAACTCAAGAAGCTCGACACCATTCAAGACAAAGTAGCCCGCTTGATTGGCACCCCATCCACCACCTTAAACATTCACTCCCTCCACCACCGGCACACCGTGGCTGCAGTGTGTACCATCTACAAGATGCACTGCAGCAACTCGCCAAGGCTTCTTCGGCAGCACCTCCCAAACTCGTGACCTCTACCACCTAAAAGGACAAAGGCAGCAGGGGCAAGGGAACACCACCACCTCCAAGTTCAAAGACTGGTGTGGGAGAAATGGGTTTTGCTTCTTGGGACACTGGCACCAGTACTGGGACAGGAGGGAGCTGTTCTGTTGGGACGGACTCCACTTGGCCAGTGCTGGGACTAGAGTCCTGGCGAATCATATAACTAGGGCTGTAGAGAGGGCTTTAAACTAATTAGTGGGGGGGAGGTTTCTAGAGAGCAAATAATAGAAATGACAACAGAGAAGGTCATAGGCTTAGGTAGCAGTGGGGGAATTAAAAAAACAGAATGTGTCAGGAAGGGACAGAAGGTATGGAGTAAAAAGTAAAGTACTAAAAAGGGAAAAAACAGGAACTAAGTGTTACAAAACATATTTGAAAGTTCTTTATCTGAATGCACGTAGCATTCGTAACAAAATGAATGAAATAACGGCACAAATAATGACATATGGGTATGATCTTGTGGCCATTACAGAAACATGGCTGCAGGGTGACCATGACTGGGAATTAAACATACCAGGTTATTTAACAATCAGGAAGGACAGGCAGGAAGAGAGAGGAGGTGGGGTGGCTATGTTAATAAAGGAAGGAATCACTATAATAGAGAAATGATATTGGGTCAAAGGAGCAGGATAGTGAAACAGTTTGGGTGGAGATAAGGAATAATAAGGGGAAAAAAACACTAGTGGGTGTAGTCTATAGGCCTCCGAACAGTTGCAACTCTGTTGGACGGAGTATTAATCAGGAAATAGTTGAGGCTTGTAATAAGGGAACAGCTATAATTATGGGGGATTTTAATTATCATATTAACTGGACAAATCAAATTGGGCAGAGCAGCCTTGAGGATGAGTTCATTGAGTGTATTAGGGATGGGTTTCTTGAGCAGTATGTAACTGAACCGACCAGGGGGCAAGCAACCTTAGATTTGGTCCTGTGTAATGAGACAGGATTAATTAAAAATGTCCTAGTAAAGGATCCCCTTGGAATGAGTGACCATAACATGGTTGAGTTCCATATTCAATTAGAGGGTGAGAAGGTTGGATCTCAAACAAGCATGCTGAGCTTGAATAAAGGAGACTATGAAGGTATGAGAGCGGAATTAATTAGAGTGGACTGGGAAAATAGATTAAAGGGTAAGACGGTACATGATCAGTGGTGTACATTTAAGGAGTTATTTTACAACTTCCAAAAAATATATATTCCACTGAGGAAAAAAGGGTGTAAAAGAAAAGATAGCCATCCGTGGCTAAGTAAAGTAATTAAGGATAGTATCCGACTAAAAACAAGGGCATATAAGGTAGCCAAATCTAGTGGGAGGATGGAAGATTGGGAAGTCTTTAAAAGACAGCAAAAAATAACTAAAAGATTGATTAAGAAAGGGAAGATAGATTATGAAAGTAAATTAGCAAAAAATATAAAAACAGACAGTAAAAGTTTCTATAGTTCTATAAAAAGAAAAAGGGTGGCTAAAGTAAATGTTGGTCCCTTAGAGGATGAGACCAGGAAATTAATGGTGGGAAACATGGAGATGGCAAAAACACTGAACAATTATTTTGTATCAGTCTTTACAGTAGAGGACACTAAGAATATCCCAACACTGGACAAACAGGGGGCTCTAGGGAGGGAGGAACTAAATACGATTAAAATCACTAAGGAAGTGGTACTTGGTAAAATAATGGGACTCAAGGCGGATAAATCCCCTGGACCTGATGGCTTGCATCCTAGGGTCTTGAGGGAAGTAGCGGTAGGGATTGTGGATGCATTGGTAATAATTTTCCAAAACTCACTGGACTCAGCAAAGGTCCCGGCAGATTGGAAAACTGCTAATGTAACACCCTTATTTAAAAAGGGTAGTAGGCAGAAGGCTGGAAACTATAGACCTGTTAGCCTAACATCTGTGGTTGGTAAAATGTTAGAGTCCATTATTAAGGAGACAGTAACGGGACATTTGGATAAACATAATTTAATAGGACAAACTCAGCATGGTTTCATGAAGGGGAAGTCATGTTTGACAAATTTGCTTGAGTTTTTTGAGGAAGTAACATACAGGGTGGATAAAGGGGAACCAGTGGACGTAGTGTATTTAGACTTCCAAAAGGCATTTGACAAGGTGCCACACAAAAGATTATTGCTCAAGATAAAAAATCACGGGATTGGGGGTAATATTCTGGCGTGGGTGGAGGATTGGCTCTCTAACAGAAAGCAGAGAGTTGGGATAAATGGTTCGTTCTCAGATTGGCAACCAGTAACTAGTGGTGTTCCGCAGGGGTCAGTGCTGGGTCCCCAACTCTTTACAATCTATATTAACGATTTGGAGGAGGGGACCGAGTGTAACATATCAAAGTTTGCAGATGATACAAAGATGGGAGGGAAAGTAGTGAGTGAGGAGGACATAAAAAACCTGCAAAGGGACATAGACAGGCTAAGTAAGTGGGCAGAGATTTGGCAGATGGAATACAATACTGGAAAGTGTGAGGTTATGCACTTTGGCAGGAAAAATCATAGAGCAAGAAACTGGAAAGTACTGTAGTACAAAGGGATCTGGGGGTCCTGGTGCACGAAACTCAAAAAGTTAGTATGCAGGTGCAGCAAGTGATTAAGAAGGCCAATGGAATGTTGGCTTTTATTGCTAGGGGGATGGAATATAAAAACAGGGAGGTATTGCTGCAGTTGTACAAGGTATTGGTGAGACCGCACCTGGAATACTGCATACAGTTTTGGTGTCCATACTTAAGAAAAGACATACTTGCTCTCGAGTCAGTACAAAGAAGGTTCACTCGGTTAATCCCGGGGATGAGGGGGTGGTCATATGAGGAGAGGTTGAGTAGATTGGGACTCTACTCATTGGAGTTCAGAAGAATGAGAGGCGATCTTATTGAAACATATAAGATTGTGAAGGGGCTTGATCGGGTGGATGCGGTGAGGATGTTCCCAATGATGGGTGAAACTAGAACTAGGGGGCATAATCTTAAAATAAGGGGCTGCTCATTCAAAACTGAGATGAGGAGAAACTTCTTCACTCAGAGGGTGGTAGGTTTGTGGAATTTGCTGCCCCAGAAAGCTGTGGAAGCTACATCATTAAATAAATTTAAAACAGAAATAGATAGTTTCCTAGAAGTAAAGAGAATTAAGGGTTACGGGGAGCGGGCAGGAAATTGGACATGAGTCTAGGTTCGGAATGGTCATGGCCCTGTGGGTAGTGGAGTGGGCCCAGGGGCCGTGTAGCCTTGTTCTGCTCCTACTGTGTTCTAATTCTGTGTTAGATTTCAGGAGATGGTTTTATTCCTGTTCCTGGCTGGGGTGGAGATCGCCTTTACAGAAGGTAAGTACTGCAGAAAATATAGGGACAGAGTGATCTCCTGGAAGAATTTCGATCGCCTAGATGGGTCGGAGAGGAATTTCCCAGATTTTTTTCTCCCAAATTGGCCATTGGGTCTTTATCTGGTTTTTCGCCTCTCCCGGGAGATCACATGGGTTCGGGTGGATGCAGAGTGATAGAAGATTTGAGGTTAGGATCAGATCAGCCATGATCTTATTGAATGGTGGAGCAGGCTCGAGGGGCCGATTGGCCCACTCCTGCTCCTATTTCTTATGTTCTTACACACCATCCTGAATTGGGAGTATATCGCCATTCCTTCATCGTCGCTGGGTCAAAATCCTGGAACTCCCTCCCTAACAGCACTGTGGGAGCACATTCACCACACGGACTGCAGCGGTTCAAGAAGGCGGCTCACCACCACCTTTCTCGAGGGCAACTAGGAATGGGCAATAAATGCTGGCCTTGCCAGCGACACCCACATCCCATGAAAAAATAAAAAATTTTAAATTACTGCCGATCCTGTTAACAGATTATGCTGCCAATACATTTGCGTTTGCTGAACTGTTTGTGGCACAGGCATTGTTGCTTTTTAGAACAGTTTATATCATGCACAGTTTATATTAAGTCTTTGTAAGATTTATTAGCACAAAGTATAGTCTTTATTTAAAAGAGGTCATGTTCAAACCACTAGTGCTTCCAACAGCTCGAAGTAGATTAACAACTTCCACAATCTATTTCAGGGCATGTGTGTGATTTTCAGTGCAGCAATTTTTTAATTACTTAAAATCAGATGACATTAAGGTTCTCAAAGCTGGGTAAAAATGCCATAAAGTATTTTTAAAATAAAGAGTGAACAACTACGTCCTTTTAGATACGTCCAGCCGCAGGTGCAGATTCCAGTAAGTCCATGCTTGCCTTGTTTACACTGGCATGCTGTAGGCTTGAATCATTTATCAGCCTAAAATCTGCACCAGTTTCACCACTGCAGATCTGAGTAAAAGAAAGAAAACTTGCATTTGCATTTATATTTTTATAGCACCTTTCACGACCTCAGGAAGTCCCAAAGCGGTACCATTTTGAAATGTAGTCACTGTTGTAATGTAGGGAAAGGCGGCAGCTAATGTGTGCACAGCAAAGTCCCACAAACAGCAATGAGGTAAATGGCCAGATAATCTGTTTTGGTGGTGTTGGTTGAGAGATAAATGTTGGCCAGGACACTAGGATAACTCCCTGCTCTTCTTTGCACAGTGCCGTGCGATCTTCGAATTCACCTGATAGGGGAGGCGGGGTCTCAGTTTAACGTCTCATCTGAAAGACTACATCCTCTGACAGTGCAGCACTCCCTCAGTGCTGCAGTAGAATATCGGCCTAGATTATGAGCTCAAGTCTCTTGTGTAAGGTTTGAATCCACAACCTTCTGACTAAGAGGCGAGTGTGTTACCACTGATCCACAACTGACATCTCCAGTAGGTAAATAATCCCAAAAGTTTGATGAAAAACTGCCAAATAATTTAAAGTATGGAGTTAATGTGTTGCTTTACCAATGTTAAAATGGTCCTATGTTAAAGCAGCTTTATGCTTTGGAAATGACTACATTAGTGCATCAGTAGCAATTTATATGTTTTTCACTCCAACAATACAGATGTGGAAAGGGATACCAGCGAAGTAGTATCAAATCACTACACTGGTGTTTCTACTGCCTAAACACTGAAAGAACAATAGCTCCCTCCCGAGTTGAGCGAGGCCCAGGGTAATGTTCCAACAAGCCAAAATAGGTTTCACCGAACTGCCAAAAGCTTTGTTTCAGACATCCACTTCAGCGAATGTAGCGAGGTCATATTCTGCTCTATACATGATCATCAACGAGTTGAACATTTTGCGATACACATTTAAAAAAATGACCTTGAAGTGCTTTATGCTCTGATGCGAGTGTCAGAAAAGCTATTAAACCTGCCAGTTCAGGAATAAGCAATATCGTCTCCAACAGGTGATATCCTGCTTTGCTTTTTCTTTGTGCACACCAGGGGCCAATTATACTGTGCTTCTTAAAACCTTGAAAAGAATTCCGGCATCACAGCAGACTTATTTTTCATTTCTGCTGATCAGGAAAAGCTGAGCAACCTGTCAGCTGTATTCAATCTGTAGAAACAGCTTGCACTCGGAGGCCAATAAATAACACACTGCATGCGTGGACCACTGACTTCCCCCACTCCACAGCAATACTTCTCGCTCACCTTGTAACTTAAGTGTGATTGGTGCGGCAATGGTAGGTGTAGTGAAAAAACAGCATAACAAATTACACTGCGCGAGTGTCCGGAGGAGGGGGGAGGATTGAATATCAGAGGAAAAATAAAATAAAAGCCACATCCTTAAACAGAGCTTACACTTACCACAGAGCACTATTTTTGCACTTCATGTGAGTTCTCAAACTGGTATGCCTGGCGTCCAAGAGGCCCACGAGGGTAACCGGCAGGATCTGCAAGGTCATTGGATTTCTGTCCACCTCAACAAAATTTTGCATGTGTGGAACTTCCCAAGATGTCATTTCTGCTGCGGTATTGCAATTTCAATTGTATCATTTTCCTTTAGATTCTTTACCGATGGCTACACAAGGTTAAAGCTGGTCTCTTTTAGTTGTTTTTACAAGGTCTGGTAGACTGATGTCAATTAATATGGGTTTTGGTTTCCGTCAAAGGGGAGTTTACAGGAAACTTCCTTTTATCCGGCACAGACGGGACCGACATGGTGCCGGTTCATCGAAAATTCTGGATAACCGAACGCTATAGTAAAAGATACGGAGCTGAGAGCTCCGTATAAAGCAACAAACCCTGTTCAGCTTCAGAACAATTGGCACAAGTTGCAAGCGTCTCTGTAGCTTAGCAACAGCTGCAGCTACACCCTTGCACAGCAACAAATGGAGTAAAAAAAGTAATAAAACTTACCTGAACCTACTCTTGAATTTTGCCGGTTAACCGACAAATACCGGTTATTTAGGGGCCGGTTAATCGAAAGTTTCCTGTAATATGCTGACTGGATGCAGACTCATTGGTGTTGTTCTGTTGAATAGGGTCTTTGTCAGCTGACTGGACAACATGTTAATTGCCTGCCATCACAGCTATCTTGGCATATTTACTGAAGTTTTTTTTTGAAGAAGTGACCAGTTGGATAGATAAAGGGAATACTGTAGATTTTCAGAAGACATTCCATAAATTGCCTCAAGAGAGGCTGGTCAGAAAAACTCAACTGTGTGGCGCACAAGGAAGTGTAGCATGGATAGAAAGTTGTTCTGCAGATGGGAAACTAACAGTTAGGGTAAACAAGTGCTGCTCAGATTGGAGAAGGGTTCGAAGTGCTGTACCAGAATATTGTTTTCAGTGTACATATGGTCATTGGGAGAGGGTGCACAACCTCGAAATTCGCTGACAACACAAAAGTAGGCAGAATGGCAAAAAGCAACAAGGATTGTAAAAGACTTCAGGAATGCAGACAGGTTAGGCAAACATGCAGCAGATGCAATTTAATGTGGATACCTGTGAGCTAATACATTTTGGGAGGAAAAATAAGGAATGGGAATATACTCTCACTGGAAAGATGCAGAAAGATAAAGAGACACACGTAGGGGTTCAAATACATAATTCCCTGAACGTGCAATTGCATGCAAATAAAGTCACACAAAAAGCCAACAGTATTTTTGAATTTTATAAATGGGGCAGTGAGTACAAGAGTAAAGGAATAATGATAAATTTATACAAGACTTTAGTACTCTAATTTTGGCATCACTAAATATCATTTAGGACAGGTACCATTGCATATTTCAAAGGTAAATTGGATATCCAGTATAATTAGGGGAATAGAGCATGGGATTAGTTTTGGATTACTCTAGCACAGAGCCAGCGCAGTCACGATGACCCAAATTAGCTCCTTCTAGGCTATAAAAGCTCATGATTTTTTGGTTTTCATGAAGTGATTTAAACATGATCCAGTGTAAAATCCCAAAAAAGGTGTGGGTTTTTTTTCAACAAGTACAACATGGACTCCTCTGGGAGCAATACATTCCCTGCATTGGAGTGTTTGAAAAACAATGTTACATGAGGCTTTTTGCATCTTTCTTCCTCCTACATATGGGTCAGAAATAGTTAGCAGGGTT